>NC_137770.1:105966437-107380187 GCF_963455305.1 Plecotus auritus | reverse complement strand
AAGATGTCATCAAGTTAAGATGAGGTCATAGTGGATTAAAGTGGGCCCCAAATCCAGTGTGACTAGTGTCCTTATAAGAAGAGGAAAGTTTGGACACAAGACACACAAGGAGGACTCCATGTGGTGATGGGGGCAGGGATGGGGTGATGCTGCTACAAACCAAGGAACACTAAGGGTTGGCAACAACCACTAGAGACTATGATGGAGTCCTGGAACCATCTCTCCAAAAAACTTCAAAAAGGATTTAATCCTGCATACACCTTGATTTGGGGCTTCTGGCCTCCAGAACTGTGAGACACTTCAGTTGTTTCAAGCCACCCAGTTTATGGCACTTTTTAAGCACCTGTAGGAAACTGATACCTTCCTTTTTCCATTTTTCTGGTGTGTTGAGCTGAGTGATTCACAGTCTCTCAGCTTCTCCTGCCAAGGTGTGCACACTGCTGACTTTGGAGGCCTGAAGGCCTGTGGTGTATTTATGTCTCCACCTCTGCCTTTACTTTGCATGATTAAGACACACAGAAAAAAATCATGGAAAACATCTAAGTGGGGAAGTCACACAATCTTCCACATGGAAGGAAAATAATTGGCTCCAGAGCTGGGAATTTTCTTGTGTGCTAACAAATGCGTTGTCATAGTGCACCACAGGTGGGTTGTTTTGGAGCAGATGTTAATGGGCTGGGGAGATATGCATTGGGAGCTATGCTTCTAGAGCACATCCATCTTCAGGTACCCAAGCAGCTGTTAGGCAGGCAGGAATTTTCAGCTGGGTTTAGAGGCAATAAAACTCATGAGCAGCACTCACCCCATAGACTATCTGTCACATGCCAGCACCACGGGGTGGCTGGCACCAGGAGTGGGAGCCCAGGACTCCATTAGTGAGATCTAGGGGATACAGGTGCTCTCCGTGTTCACAAACAGAGAGGCCCATATGAGTTGGTGTGAGGCAGCATGCCACCAGAATCCACCTAATAATCCTTAGTCTTTCCTTAGCCTGGGTGCATGTGGCACCCCAATGTCACAGAAAAGGGTTGGAAGCTGGCTCCATGAGCCTCCATACATTCCCCGTGGAGCATTGGCAGCAGCATTCTCACAGGGAGAAGAAAGGGAAGTAGGTGGTAGTTTGGACAAAGCAGAATGGCTCAAGTCATTTGGATCTTGGAGCCAATAGTTGTGAATGAGAAAGCACCCTTCTCCTGGTTTTGTTGAAGGACTGTAGGTCTTTACAAGAAAGAAGAACCTGGAAAAATATTTCAAAGAAGAGAAGAATGGGTGCAAAGATTAAAAATGGTGGCAGAGTAAGTGGATGCTATATGGATACACTCTCAGGACCAAAGTGGAATTACAACTAAAATACAGAAAAACTTCCTGAATAATTAATGGAAGACACACTGGAGAGAACTCTGATAACTTAGGATGGAAAGTGAAGACCGCACAGAGGTGCGAAGGGGCTGGCTGGGCTCCCACAGACAGCAACTGAAGTTCCAGAGAGATATCTCAGCTGTGGGCGTTTGCCACTGAGACCTCTGGGGTCTAATTCTCAAGCTGGGCCCCCCAGTAGAGAGCACCAGAACTGAGAAGGGTACCCACACAACATCTGGCTATGAAAAGTAGTAGGGTTACTATCTGCCAGGGAGAGATGGCTGGAAATGCAGGCATCCTCTTAAAAGGTCAATGCACAAAATTCCCTGTGGAGCCACTCATCTTGTGCTCCAACAGAGGGAGGGCAGAGTGGATTGGAGCTGTGTGAGCAGAAGCCAAGATCCGGGGCTCTGGGGTTAGAACTCAGAAGGCAGACACCATGGTTTCCAGGTGCTGGGTCATTTTTTCACATTGCAGAGGTCATATTTCTCATGCAGACATTTGCTATACAGGTGGCTTTGCCTAGGGGGAAGATAGTTGACCCACCCTATTAGAAAACACCTTGCTCCAAAGTGCAGAATTTCTAAGGCCCAATAAGAGACTGACAATTACAATTAGCCTCCAAGTAGAAACAATTGGTTCACCCAGTTGAAAAAATTCTCACCACACTTCTGGATAATTGCCTGAGGGCTATTCAAGATGGAATTCTATCAGTCTGTAGCCAGAGGCAGTCTCTGGAGGCTTTGAGTCTTTGCATGATCTAATTAGAAATAGTGTTTGACACTGTCCTGCGCTAGAAATTAAGAGACATAGCAGATATACTTAAATACATAGTCACAAACCCAAATAGGCAGCCCAAATGAGCAGATAAAGAAACAATCCCAAATGAAAGAACAAGAGAATTCTTCAGAAGAAGAGATGAATGAAATGGAGATAAGAAATTTATCTGATAAAGAGTTCAGAATAATGATGATAAAGATGCTCAACAGCATGAGAAAAGATATAGTAAATATGAAAACAGAAATAAAGAATGACCTAGTGTAGGGAGCAGTTATAGGGTTAAGCCTCGGACTGACCTGCTGGCAAAGTCGCAAACAAGTCCCAGCTTGGAGGGCACAGTCCTCTAAGCATAATTAAGCTTGAACTTGTGACTGCTCCCTAGATCTTTCCTGGGTAGCTAATGGGCTGTGGGAGGGGCAGCAAGTGCTGCCAAAACAAGTGAAACTTTCAAGAACGTTGTAAATTACCTTGTTTGTCCCTGACTATAAATAAAGCATCAGTTTTGCAGTCTGGATCTGTTCTGTGGCCTCAGCAAGGCACAGAAGATCCATCTAGACCCAGCTGATTCTCTTTGTCTGTCTTTTTCTTCATCCTTCACCGGCCCTCCCTCAGGCTCGCCGAACCCTTGGCTGTGCTGGCGCTGCACAAGCTAGCACAAATAAAGAACACATTGGAGCCCTAGCTGGTTTGGCTCAGTGGGTAGAGCATTGCCCTGCAGACTGAAGGGTCCCAGGTTCGAGCATTGCCCTGCAGACTGAAGGGTCCCAGGTTCGATTCTGGCCAAGGACACATGCCTGGGTTGCAGGCTGGATCCCCAGTAGGGGGTGTGCAAGAGGCAGCCGATCAATGATTCTCTTTCATCATTGATGTTTCTATCTTTCTATTCCTCTTCCTTCCTCTCTGAAATCAATAAAAATATATTTTTAAAAAAGAACATATTGGAAGGAATACACAGTAGATAAGGGGAATCTGAGGATCAAATCAGTGAATTAGAAGATAGGGTTGAAAAAAAAATCACTCAAAAAGAGAACCAAAAAGAAAAAAACACAGAAGGACAACTCAAGAGAGCTGTGGGACAACATGAAATGTAATAATATTTGAATAGTAGGTGTGTCAGAAGAAATAGAAAGGGAGAAAGAATATGTTTGAAGAAATAATGGCAGAAAACGTCCCTAACCTGGTAAAGGAAAACATCATACAAGTTCAGGAGACATAGAAAACCCCAAGCAAGAAAAATCCCAACAGGCCCATGCCCAGACACATCATAATTAAAATGCCAAAATTAAAGACAAAGAGAGAATCTTAAAGGCAGCAAGAGAAAAGCAAAATGTTATCTACAAAGGATCTCCCATAAGGCTAACACCTGATTTCTCATCAGAAACTCTACAGGCCAGAAGGGAATGGCATGAAGTACTCAAGGTAATGGAAAGCAAGGATCTGAAACCAAGATTACTATATCCAGCAAGGCTACCATTTAAAATAGATGGTCAAATAAAGAGCTTCCTATACAAAAAAAGGCTAACGGAGTACATTACCACCAAGCCAGTATTACAAGAAATGCTAAAGGGACTGCTATAATGAGAAGAAGAAATAGAGAGAGAAACCTAATCATACAGAATTAAAATGGCAATAAATAAGTACCTATCAATAATAACATTAAATGTAAATGGATTAAATGCTCTAATCAAGAGACATAGTGTAACTGAATGGATAAAAACACATGACCCAACTATATGCTGTATACAAGAGACCCATCTCAGAAGAAAAGACTCACAAAGGATGAGAGTGAAGGATGAAAAACAATTTTCCATGCAAATGGAAAAGAAAAAAAAGCTGGAGTAGTAATACTCATATCCGACAAAATAGACTTTAAAATGAAGGCCATCACAAGAGACAACAAAGATTACTACATAATACTAAAGGGGTCGATCCAACAAGAGGATATAACCCTGGTAAACATATATGCACCCAATATAGGAGCATCTAAATTTGTAAAAATAACTTCTAAAGGACCCTAAGGGAGAGATTGGCAACAATACAGTCATGGTAGTGTACTTTAACACCCCACTGACTTCACTGGATAGATCTTCCAGACAAAAAATTAACAAGGAAACAGTGACTCTAAAAGACACACTGGATCAGATGGATTTTATTGACATTTATAGAACATTTCACCCAGAGCTGCAGAATATACATTCTTCTCAAGTGCACATGGATCATTAAAAAAATAGACCATGTGTTAGGACACAAAATAAGCCTCTACAAGTTCAAGAAGATTGAAATCATACAAGCATCTTCTCAGATTACAATGGAATGAAGTTAGAAATTAACTACAGTAAAAACACCCCAAAACATTCAAACTCATGGAGGCTAAATAGCATGTTATTAAACAATGAATGGGTTACCAATGAGATCAAGAAAGAAATAAAAAATCTTCCTGGAAACAAATAAAAATGAGCACACAACAACCCAAAATGTCTGGGATACAGCAATAGCAGTGCTGAGATACAAGTTCATAGTACTACAGGGCTATCTCAAAAAACAAGAAAAATTAATAATAAACTATCTGACCCTACAACTTAAAGACTAGAAAGAGAACAATAAGAAAAGCCAAAACTAAGCAGAATGAAGGAAATAATACAGATTAGAGCAGAAATAAATGACATAGAGACTAAAAAAAAAAATACCAAAAGAAATAAAGATGGACAATGGGGATGAAATGGAAAAATTCCTAGGAAAGTACAATCTCCCAAAACTGAATCAGAAAACCTGAATAGGCCAATAACAACTGATGAAATAGAAGCAGTAATAAAATAAAACTCCCAGCAAACAAAAGCCCAGGTCCAGATGGCTTCACAGGAGAGATTTACCAAACATTCAAAGAAGAATTAACACCTATACCCCTCAAACTATTCCAAAAACCCAAGAGAAAGGAACACTTCTAAGCTCTTTTTATGAGGACAGCATCATCCTAATTCCAAAACCAGATAAGGACACTACAAAGAAAGAGAATTATGGGCCAATATCTCTGATGAACATAGATGCTAAAAATCCTCAACAAAATACTAGCAAATTGGATCCAGCAAAATATTAAAAAGATCATACACATGATCAAGTGGGATTTATTCCAGGGATGCAAGGCTGGTACAATATTCGCAAATCAATAAACGTGATACATCACATAAATTAAATAACAAAAAACACATGATCATAGCAATAGATGTAGAAAAAGCATTTGACAAAATTTAACACCCATTTTTGACAAAAACTCTCAGCAAAGTGGGAATAGAGGGAGCATATATCAACATGATAAAGGCCATATATGAGAAACCTACAGGGAACAGCATACTCAATGGACAAAAACTAAAATCATTTCCCTTAAGAACAGGAACAAAGATTAGGATGTCCACTTTTACTACTCTTATTCAACATAGTACTGGAAGTCCTAGCCATAGTGTTCAGAGAAGAAGAAGAAATAAGAGGCATCCAAATTGAAAAGGAGGAAGTGAAATGCTCATTATTTGCAGATGACATGATATTGTCCTTAGAAAACCCTAAAGACTCCACCAAAAAACTACTAGATTTAATAAGTGAATTTGGCAATGTAGCAGGATACAAATCCAATGCCCCAAAATTGATGGCTTTTTCATACACCAATAATGAGTTCTCAAGAAGAGAAACTAAAAAAATCAATCTCATTTACCATTGCAACAAAAAATTAAGATACTTAGGAATAAACTTAAACAAGGAGAAAAAAATACTTGTACTCGGAAAACTACAGGATGTTGATAAAAGAGACATAAAAAGATATAAACAAGTGGAAGAATATTCTGTGTTCATGGATTGGTAGAACCAACATCACTAAAATGTCCATACTATCCAAAGCAATGTATAGATTCAATGCAATCCCTATTAATATATACCAAAGGGGATGAAATGGAAAATACTCAGATCTAGAATACTCCAAAAATTTATATGGAACCAAAGAAGACCCCACCCTGAATAGCTGCAGCAATCTTGAGAAAGAAGAACAAAGTTGGATGAATCACAGTACCTGATATCAAGTTATAGTACAAAGCCACTGTAATCAAAACAGCCTGGTACTGGCACAAGAACAAAAATATAGATCAATGGAATAGAACAGAGAACCCAGAAATCAACCCAAGTCATTATGCTCAATTAATATTTGACAAAGGAGGCAAGAATACCAGTATACAATGGAATCAAGACAGTCTCTTTAATAAATGGTGTTGTAAAAATTGGACAGATACATGCAAAAAATGAAACTAGACCACCAACTTACACCATACACAACAATAAACTCAAAATAGATAAAAGACCTAAATGTATGTTGGGAAACCATAAAAATCCTAGACAAGTGGATAAAAAAGGTCTGGTAAATTTATACTATGGAATACTATGCAGCAGTAAAAAAGAAGAATCTCTTACCCTTTGAGACAGCATGGTGGGACCTGGAGAATATCATGCTAAGTGAAATAAGTCAGTCAGAGAAAGACAAATATCACAGGTTCTCACTCATATGGAATCTAATTAACAAAATAAACATAAATGGAGTGGATCCAGAGACATGAAAATATGGAACAGAGTGCAGAATCTTGGAGGGAAGGCAGGGGAGGGTGGGTGGGTGGGAGGTAATCAAAGACCTTGTGTGCATATATGCATAACCCAATGATGCAGACAGAGGGTGGTGAGGGCCTGGGGCAGGGGTGGGTGTGGGCTGGAGGCAGTTGATGGGGGAGAAAAGGGGACATATGTAATACTTTCAACAATAAAGATTTATAAAAAGAGAGCAAGAGAAGAATGAATGGCCTAGGGGAGTCTCTAATCTCTCCCCTCAAACAGATGGGTGCCATATCCAGATGAGGCAGGGCCACCTACTCTAACATAGGGGTCTTGGGGTCAAGGATGGAGGTGTGGGACAGAAAGTGTGGGTGGAGGGGTGCCATCCAGGTGAGATGGGAGATAGAAGGTAAGACTGGGTAGAGAGTAACTAAGACTGAAAAGTAAATTCTGAGTCACACTGGAAGAGTTGTGGGGTAGCCAAAAACAAGGTCAATGATGGGATAGGAGCAAGTCAATCAAAAAAGTCTAAAGCACAAGCAAATATCCCAAGGGCTTTGTACCAGGGAGAAGCAAACCAGTCCAGGGAGAAGGCTGTGATGGGGGCCTGGGTGTACAGTGCTTAGGTGTCAGGGTATCCCAACTGAATTTTCCACTAAAACCCAGAGAAAATTAGCAACAACTACAGAGCTGGAGCAGTAACAAACTACAGAATATCACTTTCTTCATGGTAAGAGAGAAAAAGGTGAGGAGATCTAGCTTGGTCTCCTTACACCCTAAAGAAAACTAGGAAAGTAGCTTATCACCTAAATTACTAACTGGGTATATGTTACACAAATAATTCCCTGGAAAACCAAGAAAACTTCTGTCCCACAGTTGTGTCTGAAGGAGAAATCCTCACTTCCTTCAAAGAGTCTGGGGGAACCTAGTAAGGAACCTGTACCAGTGATCCCCCTGGGGTCATTCTGAGGTTATGCGTTCCAGATGGGATAGCTGCAGCACAGAGGGCCACCCAGATTGCTTCAAAACTTACAGGAGCAAAAGGAAAATCTGTATTTCATGGGTTTTAAACTTGTTTTGTGTGTGGATGTGTACGTACTCTGGACCATTTTATCAACTTGGAGAAGGCTATGGATTTTTTCTCAGAAATGTTTTTAAATGGATAAAATAGAACACTAGATTAAAATTTGTATTCAAATACTGTAATCTATCTATATAATAGAGAAATATGCAAATTAGCTGGGATGCCATAATGTCACGACCTAACAGCAGGGACCTGAGGCTGCATGGTGCCTGGCTGGGGCGAGGGACCTCAGGTCACGCCCCCACCCCACGGGGCTTGACAGGGGACCTCAGGCCATGCCTCTTGCCCGGTGGGGCTTGACGGGGAACCTCAGGCTGCGCCCCCTGCCCTTCGAGGCTTGACGGGGACCTCAGGCCACAACCCCTATCCCAGCACTGGGCCAGGAGACCTCAGGCTGTGCCCCCTGCCCCGGCACTGAGCCAGGAGACCTCAGGTCACGCCCTTCGCCCAGAGGGGCTTGACAGGGGCCGGGGGGGTGGGGCGGCCAGGTCTGGGTCTCACTCAATGGGGGTGGGGCCAGCCGGGTCTGGGTCTCTTGTGTTTTCGAAGTGCATGTGGGTGGTGGGCGGGGACTTGACTCTAGGTCCCGCAGCATGCCCCAGACTCTGATAGGAGGGAGATTTTCATATAAATTTTACTAATTTTCTTTCATCTCTGACACTTCTATTATAGAGAAAGGGCAAATAGCAATATTAAAATATTTCCTCTAATTAATTCCCTTTTAATGTGCATGAATTTCATGCACCAGGCCACTAGTTAAAATATAAAAATCATGATAATTTAATGTACATACCTCTTTATTAATCCATTATTAAATAACTAGAGGCCCGATGCATGAAATTTGTGCAAAGGGCTAGGCCCTTGCAGCCTTGGCTTTGTTCGGAAGGTCATCTGGAAGGTTGTCTGGAAGGTCATTCAGCCATCCGGTCTAATTAGCATATTATGCTTTTATTATTATAGATTAGAAATAGGGTAAGGTTTAATAACCACCATACATTTGAAGTAGTGATGAGTGTAAGTGATATTTTGACATATATGCAACAATTATAACTTGATGTGAAAATATCTTTTTTAAAATTTTTAATTGATTTTAGAGGGAGGAGAGAGAGAGAAGAAATATCCATCAGTGGCTTCCTGCACATGCCTACTGGAGATGGAACCCACATGTGCATTCTGGGCATGTGCATTGATCAGAAATTAAACCAGTGACCTCTCAGTGCATGAGATGATGCTCAACCAACTGAGCCACACGGGCCAAGGTGACATAAAGATTTCTTAGATTTCCAATGGTGATAACATTACAGATGCTGTCAATACCAGTGTGATTTATTGACTGCATTTATTATTGGAAAAATAAATAAGTTTAGAGAAAATAAAGGTGTAATTTTTCCCATCTGAGTTCACAGATCCCATGAATTCCATCTAAGGGTTCTTTGGAGATGCCAGACCCAAATTAAAAACTCCTATTTATTGTATAAAGCCATGACGATTTTGGGGTTTGTAAGTTTCAACAGCACCTAGCAGTAATTAACCTAACACATTTGTTTGTCTGATTTGGCCTGGAAAGGGTACCTCCCTATACAAGGAACTTGACCTTCATGCAAACTTACAGTGATAGGCTGAATAATGCCCTCCACAAATGTCCATCTCCTAATGCTCAGAATTGTGATGTTACCTTAAATGGAAAAGATACTTTGCAGATGTGATTAAATTAAGGATTTTGAGGTAGAGAGATTTTTCTTCAGGTGGGCCCAAAGTTATTACAAGGGTCCTTATAAGAAGGAGACAGGAGGATCAAAGACACAGTGGTAGGAGATTTGATGCCAGAAGTAAGAGGTGGGAGTGATTTGAGAAGGAACCATGAGCCAAAGAATGCAGGTAGCTTCTAGAACTGAAAAAGGAAGGGAAACAGATTCTCCCCTGAAGTCTCCAGAAAGAACTCAGCTCTGCTGACACTTTGATGGTAAACTTCTGACCTCCTGTAAGAAGAAATTTGTGTTGTTTTAAGCTACTAAGGTTGTGGTAATTTGTCACAGTATCAATAGGAAGTAAATACATGTATGTTATACCATTCCACTTTAAAAATATTTTTGCTATTCACTTATCTACAACATTCACACAATGGAATACTATGCAGTTGTAAAAAAGAAGGACCTCTTACCCTCTGAGGCAACAGGGGAGGTCCTGAAGATTATTATGCTAAGTGAAATAAGCCAGTCAGAAAAAGACAAACATCACATGATCTCACCTATATGTGGAATCTAATGAACAAAATAAACTGATGAACAAAAAGGTCCAGAGACATTGATGCATGCAACAGACTGATGTATTTTAGGGGGGAGGGGGGTACAGGAAGAGATCAACCAAAGAACTTATAGACATACTAGAGGCCTAGTGCATGAATTTGTGCATGGGTGGGGTCCAGCCGGCCCTGCCCCAATTGGGGTGGTTCGGGGCCGGGCCTGTTGAGAGGAGGAGATGGCGGGAGGTTGGCTGGCTGGCCCGCCCTGATCAGGGCCCAATCAGGGCCAGGCTGGCTGCAGGGAGGGGCCACGGATGATTGGCCAGCAGCTCCACCCCCGATTGGTGTTGGGGGGGGGGCAATGGGGAGCTGAGCTGGCTGGGGGGAGGGGCCACAGGCTGATCTTGGTGGTGGGGTTGATCAGAGGTGGGGCCTGCCATGGGGAGGGGCTGTGGGTGGTGGTCTGGCCGGCCCTGGCCCTGAATGGGGTAAGGGGGTCAATCTGGGGCCAGTGGCCTGGGGGAGGAGCCATGAGTGGTTGGCCCTGCCCCTGATCAGAGTGGGGAGGCTGATCTGGGGTGGGGCCAGGCAGGGGGAGGGGCTGCAGGAGGTTGGCCAGCTGGCCCTGCCCACTATTGGGGTAGGGATGGCTGGCTGGGGGGAGGAGCTGCAGGCTGATCAGGGTGGTGGGGGCCCATCAGGGGTGGGGCTGGCTGGGGGGAGGGGCTGCAGGTGGTTGGCCAGCTGGTTATGGCCCCTATTGAGATGGAGGGGCTATCAGGGGCAAGCCAGCTGGGGGGAGGAGCTGCCAGAGGTTGGCCAGCTGGCCCCACTCCCCGATTGGGCCAGTTCACTGGCTGCAGTGGGTGTCATAGCGACTGGTCGTTCCAGTTGTTATGGCATTCCAGTTGCTGGCTTTTTATATATATAGATTAGCATAACCCATGGACATAGACTTTAGTATGGTGAAGGCCTGGGGAGGAAAGCATCAATGGGGGAAAAAGAGAACATCTGTAATACTTTCAACAATAAAATTTAAAAAAATTTTGTTGAGGTTCACTGACTTGCAGTGAAGTACATAGGTCTTACTTGCACAGCTCGATGATTTTTTTACACATCATACTCTCTGTAAACACATCCCAGACCAACACATGGGACGTCCCAGAACCAGGAAGGCTCCCTTGTGGCCCCTCCCAGTCAGTATTTCAGTGGTGTCTACTCTTTTGACCTTTGTGCCCATAGATTAGTTTTCAATTGCCTGCTTTTGAACTTCCTATACTAGTTAATGGAATTGTACCTTATGTGCTCATTTATGTCTGGCTTCTTTCACTCAACATTATGTCTGTGAGATTCATCCATGTTGCTGATTATCATTGTTCCATATTCAACTTAGTCTTTAATCAATGTGGTAGGAAATTCTTACAACCATGCCCGCCTCCCCCCCACTCCCCCCAAAAAAAAGAAAAGAAAAGAAAAAGAGGTGGAAATAAAGACAAGATCCTATATTTCCCCCAATTTCATGGCTTCTCTTAAATGGCCTGGGCTCTCCAAACCCAGAGCCCAGGGCCTGGCTCGGCAGCCTGGATGAGGTGTTATTTGGACTTGGGTTTCTCTCTCTCCAGAATCCCAATGCTGTGTGAACAGCATCTGTGCAGAGCTCCCTGTGCTGTGGCCCCTGGTTCTCTTAAGAAAAACCATGTTCCTGAGATTTTTCTGGCAAAGATTCTCTTCAGCACCAAAAAGATTCTATTTGCATCTTCTCCCACCTTTCCCTCAGACCTTTCCCTTAGAGTCGCTCCATCCCGCTCAGAACTGCCCTGCACTCTGTTCCTTCTCTCCCCAAAAACACAATCACTGCCTCTTTGGCTTTCCTCTCGAACTCCTCTTTCTTTCTGCATTTTCATCTACATCAATCTCTGAGTCCCGACAGGAAGCCTGCAAATCCCTCCATACTTTGTCAACATTTCTATTAGGTGGCACAGTCACCCTGGCCCTTTCAAGGCGCACCTAGAGTCTGTGTGAGCTGAAAGATGAGCTTTTCCTTGTACGCGGCCATCCTCGAGGGCCCTTCTGCCTCCTTGGCCCCCTGTCCTTGCCAGGGCCCAGGAGCCCCACAGCCTTCTCCTTCCATTGCTGGGGCAGGGGAGAAATAGCAGCCCAGAGAGGCTGGGCTGAGGAGGGCAGCTGGAGGAGAAGGTTTCAGGAGCCGAGGTCGGGGCTCTGAGTGTAGGATTGCAGTCCTCTTGCCAGACTTCCAATCACTGTCCTTTTTGTTATGTGACCAGTCTGAATGCAGTTGGTACATTCACTCATGGACAATTCATTGTTTTTAAGATCAAAAGATCCTATTTATTAGTAATAAAACTGATTGGAGAATGGGGCTTTGATTTGCACCAAGAGGGCTCTGCAAAATTCCCCACACCTTTTTATTTTATTTTAAATATATGTTTTTTATTGATTTCAGAGAAGAAGGGAAAGGAAGAGAGAGAGAGAAATATCAATTATGACAGAGAATCATTGATTGGCTGCCTTCTTCACACCCCCTGTTGGAGATCAAGCCAGCAACCCAGGCATGTGCCCTTGACTGGAATGGAACATGGGACCCTTCAGTCCACAGGCCAATGATCTATCCACTAAGCCAAACCAACTAGGGTCCCCACACCTTTTTAAATTGAACATATAACCCCAGACTTCCAACCTTCTCCCTTATTCTTAAATCCTAGGGTGCGTTTTGTTTTCACACAAGTGACCAACACAATGGGGAATATTTATAAGTTTTATTTAGGGATGAGGAAAGTAGAACAGAGAGAAGAAAGTAATTCTGACGGTGGAAGTCCTTTCCCAACTCAAAAATATCAGCACACACAAAGACCACAGACCGAATCCCCATGAGACCATCTGGAGAATTTTGTTTTGAAAGCTGTTTCCTGCCCCTGGTTAGCGAGAAGGAAAGAAGGATGGGGGCTGCAGGACAGGGGCCCCATCATTTACTCCTGCACCTTTTCCCACCAGGAAGTGCAGGTGCCTTGGCCTCATCCAAGGTTTAAATAATAAACATTTGTTATCCCCGCCCTCATTAGTTAACATTTTTGAGGAGGAAAATAAGCTAAACAAAGCAGAGAAATCTGCTCAGGAAAACCTCTCTACCTCAGCTGGAGAGGCAAGGAAGGAAAGGCCACCTACAATGTATACAGTGTATCTTGATAAACACCACACTAACCAACACGGATTTCAATCAATGGCTGTAAGTAACATCTGAAGCTTCCACTCAAGATTGCCCAGGCTTTAAAGTGACTGCCTGGATGGGCACAGGGGCCACCAGTCCTCCCCTGCTGGCTCCCCATCCAGGGAGGTTCATAGTTGTCAGAAGTATTTCTGCATCTGGCTCAGAGCCTGTTGGCAGGCCAGTCCCTCTCTCCCTCAGCTTTGCCTCCTCCCATGGGGGCCACCCCACCCTGGGCCATCTTAGGGACCTTCCCCTTTGCCTATGGGTCACCTTCCTCAGCGACGCAGGCCTGGGACTTGCAGATATTCTCCTTGGTTTGTTTTGATAGCTTGTTTTAAAAACAGTTCATATTTACTAACTGTTCTGATAATAATATTCCAAGTGGCAAGCAACTGTGATTATCTTAGTTGCTGTTTACCCTGACAATCACAGCCCAGCTGGAATAAATGGGACCAGGAGCCTCCTTTCTGGCTCTTCTGATTGTTGCCTAGATTGGCCATAAGGAAGTCTTTTGTTTTTAGCTTTCCTGACCTGGGAACTCTGTGCTTTCTGGGGAGAAGCCAAGGGAAAAAATCAGATGGAAGCAAGGCAGTGGGCATTGTTGGCATCCATCACCATCAGGCCAGTTCACAGCTATGCCTGTGCAGAGATACAGGGAGGGCTTGCTCCTGGGTTGAGCTGGTACATTGCATTGACTCTCTAACGACCCCAACCTTCCAAACCTACAATCAAACTTCCCAATGCCTACCCAGTCCAGGCACCACTCCCATCTTCTCTGAGTGTACAAAAGGCACCCGTTGAATCCAAGGCACCCAGACCAGTCCTGCTGTCTCCCCCTATGGCATTCCTCTCCCTTGACCTCCGGCTGATTTTCCTGGGACATTGTTATCTCTTGCATTGATCTCTTTTCTCCATCCTCACTACCTCCACCCATAGTTGGTCCCATCACCTGTTCCTTTCACGGTCTCAGCCTTCATCCCTCCACTCCTCCCATACATCATCCAACTGTTAGGCTCAGCTTCCTAAAGCTTTACTTTGCTATTACTTATCTGTTCAAAAAACCTTAGCAGAGGTGTACAGAGTGGAGTCTAGGCCTTCCACACTCAGGTTCCAACCTACTTTTCTACTTCTCTTTACTGCTCTGTACAGATTCCTCCCTTTGTCTAGTCCTGCTCACTATTTCCTGAACGCATCCGTGCTTCCCAGCAGGACCACTATGTAGCTGATTTCAGGGGGTGCTCCTTATTTGATACACTCTGTGAATGTACTTTCTGGAGTTGTACAGCCTGTGTGACAAGAGTGTGTCTGGGCCTTTGTACATGCTGTTTCCTCATTTTGAAATGCCCCACTCTCTCAGCTCCATCTGTCAAAACCATATTATTTTCAAATGTCCCTTCTTCCCGTGAAGCCTTTGATGATCATCCTTGCTGGGGAGGGTAGCTCTTCTTCATGAATTTCTGGAAAAAAAAAAAAAGTACCTAAAGTGTTTCTAATTTTCTTTGTATTTATATGTCGGATTTTGTTAAAACACAAACGTCCTTAGGAATAAAGAGCATGAATTACTTTTGTGCACATAATTTGCTGTGCCTACATTGGGGCTGGCATGTAGTAAGAGCTCAGTAAATTTCTGTTAGACAAATGAAAGAATAAATGATTATGTTGGGCCTGCCACATTTCACTGTTGACCTCTGGTTGCCTTTGAATCCTCACTTGCTACTCATCCTTACTTGCTACTGGACTGCAGAGAAGGATTGAGTAGAGCCCTAGGTATGTTCCCTCTATTATCCAGACTCACTTTATGGTGAATCTGGGATTCTCGATTACATGAGTTCATGAGATAATAATTGGTCCAGTGCTTCACAAACCACCACTCAGAGTCCTGAGACCCAGGATATACCTCTAGATCCAATGGTTCAGGGGGGTAGGGGCTATGGTTGAGGGAGCTTTAGGCCCCTGCTCCCACTTTAACCAGATGGTCTCTGCTGGTATCTGTTTTACTTCTTGAGGTTGGGTAAATGCTATATTCAACCAGGGGACTCCAATTTTTTTTTAAATGAAAAAAACAAAAACAAAGAAATGAAAAAGAAATCGAAAACCTTTAAGAGACATGCCTGTCTAAACCTATTTGTAAGGATCTGAAAGCACATTGCACAACTTCTAATCCAGAGCAACCACTGCACTGTCACAAGACAGCCACAGAGACATCAGGTCCAAATGTCCACATGTCCAGGGAAAGAGCAGGAGGGCAGGGGTCCAGGTTTTAGCTCCCGCTCTGCCATGAACAAGTTGTGCAACTTATGCCAAGTCCTTTCACCTCCCTAGACTCTGTATCTCAGTTAAAAGTGCAGAGTGGCCCTAGCCGATTTGGCTCAGTGGCTAGAGCATCAGCCCTCGGACTGAAGGGTCCCAGGTTCGATTCCGGTAAGGGCATGTACCTCAGCTGGGTGCTCAATCTCATGGCCCTGGTCAGGGTGCATGCGGGAGGCAACCAATCCATGTGTCTCTCTGACATCGATGTTTCTCTCTGTCTCTTTCCCTCCCTTACACTCTCTCTAAAATCTATGGAAAAATATCCTCGGGTGAGGATTAACCAAAATACATACATACATACATACATACATACATACATACATAATTACATAAATACATAAATAAAATAAAAGTGTGGAATGGCCCAGATGGCGAAGGTAAAGTGGCACAGAGGTTAAGGGGCCCTTGGTGAGCCTGGTGCTGTGCAGGAAGTGACACAGGGTGGGAACCAAGTGCCAGCATCTTGGTCTCAGCTTGAGCTTGTTGACCTGCAAGGTCCTGCCCAGCTCTGACCCTTCGAGACTCTGACTCAGGTGGCAGCACATGGACCAGGTTTCTGGGGGAAACGCTGCCTGCACACTTATTCTGGGTTTGGATATTTAAAGAGCCTGGAGTGTTATGTGACATTTCAGAAGTGCTTGGGGAGGGCGGGGCTGCAGAGGGCTTTTCTTTAAACAGTCAGTTATAGATATCCTGTCCTGATCTCTCAGTTCACAAAGAGTAATTTTCTTCCCCTGTGAATCTGATGTGGGTCCTGCCCATTGTGTCTGCCTGGCTGGCTCCCGGCTGTGGCTGTGCCACCTGGCAGGAAGCAGGTGGCCCTAGGTGGAACATGTGCCCAGCTCCCACCCTGGCCTGCCAGTGGGTCCCTGCTATCTGAAGGCAAAGCCTGGCAGTAGCACCCTAGGCACCTGGGAGGGAAGCAGAGCGATGGCCTGGTTCTGCTGGGGAGCCTGGGTGTGGAGCTGACCCTGCACTTGGGCTGACAAGAGGAAGGCCTCCGGGGTCTGAGGTCCTGGCGAGGTGGCAGTGGCAGAGGCCTCCCTGGGGACACCAGGGAGCACAGGCTTCCTCTTCCAAGCTTGGCTCAGGAAACTCTGACTGAAAGCTGGAACTTTGTTTTCAACCCCCTGTGTCATTTTTACTATTTGAATGGCCACTTTGGGCTGCTTTTAGGGTGTTTCTTTTGTGGCTTTTCCCAGTCAGGATGTTATTTCCAATAGATTTCCTCACAGACCCTGTCTGCTGCCTTTGTTTTCCTTTCCAAATACATATGGAGAAATCTTCCAGAATTGAGACGAAATCAGTGAATTGGACCTGTGGTGCTGTTGTGAGTGGGTGCAGTTTAACTTTTCTCTTATGACATTTATTGTCTCATTTCTGCTCACAGAGGTCATTTTGTCCACATGCTCATTATAGCACATTTGAGAAATATAGGAAATACAGATAGGTGATATAGGACGAAAATTAGTATCACCCGCAGTTGCACTGGCCAGAGACCTATTGCTAGCATTTCTGGTATTGTCCTTTGACAAAAATAGGGCTCAGAGTACACATATTGTTGAGGACCTAGAGGTTTACACCCAACACTGTCTCATTAACATTTCCCCATGCCCTGGGGTGTTTTGTAGGCAGTTTTTAAGCCTCTGGAGCTTTTCTTTGGCCCTGCCATTAGCAAAGCAGCATCAAAAACGTTAGCCTGCACCAAGGAGCAAAGCCATATAATGTAATCTGGATCTGTATGTACAGCCTCGGCAGGTGGGACAGTGGCTGACTTTTATTTCTTCTGTAGCTTGCACCTCTCTCTGTAACACACCCAGGAGAAGAAGCAGAATGATGCAGTGGTGAGAAGCATAGGTTCAGGCAACAGGCGGCTTGTCTTCAATCCTGCGTCCAGGGGAGTTACTTAACTGCCTGCCTCAGTTTACTTATCTCCACAGCATGGACACTAATGCTTCTTACCTCAATAGGTTATGAAGACTAGATGTAGGTGAAATGATGCATAAGAAGCCCACTAAACGGTAACCACTGTGGTTTTACATTAGAGTTATAATCATAAAAATTGGAAAACTTACGGACTTATGGGCTGAATTATGTCTCCTCAGAATATAAAAGTATTTGGAGATAGGGTCATTCAAAGGGTAATTAAGTTAAAATGAGATCATTGGTGTGAACCCTAATCTTATATGACGGGTGTCCTTATAACAAGAGTTGATTAGAACATAGATACGCACACGAGGAAAAAACCATGAGAAGACATGGGGAGATGCCCAGCTACAAGCCAAAAAAGAGGCCTTAGAAGAAACCAACCTTACCAACACTCTGATCTTGCACTTCCAGCCCTCAGAACTGTGAGAAAATAAATTGTGTTGTTTAAGCCACCCAGCCTGTGGTCCTTTGTTACGGCAACCCTAGCAAACTAATATAGTTTCTTAATATCAGTGTCACTGTTGTACATGGCTTAAATCTCAGCCCTGAGTTCCTTATAATCTAAGAGCAGTACTGAGAAACCATGACTGGGATTGCAGGGTAGGATTCTGAAGACATTTGATATATCTCATACAATTAGAAAACAGCCCCTGCCATGAGCCCAGCAGAACAGGCACTGGTGTCCTTGCCCACTCCTGGAGTCCCTTTCATCTTCACAGGGTGCCCAGTGTCCTGGGGTTGTCCTCAGGGAGCCCTCATGCTTAACCTCCCAGGACTGTTTCTCCCTGCTTAATAGCTAATGAATGCTCTTGATTCCATTTGAAGGAAATTTGCTCCTTCCTCTTCATGAGCCTCAACCAACCATTTTCCCATGCAAGATGCCCTCTCTCATGAAGGTGTGTCTGCCTTAAATGGTCTTTTTGCTTTCAAATACCACCATGAGAATGTGTTCATGCATGTTCCACGTGGATTACTAACATCATGGTTTCTTAAGGATTTTTTAAAAAATTTCTTTATTGATTGACCCGCCTCCTGCTGCTTCCCCACCGATGACAGTGCCTGCCCAGCCTGCGCCTCCTGTGCGGGGTGCATGCTTCGACACGTGTGGTCGTTGTTTTACAAACATGTGTGTGGAAGACCAAGACTAGGAGCGAACTTACGTGGAGTGTGTGCCCAAAGCCAGGGGACCAGTTCTCAGCTGTCCTTGCTCTTCCTCTGCGGCTCCTTCTGCTTCTGGCTCCTCCGTAAAAGAGGAAGATGGCTGCGGATGGGAAGGCAGACTGCAAGATAGTGCATGAGTGAGAGAACAAAGGGAGAGTGTGTGGTCGCACGGGAAGTGTTTGTTGGGGAGAGTTGATGTTATCTGAAGCCTGAAAATCCCGGGAATCTATAACTACAGCACCCAGGGAACAGCTGTGAAACCGGGAACACCGGTCCCTAAGTGGCGCGAGCACGTGAATTTGGATGAGCTCTGCAACTCCTCACAGAAAGGTCAGACTTCGCCTGGGATAAGGTGAGGTCTGTGGTCCGGGAAGGAGAGAGAAATGCGCAAGATGGGAGCTGGAGGATCCGGGAGGTCTGCGCCCAGAAAAATTCGCGGCCGTTGAGGCTGGTGTGATCCACGAATGTGGAAGGGGATCCGCAGGGCTGCTAACAAAAGAAAATTCTAAAAAGCAACCCATAGCTGAACTGGGCGCAAAAGGACAGCCTAAAAATGTTAAAAGTGTGCTGGCTGCTTAGACCGAAGGGGAAAAAAGACTGCTCAGACTTGCGCAGCAGCGCCGGAGTTCGCACACTTTCTCTGGCTCTTTTCTCTCTCTCTCTCTCTTTTTTTTTCTCTTTAAATCCTCGCTTTTGATTACTAAGCCCAATACATAGGATCACCTAATTGGGGACAATTAGAGACTGCAGGGGAAAGTTGTTTTTGTGGAACCTGGGGATCAGAGTGGGGAATAACGATCGGAGAACCAGCTCTGGGGCAGCCCATTCCCCCAAACCGGTATTAAGTGCCACAGGGAAAACAAAATCTAAGCACTAGCTAGAGAGGACCTATAGACCTAGGGGTCAATCCAGAATCACTGCCACCCAGGGGTTGAATCGCAAATTGACTCTTGTGTAAACACAAATAAAGGAGTATAAGAAATGAAGACGTACTGCCTGCTTGAAAATCAGGACTGTGGCCTACAACACTGAGGAGAACGCAGGGAACTTCAACACTGTCCTGACTAGGAAACAGCGTGCCACACAGAATGGTAGAGGAAGGGAATGACCTTCACTACTGCACATTTTTATTTATTTTTTCATCTTTTACTTAACTAATTTTTTTTTCTTTTTTCCTCACTTGATTTTACCTTTTTAATTATTACATTTTTCTTTTCAATCAGCATTATTACTACTACTATTTTACCTCTTTTTAAAAAGTGTTATTTTATTTTCTCTTTATTTTACTTTGGGATTAGTGTTCAACATTCTATTTTCATCTTTCTTTTAGCATCTTTTTACTCTAGCTCAACTTTACTTTTATGCCAACACTCTCTTCCTCACTTTTCCCCTTTTGTTGTCCTGTTTCTCTTACCCTATTCCTGCTTTAGATTTCCCTATTCCTTCTTTTTAACCCCTGTTAAAATTTCATCCTACATATATATCTAATTTCCAGTCCCCTGCTCCAAGTCCATACACAACTCTCTCTTCTCTTTCTTCACTATCCAATTTTTTTCCTCTCTCTGTCCTTTTGTTGTTGTTTGCTTGATTGTTGATTATATTGTTTTTTTTAATGCTTGTTTGTGAGATTGTTTTGCTTTATTTTTTTGTTTTGTTTTTGTTTGTTTTTTTTTGCTTCTCTTTTCCCTTGCCTTGCTTGATATTAGTTATTGTTTGTAGTTTGCATTCATTTCTAGGTATTTGTTGCTGGCATTTGTTGGGATTAGTGGCTGTTCTATTGGAGTTTTCTCCCCATATAAATAGTTTTCCCCCTCTTCTTTCTTATTCTCTTTCTTGTCTCACTTACTTTTTTCCCTTTTTTCAACTTTATTTTTGCACTCCTTTTTTTCTCTTATTCTTTCTTTCTTATCCTCTAATTTGCTTTTCTCTGGTGGTCACCTTTATTTGGGGTTATTAGTATCATGACTACATTAGTGTTCAGTGCCTTGTGCATTGTGCCTTGTTGTGGGGTATTTTGTGCCTTTTAATCAATGCGAGAGAGAGAGAGAGAACTACAAAACCAGATACCCGGAGAAGAGAGATCATGGGGAGAAAAGAAACAGCCCGCATATGAAAGAAAAGGAGGCATCACCAGAAAAGGAAGTAAACAAAATGGAGACAAGCAACCTGCCAGAGAAAGAATTCAGAGAAATGGTCATAAGGTGGATGAAAAGAATGGAAGACAAATTCAACAACATGTGTAAGAACCAAGAGGAAATGAAGAAGAACCAAGAAGAAATGAAAAATGACATCACTGCTATAAAGAACTCAATAGAAAGCATCAACAGTAGACTAGAAGAAGCAGAGGACCGCATCAGTGAGCTAGAAGACAATGTAGGAAAAAATTCCCAAGTAGAGCAGCTTCTAGAAAAAAAAAATTAAAAAGCAGGAGGCAAGCCAAGGGAAATTTGGGACAACATGAAATGAAACAACATCCACATAATAGGGGTGCCAGAAGGAGAGGAAACTGAGCAAGGAATAGAAAACCTGTTTGAAGAAATAATGACAGTAAACTTCCCTGATACAGGGAAGAAAAAGCTCACACAAATCCAAGAAGCTCAGAGTCCCATACAAAATGAACTCCAGAAGACTGATGCCAAGGCACATTATAATTAAACTGGCAAACACCAACAACAAAGTAAGAATCTTAAAAGTGGCCAGAGAGATACAGAAAGTTACCTACAAAGGATCCCTCATCAGACTAGCAACTGATTTCTCAATAAAACCACATCAGGCAAGAGGGAATGGAATGAAATATACAAAGTCATGCAAAGGAAGGGACTAAATTCAAAAATACTGTATCTAGTAAGGCTATCAATCAAAATTGAGGGTGAAATCAGGACCTTCACAGACAAAAAAGGACTAAGGGAGTTTATTACCACCAAACCATCAATGCAAGAAATGCTAAAGGGTCAGCTGTAAAAAGAAGAAATAGGAAGCGAAGGAGGAACACAGGGGTGAAGAATAAAAATGGTGACAAACAAGTACCTATCAATAATAACTTTAAATGTAAATGGATTAAATGCCCCAATCAAAAGAGATAGGGTAATGGATTGGTTAAGAAAACACGACCCATATATCTGCTGTCTACAAGAAACACACCTCAGAAAAAAAGATGCACACAGACTGAGGGTGAAGGGATGGAAAAAGGTTTTTTAGGCGAATGGAAATGAAAAAAAAAAAGAGCTGGGATAGCAATACTTTTATCTAACAAATTAGATCTCAAAGGGAAGGACATAACAAGAGATAAAGAAGGCCACTTCATAATACTAAAGGGAGCAATCCAACAAGAAGAAATAATACTGGTAAACATATATGCAAACAATACAGGAGCACCCAAATACATAAAAAATCTCCTGGAGAATATCAAGGGAGAGATTGACAGCAATACAATCACAATAGGGGACTTTTATACCCCACTATCACCATTGGACAAATCCTCTAAACAAAAAATCAGCAAAGAAACATCAATCCTAAATGACTCACTAGACCAGATGGAATTAATTGACATCGTCAGAACATTTCACCACAAAGCCACAGAATATACATTCTTCTCAAGTGCACATGGGTCATTTTCAAAGACAGACCATATGTTGGGTCACAGGCAAAGTCTCTTCAAATTCAAGAAGATAGAAATATATCAAGCATCTTCTCAGATCACAATGGCATAAAACTGGAAATCAACTACAACAAAACAATCCAAGAAAATCAAACAATGGAGACTAAATAGCATGCTATTAAACAATGACTGGGTGAACCAAGATGGCGGCATAGGTAAGCACCTAAACTGCTGCCTCGCACAACAGTTTCAAAACTACAACTAAAAGACAGAACGGACACCAACCAGAACCACAGGAAAGCTGGCTGAGTGGAAATTCTACAACTAGAAGGAAAGAGAAAAGCTCACAGAGAATTGGAGGTATGGCAAAGGGTCTTTGTGCACGCAGATAGGAAGGGCGGCTGAGAGCCTGGCTGACTTTCTCTAGCGGGAGGGGGAAGGAAGCCCCCAACTGCACTGAACCCCAGTTCCGACTGCACTGAACCCCAGTTCCGGGTGAAACCCCATGGACCCAGGCTCATACAGGGGGAGTCTGGACTGTCAGGTAGAGAGAAAGGCACCCGGAGACTCAGAGACCTGGGGGAGACCCGGGAGAGCCCCGGTGGACAGGGTCTGGAGGCGCGTGCTCCAGTGTGCACAAAGACTGTGGAGGTTGCCACAGGATTTCCCTAGGAGAAGGGATTCGGAAGCTCCTGACTGCACTGAACCCCAGTTCTGACTGCACTGAACCCCAGTTCCAGGCGAGCCCCTGGGAACCCACGCTCTTATGGGGGGGAATCTGGACTCTCAGGCGGAGGCTCGGGAGCCGGGTAAGGCAGAGGTCTGGAGGAGCGCATGTGCAAGGGCAAGGCTGACGGGAAGCCAAGACTGTCTGCTCCGCCCTGAGACTCCACCCCATCCAAGCTGAGCACAGAGGATTTCGCAATTTGGCAAGTCTAATCCTATAAGACTGTCTCCAGCACCAAAAATCTCCCAGCGTAGACACAGCTGATCCTCACAGCCAACTTGCCTGGAGGTCAATTCCTCCCAGTGATACCAACAACAATCAAGACTTAATTACAACAAGGCTGTACACACAGTCCACAAAGGGGTGCACCAAGAGTATCCACCTCAGGTTAACTGGGGAGGCCGACCCACTGGGCCATATAGGAAACCTAGCACACAAAGCTACCCTACCAACTCAGGGAAGTAGTGAAAATGCGGCGACAAAGAAACAGATCACAAACGAAAGAAATGGAGGAAAACAAACGACTGGATATAGAATTTAAAACCACAGTTATAAGGCTTTTCAAGAATATCCTAGAAAAAGCCGATAAATATAACGAGACCCTCGAAGATATGAAAAAGGACCAACTAGAAATTAAACATACACTGACCGAAATAAAAAATATTATACCGAAACCCAACAGCAGACTAGAGGAACACAAGAATCAAGTCAAAGAATTGAAATACAAAGAAGCAAAAAACACTCAACCGGAAAAGCAAAAAAAAGAAAAAAGAATCCAAAAAGTTGAAGATAGTGTAAGAAGCCTCTGGGACAACTTCAAGCGTACCAACATCAGAATTATGGGGGTGCGAGAACAAGAGAGAGAGCAAGATACTGAAAACCTATTGGAAGAAATAATGACCGAAAACTCCCCCCACCTGGTGAAAGAAATAGACTTACAAGTCCAGGAAGCTCACAGAACCCCAAACAAAAGGAATCCAAAGAGGACCACACCAAGACACATCATAATTAAAATGCCAAGAGCAAAAGACAAAGAGAGAATATTAAAAGCAGCAAGAGAAAAACAGTTAATTACCTACAAGGGAGCACCCATACGACTGTCAGCTGATTTCTCAACAGAAACTATGCAGGCCAGACGGGAGTGGCAAGAAATTTTCAAAGTGATGAATGGCAAGAACCTACAACCAAGATTACTCTATCCAGCAAAGCTATCATTCAGAATTGAAGGGCAGATAAAGAGCTTCACAGATAAGAAAAAGCTAAAGGAGTTCATCACCACCAAACCAGTATTATATGAAATGCTGAAAGGTATTCTTAAAGAAGAGGAAGAAGAAAAAATAAAGATAAAAATTATGAACAACAAATACATATCTATGAACAAGTGAACCTAAAAATCAAGTGAATTAAAAACCTGAGGAACAGAATAAGCTGGTGAATATAATAGAATCAGGGGCATAGAAAGGGAGTGGACTGACAATTCTCAAGGGGAAAGGGGTATGGGGGGGGGTTCAGGAAGAGACTGGACAAAAATCATACACATATGGATGAGGACAGTGCTGGGGGGAGGTAAGGGCAGCAGGTGGGGTGGGAACTGGGTGGAGGGGAGCTATGGGGGGGAAAAGGAGAAACAATTGTAATAATCTGAATAAAGATTTATTAAAAAATAAATAATCAATGACTGGGTTGCCAAAGAGATCAAAGAAAAAATAAAAAACATCATGTCAACAAACAACAATGAAAACACAACAATCCAAAATCCATGGGACACAGTGAAAGCAGTCTTGAGAGGGAAGTTCATAGCTCTACAAGCCTACTGCAAAAACAAGAAACAATGGTAATAAATTACCTAACTGTACAACTTACAGAGTTAGAAAGAGAGCAACAAGAAAAGCCCAGTGTAAGCAGAAGGAAGGAAATAATAAGGATCAGAGCGGAGATAAACGACATTGAGACCAAAAAAACAATAAAAAAGATCAACAAAACCAAGAGCTGGTTCTTTGAAAGGATAAACAAGATTGATGAATCTCTAGCCAGGCTCATCAATAAGCAAAGAGAGAGGACCCAAATAAACAAAATCAGAAATGAAGGAGGCGAAATAACAACAGACCCCACTGAAATACAAAGAATTCTTAAAAAATACTATGAACAACTCTATTCAAACAAACTGGACAACCTGGAGGAAATGGACATATTCCTAGAAAAATACAACCTTCCAAAACTCAATCAGGACGAATCTAAACATCTCAATAGGCCAATAACTATGGCAGAAATTGAAGCAGTCATCAAAAAGCTTCCAGCAAACAAAAGCCGAGGGCCAGGGCCAGATGGCTTTACAGGGGAGTTTTTCCAAACATTCATGGAAGAACTAAAACCTATCCTCCTCAGACTATTCCAAGAAATTCCATTTCCTCCATGTTGTCCAGTTTGTTAAAATAGAGTTCTTCATAGTATTTTTTAAGAATTCTTTGTATTTCAGTGGGGTCTGTTGTTATTTTGCCTCTTTCATTTCTGATTTTGTTTATTTGGGTCCTCTCTCTTTGCTTATTGGTGAGCCTGGCTAGAGGTTCATCAATCTTGTTTATCCTTTCAAAGAACCAGCTCTTGGTTTTGATGATCTTTTGTATTGTTTTTTTGGTCTCAATGTCGTTTATCTTCAGACTGTTCCAAAAACACTTCCAAACTAATTCTATGAAGCCAGCATCACCCTAATACCAAAACAAGATAAAGACAACACAATGAAAGAGAATTACTCGACAATATCCCTCATGAACATAGTTGCCAAAATCCTCAACAAAATTCTAGCAAATCGGATCCAGCAGTACATCAGAAAGATCATACACCATGACCAAGTAGGATTTATCCTGGGGATGCAAGAGTGATACAATATCTGCAAGTCAATAAATGTGATACATCACATAAACAAATTGAGAGATAAAAATCACATAGATCAATTGATGCAAGAAAAGCATTTGACAAAATCCAACACCCATTTTTGATAAAAACTCTCAGCAAGGTGGGAATAGAAGGATCATACTTCAACATAATAAAAGCCATATATGACAAACCCAAAGCCAACATCATACTCAATGGGAAAAACCTAAAACTATTTCCCCTAAGAACAGCAACAAGACAGGGATGCCAACTGTCACCACTCCTGTTTGACATAGTACTGGAAATACTAGCCATTGTGATTAGACAAGAAGAAGAAATAAAAGGCATCCAAATTGGAAAAAAGAAGTAAAGCTGTCCTTATTTGCAGATCACATGATATTGTACATAAAAAACCCTAAAGACTCCATCAAAAAACTATTGGACTTAATAAATGAATTCGGCAACGTAGCAGGATACAAAATCAATGCCAAGAAATCCGTGGCATTTCTATACACCAATAATGAACTTAAAGAAAGAAAGACTAAAAAAGCAATCCCATTTACCATCACACCAAAAAAATTAAGATTCTTAGGAATAAACTTTACTAAGGAGGTAAAAGACCTATATGCGTAATACTACAGGACATTGAAAAAAGAGATAGAGGAAGACATAAACGGATAGAATAACATACCATGTTCATGGATTGGTAGAATCAACATCATCAAAATGTCCATACTACCCAAAGCAATCTACAGATTCAATGCAATCCCCATTAAAACACCAACGGCATATTTCACAGACTTACAACAAACTTTCCAAAAATTTATCTGGAATAAAAAAAGACCCTGAATAGCTGCAGCAATCCTGAGAAAGAAGAACAAAGTAGGTGGGATCTCAATATCAGATATCAAGCTGTATTACAAAGCCACTGTTCTCAAAACAGCCTGGTACTGGCACAAGAACAGACATATAGACCAATGGAATAGAATAGAGAACCAAGATATCAACCCAAACCACTATGCTCAATTAATATTTGCATCTCACAGATAATTAGTGACTTTCAGCATATTTTCATATGTCTCTTGGCCTTCCTTCTGTCTTCTTTCAAAAAGTATCTATTTAGGTCTGTCCATTTTTGATTGGATTGTTTATCTTCCTTTTGTTAAGTTGTATGAGTTCCCCGTAAATGTTGGAGATTAAACCCTTATTAGTGATAACATTGGCAAATATATTCTCCCATGCAGTGGGCTTTCTTGTTGTTTTGTTGATGGTTTCTTTTGCTGTGCAAAAGTTTTTTATTTTGATGTAGTCCCATTTGTTTATTTTCTCTTTAGTTTCTATTGCCCTAGGAGTAGTATCAATGAAGAAATTCCTTTGGCATATGTCAGAGATTTTGCTGTCTGTGGATTCCTATAGTATTTTTATGGTTTCACGTCTTATGTTTATCCATTTTGTGTTTGTTTTTTTTTGTGTGTGTATGGTGTAAGTTGGTGGTCTAGTTTCATTTTTTGTGCATGTATCTGTTCAATTTTCTTCATGGTATTTATTGAAGAGACTGTCTTGACTCCATTGTATGTTTATGCCTCCTTTGTCAAATATTAATTGAGCATAGTGGTTTGGGTAAATTTCTGGGTTCTCTATTCTATTCCATTGATCTATATGTCTGTTCTTGTGCCAGTAACAGGCAGTTTTGAAAATAGTGGCTTTGTAATACAGCTTATATTGGTATCTGGTATTGAGATCCCACCTACTTTGTTCTTCTTTCTCAGGATTGCTGCAGCTATTTGGGGTCTTTTTTTATTCCAGATGAATTTTTGGGAAGTTCATTCTAGGTTTATGAAATATTCCATTGGTATTTTAATGGGGAGTGCATTGAATCTATAGATTGATTTGGACATTTTAATGATGTTGATTCTACAAATCCATGAACACGGTATGTTCTTCCATCATTTTACGTCTTCCTCTATCTCTTTTTCCAGTGTCCTGTAGTTTTTCACATATAGGTCTTTTATTGCCTTAGTTAAGTTTATTCCTAGGTATTTTAAGTTTTTTGGTGTGATGGTAAATGGGATTGCTTTTTAAGTCTTTCTTTCTGTAAGTTCACTATTGGTGTATAAAAATGCCATAGATTTCTTGGCATTAATTTTGTATCCGGCTACACTGCCAAATTCATTTATTAAGTCTAGTAATTTTTTGATGGAGTCTTTAGGGTTTTCTATGTACAGAATCATGTCATCTGGGGATAAGGACAGTTTTATTTCTTCTTTTCAAATTTGATGCCTTTTATTTCTTCTTCTTGTCTAATCGCAATGGCTAGTACTTCCAGTACTATGTTGAACAGGAGTGGTGAGAGTGGGCATCCCTATCTTATTTCTGTTCTAAGGGGAAATGGTTTTAGCTTTTGCCCATTGAGCATGATTTTGCCTGTGGGTTTGTCATATATGGCTTTTATTATGTTGAGGAATGATCCTTTTATTCCCACCTTGCTAAGATTTTTTATAAAGAAATGGTGTTGGATTTTGTCAAATGTTTTTTCTGCATCCATTGATATGACTATATCGTTTTTATCTCTCAATTTGTTAATGTGATGTATCACATTTATTGATTTGCAGATATTGTACCACTCTTGCATCCCCAGGATAAATCCTACTTGGTCATGGTGTATGATCTTTCTGATGTACTGCTGGATCCGATCTGCTAGAATTTTGTTGAGGATTTTGGCATCTATGTTCATGAGGGATATTGTCCTGTAATTTTCTTTCATTGTGTTGTCTTTATCTTGTTTTGGTATTAGGGTGATGCTGTCTTCATAGAATGAGCTTGGAAGTGTTCCTTCCTCTTGAATTTTTTTGTATAGTCTGAGGAGGATAGGTTTTAGTTCTTCCTTGAATGTTTGATAAAACCCTGTGAAGCTGTCTGGCATTGGGCTTTTGTTTGCTGGAAGCTTTTTGATGACTGCTTCAATTTCTGCCATAGTTATTGGCCTATTGAGATGTTTAGATTCATCCTGATTGAGTTTTGGAAGGTTGTATTTTTCTAGGAATATATCCATTTCCTCCATGTTGTCTAGTTTGTTTGAATAGAGTTGTTCATAGTATTTTTTAACAGTCTTTTGTATTTCAGTGGGGTCTGTTGTTATTTCACCTTTTTCACTTCTGATTTTGTTTATTTGGGTCCTCTCTCTTTGTTTCTTGGTGAGCCTGGCTAGAGATTCATCAATCTTTTTTATCCTTTCAAAGACCAACTCTTGGTTTCATTGATTCTTTGTATTTTTTTTTTTTTTGGTCTCTATGTTATTTATTTTTGCTCAGATCTTTATTATGTCTTTCCTTCTGCTCACTCTGGGCTTTTCTTGTTGCTCTCTTTCTAATTATTTAAGTTGTAGAGTTAGGTGATTTACTACCATTTTTTCTTATTTTTTGAGGTAGGCCTGTAGAGCTATAAACTTACTTCTCAGGACTGCTTTCATTGTGTCCCATGGATTATGCATTGTTTTGTTTTCATTGTCCTTTGTTTCCAGTATGTTTGTGATTTCTTCTTTGATCTCTTTGGTAACCCAGTCATTGTTTAACAGCATGGTATTTAGATTCCAATTGTATGAATTTTTTTATTGTTTTTATTTTAGTTTATTTCTAATATTATGCCGAATTCATAACTCAGGATTGCTAAAGCAATTCAGGGTCTTTTTTTATTCCAGATGAATTGTGGTCTGAGAAGATGCTTGATATGATTCCAATCTTCTTGAATTTGGAAAAACTTTGCTTGTGACCCAATATGTGGTCTATTTTTGAAAATGTCCCATGTGCACTTGAGAAGAACGTATATTCCATTGCTTTGGGGTGAAATTTTCTGAAGATGTCAATTAAGTCCATGTGATCTAGTGAGTAATTTAGGATTGCTGTTTCTTTGCTGATTTTTTGTCTAGAGGATTTATCCAGTGATGTCAGTGGTGTATTAAAGTCCCTTACTACGATTGTACTGTTGTCAATCACTCCTTTCATATCTTCCAGGAGTTTTTTTTAAAATTTATTTGGGTGCTCTTGCAATGGGTACATATATGTTTATCAGGGTTATATCCTCTTGTTGTATCAATCCCTCTAGTATTATGAAGTGGCCTTCATTATCTCTTGTTATGGCCTTCACTTTGAGGTCTATATTATCAGATATAAGTATTGCTACCCCAGCTTTTTTTTTCATTCCTATTTGTCTGAAAGGTATTTTTCCACCCCTTCACTCTCAGTCTGTGTGAGTCCCTTGTTCTGAGGTGGGTCTCTTGTAGACACCATTTATATGGGTCATGTTTTTTATCCACTCAGCCACTCGATGTCTTTTGATTGGAGCATTTAGTCTGTTTATGTTTAAAGTTATTATTGATAGGTACTCGTTTGTAACCATTTTTATTTTTTGTGTCTGTGTTCCTTCTTACTTTTTTATTTCTTCTTTTTACACCAGTCCCTTTAGCATTTTTTGCTTTGCTGGCTTGGTATTGATATAGTCCCTTAGCCTTTTTTTGTCTGTGAAGCTCCTTATTTTCCCTTCAATTTTGAATGATAGCCTTGCTGGATAGAGTATTCTTGGATTCAGTCCCTTTCTTTGCATCACTTTGTAAATTTCCTTCCATTCTTTTCTAACCTGATGTATTTCTATGGAGAAATCATTTGATAATCTTTTGGGAGATCCCTTGTATGTAACTTTCTGTCTCTCTCTTGCCTTTCTGCCTTTAAGATTCTCTCTTTGTCTTGAACATTTGACATTGTAATTATGATGTGTCTTGGTGTGGGTCTTTTCAGGTTCATCCTGTTTGGGACTCTGTGCTTGTGTGACTTTTTCTTCCCCACATCAGGTAAGTTTTCTGACATTATTTCTTCAAATAGGTTTTCTAACGCTTGTTCCTCTTCCTGTTGTTCTGGCACCACTATTATTCGTATGTTGCTTCGTTTCATGTTGTCTCATAGCTCCCTTAGGCTCTCCTGTCTCTTAATTTTTTTTCTATATTTGCAGTTCACTGTGGGTTTTGCTTCCCTGTCTTCTAATTTGCTAATTCAGTCCTCCTCCTAGTCTACTGTTAAAACTTTCCATGGTGTTTTTTATTGCAGCTCTATCACTCTTCTTTTCTTCTTTATTCTTACATAAGTTGTTGATTTTCTTCATCCATCTGGTTTATGAACTGTATGTCCCTTAGTCTGAATTATTTTTCTGACATATTCCATGCCTCTGTTTCACTTAGCTGCCTTTCTGGTGATTCCTCCTTTTCCTTCCTTTGGGGGTTTCTTTGTCTAGCCATTTTTTATCTCACTGATGGATCTAGATGTCGAGTCATGCAGGGGCTGCTCCTTGGATGGCAGTGGCTCCTTAGGCTGTGGTTGCTTCTCGGCCAGTTGCGGCAGCAGCTGCTCCTCAGTTGGCAGTGGCTTTTCTGATGGGTGCTGTTCGCAGCAGTGGTGGCTCCTCTGGCTGGTGGTGGGGGGGGTGCTGCTTGCACAGCTACTGCTCCTTGGATGGGGGTGGGCTGATCACGAGACTGCTGCTCCTCAGACGGGGGTGGGCTGCTCAGGATGCTGCTGCTCCTTGGTCAGGGGCAGGGTGCTCGCAAGGCTGCTGCTCCTCGTATGGTGGTGGGCTGCTTGCACAGTTGCTGCTCCTCAGAGAGGGGATGGGCTGCTTGTGCGGCTGCTGCTCCTCGGATGGGAGCAAGCTGCAGGTGTGGCTGCTGCTCCTCAGACAGGTGTGGGCTGCTCACCCAGCTGCTGCTCATTGGATGGGTGCAGGCTGCATGTGGCTGCTGCTCCTTGGACTGGTGCGGGCTGTGCAGACATGGGCAGTCTGCTCGTGTGGCTGCTGCTTCTCAAATGGGGTGGGCTGCTCACACAGCTGCTCCTCCTCAGATGGGTGCAGGATGCGGTTTGCCCACAGCTGCTGCTCCTCGGACAGGGGCAGGCTGCATGGGGCTGCCGCTCCTCAGTCAGGGGCAGGCTGCCCATGTGGCTGCTGTTCCTCGGACGGGGGAAGACTGCTCGCGTGGTTGCTGCTCCTTGGACGGGGGAGCGGGCCACTCACACAGATCCTCGGATGGGAGTGAGCTGCATGTGTGGCTGCTGCTCCTCAGACAAGACAAAATTCTCCTTGACAAGACACGACATAAAGGGAACAGGAGGAGGCCACATGAGGCTGCTGCCCTTCAGCCTGGAGCAGGCTTCTTGCAGGGCTGCTGCTCCTTGGACAGGAGCGGGCTGCTTACATGTCTGCTGCTCACGTTGTCCAGTGCCCTGGGCTAAAGTGTTGGGCTGGTCAGAGGGAGCATGCTTTGGAACTCACAGGAGCCTGCACCTGGGGTGGCTGGAGACTTGGTGACCCTGGAACCACAGCCAATGTAGCAGGTCCTTGGCAAGTGTGGCTGTAGGGTCCCAAGTGTTATCTGAGGGCACCCTAGGTGGAGGTGAGGCTAGGCTCCCAGTTACAGCAGCTCTCCCCTTCAAAAAGGTCAGGCCTCTGAAGATGAGCTGGCCTCCTGGTACTGTTTGCAATGGAAGCAGAGGCTGCCTTGTTAGGGGAGCCCGGTTAGCCTGCCCCTGAGGGATCTAACTGTGACACACACACACACACACACACACACACACACACCCCACATGACCACACACTTCTCTTTTGCTCCCTCACTCACTCATGCTCTCTCCCTCACTGCTGCCTTCTTCCTGCCTGTGTAATTGGGTCTGGGGTGTTATTGACCCATTCATGGATGTAGTTTCCTCTCCAGGTGTCTGGTTATGTGGCTTGCTCTCTAGCACATTGGACAGACAGGATAAAATTCTCCCCGACAAGACACGACACAGGGAAAAAAACATGAATGTATTCATGACACTGATAACCTCAATATAAGTGACCACCTGAGAAAAGAGAATTAGGGGAGAGAAAAAAGAGCACAAGTGATATCGAAGAGAGAAAAAAAATAAGAGAGAAAAGAAAAAGGAAGAGAAAGGAGAATATATATATATGGGGAGAAAACACCACAGACAGATAAACCAAAAAAATGCAAATACCAAACACCCAGCAAAGAAGATGGGGGCAGAATCTGTAGAGGCTGAGCTTATATACAGAAAATATGGTTAAGAATTGGATGAATATGGGGAGGACCTCAGTTCAGTATAGAGGAAGTAGAAAGGGGATGAGTGGATAAGAAGAAAGAGAACAAGAAGAAAATAATAATAATAATAATAATAATAATAATAATAAAATTACAAAAAATTGATTTAAAAATGGTATAAAAATAAAAAATAGCAAATAAAATAAAATAAAATAAAATAGAATGATGGAAAAATAATGCAAAAAGAAATAGAAAATAAAGCAACAAACAAAAAATGGAAAATAAAGAAACAACAAGAAAAAAAAGAGATAACAAAATAAAAATAAAAATGAAAAAGTGAAGTGTCGTTCCTTTGGCTGGCTTAAGATCCCAGTCTTCTGTACTGTCTGTAGTTTCTGTTTCCTGTTGCTGGGACTGAAGGCTTCTCTTAGGCCAGTCCCTTTGGACTCTCAGGGACTATTCAGATTTTTTTTAATCCTTTGTACCATTCAGGGTGTATCTGGGTGTGGCTGTATTGGTTGCCTGGAGACTGGAGGGAAGGGCTATCTCTTCAGGAGAAAATGGCTGCCCAGTTCCTGGGCTCAGGCATGACTCAGCACGAGACTCACTGCCACTTATCCTGGACCCTCTCCTCTCCCCAGGCTCTCCCCAAACTCCACAAGTCTGCACCTTCTCCTGCACCTCAGCCACGGTTGAGTGTCTGTATCCAAAAGGTCCTATGAACTAGCTTCAGTGAAGCAAAGCACAGGCCACAGAGAGGGGAAAGACTGCACCTCTGCGAGCGCCTCTCCTGCTGGCACTGTGTGGTCTGGTCAGCCCCCCAGGCTGCCCCCTCTGGGCTCAGTCTTCCGTGACTGTGGACCCGGATCTAGAATCCCCTGCCACCAGCAGTCCTGCAGACCTCCTTTCCACAGTCAGACACTGTGCCTGTCCCAAGGGATGAGGCTTGGTGCTGTGCGGATTCCCTCTGACTCTCTGGGCTCAGAGGTCTGGCAGATCTCTCTTGCCCAGATCCTTGATTTTACCTTTCTCCAGGGGTCCTCTGTCCTTCCTGGCTGCAAATTGTCTCACCAGCTGAGTCTACTTTGCCAATTTGGGGTGGGTGTTATTTGTTTCAGCTGCTCATTTTATCTGCTCCTGGACAAGGCTCGGGACAAGTCCGTCTATTCCGCTGCCATTTTGTCCTCCCTCTTAAGGATTTTTTTGAATGTTTAACTTTATTATTGAAAATTTTTCTTTTATTGTGATAAGAGCACTTAACATGAGATCAACCCTATTAAAATTTTAAGCATGTAATACACTATTGTTGACTGTTGGTGCAGGGTAGTACACCAGATCTTCAGGGCTTATTCATCTTCCTTAACTGAAACTTCATGCTCATCAATGAATATTCCCCACTTCTCCCTCTTCCCAGTCACTGGCAACCACCATTCCACTCTTGGATTTTATGAATTTGACTTTTTAATTTGAGATACCTCATATAAGTGGGATCATGTCTTTCTGTGCCTGCCTTACTTCACTTAGCATAATATTCTCAAGGTTCATCTGTGTTGTACCATGTTCAAAAATTTCTTTTTAAATTTAAATGATATTCCATTATATGTATATATCACATTTGCTTTATACATTAATCTGCCAATGGATATTCAGGTTATCTTGGCTACTGTGAATAATGCTCTAATGAATACAGGAGTTCTGATATCTCTTTGGAATCCTGATTTCAATTATTTTGGATAAATACACAGAAATGGATTACAGAGCAGAATTCTGAAGACATGGAGAAGAGACCACTGGAGGATGCAGAACGTCTTCAGGTTGTAGACGCGCATAGCCCTCCACTGAGAGCACAGGGACTATGGTTATTGGGAAAGACTATTTTTTTGTCTTTACAAACAGGGGGCCAGCTCTTTTTCCTTATCAGGGATTTAACCAATGCTCCTTGTCCCCTAGGTCATCTTCATGCCTATTTTCTCAGGTGATAGTCTTATAAATCTGGCTAACTCCCATTTCATTTCCCAAAACTCCATTAGAGAGAAATTATAATGAAGCTCAAACACTTGCCAGGTTATTCATGGGAAAGATCTTTGGCTTAAAAATGCTTTTTAGATGGCTACATGAATCTAGTGGCACATTACAATATGGCCCTGCTGAAGTTTGCAGGAGATTCCTGGCGCCCGGCATTGTGCATTGCACAACACTGCTGAAGAGCATGAATTATCTTTACTGGAAGAGGCAGAAATTAATATGTCAGATGGAAAGGACTCACTAGAAAAACTGGGACTTTGCTCTTTGCAAGGTTGGAGCCAAAATCACACAGCTCCAGAGCAAGCAACCCCTCTGAGAAGGACACAGGGCAGAGCATGCACTGCCCTCCCCATTGGGCCCTGTTTGCCCTCAGGGGTTGCAGCAAGAGTATTTGCTGCCTTGGAAAGAGGGACTTAACCTTGATGCTTAATTTATGACAGGCACATTGAAAAAAATGCAGATTTCATTCCTTTTATTACATCCTGGCACAGCAGTTAATTAAAAACATATGATTGCTGCTTTGTGCTCACTTGAGGTTGATTTGCAATGTAAACATATGCTTTTGTATGGTACATGCACTAATAGAAAAGTAATAATAATGATGATAGTATCTATCACTAAATGAACTCCAGATCCTGGGGAAGGAGATATACACAGATATTTGTCACCTTTCAAACCAATATTATTCAATTCATTTTGTTGATGAAGAAACTGAAGTTCAGAGTGGTTAAGGAGATTGTTCAAGGTTACACAGCTGACATGTGGTGTGTGGAATTAGACCTAAGTTATAAGGTACTATTTGTGTCAGGATGAACTGAAACTTCTCTCTGTATCCCCTGGTCCAATCCCACCACCTGCCGACATCTGATCCCCACCACAGTCCAGGGGAAAACCTGGGCATTAGCGAGAAGCAGATACTGTTCACTGTTATGTGGTATGAGGGAGTTGAGGAATGGATCCAGGAGCAGATTCTATGCTGCTTACAAGAAATCCATTTTAGTAAGACCCAGTAGATTAAAAGTAAAACGGTGAAAAACGGTATACTATGCTAACAATTAACCAAAAGAAAGCTGGAGAGAGGGTATTAATAACAGACAAAGTAGATTACAGAACAAACAATATTTCCAGGGATTTAAAAATGTCCTTTCATAATGATAAAGAGATTACTTAATTAATTAAGAGACATAATAATTCTAAATACTTGTATACTGAATAACAGACCTTTAAAATACATGACGCAAAAACTGATACAGCTGCAAGGAGAAATAGACAAATCCACAATTATAGTCAGAGATTTCAATACCACTCTGTCAATAATAACAGGAAATTAGTAAGAATATAGAAGAATTGGGTAGCACTATCCACCAACTTGATCTGGTTGACATTTATAGATCACTTCACTCAATAACAGCAGAGTACACATTCTTTTCAAGTGCACATGGGAGATTTACCAAGATACATCATACTCTGGTCCATTAAACAAGTCTTTAATACATCTGGGGATTCAAGTCACATAAAGTATGTTATCTGACTTTGGTGGAAGTAAATTACAAGTCAATAACAGACAGATATTTAGAAAATTTCAAATAATTGTAAATCAAATAACACATTGCTAACCAATGACTCAAAGAAAAAATTATATTATTAAATCAATATCCATAGAAAAAGCATTAACAGAATTCAACATTTGTTCCTGATTAAAAAAAGAAACTTGTAGGAAACTAGTAGTAGAAGGGAACTCTCTCAACCTAATAAAAGGCATCTACAAAAAATGTATAACTAACAACATAACTTATGGTGAAAGACCAAATCTTTTTCCTCCCCTAAGATCAGGAATTAGACACAGATGTCAGTTCTCACAATTTCTGTTCAACATTGTATTAGAGGTTCTAACCTAGAAAATTAGGAACAATAAAGAAAGAAAAGACATTCAGGTCAGAAAGGAAGACAGAAAGCTATCTTTACTTAAAGACAATACTAGAGGCCCAGTGCACAGATTTGTGCACTGGTGGGGTCCCTCGGCCTGACCTCCACGCTGCCAAAGCCCAGCCTTAACTGCCAGCTCATCGGGATCCAGCCCGCTGTTCGCATTGAACCCGCACAACACAAAGTAATGTGTGAAGTGGCAGGCAGCTAGGGAGGAGCCCGAGCCTGGGCTGGCACCCATCCTGCTCATCCTGGCCATGCTGCACCTGCCTCTGCTGCCAGCTTGCCGCTTGGATGCACAGGGGGAGTGTCCGCGGGAGAGGCTTGCGTGGCTGCAGCCGTGTGCGCCAGCTGTGAGCTGGTGAGCTTGGCGTCTGACCCCGTCAGTCAGCTGAATGGCACTCCTGCTGTGGGAGCGCACTGGCCACCAGGGAGCAGCTCCTGCATTGAGCATCTGCCCCCTGGTGGTTAGTGAATGTCATAGCTACTGGCCGGTCATCTGGTCGCTTAGGCTCTTATATATATATAGATGATCACCTATGATCAACATGATCAGCTAATAAGTGAATTATTGCAAGTCTACAGGATACAATAGCAATATACAAAAATCAATTTTATTTCTATATACCTGCAATAAACAATTAGGAATTAGAATTAATTCCTGCTCCAATAACAAAAAATATGAAATAGGAATGAATTTGACAAAAGATATGTATGATCTGTAGACTGTAAACTACAAAACATTGCCGAATAAAGAAACTAAATAAATTGAGAAATAACTTATTATGGGTTAGTAGATTTAATATTGTTAAAATGTCAGTTCTCCCCAAATTGATCTATCCACAGACTTAACACAATTCCTACCAAAATTCCAGCAGTTTTTATTTAGAAACCATCTGTTGATTCTAAAGTTCATATGGAAATACAAAGAACCCAGAATAGCCAAACAACATTGAAAAAAGAATACTACCTGATTTCAAGACTGCTGAAATCAGGACTTCAAGCTGTGTCTTGCAAAGCTCATCTGTTTTTAAGAGAAAAAGCCTTGTCCACACCTCCTCAGCACTCTTCTCATTGATCTGAGGATGTGCACTGAAATTATGGGGTGGGTGGGTAGAGGTGAGACAGGTAGAAACCACTGATACCCATTGCAGGAGGGCCACTAGAATCAAGAGAATTCAATCTGAGCTCTCGGAAGAGGCTGCCGACAGGAAGGCAGACTGCAAGATAGTGTGTGAGTGAGAGAACAAAAGGAGAGTGTGTGGTCGCACTGGGAGTGTTTATTTGTGAGTTGAGGGACAGCTATATGCCAAGGGACTGTTGGGGAGAGCCAGATGGCGTTCCCCTGACTGGGAAGCCTCCACTGCTGCTGAAATCCCTCCCGGAGCAACCGGCTCTGATGTGAGACCGTGCCATCATGAAGGGGAGAGTGGCTGTTATCGGAAGACTAAAAATCCCAGGAATCTACAACAACTCCCAGGGAACAACTGCGAACCCAGGAACACCAGACCCCAAGCAATGTGAATATGCAGACTTGGAGGAACTCTGCACCTTCTCACGGAAATGTCAGATTTCGCCTAGAAAAAGGTGAGGTCTATGATCCAGGCAGGAGAGAGAAACACGCACAATGGGAACTAGAGGATCTGGGGAAGTCTGTGCCCCCAAAAATCCATTGGGGCCATTGGGGCTAGTGGGATCTGCGAATGTGGAAGTGGATCCACAGAGATGCTAACAGAATGGAACTCTAAAAATCAACCCATAGCTGAACTGGGCACAAAAGGACAGCCTAAAAATTTTAAGTGTATCGGCTGCTTAGAGCAAAGGGGAAAAAAGACTGCACAGACTGGTGTGCAGTGCTGGAGGGTAAAAGTCGCACACTTACTCTGGCTCTTTTTTTTTTCTCTCTCTCTCTTTTTTTCTCTTTAAATCCTTGCTTTTGATTACTAAGCCCAATACATAGGATCAACCAATTGGGGACACTCTAAGAAACTGCAGGGGAAAGTTGTTTTTGTGGAACCTGGGGATCAGAGTGGGGAATAATGATCAGAGAACCAGCTCTGGGACAGCCCTTTCCTCCAAACCAGTATGAAGTGCCACAGGGAAAACAAAATCTAAGCACTAGCTAGAAAGGACCAATAGACCCGGAGGTCAATCCAGAAACACTGCCACCCAGGAGTTGAATCACAAATTGACTCTTGTGTAAAGACAAATAAAGGAGTATAAGAAACAAAGAAGTACTGCCTGCTTGAAAATCAGGACTGTGGCCCTGACCGGTTTGGCTCAGTGGATAGAGTGTCGGCCTACGGACTGAGGGGTCCCAGGTTTGATTCCGGTCAAGGGCATGTACCTTGGTTGCGGGCACATCTCCAGTAGGAGGTGTGCAGGAGGCAGCTGATCGATGTTTTTCTCTCATCGATGTTTCTAACTCTCTATCCCTCTCTCTTCCTCTCTGTAAAAAATCAATAAAATATATTTAAAAAAAAAGAAAATCAGGACTGTGACTTACAACACTGAGGAAGAGTGGAATATAGGGAACTTCAGTAGTGTCCTGACTAGGAAACAGGCGTGCCAAACAGAACAGTAGAGGAAGTGAATGACCTTCACTACTGCACATTTTTATTTTCATCTTTTACTTAAGAAACTATTTTTTTTTCTTTTTTCCTCACTTGATTTTACCTTTTTAATTATTATATTTTTATTTTTAATCAGTATTATTACTACTACTATTTTACCTTTTTTAAAGTGTCATTTTATTTTCTCTTTATTTTATTTAGGGATTAATAGTCTACATTCTATTTTCATCTTTCCTTTAGCATCTTTTTATTCTATCTCAACTTTACCTTTATGCCAACACTCTCTTCCTCACTTTTCCCCTTTTGTTGTCCTGTTTCTTTTACCCTATTCCAGCTTTAGATTTTCCCTATTCCTTCTTTTTACCCCCTGTTAAAAATTCATCCTATTTGTATATCTTATTTCCAATCCCCTGCTCCAAGTCCATACACACCTCTCTTTTCTCTTTCTTCACTATCCAAATTTTTTCGCTCTGTCCTTTTGTTGTTGTTTGCTTGATTGTTGATTATATTGTTTTTTATGCTTGTTTGTGAGATTGTTTTGCTTTTTTAAATTTTTGTTTGATTTTTGCTTCTGTTTTTTCTTACCTCACTTGATATTAGTTGGTGTTTGTAGTTTGCATGCATCTCTAGGTATTTGTCGCTAGCATTTGTTGGGATTAGTGGCTGTTATATTGGAGTTTTCTCCCCATATAAATAGTTTTTCCCCTCTTCTTTTTTATATTCTTTCTTTTCTCTCTTACTTTTTTTTCCTTTTCTCAATTTCAGTTTTGCACTCCTTTTTTCTTCTTCTTTCTTTCTTATCCCCTAATTCTCTTTTCTCTGGTGGTCACCTTTATTTGGGGTTATTAGTATCGTGAATACATTTGTGTTCAGTGCCTTGTGTGCTGTGCCTTGTTGTGTTGTATTTTGTGCCTTTAAGCCAACGCAGGAGAGAGAGAGAACTTCATAACCAAACACCCAGAGAAGAGAGATCATGGGGAGACAAAGAAACAGCCCACATATGAAAGAAAAGGAGGCATCACCAGAAAAGGAAGTAAACAAAATGGATGCAAGCAACCTGTCAGAGAAAGAATTCAGAGAAATGATCATAAGGTGGATGAAAAGAATGGAAGACAAATTCAACAATATGTGTAAGAACCAAGAGGAAATGAAAAAGAACCAAAAAGAAATGAAAAATGACATCACTGCTATAAAGAACTCAATAGAAAGCATCAACAGTAGACTAGAAGAAGCAGAGGACTGCATCAGTGAGCTAGAAGACAAGGTAGGAAAAAATACCCAAGCAGAGCGGCATCTACAAAAAAATTAAAAAACAGGAGGAGCCTAAGGGAACTTTGGGACAACATGAAATGAAACAAGATCCACATAATATGGGGGGCCAGAAGGAGAGGAAAATTAGCAACAAATAGAAAATCTGTTTGAAGAAATAATGACAGAAAACTTCCCTGATATAGGGAAGAAAAAACTCACACAAATCCAAGAAGCTCACAGAGTCCCAAACGAAATGAACCCCAAAAGACTGATTCCAGGGCTCATTATAATTAAATTGGCAAACACCAATGACAAAGTAAGAATCTTAAAAGCAGCCAGAGAGAGACAGAAAGTTACCTACAAAGGATCCCCCATCACACTAGTGACTGATTTCTCAACAGAAACTCATCAGGCCAGAAGGGAATGGAATGAAATATACAAAGTCATGCAAAGGAAGGGTCTGAATCCAAGAATACTGTACCCAGAAAGGCTATCAATCAAAATTGAGGGTTAAATCAGGAGTTTCACAGACAAAAAAAGACTATTGGAGTTTATTACCACGTAACCATCAATGCAAGAAATGATAAAGGGTCTGCTGTAAAAAGAAGAAATAGGAAGCGAAGGAGGAACACAGGGATAAAGAATAAAAATGGCAACAAATAAGTACCTATCAATAATAACTTTTAATGTAAGTGGATTAAATGCCCCAATATAAAAACATAGGGTAACGGATTGGATAAGAAAACATGACCCATATATCTGCTGTCTACAGGAAACTCACCTCAGAAAAAAAAAAGAGGCACATAGACTGATGGTGAAGGGATGGCAAAAGGTTTTTCAGGTGAATGGAAATGAAAAATAAAAAGAGGTGGGGTAGTAATACTTATATCTGACAAATTAGATCTCAAAGTGAAGGACATAACAAGAGATAATGAAGGCCACTTCATAATACTAAAGGGAGCAATCCAACTAGAAGAAAAAACTCTGGTATACATATACGCACCCAATACAGGAGCACCCAAATACATAAAAAAAACTCCTGGAGGATATCAAGGGAGAGATTGACAGCAATACAATCATAGTAGGGGACTTTAATACCCCACTATCACCATTGGACAAATCCTCTAAACAAAAAATCAGCAAAGAAACATCAATCCTAAATGACACACTAGACCAGATGGAATTAATTGAAATCTTCAGAACATTTCACTCCAAAGCCACAGAATATACATTCTTCTCAAGTGCATATGGGTCATTTTCAAAGATAGACCATATATTAGGTCACAGGCAAAGTCTCTTCAAATTCAAGAAGATAGAAATCATATCAAGCATCTTCTCAGACCACAGTGGCATAAAACTGGAAATCAACTACAATAAAAACAATCCCAAAAAAATCAAACTCCTGGAGAGTAAATAGCAAGCTATTAAACAATGACTGGGTTACCAGAGAGATCAAAGTAGAAATAAAAATATCATGACAACAAATGACAATGAAAACACAACAATCCAAAATCTATGGGACACAGCCAAAAGCAGTCTTGAGAGGGAAGTTCATAGCTCTACAAGCCTACTGCAAAAAACAAGAAACTATGGTAATAAATTACCTAACCCTACAACTCAAAGAGTTAGAAATAGAGCAAAAAAGAAAAAGAGCCCAGTGGAAGCAGAAGGAAGGAAATAATAAGATCAGAGCAGAGATAAACGACATAGAGACAAAAAGAAAAAGAAAAAACAGAAAAAACAAAAACCAATACAAAAGATAAACAAAACAAAGAGCTGGTTCTTTGAAAGGATAAACAAGATTGATGAATCTCTAGCCAGGATCACCAAGAATCTAAGAGAGAGGACCCAAATAGACAAAATCAGAAATGAAAGAGGAGAAATAACAACAGACCCCACTGAAATACAAAGGATTGTTAAAAAATACTATGAACAACTCTATTCCAACAAACTGGACAACATGGAGAAATGGGCATATTCCTAGAAAAATACAACCTTCCAAAACTCAATCAGGACGAATCTAAACATCTCAATAGGCCAATAACTATGGAAGAAATTGAAGCAGTCATCCAAAAGCTTCCAGCAAACAAAAGCCCTGGGCCAGACAGCTTCACAGGGCAGTTTTACCAAACATTCAAGGAAGAACTAAAATCTATCCTCCTCAGACTATACAAAAAAATTCAAGAGGAAGGAACACTTCTAAGCTCATTCTATGAAGCCAGCATCACCCTAATGCCAAAACAAGATAAAGACAACACAATGAAAGAGAATTACAGGACAACATCCCTCATGAACATAGATGCCAAAATCCTCAACAATATCCTAACAAATCGGATCCAGCAGTACATCAGAAAGATCATACACCATGACCAAGTAAGATTTATCCCAGGGATGCAAGGATGGTACAATATCCGCAAATCAATAAATGTGATACATCACATAAACAAATTGAGAGATAAAAATCACATAGTCATATCAATTGATGCAGAAAAAGCATTTGACAAAATCCAACACCCTTTCTTAATAAAAACTCTCAGCAAGGTGAGAATAGAAGGATCATCCCTCAACATAATAAAAGCCATAGATGACAAACCCACAGCCAACATCATACTCAATGGGCAAAAACTAAAACAATTTTCCCTAGGAACAGGAAAAAGACAGGGATGCCCACGCTCACCACTCCTGTTTGACATAGTACTGAAAGAAGTAGCTATTGCGATTAGAGAAGAAGAAGAAATGAAAGGCATCCAAATTGGAAAAGAAGAAGTAAAATTGTCCTTATTAGCAGATGACATGATATTGTACATAAAAAAACCCTAAAGACTCTATCAAAAAATTATTAGACTTAATAAATGAATTCAGCAATGTAGCAGGATACAAAATTAACGCCAAGAAATCTATGGCATTTCTATACAGCAATAGTGAACTTACAGAAAGAAAGACTTAGAAAGCAATCCCATTTACCATCATACCAAAAACATTAAGATACATAGGAATAAACTTTATTAAGGAGGTAAAAGACCTATATGTGTAACACTACAGGACACTGAAAAAAAGAGATAGAGGAAGACATAAATACAGGGGTCCTCAAACTTTTTAAACAGGGGGCCAGTTCACTGTCCCTCAGACCGTTGGAGGGCCGGACTATAGTTTAAAAAACAACAACTATGAACAAATTCGTATGCGCACTGCAGGCCCGGGACGAGTCGGCTGCTAAGCAGGACAGGCAGCGGCACCCGGCGGGCCGGATAAATGTTCTCGGCGAGCTGCATGTGGCCCGCGGGCCGTAGTTTGAGGATGCCTGCATAAATAGATGGAAGAACATACCATGTTCATGGATTGGTAGAATCAATGTCATTAAAATGTCCATACTACCCAAAGCAATCTATAGATTCAATGCACTCCCCATTAAAATTCCAACGGCATATTTCACAAACCTAGAACGAAGTCTCCAAAAATTCATCTGGAATAAAAAAAGACCCCGAATAGATGCAGCAATCCTGAGAAAGGAGAACAAAGTAGGTGGAATCTCAATACCAGATTTCAAGCTGTATTGCAAAGCCACTGTTCTCAGAACAGCCTGGTACTGGCACAAGAACTGACATATAGACCTATGGAATACAATAGAGAACCCAGATATTGACCCAAACCACTATGTTCAATTAATATTTGACAAAGGATGCATAAACATACAATTGAGTCAAGACAGTCTCTTCAATAAATTGTGTTGGGAAAATTGGACAGATACATGCAAAAAAATGAAACTAGACCACCAACTTACACCATACACAAAAATAAACTCAAAATCCATAAAGGACTTAAACATAAGACAGGAAACCATAAAAATACTAGAGGAATCCACAGGCAGCAAAATCTCAGACATATGCCAAAGCAATTTCCTCACCAATATTGCTCCTAGGGCAATGGAAACTAAAGAGAAAATAAACAAATGGGACTACATCAAAATAAAAAGCTTTTGCACAGCAAGAGAAACAATCAACAAAACAACAAGAAAGCCCACTCCCAAACTTAGAGTAATCAGAAACAGCCTCCTAATTCATTTTTGGGTTATACAAAAGGACCCAAAATGGTATTTTAATGTAATATATTAAGTGGAGCTATGAGAATTTGCTATTATTTGGCCATACTTAAGCTACAAAAATGACTATTTCATATGGTGCAACCTAATAAAAAACTGAGCCTTCTTAAAAAAAAAAAAAAAAGAAAAGAAAGCCACCTCCGTGGCAGAACATATTTGCCAATGTTATCACCGATAAAAATTTAATCTCCAACATTTACAGGGAACTCATACAACATAACAAAAGGAAGATAAATGATCCAATAAAAAAAATGGGCAGCAGACCTAAATAGATACTTTTCGAAAGCAGACAGAAGGAAGGCCAAGAAACATGAAAACATGCTCCAAGTCACTAATTATCCGAGGGATGCAAATCAAAACGACAATGCGGTACCATCTCACACCTGTCAGAATGGCAACCATCAACAAATCAACAAACGACAAGTGCTGGCGAGGATGCAGAGAAATAGGAACCCTCATGCACTGCTGGTGGGAATGCAGACTGGTGCAGCCACTGTGGAGAACAGTATGGAGTTTCCTCAAAAACTAAAAATGGAACTCTCATTTGACCCAGTGATCCCCATTCTAGGAATATATTCCAAGAAACTAGAAATACCAATCAAAAAGGATGTATACATCCCTATGTTCATAGCAGCACAATTTACAATAGCTAAGATTTGGAAACAGCCTAAATGCCCATCAGCAGATGACTGGATCAGAAAACTATGGTACATCTACACAATGGAATACTATGCTGCTATAAAAAAGAAGGAATTCTTACTATTTGCAGCAGCATGGATGGAACTGGAGAGCATTATGCTAAGTGAAATAAGCCAGGCAATGAAAGAAAAATACCACATGATCTCACTCATTTATGGATAATAAAGGACATTATAACCTGATGACCAAAAAGATAGCTACAGGGGCAGAAAAGCATAGAACAGACTGTCAAATTATAGCGGGAAGGCTGGGGAGTGTTGGGGAGGTGGGGAAAGAGTTTAACTGAAGGACTTGTATGAATGCATATAAGCACAACTAATGGACACAAGACACTTGCGGGCGCGGCGGAGGGGGATGGATGAGGGCATATGCCAGGGGGTAGGGGAGGCTGGGGGAAGGTCAATGGGGAAAAAAAGGAGATATATGTACTGCTATTTGTAATACTTTAAACAATAAAATAAATTTTAAAAAAGGAAAAAAAAAAGAGAATTTAATCTGAGCCACTGTCCTCTTCTCTGGTAACTCCCAATAAAACAATTTCAGGGGGCTAGAAACCTCAGTGCCACAGAGCCTGGGAAAACAATGGAGGGGACATCCAGGAGATAGCCCTTCATAAAGATTTAAGAAATTTTTAAAATAATTATTGAATTTAATTAATTAATTAATTAAATCTTTATTGTTGAAAGTATTAAATGTCTTTCCTTGTGAGGTACTGAAAAACCCCAAGTGAGCAAAGCCTCCACCTTTGTCCCTCCTCCAGTGATGTTACCTTTAGAACTGTTCCCATTGTTAAGTGCAGACTTCTTACACTTGGCCTGGCAGAGATTGGCCCGACTGCGTGGCCAGAGGAAGCAGAAGGGACTGCTCCTCCCTCCTACTGGTCTCAGATGGAGGACAATGGTAAAGGTAGCCTTCAGAGAAAGACTAGGAATCCTGGGGTGCCAGAGAATCCCAAGTTAACATTTAAGTGGGAAACAGACATAGAAACAGAGCCCACACATGGTATTTACAGTGGTTGACAGAGGCCTGATGCCCCTGGGCACAGAGGGAAGACCCCTCACCAGATGGAGAGTGTGACAGGTAGTCTTCTAACATGGACGTCAAGACCCCGCCTCCTGGTGCTCAGGCCCATGTCTAATCCCCCTCAAGAGTGGGCTGGACCTGGTGATTTGCTTTTGACAAACAGAAAACAGCAAAACTGATGAGATGTTATTTCTGAAATGAGGTTTAAAAAGACTATGACTGGTCCTAGCTGGTTTGGCTCAGTGGATAGAGCCTCGGTCTGTGGACTGAATGGTCTCAGGTTCGATTCCGGTCAAGGGCACGTGCATGGGGTTGTGGGCTCGATCCCCAGTAGGGGGTGTGCAGGAGGCAGTCAATCAATGATTCTCTCTCATCATTGATGTTTCTATCTCCCTTTCTTAAATAAAACAAAAATCCTATATAATAAAGAGGTAATATGCAAATTGACCCTCACACCCTCACACAAGATGGCCTCCCCATGTGGTAAAAAATGGCCTCCACAAGATGGCTGGCAGGAGAGGGTAGTTGTGGGTGATCAGGCCAGCAAGAGAGGGCAGTTGGGGGCGACCAGGATGGCAGGGGAGGGCAGTTAGGAGCGACCAGGCTGGCAGGGGAGGACAGTTAGGGGTGACCAGGCTGGCAGGGGAGGGCAGTTAGGGGCAATTGGGCCAACAGGGGAGCAGTTAGGCATTGATCAGGCTGGCAGGGGAGTGGTTAGGGGGTGATCAGGCTGGCAGGCAGGCGAGTGGTTGGAAGCCAGCAGTCCCAGATTGTGAGAGAGATGTCCCAGATTGGAGAGGGTGCAGGCTGGGCTGAGGGACAACCCCCCCCCCCCCCCAGTGCAGGAATTTCATGCACCGGGCCTCTAGTATATATATATAAAAAGACTGTGACGCTTGAGGACATGCTGAGTGAAACAAGTCAATCACAAGAGGACAAATACTTGATGATTCTGTTTATATGAGGTACCTAAAGTAGTCACATTCATTGAGACATAAAGTAGAATGGTGGCTTCCAGGGGCTGGGATTGGGGAAGACAGGGAGTTATTGTTTAATGGCTAGTTTCTGTTTTACAAGATAAAGAGATGGTGGTGATGGTTACATCGCAATGGTGATGTATTTAATACCACTGAGTTGTACATGTAAAAATGGTTAAGATGCTAAATTTTATATGGTGTGTACTTTGCCCCAATTTTAAAAATTGAAAGAAAAAGGAAAAAAAAAGTCTATGAGGGAGAAAGGGATTGGAACAGCCAGGCTTTGGTAGCAAAAAGGGCTGCTACCTGTCCCTAGATCCAAACCTGTTCCCAGGGTCCCTTTTCTGACCTCCTTTCTCCCAACTCACTGGCCAGGTTCATGTAGTCAGGGAAAATGTGCCCCCACTGTTAGAAACTTCCAGGTGGCTATCTCCGTGAGGCAGAGTCTGGGGAAAGCAGATGGGAGGCCTCAAATAGGAGAAGACACTCCAGTCTCATTTCTTGCCCTGCAACGGGCATCTGCCCAGGTCACACACAAAGATGCGTTCTTGTCCTTTGGCCTTCAGAAAGACATTCCCAGTACAGGGAATGAAATTAAAGCTGCTAAACATACTTAATACTCACTTGTGTGCCAGGCGGTATTCAGAGTGCTATACAAATACTAAATCTGAGAATGCTCAAAACTTCCTATAGGATTTATGGTTATTATCCCCATTTAACAGTTGAGAAAACTGAAACTCAGACATGTTATGTAACTTATTCATGACCCCACAATAAGTGGGAGTTGAGCCTGACATTTGAATTCAGACAGTTTGGCCTCAGAGTCCTCATTCTCGATGACTGTGTTCCCATAGTACATATCATTCCAGTGTTGGGACATTCTGGACTCTTCTGTTGTAAATATCACCGCATGTGAGACAGCCAGTCTGACTCAGGCTTCCAGAGCTTCTAGCTTACCTCCACAGCAAGGGAAGTTAACAGGCCCCCATATCTTTCCTGCACTCCCTTTCATCCAATTCCATCTTTCTTGGAAGCAGCCACTTAAAGAACATACCTGGTGCTATAAGAACACCAGGTAATACCTAGGCACAATGCAGTCTAAGTTCTAAAAAATGAGGCCTTTCATCAAAGAAAATAACCTTAACATGCTCTAAATACATACACTTAATTCACATTTCTAAAAAGAAATCTTAACTCCATGGTCTTTTTCAAATTACTTTACTACTTTCAGGTTTCTCAGCAGGTTTTGCCTTAGTACCATTGGCCCATAACATTTTGTCCCAAGATAACTTGGTATCTCCTTAGAAGACTTAAACTGCTATAATTTTTTAAGTGATAGTTTCTCTCTAACTACCAAATCCATGGTGGGCAAGACTGTGTGTGAGGTGTAGGGGGAGAGGGAGAGCTACCCTGGAGTCTGACTACAGAATCCTACTACAGAGGACAGCAGACCTAACATCAGAAACCAGCCAACCAGATTCAGACTTCTCTTTTCTTTTAACTTTTTCTTTGGAAATAATTATAGGTTCACAGGAATTTGCAAAGATAGTAGAGAGAAGTCCTGTGTACCACTTATCTAGTTTCCTCCAAAGGTAACATCTTACATAACCACAGAATATGAAAATCAGGAGGTTGACACTTGTACAATTGTGTTATATGTCAGTGCCATTTTATTACATGCATACATTTGTGTAACAATCACTATGATCAACATCCAGAATGACTATCACCACAAAGATTTTCTTCCTCCCCCTCATCATTCCTACCCCTTGGGAACCACTAATCTGTTCTCCATCTTTCATTTTCCTAAATTCAAAATGTTCTATAAATAGAATCACAGACTATTTACCTTTGATATAATTATTGGTATGATAGGGTCCAAGTTTAATTTTTTTATTTTTTATTTATTCCCTGTTTATGTTTTCCTGTCTTACTGTTGGTTATGTGAACATTTTTTAGAAGTCCATTTTGATTTCTCTATAGTGTTTCCAAGTGTATATCTTTGTTTAGATGTTTTAGTGGTTGCTCTAGGTATTACATCATGCATGTATAACAGTCCACTGCTGCTGACATTGCACCAGTTTGAGTAAAGTGCCTAAGTCTTACCTTCCTTTAATTTCCTTTACTGTCCCTTGTTTATAATGTAACTGTCATAAGTATTTCCCCTATATATATTTAGAACCACATCAAACAATGTTTTACTTTTTGTTTCAACCAAACACAATTTAGAAAACTCAAAAGAAGCCTATTATATTTATATAATTTACATTCTTTCCATTGTTCTTTATTCTTTCCAAATGTTCTAAGAATTCTTTTATCATTTTTTCCTGTTTAAGAATTCTTTTAGCCATTTTAGGTTGTTTGCCGGCAACAGATTCTCTTAGTTTTCCTTCATTTCAAAATGTCTTGATGTCCTCTTTACTTGTGGAGACCATTTTCACTAGATACAGAATTGTGGGTTGATAGTTATTTTCTTTTAGCACTTGGAAAATGTGCCACTTCCTTCTGGCCTCCATGGTTTCTGATGAGAAATTGCTGTCATTCAAGTTCTTTTCTCCCTAACAGTAAAGTATTATTTGTTTCTCTCTTATTACCTTTAAATTTTTTTCTGTCTTTAGTTTTCAAAAGTTTGACTATGTTGTGTCTTGGTGGGGGTAACTCTGAGGTTGTCCTGTTTGAGGTTCATTCAGCTTCGTGAATCTGTAAGTTTATGTCTTTTGTTAAATTTTGGAAATTTCCATCCATATTTCTTCTAATGCTTTTTCAGCCCTCCTCCCCTTCTCCTCTCCTTTTGGGACCCTGATGACATGAATGTTAAATCTTACATTACAGCCCCTCAGGTCCCTGAAGCTTTGTTTATTTTTTCCCCAAGTCTATTTTCTAAGTTGTTCAAACTGGATAATTTCCATTTTTCTACCTTCAGGTTTATTTATCTTTTCCTTTATCCTCTCTATTATGTTCCTGAGCCCATCCACTAAGTTTTTAAATTTTTGGTTTTGATATTTTTTCAGTCCTAAAATGTCCATTTAGTGCTCCTTTACATCTTCTATTTCTTGGCTGAGATTTTTTAAAAGTATGTTTGTAATTGCTTTTGGAGCATTTTTGTGATGACTGCTTTAAATGCCTTCTCGGCTAACTTTAACATCTGTATCATTTTGGTATGTATCAGTGTCTATTGAATGTCTTTTCTTATTCATTGTGATTTTCCTGGTTCTTGGTGTGGTAAGAGTGAGTTTTTGTTTGTATCCTGAACCTGGGGTATTATATTATAGACTCTGCATTTTATTTAAATCTTCTTTTTGAGAAAGCTTCCACTGATACCACATGGGCCAGTGCAAAGCAAAGCTCTGCATGGTGGTGAAAATTGTGGCTTCCTACCTAACATCCTCTGACACTAGGGAGGGGGAGCAGGCACCTTGTTGCGACTAGGTAGATGTAGAAGGCCAGGGTCCCTACGTGGTTCTCCACTGACCCTGGGGCAGGGGGTTCATAAGTGCTTGGTTGGAACTGAAAGTCTCAGATCTCCACACAGTCTTTACTTTCCTTCTTTCTTCCTCCCTCCCTCCCTCCCTCCCTCTTTCTATCTCTCTTCCTTCCTTCCTTCCTTCCTTCCTTCCTTCCTTCCTTCCTTCCTTCCTTCCTTCCTTCCTTTCTTTCTTTCTTTCTTTCTTTCTTTCTTTCTTTCTTTCTTTCTTTCTTTCTTTCAGAATCTTTATTAGGAATCTAGTATCTTTTTTTTTCTTTAACATTTTCCCTTTTTTCCCTTTTTTTCCATTATTGATTAAGGTATTACATATGTGTCCTTATTCCCCCATTGTCCCCCCCCCCCCCTCATGCCCTCACTCCCCTGGTGTCTGTGTCCATTGGTTAGGCTTATATGCATGCATACAAGTCCTTTGGTTGATCTCTACCCCTTACCCCCACCCTCCCCTACCTTCCTCTGAGGTTTGACAGTCTGATTGATGCTTCTCTGTCTCTGGATCTGTTTTTGTTCATCAGTTTATGTTGTTCATTATATTCCACAAATGAGTGAGATCATGTTATATTTATTGTTCTCTGACGGATTATTTCACTTAGCATAATGCTCTCCAGGTCCATCCATGCTGTTGCAAATGGTAAGAATTTCTTCTTTTTTACCACAGTGTAGTATTCCATTGTGTAGATGTACCATTTTTTTAATCCACTCATCTGCTGATGGCCAGTTAGGCTGTTTCCAAATCTTAGCTATGGTAAATCATGCTACTACTAGTATGAACATAGGGGTGCATATATCCTTTCTGATTGGTGTTTCTAGTTTCTTGGAATATATTCCTAGAAGGGGGATCACTGGGTCAATGGGAGTACCATTTTTAGTTTTTTAAGGAAACTCCATACTGTTTTCCACAGTGGCTGCACCAGTCTGCATTCCTACCAGCAGTGCATGAGTGTTCCTTTTTCTCCGCATCTTTGCCAGCACTTGTCATTTGTTCTGTACTCAGAAAACTACAGGACACTGAAAAAAAAAAGATAGAGGAAGATATAAACAAGTGGAAGAATATACCGTGTTCATGGATTGGTAGAATCAACATCATTAAAATGTCCATACTACCCAAAGCAATCTATAGATTCAATGCACTCCCCATTAAAATACCAATGGCATATTTCACAGAACTAGAATGAACTCTCCAAAAATTCACATGGAATAATAAAAGACCCCAAATAGCTGCAGCAATCCTGAGAAAGAAGAACAAAGTAGGAGGTATTTCAAGCTCTATTACAAAGCCATTGTTCTCAAAACAGCCTGGTACTAGCACAAGAACAGATATATAGACCAATGGAATAGAATAGAGAACCCAGAAATCGATCCAAACCACTATGCTCAATTAATATTTGACAAAGGAGGCAAGAACATACAATGGAGTCAAGACAGTCTCTTCAATAAATGGTGTTGGGAAAATTGAACAGATACATGCAAAACAATAAAACTAGACCACCAACTTACACCATACACACACACACACACACACACACACAAAAAAACCAACCTCAAAATGGATAAAGGACTTAAACATAAGGCAGGAAACCATAAAAATATTAGAGGAATCAACAGGCAGCAAAGTCTCAGACATATGCCGAAGCAATATCTTCATCGATACAGCTCCTAGGGCAATGAAACTAAAGAGAAAATAAACAAATGGGACTACATCAAAATAAAAAGCTTCTGTACAGCAAAAGAAACCATCAACAAAACAACAAGAAAGCCCACTGCATGGGAGAACATATTTGTCAATATTATCACTGATAAGGGTTTAATCACCAATATTTACAGGGATCTCATACAACTTAACAAAGGAAAGATAAACAACCCAATCAACTAAACATGGGCAATGGACCTAAATAGATACTTTTCGAAAGAGGACATAAGGAAGGCCAAGAGACATATGAAAACATACTCAAGGTCACTAATCATCTGAGAGATGCGAATCAAAACGACAATGCGGTAGCATCTCACACCTGTCAGAATGGCAACCCACTCAGTCTTTTCTGACACCACCTATTGGGCAGGAGAGAAAAGGATTCCTCATTACAGTCTGGAAAGGTGGAAATTGAGGCTTCTCATTCTGCTTTTGCTGATGGGGTAACAAAGTCACAGCAGTTTTTTTTCTTGATATTTGACTGGGGATAGTGTCATTATTGTCTGAAAGTTTTTTCATCTTGCTAAGGTGTCTCTTTCCTGGTCCTTTGTCTAGGGAGGGCAGGCTTTTCTTCTCTTTTTTTTTTAAAAATATTTTTTTTATTCGTTTTGAGAAGGAGAAGAAGAGGGAGGGAGGGGAGAGGGGAAAGGAGGAAGCGAGAAAGAGAAATCGATATGAGAGTGAAACATTTACCGGTTGCCTCCTGCACACTCCCTACTAAGTGATTGAGCCCACAATCCAGGCATGTGCCCTGACTGGGAAATAAACTGGCAAAATTTCTGTGCATGGGATGAGGCCCAACCAACTGAACCACACTAACCAGGGTGGGAGGGCAAGCTTTTCTTGGGTTTATTTTTATTTTTTACTGCTCCTATTGGTGTTTCTAGGTTGCCAGCATCTCCAGCACCCAAAATGAGATATAGCAGGCAAAAGGAAATACAGGGAACTTACTGCCATGTTGTTCCTCATCTTGAGATCCCTTGTTAGTCTGCCTTCTCCATACCATTCAGAGTCTTCTTATGCTTGAGATATATATGTAAATATATCAATATATTTATGTTATAAATACTTATATTTTATATTCTGATAAATATAAATATATAAATACAAATATATTTTCATTCCAGGGTTTTATTTGTATTTAACAGGAAGAGCAGAGAGACATGTGTCTACCCCATCTTGGTCCAAAGACCTAATCTTTTAAGAAAAATGTTTGAGAAAGGAGAGACAGAAAGTCTCAGCACTCTATAGTCTCAGCCCACTATAATTTTGGGACAGTTTTCAGTGCAGTCTGGGAATCCATTTCCCCAGCATCCCATTCAGGTCTCATGAATATTTTGGGGGAGACTATCAGGATCCTAGAAATACAGAGCAGGACTGGAAAAATATAGGAGGTGGGATTGTGGCGAGGGAGGCGGTACCTGGGTTACCTTGTCTGCACCTAGTAATATGGTCAACCACACACAGAAATGGCCTGAGCTTCTTCCTTTGAACTCTGCTGGACCAATCAGGAATTTATTGGCAATTAAAAAACACTCTGATTTTTAAATTCAGAATCCAACAGGTTTTCCTTTGGTTGTCCACTGAGGTTTGTTAAGAGACCTTAACTCCCAGAAAGCCCACCTGGATTCAGGGTGTCATCCTCACTTCTGTGCCCTCATTCTCCCTAGGAACACTCTACCCTAAAGTACCAGAAGAATTAGGCTTGGCTGCTGCCAGTGCCCCAGCAGCAGCAGCTTAGTGGACAGTTCACCAAGATGATATCAGAGACTGTGTGCAAGAAAGTGAGCTCTCAGGCTTCAGTTCACATCACACACTTGACTCATTCCATAAGTTCCAAAGTGCTCAGCCATTTTACTCACAAGATTTTGTTTTAAGTGACTTGGGTCATTTGCAAAATAAACCTCTCCTAACATATTTGCCAATGACACACCTGATAAGGGGTTAATATCTAAAGTTTATAAAGAACTTATAAAGCTCAACACCAAAAAAACCACAAACAATCCAATTAAAAAATAGGCAAAAGATCTGAATAGACATTTTTCCAAGAGGACAAACAGATGGCCAATAGACATATGAAAAGTGCTCAGTGCTGCTAATCATCAGAGAGATACAAGATGAACCATAATAACATATCACCTCAGAATAGCCATAATCAATCAATAAAAAAACAACAAGTGCTGGTGAGAATGTGGAGAAAGGGGAATCCTTGTGCACTGTTGGTGGGAACACAGACTGATGCAGCCACTGTGGAAAGCAGTATGGAGTTACCTCAAAAAATTAAAAATGAAACTGCCTTGTGACCTAGCAATTCCACTTATGAGAATTCATCTGAAGAAATTGAAACACTAATTTGAAAGAATATATGTACCTCTATGTTCATGGCAATGTTATTTGCAATAACCAAAATTTTGAAGCAGACTAAGTGTCCATCAGTAGATGAAAGGATAAAAATGCTGTGGTACATTTATACGATGGAATACTACTCTGCCATAAAGGAAGAACATTTTCCCTTTGTGACAGCATGGATGGACCTGAAGAGCATTATTCTAAGTGAAATCAGCCAGTCAAAGAAAGACAAGTACCATATGATTTAACTCTTAAGTGGAATTTAATGAACAAACTGAACTACCAAGCAAAATAGTGATAGTCAGAGAGCAGGCAGACAGCTAGTATGGGGGAGGGGTGGTGGTGGAGAGATTAAGAAAAAAAAAAAAAAAAAAAAAAAGGAGAGAGAGAGAACTCATAGACATGGACAACAGTGTGGATTGCCCGGGGAATGGGGGTGGAGAAGAGGGGGTGAAGGTGGAAGAGAGCACAGAGGGGATAAATGATGATGGGGAAAACACACACACACACACACACACACACACACACACACACACACACACTGCATTAGAAATAAAACCAAACAAAAACAAGCTTTCCTTTCAAAAGTGAAAATTTGCCACAGTGTAAGATTTTTTAAAAATATCCTACTGACCTGAAAATTTTTATAGAAACAAAAGTTACTGTTATTGGAATGTGTGTTGTCCTCCAAGGGGACTTGTTTATTTGTGGTGTCACTTCTGAAGTGCTTGTTTGTCAAACAAAACCAAACAAGCAAAAACAATCACATCCTTTAGACATAGTCTCTCTCTTCTACCTTCAGTGGGTCATAGGGACTTCTGCAGGCTTCTGTATTCTTATGGGGCCAGGGTTTGGGCTCAAATAAATTAACAAAAACGTATTGTGTATCCAGCATGGAGGTGCTAATGGAAGCAAAACATTGGCATAGCCTTGGGAGAGTTTATTAAAGACTCAATGACCAGTTTCACCTGAAAATAATTTCCCATCTTTTTTCAGTATTACAATTAACTATCAAGCATCAGCAGGCTAGGAGATAAGAAGATGGCTGCCGATGGGAAGGCAGGCTGCACGATAGTGTGTGAATGAGAGAACAAAAGGAGAGTGTGTGGACATACGGGGAGTGTCTATTTGTGAGTGAAGGACAGCTATATTCCAAGGAACTGTTGGGGACTGCTGGACCGGGCTCCCCTGACCAGGGCAACCTCCACTGCTGCTGAAATCTCTCCTGGAGCGACTGGCTCTGCTGTAGAGACCACGCCATTTTGAAGGGGAGAGTGGCTGGGATCAAAAGCCTAGCCTTACCTTCAATCAGAAAAAATCAGATACCTCATGGGACCCTACAACGACAACACCCAGGGACCAGCAGTGAACCCACAAACACCAGGTCTTAAGCAGCATGAATACATGGACCCAGATGAGCTCTGCACCTTCTCACAGAAAGGTCAGATTTCGCTCAGAGAAAGGTGAGGTCTGCAATCCAGGCTGAAGGGAGAAACACATGCAGAGGGATCTAGAGGTTCAGAGGAAGTCTGCGCCCCACAAAATTTGTAGACATTGGGGCCAGCATAGTCCACAAATGTGGAAGGGGTTCCACAGGGCTGCTGACAGAAGGGAACTCTAGAAACCAACCCATAGCTGGGCTGGGCACAAAAACGCAGCCTGAAGCTTTACCAGTAAACCGGCTGCACTGTGCCAGGGGAAAAAGACGTGCACAGAGATGTGAGCAGAGTCGCGTGCAGTGCCAGGGCAAAAGAGTGGTGAGTTCGCGAACTTACTCTGGCTCTTTTTTCTCTTTAAATCCTTGCTTTTGATTACTAAGCCCAGTACATAGGATAACCCAATTAAAAACACTCTCAGAGACTGCAGGGGAAAGTTGTTTTTATGGGACCTGGGGATCAGAGTGGGGAGAAATGATCAGAAAACCAGATCTGGGGAAGTCCATAACCCAAAACCAGTATTAAGTGCAGCAGGGAAAACAAATTCTAAATACTGGGTAGAGAGGACTTATAGCCCCAGATGTCAATACAGAAACACTGCCACCCAGGGGTTGAATCACAAACTGACTCTTGTGTAAATACAACCACAGGCAGGCTGAGTAACAAAGAAATACTGCCTGTTTGAAAACAAGATTGTGGCTTACAACACAGAGGAGCTGTGGAATGCAGGGAACTTCAATACTGTCCTGACTACCTGACAGGAAACAAGTGTGCCAAACAACAGTAGAGGAAGTGAATGACCTTCACTACTGCACATTTTTATTTTTTATCTTTTACATAAGAAACTAATTTTTTTTCTTTTTTTCTCACTTGATTTTACCTTTTTAATTATTATATTTTTATTTTTAATCAGTATTATTACTACTACTATTTTACCTTTTTTTAAGTTTCATTTAATTTTCTCTTTATTTTATTTTGGGATTAGTGTTCTACATTATATTTTCATTTTTCCTTTAGCCTCATTTTACTCTATCTCAACTTTACCTTTATGCCAACACTCTCTTCCTCACTTTTCCCCTTTTGTTGTCCTGTTTCTATTACCCTATTCCTGCTTTAGATTTTCCCTATCCCTTCTTTTTACCCCCTTAAAAATTCATCCTACTTATATATCTAATTTCTGATCCCCTGCTCCAAGTCCATACACACTTCCCTCTTCTCTTCACTATTCAATATTTTTCTCTCTTCCCATTTTTGTTTGTTTGTTGTTGTTTTTTATTTATGTTTTTTGTTTTGTTTTGTTTTGCCCTACTTTCTCTCTGTCCTATTGTTGTTAGTTTGATTGTTGATTAGATTGGTTTTTGTGTTTATTTGTTTGTGTGATTGTTTCTCTCTCTCTCTCTCTCTTTTTTTTTTTTTTTGCTTCTGATTTTCCTCTCCTCACTTGTTATTAGTTGTTGTTTGTAGTTTGCATTCATATCTGGGTGTTAGTTGTTTGCATTTTTTTTGGATTAGTTGTTTTTCTATTGGAGTTTTCTCCCCATATAAATAGTTTTTCCCCTTCTTTTTTATTATCTTTCTTTTCTCTCTTACTTTCTTTCCTTTTCTCAATATCATTTTTGCACTCTTTTTTTTTTATCCCCTAATTCTCTTTTCTCTGGTGGTCACCTTTATTTGGGGTTATTAGTATCGTGAATACATTTGTGTCCAGTGCCTTGTGCATTGTTCCTTGTTGTGTTGTATTTTGTGCCTTTAATCTAAGGCAGGAGAGAGAGAGAGAGAGAGAGAGAGAGAGAGAGAGAGAGAGAGAGAGAGAGAGCTACATAACCAGACACCCAGAGAGGAGAGATCATGGGGAAACAAAGAAACAGCCCACATACGAAAGAAAAGGAGGCTTCACCAGAAAAGGAAGTAAACAAAATGTAGTCAAGTAACCTGTCAGAGAAAGAATTCAGAGAAATGGTCATAAGGTTGCTGAGGAGGATGAAAGACAAATTCAACAATATGTGTAGGAATCACAAGGAAATGAAGAAGAACCAAGAAGAAATGAAAAAAATGACATGGCTGCAATAAAAAACTCAATAGAAAGCATCAACAGTAGACTAGAAGAAATGGAGAACCACATCAGTGAGCTAGAAGACAAGGTAGGAAAAAATACCCAAGCAGAGCAGCATAGAGAAAAAGAGCTTAAAAAACAAGAAGAGAGCCTCAGGGAACTTTGGGACAACATGAAATGAAACAACATCCACATAATAGGGGAGCCAGAAGGAGAGGAAACTGAGCAGGGAATAGAAAACCTGTTTGAAGAAATAGTGACAGAAAACTTCCCTGATATAGGGAAGAAAAAAATCAACAAGTCCAAGAAGCTCACAGAGTGAGTCCCAAACAAAATTAACCCAAAAAGACCGATGCCAAGGCACATTATAATTAAATTGGCAAACACCAATGACAAAGTAAGAATCTTAAAAGTGGCCAGAAAGAGACATAAAGGATCCACCAACAGACTAGTGACTGATTTCTCAATTGAAACACATCAGGCCAGAAGGGAATGAAATGAGATATACAAAGTAATGCAAAGGAAGGGTCTGAATCTGAGAATACTGTACCCAGCAAGGCTATCAATCAAAATAGAGGGTAAAATCAGGAGCTTCACAGACAAAAAAGGACTAAGGGAGTTTATCACCACCAAACGAGCAATGCAAGAAATGCTAAAGGGTCTGCTGTAAAAAGAAGAAATAGGAAGTGAAGAAAGAACACAGGCATAAAAAATAAAAATGGCAACAAACAAGTACCTATCAATAATAACTTTAAATGTAAATGGATTAAATGCCCCAATAAAAAGACATAGGGTAGCTAAGTGGATAAGAAAACATGAACCATATATCTGCTGTCTACAGGAAACCCACTTCAGAAAAAAACTCACACAGACTGATGGTGAAGGGATGGAAAAAGGTATTTCAGGCGAATGAAAATGAACAAAAGCTGGGGTAGCAATACTTATATCTGACAAATTAGATCTCAAAGTGAAGGCCATAAAAAGAGATAAGGAAGGCCACTTCATAATACTAAAGGGAGCAACCCAACAAGAAGATATAACTCTGGTAAACATATATGCACCCAATACAGGAGCACCCAAATACATAAAAAAACTTCTGGAAGATATCAAGGGAGAGATTGACAGCAATACATCATAGTAGGGGACTTTAATACCCCATTAACACCACTGGACAAAAAATCTAAACAAAAAATCAGCAAAGAAATATCAATCCTAAATGACACACTAGACCAGATGGAATTAATTTACATCTTCGGGACATTTCACCCCAGAGCCACAGAATATCCATTCTTCTCTAGTGCATATGGGTCATTTTCAAAGATAGACCATATGTTGTGACACAGTCAAATTCTCTTCAAATTAAAGAAGATAGAAATCATATCAAGCATCTTCTCAGATCACAATGGCATAAAACTAGAAATGAACAACAATAAAAAAAAAATCAAACAACTGGAGGCTAAATAGCAAGCTATTAAACAATTACTGGGTTACCAGAGAGATCAAAGAAGAAATAAAAAGCATCGTGGCAAAAAACAACAATGAAAACACAACAATTCAAAATCTATGGGACACAGTGAAAGCAGTCCTGAGAGGGAAGCTCATAGCTCTACAGGCCTACCTCAATAAACAAGAAACAATGGTAATAAATTATCTAACCCTACAACTGAAGGAGTTAGAAGAGAGCAACAAAAAAAGCCCAGCATAAACAGAAAGAAGGAAATAATAAAGATCAGAGTGGAGATAAACGACATTGAGACCAAATACTACGCTGCAGTAAAAAAAGGAGTTCTTACCATTTGCAACAGCATGGATGGAACTGGAGAGCATTATGCTAAGTGAAATAAGCCACACAGAGAAAGATAAATATCACATGACCTCACTCATTTATGGAATATAACGAACAACATAAACTGATGAACAAAAATAGATTCAAAGACAGAGAAACATCGATCAGACCGTTAAACCTCAGAGGGAAGGTAGAGGAGGGTGGGGGTAAGGGGAAGAGATCAACCAAAGGACTTGTATGCATGCATATAAGCCTAACCAATGGACATAGACAACAGAGGGGTAAGGGCATGAGGCAAGGGGGGGGTGGTAATGGGGGTTAATGGGGGAATAAAGACACATATATAACACTATAATCAATAAAGAAATTAAAAAATAGTTAAAAAATAAAATAAATAAAAGTAAAAAAAGAAAACTATGGTACATCTACACAATGGAATACTACGCTGCTATAAAAAAGAAGGAATTCTTACCATTTGCAGCAGCATGGATGGAACTGGAGAGCATTATGCTAAGTGAAATAAGCCAGTCAGTGAAAGAAAAATACCGCATGATCTCACTCATTTATGGATAATAAAGAACATTATAACCTGATGAACAAAAAGATAGATACAGAGGCAGAGAAGCATCGAACAGACTGTCAAATTACAGCGGGAAGGATGGGGATGGGGGGAGGTAAGGGATCAGCTGAAGGACTTGTATGAATGCATATAAGCATAACCAATGGATACAAGACACTGGGAGGTGGGTGGGGTGGGGTGAGGGCATGTGCTGGGGGGTAGGGGAGGCTGGGGGAAAGCCAATGGGGGGAAAAAAAGGACACATATATACTACTATTTGTAATACTTTAAGCAATAAAAAAAACATCAGCAGGCTAAATTCAACAAGATGTGCAGCATTTCTGCCAACGTTTTCTTTCCCAAACCTTCATTCACTTATTCATTAACTAAATATGTACTAAGCACTTATTTTGCACCAGGCAATGTTCTAGGAAGATACAGCACCAAAGAAAACAAAGAAACCCTTGCCTGCATGTTGGCTTACATTCTAGTGGGAGAGACATATGATAAGACTAATAAATAAATTAATTGTATCATATGTTAGAAGGTGATAAATGCTCTGGAGACGAATGAAACAGGGAACAGAAATAAGTGCCTGAGGGTGGGTTGCAATTTACAATAGTGTTGACAGGTAAAGCTTCACTGAGAAGATGACTTAAAGGATGTGGGGAGTGAAACCTCTGGATTCCAGGGCCAAGGACACTCTAGGCCAGGGGTGGACAAACTTTTTGACTCGAGGGCCACAATGGGTTCTTAAACTGGACTGGAGGGCCGGAACAAAAGCATGGATGGAGTGTTTGTGTGAACTAATATAAATTCAAAGTAAAGGAGCGGGGGAGAGAGCAAGAGAACCGGATAGAACAGCTGGATCCGGCCCACGGGCCGTAGTTTGCCCAAGGCTGCTCTAGGCAGTAGTAATGGCCCTGGTTGGTTCAAGGAACACCAAGGAAGCAAAGGAATATACTGCATTGGGTGAACTCCTAGCCAGGTCAAGTAAAGAGACAACTCTTGCATTAGGGCTCTTCCAGGAAGCCACCAGACAGGTGTGGGAATGAGGCTTTAAACCTCCCTTCCTGATTGCTGCTTGCAGGTTGTTGGTTTTAGGCTGATTATTTTGTAGGCTACTGTGGAACCAGGGAGTATGGAATGAGAATAGGGCAAGTTAAACCACTATAAAGCTCACTATTCTTATTGAGATTTTGCCATTTAAAAAAATTTTGCTGCAAGCCTTTGGTTAATTATCTGAATTCTGAAAAAGTTGATTCTGATGATTTTTGCCACTGTTCTCATTGCTCTTATGGAGAAGTTTTTCAGATGTCTTCTTTACTCCATCATTCCTGCTGACATCACTCTTGAAAGGACAAAAGGCTGGGAACCGACACCAACGAAGTTGACTGAATTGGAATGCACCTAGAGTGTTCACGGATATGCAATTTTTAAAATTAAATGCCTTGGGGACACATTGGTTAATGAGATTATATAGGTTTCAAGTGTATAATTCTGTAATACACTACCGATATATTGCATTGTGTGTTTACCCCTCAAAGTCAAATCTGTTTCCATCACCCCCTTTAACCTTTACAACCAACTCCCTTTGTCCCCTCTGGTAATCACCATACTATTTGAGTCTATGAGTTTTTGTTTGTTTCTTTTTCTTGTTTGTTCATTTGTTGCTTTTCAGTTTTATATCCCACATATGAGTGAAATCATATAGTTCTTGCTTTTTTCAGTCTGAATTATTTCACCTATCATGATATTTTCAAAATCCAACCAGGTTGTGAAAAATGAGTATATATGCACCACATCTTCTTTATCCAATAATCTATTGCTCACTGTGAATAATGCTACAATGAGCACAAAGGTGCATATATCTGTGTGAATAAGTGTTTTGGAGAGGGGAGCAATATTGCACCTGAGCAGAGGCCCAATGTAGCAGGACAGTGGGACTAAGGTAAGATAAATGGTGTGAAGCCATTATTTAAACTGGCATTCAACATTTTTGAGAAGAAAAGTGAACATGGTGAAAATAATGTTTTAGGAAGATTAAACTGGTAGTGGGTCCAGGTGGTGAGCAAGACTAGAAGTAGGAAAAACAGTTTCTTTAGTCAGAAGGAAATACAGTAAGTGCATACCTTGGAGAAGCAATAAGAATAGATTGGCTATGAGAGCATTCATTATACTGTAAAAGGAAGATCACGTGGGATGGTCAATGAGTGCTTATTGGGAAGGCTTCAAAGTATAGTTGTGGACATAATTGGGTTTTGGAGCTACTGACAAGGAGAGACCGTTTCTCACCTCAAGTTTTCTTCCTGCCAGCCCAGAAGTAGCTCCCAATGGGGTCCTCTTGTACTGCCTGTTTCTCATGAATGACTGTCTTCCCAGTGAAGTAGTTAAATCTCTTGAAGTTTCCCCAACAGAGCTGCTCTGTGGTGGGGAAGCACAGCTGATGTTCACACAGCCAGGCTCTCCTGCAAGCACACATGAAATTCTTGAATTATAGGGGCTCCTAAATAAAGAAAATCAATAAGGTTGTCATTCATTTGCTGGTGGGTGGGCACTGTGCAGAAAAATAGAGAAGCTTGGCACTTTCCTTCTGGGAAAACCAGAACCTCTCTTCCAGGTACACTGGCCCAAAGATCAGGGCATGGAGAGGGGACACCAGACACAGCAGGGGCCAAGAGCCCTTGTACGGCTGTCTCTCAAACCAGAAATCCAAATTTTATGAAACTTTATAGTCAAGCAGAGATACTTCTAGTTCAAGGCCAGATTGGGCCAACAGTAACCTTAAAAGTAGAAAGTCTGACTAGGTCAGACACTATTTCCCCAAGTATATTCATTCCGGGAAATCCCGGTCCCATGAGTGTTCCTCACAAAGCGGTCTAATGAGCTGAGGAAATGCTTCATTCTCTATTTCCTTCTAGAAGAGTCACAATACATGTTAGTGTATTCAAAGCTCAGAGAAGTTCTGTAATAAAGAAACTTTTAGTCTATTTAACTTAGCATTTCCTAGTCTTCACTGGCCATAGAACTCTTTTTCCTGTTGACAGCCCACCTCTGAGCAAGGTCTTTACTTTTCTCCGGTCGTACACAACATGGCAGCCCTTTCATAAGGATGTTCCATGGACTTCAATCAGTGTGGGACTCTTGGGAAAAATGAAGACTTCTGTTAAGCACAAGGCAAATCACTCAGACAGCCCAAATGTCACACCCTGCTCTGTAAATTGCCCCAAGATTCTGAATAGCTTACAATTCTTTAGAAACTTGGAAGGTTCCATCTGCCATCTTGTCTCAGACCTTCCTGTAGTTTCCTCAGTGAAAAGTGGGGTTAATAGCAACAGAACTAACCTGTAGGATCTGGGTGAGGTTACTTATTACGTGTTTTCATATGTAAAGTACTTGGAACAGTACCTGGTACATGGTGAGCTTCATGTGTATTAGCATTTCTTGGCCTGAGGATGTTTCTTAATGACCTGTGTTGTATTCATTATCATTAAATTACTGTTATTATATAATGTGAGCAGGGATCTATTAGTCTAAATTTTTTTGTATAAGTGATAGAAGAGTCCAAATTAGCAAGACACGATGGTAGGATATGTGCAAAGTCTCTGCCTGTCTGTATCTCTTTCTCTTTCACATGCACTTCACTCTCTTATTCTGAATTCATCTATTCCCATTGATCCATATCTCAAGCCAGGGGCCCCAGTCACAGCCCCCCTGAGGTGTAAACTCAAAAGATGAAAGAGAGAAAAGAGGCTTTCTGTGGGGAAAAGAGATGGGAGGCCTGCAAATACACAGGATCATTGTTCAGTGAAAGTCCCCGCCATTATAGAAACATCACAGAGAGCTCTGGGCCAGCCATTGCCACAGAGGGGAGAAGCCATACTGGTCTCCATGAATTTATCCAAAGAATGAGGGGTGCATCATGTGTTAGAAAATAGTGTTGCCACAGGACACGGGAAAAAGGATGTAAGTCAATGGGAAGGACATTTCCCCTGGAGGTAAATGCTGGCTGGGAAGGTGGCTGCTACCCACCCACAGAGGAGAAGAAATGGCAGGATGTGTTTTCCACACCTGTTTCCCCACCTCCCCCTTGCAAGATGTACAGGATGTCTTTCTCCTTTAGAAGCAGGCATTGGAAAGGAGGGAAATAGCAAAGCAGGTGTTCTTCTTGTCAGCAATTAAGAAACATTTCTGAGAACGTCTGCAGGCTCCGGAAAGCCCAATTTTACTCCTACACCTGCTTTTCTGGAGGAATGAGGACAGGAGGGAAGTCAAGAAGACCAGGCCGACATGTCCCTGACCCTCAAAGAGCAAGAACTCAAAGAGCATGCCAAGATACCACTCTGGGAATGGGCTATTGGGTGGTACGGTGTTGTAGTGTGCACTCAGAAAGATGGGCCACTTAGCTATCTTAATGACAAATAAAAAAACCCTTCAAAAACTATGTCCCTCCATATCATCATCACTAGGAAATGAATCAAAGATGACTTCACTAGCTTGTGTTTTTTCCTGGGCAAAAGAAAGCTTCATTCAGAATTGCTCTGCCTTGAAACAGAGCAATTCTGTTTCTCATCCCTGTCACCCCTGCCCTGGGACCACTAAAGCAGCACTAGACTCTCCTGAGGTCCAGTCCTTCTCATCAGTATCTGGATGTGGGTCCTGGAAGACCCTTGTCACCGTGCCACCAAATAGAAGACAAGGTTGGGTTCCCTGTGAGCAGTCTGACATCTCACAAACAGAAAAAGGACAGGTCCAATTTAAAATGTGTCACCATGTCCATGCCCAGGCTGGGAGGGACAGTGCTAATGGAGGGGTGGGCACCATGCCAGGAAGGCTTGGGAAATGATATGCTGCTTTCCAGGTATCACGTCTGCTCAGTGTTTTCCAGACACTTGTTGTGCTGGCCTAATTTGCAGCCCAAACACTGCATGTCATGCTGAGTTTCCTCTGGAGGTGCCTGTGTCCATCTGATCAGTGTCTGAAGTTTCTAACTGCAGAGTGGAGGTGAGAGGAGCTTTAAGGTAACTTCTAGATTTACTGCTGCATTAAGGAAGGTTTGGAGAGGACCTCATATTTGAGTCCCCCTCCCCCACTCAAGCCCCTCTGGAACTGGCCATGTGCCACACTGCCACTTCCCACAGGACTGTCTGCCTGGTTCGCAAGCTCTGCCCTGATCTGTGTGTCCTTTGTTTCTGTTTGAAGAAATAGTCCACTGCTGAGGCCACTGCTGGCCCCTGGCTACCTGGTGCGATTCTGCAGACCTTGCCCTTTCTCCACCCAGGCCTGTGGCTCTGGTCTGCTGGGCTCTGATCACAGCAGCTGCATCTCAGGTCAGGGTGTGTATCTTCAATATGTTCTGGAAAAAGTCCCCACGGGCAACCTGACCTGCCTGGGAAGCCCAAGCATGGGTTTCCAGGAATGAAACTAGGGCCTGTAACACAGTTCAGCTCAGTCACTGATCCAATTCTTTGCAGCTCAGCTCAGTCACTGATCCAATTCTGACACAGTTTCTTTGCAGCTAATGGAAAATACCAACAGCCTGTGTGAGAAAGGGTGTGCCCACTAGCACAAACTATTTACTGAAGGGTTAGGCCAGGCAGGATGAAGTCCTTGGTCTCTGAGCACAAGACACATTGGGACCATGCAGAGGCCTCAGTAAGCAGGGCTTGAGGCTTGATTCAATGAGCTCAAGCAGAGTTATTAGGCTTCTGTGTGCTCAGTGCTAATTGTCTGAGGCAGGGAACTGCTCAGGCCCATACATGCAGAGGTTGCATAAACTCCCACCTGCTCCAACACTGAGGCTGCAGTCAGTATCATTCCTTATAAATAACACTCCCCTAATCCAAGTACTAACTTAAATTACACTTAAAATAGTCACACAGTCAACACCTGATCATGGTAATAAGTGCTCCACATTACGCAATGCTTATTTTCTTCAGTTTTGTTGAAAGTATTACATATGTTCCCCCCACCCCATTGACCTCTCCCAGCCGGCCCCCGCCCCCCGCCCCCAACCTATGCCTTCACCACCCTACTGTCTGTGTCCATAATGCATATGTGCATACAAGTTCATTGGTTGATCTCTTTCCACCCGCCCGCCCTCCCCTGCCTTCCCTCTGCGATTTGACAGTCTGTTCGATGCTTCAGTGTCTTTGAATCTATTTTTGTTCATCAATTTATGTTGTTCATTAGATCCTATATATGAGTGAGATCATATGATACTTGTCTTCCATTGACTGGCTTAATTTGCTTACCATAATGCTCTTCAGGTCCATCCATGCTGTTGCAAATGGTAATAGTTATTTCTTTTTGTACAGCAGCATAGTATTCTGTTGTGTAGATGTACCACTGATTTTTTATCCACGCATCTGCTGATGGGCACTTAGGCTGTTTCCAAATCTTAGCTATGGTAAATTGTGCTGCTATGAACATAGGGGTGCATATAACCTTTCTGACTGGTGCATATATCCTTTCTGATTAGTGTTTCTGATTTTGTGGGATATATTCTTAAAAGTGGGATCACTGGGTCAAATGGGAGTTCCATTTTTAATTTTTAGAGGAAACTTCATAATGTTTTCCACAGAGGCTGTACCAGTCTGCCTTCCCACCAGCAGTGAACTAGTGTTCCCTTTACTCCACATCTTTGCCAACACTTGTCATTTGTTGATTTGTTGATGATAGCCAATTTTATCTCCTTGGTCAAGTTTATTCCTAGGGATCTTAATTTTTTTGTTGCAATGGTAAATGGGATTTTTTTTAGTTTCTCTTTCTGAGAGTTCACTATTGATGTAAAAATGCTATGAATTTTTGGGTGTTAATTTTATATTTTGCTACATTGCCAAATTCACTTATTAAATCTAGTAGTTTGTTATTGGAGTTTTTAGGGTTTTCTATGTACAATATCATATTGTCTGCAAATAATGAGTGTTTTATTTCCTCCTTTTCAATTTGGATGCCTTTTATTTCTTCTTGTCTGATCGCTATGGCTAGCACTTCCAGAACTATGTTGAACAGGAGTGGTGAAAGTGAGCATCCCTGTCTTGTTTCTGTTCTTAGGGAAAATGGTTTTAGTTTTTGTCCATTGAATATGATGTTGGCTGTGGGCTTGTCATATAAGGCTTTTATTGTTTTGAGGTATGATCCCTCTATTCCTACTTTGCTGAGAGTTTTTATCAAAAAAGGGTGTTCAATTTTGTCGATTTTTTTTCTGCATTAATTGATATGATCTTGTTATTTTTGTCTTGCAATCTGTTAATGTGCTGTATGATGTTTATTGATTTGTGGATATTGTACCAGCCTTGCATCCCCGAAATAAATCCATTTGGTCATGATTTATGATCTTTTTAATGTATTGTTTGATCCGATTTGCTGAAATTTTGTTGAGGATTTTTGCATCTATGTTCATCAGGGACATTGGCCTGTTATTCTCTCTCTCTCTCCTTTTTTTTTTTTGTAGTGTATTTATTTTTGGATAATAGTAATGCTGGCCTCATAGAAAGAGCTTTGAAGTGTTCCTTACTCTTGAATATAGTGGAATAGTTTGAGGAGAATAGGTTTTAGTTATTCTTTGAATGTTTGGTAAAACTCTCATGTGAAGCCATCTGGACTAGGGCTTTTGTTTGCTGGAAGTTTTTTTGTTTGTTTGTTTGTTTTTCTTCTTTACTGCTACAGTTTCATCAGTAGTTCAGGTTTTCTGATTCTTCCTGATTGAGTTTTGGGAGATTGTGATTTTCTAGGCAAATGCCCATTTCATCCAGGTTGTCCCATTTGTTGGAATCAAGTCATTCATAGTACTTTTTTATAACCCTTCATATTTTTATGGAGTCAGTAATTATTTCACCTCTTTTGTTTATGATTTTACTTATTTGGGTTCTTTCTCTTTGTTTTTTGGTGAGTCTGGCTAGGGGTTCATCAATCTTGTTTATCCTTTCAAAATACCAGTTCTTGGTTTTATTGATCTTTTGTATTATTTTTTTGGTCTCTGTGTCATTTATTTACACTCTGATCTTTATTATTTCCTTCCCTCTACTTACTCTGGGCTTTTCTTGTTACTCTCTTTCTAATTCTTTAAGTAGTACAGTTAGATAACTTATTAAAGTTTTTCTTTTTCTTTTTTTTTTTTTTTGAGGTAGGCCTGTAGTGCTATGAACTTCCCTCTCAGGATTGCTTTCATCAAATGTGGATTGTTGTTTTTTCATTTTAATTTGTTTCCAGGATGTTTTTATTTCTTCTTTCAACTCTTTGGTAACCCATTCATTGTTTAATAGTGTGCTATTTAGCCTCCATGCATTTGGTTGTTTTGGGTGTTTTTATTGTAATTGATTTCTAATTTTATGCCATTGTGATCTGGAAAGACGCTTGATATGGTTTCAATCTTCTTGAATTTGAAGAGACTTAGCCTGTGTCCTAGCATGTGGTCTATCTTTGAAAATGTCCCATGTGGACTTGAAAAGAATGTATATTCCATTCTTTTGGGATGAAATGTTCTGAAGATGTCAATTAGTTCCATCTGATCTCATGAGCTGTTTCGGATCACTGTTTCTTTGTTGATATTTTTTTGTCTAAGATTTATCCAGTGATGTTGATGGAGTACTACATTCCCCTACTATGATTGTATTGCTAACGATCTCTCCCTTGACATCTTCCAGAAATTGTTTTATGTATTTGGATGCTCCTGTATTGGGTATATATATGTTTACCAGAGTTATATCTTCTTGTTGAATGGATCCCTTTAGTATTATGAAGTGGCCTTCCTATTTCTTGTTATGGCCTTCACTTTGAGGTCAATTTTGTCACATATAAGTATGCTACCCCAGCTTTTTTTTCATTTCCATTTGCCTGAAAATTTTTTCCCCATCCCTTCACTTTCAGTCTGTATAAGTCTTTTGTTCTGAGGTGAGTCTCTTGTAAACAGCATATATATGGGTCATGTTTTCTTATCTATCCAGCTACCCTGTATCTTTTGATTGGAGCACTTAGTTCATTACATTTAAGGTTATTATTGATAGGTACTTATTTGTTGCCAATTTTATTCTTTATGCCTGTGTTCTTTCTTCCCTTTCTATTTCTTCTTTTTATAGCAGTCCCTTTAGCATTTCTTGCATTGCTGTCTTGGTGGTAATAAAGTCCCTTAGCTTTTTTTTTGTCTTTGAAGCTCCTGATTTCACCTTCAATTTTCAATGATATCCTTGCTGGATAGAGTAATTTTGGATTCAGTTTCTTTTCATTACTTTATATATTTCATTACTTTATATATTTCATGCCACTCCTGTCTGGCCTGATGCTTTTCTGTTGAGAAGTCAGCTGATGGTTTAATGGGAGGTCCCTTGTAGTTAATTGTCTGTCTCTCTCTTACAGCCTTTAAGATTCCTTCTTTGTCTTTAACCTTTGACATTTTAATTATGATGTGTCTTGGTGTAGGTCTTTTTGGGTTCCTTTTGTTTGGCACTCTCTGTGCTTCCTGGACTTGTGTGACTTTTTTCTTCCCCAAGTGAGGGATGTTTTCTGTCATTATTTCTTCAAATAAGTTTTCTACTCCTTGCTCAGCCTCTTCTCCTTCTGGGACTCCTATTATGTGAATGTTAATTTGTTTCATGTTGCCCCAAATCTCCCTTAAACTCTTCTCCTGGTTTTTAATTTTTTTCCCCCAGTTGCTTTTTTGATTGGGTGTTTTTTTTACCCCGTTTTCTAACCCACTGATTCAGTCCTCAGCTTCTTCCAGTCTACTGTTGAAATCTTCCAGGATGTTCTTTATTACAGCTGTGTCATTCTTCATTTCCTCTTGATTCTTATCCATGTTGGTTTATTTCCCATTTAGGTTTTTATAACTCTCATTGAGTTGCTAGTCAGATGTTTGAGCATCCTTATTACTATTCTTTTAAATTCTTTATCTGACAAATTACTTGCCTCCATTTCATTTAATTCCTTTTCTGGCAATTCCTCCTTTTCTTTCCTGTCCTTTGTGGATTATTTCTTTGTCTCCTCATTTTTGTTGTCCCTTTGTATTTGTTTCTATGTCTTAGATCAAAGTGATATGCCTCCCAGATTTTTTAGGTGTGGTCCTATGTAGTAGATGTTTTGTGGGATCTGGTGGCGCAGGATCTCAGAGCTTCTGAACTGGGTGTTCTAGGACAGCCCCCTAATTGAGTTATTTGGGCTCTCCTGATGTAGTTGGGTCTTGAAAGTTATTGTCCCATTGGTGGATGGAGTCTCCTCATAGGTTGTATAACAATGTGGCTCACTCTCACCCTCATCGTGCAAGCTGTTTCAGATGTGCTGCTTGTTGCTCCAGGTGATCCACTGATCCACTGATCCACCACTTGTGTCTGTCTCCACAGGTCTTGGCCACAAGCAGGAGGGGTCAATCTGCCCTCTAAAGTAGATTTGTTAGCTGCATGGGCTTCACAGCTGGTTTAGCAAAATTCCCCTGGATCCCCAAGCTTTGCCTCTGCCTGCCTTTGCCTGTCAGCCAATTGTCAATCTGAATCACTCAGAAGTCTGTTTCTGACAGGGCTTTAGGAGGGGGAGGTGCTTTTTAGCTTTCAGGGAATATGGTGGGTGTGTTTTCCTAGCTCTTGGAACCTATAAGCAGTCTGACTGCCCTGGTTGGTGTGCCCTGCTCCACTTGATTGTTGATGTCCTGTTCGTGGGAAGGATCTTCCCTCCAACTTGCTGCCAGTGAAGTTGGGGCTCGCTGGATTTTGCTCTGATGTTGTTGTATCTGGTTCCTTTGTGTATCTATCCTGGGTCTTCTGGAAGCTGCTCTAGTGCAGGTGAATGTGAGTTACTGGCCCTTTCTGGTCCTGGGAACCTGACTGAGGTCCAAGAGGTTGAAGCCCCTAGTAGTCCAGTGGTCAGGGACTCCTTAGCCCAGAGACTAGGTCTGCCTTGATTCTCACACCTTGATTGTCTCTGTTTTAAGTCATACTCCCTTCCCCCATGGATCTGGTCCCACAGATGTCACCTGTAGATGCTCAGAGTTGGAGGGGGTGCATGCACATTCCCTCTGGTGTGCGACTCCCTGTGAGGTCCGGAGCCCGCTAGTGCACAACTCACTGTGTGATCCTGGACCCCGGCAAGGTTGCTTGCAAAGTCCTGCTGGCATGGGACTCACCTCAGGGACCTGGTCCCAGTGGTGAGGGTCACTTGAGAGGTCCCTCTGGTGTATGACTTAGTGCAGGGCCCCTTGTGAAATCTTGCTGCATGTGGCTCACTGTGTGGGTCCAGCGTAGTGTCCAAGGCTGGTCTGGGTGGTGGTAAGGCTGTGCTCCTAGCCACCACTGCTCCATCTTCAAGATAGGGTGGTTTCTGAGTCAGAGCCATGCCTGCCTAGAGAGTGCCTGTGGCAGTAGCAGGGACTCTTTGTCCAGGAGAGCCTAACCCACCAGCCCTCAATACTCCTGGGAGATCTAACTGTCCTTCACACACACACACACACACACACACACACACACACACACACACACACACACACACTTCCCTCTCACTCCCTTACTCACTTACACTGTCTCCCACACTCCTGTCCTGCCATGTTGAATCTCTTGATGCTTATTTTCTGTGGCCAATCCCCCTCTTTTCATGGTCTCTCACTTGAACTACTAAAACCAAAGCTGGTTTTCTTTTTTGCTGGGTATAGTCAGTGTGTTAGTAGGAAGGTCTATATGGGGAACAGTTTGATAAATAATGGTACTTTGTGTGGGTGCACTGCAGCTCTCCCCATGACAGGCTCAGCAGCAGGAGAGCTAACTTCTATCCTCTTTGCACACTGCCCCGCTCCAATCTAGCTTTCACTGTCCCTTTCTTGGTGCTCTCAGGAAAAATCAGCTCTAATTCCTGGCCCTATCCATGTAACCAGAAGTCCCAATACTCAACCTGCCTCAGCTTCAGGCTCCAGCTGGAGATATTCTTCTCACTCTGCTAGGCCACAACTCAGACCTCTCAGCCATGGCTGGAGAGTGCTGCCCAAGCATATGCACATATGTGTTTGGGTTTTCAACGAACATTAAGTATCAATTAAGTGTGAGGTAGTGTGTTGGGGATACAAGGGAATTGTGGTGGTTCCTGCTCTCGAGGTGTCAGTTTTCATTTGTTTGGTAGTTTATTTACTCGTCCACTTTCGCAAGCTTTACCATCAGCCTTTCCAGTGCCAGACACTACACAAGGATACTCCAGATCCAAAATTGAATGAAACATAGTGCCTACTCCACAGAAGCGCACAGCCCTTGGGCAACACTAGATAAACCAATATGTACAGTGAAGGGTGCCACATTTCATGGCAGAAATATGCACAGTACATGGTGGGAGCACTCAGGAGTGTTGTCCACAGCAGAAAACTACAATCCAGTGTTCTGGTGACGATGCCGGAGCTGGGTTTTCAAGGGCAACATGGTAGATTAATGGTTGCCCCTGAGGCTTTGCAACTCCTCCCACTAAGACATAGCCTTTGACTCTTCTGACCTTGAACCTGAGATAGGCTAACTTTCTTGACCAATAGGATGCAGAAGAAGTGATGTTCTGGAACTTTCAAGACTAGATAAGAATAAGACTTGCAACATTGACTCCCTGGCTCTTGGAACCTGTAAGCAGTCTGACTGCTCTGGAAAGGTGTCATTAGGTGCTCCAATTGATTGGCAGTCCCAGATGGACCTAGCCTTCCAGCCACCTCTGCCAAGGCAAAAGACCAGCCAATGTGTTAGCTGAGTAACACTGAGTGATCTCTGTTGATACTGCAAGGAACAGAAGAATCACTCAGCTGAGCCCTGCCCAAATTTCTGAGCTATAAAGTACAATAAGTAAGTACTAGGTGATGAGACCTGCAGCAGTGGTGGGTGGATGTATTCCCATTATCATATTTGAGTGTACAGTTTCTCCTCCTGGTCACAGGACATAGCAGAGCCTGCTGCTGAGTTCTCAAATTCTGTTATCCTCGAGGAAGTTTCTCTTAATCAAGGTACATCAGATTCATCATCCTACCCCTATACCACTTCCTACTCCACAATTAGGCATTCTTGCACTCATTGACCTATTCATTCATTTGTTTGAAATATAATGATTTGATGCATATTCATTACACTAACAGCACTTAGTCCCTACTTATCACTGGGTTAAAAATGTACATGAATTACATTATTGAATCCTGACATCCCATGAGTTAGTACAGTCAGTTCTGCTGTAATACTCTTAAAAAATGAGAATTTGTTTCAATGTAATTGATACATTAGGGAACAACTTGAGTGCTTAATGTGAATTTTTCATTTGCTTCTGTATGATTTTGTGTACACACACACAAAACTAGGTGATTGCAGAAGACTGTACCTCAAGCACCTACCAGATACTTACATTCACTGTTATCAACTACACAGTTCATTACTAAGTTCAGGAGCCACACCCATCTGCATGGGGATGCCACTTTGCATTGGGTTTCAGGTAGTCCTTGTTCCAGCCATTCACAGTAACTCACACACCAACATTCATATCCACAAGCAAACTTCTGGTTTTGTTCAAGATAAAGTGCCAGACTTGGTACTTTACTATGGTAGTTACATATTCTTCTCCATTAAACAAGTGTAAAACAGTGCTACAATTTTATTTAGGTTCCTATCTTAATTTATTTGTCACTGCCAAAGGTTTTGTGTGTCGTGGCCCTAATACTTTCCCCATAAACCTCCCCTGAGATTTTTGTTGTGCAATTTTTGTGTAGAGCAGTGATTTTTAAGAACACATTTGCTATATTGTGGCAAAACTGACTACAGGTCACCACCATTTTAACGATGAGGACACTGAGACTAGAAAAGGCTGGCCCAGGCTAGTAAGGATAGCCCCCAAACTCAGATTCTTTGTTGAGACCTAGACTCTGCTTGGCTCTTCTTCCCCCGCTCCAAGCTCAGGTGCTGAACCATTGTGATACATCAATTCTCAGGAGGAAGAGGGCTCTAGCCCCTAGGTCTCTGAGCTTTGAGGCCTCTGGCTTCCCTGTATGCCGTGTTCCCTCAGGTTCCTTTCCACTCCAACCCTTCTCTTGGGTGCCTCACGCTCCTCTTACCCATCTCCGAGCCCACCTGGCAGAACACTTCCCAGGGGACTCCAAGGCCTGGCTGCCTTCACTCTGCTCACTCCTCTGTGTGTGGTGCAGGGCCTGGCATATGACTGGCCTCATAAATGTTTGTGGAGCTACACTAACCTGACCAGGAAGCTTGGCTGTGGTGAGCATGGGTGGGAATAGCTGGGCTCCTGGGCAGGTGTGGAGAGAGGCCAGAGGGCCAGTGTCAGTCTCGGCAGTTCACTCAACAGCAAAGCAAACTGCTGCCAAGGAATCCAGGCACAATCAGAACTCCTCCCCCACATCTCAGAAACCTGGAGGACAGTTCTGCAACCTGAAGAGGACAACTTGCAAGCTCCCCAAAGGTGAGAAAGCAAGATCTGTGCCCCTCCCAAGCCATTTGTCCTAGTACTTGCTTAGCTGCTTTTCTTTGCCCTCCTTTAATGTCTGTCAGAACCCCACCTCTGTTTCAGAGCTGATCTTATGCTTCCTGGGCCATACACCAACCCCCCCTCCCTCCCACCTGCAACCTGCAGAATTCTCTGTCTCTTCATAACTCAGCACCCTGTGATTTCCCATGCTCCTTCAGTAATTGATCATGATGAGGCTTAAGTCATTGTCTGATACTCTTAAGAATGAATTGTGTTTACAGGTCAGCTGCAAGTGGGTGGCTAAAGTCAGCTGTAGGTCCCCTCAGAAGCTGTGTTACAATGGAGGGTGGGTCCCCAGGTCAACTCATAAAAACCTATTTAACCCACAATGTGTCTGAACCAGATCATAGCAGAGTTCTGAATGCTAGAGGAGTGGGGAGGTCAGGCTGGAGGGAAGACCAGACAGAATGGAGTTGCTTCTTTGTAAGCCACAAAACCAGCTGTCAGAAAAAAATCCCCCAAAACATGGAAAGAATTGGACGTTAAGTGCCTCCATCTCTCCTGGAACCTCCTCCCATCCTCTGCTTCCTTTCCTCAACTATCATCTTCACTGGGCCTTGTGCCTGTCCCTGGGGTACCCAGCCAGGTTTTCTGTCATCTAGAATACATTCTAAAGTTTACCCCCAAACCTCCTCACCCCATGAGAATTCCCATGGGGATTATCTAAGCCAGATAGTAGGAATGGAACTAATAAGGGTGCTGCCCCCAGAAAGAGGACAGCAGAGAGATTTATAGCAATGGTTGGGAGTTCAGCAGATCTGGGTTCAATCCCAGGTACAGTGGCTGGTGACCTTAGTCAAGGAATTAACCTCCAGCCTCAGTTTCCTCATCTGCTGATGATGTAAGGAGCATGGGGAGATGACTTCTGGAGACCTATGTGCTTTCCCCAGTGGTGTCTTAAAACTCAATGACTGTTTGCTATGAGGTGATGAAGGCCTTAGCACCTGGCCCTACTGGTATCTTCTAATATGGAATAACCCAAACTTTCTAAATCTGCCAGTTTTGAGGAATTTCCAGCTTTGAGTACTTCAAATATTGCTTCTTCTCTATTTTCTCTTATCTGTCCATCTAGGACACTGCTTTCACGTATTTTGGGCAATTTTACTGTTTCTCATGTGTCTATTATATCAGTAAAGGCATCTTTTTCCCTTCTGTGCTGCTTCATCCTAAATATTTTTTACTCATCTTTCTTCCAAATTGCTAAACTTTTCTGCTATTCTATCATTGTTTAAATTAACCTATTAAATTCTTAATTTTTATTATTGTACCTTTTTATTCTAGGAGTTCCTTTTGATTCCTTCTTATAGATTCCAGTTCTATGGTGAAATTTTATTGAATTGTTGATCATCCCATTAAAATTCAATGTCTGACTTTAGTATGTGCATCACCTCAGTCTGTTTCTTTTCTTGTTTTTTTTCTCTTTCTACCCCTTTTTCTTCTATTTGTTGCTGTCTTTTGGCATATCTGATAATTTTTAGTGAATATTGGAAATAGTGCATGAAAATTATAGACTCTGGATGATGTTATCTTCCTTCAAAGAATATTTTCTTTTCTTTTGTTTTCTTTTTGTTTAAAGTATTACATATGTCTCCTCTTTCACTGATTGACCCCCTCTCCCCCCGCACCACTCCCCCCAGTCAGGACAAGCCCCTTCCACCCCAGTGTCTATTGATTATACTAATATGCATGCATACAAGTACTTTGGTTGACCTTTTACACTCCTGTCCCCTGCCTTCTCTCTGAGGTTGGACAGTTTGCTCAGTGTTTCTTTGTATCTGGATCTGTTTTTGTTAATCAGTTTATGTTGTTCATTATATCCCACATATGAGTGAGATCATGTGATATTTATCTTTCTCCAACTGGCTTATTTCGCTTAGCATAATGTCCTTCAGGTCCATCCATGCTGTTGCAAATGGTAAAAGTTCCTTCTTTTTTTATTTTTACATGTTTTCCCTTTATTGATTATGGTATTACAAATGTGTCCTTATCCCCCGGTGCTCCCCTCCACACACACAATCCTGCCTTCATCCTCACCCCCTGTTGTCTGTGTCCATTGGTTATGCTTATATGCATGCATACAAGTCCTTTGGTTGATTTCACCCCTTTACCCCCACTCTCCCCTACCTTCCCTCTGAGGTTTGAGCATGCTTCTGTCTCTGGATCTGCTTTTGTTCATCAGTTTATGTTGTTCATTATAATCCATAAATGAGTGAGATCATGTGATATTTATCTTTCTCTGACTGACTTATTTTACTTAGCATAATGCTCTCCAGCTCCATCCATGCTGTTACAAATGGTAGGAGTTCCTTCCTTTTTACAGAAGCATAATATTCCATTGAGTAAATGTACCAAAGTTTTTTAATCCACTCATCTGCTGAAGGGCACTTAGGCTGCTTCCAAATCTTAGCTATTGTAAATTGTGCTGCTATGAACATAGGGGTGCATATATCCTTTCTGATTGGTGTTTCTAGTTTCTTGGGATATATTCCTAGAAGTGAGATCACTGGGTCAAATGGGAGTTTCATTTTTAGTTTTTTGAGGAAACTCCATACTGTTCTCCACAGTGGCTGCACCAGTCTGCATTCCCACCAGCAGTGTACGAGTGTCCCTTTTTCTCCACATCTTCGCCAGCACTTGTCATTTGTTGATTTGTTCATGATAGCCATTCTGACAGGTGTGAGATGGAACCTCATTGTCATTTTGATTTGTATCTCTTGGATGATTAGTGACTTTGAGCATGTTTTCATATGTCTCTTGGCCTTTCTTATGTCTTCTTTCAAAAAGTATCTGTTTAGGCCCATTGCCCATTTTTTGATTGGGTTGTTTATCTTCCTTTTGTTAAGTTGTATGAGTACCCTGTAAATGTTGGAGATTAAACCCTTATCGGTGATAACATTGGAAAATATGGTTTCCCATGCAGTGGGCTTTTTTGTTGTTTTGTTGATGGTTTCTTTTGCTGTGCAGAAGCATTTTATTTTGATGTAGTCCCATTTGTTTATTTTCTCCTTATTTTCCATCGCCCTAGGAACTATATTGGTAAATATATGGCCACTACAGATGTCTGATATTTTGCTGCCTATGGAATCTTCCAAGATCTTTATGGTTTAACATCTTACATTTAAGTCCTTTATGGATTTTGAGATTATTTTTGTATATGGTGTAAGTCAGTGATCTAGTTTCATCATGTATCTGACCAATTTTCCCAACATCATTTATTGAAGAGACTGTCTTGTCTCCTTTGTCAAATATTAATTGAGCATAATGGCTTGGGTCAATTTCTGGGTTCTCTGTTCTGTTCCATTGGTCTATATGTCTGTTCTTGTGCCAGTACTAGGCAGTTTGGAGACTAGTGGCTTTATGACATAGCTTGATATCTGGTATTGTGATCTCTACAACTTTGTTCTTCTTTCCCAGGATTGCTGTGGCTATTCTTATTCCAGATGAATTTTTGGAGAGTTTGTTCCAGGTCTGTGAAATATGGCATTGGCATTTTAATAGGAATTGCGTTAAATCTATAAATTGCCTTGGGTAGTATGGACATTTTAATGATGTGTATTCTACCAGTCCATGAGCATGGTATGTTCTTCCATTTGTTTATGTTTTCCTCTATCTTTCTTTTCAAGTCCTGTAGTTTTCCGAGTACAGGTATTTTACATCCTTAGTTAAGTTTATTCCTAGGTATATTAATGTTTTGGTGCAATAGTAAATGGATTTTTTTTTTTTAGTTTTTTTTTTTTTTCTGGAAGTTTGTTATTGGTGTATAAAAAGCCATAGATTTCTGGGTGTTAATTTTGTATCCTGCTACATTGCCAAATTCATTTATTAAGTCTAGTCGTTTTTTGATGGAGTCTTTAGGGTTTTCTATGTACAATATTATTGTCATCTGCAAATAATGACAGTTTTACTTCTTCTTTTCCATTTTGAATGCCTTTTATTTCTTCTACTTGTCTGATCACTATGGCTAGCACTTCCAGTACTATGTTGAACAGGAGTGGTGAAAGTGGGCATCCCTGTCTTCTTCCTGTTCTTAGGGGAAATGGTTTTACTTTTTGCCCATTGAGTATGATGTTGGCTGTAGGTTTGTCATATAAGGCTTTTATTATGTTGAAGTATGATCCCTCTATTTCAATTTGCTGAGAGTTTTTATCTAGAAAAGGTGTTGGATTTTGTCAAAAGCTTGTTCTGGATTGATTGATATGATTATGTGATTTTTGTCTCTCAATTTGTTTATGTGATGTATCACATTTATCGATTTGTGGATATTGTACCACCCTTGCATCCCTGGGATAAATCCCACCTGGTCATGGTGTATAATCTTTCTAATGTAATGCTGGTCCAATTTGCTAGAATTTTGTTGAGAATTTTAGAATCTATGTTCTTCAGGGTTATTGGTTTATAGTTCTCTTTCTTTGTGGTGTCATTATCTGGTTTTGGTATTAGGGTATGCTGGCTTCATCTTGGAAGTATGCCCTCCTCTTGAATTTTTTTGGAATAGTCTAAAGATGATAGGTTTTAGTTCTTTGAATGTTTGGTAGAACTCCCCTGTAAAGCCATCTGGACCAGGGTTTTTGTTTGATAAAAGAATTTTGATTACTTCTTTAATTTCATTGGTAGTTATTGGCCTATTCAGGTTTTTTTATTCTTCCTGATTGAGTTTTGAAAGCTTGTATTTTTCTTAGAATATATTCATTTTGTCTAGTTTGTCCATTTTGTTGGAATAGAGTTGTTCAAAGTATTTTTTCATAATCCTTTGTGTGTCTGTGGGGTCAGTTGTTACTTTACCTCTTTCATTTCTGATTTTGTTTATTTGGATCCTCTCTCTTTGTTTCTTGGTGAGCCTAACTAGAGGTTCATCAATCTTGTTTCTCCTTTCAAAGAACCAGCTCTTGGTTTTATTGATCTTTGGTATTGGTGTTTTGTTTTTTTTCTCTGTGTCATTTATTTTCACTCTGATCTTTATTATTTTCTTCCTTCTGCTTATGCTGGGCTTTTCTTGTTGTTCTCTTTCTAATTCTTTTTGTTGTAGGTTAGATAATCTATTACCATTTTTTCTTGTTTTTTGAGGTAGGCCTGTAGAGCTATGAAATTCCCTCTAAGGACTGCTTTCACTGTGTCCCATAGATTTTGGATTGTTGTATTTTCATTGTCATTTGTTACCAGGATGCTTTTTATTTCTTCTTTGATCTCTTTGGTAATGCAATCATTGTTTAATAGCATGCTATTTAGCCTCCAAGTGTTTGATTTTTTTACATTGTTTTTATTGTAGTTGATTTCTAGTTTTATGCCATTGTCATGTGAGAAGATGCTTGATATGATTTCTATCTTTTTGAATTTGGAGAGACTTTGCCTGTGTCCCTATATGTGGTCTATTTTTAAAAATGTTCCATATGCACTTGAGAAAAATGTATATTCTGAGGTTTGGGGTGAAATGGTCTGAAGATGTCAATTTCATCTGATCTAGTCAGTCATTTGATTTATGTTTCTTTGCTGATTTTTTTGTTTAGAGGATTTATCCGGTGGTGTCAATGGGGTATTAAAGTCCCCTATAATGTCTGTATTGCTGTCAATCTCTTCCTTGATATCTTTCAGAAGTTTTTTTATGAATTTGGGTGCTCCTGTATTGGGTGCACATATGTTTACCAGAATTATATCTTCTTGTTGGATTGCTCCCTTTATTATTATGAAGTGGCCTTCCTTATCTCCTGTTATGGCCTTCATTCTGAGGTCTATTTTGTCAGATATAAGTGTTGCTACCCCAGCTTTTTTTTTTCCTTTCCGTTTGCCTGAAAATTTTTTTCCATCCCTTCACCATCAGTCTGTGTGAGTCTCTTGTTCTGAGGTAAGTCTCACGTAGACAGCAGATATATGGGTCATTTTTTCTTATCCATTCAGCTACCCTCTGTCTTTTGATCAGAGTATTTAATCCACTTACTTTTAAGGTTATTATTGATAGGTACTTGTTTTTCACTATTTTTATTCTCATTGCCTGTGTTCCTTCTTCCCTTCCTATTTCTTCTTTTTACAGCATACACTTTAGCATTTCTTGCATTGGTGGCTTGGTGGTAATAAATTCCCTTAGTCCTTTTTTTGTCTGTGAAGCTCCTTATTTCACCTTCAATTTTGAATGATAGCCTTTGCTAGGTATAGTATTCTTGGATTCAGACACTTGCTTTGCATCAATTTGTATATTTCATTTCATTCCCTTCTGGCCTGATGTGTTTATGTTGAGAAATCAGTTGATAGTCTAATGGGAGAGCTCTTATAGGTAACTTTCTGTCTCTCTCTGGCAGCCTTTAAGAGTCTTACTTCATCATTTGTGTTTGCCAATTTAACTATGACATGTCTTGGTGTCGGTCTTTTTGGGTTCATTTTGTTTGGGACTCTCTGCTTCTTCAACCTGTGTTAGTTTTTTCTTCCAAATGCCAGGTAAGTTTTCTGTCATTATTTCTTCAAACAGGTTTTCTATTCCTTGCTCATTTTCCTCTCCTTCTGGCACCCCTATTTTGCCAATGTTGTTTCATTTTGTGTTGTCCCAAAGCTCCCTTAGGCTCTTTTCCAGCTTTTTAAGGTTTCTTTTTCAGTGGCTGCTCTGCCTGGGTGTTTTTTCCTACTTTGTGTTCTAGCTCACTGATGCAATCCTCAGCTTCTTATAATCTACTGTTGATGCTTTCTATTGTGTTCTTTATTGCAGCGATGTCATTTTTCATTTTTTCTTGGTTCTTCATTTCCTCCTGATTCTTACACGTGTTGAATTTGTCTTCCATCCTTTTCAGCGTCCTTATGACCTGTGTTTACCAACCAGTGATCCGTGAACTACTGGTGGTCTGTGAGGCCTGAAAGGTTGGCAACCGCTGGTTTAAGGAAAACTTCGGAGCAGCAGTCACCAACTTGTGGTCTGCAGACCACTGGTGGTCCATGAAGTCTGAAAGGTTGGTGACTGCTGCTTATGACCATTGCTCTGAATTTTTTCTCTGACAAATTGCTTGCCTTCCTTTTCATTTACTTCCTTTTCTGGTTATTCCTCCTTTTCTTTCATATGGGGGCTGTTTCTTTGTCTCCCCATTTTTGCTCCTCTCAGGGTGTCTGGTTATGTGGCTCATTCTCTACCTTATTGTCCCAAAGGCACAAAATACAACTCAACAAGACACAACATAGAGGGAACAAAACACAAATGTATTTACGACACTGATAACCCCAATAAAGGTGACCACCAGAGAAAAGAGAATTAGGGGGGAGAAAAGAGTGCAAAAATAATTTTGAGAAAAGGAAAAGAGGTAAGAGAGAAAAGAATAAGAAGAAAAAAGAAGGGGGAAAAAATATATATATATGGAGAAAACTCCACAAAACAAAGAAACCAAAAAATGCAAACAACAAACACCCAGGAAAAAAGCGGAGAACTAAATCTGAAGAGGCAGAGCTTATTTCCAGACAGTAAGGTAAAGGAATTGAATTAATGGGGGAATGGCCATGGTTCAATATAAAGGCGTTGGAAAGAGAATGAGTGGATAAGAAGAAAAATAAAAAACAAAATAATCAATAAATTAAAAAAACTCCCCTTTCTTTTATCTATCTATTTATATATTCATCGATTTTTGGAAAAGAATAGAGGAGAGAGCAAATAGGCTTTAGTTTGGTGAGTGAAACTAATTAAGCAATTAGGAGAAGAAGAGAACAAGTAAGGAAAGGAAAAACAAAAGCATAAAAAAATTAGCTAGCGCAGAAAGGGAAAGAGAAAGGTGTATAGACTTGGAGTAGGGGAGAGGAAATTAGATATGTGAGTAAGCCAACCGAGACTACTATAATACTAATACATCAATAAAGCAGATAAAAAAAGATCAATTTTTAACAAGGAATAAAAAGAAAGGAGAGAAAAAAGAAAGCAGGAACAGGAGAAGAGAAACAGAACAGGATGAAAAAGGGAGATGTGAGGAAGAAAAGGTTGGCAAAAAGGAAAAAATTATATAAAGTAAAATAATGATAAAGAAATAAAAATAGAATGTAGAACACTAATCCATAAAAGGTTAAAAAATAATAATAGTAATAATAATATTAATAAATAAATAAAATAAGGAAAAAAATTTTCCCTTTTCTTTCTTAAGGAAAAGATAAAAAATAAAAAAGTGAAGTCATGAAGTATCATTCCCTTCACCTGAGTTTTTTTTTTTTATTTATTTTTATTTTTTTATTTTATTTTTTTTTCAAATTTTTTATTAAGGTATTATATGTGTACATATCTTACTATTGCCCCCCCCACCCCACTCCCATACCTGCCCTCACCCCCCAATGTTTTGCATCCGTTGGTTACTCTTATATGCATGCATACAAGTCCTTCAGTTGATCTCTTATTTCCCCCACCTCTCCCTAACCTTACCGCTGTAATTAGACACTCTGTTTGATGCTTTACTGCCTCTGTAACTATCTTTTGGTTCATCAGTTTATAATGTTTTTCATTATCCCTAAATGAGTGAGATCATGTGGTATTTTTCTTTCATTGACTGGCTTATTTCACTTAGCATAATGTTCTCTAATTCCATCCAGGTGTCTACAAATGGTAGTAATTCCTTCTTTTTTATGGCAGCATAGTATTCCATTGTGTAGATGTACCATAGTTTTCTGATCCAGTCATCTGCTGACGGGCACCTAGGCTGTTTCCAAATCTTAGCTATTGTAAATTGTGCTGCTATGAACATAGGGGTGCATATATCCTTTCTGATTGGTGTTTCTGGTTTCTTAGGATATATTCCTAGGAGTGGGATTACTGGGTCAAATGGGAGTTCCATTTTCAGTTTTTTGAGGAAACTCCATACTGTTCTCCACAGTGGCTGCACCAGTCTGCATTCCCACCAGCAGTGCACGAGGGTTCCTTTTTCTCCGCATCCTCACCAACACTTGTCGTTTGTTGATTTGTTGATGATAGCCATTCTGACAGGTGTGAGATGGTATCGCATTGTCGTTTTGATTTGCATCTCTCAGATAATAAGTGACTTTGAGCATGTTTTCATGTGTCTCTTGGCCTTCCTTCTGTCTTCTTTCGAAAAGATTCTATTTAGGTCTGTTGCCCATTTTTTTACTGGATCATTTATCTTCCTTTTATTAAGTTGTATAAGCTGCCTGTAGATGTTGGAAATTAAACCTTTATCAGTGATACCATTTGCAAATATGTTCTCCCATACAGTGGGGTTTCTTGTTGTTTTGTTGATGGTTTCTTTTGCTGTGCAAAAGCTTTTTATTTTGATGTAGTCCCATTTGTTTATTTTCTCTTTGGCTTCCATTGCCCTAGGGGTAGTATCACTGAAAAAGTTCTTTTGGCATATGTCTGAGATTTTGCTGCCTGAGGATTCCTCTAGTATTTTTATGGTTTCCCGTCTTATATTTAAGTCCTGTATCCATTTTGAGTTTATTTTTGTGTATGGTGTAAGTTGGTGATCTAGTTTCATTTTTTTGCATGTATCTGTCCAATTTTCCCAACACCATTTATTGAAGAGACTGTCTTGACTCCATTGTATGCTCATGCCTCCTTTGTCAAATATTAATTGCGCATATTGGTTTGGGTCGATATCTGGATTGTCTATGCTATTCCATTGATCTATATGTCTGTTCTTGTGCCAGTACCAGGCTGTTTTGAGGACAGTGGCTTTGTAATACAGCTTGAAATCTGGTATTGAGATCCCTCCTACTTTATTCTTCTTTCTCAGGATTGCTGTGGCTATTCGGGGTCTTTTTTTATTCCAGATGAATTTTTGGAGAGTTCTTTCTAGGTCTGTGAAATATGCTGTTGGTATTTTAATGGGGAGTACATTGAATCTATAGATTGCTTTGGGTAGTATGGACATTTTGATGATGTTGATTCTACCAATCCATGAACATGGTATGTTCTTCCATCTGTTTACATCTTCCTCTATCTCTTTTTTCAGTGTCCTGTAGTTTTCCGCATATAGGTCTTTTACCTCCTTGGTTAGGTTTATTCCTAAGTATCTTAATTTTTTTGGTGCGATGGAAAATGGGATTGCTTTTTTAGTCTCTCTTTCTGTAAGTTCACTGTTGGTGTATAGAAATGCCATAGATTTCTTGGCGTTAATTTTGTATCCTGCTACCTTGCCGAATTCATTTATTAAGTCTGTTAGTTTTTTGATAGAGTCTTTCGGGTTTTTTATGTACAATATCATGTCATCTGCAAATAAGGACAGCTTTACTTCTTCTTTTCCAATTTGGATGCCTTTTATTTCTTCTTCTTGTCTAATTGCAATGGCTAATACTTCCAGTACTATGTCAAACAGGAGTGGTGAGAGTGGGCATCCTTGTCTTGTTCCTGTTCTTAGGGGAAATGGTTTTAGTTTTTGCCCATTGAGTATGATGTTAGCTGTGGGTTTATCATATATTGCTTTTATTATGTTGAGGTATGATCCTTCTATTCCCACCTTGTTGAGAGTTTTTATCAAGAAAGGGTGTTGGATTTTGTCAAATGCTTTTTCTGCATCAATTGATATGACTATGTGATTTTTATCTTTCAATTTGTTTATGTGATGTATCACATTTATTGATTTTCGGATATTGAACCATCCTTGCATTCCTGGGATAAACCCTACTTGGTCATGGTGTATGATCTTTCTGATGTACTGCTGGATCCGATTTGCTAGAATTTTGTTGAGGATTTTGGCATCTACATTCATGAGGGATATTGGCCTGTAATTCTCTTTCATTGTGTTGTCTTTATCTGGTTTTGGTATTAGGGTGATGCTGGCTTCATAGAAGGAGCTTGGAAGTGTTCCTTCCTCTTGAATTTTTTGGAATAGTCTGAGGAGGATAGGTTTTAGTTCTTCCTTGAATGTTTGGTAAAACTCTCCTGTGAAGCCGTCTGGCCCCGGGCTTTTGTTTGCCGGAAGCTCTTTGATGACTGCTTCAATTTCTTCCATAGTTACTGGCATATTGAGCTGTTTAGATTCTTCCTGATTGAGTTTTGGAAGGTTATATTTTTCTAGGAATCTGTCCATTTCCTCCAGGTTGTCCAGTTTGTTGGAATAGAGTTGTTCGTAGTATTTTTTAACAATCCTTTGTATTTCGGCGGGATCTGTTGTTATTTCACCTCTTTCATTTCTGATTTTGTTTATTTGGGTCCTCTCTCTTTGCTTCTTGGTGAGCCTGGCTAGAGGTTCATCAATCTTGTTTATCCTTACAAAGAACCAGCTCTTGGTTTTGTTGATCTTTTGTATTGTTTCTTTGGTCTCTATGTCGTTTATCTGTGCTCTGATCTTTATTATTTCCTTCCTTCTGCTTACACTGGGCTTTTCTTGTTGCTCTTTTTCTAACTCTTTGAGTTGTTGGGTTAGGTAATTTATTACCCCTGTTTCTTGTTTTTTGCAGTAGGCTTGTAGAGCTATGAACTTCCCTCTCAAGACTGCTTTCGCTGTGTCCCATAGATTTTGGATTGTAGTGTTTTCATTGTCATTTGTTGTCATGATGTTTTTTATTTCTTCTTTGATCTCTCTGGTAACCCAGTCATGGTTTAATAGCATGCTGTTTAGTCTCCATGTGTTTGATTTCTTTGGGTTGTTTTTATTGTAGTTGATTTCCAGTTTTATGCCACTGTGTTCTGAGAAGATGCTTGATATGATTTCTATCTTCTTGAATTTGAAGAGACTTTGCCTATGTCCCAACATATGGTCTGTCTTTGAAAATGACCCATGTGCACTTGAGAAGAATGTATATTCTGTGGCTTTGGGGTGAAATGTTGTGAATATGTCAATTAATTCCATCTGGTCTAGTGAGTCATTTAGGATTGATGTTTCTTTGCTGATTTTTTGTTTAGAGGATTTGTCCAATGGTGATAGTGGGGTATTAAAGTCTCCTACTATGATTGTATTGCTGTCAATCTCTCCCTTGATATCCTCCAGGAGTTTTTTTATGTATTTGGGTGCTCCTGTATTGGGTGCATATATGTTTACCAGAGTTATTTCTTCTTGTTGGATTGCTCCCTTTAGTATTATGAAGTGGCCTTCCTTATCTCTTGTTATGTCCTTCAGTTTGAGATCTAATTTGTCAGATATAAGTATTGCTACCCCAGCTTTTTTTTCACTTCCATTTGCCTGGAAAACCTTTTTCCATCCCTTCACCCTCAGTCTGTGTGCGTCTTTTTTTCTGAGGTGGGTTTCTTGTAGACAGCAGATATATGGGTCATGTTTTCTTATCCAATCCATTACCCTATGTCTTTTGATTGGGGCATTTAATCCGTTTACATTTAAAGTTATTATTGATAGGTACTTATTTGTCGCCTTTCCTATTCTTTACACCTGTGTTCCTTCTTCGCTTCCTATTTCTTTTTTTTTTTTTTTTACAGCAGACCCTTTAGCATTTCTTGCATTGCTGGTTTGGTGGTAATAAATTCCCTTAGTCCTTTTTTGTCTGTGAAGCTCCTGATTTCACCTTCAATTTTGATTGACAGCCTTGCTGGGTACAGTATTCTTGGATTCAGACCCTTCCTTTGCATGACTTTGTATATTTCATTCCATTCCCTTCTGGCCTGATGAGTTTCTGTTGAGAAATCAGTTGCTAGTCTGATGGGGGTTCCTTTGTATGTAACTTTCTGTCTCTCTCTGGCCGCTTTTAAGATTCTTACTTTGTCGTTGGTGTTTGCCAATTTAATTATAATGTGCCTTGGCGTCGGTCTTTTGGGGTTCATTTTGCTTGGGACTCTGTGAGCTTCTTGGATTTGTGTGGGTTTTTTCTTCTCTATATCAGGGAAATTTTCTGTGATTATTTCTTCAAATAGGTTTTCTATTCCTTGCTCAGCTTCCTTTCCTTCTGGAACCCCTATTATGCGGATGTTGTTTTGTTTCGTGTTGTCCCAAAGTTCCCTTAGGCTCTCCTCCTGCCTTTTAATTTTTTTTTCTAGAAGTTGCTCTACTTGGGTATTTTTTCCCATCTTGTCTTCTAGCTCACTGATGCGGTCCTCTGCTTCTTCTAGTCTACTCTTGATGCTTTCTATTGAGTTCTTTACAGCAGCGATGTCATTTTTCATTTCTTCTTGGTTCTTCTTCATTTCCTCTTGGTTCTTGCTCATATTGTCGAATTTGTCTTCCATTCTTTTCAGCCACCTTATGACCATTTCTCTGAATTCTTTTTCTGGAAGGTTGCTTGCTTCCATTTCGTTTACTTCCTTTTCTGGTGATGCCTGCTTTTCTTTCATATGCGGGCTGTGTCTTTGTCTCCCCATGGTCTCTCTTCTCTTGATGTCTGGTTATGTAGTTCTCTCTCTCCTGCGTTGATTTAAAGGCACAAAATACAGCACTACCAGGTACAACACACAAGGCACTGAACAGAAATGTATTCACAATATTTACAACCTCCAATAAAGGTGACCACCAGAGAAAGGCAAATCAGGGGATAGTAGAGAAAGAAGAAGAGGAAAAAGAAAGAAAGAAGAAGAAAAAAAAAGGGGGTGTGAAAATGAAATTGGGAAAAGGGAAAAAAAGAAGAAAAAAAAGTAAGAGAGACAAGAAAGAGACTAAGAGAGAAAGGGAAACAGACTATATATATTGGGGATAAAACTCCAATAGAACAATCACTTATCCCAGCAAATGCCAGCAACAAGTACCTGGGGATTAATACAAAGTACAACACCAACTAATATTGAGTGAGGCAAGGGAAAACAGAAGCACTAAACAAACAAAAAAATAAACAAAAGAAGAATAAGCAAAACAATCTCACAAAAAAGCATAAAAATTCGATATAACCTACATTCAAACGAACAACAACAAAAGGACAGAGAGAAGAACAATTTTTTGGATAGTTAAGACAGCGAAGAGAGAGGTGTGTATGGACTTGGAGCAGGGGATTGGAGATTAGATATATAAGTAGGGTGAAATTTTAAAGGGGGTAAACAGAAAGAATAGGGAAAATCTAAAGCATGAAAGGGGTAAGATAAACAGGACACTGAAAAGGGAAAAGTGAGGAAGAGAGTGATGGCATAAAGGTAGATTTGAGATAGAGTAAAATGATGCTAAAGGAAAGATAAAAATAGAATGTAGAACATTAATCCCAAAACAAAATGAAGAGAAAATAAAATGACACTTAAAAAAAAAAAAAGATAAAATAGCAGTAGTAATAATATGGATTGAAAATAAAAATGTAATAATTAAAAAGGTAAAATCAAGTGAGAAAAAAATTAGTTTCTTGAGTAAAAGATGCAAAAAATGAAAATAAAAAAATAAAAAATAAAAATAAAATGTGGAGTAGTGAAGGTCATTCACTTCCTCTGTTGTTCTGTTTGGCACGCCTGTTTCTCAGTCCGGACAGTATTGCAGTTCCCTGCGTTCCACTGCTCTTCAGTGATGTAAGCCAGTCCTGATTTTAAGCAGGCGGTGTGTCTTAATTCGTATTCCTTTATTTTTGATTAGACAAGAGTCAATTTGTGATTCAGCCCCTGGGTGGCAGTGTTTCTGGATTGACTTCCGGGTTTATCTATGGCCTCTCTAGGGAGTGTTAGAGCCTTCTTTCCCTGTGGCACTCACTACCGGTTTGTGGGAGTGGGCTGCCTCAGAGCTGGCTCTCCGATGGTCACTCCCCTCTCCGATCCCCAGGTTCCAGAAAAACAACTTTCTTCTGCAGTCTCCCAGGGTGTCCCCAACTGGGTGATCCTATGAGTTGGGCTTAGTAATCAGAAGCAAGAATGTCAAGAGGAAAAAGCTCAAGTGTGCACACTCCGTGGCTGCGCGTAAGTCTAGCACACCCCTGAAATTCTTAGGGTGTCCCTGCACTTCAGATCAAAATGGGTTGCTTTTTAGAGAGCCCTTCTGTTAGCAGCTCTGAGGACCCCCTTCCACATTCACAGATCACGCCAGCCCCAGCAGCCACCGATTTTTCTAGGCACAGACTTCCCTGGTCCTCCAGCTCCCGCAAAACGCGCTTTCCTCTCTCGCGCTGGGACCAGAGACCTCACCTTATCCTAGGCGAAATCTGACCTTTCCGTGGTGGAGTGTAGAGCTCCTCTGAACCCGTGTGTTTGCGCCAATTGGGGAGCGTTGTTCTGGGGCTCGCTGCTGTTCCGTGGGTGCCGCAGTTGTGGATTCTCAGGCTTCCGATAAGCTCCACTTTCTGGTTCCAGATGGCGGCGACTCCGCGTCCAAGCCCGCAGCTCCGGGAGGGGACCCAGCCGCAGTGGGAGCTGCCAGGTCAGGGGAACCCCGTCTAGCAGTCTCCCACCTTCTTCTGGAGTTCAGCTGTCCCCCAACTTGCCAACAAACACTCCTAGTGCGACCCTCAGCTGTTCTTTCTTTCTGCTCCGGGACAAGGCTCGGAACACGTCTGTCTATTCCGCCGCCATTTTCTCCCCCCTAAAACAGCACTCCCTTCACCTGAGTTTTAATGTCCCATGGGGGCTGGTTTAAGACCCCTCTCTAGTATTCTGTCTGCCACTTCTCAGTTTCCTGTTAGCACTGTGTTGAAGTTCCCAGTGATCCACTGCTCCTCTGTGTCTGTCTCCACAGCCTTGGTTTCAGGCAGGCAGGACCAATATTCCCGTTTTGTTTGTCTGCCTGCTTTCAGTTGTTTTTACACAAGCGTCTCTTTCTGACACGGGCTCTAGATGGGGGTGTTGCTGTATTAGTTTCCAGGACCAAATCGCCTCTCAACTCAGTCCCTGAGGGCTCCCTGGGGGTATTCAGATTCCTTGTTTCCCTGCAGAGCTCGAGGCTGGGTGCATCTGCTGCTAGGAGGGGGCTGGCTCTTCAGGAGAACAATGGCTGTTTAGGGTTGGAGAGACTGAACTGTCCCAGAGCTGGATTCCCGGTCACCTCTCCCTGTCTTGCTCCCCAGCCTCCCCCAAACCACCTCCACCTGCACTGCAGCCTCGGTGAATGTTTGTAATTGAAAGATCCTATGCACTGGGTTTAGCGAGTAAAAGCAAGGAAAATATAAAGACAGAGCAACCGCGCTGCTGCACGTTTCTCTTCCCCATGGCACTGCGCAGCCAGTGCAGAACTTGAGGCTGCCTTTCTGGGCGCAGTCTCCCATGGCTATGGACTTAGATCCCTGGCTGCCAACAGCGCTGTGGACCCCCTTCTACAGTCGAGTGTTACACGTGTCCCCAAGGGATGTGGACCTGGTGCAGCGCAGTTTCCTTCTGACCCTCTAGTCCTGGTGGTAGCGTGTCTCTCTCTCCAGCCAAGATCTCTGATCCTACCATTCTCCAGGAGTCCTCTGTCCTTTCTGTCCATGGATTGCCTCACCAGCTGTATTTAATTCGCCAATTCTGGGTGGATGTTATTAGATTTAGTTGTTTCTTCTATCTGCTCTGTGAGAAGAAACATGACCACCTATTTGGCCACCATTTTGTCTCCCCTGGACAAACTTTTTAGGAACCCACAGACAGAGAAGCTGGAGTCTTGGTGTTTGTGCGTTTGCAGCCAAGGCAGCAGGTCCCTGGACATTGTGGTTGTAGGGTCCCGGGTGGTGTCCAAGGGCTCTCCAGGTGGAGATGAGGCTGGGCTCCCAGTCACAGCAGCTCTCCCCTTCAAAAATGGCTTGGCCTCTGTGGCAGAGCTGGCTGCCCCAGGAGAGATTGCAGTGGTAGCAGAGGCTGCCCGGCTAGGGGAGCCTGGTCCACCAGCTCCCAACAGTCCTGCAGAATATAACTGTCCCTCACTCACACACACACACACACACACACATGCGCCACATGTCCACACACTCCCCTTTTGTTCCCTTCCTCACTGCCATCCTGTCAGCCGCCATCTTGGATTCCTGGATTTAATTTTCTTTTGGTTGTCTGGTAGAGTTTGATGATCACCTTGATCTGCTCAACAACTGGTTACTTATTTCATGTTTTCCCTTATTCCTATGGGGTAGTTCTTCCAAGTTCTCAACTGGAAGCTCGGGTGTTTATCAGTGTACTTCCTTCTTGGACACTGAAGTTCAATTTTTGTCTCTTTAGCACCATAAGATTACAGAAGTTAATGCTTAGCTTTTTAACTTCTTGGAGGCTCATTTCTGCTTGGTTTCTCAGTCTCTAGGTATGATGGGTGCTATGATACTAGATGCCCCTTCAGAAATGAAAGATGATGTCCATCAGCTACTTATCAGAAGCAGCCTTCAATTGTTAGCCCTCTTTGGTGATTGTCTCTCCTGAAGAAAAATGTTTTCCCCAAGGTACACCTCCAGCCTGAATCCAATTATTTCTTGACTTGGGGGTATAAAGATGTGCCCCTGTGCAGCAATTCAGGACAACTTAGAAGTTTTGTTCTAGCTCTAGAGATCCCTGTGGGGTCAGCAGAGGCTGGGCCTACAATACAACTCTGCCTCCTTCTCCTTTCCACAGAGGTTGATCCCAAAACATCCCCTATTGAACCCTGTGCTTACTAATCTCTATCTAAGGGGACCCAACCTGCAATATTAGGTCTATATACGCAAAATTGAGAAATCATAAAATGCCTCAGGGGAAATTGTGCACAGAATATTAGGCACATTTCAATTCATTTCCTGTGTCTTCAGGATCTTGGCCCCTTTGGAGCCATGGATGACTTGGTTGCTATCCAGTGCTTTCCAACAGTTGGCCTTTGTATTCTATCCAGCTTTTATAGTTCTCAGTGGGGGATTTATCTGATATCATTCACTCCATCATAGCTGGAAGCAGATCATGCTATTTTTAATTCTCAGAAGCCAGAAGAGAAATGAGGGAAACTGTTGTCGTGGACTTAATTCTCTTCAACAAAGAATAGCTGATTGGAGATGCAGAAATGATGAGAACCTGAGGAGAAAATGATGTGGCTGTGTTTGACTATGCAACAGTCAAGAAGAGGGTTACAAAGCATAACCAGATATGTGCCATGAACTTTAGAAATATAGATTTCAAATCTTCCAAGGGCTAGTAAGTAAAAGTGAAGAATTATAAAAAAAATCTCAGAGTAAAAGGAAATTTCTACATTATAATGACAAAATAAATAAAGAGAAGCAAATCTAAAAAATAGACTGATATGTGGTATGCTTTTTGGTATTACTTCTTGGAGTATAAATAATAAATAATAGACAAGTTAATGGTTTAAAAAATAGCAGCAACAACAATGGGGTCTAAAGAGATGCTGATGGGCTGGGTGAAACCTAGTAAGTTGAAATTTAATAGGGATAATGAATTTACTCAGATTGTGAGAACCCAACCTCGGAAAGACAGGTTGATAAAAATCAGGTTTAGTAAGTGTTCATGTGAAAAACAAACAAAACATCTTAAGCACTTAAGTTTACTTTAAACATAGTCTGAATCAATAGCATGAACTTGCCATCAGAAAGAATCTTAAATTACGTTAATAGAACTATACTGTCTCAAGTGAGAGAGGTGAAGCCATCTTGTGATATCTTGTGCTTGTAGTCTGACCTTTGACACTAATTATTACATCTGAGGGAGATATTATCTCTCTGGGGTGTGTTCACAGCAAGGCATGCAGGATGGTGAAGAGAACAAATCACATGAGATACTTCTGAAGAAAGGGAATGAGAAGAAGTAGGTGTGCTGTGGCAATTGTCTTCAAGTGCACTATCAGATGGAAGGGATTTCAATTTGTTCCCTTCACATCATAAGGGACAGGTTGTGGGGAGACAAATTTAGGTTAAAATATATGAAGGAATTTTTAAAAAATATTTTATTGATTTCAGAGAGGAAGGGAGAGGGAGAGATAGGAACATCAATGATGAGAGAGAATCATTGATCGGCTGCCTCCTGCATGCCCCCTATGGGGGATCAAGCCTCAACCCAGGAATGTGCCCTTGGCCAGAATCGAACCTGGGACCCTTAAGTCCGCAGGCCGATACTCTATCAATTGAGCCAAACCAGCTAGGGCATGAAGGAATTTTAAATGACCAGAACTGTTGGAAGACAGAATGGACTTCCTTTAAATATGTCTTCCTCACTGCTATGTGTTCAGGAGGGAATAGAGACTGAGGGTCATCAGTTGGGTGAAAGGTGGAGGAGAAAAGAAATGTTTTGGTTAACCCACATTGTTCAAAAAGTTTGAGCCACCATTACAGTTTGGGAGATTTTTACATAAAATCAGTTTTCTGGGTTCTGTTGAAAAATTAGATCTACCAAGATAGGTCCTCTTTTCTGCCTGTCAGCCAATCAACCGGAGCTAGTTTCCTCATTCTCTTTGCACCGGGCTGTGCTCTCTAGTTCCCCAAAGTCATTCCCACTCACACCATGCATACACTTGACTTGGCCAGTCTGATTCATTTCCAAAAGGCACTGGAGTTTGAAACCATGAATGTAGAGGAAACTCAACTATTAAATGAGAGCACAATCCCCACAACCCCACCAACCCTTTCTTTCTAATGGGAACTGCCCACCCAGAGCTCCTGCTGCCAAGATGGCTGAGCAGTCAAGTTGACACCTGATCCCAGGGCTGTCAGTTCACAGGCTGACAGTGACACATAATTGGGCTTGGTATGGGAAAATGTGCAGAACCAATCAAAATTTCTCTCTTGGCTTTAAAATCTAAGAAATGCATATGAACCAGCAAGTTTGCAATGATTTTGATGCTAGGGAGAGGCTAGAAAAGTCATGAAGGACAATGAACAAATAGAAAGTGTGAGGGAATTAAGATGAGTTCATTTTGAGGGGGTGGGACAGAGCATGCAAACAGAGGCAGAGATATCTTGAGAGAGAAAGCATGTGGCCTGAGAGAGACTAATGAAATTGGTGGTCCAGAGCTGTCTTGATTCCTTATCATTTTTAAGCTTTAGACCCAGTTCATGTGTTTTCTTACAGTAAATTCCATTATCTTGAGCTAAACTGAGTGTTCTCTTGACCTTGAGTGTTCTCTTGTTAAGAAAAGCTGATCAGAGCCACTCTTAAGACCTCTGCTAACCTCAGAGTCTGTGGTTCTACAAATTGAGTTTAAGGGTTTACCTCCATGATACAAAGTTCCTACCTTCCCACTCCACTGTGGACAGATAACACACTGTGGACAAGTAACAGATGTATTAAGAATCAATTTATAAGACTACTTACTCTCTTTTTACTTCTGCAACAAAGGTAGGCATATACTTTGAAAGGTATACACATGCAAGCATCTTAAGATCTAATTTTATCTCATTATATTCCCAACAAGAAAAAAAAAAAGTCTATAAGTAAAGCTACTTGCTTTCTTATATACATCTGTCAGCCCTAATCAGACAAATTTCTCTTAAGTGATAGAAAACTATTCAGATGATGTCATCATTCTTGTGAGCCTGAAGAACATTTAACTTGTTAAATGATTACCATTACAAATTATTATAAAACTGTCGATCAGTTGTGGTGCGATTATTTTGGAAATGTAAGTTTTTAGGTTGCTATGATAATGAATGATCTTTGTGGCATTTAAGGCTGCCTTCTTGTATCAGTGATTTTGAGAAGTTACTATGTGGGCTTCAAGGAGAAGAAAAGAAAGATGCATATTATAACTCTTCATAAAGTCACTGATTTATCTTTTTAAAGTAACTGTTGTTGAAATGAGATGACAAAAAGCTCTAGGCTGTAGCTGCCTAGGGAAGGGAGTGAGGAAGTGTAAAGAAAATTTGTTATTGGGGAAAGCTGCCAACTATGATGGCGTCTCCCTGGCACCAGCCAAACAATCTGAAACCTGTCTCTGAACAGTCATATAGATTGGGGGACACATAGAGACGAAACAGCTGGGTAGTTGACTGAACTTTCCACTTTGCAGCCAAGTATTTTGGCGTCATGGAGATTAAGACTTGCCTGATCTCACTAGAAAATTGTTCAAGACTTTGCTATACTCTGTTTCTGTAGACATGAGTTTAGCATTCCCAGGAAAAATAAGCTACACCTGTTCAGTCTTTTCAAAAACAACAGACAGGGCATTTATTGCAAATCAGAGAAACAGGCAATTGTTTCCCCAACCTCCATTTTTGTTAGAATTTCAAAGATTTCTTTTGTCAGAAAAAGATATCAGGAATTTCTAGTGATAAAGACAAATGAACAAGAAAAACTGTCAAAGAGTATGTGCAAGTTGTATTGTTCTCTTTTCAAATCTATTTTTAAATTACATTCAGTGAAGTACAGTAAAATCTGCTCATTGTAATGTACAGTTTTAAGGGTTTTGACAACTGCATAGTATTGTATATCCATTGCCACAATCTGTAGGGAAGAGGTCTATCATCCCCCAAGTTCTCTTTGTAGTCAGCCATTTCCTCTACCCCACTCCTGGCAACCCCTGATCTCTCCTCTGTCTCTATAGTTTTGTCTTTTCCAGAATGTTATATAAATGAAATCATACACTGCGTAGCCTTTAGTTAATTAACTATTCATTCAACTATTACTTTTGCTAAAGTTTTCACGGTTATAATATTTTGTGCAGAGAAGAAAAGCAAGGAAAATATTTTGGGCTGAAGAATCTTAGGAGACAAGAATGAAGAAGTGGGAAGTTGATGTGCTCATCTGCAGAATTATTTTCATCTGAGCAAAGAATGTATCTTAAAGGTGGTGAGAAGGGATCACAAAGATTTACACACATAAACTTAGCCTCTGTAACACATTCAAGGAAGAATCTATGCAGCTAGCACTTGGCTTTCTTTAACCAACTTTGAGATCTGACCCAGGGCTGGGTAATTAACATGAGTAATTAGCTCTGGTTTAGTTATGAGGGCATTTGTGGTGGACGCAGCTTCAGGCTTATGGAGAAAAGTGCAAATTAACTTTGAGTTATGCTCCATAAAGGCCACCTTTATTATGCTTTATAAACATAGCAGCTGGATTAGCCCTCCATTCAGTTTGCTTTCCCTCATTATGATAATTGCCTTCTGAACAATGGCATGTGTCAGCTTGATCCTCCTTACTAGGGGAACATGATTTGTTTGTACAAGTAAACTGCTGGCAGGGGGGCAGATGGTAAGTCTAATAGTTGAGTCTTGAGAATAATATTAAGATTTAAAAATAGAGTTAGATTTGGTCTGTTAGAGGTTCTTGGACAAATCACCATGCACCAGGTTCTATGCTGCATGCACCCACATGCATATGATTACCCTAATTTTTCAGATGAGAAAATGAGTGCCTCAAGGAGTCCCTTCTAGCTTCTCTGCCCCCTCCCCTATCCCCAATATTTCCCCCATGTTTGCAGGCTCTGGATGGTTTTGCCCTTCAGGAGCTTTGGTTGAGCCCACGAAATGGGTACCATAGTGGCCAACTTCTATAAAATGGCCACATATTGGTCAGCTTCACAGGAGTCACACATTATGTTTTGTCAAAATCCAGGAAACCTCCTCAACATTTCATAACCACCCTGTGAAGTAGACTAAGGGTCCAGAAGCCAAGTCACTTCAGCTCCTTGGATCCCCCTTACAGTGGCCACCCTACCAGCATCTTCAACTGTTGTTTGCAAGGATGTTTAGGAAAGATTGCTTAGCCCGTTGCCTTCCTAACAAAGGAATGCCCTCAATTCAGACTCCCTAGAGGAGACTTTGATTCTCATGACTCAGAGAAGTGAGTGAACACCCACCTGTGCGGCTGCTTGGAAGGGGCTCTCCTGAAGCCCTCATTAGTTCCATTGCAAGGGGTTATTTCAGGAGGCCTCTGTGTGTGTGTGTGTGTGTGGTGTGTGTGTGTGTGTGTGTGTGTGTGTGTGTGTGTGTGTGTGTGTGTTAATACACTGGTGGAAAGTGGGAAGGAAGGAAAGCACAAGAAAAGGGGAAAGACGGTTCCTTGGAAGAGTTTGCTGGGGAACAAAACCATAGATATCTCAAACAAGTTGGTGACATAGATCCTTAAGATTTACACAAACCCATGGGTCATATCCTGGTAGGAGTGGTAGAAGTAACCTGGCAGGAGATGAAAAACACAGGTTCTGGATTCAGGTAATCATGGGCTCAGTTTTCAATTTTTACTTACTCTCTGTTTGACTTAGAGCAAGTTCCTTAACTTCGGTGAGCCTCAGTCTCTCCATCTGTAAAGTGGAGGATATTACCTCCCTCATAGGATTATTATGACAAATAATCTCAGGCCATTAAAGCTGATTCACTAAAGACTATTTGACTCCAGAATACATGTTCTTAGGCTCTAGGCAGGTACACATACTTTTTGTGTGTGTGTGTGTGTAATAGATATGTGATTGTGTGTGTGTGCATGTATTTCTATTACAGTGAACTCAGCTGAGAAAGAAATTCATTTAAGGTTTTGTTTTTTGTTTTTTTCAATTCTGAGGGTCTTAGGATAGAGCCAGTAGGTTGAATGTGGGCATGAAAGTCTTTAAGGAACTATTAATAAGTATTTAGAGTACAAATAGGCATTTGGCTTAATTGGGGATTCCATCTACTGGGGCTGAAGGGTGGTCTATTGTAGCATTGTGATTAAGTGGTTTCTACCAAACCTCAGGCCGCAAGGGGTGAGCATATAGTTATCTGGACTGAGAATGAAAGCCTGATTATGGAAGTATTACATGCCCTAGCACCAGTCAGCTATTATCTAGTGGGTTTATTTATGGTTAGTAAAATGAGAATGACAACCCAGAGAACCACCCTTTTTGTAAATTCATGTGGGTAATGTGGTGTTATCAGACACCATTTGGGCACCTCATGTCCTACTGGGACACCGCAATAAAGCAATATAACAACAAACAACATATGCATCTCCCCTAAACCAGCTCTACCCCATCAAAAATCTGAACTCTGGGCTTTCAATACTTGTTTATAAGAGATCTGCCAAGTGTTGATTAAAATTAACATGAAAAAATTCTCCAAGTATTATGTGTTTATTGTAGGAAAAATGGGAAAATGTGGGTAAGTAAAGAAAAGGAAATAAAGGAGTCACCTATAAGCCCTCTTTCTCTTCCCTGCAAGATAACCATTGTTAACTTTTGGTGCATATCACTTCAAGATTATTTAAGTGTAGGTACACAGTACATGTAAAGATAGGCATATATTGATTTATAGAAATGGGATTGTTCTGTACAGTTTTATGACCTGAATTCTTCACATACTATATCATGAATATTTTCCAAGTTATGAAATCTGTGAGGTAACTATGTCTTTATAATAAGGGAGAGTTCGCTCCAACATTTACAATATCTTTACAATCTGTGGCCCTCCAAGAGGCCTGGCCCCTGGGTCTACCCCTTGGATATATTGTGAATTCAGGGAGTTTGAATTGGCTATGGGAACCCCACATGCAAGAAATCGCCTTTCATAGACCCTAAATAAGAACCAGAGTATTGTGATTTCTTCATAAAAGTGAGCTGGAATAATGAATGCTGCCTGACATCTCAATCAGCAGGGACCCTTTGCGATGCATGTGCATTTGCAATCCAAATAAGGCATTAAAACCTGAGCAGAGAGTGGGTGACAGCCTGTGAGGCTGGGAAATGCTTCCTTGTCACTTTTTTGGCAAGGGAATGGATCTTGCCACAATCTCCTTCCCTCTGTCATCCCATAAACCTGCAATATATCTCCCTCTGTGGGTTTACGGCTGCCAGACCTCCAGCCTGTGGGTACAAGACTTCAGTTCATCGCATCAGCAACCTCTACAATCCTCTGATCTTATGAGCTTTCATGTTGGCTCAGATCAGTGAATCTTGGCGCCTCAATTCTGACAGGAGCTTTCTTTAGGTGGGGAGAGGGGTTTTGATATCATTTGGAAAATGATATTAATGGAATTAACCATCATTTATTAACCATCAAATGCTAGAGATTTCAAAAGTTGTTACTAACAAATAAGGATGGACTATTTCTGAGATGTGGGGTATTTGCCTGGTTCCTGGTAGGGGTCCTCCAACCTCCTAGGTGGTTGAGAAAGTACAAGATCACAGTCAACCCTACTGTGGGCATTCATGTTCTCTGGTGCCATCTTGTTGTGTGCCCAGAAATCTTGGTGGAAAGTAATACTCCCAGAACAGAGAAGGCCTAAGGGGGAAAGGATATATTGAGGAGGTTCATACACTCAAACTACAGGAAGGACAGCAGTGCATGTGGGCTCCAGGTGGTCTCAGGTGCCATGGACTGTGCCTGTTGCCTCTCTTGTCTTTACTGCTTTCCAAAGGCTTTCATTCTCTATATATGAACATTTCTGTAGCTTCTGCCAGAAAGTGCCCTTGGGGGTCAGGGTGGGTATGTGTGTCTGACTGGCCTGATTTGGTTCACAGGTCCCTGGTAGGTGGGAGTGGGAACTATGATGGCAGCCCATTTATGGCCTCATGGATGGAATGCAGGGGAGATGCATCTAAAGGCAGCGAGTGTGTTTCTCAGAAGAAGTGGACAAATTTAAAAACTAGATATACTCAACCTTTCCCATCCAGTTTTATTTTACAGTTCTTCCAGGCATAAGCCATCCTCACACTGGTCTCTCTTCCCACCCTCTCCCCACCCCAGTCCTCTGAACACCTCTGTCACTTGCCTTTGTTTGCACTGGTTCCCAGGCACAAATGCCTCCTCCCTTCTCTACTTGTTCAAGTCCTGCTCATTACCTGAGAGCTAAATCTCATCAGGAAGTTCTCTCCAGCTATTCCAGTCTCTGTTTCAATCTTTTTGCCCCAAATTTTTAACAATAATCTGTCTGGTGTTCTCTTCACTCTCATGTTTCTTGAGTTGAATCTTATCTATCTCTACAGCCCTCCCTGCCCCTTCCAGGGAGAGTGACCACCCATGCTATCTCTGTCTTCTCATTTTCTACGGACAGCTTTATCTCATTTAACTCTGGCTTCTAAGTCTTTCTCTTTACCTGAGTGCTTTTGCTAGGTTCACCCATGGCATCCACACTACCCAATGGCTGACTCTTAGTTTTTATTTTACTTGAGCTTCAGAAGTATTTGACTCAGTTCACCACTATTTCATCCTTAAACCTTCTCTTCTCTTGGATTTCATGACACCATGCTCTCCTCGTTTCTCCTCATTGTAGATGCTCCTACTCAGTCTTTTTTTTTTTTAAATTGATTCCTTGTCTTCTATCTGACCAAGGTTCCTGCCTTCTTTCTGTCCACAGTTTCTCACTGCATATATTAATCATTTCCATGGTTTTATTTATCAACACATGCCATCAACTCTCACTTTTATACCTTCACCTAGCTCTTCTGAACTTCAGACATATATGTCCTACTGTTTATTTGACATCTCTACTTACACGTCTCATAGACATCTCAAAGTTAACAGGTCCAAAAATCAACTATTTTACCTCCACATCCACAATTTGGTTCTTCTGCAGGCTTCCCTATCTGAGTAAATGGCATCTCCATATACCCAGTCGCTTGTGCCAGAGTCTGGCTTGGCACTTTCTTCTTCCACATCACCCATATCCATCACCAAATAACACCTCTAAAACATATGCCATGTTCATATATTTCTTTTTAATGCATCTCATCTCCTTATTCTACACCAACATTCCCTCTTATCTAAACTAACCTCTTAACTCATCTGTTTCCTTCCAAGTCACCCTTCCCAACACTTTCCCACTCACCAGCCAAGGATCTTTTTATGTTATTCCTCTGCTTCAACACTTTAATAGTGAGGTTTTACACTTCAAAAAATCCAAACTACAAAATTCAGACCTGATTAGATGCCTGCTTCCTTCTCCAGCCTTATTTGCATCCCCAGTCACATTGGCAATCTTTGTGTTCTTTATCTAAGCTCCTTGATCTCAGAATCTTTCACAGACCTCTCCCATAATTCCTCTGTCTGGAACTTTCTTTTCCTCACTCTTTGCCTGTATTCTTCAGGTCACAGATTAGGTCACTCCTAAAAGAGGCCTTCCCGGACTTCCCCAAACTAAATTGAGCCTATGTATGATACTCTATCATAGCACTCATATTTTCCTACATAACACTTATTACAAATTTTATTATATGTTACTTGCATGATTGTTTTCCATTAAATGGTCTGTTTCACGAAGCCAGGAGCTCTGTGTTGTTCATCACTGTTTCCCCAGGAACAGGGTGTGTGCTCAATAAAAAAATATTGAATGAAGGAATGAACAATTAAATATAACTAGATTTTAATATTCCCAAAGGACAGAATAGTTTTTCATTCTTTTCACCCTCGGGCAGAAGTTTAATAAATACTTATTGACCTCAATAGTGTGTTGTGAAAAAAAAATTATAATACCAACAACAAGAAAGAAAATTATAGCATTATAAATGCATGTGATAGAATGAAAGTCAGGTACTCTAATATAAGTAGTCTTGGCAAATAAGGGATAGGATTATACCCACAGGATGCCTGAATTTGTGAAATAGCAATGTGCTTAATAAAGTAAGTTTATTATATTTTGGAATAGCAGATGAATTGGACATGCACATCTGGATATTTGTCATTTTTGTAGATGTTTTATAGACAAAAACATCTGTATTAACAGTCAAATCTTTCAACTTAACTAATGTGTTTTGGAGCTGTGTAAATAGTCACAGATTATTATGAAATTATGTTTCTTGGGAGGTGGCCAAATAAATAGATGGAGAAGGAGATTTTAGTTCCAGAAAGATAATGGGCTAAGAAACTTAAAATCAGTCCCTTCGCCAAACACATAGAAATTCCGGATACATAAACCCATAAAAATTGCAATTGCATGAGAATCTGAAATGAGGAGGAGACTGAAAATCAGAGTAATATATTCACAAACTGACCTGGGAGTTTATATGTGTTCCTAGTAAAATGACAGACTTAGGTTTTAACACCTACTTGAGGGCAGAGACAAGATCTTGGAATCCTGGGAAGTATAAATCAAGACTTTTGAAGGCCTGAACTCTCAGTGGGAAGGGGGAATTAAAAAAAATCTGTCTCTTTGCACTGTGAGAAGACAAAGAGCTGTCTTAGCTTGAGTTTAGGGAAACAATAATCCTAGAGAAAATTGAGCCCTGGGCATGCCTTTGGGTTTCAAGTCCAAAACAAATCTTTCATCCATGCAGAAGACATGGAAATATCTGCATGGTTCAGGAAACTCCAAGTAGAGAAAGGAACATAACAATGCATCCCACAGTGGACCACTGTAAGACCTGAGATCCTGAATCACCATGAAGTAACACTCCAGCAACACAGGCCTCACTGTATTTTCTCAGAAAATAAGCCCCATTAAAGATGTGCTTATGAGTTAAAAATAATTAGAAAACATATAATGTAATAATTCACTGTGAGCAAGAGTCAACAGACCCAACAGTAAGATTAAAGTCCCATAAACTTGAGATAATAAAAGGTTAACCAGAGAGAGGAGAAGTATGCTAAAAGTGTTCTAAAACATAATAGGAGTAAACAAATTCTGGAGGAAAGACCAAGAAACTATCTTACCTAATAATAGACAAACATGTAAATTGATCATACCTCCGCTATGCCCACAGCCAATTAGGAGTGAGTATGCAAATTAACCCAACAAAGATGGCGGGTTAATTTGCATATGCAGGCATGGAGCAGCCGGGAGGAGCGGGACACCTGTTATGAGGGGGATGCGGGGCAGCGGAGGGAGCTACAGGAGCGGTGCTCCGGTCGGGAGCAAGGACTTGCAGGCTCCTGGGCAGCTGGGAGCGAAGCCAGGGGAAGGAAGGCCTATTCTTACACAAATATCATGCAACGGGCCTCTAGTAATTAAAGAAGAGAAGGTTTGAAAAATAAAAATGAGAGATATACTCATTGAATGAGAAAACTTGATGGATCACACAAAACAGCACACCTGAAGAGAGAACTGAACTAAAGATTAGAGAATATTACATAAATACAGAAGAGAGAGAGAGAGAGAGAGAGAGAGAGAGAGAGAGAGAGAGAAGATGGAAATTATGAAAGAGAGTTTAAGATAATAAAAAGTCCAATACAAATCTAATAAGAGTTACAGAAGGAAAAAATAGGAAGAAAGGATCAGAGAAAATGTTTGTAGAAAGAAGGATGATAATTCTGAACTGATTAAAGACAGAGACCCTCAAATTGAAGAATCCTAAGAAATTTCAAGCTGGGTAAGTATAAAAAAATTCCACACCTAGAAACTTCCTAGTGAAACTATTTAAACATTAAATGAAAAGAGACAATCTGCAAAGTGAGGAGGGATAAGAGACCATAAAGTATCAATGCTTAGAATGATAGCAAAGTTCCCATTTCCAACAGTAAAGATCAGAAGATAATAGAGTATCGTATTAGAGTTATATTACTCAAGAATAAGGAAAAATCAAGGCAGTTTTAGTTAACAAATAACTTAGAGAGTTTGCCACTCACAGACATTAAAAGAATTACCAAAAAATGATCCAAGTAAGAAGGAAATTGAACTCTAATGGAAGTGTGGGGTCCTGTCTAAGAATACACTGGATATTCAAGACCACTCTAAGCATGAGCCTAATCTTGGTACTCAAGGCCAAGATACTTTTATGCAGGTGCAAGGTCACTGCAAGCCTTACACTGGGCAGACATGCCCTTCTGTAGCCAAAATATGATTGATGTAACTATTGGCATGAAGCCTTCTTTGTCTAAGGAATAATACATAGGTTATTATCATCTAGTCTGAAGGAGTGTGAAGAAGATGAAGCTGGAACAAGACAGAGCTGAGAGCTGATACTGCTATGATGTAAGGCGAAGAACTCATAGAGAGCTCAGATATAGCTACCATATTAACCAGCTATAGTGTCCTAGGCAGGAGAGACAGGAGAAGCTGCTGAGCCAGAGAGGCTAATGAAGCTGTAGCTCTAAGAGTGAGCTCAAGTACTACTACAGTGTAAGGCGGTGAGTTTAGAGGGAGCATGCAGCTGCTCAGATAATAACCATGGGTACAGAGATTAATGCTGCTTTGTAGGAAAGATATGTATTTACCAGCTGGTGTATGGCTGTCTGTATGGGATTGCTGTGAAGTACTGTCTTATCTGATGGCCATGTGGCTACTAGCTTCTGCAATAAAGACTGATTCTTACACACCCACAACTTCTCGTGGCTTCTCAGTCTAAGACCTAGTGTCCTAGGAGGTCCAGCCCCAGGCAGGGAGGCTCGGACCCAATACCTGTAACTAGTGAGCAGAGGATAAAGGAGGAACTTGGACTAAGTTCACAATAGTTAGTATAGTGGGCAGGGTTTGAGAAGGAGCCTGCCCTGGCATAGTCGGGAAGAATTTAGAAGAATACTTAGACTCAGAGCAACTCAGACCAGCAGAGCCAAGCCGTGCTCCTACTGTGCTCTGACAGGAAGGAAGTAGGATACAAGAAGCAATAGTGAACAAATAAACCAGAAAATATGTGGGCAGGTCTAAATAAACACTGTGTAAAAGGACAATAATAATAATGACTTTTTAGGGGGTCTAACAACAAGATGAATTGAAATAGTAGATCATAGTAATGGGTAAGACTGGATAAGAAGGCAAGAGTTAAGGGATTTTAAAATTCTTGTGTTGTTCCATGGAGATTAAGAATATAACTTAACATTAGATCTTGTTAAATAAATATGACTGTTGAGATTTCAAGAGTAAACACCAACATAGTAAAATTAGATATGTCACTTCTAAACCACTGTTGGGAAGAAAGAGGAATAATGAAAATCTGATTACTTCAAGAGAAGACAGGCAAAGAGAATAAAAAAAAAGGAAAATCAAGGTAAAGAGAAAGTACAAAATATCATAATGAAATAAATTCAAATATATTACTAATCACAATACATTTAAACAGATTAAATTACCAGATTATTTTTATATTATTTTTGGGGGATGATGGCTTAACCCCATCATTTTTATTCCTTTTAAATCAGCTCTACTGAGGTATAAATTACATACAGTAAATTTACAAACTTATTTGTATACATTTTGATGAATTTTAAATGTTTCCTATTGTGCAACTACCAAAGTCACAAAACAGAATATGACCATTACTACTAAAATGTCCTTTTTGCTTGCTTTCAGTCAGTCCTCTCCTTCCATTCTATTCACCTCTGGTAGCTACTGATGAACTTGTAGTAACCATAGTTTCATTTTTCTAGAATTTTATATAAGTGGAATTACATGGCATGAACTGCTTTTGGGGGGGGGGGTTTTGCTTTCTTTCACTTAGCATGATGCTCTGAGATGTGTCCATGTTGTTGTGTGTATCAGTAGTTTATTCCTTTTTTATAGGTAAGAGGTATCACAGCTTTTTTATTTATTTACCAGTTTATTGACATTTATCAGTAGATAAACATTTTGATTTTTTTAGTTTTTAGCTACTATGAGTAAAGCTGCAGTGAGCATTATAAAAAGCCTTTGTGTTTTCATTTATAGTGAGCTAATGTCTAGGAATGATATTCCTGGGTTGCAAGGTAAATTCTTGTTTAACTTACAATAAACTGCCAAAATATTTTCCTAAAGTGGCAATACCATCCTGTATTTCATTACTGGTATCTGAGAATTAGAATTCTCTCACATCTTTACCAACACTTGATATACTCCCATGACAAATTACCACAAATGTAGTGGCTTAAACAACACACATTTATTAGATGAGAAGGCTCACTGGAGAATCCATTTATTTGCTACAAATTGATTGGCTTCTGGCCCTATTCCTCCATCTTTAAGACTATCAATGGTCTGTCAACTCTTATCACATCACATCTCTAACTCATCTTCCATCATTACATCTCTATCTGAACACAACAGAGAAAGATTCTCAATTTTTAAAGACTAATATGATTACATTGTGCCCACCCAGAAAATCTAGGATAATCTCCCCATCTTAACATCTGAAGTCTTAATTTACTTGCAAAGCCCCTTTTATAACTGAAACCCAAATTCAGCTGCCTGGCACTACGAAAACTAAATTTGAGAGACAGGTGCCTGTAAAAGGAAAGTGATTTATTCAGGTGTTGGCAACCTGAGAAGATGGCAGGCTCATGCCTCAAAGAGGTTTGTATAAGGAGAGAGAAGGAAAGCAGAAAAAAGATATCAAGGGGAGGGGAATGAAAAGTTCTCTATATGTAGATCAGCACAGTCCATTCTGACAATAACCTTGAAACTGGTCAAGTGATGGTCTGGTATGTTTCATTCTGGTTTTTGTTATGCTGGTTTTACAGTTGAAGCCCAGCAATTCTCTTAGAGCTGGGATATTCTGAAGTTAGTTCCTAGGATTCTTATACAAACACGCTATTTATCTACAAGCTACATATCAGTCAGAATCAGCATTTACAAAAACAATGTCAAAAGAATGGTGGGGTGGGTTACAATATCCTACTGTTACACTTTTGCTATGTAAGGTGACATGTTCATAGGTTCCAAGGATTAGAGCACAGACATTTTTAATTAATTAATTAATTAATTAATTAATTAATTTGGAGAAGGGGAGCATTAGTCTGCCTGCCATAATGTACTCAGTGCTTTTAATTTCAGCCATTCTAGAGGGCATGTCATTAGGAGTATCTTGTTGTGGTTTTAATTTGTTTTTCCCTAGTGGCTAATGGTGTTGAGTGTATTTTCATTTGTTTATTTGTTGAGTATATTTTCTTTCATTAAGTGTCTAATCAAATTGTTTCCTATTTTTTGGCTTAATATTTTTTAATTAATGAGTGGTAAGTGTTCTTTACATATTCTGAATGTACCTTCAGAACAAATAAATGTTTTAGAAATATTTTTTTCCCAGTCTGTGGATTCCCTTTTAATTGTTTTTAACTCTTTTTTTTTTTTTTTTTGTAAAGCAAAAGTTTTTACTTTGATGAAGTGCATTTTTTTTTTCAAGTATTTCTTGAATGATCTGCTTATTATATTTTAACTAAAAAGTCTAGCCTAGCTTTGGCTGGTGTTCTAAATGGTTAGAGCATTGGCCCACAGACTGAAGGGTCTCGGGTACCAAATCTTGATACCAAAATTCAGAGAAGAGTAAGATAGAGGAAAATCATTGTATGATCTCACTTATGAATATTGATACAGAATTCTAAACAAAATATTAGCAAAATAAACCCAGCTATACGCAAAATACATTATTATCAAATTCTGGGATTTTCTAAGGATACAAGAGTAACTACCACATTAACAAATTAAAGGAGAAATTTAAATAGAAAATAAATTTTATGTAACTTAAAAATCCATCCTATCTAATAAAAGAGTAATATGCAAATTAACCATCAATCCGCTACACCGACAAGCCACGCCCACAAGCCACGCCCACCAGCCAGTTAGGAGCGAATATGCAAATAAACCCAACCAAGATGGCTACAGCCACAGAGAGCAGGAGGGAGGCTTCGGTTTCCCCGGCAATGGAGGAAGCCAAGCTTTCCGCCTGCCCTTGCCGGCCTAGGCCTCCACTCAAGGCTACAAAGTTTCAATGATAGAAGATACATAAACCCAAACAGAAATGGTGGCAGCCACGGAGCTGGAAAGAGCAGGAGGCTAGGGTTGCCCCTGGTGATGGAGGAAGCCAAGCTTTCCGCACACCCTGGCCGGCCCAGGCCTCTGCTTAAGGCTACAAAGTTTCAATTATAGAAGATACATAAATCCAAAAAAAATGGCTGCCGCCTTGGAGCAAGCAGAAGGCTTGGCTCTGCTCCAGGCTACAAAGTTTCAATTGTAGAAGATAAATAAACCCCCAGATACCAGGGCCTCCACTTGGGTTGCCAGGGGGCGTGGCCAGCCTGCAAACCACCACAGGCCCCTCGCCCAGGCCGCCTCACGCCCCAAGGGAACCCCCACCCTGATCTGGGACACCCTTCAGGGCAAACCAGCTGGTCCCCACCCATGCACCAGGCCTCTATCCTATCTAATAAAAGAGTAATATACAGATTGACCATCACTCCAACACACAAGATGGCTGCCCCCATGTGGTCAAAGATCCTGCCCCCATGTGGACACAAGATGGCCACCACAAGATGGCCAGCAGGGGAGGGCACTTGGGAGGAACCAGGCCTGCAAGGGAGGGCAGTTGGGGGCGATCAAGCCTGCAGGGGAGGGCAGTTAGGGGTGACCAAGCTGGCAGAGGAGGGAAATTGGGGGTGACCAGGCTTGCAGGGAAAGGCAGTTGGGAGGGACCCAGGCCTGCAGGGGAAGGCAGTTAGGGGTTACCAGGCCTGCAGGGGAGGGCAGTTAGGGGTGACCAGGCCTGCAGGGGAGGGCAGTTAGGGGTGACCAGGCCTGCAGGGGAGGGCAGTTAGGGGTGACCAGGCCTGCAGGGGAGGGCAGTTAGGGGTGACCAGGCCTGCAGGGGAGGACAGTTAGGGGCAAACAGGCTGGCAGGGGAGCAGTTAGGCATCAATCAGGCTGGCAGGGAAGTGGTTAGGTGGTGATCAGGCCGGCAGGCAGAAGCGGTTAGGGGCAATCAGGAAGGCAGGCAGGTGAGCAGTTGGGAGACAGCAGTCCTGGATTGTGAGAGGGATGTCCAACTGCCCATTTAGGCCCGGTGAGATCGGGCCTAAACGGGCAGTCAGACATCCCTCGAGGGGTCCCAGATTGGAGAGGGTGCAGGCTAGGCTGAGGGACCCCCCCCTCCCCCATGCACGAATTTTGTGCACCGGGCCTCTAGTTTCTAATAAAAATCCTTAGCAAATACAAATAGAAGAAAATATTCTTAACCTAACTGATAAAACATTGGAAGCATTCTTTCTTAAATTAATATCAAGATAAGGACATCTGTGATTAAAACTTCTATTTAATATTAATCATGAAGTTTTAGAAATAAGAAAAAGAACTATGATGATTAAAAATAAAAAAATCTTAACTAGCAATATTGCAAGATAATGTTTATCTGCAGATAAACAATTAGATAATAAGCTAACTTAACTGCATATAAACTAATAGAATTCAGCAAGTTTGCTAGATATAAGACTAATGCACAAAATCTAACAGTTCTTCTTTACACCAGCAATAAATTAGTAAATACAGTTACTGACACCATTTTCTATAGCAAAAGAATAGCAATAGAATATTATGTGACAAAAATATGATAGGTTTTAATGAAAATTATGAAATTTATATAAATAAAGACATCAAACAAGACCTAAATAAGTGAATAGAGCCCTGACAAGTGTGGTTCATTTGGATGGAGCATTGTCCCCTACACTGAAAGGTTGCAGGTTTGATCCCTGGTCAGGTGCATATGGGAATGCAACCAATCCATGTTTCTCTCTCACATCTCTCTCTCTCTCTCTCTCTCCCCCTTCTTCTCTCTCTAAAATCAATAAACATGTCCTCGGTTGAGGATTAATCAAAACATTTAAAAATAAATAAGCAAAGAGATATCTTCATAATGGAAAGGCTCAATATTGTGAAATTAATAGTTCTCCTGAATTAATTTGTAAATGCAATGCAATTCTACTTTTGACTCAGAATTTTACAAATTGATACTAAAATTATTAGGGTAGAGTAGAAAAGGTCAAGAATAGCAAAGGTAGCTTTTTGGAAGACTAATGATGGGGAAGTCGGGGGGGGGGGGATATTGTAGATGTCAACTTATTATAAAGCTAATGATAGCTATCATGATAAAGACAGTAGAACTGATAAGGGACAGATGCACAGACCAGTCAGACAGGTTATCATTTCAGAAACAAATCCCATATTTGGCAACTTGGCATTTGACAGAGGTCTCATTAGCAATCAACAGATAAGGCATGGGCTATTCAATAATCAGTGCTGGGACAATTTTCTGGCTCTCTATAGAAAAAAAAGAAAAATGGTTTTTATCTTACTTTATTCACAAATTATGGACTTCTATAAAAAGCTATAAAATTTGAAAAAAATATAGCAGAGTACTTTCACAGAATTAGTGTAGGGAAGCTGTTCTCAAAAACAAAAAGAGCAGTCCTGGCTAGTGTGGCTCAGTTGGTTGGAGTGCTATCCCTTATACCGAAAGCTTGGGGGTTTGATTTCCAGTCAGAGCACACACCTAGGTTGAGTGCTCGATCCCTGATTTGGGGCTAATACCAATTCATGTTTCTCTCTTACATAGATGTTACTCGTTAAATCTCTCTCTCTTTCTCTCCTTCACCCTTTCTCTCAAATCAATAAGCAAACACCCCCATAGAAAATAGAGCAAAAGATGTGAACAGACAACTCCAGAAAAGAAATCAATGTGGCCAATATGGAGATCTCAGCCATAGTAATAATCTGGAAAATAAAAATTAAAATGGTAACAAGTTTGTCATTCAGAAAGGCAAAATTTAGTCCTATCTGGTTTGGCTCAGTGGCTAGAGTGTTGGGCCTCGGACTGAAGGGTTCTGGGTTCCATTCTGGTCAAGGGCACTTACCTCGGTTGTAGGCTCAATCTCCAGCCCTGGTCAGGGAACATGCAGGAGGCAACCAATCAATGTGTCTCTCTCACATCGATGTTTCTCTCTCCTTGTCTCTCCCACTCTCTCTAAAAATCAATGGAAAAGTATCCTCAGGTGAAGATTATCAACAACAACAACAACAAAGGCAAAATTTAAAAGTCTTATAAGAACTTACAAGAATGGAAATTCTAATCCCTGTTGATGAGACTCTATATCAATACAGTCCCAGAAGGAAGTGGGGTGCACATGAGTTTGAAGTTGTGTTTATACTATGACTCGTCAATTACCAAAGAAGCTGTGAGCAAGAATATGCAATGCAGTCAGCCCTCCATGGAAGAGATGTCATTTCACCAGGGATAATACTACACAGTGTTTAACCTGAAACATGTGATCTGTCTAAATTGCCAGACTCTCTCCTCACCGCCCCCCCCACTCCACACACACACTTCTTATCCCTTTTTCCCTTAAATGTTCCCCTTAGGATTTACCATTGCCATAGCATATTTTTCACACATAACATATTTTGTATATATTATAGTATGCATTTTACTAATTTATCAATTTTATTGTCTGTCTCATGAAGATAGAGGTTTTATATCTTTGTTCTTCTTTCTCCAATCCTACCACCCCAGTACCTAAAACAGTGTGTGGTTTATTGTAGGTACTCTATAACTATTTGTAGAAAAAAAATAAATGAGTGAAATTGCAAATGCATAGTACTGAGTAAAAAAAGCAAGCTGCAAAAAGGTATGGATATCTCATATAAGTTTTTAAAAAATATTTTTATTGATTTCAGAGAGGAAAGGAGAGGGAGAGAGAGATAGAAACATCAATTATGAGAGAGAATCACTGACTGGCTGTCTCCTGCATGCTCCCCACCGGGGACTGAGCCCGAAACTCAGGCACGTGGCCCGAGTGACAATCGAACTCCGGACCCCCCAGTCCACAGGCCGACGATCCATCCACTGAGCAAAACCAGTCAGGGCACCTCATATAAGTTTTAAAATACAAAGAATAGTACAAAGTTTATGACTACCTACTGGGTATATAGAAAAAAATTAAATAAAACATTATTTAAATAATGTTAACTTCAAGATAGTAGCTGTCTCTGGAGAGAGGGGAAGTTTTCATGTGAGGCTTTAGTCATATCAACATTTTCTTTCTTTCTTTTTTTTTAATTTAAATCTTTACTGTTGAGAGTGTTACAGATGTCCTCCTCTATCCCCCATTGTCCTCCTCCAACCAGTTCCCCCTCCACCCCAGGCCTTCACCACTCTATTGTCTGTTTCCATAGGTAATGCATACATGCATATATGATCTTTGGTTAATCTCATCCCACCCTCCAGCCCCGCTCCCTATGAGATTTGTCAGTCTGTTCCATGTTTCCAAGCCTCTGATTCTATTTTTTATTTTTTATTTATTTATTATTATTATTTTTTCCCATAAACAGGCTTTATTTTTACTAGGCTTTTCACTAGGAAGTAATATTTTATTTTACTTTATTTTTTTTTCAAATTTTTATTAAGGTATTATATGTGTACATATCTTACCATTGCCCTCTCCCCCACCCCACTCCCATACATGCCCTCACCCCCCAATGTTTTGCATCCGTTGGTTACTCTTATATGCATGCATACAAGTCCTTCAGTTGATCTCTTATTTCCCCCACCTCTCCCTAACCTTACCGCTGTAATTAGACACTCTGTTTGATGCTTTACTGCCTCTGTAACTATCTTTTGGTTCATCAGTTTATAATGTTTTTCATTATCCCTAAATGAGTGAGATCATGTGGTATTTTTCTTTCATTGACTGGCTTATTTCACTTAGCATAATGTTCTCTAATTCCATCCAGGTGTCTACAAATGGTAGTAATTCCTTCTTTTTTATGGCAGCATAGTATTCCATTGTGTAGATGTACCATAGTTTTCTGATCCAGTCATCTGCTGACGGGCACCTAGGCTGTTTCCAAATCTTAGCTATTGTAAATTGTGCTGCTATGAACATAGGGGTGCATATATCCTTTCTGATTGGTGTTTCTGGTTTCTTAGGATATATTCCTAGGAGTGGGATTACTGGGTCAAATGGGAGTTCCATTTTCAGTTTTTTGAGGAAACTCCATACTGTTCTCCACAGTGGCTGCACCAGTCTGCATTCCCACCAGCAGTGCACGAGGGTTCCTTTTTCTCCGCATCCTCGCCAACACTTGTCGTTTGTTGATTTGTTGATGATAGCCATTCTGACAGGTGTGAGATGGTATCGCATTGTCGTTTTGATTTGCATCTCTCGGATAATAAGTGACTTTGAGCATGTTTTCATGTGTCTCTTGGCCTTCCTTCTGTCTTCTTTCGAAAAGATTCTATTTAGGTCTGTTGCCCATTTTTTTACTGGATCATTTATCTTCCTTTTATTAAGTTGTATAAGCTGCCTGTAGATGTTGGAAATTAAACCTTTATCAGTGATACCATTTGCAAATATGTTCTCCCATACAGTGGGGTTTCTTGTTGTTTTGTTGATGGTTTCTTTTGCTGTGCAAAAGCTTTTTATTTTGATGTAGTCCCATTTGTTTATTTTCTCTTTGGCTTCCATTGCCCTAGGGGCAGTATCACTGAAAAAGTTCTTTTGGCATATGTCTGAGATTTTGCTGCCTGAGGATTCCTCTAGTATTTTTATGGTTTCCCGTCTTATATTTAAGTCCTGTATCCATTTTGAGTTTATTTTTGTGTATGGTGTAAGTTGGTGATCTAGTTTCATTTTTTTGCATGTATCTGTCCAATTTTCCCAACACCATTTATTGAAGAGACTGTCTTGACTCCATTGTATGCTCATGCCTCCTTTGTCAAATATTAATTGCGCATATTGGTTTGGGTCGATATCTGGATTCTCTATTCTATTCCATTGATCTATATGTCTGTTCTTGTGCCAGTACCAGGCTGTTTTGAGGACAGTGGCTTTGTAATACAGCTTGAAATCTGGTATTGAGATCCCTCCTACTTCATTCTTCTTTCTCAGGATTGCTGTGGCTATTCGGGGTCTTTTTTTATTCCAGATGAATTTTTGGAGAGTTCTTTCTAGGTCTGTGAAATATGCTGTTGGTATTTTAATGGGGAGTGCATTGAATCTATAGATTGCTTTGGGTAGTATGGACATTTTGATGATGTTGATTCTACCAATCCATGAACATGGTATGTTCTTCCATCTGTTTACATCTTCCTCTATCTCTTTTTTCAGTGTCCTGTAGTTTTCCGCATATAGGTCTTTTACCTCCTTGGTTAGGTTTATTCCTAAGTATCTTAATTTTTTTGGTGCGATGGAAAATGGGATTGCTTTTTTAGTCTCTCTTTCTGTAAGTTCACTGTTGGTGTATAGAAATGCCATAGATTTCTTGGCGTTAATTTTGTATCCTGCTACCTTGCCGAATTCATTTATTAAGTCTGTTAATTTTTTGATAGAGTCTTTTGGTTTTTTTATGTACAATATCGTGTCATCTGCAAATAAGGACAGCTTTACTTCTTCTTTTCCAATTTGGATGCCTTTTATTTCTTCTTCTTGTCTAATTGCAATGGCTAATACTTCCAGTACTATGTCAAACAGGAGTGGTGAGAGTGGGCATCCTTGTCTTGTTCCTGTTCTTAGGGGAAATGGTTTTAGTTTTTGCCCATTGAGTATGATGTTAGCTGTGGGTTTATCATATATAGCTTTTATTATGTTGAAGTATGATCCTTCTATTCCCACCTTGTTGAGAGTTTTTATCAAGAAAGGGTGTTGGATTTTGTCAAATGCTTTTTCTGCATCAATTGATATGACTATGTGATTTTTATCTCTCAATTTGTTTATGTGATGTATCACATTTATTGATTTTCAGATATTGAACCATCCTTGCATTCCTGGGATAAACCCTACTTGGTCATGGTGTATGATCTTTCTGATGTACTGCTGGATCCGATTTGCTAGAATTTTGTTGAGGATTTTGGCATCTACATTCATGAGGGATATTGGCCTGTAATTCTCTTTCATTGTGTTGTCTTTATCTGGTTTTGGCATTAGGGTGATGCTGGCTTCATAGAAGGAGCTTGGAAGTGTTCCTTCCTCTTGAATTTTTTGGAATAGTCTGAGGAGGATAGATTTTAGTTCTTCCTTGAATGCTTGGTAAAACTCTCCTGTGAAGCCGTCTGGCCCCGGGCTTTTGTTTGCCGGAAGCTCTTTGATGACTGCTTCAATTTCTTCCATAGTTACTGGCATATTGAGCTGTTTAGATTCTTCCTGATTGAGTTTTGGAAGGTTATATTTTTCTAGGAATCTGTCCATTTCCTCCAGGTTGTCCAGTTTGTTGGAATAGAGTTGTTCGTAGTATTTTTTAACAATCCTTTGTATTTCGGCGGGATCTGTTGTTATTTCACCTCTTTCATTTCTGATTTTGTTTATTTGGGTCCTCTCTCTTTGCTTCTTGGTGAGCCTGGCTAGAGGTTCATCAATCTTGTTTATCCTTTTAAAGAACCAGCTCTTGGTTTTGTTGATCTTTTGTATTGTTTCTTTGGTCTCTATGTCGTTTATCTGTGCTCTGATCTTTATTATTTCCTTCCTTCTGCTTACACTGGGCTTTTCTTGTTGCTCTTTTTCTAACTCTTTGAGTTGTTGGGTTAGGTAATTTATTACCCCTGTTTCTTGTTTTTTGCAGTAGGCTTGTAGAGCTATGAACTTCCCTCTCAAGACTGCTTTCGCTGTGTCCCATAGATTTTGGATTGTAGTGTTTTCATTGTCATTTGTTGTCATGATGTTTTTTATTTCTTCTTTGATCTCTCTGGTAACCCAGTCATGGTTTAATAGCATGCTGTTTAGTCTCCATGTGTTTGATTTCTTTGGGTTGTTTTTATTGTAGTTGATTTCCAGTTTTATGCCACTGTGTTCTGAGAAGATGCTTGTTATGATTTCTATCTTCTTGAATTTGAAGAGACTTTGCCTATGTCCCAACATATGGTCTATCTTTGAAAATGACCCATGTGCACTTGAGAAGAATGTATATTCTGTGGCTTTGGGGTGAAATGTTCTGAAGATGTCAATTAATTCCATCTGGTCTAGTGAGTCATTTAGGATTGATGTTTCTTTGCTGATTTTTTGTTTAGAGGATTTGTCCAATGGTGATAGTGGGGTATTAAAGTCTCCTACTATGATTGTATTGCTGTCAATCTCTCCCTTGATATCCTCCAGGAGTTTTTTTATGTATTTGGGTGCTCCTGTATTGGGTGCATATATGTTTACCAGAGTTATTTCTTCTTGTTGGATTGCTCCCTTTAGTATTATGAAGTGGCCTTCCTTATCTCTTGTTATGTCCTTCACTTTGAGATCTAATTTGTCAGATATAAGTATTGCTACCCCAGCTTTTTTTTCACTTCCATTTGCCTGGAAAACCTTTTTCCATCCCTTCACCCTCAGTCTTTGTGCGTCTTTTTTTCTGAGGTGGGTTTCTTGTAGACAGCAGATATATGGGTCATGTTTTCTTATCCAATCCATTACCCTATGTCTTTTGATTGGGGCATTTAATCCGTTTACATTTAAAGTTATTATTGATCGGTACTTATTTGTCGCCATTCCTATTCTTTACACCTGTGTTCCTTCTTCGCTTCCTATTTCTTTTTTTTTTTTTACAGCAGACCCTTTAGCATTTCTTGCATTGCTGGTTTGGTGGTAATAAATTCCCTTAGTCCTTTTTTTGTCTGTGAAGCTCCTGATTTCACCTTCAATTTTGATTGACAGCCTTGCTGGGTACAGTATTCTTGGATTCAGACCCTTCCTTTGCATGACTTTGTATATTTCATTCCATTCCCTTCTGGCCTGATGAGTTTCTGTTGAGAAATCAGTTGCTAGTCTGATGGGGGTTCCTTTGTATGTAACTTTCTGTCTCTCTCTGGCCGCTTTTAAGATTCTTACTTTGTCGTTGGTGTTTGCCAATTTAATTATAATGTGCCTTGGCGTCGGTCTTTTGGGGTTCATTTTGCTTGGGACTCTGTGAGCTTCTTGGATTTGTGTGGGTTTTTTCTTCTCTATATCAGGGAAATTTTCTGTGATTATTTCTTCAAATAGGTTTTCTATTCCTTGCTCAGCTTCCTTTCCTTCTGGAACCCCTATTATGCGGATGTTGTTTTGTTTCGTGTTGTCCCAAAGTTCCCTTAGGCTCTCCTCCTGCCTTTTAATTTTTTTTTCTAGAAGTTGCTCTACTTGGGTATTTTTTCCCATCTTGTCTTCTAGCTCACTGATGCGGTCCTCTGCTTCTTCTAGTCTACTCTTGATGCTTTCTATTGAGTTCTTTACAGCAGCAATGTCATTTTTCATTTCTTCTTGGTTCTTCTTCATTTCCTCTTGGTTCTTGCTCATATTGTCGAATTTGTCTTCCATTCTTTTCAGCCACCTTATGACCATTTCTCTGAATTCTTTTTCTGGAAGGTTGCTTGCTTCCATTTCGTTTACTTCCTTTTCTGGTGATGCCTGCTTTTCTTTCATATGCGGGCTGTGTCTTTGTCTCCCCATGGTCTCTCTCTCTGGGTGTCTGGTTATGTAGTTCTCTCTCTCCTGCGTCGATTTAAAGGCACAAAATACAGCACTACCAGGTACAACACACAAGGCACTGAACAGAAATGTATTCACAATATTAACAACCTCCAATAAAGGTGACCACCAGAGAAAGGCAAATCAGGGGATAGTAGAGAAAGAAGAAGAGGAAAAAGAAAGAAAGAAGAAGAAAAAAAAAGGGGGTGTGAAAATGAAATTGGGAAAAGGGAAAAAAAGAAGAAAAAAAAGTAAGAGAGACAAGAAAGAGACTAAGAGAGAAAGGGAAACAGACTATATATATTGGGGATAAAACTCCAATAGAACAATCACTTATCCCAGCAAATGCCAGCAACAAGTACCTGGGGATTAATACAAACTACAACACCAACTAATATTGAGTGAGGCAAGGGAAAACAGAAGCACTAAACAAACAAAAAAATAAACAAAAGAAGAATAAGCAAAACAATCTCACAAAAAAGCATAAAAATTCGATATAATCTACATTCAAACCAACAACAACAAAAGGACAGAGAGAAGAACAATATTTTGGATAGTTAAGACAGCGAAGAGAGAGGTGTGTATGGACTTGGAGCAGGGGATTGGAGATTAGATATATAAGTAGGGTGAAATTTTAAAAGGGGGTAAACAGAAAGAATAGGGAAAATCTAAAGCAGGAAAGGGGTAAGATAAACAGGACACTGAAAAGGGAAAAGTGAGGAAGAGAGTGATGGCATAAAGGTAGATTTGAGATAGAGTAAAATGATGCTAAAGGAAAGATAAAAATAGAATGTAGAACATTAATCCCAAAACAAAATGAAGAGAAAATAAAATGACACTTAAAAAAAAAGATAAAATAGCAGTAGTAATAATATGGATTGAAAATAAAAATGTAATAATTAAAAAGGTAAAATCAAGTGAGGAAAAAAATTAGTTTCTTGAGTAAAAGATGCAAAAAATGAAAATAAAAAAAATAAAAAATAAAAATAAAATGTGGAGTAGTTGAAGGTCATTCACTTCCTCTGTTGTTCTGTTTGGCACGCCTGTTTCTCAGTCCGGACAGTATTGCAGTTCCCTGTGTTCCACTGCTCTTCAGTGATGTAAGCCAGTCCTGATTTTAAGCAGGCGGTGTGTCTTAATTCGTATTCCTTTATTTTTGATTACACAAGAGTCAATTTGTGATTCAGCCCCTGGGTGGCAGTGTTTCTGGATTGACTTCCGGGTTTATCTATGGCCTCTCTAGGGAGTGTTAGAGCCTTCTTTCCCTGTGGCACTCACTACCGGTTTGTGGGAGTGGGCTGCCTCAGAGCTGGCTCTCCGATGGTCACTCCCCTCTCCGATCCCCAGGTTCCAGAAAAACAACTTTCCCCTGCAGTCTCCCAGGGTGTCCCCAACTGGGTGAACCTATGAATTGGGCTTAGTAATCAGAAGCAAGAATTTCAAGAGGAAAAAGCCCAAGTGTGCGCACTCCGTGGCTGCGCGTAAGTCTAGCACACCCCTGTAATTCTTAGGGTGTCCCTGCACTTCAGATCAAAATGGGTTGCTTTTTAGAGAACCCTTCTGTTAGCAGCTCTGAGGACCCCCTTCCACATTCACAGATCACGCCAGCCCCAGCAGCCACCGATTTTTCTAGGCACAGACTTCCCTGGTCCTCCAGCTCCCACAAAACGCGCGTTCCTCTCTCGCGCTGGGACCAGAGACCTCACCTTATCCTAGGCGAAATCTGACCTTTCCATGGTGCAGTGTAGAGCTCCTCTGAACCCGTGTGTTTGCGCCAATTGGGGAGCGTTGTTCTGGGGCTCGCAGCTGTTCCGTGGGTGCCGCAGCTTTGGATTCTCAGGCTTCCGATAAGCTCCACTTTCCGGTTCCAGATGGCGGCAACTCCGCGTCCAAGCCCGCAGCTCCGGGAGGGGACCCAGCCGCAGTGGGAGCTGCCAGGTCAGGGGAACCCCGTCTAGCAGTCTCCCACCTTCTTCTGGAGTTCAGCTGTCCCCCAACTTGCCAACAAACACTCCTAGTGCGACCCTCAGCTGTTCTTTCTTTCTGCTCCGGGACAAGGCTCGGAACACGTCTGTCTATTCCGCCGCCATTTTTCTTCCAATCTCTGATTCTATTTTTTAGATTTAATTATTGATAATATGTATTTATTGCCATTTTATTGTTCATATTTTTTTATCGTTTCTTCTTCTCCTCTTCCTCTTCTTAAAGAATACCCTTCAACATTTCATGTAATATTTGTTTGGTAGTGATGAAGTCCTTTAGCTTATTCTTGTCTGGGAACCTCTTTCTGACCTTCAATTCTAAATGACAGCTTTGCTGGGCAGAGTAATCTTTGTTGTAGGTCCTTGCTATTCATCACATTGAATATTTCTTGCCACTCCCTTCTGACCTGCAAAGTTTCTGTTGAGAAATCAGCTGACAGTCATATGCGTACTCCCTTATAGGAAATTAACTGCTTTTCTCTTGCTGCTTTTAAGATTCTCTCTTTGTGTTTAACCTTTGGCATTTTAATTATGATATGTCTTGGTGTGGGTCTCTTTAGGTTCCTCTTGTTTGGGACTCTTTGGGCTTCATATACTTGTAAGTCTATCTCTTTCACCAGGTAGGGGAAGTATTTGTCATTATTTCTTCAAATAGGTTTTCAATATCTCGCTATATTTATTCTTCTGTTCCCCCCTCCCCCACCACCACCCATAAAATTATTTGAAGTTGTCCCAGAGGCTCCTTACACTATCTTCATGCTTTTCATGCTTTTGGATTCTTTTTTTTTTTTTTTCCTGCTCTGATTGGGTATTTTTGTTTCTTCATATTCCAAATCATTGATTTGATTCTCAGAATCCTCTACTGTTGAATCCCTGTAAATTATTCTTTATTTCAGTTAGTGTATGCTTAATTTCTGACTGGTCCTTTTTCATGTCTTTGAAATTATCACTAAGATTCTTGTAAGTCTCATTAAGTCCCTTGAAGCTCTCATTAAGATCCTTGAGCAGCCTTTGAACTCTATATCCAGTAGTTTGCTTGTTTCCATTCCTTTCATTTGTGACATGTTTCTTTGTCTCCGTATTTTGGCTGCTTCCTTGTGTTTGTTTCTATGTATTAGGTAGGGCTGCTATGTCTCCTGGAATTGATAGAGTGGCCTTGTGTAGAAGGTGTCCTCTACAGCCCTGTGGCTCAGCGTCCCCAGTCACCTGGGCCCTCTAGGTACACCTCTGTGTGGGCTGTGAGCACAGTCTTGTTGTAGTTGAGCCATGATTGCTGTTGGCATCACTGGGAGGAATTGACCTCCAGGCCAATGGGCTGTGAGGACCAGCTGTGACTATGGAGGAAGAGCTGCTGTGCAGGAGACACCTCTTTGGAGCAGGACTTGCTTTAGTGGGCCTTTGATGCTCACTGAGTCTGGCCCTTGAATGTGCTGCTTGTGGATGTGTAGAGTGGTAATCTGGTATGGTCTGAAACTGTCTACTAGGTGCACTGGCTCTGGAGTCTCCTTGGAGGTGCAAAGTCAGCCACCTGGCAGGAGCTACAGAGAGATCTGCAGATGGCTGCTACTGTGTTGGGCCTGGAAGTGCCCAGGTAAGACCCAGGTGTGAAGCGAGACAGGTTGTTGCTAGTGCCTGGTCTGGGCCTCTTATTGATAGATTTGGGGCACACTGATGCCACCTGATGTTTGTTTGAAAGATTTTAGCAAATTCTGAAGCCTGAGCCAGAATGGACCATTCATATGGAAAAGTTAATGCAAACAGCTTGGGTGGGGCTGCTAATTGGGTGGGGTGGGGTCTCAGGGAATTACCAGGGCAGAATGAACAGTCTGGGCCATGCTGATGGAAACTCAGATATGACTGCCAGTCAGCTCTGTGATGGGGGAGGTCCTAGCACAGGAACAATGAGCCCTGTGAGCACTCCTGTCTGGGAGAAAGCTGCCCCAAAGTTCTTGCCCTGATGCCAGATAATCCAGTTCCTCTACAAATGTTCCAGGTTTCTTTCAAGCTGTTGCCCCAGTGCTGGAGCTCAGAAGGATCAAGTCAGAGTAAGCCCATGCCCTGGCCCTTTAAGAGGTACTCCCTGGGGCCAGCAGCCTCCTGTCACTCAGCCACAATCTCCACTGGTTTTTATATCCTGAAATTATGGGGACTTCTCTTCCCATCTTTGGAACCCTGTGCTGGGGATCTGTTGTGAGGCTGAGATTCCATGCTTCTCATGGGAGGCCTCTGTAGTGGAGATATCCCCCCTGATTAAAAAAACACACCACATGTTCACACCTATGCTCCTCCTACCAGTCTTGATGTACTTTTGTTACTTCTCTAGTTATAGGACTTTTATTCAGCCCAATTTCAGTTAGTTCTGGATGATGGTTATTCTATACTGAAGGCTCCAGCAGGGTCATAATAAATGTGAGAAGTCCTCAAAAGATTGAATGGACTCTTTCAGCAGGGCTGAAAATCTGCATGTTATTACCTGCTGCTTGAACAGCTGAAGGAGGTTCCCCCAACCTGATGGTCCTTTATTGTTTACCAAACCTTAGCTTTGATATGTATATCTGCTTTGCTATAGGTCAAAATGTGTGAATAAAAAGCCCTGGGCCTGGAGATTCGGAGAGCTTACCATTAGAGTGAAGCTTCCCCTTGCTCCCCCATGCCTTCCAAATTTATATTTCATGTCTAGTTTATCCACTTATGTGCAGCCTCTTTTCCATATTCCTTGAACCCTTGCAGATGCGGAAAGACCCCAGCAGTTCTATATTTCAGTTGTAATTTTGATGTGGTTGTGGAAGGTAGCAAGTACTGGTGTTTATCTACATCACCATCTTAGTTCCTACTATTCAACATTTTATTTCTTAGAAAGATTGATTAACCTGATATAAATTTGGCAAAATGTTAACATCTATTATCACAGGTGTTTGAAATATTTTATGATTGTTAAAGAATTGCAGGTAAATAATGAAAGTTGAGAAAGATCATCAAGTGATGTCCTTTATATTAAGGCTGTTCCTCTGATTCTGACACCAAGGTCACCTGGGTACATGGAATTCTAATTAACCCTGCTCTCCTTAAGGTCACTGACATGGCTCTAGGCAACCATACACAGGTGTTTCAGGTTTTATTTATTTTATTTATTTTTATTGTTGAAAGTATCAAAGGTGTCCCCTTTTTCTGTTTCTATTTATGTTGAAAGATGTAATCCTACTGTGTTTTATTAATCAGGGATCTCTCTTTTCCTGAGAGTAGAGGGCATCAACTATTGGAAATGAGTCCTTGCCCACAGTCAACCACAACATCATGGATGCGGGAGAAAATGCAGACATCTCCTTGATCAGATGATGGGTATGTAACAGGCAAAAAAGCCCTCCAAGGCTGGTGCAAACAGACATTTATTAACACAGATAAGTTTTTATTGAATTAAGAGGGAACACTTAGAAGGAAGACTCTAGAAGTAAAAGAATTAAGTCATTTTGAAACATTTTTCTTAGGCGAAGTGAGCCAATGAAACATCAGTGTAGCTATCTGATTCTGAGTCATTCAAGCCCATATGGAATGGCAGCCTTCAAAAGCAAAGGAAAGCATTCATAGGCAATTGCCAAGAAAAGCCTCTATTAGGAGTCAGAAATGACCTATCTAAAGGACATTTCTATGGCCAGAATACAAGAGAATACACTACTCTGATAACAAAGGAGAGTGTGGTGTAAGGTATCATTTTTATTAATAATAATGATACAATGTTTTAGCCCTGGCTGGTGTGACTCAGTTGGTTGGGTGTCATCCCATGCAGCAAAAAGTTGCTGGTTCAACTCCTGGTCAGGGCACAGGCCCAGGTTTCGGGTTTGACCTCTGGTAGGGGGCATGGAGGAAGCAGCTGATTGATGTTCGCTCTCACATTGATTTTTTTCTCTCTGTCTCTCTCTCTCTCCCTTCCTCTTTCTCTAAAAATCAATTCTTAAAAATCTTAAAATAATAAATACAATGTTTAAAAAAAAGTGTCAATATACTTTTTGAACTTAATAAGCTGGTCATACTAAGGGTAGAATATGTTATATAAATATCCATCATCTTCACCACAACACTATAGTGGTCATTATACCCTTATTGGGCTCAAGGGAGGTTAAATAATGCTGGGGTGGGAGAGGGAGGACTCCAAGGTGCCACCACCTTCAATATCTTCACCTCTTTCCACTCCTTCTGCTTCTCATGCTCCCTTTCTTTCCTTGTCCCCCACTTCCCCCACACTGAGTTGAGACTCTCTTAAATGCCAAGCATCTTTGGCTCACATTCTGAACATGAAATTGTATGTGAAAGATTGGTGAATATGTACTGAACTGAGGATACCTGTACAAACTGCTATTTCTATTATTGTATTTCTCTTTTCCAAGGTTTCTAATTGGTTCTTTTTCCTATCTATACTCTCTTGTTTTATTGCTTCCTAGTGTTTTTTGTTATTGTTGTTGCTTGTTTATTTTTAATCCTCACCTGAGGATATTTTTTCCATTGATTTCTAGAGAGAATAGAAGGGAGAGAATAGAGGGAGAGAGAAAGAGAGAGAGAAAGGAACGTCAATGTGAGAGAGTCACATCAATTGGTTGCCTCCCCCATGAGCCTTTAATGGGGCTGGGGAACCTGCAACCAGGGTACATGCCCTTGACCAGGGATTGAATCTGCAACCCTTCGGTCCTTGGGCCAATGCTTTAACCATTGAGTGAAACTGGCCAGGGCAGTTGCTTCCTAGTTTTGTTGCACAAAGTCTTATTAATATTTTTGGTGGCCTTCTAGGGTTTAAACATGTTAATTTGGAATTCATTTTGAGGTTGCCTCTGTTACCTAAATTCACAGAGAGTGGGTTTTGCTGCTGGATATTGAGTTTGTGGGAGCACTTCTTAGAGTTACATTCCCTGTGTCCTTCAGAACTTTGGTTTGCAGGGCCATCTGGATTGGAAAGTTTCTGAGTTCTCTCTCCCTGGTTTTGTGGTTGCCTACACCCATCCACTTGATATGGCTTGTATTCCTGACTTGGGACTCTGTTCCTTGGTGACAGATTCACCCAGGTGAAGTCCTTCTCTGCTTCTCCCCAGCTCTGCTCTGCCCTTCCTGCCTCACTCTCTCAGGAACCAGGCTCGGCTTCCTGCAGGGAAAGAGAAGATTTCAGTTTTCAATCCCACTTCCCTCCATAACTGAGCTCAGGCCTTCTCTGCCTGGAGCCCACAGACCTGTGATATTAATACTTACTACTGCATGTCTGTTTACTTTCTAGTCCTTGGATATGTTTATTTTGGTTCTAACTGTGGCCCTATTGTTTTTTTTTATGTAAAGAAAATTTCATTTATAACTACTATACTTGGAAAGCAGGGGGAGATTCAAAGGGTAAACTCACAGTATTTCTTTGACCTGAAACCCAAAAGCTGCCATTATTATTATTATTATTATTATTATTATTACTTTTTACTTTTTAAGCAGGAATGAATATTTTGTTTAACTATTTTTTCCTGCCCCTTATTATTTTTTTATACCCAAAAGTAGAATGCAGAATATTCTTCACTCCTGTGGAAAATCTCAATTTCTGAGGGTATTGGCAAGATGTGTTGAATTTTTTCATATTTTTACAATAGCACATTCAACTATAATGGGTGGAGTCTGACCCACACCTGTATTAAGAGGACTAAAAATTGGAGGAAGGGAGAGATGGCATAAGAGCTGCATTCCATGCCTTATCTTTAGCATTTGCAAGAAACATGTAAATGTGTCAAAATCCTGAAAGCAAGAAGAGAGTAGTAAAACCCATGTGTTCATAGGAAAGTCTATGGCTATTTACTATGCAGTGTGTTCTGAAAAGTGCCAAGAAGTAAATAGAAGCAAGGTGACCTGGGGGGCTGGAGAGGAGCCAGTGGGACCCACGGTAGCTCTCCCGGGTCCCACCATAGTCAATTGCCCTTCTCATGCTTCTCCAAGGTTCCTGTGGATGCAGAGAGTGAGAAGGTTTATGAGCAGGATAAGTAGGTGGTCCGCTCTAGGCCTGACACCTACATCCTCATGTCTGGGTTTACAGGGTCTCAGAGCTGAGGAGTCAGGGAGACTATTCCTACTCAGCTGCTCTCCACTTCCCGCAATAAAATGGATAAACCATCAGAGTCGGCCTGTCCAGGGTAGCAAGCACCATGGTGTAAAGGCCAACAATACAGTCCCGGGAATCAGAAGAACTGGGTTAGCATTGAAGCCCTACCACTTACTGCCTGTGAGTTAAGCCACTCAGTCTCCTTAGGATCTCAGGCTCCTTGACTAATAGTAAAATGGAATTAAGCACCTGGCTTGTGTGAAGGCTTTTGTGAAGATTAAAGGAAGGAATGCATGCATAGTAAGCACAAGGTAAATACTCAATACTGTGTTACTCTTATTTGCATTATTTTATCACCTGGGATCATAAAGGCATTGCAGGAAAATTAGAAAGCCAACATTTTTGCCCCTGGGCCAACTTCCAAGAACTGAACTATTCTGGCCTCACTCCACACCCCAACTGGGGCACTCTTTCAAATTAATCTCATGATTCTAATTGCATGTCTGTTTCTCTTAAGGTTTATTGGGTCATTGTTGTTTGTATGTTTGTTTGTTTTAACTTTATTTATTTTAAATATAATAATGTTACATGCAATAAACATTAATATTTCAAGAAAAACAATTTTAAGTATAAAAATGTTACATGCAATAAACACTAATTATTCAAGAAAAATCATCAGTCTCTATTCGATCTCCACCTTTGGTCCTCGGGTATCAGGGTTCTCTCCTGTGAGTTTTCCGTTGATTTTTCAGGAAGCCTTTCTGTATTTCAGTTGTAATTCCAGCTTGTTCCTGGGAGCATGTCTGTGCCAGGTTTATTGGATCTTGATTTCTACTCCCAGTCCATCTGAAATATTGCTGTTTTCATAAAAGTCAATTAAAGAACCCTTGTCTCTAGGGACTCACATGCCTGGTGGGGAGATGGCGGTGAGGCTTCTGAAGCCTTGGTGAGCCAGAGTGTCACCAATTCCCCACTTTTTTTGCACTGAAAATATACCCCACCAAAGGAACCACTAGTGACCTCAGCTCCGTGTTGCTGAGGCTGACTGCCCCACCCCTCCTTGAGGCTTTATTCAGAAAATGGGAAGTGGGCCTGGATGGAATGGCTCAGTGGTTGAATGTGGACCTATGAACCAGGAGGTCATGGTTTGATTCCCAGTCAAGGCACATGCCTGAGTTTTGGGCTTCATTCCCAGTGGGGTCGTGCAGGAGGAAGCCGATCAATGATTCTCTCTCTTCATTGATGTTTCTATCTCTCTCTCCTTCTTCCTTCTTCTCTGATATCAATAAAATTATATTTTAAAAAAATTATATTTAAAAAAATGGGAAATTATTTCCTTCACAAATTTCCATGAGCTGTGTGCCACCGTTTTATAATGTGAACCATGTTTTTTGAGAAGATTCACACAATACCTCTGCTATGACACCCGCTATTGTATAGGTGCGGGAGGGTATATTTGTGGATGCTTGCAAACAGATTTCATTTATTCTTTCTGCACTCTAGGGATGTAAATATAATTAATTCTCAAATATGATTAATCTTATTTTAATTTGTTGCATTTTTCCCATTAGTGAATTATTGCTTCTCTTCATTGATTGCCTTTTTTCCTCTTTGACTCAAAAAGCCACTTTCCCTAGTCAAACAACATTTAGAATTAATTTTTCTACAGCTTGCTTGAAGTTCCTGTTTTTCTAATTGGGCTATGGAGGCCTTAGGGTTTGCAGGACCAGGGCAAGTAGGAAGTGGCCAGAGAGATGAGGCCACCCTACCTCATTTTAATCAAATCAGCCCAAGTTTTGTATAACGTACTATTAACCCAGTGCATGAAATTCATGCACTCGGGGGCAGGGGTTGGGGGGTCCCTCAGCCTGGCCTGCACTCTCTCACAGTCCGGGACCCCTTGGGGGATGTCTGACTGACAGCTTAGGAGCAGGCCTAAGCAGTCAGTCGGACATCCTCAGCGCTGCCACGGAGGTGGGAAAGGCTCCCGCCACCATGGCTGTGCTCACCAGCTGTGAGCCGGGCTTCTGGCTGAGCAGTGCTCCCCCTGTGGGAGTGCACTGACCACCAGGGGGCATCTCCTACATTGAGCAATTGCCCTCTGTGGGTCAGTATGCATCATAGTGAGCGGTCATTCCACCAGTTGGTCGATTTGCATATTAGCCTTTTATTATATAGGATTGGGCTTCATGTTAGATTTCACTTGAAGGAATAATTCTACTATTTCAAAACAGCTGTTCCAGTGCATTGCATGTGTGCCCATGCCTCATGGATTGTTAACGTATAAATGTGATTAAAATAATGTAACTATTTTAGTCAACAGAAACTCATGTCAGAGGGTCCCCTTTGCAGTTATCACTTTAAGACACTGCAGACTTATGCCAATGATTGTTGAGATTTCTCAAAACATTTTTGGCATTCTAAAATCATTGATTTCTGGGCAAATTATATATTCCTTTGTGTATTTTATTAGAGACAAAATCTCTTAAATAAAATGGGGACAAAAATAATGTTTCTTCTATTGTCCTGATGAACAAAAAAATACTTGTAAAATTTAATTTACAAGATGTAAAATACTAAACAAATTTTATATTTAAAAAGTTGTCTGAGGGTGGTTTTAAATTTCTGAAATGGCCCCACATCATTCTGAACTAGAACTATCATATAAGATGGATAATCAAGCAAGTACTACAGTAAGTGCTCCAAAGATAGGAGTGCAATGGGGTTGACTTTCTCGATAGTTTAATGTTAATGTTAAAGACAATTCAATAAAAGTAGCTTTCAAGATTGAAATAATATTTCAGGGCAACAAGGATGACCCACAGTTAGTGAGGTGGAAGTGCTGAAAATGCTTTCGTATGGTATTGAAGAAGAGTCAACATTCTTTAGAGTGGTAACTATTAGAATGAACCTATTACATAAGACCAGGAGGTCTGGGAATGACTGATAGACTCACTGGTGACTGTCCTTTGGGTCATGGTTGATGGGAGGAGATACTATTATGGAACTGGATTTCCCATATCAACACATATGACAAAAGTCCATACTTCTGAGTCCAGGTAGCAGTACATAAACATCAGAGGCAATTAACTACCATAATGGATAGCAAGAACAGAATGGCTGATGGGGACACTGACCCACAGAGATCTATGACAATGGCAAATGGACCATGGAGTTCCTAGTGGCAAGGCAGACAGGAAATCAATTAAGTAATGCTTGACTTAGACTAAAGGAGATCACAAGAAACTGAGCAGAAGGTTGGTGTGAGCCACACTGGAAATGGCTCTCCCTGTCTCAATGTCCAGGACTGAGAGCCTGTTCTCAGCCCTGGAGACCAATATAAGAATAGGCAAATTTCCTTGAGAAAGGACCTGAGTAGATATTCCTCTAGTCCTTCTTACAGGAGCCTGTACCTCTTTCCAGAATATATACACCAGGAAAAGGGGAATATTCTGTTTGTTTGTTTGTTTTTTGGGATTTTTGCTTTTTTTTTTTTTGAGGTCTTTCAAATATGTTGATCTCAGCTATACTGGTTATCTACAAATTACCCCAACACTCAATGGCTTAAAATTACAATAATAATTTTTGACCTCTCATTCTTTCTGCACCCAGGAGATCCATTATCATCCATTACATTGGTGCTTCTGTCATCATGCAATGATTTGGTAGTTTTGCACTATTTAATTCTGAGGTGTCTAAACTGTGCCACCTACTCCATCTTCTACCTTGAACCAGCTCTCCACACCTCAGTTTCTTTGTTTATAAAACCAAAGAGTTCCATTTTATTATTTCTAGGGTCTGTTCCAGGTCCATCAATGCAAATCAGGCAACTTGGATTAGGCTTAAAAGATGGGATCTGCTCCTCCCAGGAAGGTATTTGAACTGGAATGGGAAGGGCAGAGCCTGGCTGTTTGCAAGTCCTGGCTGTTTGAGGGGGCTGTTGAGGGGGGTAGGCTGAGGAGAGGCATCTTTAGCCTCTGGAGGATGAGGAGTGGCACATAGGAGCTGATGTTATAAATGCTCACTTCCCTTCTCACTGCTTCCAGACTTCTCCTCACCCAGGCTTTTCAGACTTAAATGACCCTGTGGTGCTGTACTGGCTTAACGAGCCACTGCCAGCCTTTGACAATGTATTTCTGAGCCTCAGCTCTGGCATCTGAGGATAAATGCTTCATAAAATCACCCACCTGCTCCTTGGCAGGGCCAGGGCTGTGGTGGGAGTGGAGGCTGGGGAAACCCTGTTCTGGGACACTCTTTGCAGAGGTCTAGGGTAAAGGTGGCATGAAGTGGGGGAAAGGAGATATGGATGGCTCTGAAATCAGTAGTGCCCAGGGCTGATGACACTGTGAGCTTAGCATGGTGCTCTGAACAGAATCCAAATGGGCCACAGTGCTACTCTGAGTACATCAGTGAGGCGAATAAACTATAGGGAACCTTGCTGGGGCCTGGAACTTGGTGATGATGGCCTTAGAAGCCTATGTGATTGACCATTTGGTTCTGTGCTTAAACAAAGGAATCCCAATCTCATTGCTCACTGACAATGACTTTGTGGGTGAAAGTATTGCTTAGGCAGGCCCTTAGGTGGCTCATAGTAAGGAACCAGAAACAGGACCCCAAGCCATACCAGCAAGACAAGGCAGTGTCCAGATGTTGGAGATCAGAAAGGGGACATGGATTGCCCAGGACATCAAGGTCAAAGCCAAGATCTGCAATATGAGTCACACCCCCTTCCTTGGTAGAATTAATATTGGAATTTCTTTGCAAATTACTTAAAAAACTGCTTTTGGAGTTAGATCAGATTTCTGACTAGCTTTGTGGCCTAGGGAAAGTTGCTGGCATATTCAAGTGCTCTATAGTATTAACCAGCTCTCTCTTTTTTCTTTTTCTATATTCTGATGCTTTGACTTCAGGGTTCTTGCTGATTCAGAGGGACAGTCCCTCCCAGTTCCTAGAGATAGTAAACAACTTGCTCACAAGCTTCAAGTGCAAACTAACACATCCAAAGCCCACACCCTAACCCAACCACCTCTTTTTATCAAGTTCTACATTCCATTTTGGCCTATAGATAACCTGCCCTAATTCCCCCAGGAAAAAGTACCAGGCAACTAGTGACAGCCCCTGGGCCCAGAGCTTGCTAAGATTATTCAAACTAGCCCAATCCTAAACTGCCTCACCCACTCTTACCCCGGAAACCACAGTAAAGGCTCTTCTTTCCCACCTTTCCCTTTGCCTCCTGACTGACCCTTATGCTTCTCTGGGTGACCCCCATGGCCTCCCATAGTATGGCATGCCCCCTCCTCTTGAGAAATGTGACAAATTCTCATTTCAGTGGTCTACTGGCCTTACTGTACCTCAAATTTTCTATTGGTATATTTCATTAGACTTCATTTTTAGGTTCATAGCAAAATTGAGCAGATGGTACAGAGATTTCCCATATATGCCCCTGTCCCCACACATACATAGACTCCCCCATTATCAACATCTTCCATTAGAGTGGCACATTTGTTACAATTGATGATCCTACACTGACACATCATGATCAATACACCCTATTTTAAAACACCTAAAAATGCTCACTACTAATATTATTTGGGTTTATTGGTTTGTCAGTGTATTTGTCTGACCTTCTGTGCTAACAGGCACTCAAGGCAGAGGTAGTCCAAATCTGAGTCACTCATATCAGCAAGCATTAAGGGATGAGGGCCAAGTGTTTGAATAGAGGCAGAGCAGGTTGGAAGGCTGAGAGAGCTCAGAGAAGTCATCACACAATGGTAAAGGGTACAGTTCACCAGAAAAATATACAAATTTGGAATTTTCATACATCTATAGTCACCTAACAGAATAGCCTTCAGATATCTAAAGCAAAAACTATCAGAATTACAAGGTAAAGTTGACAGATCTACCTTTATAATGGGAAAATTTACAGTATTTTCCTCACAAACTGGCAGAATGACATAAAATTAGTAACAGTAGAATATTTGAACAACATTATTAATCTATTAGAGGCCCAGTGATGAATTTGTGCACGGGTGGGGTCCAGCCAGGCGGCCTGCACCCAGGGGCCAGGTGGTGGGGGGAAGGAGGGGTGAGGGGACACAGGAGGTTGGCCGACTGGCCCCACCCCCAATTGGGGGAGGGGCAATCGAGGGTGGGGTCGGCCAGGGGAGAGGGGTGACGGGTGCTTGGGGGAGGCTGATTGGGGCCCCCATCAGGCCAGTTGGCTGCTGCAGTACATGTCATAACGACTGGTCATTCTGCCGTTCCTTTTATACATATATAGAGATAATAATAAAGGCATAATATGCTAATTAGACCAGACAGTCAAACGACCTTCCAGACGTCATTCCCGGCATCCTTCTGGATGAAGCCGCAGCGGCAGGGGCCAAGGCAGAAGCAGTTAGGGGAGATCAGGCAGGTGAGCAGTTAGGAGCCAGTGGTCCTGGATTGTGAGAGGGATGTCCGACTACTGGTTTAGGGCCAATCCTGCTGCTGATTTAGGCCCAATCCTGCAGGGATCCCTATGGAATTGGGCCTAAACTGGCAGTCGGACATGTTCCGAGGGGTCCCAGATTGCAAGAGGGTGCAGGCCGGGTGAAGGGATTCCCCCCCGTGAACGAATTTTGTGCACCGGGCCTCTAGTAGATATATAAAGAGAATTCTTTACCCAGTAATTAAAAGTAATAAACATTTTTTTCAAGCATATTTGGAACATTTTCAAAAAGTGATTCCATATGAGACCACCAAAACACCCGAGAAATACTAGCACTCCAGAACTATCCAACCCACATCTCTCAATATGGTGCAAGGAAATGAGCAAACAAATGATAGAATAAACATCTCCAAATTTTCCATGTATTTGAAAATGTTAAAACATTTCGAATTATTTTATGATCAAAGAAGAAATCATTTGCAAAAAGGATTGTAAGCAGTAGAGGTAGGGAGACCCGTGAGGGTGTTATTGGCGGAGAGAGGGCCTCATCTTCCCTGGTTGTTATTGGGAGTGGGCATCTTGAGATATGACTGAAATAAGAATTTTTGGAGGCTCCACAGGAGGATAAGATATAGTAGATATGTAATTTCTGTGGAATTATTCCCCTGGGTTTTTAAAGTCCCATTTTTTTTAGTTCACTCATAGAAGAAGTGTAGCTAAGGCTTCAGTAGAGCTAAAATCAAAGTCAGTGCTTAGAGTTTCCTTTCCATATTGGAGCTAGGTCCAGTTCAGCATCAGGCCCGTTTAGCTTGTCTTTTCCCACTGCAGTCCATTAGTCCATTGCATGTGGGGTCCACATGGCCATGGGCCATAGGGCGAATGCAAGAGAATCAAGAGTGCACCCTGAGCAACAAGAGTCCTGAGAGCACATGAGAGGAAGCTCCTTTGTTCAGGGGATTATGTATTCCAAATTGTTGCATGCGTGCAGAGGTCATGCCCATTCTGGCCAAACATCTCTTTCCTCAGTTGCGATTGATAGGCAAGAATCTTCCCTATGTCACTCGAACTTTACTGGGTATGTGTCTACCTTCCCTATGTAGTTTCCTCCCCCAGTGTTTTGCAGGGAACATGCCTATAATGTCTGGCATTCCCTCTGCTCCTTTCCTGTTATTAGTAACTAGTTAATTACAATGGTACCAAGGGAACAACTGTAGCAGTCCGTGAAAGAGATGATGGCAGCTTGGGTTAAAATGGCCATGAATGAAAGAAAAGAAAATGGATAGATCTGTGATATACTGAGAAGTAAAATTGATAGAAAGGAAATGCACTGTGGCTCTCTTCCATCTTCCTGACTGAAGCACGAATCTTGTTACCCCTTCCATTGACTTCTAGCTTTCAAAGGCATTGCAGTTGTGCCCAGGAAAATTCAGTGCTTTGGCAAGGGGTGGGGCATTAAGAAGGGCCTGGATCTCTCCCTTTCCCTTGTCCTGCCAAATGGGCTGCTCTGCACAGACCTCCCTAACTCCTCTGAAGCTTTGATTCTGGGAAAAGCAAGTGTGTATGGCCAAGGGACACTAACTCTACTCATTTCCATGGTGCATTCCTTTAAACCAGTATGAAGCTGGCTGCTTATAGAAAATCCTTTTCACTGCTGAAGCAATATTATAATGAAGGATTGCATTCTGACCAAGTGCTTAGTAGCAAAGAACTCATAGATATGATTCTCACACCATGTAAATATTATGCAATGAGTTTAGTTACAAAATTTAGAGATTACCTAATTCAATCTTCTTTCTACAATTAGACTAAATGTCCCATAAAGGTAATAGTGCTGGTTTTGTTCACTGCCGGAGCCTGCCGGCATCAGTCGAACAGTACCTGCAAGGGGGGGAGAGGATGAGAAAAGACAGACAGAAAACAGAATGGGATCGGGAGGACTGTAGCACTTCCCCCTTACAGTCCCGAGTTTATTTTTCACCATACATTTATACAGGGTCAGTTACATTCCACACAATATATCATTCCTGTTATGTGGTAAACATAATTATACCCCTTTGTTTTAGGTTTCCTACTGATCTTTACACAGAGTTCCTTATCTTGGCTAAGATTCCAATGGCTAAACCTGTACAAACACCTTTGACGCCACCTAAGTTCCTTTCCATGAGATAGTCTAGCTATGCTTCTTGCTTAAGGACAATTATGCTTATAAATCAACTGTGCTTGAAGGTTAACTAAGCTCTAGGGGGCAGAATGTGTGATTACTAAACTATTGTGCTTAAGGGTCTCTAAGCCTAAAGGGGGGCAGGATGCATGACTAACCTTGGGAACAGGCAGGCCACTTTGTGAAACCTGCCCTCTCAGGACTTTGTCAACTGAGGTCGCTCCCAACAGTTCACCACTACGTTTTCAGGACTTAACATAAAGAATAACACATAGAGGAGGTTTGTTAACATACAAACATTCAAACCTGTAAAGAATTTTTGTGAGTTTATTTGAGCCAAACTGTTGACATATGCCGGAAGCAGAATCTCAACGATTGAGATAATGCTCCGGAGAATGTCAGGTTACATCTATATTATACATTGCAATCAAAGGAAGGAACGTAGGTGGGTTATATGATATCCATTGGTGATAGACTAGAGGGTTGGGAGAAAGCAAAGCAGGGAAACCGCTGGGATTGGAAAAAAAGTAAAATGATAGACACATACTTAGGTGGGTGCAGGAACAATTAACATGATAACAATGAAGGAATTTGTGGTATCTGTCCTGGCACCCAGGCACATTAAGTTGTGTCCCAATGGGTCCAAAAAAAGGGAAGTTACAAGTTACCCAGACATTTCAAGGGTATGTTATTATAGATGCAAAAAGACAGATAGGCTCAGTTAAGGTAAAGGTTGACCTTGTCAGTGAAGATACTGGCCTAGGATATAACTGTCCACCATAACTGCTTTTAGTTAAAGTTTAATTTCAGAGCATCCTTTGTGGTTACTTTAGGTCTCTGAGTTTGCAAGACCACCATGCAGGCCTTCCCTGAGTTTGTCAGGTCAGCATGTGACCCCTTTTGTCCACAAGTTCTAATTGTGTTTTCTTAGATTCTGTCTTTGTCTATTTGGCATCCATTATCACTGGGCCGATTATCTTACTAAATATATTTTCTCTTTCTGGCTCTTTTGAGGTATAATTGACAAAATTATATATACACTAATAAAAGAAAAACATGCAAATTGACCATCACTCCGCTACGCCCACCAGCCAATCAGGACAGAATATGCAAATTAGAAGGACAAAGATGGTGGCCACCCAGCTGCTTCAGGAGTGGAGTGGCCAGGCAGGGCAGGATGCCTGCTATGAGATGGAGGGCTGGGGGCGAAGGGATCTACAGGAGCGGCATTCCAGCAGCAGCAAAGACAAAGACTGCAGACTCTGGAGTCTGCAGCGAAGACGAAGGTGGCAGACTCTGGCCAGAGCGAAGGCCTGGGTCCCGGGTGCCAGAGAAAAACTGGTGCTAGAAGCCAAGCCTATTGCACGAATCTCTTCTTGCAACGGGTCTCTAGTATATATATGATTGACAAAATTATATTATATATAGTAATATTTTGACATATAGGAAAATAATTACCATAATTAAGCTAATTAACACATTCAGCATTTCACATAATGACATTTGTGTGTATGTGAACATTTAAGATACTGAGAATTTATTCATCTTGCATAACTAAAACTTTGTATTCTTTGACCAACATTCCTCATTTTTTCCCACCACTCACCTGCCAGCCATGACAACCAACATTCTCCTCTCTGCTTTTATGAGTTTAACTTTTTTAGATTCCACATATAAGTGAGATCATTCTGTGTTTGTCTTTCTGCACCTGGTTTATTTTACTTAGCATAATGTTCTCCAGGTTCATCTGTGATGCTGCAAATGACAAGATTTCCTTTTTTTATGGCTGTGTAATACTTCATTGTATATCTGTACCACAACTTTTTTATCTGTTCATCCACCAATGTACACTTAGGATGTTTCTGTAGCTTAGCTATTGTGAATAATATTGCAATGAACATGGGAGTGTAGTTTTTAAACATAGTGATTTTGTGTCCTTTGGAAATATACTCAGAAGTGGAATTGCTGAATCATAGGATAGTTCTATTTTTACTTTTCTGAGGAACATCCACACCATTTTCCATAATGGCTATACCAATTTACATTCCTATGAACAGTGTGCAAAGGCTTATTTTCTCCACATCCTTATGTTATAGTAACCATTCTGAAAGATGTAGGTGATATTTTTCTTTGGTTTTGATTTTTGTTTACTTGATGATTAGTGGTGTTGAGCATTTTTTTTATATGTCCTTTTGGCCACTTGACTATCTTCTTTTGAGAATTAATGTTGCAGATAAGCTGCCAGGCAGCACGGGAGAATTAATCAGCCGGGCTCTCAGAGAATATTCAGAAAGGTAGCCTTTATTGCAGATTGCACTAGTGCCGTGACTCAGGGGAGTCAGTCTCCAAGTCCTGAGTGATGAATATGGACGAAGCTTTCCCTTTATACCCTTTAGCTCCTTTGTCCCCAAATATGAGTCAGGCTTCTGGATCCTTCTTGGGCTTTGCAGCCCCCCATGAGTTGGGATGGGGAAGTGAGACCACACCCACAGGCTTGGCCAGCACTGGCGCCAGCCCCTCCAGGGATTTTATATGGTTCATGGTTTATGGCTTCTGTAAAATAGGCGTATTCAAGGAAACAGGTTCTGCAAGGTAGGACAGGCATCACAGATAAGAATGGAGTTTATCAGCAAGCAAGAGTGTACATCAGAAGGCAGAAGGCAGGTTACTGGCACAGATCCAGATACCTAGCCCCCCAATGTCTTATTTTCTCTTTCACTATCTATTCAGGTCCCTTGCCCAATTTTTAATCAAGTCATTTTTTTTCCTTGCTATTGAGTTGTTTATATTCCTTATGAATTTTGAGTATTAACCCCTTATCAGATATGTGGCTTGCAAATATTTTCTTACAGGCTGTCTCTTCACTTTGTTGACTGTTTCCTTTGTTGCGCAGAAATTTTCTAGTTTGATGCATTACATTCACTTATTTTTGCTTTTGTTGCCCATGTTTTGTTATTATATTCAAGATCATTGTCCAGATCAATATCAATACGCTTTTCTCCTATATTTTTTTCTAGTAATGTTATAATTTAGTGTCTTAAATCTAAATTTTAATTCATTTTTAGTGTTTTTTTGTTTTTGTTTTTTTTTTTTTTTTTTTTTTTTTTTTTTTACATGGCGTGAGACAAAGGTACAAGTTCATTATTCTACCTGTTGATATTCAGACATCATTTGATGAAGAGACTATCCTTTTTTTCCATTGTATGTTCTTGGCATTTTTGTTGAAGATCAATTGACCATAAATATGTAGATTTATTTCTGGGCTCTGTATATCTATTTTTATGCTAGTACCATTTGGGTTATAATAGCTTTTAGTATATGTTGAAACCAACTGGTATGATGTCTTCAGCTTTGTTTTTCTTGCTCAAAATTGCTTTGACTCATCAGGATCTTTGTGGATCCATACAAATTTTAGGATTTACTTTCCCATTTCTGTGAAAAATGCTATCAGAATTTTGATAGGGATTGCATTGAAACTATATCACTTTGGGTAGTATGAACATTTTAACATTTTAATGAAATCTTCCAATCCATGAACTTAGGACATTTTTTATCTTCTTCAGTTCCTTTCATCAATGTTTTATAGTTTTTATTGTACAGATTGCCCACCTTTTGGTTATATTTATTCCTAAGTATTTTAAATTTTTGATGCTATTGTAAGTAGGATTCTTTTCTTAATCTTTTTTCAAATAGGTCATTGTTACTGTATAGTATACAACTGATTTTTCTATGTTGATTTTTTATAGTTCCAGGGATAAATCCTACTTGATCATGATATATGATCATTTAAATGTGCTATTGAATTTGATTTGCTAGTATTTTATTGAAAACTTTTGCATTTATGTTCAGCAGGGATATTGACCTATAATTTTCTTTTCTGATTTTATCCTTGTCTGCCATTGGTATGAGGGTAATACTGGCCTTATAAAATAAGTTTGGGAATGTTCTTTCCTCTCTAATTTTTGAAAGAGTTTGAGAAGGATTGGCATTAATTCTTATTTAAATACTTGGTAGAATTTACCAGTGAAGCCATCAAGACCTGTGCTTTTGCTTGCTGGGAGGTTTTTGATTACTGATACAATCAATCTTCTTGCTTGTACTTAGTCTGTTCAGATTTTCTTTTCTTTCTTTTTATTTTTTTTGCAGTAACCAACAACTTTAATAAAAAAAAATATCAAGATGCAACCTAAAGCTTTACTACTATACTGATATGGTCTAGAGATCATAAATAGGATTAATCATCCCTTAAAGCCTTTTTTGTTTGTTTGTTTTTTTAGCTACCAAAAATTCTATGGAAGAAAGAGAATTTATTGAAGGAAAATGCAGTTATTTTACTGTTCCCCAAAACTGGATTACTACTATCAATTCTATGTCACAGAAATGAGCATGAGAATAACCAGATGTTATGTTCTCAGAAGCTCTCCTCCTTCTGGCTCTGGGGAAACAAAAGGTGTGTGTGGGTGGGTGGGTGGGTGGCAGGGGGGGGACAGGGTAGGGAGTGAGGCTCAGGGTCCAAGCTCACTAACTTCAGCTTTTCAGCTTTGGAATTCTGGAGGCAAGGCCCTAGGGCGCCTGCCTCTGGCTCAGAGGAAGTGTCCCAGGCTGACTCCCTGGCAGGGCCTGCTGGCTCCATGCACCTCATAGCTGGTCCTGTGCTTCGCAGCTCCCTCTCAATCCCCCTTTCTCACCCTGCAGGAAGCCACGGTGCACTTTGGGGCACCTGCTGACCGAGGCTCAACAGTGTGGGGATGCCCTTGTTCTGGTTCCTCAACCCCAAGGCCATCAAGTGCCCATTGACCACCTTGACCTAACAGTGCAGCTTCATCTCCTGGAGCTGCGGCCAGCAGCTGAAAACTAGACTCCTATCTATAATAATAAAAGCATAATATGCTAATTAGACCAGATGTCATTCCAGATGTGATTCCGGACATCCTTCTGGATAAAGCTGGGGCCAGAGGGAAGCCCAGTTCCGGGTGTCAGAGGGAAACCGGTGTGGGCAGCCGGGGGAAGGAAGGCCTACTCTTGCCCCAATTTCATGCATCGGGCCTCTAGTTTTTGTATAATGCAGGCTGTAAGTTTCTAGTAATTTAGCCATTTTTCTAGGTTATCCAATTTGTTGGCATATAATTTTTCATGGAAGTTTATTAGGATCCTTAATATTACTGTGGTATAAGTGGTAATGTCTCCTCTTTCATTTATAATTTTATTTGTTTTATCTCCTTTTTATTAGTCTAGCTTAATATTTGTCAATTTTATCTTTACAAAAAAATTCTTAGTTTCATTGATTTTTTATTGTTTTTCTAATTTCTAATTCATTTATTTCTGCTCTGATCTGTATCATTTCCTTCCTTCTGCTAACTTTGAGCTTAATTTATTTTTTTCTAATTCTTTGCAGTGTAAAGTTAAGTTTTTATTTGAGATCTTTCTATTTCTTAATGTAAGCATTTATTTCTATATTGTGTTCCATTTTTGTTTCAAGTTAAGTTTGATTTTCATTTGATTTTTTTCTTTGACACACTGATTATTTAGGAGTGCACTTTTAATTTCCACATATTTGTGATTTTTTTTTTCAGATTTTCTCCTCTTACAGATTTGTATTCATATAAGATACTTTATATGATTTCAATCTTTTTAAATTTATTAAAGACTTGTTTGTGGCCTAACATATAATATATCCTGGAGAATATTATCTGTGCACTTGAAAATAATATGTATTCTACTGCTGTAGGATAGAATGTTCTGTTTATATCTGTTAAGTCTATTTTTCCTAACGTGTACTTCAATCCAATGTTTGCTTATTGATTTTCCATTGTTCTAGTAAGGTATTGAAGTCCACTTCCTTTATTGAATTCTGTCTATTTCTCCATTTAATTCTGATATTTGTTTTGTATATTCAGATACTCCAATGTTGCATGCATAAATATGTACAATTGTTATATCTTCTTAATGTTATATCTCTGTCTCTGGTGATAGTTTTTTGACTAAAATCTATTTTGTCTTGATATAAGTATAGCCTCTCTTGCTGTTATTGTTACCATTTTCATAGAACATCTTCTATCTCTTTACTTTCAGCCTATGCGTGTACTTATAAGTAAAGTGAGTGTCTTGTAAGTTTGTGTTTTGTAATCCATTCAGCCATTTTGCGTCTTCTGATTGGATAATTTAATCCATTTACATTTAAAGTAGTGATAGATAAGGAGTAACTATTGCCATTTTGTTAATTTTTATGATTGTAATTCCTTTCTTCCTGTCTTGCTACTGGTATATTCCTTTGTGATTGGATTATTGTTTGGTAATGTTATGTTTTGATTTATTTCTCTTTTTTTTGTATATTTACTTTAGTTTTTTTTCTTTATGATTACCATGGGACTTACATAAAGCATTTATTAGTAATAGTTATAACAATCTATTTAAAGCTGACAACTTCAACTGTGTGCCACGCCAGCATGGCCAAGGGTAAAACTGAGGGAGGGTGGTGAAGACTTTAGAAAATACAAAGAGAATACAGCTGGGGCTCAGCAGATCTTCCATGCCTGGATGAGGACACAGAAAAGACCCCACCTGTAAGCTGAGGCTTTATTTTATAGTCAGAGACAAACAAGTGGTCAACATAGTTACAATGTCCTTGTGAGTTTCACTTGTTTTGGCAGCACTTGCTGAACCTCCCACAGCCCATTAGCTACCTAGGAAGGATCTAGGGAGCGTCACAAGGTCAAGCTTATTATGCTAAGAGGGCTGTGCCCTCTAAGCTGGGACTTGTTTGTGGCTCTGCCACAGGTCAATCAAGGCTTAACCCTATATTCGCTCCCTATACAACTGCATACAAAACCTCCACATTTTAACTTCTCCTCCTCCCACATTTTAATTTTCATGTCATCATTTATATCTTATTTTGTATATCCAATAACAAATTATTGTAGTTATAGAATTTTAAAAAATACATTGTCTTTTGATTTTTATAGTTAAAAATGATTTATGTGCCACTATTACAGTATTAGCATAATTGTATTTGACTATACTACTTTAATACTTTCATATGTTTTATACTTTCATATGTTTTCACATTGTTAGTGTCCTTTCATTTCAACTTGAAGAACTGCCATTAGCATTTCTTACAAGGCATGTCTATTGGTAATGAACTTATTCAGCTTTTTAAAAATTGTTCTTATTTTTATTGGTTTGGGTCAGTCTTTATCTTCATATTGGAAGGATAGCTTTGCTTGCTATAATAACGTTGGTTGGCACTTTTTCTTTCAACACTATGAGTATATCATTCCACTCTCTCCTGGCCTTCAAGAGTTCTGATGAGAAAACCACCAGAAGTACTTGTATGTAAGTTACTTTTCTCTTTCAAAATTCTCTTTTTGTCTTTGACTTATGAGAATCCTATATAATAAAGAGGTAATGCAAATTGACCGTCACACCCTTGCACAAGATGGCTGCCCCCATGTGGTCACAAGATGGCCACCACAAGATGGCTGGCAGGGGCGGGCAGTTGGGGGGGGACCAGGCCAGCAGGGGAGGGTAGTTGGGGGCAACTGGGCCAGTAAGGGAGGGCAGTTAGGGGCAATCAGGCTGGCAGGGGAGTGGGTAGGTGTTGATCAGGATGGCAGGGGAGTGGTTAGGGGGTGATCAGGCTGGCAGGTAGAAGCAGTTAGGGGGCAATTAGGCAGGCAGGCAGGTGAGCGGTTGGGAGCCAGCAGTCCCAGATTGTGAGAGGGATGTCTGACTGTGGGATCAGGCTTAAACTGGCAGTTAGACATCCCTCGAGGGGTCCCAGATTGGAGAGGGTGCAGGCTGGGGTGAGGGACACCTCCCCAGTGCATGAATTTCGTACACTGGACCTCTAGTTTGATTATAATGTCTGTTGGTGATAATCTCTCTTTTTTTTAATACTTTAAAAATTTTATATTATCTAATTTTGATTCCATGATCACCAAGCAATTTTCTTTTTTTTAAATTTTTTTTATTAAGGTATTATATATGTACATATCTTACCATTGCCCCCCCCCCCACAACCCATTCCCATACATGCCCTCACCCCCTAATGTTTTGCATCCGTTGGTTACTCTTATATGCATGCATATAAGTCCTTCAGTTGATCTCCTATTTCCCCCACCTCTCCCTAATCTTCCCGCTGTAATTTTACAGTCTGTTTGGTGCTTTACTGCCTCTGTGTCTATCTTTTTGTTCATCAGTTTATAATGTTTTTCATTATCCCCAAATGAGTGAGATCATGTGGTATTTTTCTTTCATTGACTGGCTTATTTCACTTAGCATAATGTTCTCTAATTCCATCCAGGTGCCTACAAATGCTAGTAATTCCTTCTTTTTTATGGCAGCATAGTATTCCATTGTGTAGATGTACCATAGTTTTCTGATCCAGTCATCTGCTGACGGGCACCTAGCCTGTTTCCAAATCTTAGCTATTGTAAATTGTGCTGCTATGAACATAGGGGTGCATATATCCTTTCTGATTGGTGTTCCTAGTTTCTTAGGATATATTCCTAGGAGTGGGATTACTGGGTCAAATGGGAGTTCCATTTTTATTTTTTTGAGGAAACTCCATACTGTTCTCCACAGTGGCTGCACCAGTCTACATTCCCACCAGCAGTGCACGAGGGTTCCTTTTTCTCCGCATCCTCACCAACACTTGTCGTTTGTTGATTTGTTGATGATAGCCATTCTGACAGGTGTGAGATGGTATCGCATTGTCGTTTTGATTTGCATCTCTCGGATAATTAGTGACTTTGAGCATGTTTTCATGTGTGTCTTGGCCTTCCTTCTGTCCTCTTTCGAAAAGATTCTATTTAGGTCCGTTGCCCATTTTTTTTATTGGATCATTTATCTTCCTTTTATTAAGTTGTATAAGCTGCCTGTAGATGTTAGAGATTAAAACTTTATCAGTGATAACATTTGCAAATATGTTCTCCCATACAGTGGGGTTTCTTGTTGTTTTGTTGATGGTTTCTTTTGCTGTGAAAAAGCTTTTATTTTGATGTAGTCCCATTTGTTTAGGGGCAGTATCAGTGAAGAAGTTCTTTTGGCATATGTCTGAGATTTTTCTGCCTGCGTATTCCTCTAGTATTTTTATGGTTTCCCATCTTATATTTAAGTCCTGTATCCATTTTGAGTTTATTTTTGTGTATGATGTAACTTGGTGGTCTAGTTTCATTTTTTTGCATGTATCTGTCCAATTTTCCCAACACCATTTATTTGAAGAGACTGTCTTGACTCCATTGTATGTTCATGCCTCCTTTGTCAAATATTAATTGCGCATAGTGGTTTGGGTCGATATCTGGATTCTCTATTCTATTCCATTGATCTATATGTCTGTTATTGTGCCAGTACCAGGCTGTTTTAAGGACAGTAGCTTTGTAATACAGCTTGAAATCTGGTATTGAGATCCCTCCTACTTTATTCTTCTTTCTCAGGATTGCTGTGGCTATTCGGGGTCTTTTTTTATTCCAGATGAATTTTTGGAGAGTTCTTTCTAGGTCTGTGGAATATGCCGTTGGTATTTTAATGGGGAGTGCATTGAATCTATAGATTGCTTTGGGTAGTATGGACATTTTGATGATGTCGATTCTACCAATCCATGAACATGGTATGTTCTTCCATCTGTTTACATCTTCCTCTATCTCTTTTTTCAGTGTCCTATAGTTTTCCGCATATAGGTCTTTTACCTCCTTGGTTAGGTTTATTCCTAAGTATCTTAATTTTTTTGGTGCGATGGTAAATGGGATTGCTTTTTTAGTCTCTCTTTCTGTAAGTTCACTATTGGTGTATAGAAATGCCATAGATTTCTTGGCGTTAATTTTGTATACTGCTACATTGCCGAATTCATTTATTACGTCTGCTAGTTTTTTGATGGAGTCTTTCAGGTTTTTTATGTACAATATCATGTCATCTGCAAATAGGGACAGCTTTACTTCTTCTTTTCCAATTTGGATGCCTTTTATTTCTTCTTCTTGTATAATTGCAATGGCTAATACTTCCAGTACTATGTCAAACAGGAGTGGTGAGAGTGGGCATCCTTGTCTTGTTCCTGTTCTTAGGGGAAATGGTTTTAGTTTTTGCCCATTGAGTATGATGTTAGCTGTGGGTTTATCATATATAGCTTTTATTATGTTGAGGTATGATCCTTCTATTCCCACCTTGTTGAGAGTTTTTATCAAGAAAGGGTGTAGGATTTTGTCAAATGCTTTTTCTGCATCAATTGATATGACTATGTGATTTTTATCTCTCAATTAGTTTATGTGATGTATCACATTTATTGATTTGCGGATATTGTATCATCCTTGCATTCCTGGGATAAACCCTACTTGGTCATGGTGTATGATCTTTCTGATGTACTGCTGGATCCGATTTGCTAGAATTTTGTTGAGGATTTTGGCATCTACGTTCATGAGGGATATTGGCCTGTAATTCTCCTTCATTGTGTTGTCTTTATCTGTTTTTGGTATTAGGGTGATGCTGGCTTCATAGAAGGAGCTTGGAAGTGTTCCTTCCTCTTGAATTTTTTGGAATAGTTGGAGGAGGATAGGTTTTAGTTCTTCCTTGAATGTTTGGTAAAACTCTCCTGTGAAGCCATCTGGCCTGGGCTTTTGTTTGCCGGAAGCTTTTTGATGACTGCTTCAAATTCTTCCATACTTAATGGCATATTGAGCTGTTTAGATTCTTTCTGATTGAGTTTTGGAAGGTAATATTTTTCTAGGAATATGTCCATTTCCTCCAGGTTGTCCAGTTTGTTGGAATAGAGTTGTTCGTAGTATTTTTTTAAATATATTTTATTGATATTTTTACAGAGAGGAAGGGGGAGGGACAGAGAGCTAGAAACATCGATGAGAGAGAAACATCGATCAGCTGCCTCCTGCACACCTCCCACTGGGGATGTGCCTGCAACCAAGGTACATGCCCTTGACCTGAATCGAACCTGGGACCCTTCAGTCCACAAGCCGACGCTCCATCCACTGAGCCTAACCGGTTTTGGCTATTTTTTAACAATCCTATGTATTTCAGTGGGGTCTGTTGTTATTTCACCTTTTTCATTTCTGATTTTGTTTATTTGGGTCCTCTCTCTTTGCTTATTGGTGAGCCTGGCTAGAGGTTCATCAATCTTGTTTATCCTTTTAAAGAACCAGCTCTTGGTTTTGTTGATCTTTTGTATTGTTTCTTTGGTCTTTATGTCATTCATTTCTGCTCTGATCTTTATTATTTCCGTCCTTCTGCTTACACTGGGCTTTTCTTGTTGCTCTTTTTCTAACTTTTTGAGTTGTTGGGTTAGGTAATTTATTACCATCGTTTCTTGTTTTTTGCAGTAGGCTTGTAGAGCTATGAACTTCCCTCTCAAGACTGCTTTTGCTGTGTCCCATAGATTTTGGATTGTAGTGTTTTCATTGTCATTTGTTGTCATGATGTTTTTTATTTCTTCTTTGATCTCTCTGTTTTTTATTTCTTCTTTGATCTCTCTGGTAACCCAGTCATGGTTTAATAGCATGCTGTTTAGTCTCCATGTGTTTGATTTCTTTGGGTTGTTTTTATTGTAGTTGATTTCCAGTTTTATGCCACTGTGTTCTGAGAGGATGCTTGATATGAAAATGACCCATGTGCACTTGAGAAGAATTTAGGATTGATGTTTCTTTGCTGATTTTTTGTTTAGAGGATTTGTCCAATGGTGATAGTGGGGTATTAAAGTCTCCTACTATGATTGTATTGCTGTCAATCTCTCCCTTGATTTCCTCCAGGAGTTTTTTTATGTATTTGGGTGCTCCTGTATTGGGTGCATATATGTCTACCAGAGTTATTTCTTCTTGTTGGATTGCTCCCTTTAGTATTATGAAGTGGCCTTCCTTATCTCTTGTTATGTCCTTCAGTTTGCGATCTAATTTGTCAGATATAAGTATTGCTACCCCAGCTTTTTTTTCAGTTCCATTTGCCTGGAAAACCTTTTTCCATCCCTTCACCCTCAGTCTTTGTGCGTCTTTTTTTCTGAGGTGGGTTTCTTGTAGACAGCAGATATATGGGTCATGTTTTCTTATCCAATCCATTACCCTATGTCTTTTGATTGGGGCATTTAATCCGTTTACATTTAAAGTTATTATTGATAGGTACTTATTTGTCGCCATTCCTATTCTTTACACCTGTGTTCCTTCTTCGCTTCCTATTTCTTTTTTTTTTTACAGCAGACCCTTTAGCATTTCTTGCATTGCTGGTTTGGTGGTAATAAATTCCCTTAGTCCTTTTTTGTCTGTGAAGCTCCTGATTTCACCTTCAATTTTGATTGACAGCCTTGCTGGGTACAGTATTCTTGGATTCAGACCCTCCCTTTGCATGACTTTGTATATTTCATTCCATTCCCTTCTGGCCTGATGAGTTTCTGTTGAAAAATCAGTTGCTTGTCTGATGGGGGTTCCTTTGTATGTAACTTTCTGTCTCTCTCTGGCCGCTTTTAAGATTCTTACTTTGTCGTTGGTATTTGCCAATTTAATTATAATGTGCCTTGGCGTCGGTCTTTTGGGGTTCAGTTTGCTTGGGACTCTGTGAGCTTCTTGGATTTGTGTGGGTTTTTTCTTCTCTATATCAGGGAAATTTTCTGTCATTATTTCTTCAAATAGGTTTTCTATTCCTTGCTCAGCTTCCTTTCCTTCTGGAACCCCTATTATGCGGATGTTGTTTTGTTTCGTGTTGTCCCAAAGTTCCCTTAGGCTCTCCTCCTGCCTTTTAATTTTTTTTTCTAGAAGTTGCTCTACTTGGGTATTTTTCCCCATCTTGTCTTCTAGCTCACTGATGCGGTCCTCTGCTTCTTCCAGTCTACTCTTGATGCTTTCTATTGAGTTCTTTACAGCAGCAATGTCATTTTTCATTTCTTCTTGGTTCTTCTTCATTTCCTCTTGGTTCTTGCTCATATTGTCGAATTTGTCTTCCATTCTTTTCAGCCACCTTATGACCATTTCTCTGAATTCTTTTTCTGGAAGGTTGCTTGCTTCCATTTCGTTTACTTCCTTTTCTGGTGATGCCTGCTTTTCTTTCATATGCGGGCTGTGTCTTTGTCTCCCCATGGTCTCTCTTCTCTGGGTGTCTGGTTATGTAGTTCTCTCTCTCCTTTCCGTGATGGAGTGTAGAGCTCCTCTGAACCCGTGTGTTTGCGCCAATTGGGGAGCGTTGTTCTGGGGCTCGCAGCTGTTTCGTGGGTGCCGCAGTTGTGGATTCTCAGGCTTCCGATAAGCTCCACTTTCCGGTTCCAGATGGCGGCGACTCCGCGTCCAAGCCCGCAGCTCCGGGAGGGGACCCAGCCACAGTGGGAGCTGCCAGGTCAGGGGAACCCCGTCTAGCAGTCTCCCACCTTCTTCTGGAGTTCAGCTGTCCCCCAACTTGCCAACAAACACTCCTAGTGCGACCCTCAGCTGTTTTTTCTTTCTGCTCCGGGACAAGGCTCGGAACACGTCTGTCTATTCCGCCGCCATTCTTTTTCCCCCAGAAGCTTTTTATTTTGATGTAGTCCCATTTGTTTATTTTCTTCTTAGTTTCTTTTGCCTAGGAGATGTATCTGCAAACATATTGCTATGAGAGATGTCTGAGATTTTGCTGCCTATAGTTTCTTCTAGGATTTTTATGGTTTCATAACTCACATTTAAGTCTTTTACCTATTTTGAGTTTATTCTTGTGTATGGTGTAAGTTGCTGGCCTAATTTCAATTTTTTTGACATATATCTCTCCAATAGTCCCAACACCATGTATTGAAGAGACTGCTTTACTCCATTGTATGCACTTGCCTCCTTTGTAAAATATTAGGTGAGCATAATGATTTGGGTAAATTTCTGGTTTCTCTGTTCTCTGTCTTAGAACTTGAAACCTGGTATTGTGGTACCTCCAACCTTGTTCTTCTTTCTCAAGATTGCTGTGGGTCTTTTTTGGTTCCATATGAATTTTTGGTGTATGTGTTTTAGATCTGTGAAATATGCCATTGGTGTTTAAATAGGGATTGCATTGAATCTATAGATTGCTTTGGGTAGTATGAACATTTTAATCATATAGATTCTACCAATGCATGAACATGGTATATTCTTCCACTTGTTAATATCTTCTTCTATCTCTTTTTTCAACATCCAGTAGTTTTCTGTATATAGGTCTTTTATCTACTTGGCTGATTTTATTCCTAAGTTAAATGGGATTGTTTTTTAGTTTCTCTTCCTGAGAGTTCATTATTGGTCTATAAAAATGCCTTATTTTTTGTTGTTAATTTTCTATGCTGCTACATTGCTGAATTCACTTATTAAATTTAGTAGTGTTTGGTGGAGTCTTTAGGGTTTTCTACATACAATATCATTTCATCTGTAAATAATCACAGTTATACTTCTTCCTTTCCAGTTAGGATGCCTTTCATGTTTTCTTCTTATCTGATTGCTATGGTTAAGACCTCAGTACTTGTTCCTGTTCTTAGGGAAAATCATTTTCATTTTTGCCCATTGAGTATGATGTTAGCTGTAGGTTTGTCATATATGGCCTTTATTATGTTGAGGTATGATCCCCTCTATTCCCACTTTGCTGAGAGTTTTTTATCAAAAAATGTGGCATTTTGTCAAATGCTTTTTCTTTTTCTATTGATATGATCATGTGATTTTTGTCTTTCAATTTGTTTACATGATGTATCATGTTTATTAATTTGCAAATATTGTACCAGCCTTGCATCCCTGGAATAAATCACACTTCGTCATGTTGTATGATCTTTTTAATATATTGCTGGATTTGATTTGCTAATATTTTGTTGTGGATTTTAGCATCTATGTCCATCAGGGATATTGGCCTGTAATTCTCTTTCATTGTAATGTCTTTATCTAGTTTTGTAATTAGGCTAATGCTAGCCACATAAAAAGAGCTTCCATTTTTTGGAATAGTTTGAGGTGGATAGTTTTTAGTTCTTCTTTGGATATTTGATAAAACTCCCCTGTGAAGCTATCCAGACCTGGTCTTTGGTTTTCTGGGCATTTATTCTTTAAATCACTGCTTCAATTTCATTAGTAGTTATAGGTCTATTCAGGTTTTCTGATTCTTCCTGATTCAGTTTTGGAGGATTGTACTTTTCTAGGAATGGACTTTTGTAGGAATATGTCCATTTCATCTGGATGTCCAGCTTATTGGAATATAGTTGTTCATAGTATTTTTTTTACAATCCTTTGTATATTTGTGGTATCAGTTGTTACTTCACTGCTTTTGTGTCTGATTTTATTTACTTGTGTCCTCTCTCTTGTTTTTTTTTTGTTGTTGTTTGTTTGTTTTGTTTTTTGATGAATCTGGCTAAAGGTTCATCAGTCTTGTTTATCTTTTCAAAGAACCAGCTCTTGGTTACATTGATCATTTGTATTTTTTTTTTATCTCTATGTCATTTATTTCTGCTCTGATCTTTATTTCCTTTCTTCTACTTACTCTGGGTTTCCTTCCTTCTACTTACTCTAGGTTTTTCTTATTGTTCTCTTTAAAATTCTTAACTTGTAGGGTTAAATTGTTTATTATTAATTGCCTTGTTTTTTGAAGTAGGCCTTGTTTTTTGAAGTAGCTACGAACATCTCTCTCAGGACTGCTTTTGTTGTGTTCGAGAGATTTTGGATTGCTGTGTGTTTATTTCATGAAGTTTTTTATTTCTTTCTTGATCTCATTGGTAACTCATTCATAGTTTAATAACATGCTATTTAACCTCCATGTGTTTGACTGTTTTTAAGTGCTTTTATTGTAGTTGATATCTAATTTCATGCTATTTTGATCCAAGAAGATGCTTGATATGCTTTCAATCTTGTTGAACTTGTAGAGACTTAGTCTGTCTCCTAACATGTGGCCTGTCTTTAAGAATGATCGATGTGCACTTGAGAAGACTGTATATTCTGGAGCTTTGGGGTGAAATGTTCTGTAAATATCAGTTAAATCTATCTGATCCAGTGTGTTATTTAGAGTCACTGTTTCCTTGTTTATTTATTTATTTTTTTCTGGAAGATCTATCCAGTGAAGTCAGCAGGGTGTTAAAGTCCCCTACTATGACTGTATTGCTATAAATCTCTCCCTTAAAGTCATCCAGAAGTGTTTTTATATATTTAGGTGCTCCTATATTGGGTGCATATATGTTTACCAGGGTTATATCCTCTTGTTGGATTGATCTCTTTAGTATTATGCAGTGTCTTTTATTGTCCCTTGTGGTGACCATCATTTTGAAGACTATTTTGTCAAATATGAGTGATGCTACTCCACCTTCTTTTCATTTCCATTTGCATGGAAAATTTTTTTTCTGTCCCTTCACTCTCACCCTATGTGAGCCTTTTGCTCTAAAGTGGGTCTCTTATAGACAGCATATGTTTAAGTCATGTTTTCGTATCCATTCAGCTACCCTATATCTTTTTATTGCAGCATTTAATCCATTTACATTTAAGCTTATTATTGCTAGGTACTTATTTCTTGCCATTTTAATTATTTATGCCTATGTTTCTCTCTATATATATTCCTTCTTATTACAGCAGTCCCTTTAGCATTTTTTACAGTGCTGGTTAGATGATGATAAACTCCTTTACCTTTTTTTTTTTTCTGGAAAGCTCTTTATCTATTTTCAATGATAGCTTTGCTAGATATAGTCATCTTGGTTTCAGATCCTTGCTTTTCATTATCTTGAATACTTTATGCCGATCCCTTTGGGATGTAGAGTTTCTGATGAGAAACCAGCTGCCAGTCTTATCGGAACTCTATGTAGGTAACAAATTGCTTTTCTCTTGTTGCCTTTAGGATTCTCTCTTTGTCTTTAATTTTTTGGCATTTTAATTATGATGTGTCTGGGCTTGGGCCTGTTTGGGTTCTTCTTGTTTGAGACTCTCTGTGCCTCCTAAACTTGTGTGACTTTTTCCTTCACCAGGTTAGGAAAGTTTTCTGCCATTATTTCTTCAAACAGGTTCTCAATACCTTGCTCACACCCTTACCCTCTGGTACTCCTATGATGTGAATATTTTTACATTTCATGTTGTTCCACAGCTTCCTTAAGCTGTCCTACTGTTTTTTAATTGTTTTTTTCTCTTTGGTTCTCTGATTGAGTGATTTTTTTCTACCCTGTTTTCTAATTCACTGAACCAATACCTGCCTCCCCCTAATCTGCTGTGTATTCCTTCCAATGTGTTCTTTATTAGTGTTATGTCATTCTTCTTTTCTTACTGGTCTCTTTTCCTAATTTCTATATCTTTTCTCATGCCGTTGAGCATACTTGTAATCATTATTATGAACTATATATCTGATAAATTTCTTATCTCCATTTGATTTAGCTCTTCTTTTGAAAAATTCTCTTGTTCTTTCATTTGGGGCTTCTTTTAATCCCCCAATTTGGCTACCTGTTTGTGTTTGTGTTTATGTATTAAGTAGATCTGCTATGACTTCCAGTCTCTAGTGCAGGACAATGTCCGATGCTGTTTGTGACTGGCCCAGGCTACCCTATTTGGAGCTATCAGCAATTTACAGCTTGTGGCTCCCTCTGCTGGGGCTGGGTTTCTTTGGAAAGGACCAGGGTGTGCACCAAAATCTGTTTTTCCTAGCCCAGGGCCCAGATTGCTGCAGTCTGATTTTTATTCAGTCTTGATTAGTCTCAGGCTACTAACTACAGCAAGGCATAGACTCCATAGGATGGGGTGAGAGGTTTTACAACAGGGTGTGGCAACGGCTTCCCCCTTCCAGGCAAAAGCTGTCTGATGGTAAGTGTCTGTCTGAGAAAGATGTCTTCTGCAATATGAGGGAATGACTCAGCACAGGAAACTGGGATCAGAGCTCTAATCCCAGAGTTCCCAACCCAGGTTTTCCTCACACAGCTCTAGTCCACTATGCCCTCCCTCTACTGGAGCCCAAGGTGAGAGGCTGCACACAAAATGTTGTGTGATGGCCTTTTATGTGGGTGCCTGCATTTCCAACCTTCTTTCCCTGGCAGATAGCAACCCCGCTGCTATTTACAGCCAGCTTTTATGTGGGCACTTTTCTCAGTTCTGGTACTCTGGGATGGGGATCCCATCTTGGGCTTTATACCACATTGTTCTCAGTGGGAACACACCACAACTGAAATATCCCTCTGGAACTTCACCTGCTGTCTGTGGGAGTCTGGCCAGCCCTTTAGTGCCTCCATATTTTCTAACAATCTCCACTTTCCATCCTTGGTTATCAGGGTTCTCTCCAGCTAGTCTTTGGTTGATTATTCAGGCTATTTTTTTCTGTATTTTAGTTGTAATTCCAGTTTGGTTCTGGGAGAGTGTTAGTGTAGCTTTCACTTACTCCACCACCATTTTGCCACCCTCATGTCCAGTGATCTTCAGTAGCTTACCCAAAGTCACCCAGCTCAGCAACAAACAAAAGCTAAAACTCTTGGTCACTCCACTTTTATTTATTGCTGCCTTCCTTTGTGCCCTAAAATAATTGCCATATTGTTGTACAAGGAGCTGGCTTTAATCTAAGAATACATACAGCCAAGAAAATACTACCCTTTTGTATCATTAGTTTGACCTTCCTGAATCATTCTTTCAGGCTATCACAAATAAAATGTATATTTCTTTCATAATTATATTTGCTTTTTAGAATTTAAGAGGCTTCAGTGATTCTTTCTTTTTTTATGTTTCTTGTTAAAATTTGTGTCAGAGAGTTGAATGGAAGTCCTCTTTTTCTTGTAGTAGTTGTCTTTGAGCAAGCAGGATCCCACTGATCAGTCTTTTCAAAGGCAATTATTGCATCTTCTGAATTTTTTTTAAAGCTTTGCTAAGTAACGTCAGTGGAGAGGGCTTGGGAACAGGGTCTCCTGAATCTTTTCATGTTATTTCTGTTCTTTACCATGTCCCATTACTAAGGGCAGTCTGAAAGGTGAAAGTAAAGGGCAGTCAGCAGAAGGAGGAGGGCAGTTAATAGATTGAAGAACTTTTCTTGGGGCATCACTTCCCCTCATTGTTACCTTATAGAGGAGGCCTACCAGGCTAAACTAAGGAATGACTGAGGCCTTTAGAACTGCTATTCTTTGAGATAATATGACAGTGTTGAAGAATGAGAGCAGTGAAATGCAAGCTAGAAATCACGGACTGTGATTGTTCAGAGAAAAGTCTTCAGGGAAGAGAGACTTGGGTTTGAATTCTTATATATGCTGATTAAGAATTCTTATATATGCCTCAAGTATGCTCATCTGTAAAATAGGACTAAAACATCTACCTTTCCAGTTTATTCTTAAAGTTAAATGACATAATAATATATAATCAATCTGGTGCTTATAAGAAAGTAGTTGTTGTTGTATTTCATAGGCAGATCTATGGAGATTTGACAGTTTTACAGAAAAGGCCTTGTAAGTATGGCGGTAAGTATGAGGGCTCTGGTATCTTCCCAGTGCCAGATAACTCTAAATTTCCAGGTTCCAATACTGCAAAGGAGAGGAGAGAATTGAAAATTTGGACATACTAGAGTCACTCATTCCCTGAGCTGGATGATCTGCCAGGGGAGGCCTAACAGATGCTGATCTTACTCCTGTCTTCCCTGTGTGTGTCCTGGTACATAGGTTGGCTATTCACCAGCTAGCACAACAGTTAATGGGATGTGCTCAGTCCCAAAAATTTTATAGTCAACAAACCATCCAGCAAAACACTGAACAGACTTCATTGATCACCTACTGTTCTTGTCCTTTCTCATGAACCCAAATGAGAAGCTGAACTTTTCTGGAAGTAAATAGGCTGAAAACTATCTGCTTTTGTCAAGGTTTGAGATTTTCCTAGAACACTGTGGAAAAGAATCATTGTTGACCTTAAAGTCAGTGGTTTTTTTGGACTTTCCAATACAATTCAACTAAAGGCCATTGAAAAACTTCAGTAGGAATGGTAGAACAATGTGATTTTCAAAGCTATAGGTTTTGGAGATTTTAAAAAGGCAACCATCATCCTGTTGAATTATTTACAACATTTAAAAATAATTTTGTCTTATTTTCACAAATGTTTATTTTTGAACCTAAAAATAATATATGTGCTTTTACTTTAAACCATATGTAAAAAATAATTCAAAATGGATTAAAGTCCTAAACATAAGATGTAAAACTATAAAACTCTTACAAGAAAGCATAGGGGGAAAGCACCATGACATTGGCTTTGGCAATAATTTCTTGGATGTGACACTAAAGCACAGGCAACAAAAGAAAACATAGATAAACTGGATTGCCCCAAAATGAAAACTTTTGTGTATCAAAGGACACAATCAACATAGTGAAAAGGCAACCCAGGGAATGAAAAAGTCTTTAAAAATTATATATCTGATAAGGGACTAATATCTAGAATATATGAAGAACTTCTCCAATTCAACAACAAAACCAAACAATTAAATTTTAAAAAATGGACTTGAAAAAAGACTCAGTAGTCTTTCATCAAACTGAGATATGCAAATGGCCAATAGGCAGGTGAAAAGATGCTCAACATCACTAGTCATTAAGGAAATGCAAACCAAAATCACAATTTGATACCATTACACATCCATTAGAATGACTATTATTAAAAACAAAATAGCAATTGTTGGGAAGGATCTGGGAAATAAAAATCCCTGTGTATTGCTGATGAAAATGTTGTGGAAAACAGTTTGGAAGTTCCTTTAAAAGTTAAAAATAGAATTACCATATGATCCAGCAATTTCACCCCTAGCAGAGTGATTAACAAAGACTGAAGAGAAGAGATAATGGGGAGTTATTGTTTAATGGATTTCTGTTTGGGATGATGAAAAAGTATTGAAAAATAGTAGTAGAGATTGTTGTGCAATACTGTGAATGTACACCTAATGAACTATACACTTAAAATGATAAATTTTGCTATGTGTATTTTACCACAATAGAAAAAGTAATATGTGTGCAAGTTAAAAGCATCATTCAGACTAACTTATCTCAGAGTGGGGGTGGCAAGAAGAGAAAAACCAAACAACTTATATTCTGATATGCATAGCCCCTGAACACAGACAATCATGTGATGAAGGCCTAATGAGGGGTTTAGGGTCTGGGCTGAGGTGGGGGAAAAAGGGGACATCTGTAATACTATCAAAGAAAAATAAATAAAAGCATCATTTAATACAAAATTGTATTAAATAAGAAGAGAACATCTTTCTTCTTCTTTCCCCCCTACTCTTAATAAATACTTTTAATTGTTTCTGTGGTTATGTCCATAATTCTAAATCACCTGTGTATATTTCTATGCCTCAATCCTCCCACTGTAGTTAGTATTTGAGGCCTCTTAACAAGGATGGATGAAAAATTGGGTGTACTTCCACTAACTCCCACCAATCCTCTGCCTCGGTCTCCTGATTTTTTGACTTTCTAGAGGTTAATTTTTTAGCTTTAAATAACATACTTAAACCTTTATATTCTAAAACTTTTCTAATATGAAAAATTTTAAACATATACAAAAGTAGAGAGAAGAATAGATTAAGCCCCTATGTAGTTAGCACCTAGCTTCTCTTATGAACCCAGAGTCAATCTGGTTTCATCTATATCTCCACTCACTCCCTCCTTCTCATTATTTTGAAACAAATCTTAGACATTACATTATTTTATCTATAAATATTTTAATATGTATTTCTTAAAAATAAGGACTCAAGAACACACATAACATAACTGCAATGCCATTACCACGCCTAAAACAATGAACAATGATTCCTTAAAAGCCAGTTAATGTTGAAATTTTGCTGTCTCATATTTTTTCTGAGTTTGTTCAAATGAGGATCCAAATAAGTTCCTTACATTGCAATTGGTTGACATGTCTCTTTAGCCTCTTTTAATTTATAGGTTCCCCACCTCTCCTTTTCTTACCACTGCAATGTAAGTTGTGGAATAAACTGGGTTGTTTGACTTGTAGAGTTTCCACTCTCTGGATTTTGATGATGGTATCTTCATGGTGTCATTTAACATGTTTTCTCTATAAATTGGTAGTTAGATCTAAGACTTGCTCATATTGAGATTTGATTTTCTGGTGAAAACATTTCATACTTAATTTTGTTAACTTCCATCAGGTACTACATCACATCTGGTTGCATCATTTAAAAATAATTCCAGCAGCTGTTGATGACCATTGCCTAGATCAGGGGTGGGGAACATTTGGTCTGTGGGCCATATAAGACCCACAAAATCATTTGGTCTGGCCTTACCAAGGCATTAGGGGTGAATTAATTAAATGTTTGACCAAATATAGCAGGCTAATTTTTAAGTTGATAATTTTGTATGGCCTGGGAATCCTATCTAATGAAGAGGGAATATGCATATTAACAAGATGGCTGTGCCCACAGTGAAGGCATGGATTCCATAACACAAGATGACTGCGCCCGCAGCAGAGGCCGAGTTCCTGTAAGGAGCCATAACGAGCAATCAGCAGGGACCTGAGGCTGCGTGGTGCTGGGCCGGGGCAGGGGACCTGAGGCTGCACCCCCCACCTGGTAGGGTTTGACAGGGGACCTCAGGCCACACCCCCTACCCCAGTGCCAGGCCTGGGGACCTCAGGCCATGCCCTCCACCCTGGCACTGGGCCAGAGGACCTGTGGCCGCACCCCCTGCCCCGGTGCCAGGCCAGGGGACCTGAGGCTGCACTCCCCACCTGGCAGGGTTTGACGGGGACCTTAAGGCGTGTCCCCTGCCCTGGTCCAGGCTGGGGGACCTCATGCTGCACACCCTGCCCTGGTGCCAGGCCAGGCAACCTTAGGCCATGGTCCCCACTCGCAGGGCTTGACGGGGGTGGGGCCAGCCGGGTCTGGGTCTTGTGTGATTTCAAGGTGCATGTGGGTGGGCAGGGACTTGACTCTGGTTCCCATGGCGCACCCCAGACTCTGACAGGAGAAAGATTTTCATATACATTTTACTAATTTTCTTTCATCTCTGACACTTCTATTATAGAGAAAGGGCAAATAGCAATATTAAAATATTTCCTTCAATAAATTGCCTTTTAATGTGCACAAATTTCATGCACCAGGTTCCTAGTGATGTTATAAATATCCAAATGGCTCTTGGCAGAAAAAAGGTTCCCACTCCTGCCCTAGATCCATTAATTCATTAGGGGTAGTGATGATCTCTCAATCCTTATTCTCTTGATAGTTGGAATGCTTCTGTAAAAAGAAACAACTGAAGTGTCCTTTGCTAGATACTAGTAATTGAACAAAGAAAAGGTGGTACGTACACTGGGTGGGCAGATTATTATGATCTCTGAATGCATAATAATCTGGCCACTCAGTTTATATCCTATATAATAAAAGGCTAATATGCAAATTGTCCCTTTGACCAGGAGTTTGACCAGCAGGCTGGTGGGCCAACTGCCCATATCCCCTTCCCCTGGCCAGGCTGGCTGGACCCCACCCATGCATGAATTCATGCACTGGGCCTCTAATAAACTCATAGACACAGACAACAGGGGATGGAGGGTTAGTAAAAGGGTTCAAATACAGGGTGACTGAAGATTGACTTTGGGTTGTGGGCACACAATGCAATATACAGATGACTTGCACACCTGAAACCTATATAATATTATTAACTAATGTCATCCCAATAAATTTGATAAAAAAAGAAATTTCCCCATTTGACTATTTGGCTATCCTAAGATACAAGAAAAAGCAGAAGTAATTTCTTGTCTCTTTTAATGATAGTAAAACTTGTTTAATTACTAGTTTTAAAAATAATGAGTTGATTTAGTGGCATCCTCTAATGGTTACCATTGAATTCTTTTTTCTTTTAGGATCACATTGAACCCATAGTTGATGTGTTTAAAGTCCTTGCATTTAAATTCTTATAATGTTCAAATTATCCTGTCTTTGGCCAATGATAGCCTCTGCAAATTTGCTCCTGAATTTTTTTGACCCAATTCCAAGGGTCTTTATTACCTTCCTCATTTTCTAGTATGAGTAGATGTTCCAGACACATTTTCTGCCCACAACCAAGATTAACCATTTCTCCAAGGCGTTCTGGTTATTTTTAGTCTACGTTTTTTCTTTGACAATCTCAATTTCTGTCAGCTATAACATTACTTTTACACATCTTCAAGATTTGTTAACATTTGGTACTGTGAGCATAATTAATCTCCCTAACTTTGTCTATAGGCTGGTTATAAAAACTGTAAACCAAAAGCCAACATTTGCAAAATTACAATTATATAAATACCACCTATTGATGAACTTCATAAAGAATGATTAGATCCAGGAGAGGGAAGATGGCGACTGGCAGGAAGGTAGGGAGGGAGAGAGTGTGAGAGAGTAAGGAACCCATAGAGGAGAGTGTAGACATGTGTGGTGTGTGTGTGTGTATGAGCTAGGGACAGTTAGATTCTGCAGGTCCTCCAAGGGGCTGCCAAAATGGGCAGTGCTAGACGGCGGAGCCCCGTGCACAAAGCGGTCACTTCTGGGCGGCCGGTGCAGGCACGGAGACCACGCCATCTTGAGAAACAGAGCTGCTTAAGACTAGGATCCTGGTCTCAGACACAAACCAGGACCCTGCAGCCACTGAGGACAGAGAACTGCAACCACAGCTTCAGACCAACAGACAACAAGAATCCAGACTTCCCGGCAGCAGATTTCTGTGAGTCAAAGAGCCTATCCCCCTCCCCGCAGGCTCGTGGATAGTGCCATAGTAACTGATAGACCGGCCCCTCTCTTGAGCTGCAGCGCCCCTATGGGAAATTGAGCTTGAGAGTGCGTGGGATGCAGCTGCTCTACGGGGAATTTGAGCTTGAGAGTGCGCGCAGGACACAGCGCTGCTATTGGAATTTGAGAGACTGGAATCTGCTCCCCGCAATGCAATCGGGCAAACAAACCCGAAGCCCACGCAGGGCGGCAGTGCCACCTGACTTTGATTCTGGGCAAGCGCACACGGAAGTCAGTTTTCCACAGCACAGGCACGCCACAGAGCTATTGTGCAACCCAGTCCCCCATGGTGACCTGGACCCAAATTCTCCTGGCAAGAGGCAGCACTGAGCACCACTGACTTGACTCTGTTTCTTACCATGTGTGCCTGGGATCCCTGACTCACAGCGCATTCACACTAAGAGCCAGTGACTCAAATTCTTAGTGCGTGCGCACACAGAGACCCTGATTCTCAGCGAGAAGCCACACAAGGCAAAAGAGACTCTGATGCTCGATTCTTGGTGCAGACACAGGAAAACTCTGACTCCTGGCACATGCTAGGGGACTCATTTTCTGCACACGCCAACAGTGCGGTGCAGGTAGGGTCCCTGATTCTAGGTGCACACACGAGACCACACTGAATGCTGGGAACACTGATCCTGGGCAAGCCTGGTTCCCACCAACACACGGCAGCCACAGGTCCTAGTGTCGGAGCACTTCAGTAAAACTCGGGTGGTGTGAAGTTCCCATGGCACACGGCCCAGGTCCATGCAACTTGAAGTTTGAACCTTCTGGTGATAGTCAGAATGGAGAGACAATACAATCCCCAGAGGAAAGAAAATGAGGAGTCTCCAAGAAAGGAAATTAGTGAAATTGAAGCATACAACATGACCAAAAAAGAGTTCAGAGTAATGGTCATGGAATTTATACATTGGATGGATGAGAAAATCAACAACCTATGCAAGAATCAGGAAGAAATGAAAAGTGATATAGCTATAATAAAAAACACCATGGAAAGTTTCAACAGTAGACTAGAAGAAGCAGAGGACTGAATCAGTGAGTTAGAAGGTAAGGTAGAGAAACAATCTCAATCTGAACAGCAATTGGAGAAAAAAATTAAAAAGCAGGAGGAAAACCTAAGGGAACTTTGGGACAACATGAAACAAAGTAACATACGTATAATAGGGCTGCCAAAAGGACAAGAAGAGCAGCAAGGATTAGAAAATCTATTTGAAGAAATAATGACAGAAAACTTCCCTGATATGGGGAAGAAAAAGTTACACAAGTACAGAGAGTCCCAAGCAGGATCAACCCCAAAAGACCCACACCAAGACATGTCATAATTTCAATGGCAAATATCATCGACAAAGAGAGAATCTTAAAGGCGGCAAGAGAGAGACAGAGAGTTACCTACAAAAAAACCCCCATCAGATTATCAAATGATTTCTCAACAGAAACACATCAAGCTAGAAGGGAATGGAAGGAGGTATACAAAGTGTTGCAAAGCAAAGGACTGAATCCAAGAATACTCTATCCAGCAAGACTATCAATCAAAATTGAAGGGGAAAACAGGAGCTTTGCAGACAAAAAAAGGCTAAGGGAGTTTATCATCACCAAACCAGCAATGCAAGAAATGCTAAAGGGAATACTGTAAAAAGAAGAAATAAAGAGGTAAAAAGGAACACAGACACAAAAATAGATATGACTAAAAACAAATAACTTTAAACGTAAACAGACTAAATGTTCCAATCAAAAGACATCGAGTGGCTGAATGGATAAAGAAACAAAACCTATATATATGCTGTCTACAAGAGACCCACCTCAGAATAAGAGACTCACACAGATTGAAAGTGAAGGGATGGAAAAATATCTTTCAGGCAAATGGAAATGAAAAATAAAGCTGGGGTAGCAATACTTATATCTGGCAAAATAGACCTCAAAGTAAATGCCATAAAAAGAGATAAGGAAGGCCACTTCATAATACTAAAGGGATCGATACAACAAGAGGATATAACCCTGATAAACATATGCACCCAACGCAGGAGCACCCAAATACATAACAAAACTCCTGGAAGATATCAAGGGAGAGACTGACAACAATACAATCATAGTAGGGGACTTTAATCCACCACTGACATCACTAGATAAATCCTCTAGACAAAAAATCAGCAAAGACACAGCAATCCTAAATGACTCACTAGGTCAGATGGACTTAACTGACATCTTCAGAACATTTCATCCCAAGGCCACAGAATATACGTTCTTCTCTAGTGCACATGGGTAATTTTCAAAAAAGACCACATATTGGGTCACAAGCAAAGTCTCCCCAAATTCAAGAAGATTGAAATCATACCAAGCATCTTCTCAGACCACAATACCATAAAATTAGAAATAAACTACAATAAAAACAATCCAAAAATCTCAAACATTTGGAAGCTGAATAGCATGCTATTAAATAATGACTGGGTTACCAAAGAGATCAAAGAAGAAATTAAAAGCATCTTGGGAACTAATGACAACAAAAACACAACAATCCAAAATCTATGGGACACAATGAAAGCAGTCCTGAGAGGGAACTTTATAGCTCTACAAGCCTACCTCAAAAAACAAGAAAAAATAGTAGTAAATCATCTAACTCTACAACTCAAAGAATTAGAAAGAGATCAACAAGAAAAGCCCAGAGTGAGCAGAAGGAAGGAGATAATAAAGATTAGAGCATAAATAAATGACATAGAGACCAAAAAACAATACAAAAGATCAATGAAACCAAAAGCTGGTTCTTCGAAAGGATAAACAAGATTGATGAACCTCTAGCCAGGCTCACCAAGAAGCAAAGAGAGAGGACCCAAATAAACAAAATCAAAAATGAGAGAGGGGAAATAACAACAGACCCCACTGAAATACAAAGGATTGTTAAAAATACTATGAACAACTCTATTCCAACAAACTAGACAACCTAGAGGAAATGGACATATTTCAAGAAAAATACAACCTTCCAAAACTCAATCAGGAAGATTCTAATAATCTCAATAGGCCGATAACTATGGAAGAAATTTAAGCAGTCATCAAAAAGCTCTCAGCAAACAAAAGACTGGGGCCAGATAGCTTCACAGGGGAGTTATAACAAACATTCAAGGAAGAACTAAAACCTATCCTCCTCAGACTATTTCAAAAAATTCAAGAGGAAGGAACACTTCCAAGCTCCTTCTATGAAGCCAGCATCATCCTAATACCAAAACCAGATAAAGACAACACAATGAAAGAGAATTATAGGCCAATATACCTCATGAACATAGATGCCAAAATCCTCAACAAAGTTCTAGCAAATCGGATCCAGCAGTATATCAGAAAGATCATACACCATGACCAAGTAGGATTTATCCCGGGGATGCAAGGATGGTACAATATTCGCAAATCAATAAACGTGATGCATCACATAAACAAATTGAGAGATAAAAATCACATAATCATAGCAATTGATGCCTAAAAAGCATTTGACAAAATCCAACACCCCTTCTTGATCAAAACACTCTGCAAGGTGGGAATAGAAGGATCATACCTCAACATAATAAAAGCCATATATGATACACCCACAGCCAACATCATACTCAATGGACAAAAACTAAAACCATTTCCCCTAAGAACAGGAACAAGACAGGGATGCCCACTCTCACCACTCCTGTTCAACATAGTACTGGAAGTACTAGCCATTGCGATCAGACAAGAAGAAGAAATAAAAGGCATCCAAATTGGAAAAGAAGAAGTAAAACTGTCCTTATTCACAGATGACATGATATTGTACATAAAAAAACACGAAATACTCCATCAAAAAATTATTAGACTTAATAAATGAATTTGGCACTGTAGCAGGATATAAAATTAATGCCAAGAAATCTATGGCATTTCTATACACCAACAATGAACTTATAGAAAGAGAGACTAAAAAAGCAATCCCATTTACCATCACACCAAAAAAATTAAGATACCTAGGAATAAACTTAACTAAGGAGGTAAAAGACCTATATGCGAAAAACTACAGGACACTGAAAAAAGAGATAGAGGAAGACATAAATAGATGGAAGAACATACCGTGTTCATGGATTGGTAGAATCGACATCATCAAAATGTCCATACTACCCAAAGCAATCTACAGACTCAATGCAATCCCCATTAAAATACCAATGGCATATTTCACAGACCTAGAAAGAACTCTCCAAAAATTCATTTGGAATAAAAAAAGACCCCGAATAGCTGCAGCAATCCTGAGAAAGAAGAACAAAGTAGGTGGGATCTCAATACCAGATATCAAGCTGTATTACAAAGCCACTGTTCTTAAAACACCCTGGTACTGGCACAAGAACAGACATATAGATCAATGGAATAGAATAGAGTACCCAGAAATTGTCCCAAACCACTATGCACAATTAATATTTGACAAAGGAGGCATGAATGTACAATGGAGTCAAGATAGTCTCTTCTACAAATGGTGTTGGGAAAATTGGACAGATACATGCAAAAAAATGAAACTAGACCACCAACTTACACCATACACACAAAAAAAAAAACTCAAAATGGATAAAGGACTTAAACATAAGACAGGAAACCATAAAAATACTAGAGGAATCCACAGGCAGAAAAATCTCAGACATATGCCTAAGGAACTTTTTCACTGATACTGCTGCTAAGGCAATGGAAACTAAAGAGATAATAAACAAATGGGACTATATCAAAATAAAAAGCTTTTGCCCAGCAAAAGAAACCATCAACAAAACAATAAGAAAGCCCACTGCATGGGAGAACATATTTGCCAATGTCATCACCGATAAGGGTTTAATCTCCAACATTTACAGGGAACTCATACAACTTAAAAGGAAGATAAACAATCCAATAAAAAAATGGGCAACAGACCTAAATAGACACTTTTCGAAGGAGGACAGAAGGAAGGCTAAGAGACATATGAAAACATGTTCAAAGTCACTAATTATGGGAGAGATGCAAATCAAAACAACAATGTGGTATCATCTCACACCCGTCAGAATGGCTATCATCAACAAATCAACAAATGACAAGTGTTGGCGCAGACACAGGGAAACTGTCATTGAACTCTTGGCGAGGATGCGGAGAAAAAGGAACTCTTTTGCACTGCTGGTGGGAATGCAGACTGGTGCAGCCACTGTGGAGAACAGTATGGAGTTGCCTCAGAAAACTAAAAATGGAACTCCCATTTGACCCAGTGATCCCCCTTCTAGGAATATATCCCAATACACTAGAAACACGAATCAGAAAGGATATATGCACCCCTATGTTCATAGCAGCACAATTCACCATAGCTAAGATTTGGAAACAGCCTAAATTCCCATCAGCAGATGAGTGGATTAAAAAACTGTGGTACATCTACACAATGGAATACTACGCTATGGTAAAAAAGAAGGAGTTCTTACTATTTGCAACAGCATGGATGGAACTGGAGAGCATTATGCTAAGTAAAATAAGCCAGGCAGAGAAAGACAAATACCACATGATCTCACTCATTTGTGGAATATAATGAACATAAACTGATGAACAGGGACAGATCCAGAGGCAGAGAAGCATCAATCAGACTGCCAGACCTCAGAGGGTAGGTAGGGGAGGTTGGGGGAAAGGAGGAGAGATTAACCAAAAGACTTGTATGCATGAATATAAGCCTAACCAATGGACATGAACACCAGGGGGGTGAGGGCATAAGGGGGGGGTGTTGGGGGGCTAATGAAGGGATGAGGACACATATGTAATACCTTAATCAATAAAGAAATTTTAAAAAAAGAAATTAAAAAAAAGAATGATTAGATCCATTGCTAAGGAAATATATGTACTTCTAATACACTACACTGACCACTGGAAGAAAATCTCATGGCCAAATTGATTCTTTTTACAATTATAATCATTTACTCAATGTCATGCCACTTTTTATTCTACTTCATATTTGTACTATGATATTGTGTGGTTATTTATTTTCCCTGAAACTTCTAGCTGTTTTGTTTTTATTGTTGACATATTGATATGCTTTTATCTGACTAAATTTTCTTGGTTTCTAATCATAGAGTTGTGAAATGGTATCCACTTGCATTTTGAAGATATATATGGAGGAGTTTTTTGATATATCTCATTTTATTTTATTTATTTTACTAGTGGCTCACTGCACGAAATTCGTGCATGGGGGAGGGGGTGTTCCTCAGCCCGGCCTGCACCCTCTCCAATCTGGGACCCCTCGAAGGATGTCCTACTGCCGGTTTACAGGGATCTGGCATAAACCGGCAGTCGGACACCCCTCTCACAATCGAGGACTGCTGGCTCCTAACCGCTCACCTGCCTGCCTGCCTGCCTGATTGCCCCTAACCACTCTGCCTGCTGGCCTGCTTGCCCACAACTCCCCCCCGCCACTGGCCTGCTTGCCCCCAAATGCTCCCCTTCCTGCCAGCCTGATCACCCCCAATTGCCCCCTGTGCCAGTGTGCTCACCCCCACCTGCCCCCCTGCTGGCCTGCTCACTCCAAACTTCCCCCCTCCCCACTGTCCTAATCACCTCCAACTGACCCCCACTGACGGCCTGCTTGCCCCCAACTGGCCCCCCTGCGGGTCTGCTTACTGCCAATGGTTCTGCCCCCCACCAGCCTGATCACCCACAACTGCCCTCCCCTCTTGGCCTCTAACTGCCTCTAACTCGGCCCCGCCACCATGGCCTTGTCCAGAAGAATGTCCGGAATGTCTCCTGGAAGGTCTCCCAGTCTAATTAGCATATTACCCTTTTATTAGTATAGTAGAGGCCTGGTGCATGGGTTGGGGCTGGCTGGTTTGCCCTGAAGGGTGTCCTGGATCAGGGTGTGGGTTCCCTTGGGGCGTGGGGCGGCCTGGGCAAGGGGTCTGTGATGGTTTGCAGGCTGGCCATGGCCCCTGGTGACCCAAGCTCCCAGCCCCTCCTTTTTTTCTTTTTTTTTTTCAGCACCTTCTTGAGCGGAGTCCAGGGCTGGCTGGAAGCAGCTATCTGGGATTTATTTATCTTCTATAATTGAAACTTTGTAGCCTTGAGTGGAGGCCAGGGCCGGCCAGGGCGGGCAGGAAGCTTGGCTTCCTCCATCGTTGGGGGCAACCAAAGCCTCCTGCTCACTCCAGCTCCATGGCCGCCGCCATCTTGGTTGGGTTAATTTGCATACTCGCTCCTGATTGGATGGTGGTGTGGCTTGTGGGAGTAGTGGAGGTACAGTCAATTTGCATGTTAATCTTTTATTAGGTAGGATTTTAAAGAAAATTGCTTGCGTTTTTAAAATAAGGTTGTTGCTCATTGGCCATACTTTATTTTATTTTTTATAAATCTTCACCCAAAGATTTTTTTCCATTGATTTCTAGAGAGAGTGGATGGGAGGGAGAATAGAGAGAGAGAAAGAGAGAGAGAGAAATAGACATGAGAGACACATTGATTGATGGCCTTCCATGTGTGCTCCTACTGGGGTTGGGGAACCTGAAACCAAGGTATAATATGCCCTTGACCAGGAATCAAACCCATGACCCTTCAGTCCACAGATGGGCACTCTAACCACCAAGTCAAACTGGCTAGGGTTTGATACTTCTCATTTTAATTTTGACCTATTGTTTTCCAGACCTGTTGCAGATTTTCGAGCTAAGATTATTGTCATTGAACTCTTAGGTAAATTGCACTTTTCCTGGGTCACAGATATTTCTCTGTCTTGGATTCCTACTTTCTGTAATAGAATACATTTTCAAATGCTTTTTTAATTTTTAGAAAGGTTTATGGAAGATAAACTTACGGATTCCTTTCTACCTGGAACTGTATTTATTTTTATTTCCTAATTGATTGATAGCTTGGCTGGGTATAGATTTTTAGGTTTAAAATATTTCTCATCCAGGACTGTAAATGAATTTCTCTGTTGTCTTCTAGCATTTAGTATTGTCAATTATAAATCTTACTAGAGGCCTGGTGCACGAAATTGGTGCACTTAGGCCCGGGAAGTAGGCCTAAGCTGGCAGTCAGACATCCTTAGCACTGCCATGGGGGTGGGAGAGGCTCCTGCCACCGCCACCGCCACTGCACTCACCAGCCGTGAGCCTGGGTCAGGGCTTCTGGCTGAGCGGTGCTCTCCCTGTGGGAGTGCACTGATCACCAGGGGGCACTGAGCAGCTGCCCCCTGGTAGTCATTGCGCATCATAGCAACTGGTCATTCCGCCGTTTGGTTGATTTGCATATTAACCTTTTATTATATAGGATGTTTACCTTAGTGACAGCTCTTGGTAGTAGACTACCCACCATCTAGCCTTTCCTTCTTCCCTTGTTTCTTCCCAATCCCTGACATTGTTCAAGTGTTAAGACCATTGTTTTGAAGAAGAAGGCCTTCTTCTCCAGCTAATCATGGTAAATCCATTCTTTTAATTAGTGATTGATTCAGGAATAGGCTTTTGTGTGTTTCTCTTTGAGGATTTGAGGATTCTAAATTATTACAGTCATCCTATGACCATGAGGAGAAGAGCAAAATGTCACAGATAGCAGAGCAGAAAGAGTGAAAGAGTCAGAATTATTGATGAATAGTACAGTTGAATTAACCAACCCTAAAACTACTTTATACGGTAAAATTTTCATTTGTAAGTATATTTTTAATATTTAAAACTCTTATTTTGAATCATTTATACCTCAACATGGCTGATTTTTGTGTTAAAATTATTCAGGCTGGATGTTTGTGTAATCTCTTCTTCATGAAGAGATAGGGAACTACAAAAAAAAGGGGGAAAGGCATCTTTACAATAACTTTGCTAGGCTTGTAAAATGGAAAATGCTGACAAGAGTTAATTTAGTATATTTGTCCTAACTCTAAGCAGGCCTGATGAGAAACTGCACCATAAGATTGCTTCATATGCTTTTCATAGACACAGAAATGTCATCACCTCCCTTGCTATAGTGCATTCCAGTATGTCAATGCCAAGGAAGGAGGTATAGTGTCAGAATTTTATCCTGAAATAAATGTGGTGGCATTTTCCCTCCTAGAACCAGTTTCTGTTAGTATGTGGAGGCCTTTCTTGCTGCAGGAAAATCAACTCATGTGCAAATTTATAAAGTAGAAATATTCAGGGAAATGAGAGTTTGAACTGTAGAAATGGCTTTGTCTCACAAAATGTTTCTGGAGTGTTTTTTTTTAAAACATAGAACTCATGAAATGGATTAAAAATGTACCTTAATTTTGAAAATAAAAATCCAAAATATGACAAATGCAATGGGTAATTTCCTTTAAGTGATAATGCTGTCAAATTTACAAACTAATCTATTATGTAGTAGCTATTGGGAAGCCTCTCTTTTGGGACTGGTGTTGCCTTCTCTCCACAAGTGACCTCCCTAGGGTGGGAACATGCTCACCTACCCTAATTTCTCCCATATGGAAGCCATGACCATCTGCAGATGTAAACCACGTTTTCTTGACATGCAAATCCCAGATGATGCTTTGAATTTAAGGCCCACTTTAAATGCAGATTTCTAACACATGTTGTTTAATTTTTTTTCTTATTGTTCCTCAATGCACACTCATTGTGATGTAAAAGGTAGATAAATACATAACACAAAGAAAAAAATAATCATGACCAATGACGGTTAACACTTTGAAAATTATCCTTCAAAATGTTTTCTAGGCATATTCAATTATATGTATAACTTTATTTTTTTTTCTTACAAAAATGGTCTTGTACTCTGCCCTGCTCAGGACTGCTTAGCACCTTGCATGTTCAGACCTTGGATGCTGTGGCTTACAGGTACTTGGATGTACCCCACATGAGCTAAAACATAGGAGCCCATAAACCTAACATGATAGTTAACTGCTGTTCACCAACATGAAGGGAAGAGCAACGGGGCTACTGGACCCAGAGCTGCCATGTATTGAGCCCCGACTGCTAGTTGATATTCTACATGTGTTATCTCCACTTCACACACCTATACTCAGAAATGGTTCATTACCACCTCTTTGTAGATGAGGAAATTTAGATTATCTGAGTCATGATTTAATCTTAAATTTATTTGACTCTAAAGGTAGTATCTTCTATAGCACTCAGTGCTTCCAGCTAGGCAGCTGCAATTACCTCCAGATAACAGGGACCTGGTTTCACAGCAGCAGGGAGGAGCAGATGCTGCCCATGGATGAAGATGGAAATGGGGATGACTGGAGTTACCCGTGATGGACTGAGAGGGGGTGCACAGGGGCTGCTTTCATGGACAGTTGGGAGGGGGATGCTAGTGGCCAGGATTAACCTCAGTGGGAGAGGCAGAGTCTAGTATATGAGTTGGGAGGCAGAATGAGTTCCTTTGGGCAAGGCTGGCTTGGGGGAAACCATGAGCTAAGAATATTTGGTCTCCACCCATCTGCAAAGCTCTAAAACTTGCCAAATTCCTGCAGCTCCCTCAGGCGCCCCAGACCCCCTACCCGAGTCTCTGGCCTCCTTGGGCAAGACTATCTCAGAGTCTCCTGCATGTCACAAAAAACTCCCACATGCAGTAGTCAAACTCTCAGAATGCTTTCTCTGCTAGAGCTAACTCAAGAAATGCATTCGTATTGTTAGGTTAATGGATATTATTGGCTCAATGTATTCTCTCTCCCACATACTTGAATTTTAACAGCATTATTGGTACCAGGTACTGCAAATAAGCATTATTGGTACCAGCCACCTTCTCTTAAGCAGCGTTATTGGTACCAGCCACCTTCTCTTAAGCAGCTCATTATAGTGGGGAGACATAACATATAGTGAGGATAACATGATACAAGCGATATAATAGAAGTAATAGAAGTATGTGCAAAGGTTTTGCTGCCTTCTTTTCCTTTTTTTTTTTTTTTTTTTCCCCTGGAGAAAGGTGGTTGAGTGTAGCCTGGAAGGAGATGTTTGAATGTGGCTTTGAGAAATGAGTAGAAGATGTATACCCAGCAAGGAGTCATGAGCAGGGAAAGTGACATAACCAATGCCTGGAAACAGTGATGGCCTCTGGCTCTGGCTTGATGAAGTAGACAGAGGCCTGTGGTCTGGACTGGACTGCAGAGGGCCTCATAAGACATTATCATGGTCTCTTGTGGGCAGATGGCCCCATCAGATTTAAAACTGTTTTAATCAGGGGAGAGACTTAATCTGATTTGTGTTTGGGAAAGATAAGTCTTGGGAACAATGAGGAGGCTGGATGAGTCATTTGGAAACAGAGAGATATATTCCTGGGATTTCAGTAATAAGGACATTTTCAGCAGATGATGAAGGTGCGTTTGGATCCAGGAGGCCCTTTCTGATGAGAGAATGGTTCTGATGAGAGAAGACTAGCTCTGGCCTCAGAGAAAGGAAGACAGCTTTGAGGAAGTGTGGGGGTGGTGTCTGATTCCCAGGAAGGTAAGAGGAGCAATTACCCTGGCTCAGGAGCTGCAGGGGCTGAAGACCTCAGTTACTCATGAATTAAAATAAACTCTGGGACTGGCCAGTGGGAGGCTGTGGATACTGTTCCGGTGTTTGCTTTTTAATGGCATCCAAGCTTTGTAAAACTCTTCTGTTTCCAGAGATGGGGAACAGCACAGGAAACAGGCTCTGGGATGATTTTGTTAGGACCTGGGCTGGGAAGGTGTGCAAGTGTGCAAGATGGCTCCATCCCAGAGAGAAAGCCAGTCACAGACTCTGGGGAACCTTCCAGAAGGTGAGTGCTAGCATGGGCCGGCTGCGGTCTGCCAAACTCCTCTTGGGCGGAATAGTTGGTTTTAAAATGCAGTTAAAGAGACAGTGGCACATCCTGGTTAAGAGCAGGGACTCTGGAGCTAGACTGTGGATTCAAATCCTAGCCCTGCTGCTTCTTTCCTAAGTACCTTGGGAAAGCTACTTTATGTCTCTGTGCCTTGGTTTTCTTATCTATAATATGGGCAGTAATGGTACCCATGCTGCAGGTTTGTTGTGAGGATTAAATGAGTTAATACAGATACAGCACTCAGAGCAGTGAGTGCCCTGTGAGTACCATGTATGATGAATTTGCTTTACTAGAGACTCAGGTTGACCTGAGCTCTGAGGAAATCAATCCACCAGACTCACCCAGGTGATGGCTCTTTCATCCTCCCTCCCATGTGGGCCGCAGCTGCAACCTGAGACACCACTCTTCTCTCCCTGCACTTCCTGCAAATCCAAGGACCAACTGATACCTAGACACACCCAATTGAAGGGCCGGGGAGGCGCGGCATGGCCCTCTGCCCTTCCCAAGCCCCATATGGCCAGGGGAGGAACCAGTGCTACACAGACTGTCCAGCTGTGCCTGGACCCCACTCCTGTCACATCGTCCCTTGCCTGGAACTTCAAAGTGGTTTATTTTTCCTCTTGCATTTGGATTCCTGGAATATTTAAAGGGGTGTGTTAGAGCAAAACAGCCATAACTTGCAGTCCTTCTCTCCAGATTAAACAGGTGCATAATCCTTCTTTAGCCAAGCTCGTCAGCTGCAGCAGCTGGGAGCACCCCATCTCGGTGGCTAGGCTTTCCTCCTGTCTCTGGGGCTCCCCAAATGCTCCTGTGTTCAGAGCTGTGACACTCCCAGCTGTCATAGCCCAGAGCAAAGCATCACACTTCCTCACCATGCTGGGCAAACCCATCTTAGCTGTGAGAGTCTGAGGTAAAAATGAAAAATATTTTCTTGTCAGCAGATGCCTTTGGCTGAATTCACATGATATCTGAGGAGGGCTGTCAGTGGAAACCACACTGTGATGGTCATATGGAGCCAGTTAGGTGAGCTCTCCTCTTCCTTCCCCTCTGAGGGGGTCCTGCTCCCACATTAGGGAATGTTCCCTGCAGCATTTCCTCAGGGACAGAGACATGGTCAACCCACCATAGGGCCTGGAGGAGGTTTGGCCTGCACTTGGGCAATGAGGGCTCATGGGGCCCAGGAGTGTGTTTTCTACCACTCCTCTTTTTTTCTGGAAGCTTCACAGTCATGTTCTAATGATAATGTTGCAGAAGACAAAGAAAAACCAAGTGACGCTTTAAAGAAAATAAAGTGACACTGTTTATTTACCCCGGCGGACTAGCTTTCCAAATCTCAGTAAAGTAACATGCAGGGGGCTTCTCTTTTATATCTTTGTCCCGCAAATATGGATTCTGCTTCTGATCCTTTTCGTTGGCCTTACAAGAAGGCCCCCAGGTGTTGGGGGTCTCCGGGCCACATCTGATGGTCTGACCTGGCGCCAGCGTTAATAACCCTCCCTCCAGGGCAGTGCACTGTTCACAGTTTTATGGCCTCTATAACAGGTTCTGCAAGTCCAGTGTCTGGGAAAGAGGTAGTGACTTAATTATAGGTTATCAAGAATGTACACTGAACTTGCTGGCATGGATTCAGATTGCTAGCCCCCCAAATATCAGGGTTACATTGGAATTAGCCCTTTTTAGCCTTCTCAATAACAATATTGTCAGAGAGGCCTTTAGGAAATTGCACTGAGGGGTGGTGATTGATGGGCCCCAGGATAAAGCCTTGGGCCCACATCAGTCACACCTATTGCCTGGCTCTGAAATGGGCCTATTAGCACAGTCTGACTTGGATCATTTGTCTTCAAGTACCAGGGGGTTTTCAAACAGTTGTGGAGCCAACCATTTCAAAAGGGAACACAGTTCTGGTTTTAGATGAGACTGATACATACCCAATATGCTCCAGAGTCCAGGCTCCCAATTCCTGGAGTGCTGGGCAGGGCCTAGCCTCTTCAGACCTGCTGTGTCACTTAGGTGGGTGGCTCCCTTTCTGCCTCTCCTCTTGAAAATCATTCCATTTAGAGTCACTGAGGGACTCAAACTCAGGGCACATTTAGATGGGGGGCATTTTCCTCTCTTCCCCTCTCCCTGAAGACTCTTTTCTGTCCAACCCTGGTGGGAGTGGAGGAGCAGTGCTTGGCGACAAAACCTGGGCCAGGAAGGATATTTCTCTCCACAGATGCAAATCATTTTCTTTTCGTCCTCTGCCCTCTTTTCCCCACTCCCTTTCTCCTTCTACTTCATTTTATGCCCCCCCCTCCTCCCCCAGGGAGACCTTGCTCTGAGGAGGGATGAATTTGGGTCTGGAGCAGTTACCTGGCCAGTGGTGTGGGTGCCAGAAAGCAAATGCAGGAAGCCCACAGGGTATAAGAGACTGATAATCAGCAAGACACAATTGCTGGTCAGTGAGAACAGAGAGGCAAGTGAAAGTAAGGACTGGAGGAACACAGGGACCCTGTGAGAGCCACAGAAGAGGCCCAGAGCATGAGGAGGGAGAAGGTGAAAGAGAGGGATGTGGCCAGGGCTCCAGGACTCCACTGCCTGTCCCAGTACCACAGAGCCAAACTCATAGCTCCCTGATGGGGCTGGGACTCACTGCTGGACCTGGAGGCTGACACCCCCTTTTCTCCCTTATAGAACTGTCAATCCAACTTAAAGAAAGGGCTTTTCCCATTCACCCTGCCCACCCTAGTGCCATTTGCAGAGAGAGGGGATCAGCCAGCATGTAGAGCACCCCCCAGCTTCAGAGGCTCCCCTCTTCTTCTTGCCTAGGATTGAGGCCACAGATGCCTCTGGGAGACAGTCAAGGGCCAGAGGAATTAGGGACTAACCAGAGAAACAATGGGTTCATGCTGTCTGTCACTACAGAGCCAGTTAAGCAGAGACAGGGTTGAATGATATATGAGCATTTATTCCAATACTGCTGGCAATATGGGAGAACAGCAGGTCACCCATGAAAATCTGCTCTGCACCACCCCATAAGCCAGCTGCTTATATTGAGTAAAAGGACAAGATATTACATGGGGAAGTAGCCAAAGGGTATGCCAAATGGGCAGTTAACAGGTAAGCAGAGGGCTGGGGATCTTCAAAAGGCTTAGTGATATGCAAAAAGGTCTGGAGATCTTCAAAGGGCTGCCGATTCTGGTTTCTGCAGCAAAGTTGTTAATCTTTCCATGATAATAGACAGCTCCAAATGGGGAGGATGGGCTGCATTTCCAGGTGAGCTCTCAGGTCCCAGGTGTGGTTGCCAGCCAGGTTAGAATGTGCCTTCTTTAATCAGAACAAAACAAACATGGTTAACAGAGCATGATTAATAGTTCTTACAATTCTAGCTGGTTCCCGACATTCTTTTTCTGCCCGTATCAGTTCCAGCAAAACTGAATACTGTCTTCTTCCTCCCTTCCTTCCTTCTTTCCTCCTTCCTTCCTTCCTTCCTTCCTTCCTTCCTTCCTTCCTTCCTTCCTTCCTTCCTTCTTTTCTCTCTCTTTCTTTCTTTTTTTCAACTGGTTCATCTTACTGGGTGTCATGAAGTCCTGTTATGCCCAGATTTCGTGATCCCCAAAGACCACCAGGGAGCCGAGTCCGATGCAAAAGCAAAGAGCCTTTAATCGAGCTAGCTCGAGCCCAGTCCCGCCCCCCCCCGCCCCCCCCCCCACACACCCCGGCGCAGCGGCGAGGTGGAGAGAGAGAGAGAGCCCCAGAACCCAAACGCGCTGATTTATAGGGGGCCTGGGAGAGGTAGGAGGGGTGAGGTAGTGTGGCCTCCGCTGATTGGTCGGGGTCAGGTTGCACATGGGGGCAGGGCAAGGCTTACTTTCCCTTGCATTTCTATTGGCTAATTCAAAGGTGTGGGTTGGACTCTTGGAGAGGTTCTAGGGCGGGAACCTGACTCCACGAGGTGGAAGACATGGAACAAAAGGAACATGGAGTCTCCCTGCCCTTTCAGTCCCGGTGGGGATTAAGCTCTATGTCTGCCTCAAAGCTGTCTCTCTAGTGAAAAAACTTCCAGTTTTGGGGATGTCAGCCCAGGCATGATCTTCAAGGATGGCATAAGCAGGCTATCCCTTACTATGACTCCCTAATCACCTTCTCAACTGAGTGACCAGCAATTACTAAGTCCACATGCTCCCTTCCCCTCTACCATCCTTCTACCTGTACCCTTTCAGAGTTTGAAGAGCTCGGAACATAAGCACCCTACATAACACACATACTGGCGTGCATACATGTGTATGTACAGACATATTCTCTATGAAAGTAATCATAACCACATTACAGAACATTTAGAAAACAGAGAAGGGGAAAAATTCCTCCATGATCTCACCTTAGAGAGCTGCAGACCATTTGGGAGTATTTCTACTTACACTTTTTTTCATATGCAAATGCTAATTTAACACAATTGTAGTTTAAATTCTCCAAACCAGTTTGTGTCTTCCTTTTCTCCTTTAACATTTTCTTTTTTAATTCTCACTGCAGGATATGCTTCCACTGATTTGAGATAGAGAGAGAAAGGAAAAGAGAGAAAGAGAGAGAGAAACATTGATCTGTTGGCTCCTGTCTGTGCCCCAACTGGGGATTGAACCTGCAACCTAGGTATGTACCCTGAACTGGAATCAAACCTGCACCCTTTTGGTGTACAGGACGATGCTCCAACCAACCAAGTCACCCAGCCAGGGCTCTCCTTTAAAATTTTTTCCTAAGAATTTTAGATGTTGTGTAGTCTTGAGGAGGAATATAGGGAGCAACCTGGGTCGGGGGGGTTGGGGGGGGCGGTGGTCAGCAACCTGAATCTGTGCCAGTGACCGGTGTCCTAGTGCACATTCTTGTTAGCCTATAATCAAGTCACTGCCCCTTCCTTAGGCAATAGTCTGTTTTCCTGGGTGCTCCCAGTTTGCAGGGGCCACAGGCTGGGAATTTGGCAGATTAGCCAGAGGGGGGGGTGGTTACTGGCACCACCCAGGCCATACATTTAGATACAATCTAACTTCCCCATTCTAACTGACTCAGGAGGGGCTGTGAAAGCCCACCACAAAAGCCCGGAAGTAAGGAAACAAAGAATTTAGAAATATATATAAGGAGTAATCTCATTGTATAGGTTGTTCAGGCTTTGGATCTTCGAATTCCCTGAGCCAGCAGCACTGCTTTAAATAAAGGTTTTTTCCTGAATCTCCAGTACTCGTTGTGTATTTTCCAGTCACCTGGTAAATTCTGCAACATAATTTGGTTCCCTGACTGGAAAACAGGCAACCGAGTTGCCCCTTTGAGGCACTGCTGCATGAGAGCCAGTGGGTGGCTCTCAATTGAGCACTGATGATAGGGAGGCTCACCTCCAGTAATTTACTGGGTCCCAGTCCTCATCGGGCCCATATGACCGGGCCCCCCCGCCCCCCCCATCACGCCCGAGTGGACTCCAAGGAGGACAGGAAAGCCCTTTCTGGAACCAGACGTCTGACCAGTGAGTTTTCCCCTGGTGGACCAGTCCGAGTTCAGGCCTGTCTTTCAGGACAGAAGAAGTGGCTGATTACCACTTAGGCAAAATATTTGCCTCAGTTTAGGGACTTTGCTGGGTTGAAGTCAAAGCTGGGATTGACTGGTGTGTGAAATGTGAATGTAAGAGTCTGCGTGAAGGGAAAGTTACCTTGTGTTGTCCTGTGTCTGTGTTAACTGGGAGGGATTACATGTTTTCACTGCAAGCATGGTAAGTAGTTCCTCTAAACCCACTGTCTTACAATGTATGCTAAAGAATTTTAAGAAAGGCCCAGACCGCTGCCTGCAATGCAGATGTCTCTCCATGAAATCAGGGGTCCCCAGCTTATGGCCGAGGATGGGAAACAGAAATTCTAGGCCTAGGAGATACATTCTCCCAAAATAGTCCATTGGGGAGAATGCTGAGATTCTGAGGAGGGGCAGTTCCTGAACCAGGGACAGAAGACATTGCTATTGGTGTGAACTTTTAGTGTGTTGCACGGGCCTGTATCAGCGTGTTTGTTGATGCTTTGTGTCTCTTTGTTGTTTAATTTGTTTCTTAGCTAGTGAGATTTCTGTCTGTATGTCTCTGATGTAATTTTGGCTTTCTATCTTTTAGGGACTTTAGTTTACTCTTCCCTGGTTTATGAATATAGGGAACTCTCTGTGTAGGCTTTATGCCACTCAGAACCAAAGGTCATTTTGCTGTGCTGGGTTAAGATTTTAAGATTCTAAGGCAACTTTGAAAATGGCTTTTAGATTTAAAAGCTGAAGAATGAAAGGTGGCACTTGCGCAGGTGCTCTGAAAGGGCATGGTGGAGAAATTTGCAAAGCCCCGCCCAGCATCATGTCCATTAAACAGCAAAGCCCCGCCCAGCATCATGTCCATTAAACAGCAAAGCCCCGCCCAGCATCATGTCCACTGGCAGGCAGTGTCCGTATTACTGGGGACTGGGTGGTCAAGTGTCTGCCTGTGACTGAAGCATAGGCACTCCATCTTGTTCCCTAACCTCTATGTTGTAAAAACTGCTGTTTGATATTTTCCACTAAGCACAGATGGTCCTTTGTTCTGTAAATTAACTCTGCTATTCTTGGCTTCTGTAAACACGCTTGCTCGAATAATAGGGAAAATAAGCTCAATTATCTGGCCTTGCAAACCACTCTGCTGACATAAGGGTCAGTCCGGTCCATCCTTGGTTATTCCCATGTTATCTAAATTAGGTTGTGCTCAAGGCTACTGAATTGTGCTATGCTCAAGGCTACAAGCTTCCTGCAAAATATCTCTCAGTACGTAGGGCTCTTTGTAGAGCCTGCAAAAGGTCCGGAAGCTCCATGTTTGCGAGACAAAGAGACCGGGAAAGTATAAAGGGAAAGCTTCCTTCATGTTACTTTGCTCAGACTCCGGAAGTTACTCCTCTGAGACTGCTAGCGTAATAAAGACTCCAAATTTGGCTTACTAAGGCATCTTCTGTTAAGCTCGCTGATTTCCAATATAACATGACGTCACAAACCCGCGCAGGCCCTGCGGAAGCGGAACTGAGGCTGGCTGTGGGGCGGTCACAGCTTTGCTGCTTCTGCACCCTTGGGGGCAAGGCGGTTAGGAAATGGGTGGGCGGTAGGTGTGTCTTCCCAGAGTTTTCTCTATATCATTTAAAGTATATTCTGTACTTCTGTGGCATTACTAGAATATAACAATTTATTAGCCAGATTGAAAATGATTAATTCTGTGATCAAGACCAAATCTTTAATGTTAAAACCAGTTTAAGCTTTGATAATCTTTAAATTGGGTATTTAACTGAGAGAGAACTTTGTGACATCTCAGGGGCCCTGAGGTGACACAAAGACCTACTCTCCTTCCCTAAAAAGAAATATTTTTTAACTAAATTAGACCAATACAATATACTTGAAATTACGTAAGTAAGCTACAAGAGTAAAGTTTCCATGATAATGGGCAATTCTTGAATGAGGATGGACCACATTCCAAGGTGACTCCCAGGTCCCAGAGGCATACAACTCCCAAGCAGATTAGAATGTCCTTTCCTTGAACAGCATGGTTAATATTTCCCATAACTATAACTGGTTCCCAATGTTCTTCCCCAACACTGGGAGGAACAGATCTGTAGAAGTACCCTCTAGCTGCAAAGCAGGGGCACTCATGCTTTTATGAAGGAAAATAAAGTAAAATGGTACTTTCACATTGAGTTATCAGTTACAAAATTGGTCAAGAAAATGCTCTAGGTAATAATTGGCTTTAAAAAATGCAAAGTTGTAAAGATATAATAAATACATGTAACTAAAATGAAGGATTTGTGATAAAGCTTTTCAGTAATAATTATAAATATGTTAATAATCAAAGTCCAGTCACTCAAGAGGAGATTGACTATGCTCTCTGTTGGAAGAAGGGGCCAGTTGCCCTTCTCCCTGTAAAAGCAGAGAAGCCTAAAAGAGAACAAGAGCAGACAAAAATGAGATCCCTTGTCCTGCCTTCCCCTCCCTATGCAACCAGGGGAAAATCTGAGGGAACAGCCAAGATGGCGATTTGCAATCCCAGCCTCCTCCTCATTCAACCAGCCCTGAGGCCTCTGTGCCACCAGAAACCAGCTTTTCTAGTCTGCAAAAGGAGTTGGAGCAGTAAAATAAACAAATAAATAAAACCTCTGCTGGAAGACCCACGTCTAGCCATTTTTGGGCCCACAAGTGTATATGTACACCCGAGTTAATGTCTATCTTGGGAATACTATTCTCAGGAGAAGAAAAGGGAATGATTTGAAGATTGGCTATGGCTATCTGGGAAAGGGAGCATCTGGCTGGCCCTGGTGTGCTTACAGCAGATGTAAAATTTCCAAACCCAGTGGGACCTTAACAACAAGACCCATAGGGGATACATGAGATATCTCCCAGGAAACTAATAATTAGAGGGATTAGGGAAGCAGTTCCCTGGTCTCAGAACCTAAATAAAGCCTTCAATATTCAGCAAGGCAAAGAAGAAGGGCCTGCCAAATTTTACCAAGACTAAAAGATCAAATGAGAAAGTACTCTGGGGCGGACCCCAAGGACCTGTTGGGCCAAGAAATATTGAAAATTACATTTTGTCACCAATAGTTGGCCTGACATGTTAAGAAAACTGCAAAGTTCGAGAACTGGAAGGATAGAAGTGCAGAAGAGCTGTTAAAAAAAGGCACAGAAGCTCTATGTACACAAAGATAAGAAAGGCAGAAACAGAAAGCTAACCTAATGTTCACAACTGTAGGTAGGACAAGTAGCCCAGGGAAGGGCAGGCCTGGAGGGCCAGAAACATAAGCCACAGCAGCATTGCCCAAACCTTAGCATGTTATCTCTAAGGAAAAATCCGGCAGTTTTGAATCCAAGTGGGCAGAGGCCTGGGAACAGGTTGTGGGGCCTGCTCCCTCCTCCCCCTGCCTTTTCTCCAGCCTCATATGCCTATACAAATTTTCCAAAGTCGTTGGTAACTTAAAGGCTTTGGAACATTGCTGGGTTAAATGATAAACATCTAAATGTTTTAAAATAACATAAAATACTGAAACATTAATTGCTAGATACGTTTTAATTCACCTGCTCTTAGTTTTTATTACAGAAGGTCTCTTGTATTTTGTTGAATGTATATTTTCTTTAAAGTAAGAGTGTGTTTAAAGTGTGTTCATAAATGTAAAGGCTGGCTGTTTACTTTTTGGTTATCATTGAAAAATTAAGGTTTCTAAGAGTGAAGAATTCTAATATATTTTAAAGAAAAAAAGAAAGAAAAGGTCTGTACAAGTTGCTGAAGGTATGACAGAAAGAAAGAATATTAGAGTACAAATACTTAATGGAAGGTCTGAGGCATGGTTATGCATTTTGAAGGAGAAAGAAGGTGGTTTCTAAAGCTGGTTATTTCTGGAAGTTGTAAGAATGTCTGTGAACATTATAGAAAGTTTGTAGAAAGAAATGTTAAAAGCAAATTAATTAAATGACACAGGCCAGTAAGCCAGGACAAGCAGAACAGGGAAAGTGAGATAGTAAAACAGCAGTTTGCAACCATCTAGAAAATCCTATCTTCCCTAAACCAAGGACACTTAGGAGTAAATGATTTGCATTTTGCCCCCCTACTCAGGGAGACTAATAGCAGAAATCCAATTAGTATTATTTGCTGTCCACACCCAAGGACAAATGAAGTTGGAAAATAAGCTTTAATTTGGTTAGTTCTTTTCTAGTAAGATAATTATGTTATATTAATCAGGTATTTAATAAATAAAAAAGAACCATCTTTTAATCATGAGAACTGAAGTTTGTTTGCCTATGTTCCTGTCTAATATGCTTTAATATATAATCTTTTGGTAAAATCAAGTTTGACAATCCTTCAAGGGTTTGAATTTTAAGAAACTTTCTCTTTATTTATAATTGGCTTTAGATCATCCCAATAGGCTCGGATTTGCCTCGAATGTTTGTTTTCCCTCTCATGAAGGAAAATTTTATACTGAAGGTACATAGGAACCTTTGTCAAATACAGTTATAACTAATGGTTATTGGTTATAATGTCATAGAAAGGACAACATTCCATATCATCTGCATTATAATGAAATCCATAACCGTGTTATTTTAAATTTCTTCTTGACATTTGGAGACAGTAACTGTTTTGTTATAATGCATTTGGAAAAATATTACATCTTCTGAAGAGTCCATGGAAAGGACTGGCAAGGAAAATCATAAGATCTTAAAGAAAGTTAGTGTATTTTTCTTCCTATATGATCCCCCCGAAATTTGGCAATTCTTAATGAATTAATCATGGCAATGCATTTCTTTGCATAAATTCAATAAGACCAGTTTCCAATGTGGTTTTATTGACCGAAAACTTTGACTGGAGTGTCATGTTTTAAAGAGTCATGTCTGCACTCTGAAGACTTGAAGCCAATAAGAGTGCCATGGAGAAAGCCTGGTATCTTGTTTGGTAGCCCTGAAAATGGATGGCACTAGAGTGTTAGGCTCATACCCTGCCATTCTGGCAGTTGGTCAGAGTGGAAGGGGAGCAGCAAGGGTGCCGCTGCATCCCTGCAGAACCCTCATGCACTCTAGGCCGCAAGGAGTATGAGGGCTGCTGAGGTGGTCCTTGAAGCCTAGGGCACAAACCTGGGTGGAGCCACTGCAGGTACAGATCTAGGTGAGGAATTCACCTGACCCAGCAGATATGGCAGGCAGGCCTGATGGCAGCTGGATGGCTTGGTTTCTCTGCCCTAAGGGGCACATTGAGACTCAATCATGGAATTCTGGCAAAGGCGGTCAGTTACCATTCTTGTTGTGTTTATGCAAACAATCAGGCCAAATTGAATGCAGTAGATAAATTGGTCTTAATTTGGCTCTTTAATAAAAATAAGGGTGATTTTAAGGAGAAAAATTCTATTTCAATAGGAAATTACTAGAACTGAAATGTTTTGTTTTCCACCAGACCATTTGTTGTAACTCTTGCTGTTCTAATTGCTCAATAATACTAAATTTTATAATACAGTTTGTCTCTGCCAGATCACAAGCCCACCTCCTTCTGTGCCCAGGCCTCATTGTCCCTCTGACAGAGAGCAAGGATCTCTTGGCTCTGAAAGAAAACTTTGCCCTTCCTCAGCACGGAAGTAGTTCAAGGAGCCCACTGAAGCCTACTGTCCATGAAAGAATTCAGAGCCAAGATCCTTGAGGGATGTGTTAGGCAGTTAGACAGACATGAACAGAGCAAGGACGATGGGCCAACTGGAGGAGAAATGGATGGGACCCTGAGACATGCTTCTCACCACTCCAACTGCTCTGAAGCCAGAAATGAAGAAACCTGTGTAGACTCCCTCTCCCTTCCTCTAAGAAAGCCAACAGGTTTTAGAACAGCTAATAGTGATAGAATCAGTAAGCTCTGAAACCCAAGATGTTACTCCAGACCAGATCTCTGGACTGCCATTACAATCCCTTGGGTGATGAAGATGAAAAAGTCTCGAGCTGCTGAACACCCTTCTCCCTAGCTTTGAGTCTTCTATTGAATCCCCAAGGCAGAAAATCAGCTCAAGGATCAAGACGGGGGGGGGGGGGGGGAGGGGGTTAGGAGGAATATAAGGGGCATCCTGTGGCAGGGGCGGTCAGCAATCTGAATCTGTGCCAGTGACCGGTGTCCTAGTGCACATTCTTGTTAGCCTATAATCAAGTCACTGCCCCTTCCTTAGGCAATAGTCTGTTTTCCTGGGTGCTCCCAGTTTGCAGGGGCCACGGGCTGGGAATTTGGCAGCTTGACCAGAGGGGGGGTGGTCGTTGGTGCCACCCAGGCCATACATTTAGATACAATCTAACTTCCCCATTCTAACTGACTCAGGAGGGGCTGTGAAAGCCCACCACAAAAGCCCGGAAGTAAGGAAACAAAGAATTTAGAAGTATATATAAGGAGTAATCTCATTGTATAAGTTGTTCAGGCTTAGGATCTTTGAATTCCCTGAGCCAGCAGCACTGCTTTAAATAAAGTTGGTGTTTTTTGTGTGTTTTTTTTTTCAGAATCTCCAGTACTCATTGTGTATTTTCCGGTCACCTACTAACTTCTGCAACAGTCTTAACAGTTATTATTTTAAATGAAAGAGTAATATTTCAGGAAATGGATGTAGAATGGATAATATTCCCACATGCTGTTTTGGACATTTAGGTGATTTCTGTTTTCTCAGTGCTCCAAGTAATACTGCCATGTAGTTTTTACCACATTTTGAATTCGTCTCTTGGAGAGATGAACCCCAAGTTTCATCTTTCTCACATTAGTCCAGCACCACAGACTAGGATGATCTTCCATCCCTGTGCCATCAGCCACAAGGGAAACTGGGCTAGAGAGTGTGAATGAGTCAGGGAAGGCCCACCACCACTGCTGGGTCAGCTCAGCCCCTTCCTTGTGAGGGATGCCACAGTTCATTGTGTCTCTGGAGTCCAAGCCCACTATTCCCAGTTGGCTGAGCACTGGAAAGGTGGCCTTAGCTGGGGCTGCTGAGGTGGTTTTTAGAGGGCATTGTGGCACTTTATAAATGCACCAGCTGCCTCTCAGGGTAGGTCACCTGGCCACCTCTCCCCAGTTCCTCATGACTATGGCACAAGGGTTCTCAACGTCAGACATTCTGAGCTGGTTAGTTCTTTGATGTGAGGAACTGTCCTGTGCATTGTTGAGTTATTAGCAACAACTCTTTAAGTAGAGACCAGTTGCATCTTCCCTCTAGAACCCTCCCCTCTCACTACACACATATACCAAGTTGCACCAACCAAAAATGTCTCTAGATATTTTGTCTGCCATTGGGAACTAGCCCAAACACCTGGGCCCATACCCTGGCCTCTGGTTACCCCTGAAGCAGCTCCCTTGCCAGGCCCCATCTCACAAGGTAACCTCTGCATCCTCCTTCCCCTCCTCCTCCTTCATGCTTAAATTCTCAGGTAGGTGAAGCCTGCACTCTATACTCCCCTCCCCGTGGTGGTCTTTCTCTGTGGTCTCTCACTTCCCTGTGCAGCATCTCATGCTGGTGTGTGGAAATCCCCAACTGCTCATGTCTCCTCAATAGCAGGTGAGCTCTCTCGAGCATTAGGTTCATCTTTGAACCCCTCAGGCCTAGGAAGTGGACATGGAAAATACTTCACAAAAATATGGACTGGAAGGAAGGGGGGAGAGAAAAGGGGAGAAAGTCACGTTGGCATAATAATTCAGGACACTTTCATGATCTAGTTCTGTTTGTTTGTTTTGGGGTGGGGAAAGCCTGCTTATGACTTGCCAAGTCTTTTTTCTTTTGAATTGGGAGAGTGCAGTAGAAAGAAGTTACAGCCAAGCTTGTCTTTACTGACCTGGGGAAATGAAGAGATGTGATGACCCCATACCTACAACAACAGCTGCCCCTACAATAGTGACATAATCAGTACTATAATTGCAGTGGTGTAATACCCAGTAAAGGTATATTCCTCAGGCTTCTTCCTCATTGAGTCTCAGTTTTCTAATCTGAAAGGTGAATGATAAAAATGCCCACCTGGGAGATGTCAGTGGGACAAAACATGTGGCTCAGCAGAAGTCCTGGGTACATAAAAAATGTTTGGCTTATGTAATTGAATCAGTCAAAATCTGGTCTTAAACATCTGTGGGACCCCACTCAGCAGCTGTAAAAATAGGCTATCATGTAACCAGGAACCAGCTGCTGAAGGTTGCATTTCTGGTCCCAGTGCACCTCTGGACAGCAGCTATGAGGACATCCAGTGGGCCACAGCTTGCCCTTCATTTACATTTTCTGATACCTCATAAGCATTTGCCCTTCCTACCTGTGCTCTCCATGGGTTATTCTCTGGTTCATTTAGGGGTCTCAAGTGACTGGACCCTTTCATTCCCTGGGAGGTCTCTGACTCAGGCACCACTTTTTGGGAACAAGACTTCCAACAGTGGACTCCTTGGATGGCATTTTGAAGCCTATTGCTGCTCCTCATATTCTGGGATTTAGCTCCTAGGAAGTGATTGGAACAGTAGTGGCAATAAAGTCACTTTATGTCCAGCAGGGTATTGTAATGCCTTTGGGTTCCTACCCTCAGAGAATGCTGCTGTTGTTGCTGCTGAAGGTCTGAAATGGCCAACATGGAGTCCAAGGACATTGGACATTGCAGGGTGCCTTTCAGGATGTTGCCAGAATAAATATATCTGAGGTTTCAACAGCAGAAAAAGCTGTGCTTCCTCTAAATCATGAGGTTATTTTCTTTTGTTCTATGGACAACATGGTTCTTGCAACTGATTATTTCCCTCATTGCTTAGGCTGCTAGGTAGCTCAGAGTCCAAATTGTGTCCTGCCTCACTACACCTGAAGAACAACATTTAGTGTGTATTTCTGTGAGGTCATCCAATCTTTATTTTTCTGTTCATGTTTTCCCCAGTCCCTCGGTGGTTTTTATTGTTATTTTTCTGAATAAAACCTGCTTGTGTGAAGTTCACAGAATCATTTCTTGACACTCAGCACTCTGGACAATGACCCCCCCCCCCCCCCCAGCTCCTCTCTGTCCCATTGTCTCCACACTATAGCTAAGGGTAGCAGGATTAGCAGCCCAAAGAACTAGGATTGCTTGTCTTAGTTTCTCCATTTATGTACAATCCTTTCATTTATTTTCTTTCAGCCCATGTGAGGCTGTAGTTTCCACAGCCCTTTGAGGACTCACCACCTGGTGGTAAAGAGGAGCTAAAGTAGACCCCTGTGCCAGACACATTTTTTGTTAAGACAAATGTTTTTCAAAAGAAATCTCTAAGACTTCTCACAGCCCTTTTTAAAGATGTTCCTTTTCCTTCCTCCTTCTTGCTTCTTTTCTCTCTCCCTTTCCTTTCATCCAACATATATGTTATTTACTAGCCAAATAAGTTGCTTCATTTATTTGAGCTTCAGTTTTTTAATCCATAAAAGAGGGATTAAAATAACCTCATAGCATGATTAATTGGATCAAATTATTCACATAAAGCATTTAGTATATTGCCTGACAGTATATGTTAGCTATTAATAGTCATTCAGTGAATATCTATAATATACTATATGTTAAATACTTGACATACACAAACATTTCTCAAGAAAAAAATAATTATATTTATTTAAACACATATCCACACACCACATAGCAATTTGGGGACAGAGAGTACTGAGAGCCCACTAATAACAAGCAGTTGTTAAAGTTCCAGGAAAAGCTGGGACTTGTACATTGTCTTATCTTCCTCTAGAAACCTCCAGGAGGCTGCTTTCATTAGTTTTCATCTCCTTTCCTCACCCTATTTTGTGGCATCTCCCTCCATTTTCCTCTGAGATGTACCTTCTCTGATTTGGGGTTACCTTTGAGGCCTTAGCCCTGGGTCACACATAGCCTTCCTGGGCTTCTTTAATTGTCACTATTTTAAAAAATCTTTATTGTTGAGAGCATTACTGATATTCCCCAGTTCCCTCCCCTACTGCTCCCTTACACCCCGCCCCAGGTCTTTATCATCCTATTGTCTGTGTCCATAGGTAATGCCTATGTGCGTATAAGTTCTTTGGTTAGTCTCTTCCCTCACCCTGTTCCCCCTTCCCTCTGAGATTCATCAGTCTGTTCCATGTTTTCATGCATCTGGTTCTATTTTATTCATCAGTTTATTTTGTTCATTAGATTCTTTGTTCATTTATTTTTATTTTAGATTCAATTGTTGATAGATATGTATTTATTGCCATTTTATTGTTCATATTTTTTAGCTTTCTTCTTCTTCTTCTTCTTCTTCTTCAAGAAGACCCTTCAATATTTCATGTACTATTGGTTTGTTGGTGATGAACTCCTTTAGCCTTTTCTTGTCTGGGAAGCTCTTTATCTGACCTTCAATTCTAAATGATAGCCTTGCTGGGTAAAGTAATCTTGGTTGCAGGTCATTAATGTTCATTACTTTGAATGTTTATTGCCATTCCCTTCTGGCCTGAAAAGTTTCTGTTGAGAAATCAACTGACAGTCATATGGGTGCTCCCTTCTAGGTAACTAACTACTTTTCTCTTGATGCTTTTAAGATTCTCTCTCTGTCTTTAACCTTTGGCATTTTAATTATGAGGTGTCTTAGTGTGGGCCTCTTAAGTTCATCTTGTTTGGAACTCTTTGCACTTCCTGGACTTGTAAGCCTATTATGTTCACCAGGCAGAGAAAGTTTTCTGTCATTATTTTTTCAAATAGTTTTTCAATTTCTTGCTTCCTCTCTTTTCCTTCCAGTACCCCTATGATGCAAATGTTGGTGCAGGGCAAGAACTGGGGGACAGCTTTTTCCCAGACAAAAGTGCTGGCAGAGGTCATTGTTCCTTGTCTGAGACCTCTTCCCCCACCAGAGACCCAACATGCATGAGCCATATCTATGTCTCCATCAATCTGGCCCACACTGTTAGCCCTGCCCTAGTGATACCCTGAGATCACCCAATTTGCAGCCCCACCCAAGCTCTTTGCAGTGATTTTTCTGTATGAATGGCCTGTCCTGGTTCAGGCTTCAGACTTTCCTAAAATCTCTCAAACAAGCAGCGGCTAGCTTCAGCATGCCCCAGACCTCTCAATATATGGCCCTGTGCCCCATTCCTCTTGATAAGTGGCCCCAGGCTTGGCTCTAGCAGTAGCCTGCCGAAGTTCACAGCTTGGTCTCTCCTGGGCACCTCCAAGCCCAACACAAATAGCAGCCATCTACAGCTCACTCTGTAGCTCATGCCAGGTGGCCCAAGCAGGGCACAAGCCGTGGCTGTCTCTGCACCTCCCAGGAGGCCCAGAGCCAGTGCACCCAGTGATCAGCTTCAAACCAAGCCAAATTACAACCCTACCATATCTTTGAATGACACACTCAAGGGACAGACTCAGTGAGCACCAAAGCCCCACTGAAAGAAGTCTTCCTCAAGAGGGGAATCTCCTGCACAGCAGCTCTTCCATAGTCACAGCTGGTCCTCACAGACAATTGGCCTGGATGTCAATTCCTTCCAGTGATGCCAATAGCAATCAAGGCTCAACAGCAATAGGACAGTGCATACAGCCCACAGAGGGTCGCAGCTAGAGTGCCCAGCTCAGGTGACTGGAAAGGCTGAGCCACCAGGCCCTAAAGGACACCTACTACACAAAGCCACTCTACCAATTCCAGGAGACATAATAGCTCTACCTAATACATAAAAATAAACACAGGGAAGCAGACAAAATGCGGAGATAAAGAAGCATGTCACAAATTAAAGAACAAAAGAAATCTCCAGAAAAAGAACTAAATGAAATGGAAGCAAGCAATCTACCAATACAGAGTGCAAAACAATGGGTATAAGGATGCTCAAGGAATTTAATGAGAACTTCATGGAACTTAGAATTTCAGGGAACTTAGTGAAAACTTCAACAACATAAAAAAAGGACGAGTTAGAAATGAAGGATACACTAATTGAAATGAAGAATAATTTAATTCTCAATATTTTTATGCAGATCACTACTTACAGGAGATGGGTCTCAGTATAATATTTGCCAGCCCCTTTTTTTTTCTAATCATGACCCAATTACTTTCCATCTCACTCTCTGCTTTTGTGAACCTGTTGTCCTTCTGGCTCCCACAGGTTCTAAACACCATCATTCAGTGGTGCTATGAGTGATTAATCTGTGGCTCATTTCCTCCCATCTTCCCCAGAGTGTGTGCAGTGCCCATTCATCAAGATGCCCAGATAATTGAAGCAATCCACCTTTGTCAGTGCTCTGAGCAGTGAGGCTGTCTGGGAGATCTGTGTTGTTCAATGTAATTACTCTTTCTGAGCCAATCCCTGCGGCTCCGCTCAGTTCCTGCAGATCCCCATCATCTTAAGTTGTGTTTCCATAAATGCTTCTCCCTCCTCTTCACCAAGTCCTTTTGTGGACTTTAATCCTAGACTGGCTTTAGCAACATTCTTACCCTGATCTGAGAAGAGCCGTTTTCAGTAAAAGGATGTTTTCCCCTGAGGCTTGGAGAATTGAAATATGCTACTGAAAAAAAGATGATGAGATTTTTAAAGAAAGTTCTAGGGAAAGGACAGAAAGTGGGTCTCTCTTGAGAGACTATTATAGAATTAGATGTCTTCCCCCAATCCATCCCCAGTATAAGGAGAATTCTTGAAAGAGAACTTAGAAATCATCTATTTAAACTTTCTTCTCAATACCTGTTCTGGGATACCATTTCTTAGCATAAATCCTCCCTAATAACACATTCATTCATTCATTCATTCATTCACTCATGTCAGAGATATCTGTGATTCAGGGTATCATATGAGTATAGGCAGCAACAGCAAAGTAGTGTCCCCCCTGGAGGAATGGCATCAATATTGTCTATAGACTGTCAAGTTAATAAAAACAATAAATATCAACAGTTGTTTTAGGGAAATATTCTGCAAGGGAGGCTTTCAAGGGAACATTGTATCTTCCAACCAAGGCCAATCAACAATAGTAATGAAACAAAGAGACATAATCACTACGATAAAGAAAACCTACAAGTGTGTAGCCTTCTAAATTTACACCAAGCAATGAAATATCTGAACCCAAGTATTAAACTAGGTGTGTAACCCCAGAAATATTTTTCTCTAGAGACTCAGAGAATTTGAGGTTGTTAATACCCTTGAAGCCCTTTGAACATAAAGATATGCAGAATCTGGCTTCCTCACTTGGAATTCAAGTCTTCCAAAATATGGCCCCAACTTTACCTTCTCATAATGGGCTACATTAGCCTTTAGAGGTCTAATTAATATGTTTATGGCATCTCACCTCTATCCTTCATAAAAGTAAATATAAAACATTACTAAAAAACATAAGTACAAAGCAGTCCAACTCTTTTCTGATTTTTCTCATAATGTTTTTAAAAATATGTATCAAATCGTAAGTTCTTAAACAAAAATTTTTGGTGTCCTTGCTATGTTGATGGTCTGAGTATATGCTCAGTTTGACAGAGGATAATCAAGCATTGTCCACTGTTTCCCCACAAGAACCCTCCATTCAATCCAGCCTGAACTTTGTAGGCTCTTGGACTTCCTTTGCATCTAGAATCTCCCTCTTTCTTCTCTGGTTACATAACTCCTAATTTTTCCCAAGGTCCTGCTCAATCCCCAGACAAGCACTACCACCAAGCCCTCTCCCAACTGAGGAAGCCTCCATTGACTATTCCTATTTGCCTCTGATCCCCATAGAAAGTATTGCCATATCATTTAATAACACATCAGTTTTTGACATGTCTCACATTGTTACTTTATGCTTATATTTCCTTAATTAAAAAAAATTACTTACTAGATCACTGGTTTAATATAAAAGGATACAACTCAGGCCCTGGCCAGCATGGCTCAATAGTTAGAGTGTCAGCCTGTGTACTAAAGGGTCACAGGTTCCATTCCTGGTCCCGGTTGGGATACGTATGGCAGGAAACCAACTGATGTGTCTCTCTCACATTGGTGTCTCAGTATCTCTCTCTCTCTCCCCACTTCCACTCTCCCTAAAAATCAATGGAAAAAATATCCTCGGATGAGGATTAACAACAACAAAGAGGATGCAACTCAGAAACAGCCAGATGAGAATGATGCATAGGCAAGGTATGAGGAAGGGGCATGAAAATTCCATGCCCTCTCTCCCAATCTCTACATGTTTGCCAACCTGGAAATGTATTTATTTTTCTAAGTGTAACTGTATTGTTTTCATAATGAGCCTATGAGTTTTTGAGGGCATGACTCGGGTCTGACATTTCTGTCTCTGTCTTTGGAACTTTTCATGACATACTAGTAGATAGCACTCATATTTCAAAAGTGCTTATTCTTTGAGTCAGTACATCCCAATTTGAGGAACAAAGAGAGACTCACTTTAGAAGCAGAAATGTTCTAAAACATTGAGAATACAATCCACTTTATAAATATTGCACAAAAGTTGGTGATTACTTGGTGCTAATGGAATGGTAAACTAAAACTTATAATCAAGCACTGATTAACATCAAAGTGAAAATACAAAACTTAAATGTCATAAAAACTTTTAGACCTTCAATTATATATCCCTAGCTCCACTTCTGCCATCCAGCCCTCCTCCCAGACATCCCCTTCCACTATCATCCACATTTGGGAGACACTGAGCTAAGTTTTGGAGAGCTGTTATCAAAACAGCAAAATAGGCCTTAGCTGGTTTGGCTCAATGGATAAAGCGTTGGCCTGTGGACTGAAGGGTCCCAGGTTCGATTCTGGTCAAGGGCACATCCCCAGTGGGGGGGGGTGTGCAAGAGGCAGCCTATTAATGATTTTCATCATTGATGTTTCTATCTCCCTTTCCCTTCCTCTCTGAAATCAATAAAAATATATTAAAAAATAAAAGTGAATTCTAAGTGTTTTTTTAAAAAAGCAAAACAGTTTACTCATTAATGCCTTAGCTTCAATTATCTCATTAGATGAGGCATTCCTCACTTAGCAGTGAACCAGGAGAGTGGGCACAGGCCAGTTGCACTGTTATGGGGTGAGAATAAGGTTGGGAAAATTTAGAGCTTTACATAGATACTTAGTACCTTTAGATTCTGGCACAGCTTCAGCAGGTCAAACTTTTCTATGTCAGAGCATAATCCAGGAAGAAGCCATTAAGCAAAGTGTGAGTTTCAAGACAGAAGAGGTGGTTGGTGATGCCAGGTGCTGGAGCCAAGAAAAATGAATATTAGGAATTGGGCTTTGCAACGCACTATTCATCAGGGAAGAGGGAACGTGAGAGGGAGCTGGACTGCAGCAGTAGATTGGGTACTATGTAGGAAGTCAGAACATGGAGATAGAGAGTTTAGAAGGGACGCTTGAGGAGAAATGAGATGAAAGAAAGCTTTTGTTCATTTATTTTCTTCTTGGATAGGAGATGAGCATATTTATAGCTGAAATGACTGAAGATTCAAGAGAAGTGGTGCAAGTGATGAAACAAGGATGTCCAGGGTGAGGACTGAACTGAGAGTGCAGGAGGAGAAATTTCCCAGAGGCCATAGGAAGAAAACTTTTCCCTCAGAGACTCAGGTAAATCTCATTATCATAATGCATTACAGAAGAGGTTTTTGATATAAGTGGGAGAAACTACTTTAAACCTGTTAAGTAAACACAAAACAAAACAAAACAAAACAAAACAAAAAACACAGAAGCATGGCTGGACCTCAAAAACATCCAGAGCCAGGAGTCTCCATGATGATCTGAGAACATCTACCAGATTCTTCTCTCAGGCCTGCAGGTCCTCAGCTTCTTCCATCTGGAGGGGAAACAAGGCTGACAGGTGCAGCCATAGGGGAAAGACTGAGCCAAACCTCTTGGCCCCAACCCCAAAATTCTAGGGAAAGGCTTTTACTGGTCTATCTCAAGTCTTTAGGAGCCCAACTGTGGGTCAATAAATTGTGGCTAGGCTATGGGGAGGAGGTCCTATGTAAGCACATGCAGCACCCATGGAACCACACAGATGGAGTGAAAAGAGGGGCAGTTTTCACTGAAGAGGGGTGTCCATTAATACAGTATATGTAGTTTGGAGGTGGAGGAGTTTGGAAAATCTGAGATGTTCATACAGCTCAAGTTTATTTTGTTTTTGTTCTTGGCAAAGTTAGGACCTTTGTCAAGCAAGAGGGGATAGATGGAGATTCCAGCTATTGAAGGTTTGTAAAGCTACCATGTGAAATGAGAAAGCTAACAGAACAACTGAGCAATATTGAGAAGCATTCAAGGGTAGAATGCATAATTGTGTCCTGGGGTCAACAAGATTGATTCACTTGACAAACATTATTGATAACAATCTCTATTATCTCCCAACATCCTGGATATAGTGTTGCCAGTTGAAGTAGGGACCTTTTGTGGAGGTGCAAGAAAAACATTTCCAAGTACCATGTATGGGAGGATAAGGTATAGTGGTAAGATTTATTGGAGTGGAAATAGAAGACTGCTTCCAGGTTCCTGGTATCTTATCTCTGTCCATCCCACTCTGGAAAAAGTCCAGCCTTGTCTTCATCAGGCCCAGAAATAGGGCCAGTGTCCAGAAATTCTGTGCCATGCCAAAGCTTAGTCCATTTCAGCCTCTGTCCCTATCTGGCTAGTGAGTCTCTGTTCCTAGCTGGACTGTGCTCCAGCTAGTACTGCATTGCTGCACCCAGGCTTGCACTTGGAGCCTGCATTTGGAGTTCATGTGGCTGCTAGGGTCACATGGCTGCTATGGAGAGAGAATGCATGAATGAACAGGGCTAGCATGTGTTGAGAGAGAGAGAGAGAGAGAGAGAGAGAGAGAGAGAGAGAGAGAGAGAACTGTGTTAAGCTTGGATTATATTATCTTGGACTTCCGAAGGACAAAGTTCTCTTTCAAACTAACCAATCAACTTCTCAATCCTTTGTGGGCTGGTGTTGGGCCCTCCCCTAACCAATCCATTTCCTAGATCTTCCAGGGTTCTGTGTCCCTTATCTAATCCAATCCGTTTCCCAGGCTAGACAGACAAGTCTTTATGGTCGCCATCTTGGCTGTTTCTGTGCATGTGCTTACCTCCCCTTCACCCCATAATCCTGGCAAGTGGACCAGTCATACCCTGTGGAGATTGAAAAGCCAGCCCTTCCTCCCCACATGGGAGAAGGAGGGGTGTTAATCCCCTTGGTGGGACAATGCTGTGGTCCCCTGGGATGTCTGAAGCTATAAATTCCAGACTTAATCCAGCTTATTTTCTGATTCAGCTCCCTAGTTGATTAGGCTTCTTGATGTCTGATTCCCTTTGCTTCCTTCCTTTATTAATATTCAGCTACCCATGCCAACAATAACACCAATAAAAACAGATAGCTGGACTGATGCAGGGTTGGGGAGTGGAAATACAGATGCTTCAGGTATAGAGGGTGAAAGAACTGAGGTAGAGAAAAGGGCTGAGGTAGGTGAAGACATGTCCACAGAAGGGGACCAAGGGCTGATGAATGCAGAGAAGTCATCAGGGGTGAGCTAACAAACTCTTATTATCTGTGCCTTTTATGATGGCCCTTCCCAATGGAGATGACCCCTCAGATAAGGTGAATACAACCTGGTTTGTTCAGGAAGTTCCATGTAATTACCAGTGGCACCTCTTTTCATTATTGAGAGATGCTGAATCACTTGGTCAGTCCATACGGGCCAGGTCTCAAGTGACTGGGGAACATGGTCTCTCAGGGATGTCTTTTCTCTGTTGGTTATAGCCCCAGACCTGATGATCTGGACAGAATAAACCCTGGCTCTCAGCCTGCTTCTCTCCTGATCCCCCCAAGGGAAATGGGAACTCCTGGGAGTTTCCAGTGGCTGAAGATTTGGGATCTACAGAGAAAGAATCAGAGACGGAAACAAAGCTATCCTGGCCTATCTTGATGGCTCACTGCAGGGAGAGGCCATATAAGTGGAGGCTGGAGGAAATGGCTTCATTCCTTGTTGGCAACAAGTGTGAAAATGCTGTTCATATCCAAACTGTATTCCCCAAGGCTATCTGATATACCCAGAGCGCTTCAGGGAAGGGAGTCCCAGAAACCACTTCAGTTATGACCACCCACTTCAGTTTTTCATGACATGAAAAAGACATTGGGCCATGCTGGAATTGTCTCTGTTTCCACCACAGTGCAGACCAACAATGTCTTACACATAATTCTCAGTATATACTCACATGATGGAATGGGTGTCCTCTTTAGGGCAGACTGAGGCTGTCCTGTCTGGGGAACCTTGATTGGTGGGTATGAACTTGGTTTGCAGAAGAACTAAATGGGCAACAATATACTGAGGAAATGGAGCAGGTGAGGATGGGGAAGCAGGCTGTCAGGACCTGGGCCAGAATTCTTCCCAATCCCAGCTGGTGATCAGCTTAAACCCTAACGCACAAGGATTAATAACCAGGGCAATTTTATCCCAGTCAGATTGTAACTACAGATGTGGGCTTATTGGGTGAAACATTTGGCTCATTCATGAAACATGATGACTTGGGTTGTCAAAAGCACTGTTTCCTCATGAGCCTACCATTGGGTGCAGCCTCCTCTCTTGGGCTGAGTGGGCAGATGTCTGTGTTCTTGCCTGTTGTGTGAGTTGACATCTCACTTGACCAATGACAGAGGGGAAGGAAAGGTGTGTGTGTGTGTGTGTGTGTGTGTGTGAGAGAGAGAGAGAGAGAGAGAGAGAAGACTGAGGTGTCAGAGTGGGTGGGCGCAGAGAGGCTGAAGGGAAAAAGACTCTAGGAAAAATTCTAGGGTTCATTGCAACCACAAGTCCCTAAGACTTGAGAGGTGGGGAGGCAGTAGGAGGAGGGAAGAAGGCTGAGAAAAGGGGATGCCCCTGAGTGTACACTTGCGCCACCCCGAGACAGCAGGCACCCGCAGACTTAGTGTGGTAAATGGTTGGAGGCTCCAAAGCCTGAAGATTCAAATAATCAAAGCACTGCTGCTGGTAAAGCAGAGATGAAAGGCTACCCAGGCCAGTCAGTGATGTGCTTTGAGCTTTTATCTGGGCAGCCAGCATGGGAGTGTGGAACTGGAGACATGGTTCTCTCCAATTGCTGAGGTCTGAGTCTGGTGCTTCCTGATGAGTCCATTGGGCTTTCGGGAGTGGGGCAGGGCCTGGTGTGACCTGGCATGGTCCCAGGATGGGGCGGGGGCACATAACCGCACCCCTCCACCTTCCAGCCAGTGTCTGGGCTCCTCCTCTTGCCCGCCAGGGCAGATGCCTGTTCTTCCCTGCAGACATGCCCCTGCCATTCTCTGCTCCGCACTCCAGGCCTAGCCAGGTCCATTCACCGTCACAGGACCTGGGCAATTGCTTCCCTCTCCACCCACCCCCTCAGCCATCCCCTCTTTTCAGTCCCAGGCTGAAGCTCCTGCTCCAGGAGAGGTTAAAGCTTCATTCCATGTGCTTCGTTCCAGAAACTTTAAAAAGCTTTCTTGGATGCCTTGAGAGGAAAGCAAACTGTCTGACATTCCCACTCAGAACCAGAGACAGCATTGGACTCGGGAGTCCTGGTGGGTAGGAGAAGAGGCAGAGTAGCCGGTGGCTTTTAATAAAACCTTGTTATCTTTTTTTTCTTTCCTTTCCTTCTTACCTAGTGTTCTTAATTGATGCCTCTCCCCCTCTCCCCCCACTCTCCCCCCAGCACAAACAATCTGGAGCCTAAACACTACCCCCACAGCACAGGGCGCCCAGAGCCACCTCTGAGCGAGGGAGGCCCTGCAGGCTGAGCCTCTGGGGCGGGTCTCCGGGTGGGAGGCTCACATCGCCATGGCAACTTCTTCCTGTGGGAATAAAGAGCTCCTGAATATGCAGCAAATTGGAAGGGGACCTGCTGAGTGCCAGATGGGGCTTCAGGCAGGCGCGGGGGCCAGCGGGGCTGGGAGTGGGAGTGGGGGACGCGACCGAGCCTGACAAGAAACCTAAGCATGGATCCTGACAAGAAACCTAAGCAGGGCTATGTGTTTCCTCTGAGTCAGAGGGGGCCACACTTGCTGGACACCTGACGCACAGTGCTCTCCCATTGCTGCCAATTACCCAATGGATTTGCTGACTTAGAACAGCCACCGCCTAGCGTTGGACTGAGCTAAGTGGGATGGCTTCTTTCTGTGGTTCTGTTCTAGTCCCCTGATGGGGAAATAGACCAAAAGCTCCTGTTGGGAGAATAGGAATTTGAGCTATGAAATTCAGTTCTGTGTGACTAAGGCCATTGATTTCTTTTTATGTGTTTTGAAGTTTGTTTAAAACATGAAACAAGTATAATTATTTTCCAATTCAGAAAGGATAAAGAAGAGAAAATGATCCCCAATTCCCAGTTCTTCCACCCAAAGATAACCTCTGATAACATTTTGTTGTTATCCTTTCAGATTCTTCCTGCATACATATTCACATATGGATGTAAGTATATTTACAAAAGTAGATTACATAGCACATGATGTTTTGTCCCCTGAATTTTCACTTAACTTACCACAGACATGGACAGATGGAGAAAAAAACTATATCATTATTTCTAGTGGCACCATAGAATTACTATAATTTATTAACCAATTTGTTATTGCTGGAAATTTAAATTTTTTCCCAGTTTACACTCTGCTACATGATGATAAAGCTCCTTATATATACAGTTTTACATACTCAGTCTGTTAGTTTTCTTAAGGTAAACTTCTAGAAGTACAATTACTGGGTCAAAGGATGTGGACATTTAAAAATTTGAAGCACATCTCCAAATTTGGGGTCTGTAGATATTTTAGGAGCCAGTAGGCTTTATTTTTTCCTTCATTGGTGTTGGGAAGACAGGGACAGGTCCATAAAATATGGTGTCTTGGTTTATATTTTCCCTAAAGCACCATGTGAAACAAGAATTTGGGTAATTAGCTTTTTCTAGAGGTGATCCTGTTACAGAAGACCAAAGAAAACCAAGGATGCTTCAAAGAAAAGGAGGGACACTGTTTAATACGTCAGCGGACTCAGGGAACAGCCTTCCAAATCTGAGTGAAAGAACATGCATGGGTCCCTCCCTTTTATCTCCCTGTGGTCCTTTTCCCACAAACATGGATTATGCTTTTGGTCCTTTTCGAAAGAAGGCTCCCAGGTGTTGGGGTTCTCCAGGCCATATCTGATGGTCTGGCCTTGTGCCAGCATTAATAACCCTCCCTCTGGGGCAGTGCACTGTTCACAGTAACAGGTTCTGCAAGACCAGTATCTGGGAAGGAGATAGAGACTTAATTATAGGTTATCAGGAATGTACACTGAGCTTGCTGGCTTGGATTCAGATCACTATCCCCAAATATCAGGGTTACATTGGAATTAGCCCTTTTTAGCCTTCTCACTCTCCCCCCCCCCCTCCCCGCCGTCCCACAAAAGCTTCTCTTAGCCTTGTGGTACAACGATTACGGGATGTTATGGTGAACATGGACAACGACTGCTCTTAACTGCTTCCAGCTGAAAAGGGATGATGACAAAGGGGTTAGCATCCCGTGAGGGGTTTGTAGGGAATTCTGAAGTTTAAAGGCATTCCCGTCCAGTTTGCAGGCAGGCAGAGGCAAGCAGCGGTCCCACACACATAGAATGTTCCTGCAGGGGAGCACCAGGTGGTGTTTTCAGCCTTGAGAGTAGAGTTGCATAGTTCATCTGGGAGGCGACCTGTTGGATGTTGGGCTTGGGTACTGCTGAAACAAATAGGAGCAACATTCATTAGCTGCACATTGGCCGTGACAGGTCCTATCATTTTTTCCATCCAATACAATTCCCTCCCCCCACCCCCCCCCCCACGTGCATTTGGTAGTGGAGTCATAACATGCCGCAGGCTGATAAGTATAGCTAACAAAAATCTAGCTTTATGGGGCTTTCCTGTAGGCTACCTGGTCTAGCATATTTGGGTAGTGAGTTTCAGTGGTTCCTATGGGAGGCAAGTATGTACTAGCTAATATTATTAGTGGGAGCATGTTATTCCCTCTATTTCTGTTCAGTGGGGGTCCACAACAGTGAACCGCTAGGACAAAGAGCAGTATTATGGCTATTCCTGCCAGGCAGATGTAGCCAAGGATGGCATGACAAGGTGTAGTCCAGCAATCCATGATGAGGCCTTTGTTTCCTTGCTGTGTGGGAAGCAGTAATTTTATGGTGCTTCTATGTCCCAGCAAGAACAGATGAGTTTTCCTCCTGGTACTTGCCTCGGGTTCTGGCGGCACTCATGAAAAGACAAAATGAGAATTATTAAAAAGATAAAACCAATGGTTATCCAGAAATACCAGAGCATATTACCTTTAGGAGGAGATAAGAAAGAGAGATTAGTGTTAGAGAGAATTCAGTAGGGCATTTCTGAATTCCTTGGAGCTGGTTGATCGGCCAGATCCGCTGTCTTCTTGAGAGTGATCCTCAGGGGGTGTTTCTGGTCAGAGATCACCTTCCACTCAGGCTGGGCATCACTCGGCTGGTTGGCTGCCTTTACCCGGGAGTGGTGGATCCAGGTATTCAGTCCTGCAACCTTGAGAGCTGTGGGGGTGGTTAATATGACTGGATAGGGTCCCTTCCAGCTAGGCATGAGGGGCTCCCTTTTCCAGTCCTTTACCCAAACCTGGTCTCCAGGTTTATAAGGATGTACGGCTGTTCCTAGAGAGATGGGTAGTAGGTCAGTAACCCATCTGTGTACCTCAAAGACAATTTTTTCTGAGTCCTTGTAGTTGTCTCTGGATTTCTAAGTTCCCTATTTCCCCCAAATCTCCCTTTGGCCGAATTAAGGGAGGGGGTTTACCATATAGAATTTCAAAGGGAAAGAAACCTACCCTGGCCCTTGGGGCACAGCGTACCCGAAGGAGTACAAGAGGCAAGATATCTGTCCAGGGTAAGGTTGTCTCTTGGCATAGCTTAGCCATAGTCTGCTTTAGAGTCCGGTTCATGCGCTCTACTTTCCCTGAACTCTGAGGCCTGTAAGCTGTATGTAGGTTCCATTTAATTCCTAAAGCCTTAGCTACCTGTTGTACTATTTCTGCTACAAAGGCTGGGCCATTATCGTACCCTATGGTCAGAGACATTCCATACCGTGGAATTATATCCTTCAGCAATGCCTTAGTGACTTCTCTTGCCTTTTCTGGGCGAGTGGGATATTGCCCGACCCAGCCTGAAAAGGTGCAAACAAAAACTAGCAGGTATTTATTTCCTCTGCTAGGCCCTATTTCTGAAAAATCTACTTCTAAGTCCTCAAAAGGAGCTTTCCCACAGCGCTAAACTCCTATCGGTCCCACAGGACCCTGTTTGGCATTGTTCTGAGCACAGAGGAGGCAATGTTGAGAGACTGAGGCACACAAGGAGGGAAGACGGGCAATTAGGTAGTATCTGCCTATCAAAGCTTCTAGGGCAGTCTTCCCTAAATGAGTAAGTTCATGCTGCTGAAGGGCTTCCTTAGGGGCTAACTGTTCTGGGACATAGACCCTATGATCTGAGAGTATCCACCAGCCTTCCTTCGTTCTCTTGCCCCCTTCTTGCTGGGCCCATTCCTCTTCCTGAGGAGTGTGCTTTGGAGGTTCAGGTAATTCAGGGGCCAACATGATCTGTGAAGGTGCCACTTGTTCTTTAGCAGCTAGCTTGGCTGCGGCATCAGCACGTTGGTTTCCTTCCGACACTGAGTCTTTCCCTTTCTGGTAACCTTTGCAATGGATGACGGCTATTTCCTTGGGCTCCCAGACTGCTTCCAGTAACTTTAAAATCTCATTCTGATTTTTTATTCCTTTTCCTCCGGCCGTCAAGAGCCCCCTTTCCTTATACTGTATATGGCCCCTTGGATATGCAGGGTTATAACAGCCTCATTAACAGCCCGTAGATCCTGTACAGGGCGGTAGTCATTAGTCCCGGGCTTTTTGACAGGCAAGAATGGCGTGTTCCATGGATACCTGCATCATTTAACAAGTCCCCACTGAAGCAGCAGGTCTAAGTGGTGGATTTTGACAGGCTGTGCCCCAGGCTTTAAGTTAATCAGCACCAGGGCGTGGTCCTTAGCCAGATCTGGAGAATTCCTTTCCGCCCAGACCAGCGGGAATTCTTTCTCTAATTCAGGTTCTAATGGTGAGGCCTTTGACTGGGGGGTATAAAGTCTCCATTCTTCCTCCCTTTGCACTGCGAGGAACAGGATCATTGGGGAGGTCTCCTCACCTAGGCAAAGCTGTGCTGAGCCATCTGGAGCAAAAGTGATTTCTGCACCCATTTTGACTAAAAGGTTTCTACCCATTAGAGGCACTGGACAGTCTGGCAAGTACAGGAATTCATGAATTACTTGATGACTGCCCAGTCGGCATCGGCAGACGGTCTATGGGTCTGGTCCCCAGTAGCTCCAATAATGGTAACCTTTCCCGAGAGAGGCGCTATTTTCTGTGTGAAGAGTGCTCAGCTCCTGTATCAACCATAAAGTCCACAGTCTGGCCCCCAATTTTCATTCTGATCATGGGCTCATGGGGTCCCAGCTGAAAAGAGCCCAGTCTGTCCTAGTTGGAATCAGCTATTGCTAGCCCAATGAGATCTGCTTCAGGTGGCTCTGGTTGATAGGGACTAGGCGGAAAAGGGGGTCCAGTTTTCTTACTTTGTCATTTGGGACATTCATTCTTCCAGTGTCCTGTCTCCTTACAATAGGCACACTGGTCTTGTCTCAGGTTTGCTCTTCCTTTTCCCCCTGATGCGTATTCTTTATTTAAAATTTTTTGTTTGAAGTATTACAAATAGTAGTACATATGTCTCCTTTTTTTTTTCCCCATTGACCTCCCCCCGGCCTCCCCTTCCCCCTAGTACATGCCTTTACCTGCCCGCCCCCCTGCCCCCCCGTGTCTTTTATCCATTGGTTATGCTTATATGCATGCATACAAGTCCTTCAGTTGATCTCTTACAGCCCCGCCCCCCCAACCTCCTCTGCCTTCCCGCTGTAGTTTGACAGTCTGTTCAATGCTTCTTTGCCTCTGTATCTATTTTTTCCCCCATTTCTTTCCTTTAAAAAATCTTGCTTCTGCAGACTAGAAATAAACATATAATAACAAAAAATGTTTGAGTCCCAATTTCAATGTCCAACAGTTCTGAGTCCCCGTTTCAATGTCAAACAATTCCTTAAGTGTACATGTCAGCAATGATATCTGGATGGTGGGCACATGGTGGCAATGCAGGTCCGACCCTCTGGTTTGGTCCTAGGCAACCTGCTGTGTCGCACAGCTGCTGACTGCTAGTGTGGCAAGGCGTCGTCAGCGTCTTCCATCTCTGGACTGTTTCTCCTCTTGTCTTCGTGGTTGGAGCAGACCTGTCAATTCCTCTCTGTTGCAGGAATCCACATGGTCTTGGAGTTGTTTTCTGAAAATATACAAACATATTCTCGACCAAAAGTTAATAAAGGAATCTTTTCTATGTAATTGATTTGGGATCCTTTTTATTTTTGCCCAAACGATTTTCCTTTGTCTTATTTAGACACTATGTGTGTTTTTCATGGGTGTCTTGCTGTTAGCATTACAAATGAAATCTAATTTTGTAAAGTAAAAGTTTTCTAGATGTAATTTACTTATAGGATATTTTTCCTTACATGATATTACCCTACTATCCCCCCTTTTTTGATTAATGGAGGCTTTTGTAAATTTTATAATGCAGTCTTGATAACTTTAAATTTTAATTTTTTGCACAAAAATATGACTGCTTTAGTTTCATTGCATGTTCAGGAATTTTACCATGAGATGAACTACCAATAGAAATTTTAGTTACCACTTTAGGAACAGCATTTTTTGTCCAGTACAATTAAATTTTCTTGAATATTCACTTATTTCAATTAGCCTATTTAAATTAATCTGAAAACTTGATTATTATTTTACTGTCAAATTTAATACTCTACCAACAATCTTAGTTTACCCTGTAAATATTAGTGGAAAGGATTATTTGCATTCTTGAGTAAGCCCTGAGCATTCCTGGTGCTAGGCTGGATTTAGATATAGGGCAGCTGCTGTCGGCCAAGTCTCTGTCTGTTACCTGGGTCCCAATCTGAGCTAGGCCAAGTCACTGTCTGTCACTTGTGTCCCGGTCTGAGCTGGGCGTGGGAAGCAAAGCAGCTATGGGGGCAGGAGACCTCCCTCAGATGGGGTGAGGGTTCAGGCCCCTGCAAGGTTGGGGGGGTGAGGGTCTGTGCCCCACCTCTGTCGATCCCCAAGTTCTCTCCTGATGGCCCCTCTGCAACTGTGCCTGTCTTAGGTTGTTCCTTCCCTGAGGAATCTTACCCGTCTCTGGCTAACCAGTCATCCTCCGGGGCCAAGCAGGGTGATGTGAGGTTCAGTTCTGTCTCCTTGGCAGCCTATGCCCCCGTGGCCTCCACTCCCAGCACCTGCCTTGGGATCCCCTGGCCTGCTGGCGGGGCCTCAGCACTGATCACATATCTCGGGGAACTCAGTTTTCTTCTCCAGGGAGGGCCCAGCTCACACGATTGAGCGAGAGATAGATCCATGGTACCAGCCACCAAGAGGCTTCAAGCCTCGGATTGTGAGAAGAGGGTCCCTCTTGGCACAAAAGGCAAGAGGGGCCAATATAGAATGCTCAGGTGCCTTCCCAGCGCCTTAATTCCTTCTGATAGGGATTATATCCTTTCATGTCCTTTTGTTTTTTAAATTGCTGCCAAACATTCCAAGAATTAGTTTGTAGGTTTGTTTGGGATAATTGTACAATATGTGTTGTAAAATATCTAAAATTATAATGACATTGGAGAATAATATCATGTAAGGATATTCTTTACTCTAGGCCATGGCAATTCAGTTTCAAACTGGCTGACAATTTCTTTTTGTAACCTTATATAAACTTTGTCAGGGAGGCAAAAACACAAATTATTCCCCCATAACCCCCCACCCCCCACTTATGCCCCACCCCCTTGTTGTCTGTGTCCATTGATTAGGCTCATATGCATGCACACAAGTCCCTTGGTTGATCTCTCCACCTTACCCCCACCCTCCCCTACCTTCCCTGAGGTATGACACGTACTTTTCAACGTTTCTCAGTCTCTGGATCTGTTCTTGTTCATCAGTTTATGCCGTTCATTATATTCTACAAATGAGTGAGATCATGTGATATTTATCTTTCTCTGCCTGGCTTATTTCACTTAACATAATACTCTCCATCTCCATCCATGTTGTTGCAAATGGTAGGAACTCCTTTTTTACCGCAGCGTAGTATTCCATTGTGTAGATATACCACAGTTTTTTAATCCACTCATCTGCTGATGGGCACCTAGGCTGTTTCCAAATCTTAGCTATGGTGAATTGTGCTGCTATGAACATAGGGGCGCATATATCCTTTCTGATTCATGTTTCTAGTTTCTTGGGATATATTCCTAGAAGTGGGATCACTGGGTCAAATGGGAGTTCCATTTTTAGTTTTTTGAGGAAACTCCATAATGTTCTCCACAGAGCCTGCACCAGTCTGCATTCCCACCAGCAGTGCACCAGGGTTCCTTTTTCTCCGCATCCTCGCCAGCACATCTCATTTGTTGATTTGTTAATAATAGCCATTTTGACAGGTGTGAGATGGTACCGCATTGTTTTGATTTGCATCTCTCTGATGATAAGTGACTTTGAGCAGGTTTTCATATGTCTCTTGGCCTTCCTTCTGTCTTCTTTCGAAAAGTGTCTATTTAGATCAGTTGCCCATTTTTTGATTGGGTTGTTTATCTTCTTTTTGTTAAGCTGCATGAGTTCCCTGTAAATGTTGGAGATTAAACCCTTATTGTTGATATCATTGGCAAATATGTTCTCCCATGCAGTGGGGTTTCTTGTTGTTTTATTGATGGTTTCCTTTGCTGTGCAAAAGCTTTTTATTTTCATGTAGTCCCATTTGTTTATTTTCTCTTTAGCTTCCATTGCCCTAGGAGCAGTATCAGTGAAGAAGTTCCTTAGGCATATGTCTGAGATTTTTCTGCCTGTGGATTCCTCTAGTATTTTTATGGTTTCCCGTCTTATGTTTAAGTCCTTTATCCATTTTGAGTTTATTTTTGTGTATGGTGTAAGTTGGTGATCTAGCTTCATTTTTTTGCATGTGTCTGTCCAATTTTCCCAACACCATTTGTTGAAGAGATTGTCTTGACTCCATTGTATGTTCATGCCTCCTTTGTCAAATATTAATTGAGCATAGTGATTTGGGTCAATTTCTGGGTTCTCTATTCTATTCCATTGATCTATATGTCTGTTCTTGTGCCAGTACCAGGCTGTTTTAAGAACAGTGGCTTTGTATTACAGCTTGATATCTGGTGTTGAGATCCCACTGACTTTGTTCTTCTTTCTCAGGATTGCTGCAGCTATTTGGGGTCTTTTTTTATTCCAGATAAATTTTTGGAAAGTTCGTTCTGGGTCTGTGAAATATGTCGTTGGTATTTTAATGGGAAGTGCATTGAATTTATAGATTGCTTTGGGTATCATGGACATTTTGATGATGTTGATTCTACCAATCCATGAACATGGAATGTTCTTCCATCTGTTTATCTCTTCCTCTATCTCTTTTTTCAGTGTCCTGTAGTTTTTCGCATATAGGTCTTTTACCTCCTTAGTTAAGTTTATTCCTAGGTCTCTTAATTTTTTTGGTGCGATGGTAAATGGGATTGCTTTTTTAGTCGCTCTTTCTGTAAGTTCATTATTGGTGTAGAGAAATGCCATAGATTTCTTGGCGTTAATTTTTTATCCTGCTACATTGCTGAATTCATTTATTAAGTCTAGTAATTTTTTGATGGAGTCTTTAGGGTTTTCTATGTACAGTATCATGTCATCTGCGAATAAGGACAGTTTTACTTCTTCTTTTCCAATTTGGATGCCTTTTATTTCTTTTTCTTGTCTGATCGCAATGGCTAGTACTTCCAGCACTATATTGAACAGGAGTGGTGAGAGTGGGCATCCCTGTCTTGTTCCTGTTCTTAGGGGAAATGGTTTTAGTTTTTGCCCATTGAGTATGATGTTGGCTGTGGGTTTGTCATATATGGCTTTTATTATGTTCAGGTATGATCCTTCTTTTCCCACCTTGCTGAGAGTTTTTATCAAGAAAGGGTGTTGGATTTTGTCAAATGCTTTTTCTGCATCAATTGATATGACTATGTGGTTTTTATCTCTCAATTTGTTTATGTGATATATCATGTTTATTGATTTGCGAATATTGTGCCATCCTTGCATCCCCAGGATAAATCCTACTTGGTCATGGTGTATAATCTTTCTGATGTACTGCTGGATTTGATTTGCTAGAATTTTGTTGAGGATTTTGGCATCTATATTCATGAGGGATATTGGCCTGTAATTCTCTTTCATTGTGTTATCTTTATCTGGTTTTGGTATTAGGGTGATACTGGCTTCATAGAAGGAGCTTGGAAGTGTTCCTTCCTCTTGAATTTTCTGGAATAGTCTGAGGAGGATAGGTTTTAGTTCTTCCTTGCATGTTTGGTGAAACTCACCTGTGAAGCCATCTGGCCCCGGGCTTTTGTTTGCTGGGAGCTTTTTTGATGACTGCTTCAATTTCTTCCATAGTTATCGGCCTATTGAAATTTTTAGAATCTTCCTGAGTGAGTTTTGGAAGGTTGTATTTTTCTAGGAATTTGTCCATTTCCTCCAGGTGGTGTAGTTTGTTAGAATAGTTGTTCATAGTATTTTTAAACCATACTTTGTATTTCAGTGGGGTCTGTGGTTATTTTACCTCTTTCATTTCTGATTTTGTTTATTTGTGTCCTCTCTCTTTGCTTCTTGTTGAGCCTGGCTAGAGGTTCGTCAATCTTGTTTATCCTTTCGAAGAACCAGCTTTTAGTTTTGTTGATCTTTTGTATTGTTTTTTTGGTCTCTATGTCATTCATTTCTGCTCTGATCTTTATTATGTCCTTCCTTCTGCTCACTATGGGCTTTTCTTGTTGCTCTCTTTCTAATTCTTTGAGTTGTTGAGTTAGATCATTTATTAGCATTTTTTCTTGTTTTTTGAGGTAGGCCTGTAGAGCTATAAACTTCCCTCTCAGGACTGCTTTCATTGTGTCCCATAGCATCTGCATTGTTGTGTGTTTATTGTCATTAGTCTCCAGGATGTTTTTAATTTCTGCTTTGATCTCGTTGCTCACCCAATCATTGTTTAATAGCATGCTATTCAGCTTCCAAGTGTTTGAATTTTTTGGAACGTTTTTATCATAGTTCATTTCTAATATTATGCCATTGTGGTCTGAGAAAATGCTTGATATGATTTCAATCTTTTTGAATTTGGGGAGACTTTACTTGTGACCCAGTATGTGGTCTATTTTTGAAAATGTCCCATGTGCACTTGAGAAGAACGTATATTCTGTGGCTTTCGGGTGAAATGCTCTGAAGATGTCAATTAGGTCCATTTGATCTAGTGCGTCATTTAGAATTGCTGTTTCTTTGCTGATTTTTTGTCTAGAGGATTTATCCAGTGATGTCAGTGGTATATTAAAGTGTCCTATTATGATTGTATTGTTGTCAATCTCTCCCTTGATGTCTTCCAGGAGTTTTTTTATGTATTTGGGTGCTCCTGCATTGGGTGCATATATGTTTACCAGAGTTATATCTTCTTGTTGAATTGCTCCCTTTAGTATTATGTAGTGGCCTTCCTTATCTCTTGTTATGGCCTTTACTTTGAGGTCTATTTTATCAGATATAAGTATCGCAACCCCAGCTTTTTTCTCATTTCCATTTGCTTGAAAAATATTTTTCCATCCCTTCACTCTCAGTCTGTGTGAATCCTTTGCTCTGAGGTGGGTCTCTTGTAGACAGCAAATATATGGGTCATGTTTTCTTATCCATTCAGCTACCCTATGTCTTTTGATTGGTGCATTTAATCCATTTACATTTAATGTTATTATTGACAAGTACATGTTTGTTGTCATATTTTTCCTTAGTGTTTGTGTTTCTTTTTGCCTTTCTCTTTCTTCTTTTTACAGCAGTCCCTTTAGCATTTCTTGCATTGCTGGCTTGTTAGTGATAAACTCTCTTAGCCCTTTTTTGTCTGTGAAGCTCCTGATTCCACATTCAATTTTGAATGATAGCCTTGCTGGGTATAGTTTTCTTGGATTCAGACCCTTGCTTTGCATCACTTTGTATATTTCATTCCATTCCCTTCTGGCCTGGTGTGTTTCTGTTTAGAAATCAGTTGATATTCTAATAGGAGATCCCTTGTAGGTAACTTTCTGTCTCTCTCTGGCAGCCTTTAAGATTCTTACTTTGTCATTAGTGTTTGCCAATTTAATTAGGATGTGTCTTGGTGTCGGTCTTTTGGGGTTCAACTTGTTTGGGACTCTATGTACTTCTTGGACTTGCATAGTTTTTTTCTTGCCAATATCAGGGAAGTTTTCTGTCATTATTTCTTCAAACAGGTTTTCTATTCCTTGCTTCTCTTCATCTCCTTCTGGTATCCCTATTATTCTAATGTTGTTTCGTTTTGTGTTGTCCCATAGCTCTCTTAGGCTCTCCTCTTGCTTTTTAAGTTTCTTTCCAGTTGCTGTTGTGTTTGTGTGTTTTTTCCTACCTTGTCTTCTAATTCGCTGATGCAGTCCAGTCTACTGTTTAAGCCTTCCAATGTGTTCTTTATTGTAGCTATGTCATTCTTCATCTCCTCTTGGTTTCTTTTCATGTTGGTGACATTCTCATTCAGCTCCTTATAGTTCTCATTGAGTTGTGTGTATTTGTCATTGAGTTGTGTGTATTTGTCATCCATCCATTTAAACATCCTTATAACCATTACTCTGAATTCTTTCTCTGTTAAGCTGCGAGCCTCAATTTCATTTAACTCCCTTTCTGGTGATTCCTCTTTTTCTTTTCTTTGGGAGTTGCTTTTTTGTCTCCCCATGTTTTCCTGTAATGTTTTAATTGTAGATCCAATTGCTTTGCTACCCAGGTTCTTTTGGTGATGGTGCTACTGGTGTAATCTCTCAGTTCTCCTGGGCTTGGTAATCTAGTGTAGCTCCCTACTTGAGCTATTGGGTTCTCTTGATGTAGGCCTGCAAGCTTGAGTGGCACAACTGGGGTGTCTAGAAGTCAGCAGCCGTGGAGGGGAGTATCCCAATTTTTGCTGTCTTGCACCCTTAATTGAAATCACGCGTGCCCAGTGGGGACTCACAGTGGCACCAAGGAACTGTCTGTCAGGGTGATGTGGCTCAGGGGGCCTGCACTCTGGACAGGTGTGACTGTGATGCCCAGTTTTCTGTAGTTATGAGGTGGGCAGACTCAGCTTTTGCTGCTGCACCTGTGGTGGATAGGCGCTTACTCCCAGTGGCTGCTCACAGGAGCACCCAATGTAAGTTAGCCAGTGAGGCACACTGAAGCACTCTGAAGGGCCCTGGCTGTGTAGCCGTGTAATTGAGGTGCCTAGCTTCTAAAGATTTCTCTTTAGGGCAGATCCTATGGCCTCAGGGAGTATTCAGATTCCATGGTGTTATTCAGGGTGAGATCTGGGTGTGGCTATATTGGTTGCCTGGAGACTGGAGGGAGGGACTATCTCTCAGGAGAAAATGGTGACTGGGGCTTAGATATGACTCAGCACCAGACTCACTTCCACCTCTCCTGGACTGTCCGCTGCCTACACTCCCCAGATTCCACAAGCCCACCCCTTCTTCTGCACCTCAGCCACAGGTAAGTGTCTGTATCCGAAAGGTCCTATAAACTAGGTTCAGTGGAGAAAGACGCAGGCCCCCAGCGTGAGGAGGGACTGCGTCTCTGCAAGTTCCTCTCTTGCTGGCACTGTGCGGTCCGGCAGCTCTTCAGGGCTGCCTTAGAGCTCAGATCCCAAATCCAGACTCCAAGGTCTAAAATCCCCTCCCTCCCTCAGTCCTGTGGACCCTTTTTTTTTTTTTTCCAGTCAGACGCTTTGCCTGTCCTCAGGGATGCGGCTTGGCGCCATGTAGTTTCTCCCTGACCTTCTGGGCACAGAGATCCGGCAGATTCTACTGCCTAGATCTTTGATTTTACCTTTATTGGGGGATCTCTGCCCTTCCCAGCTGCAAACTGTCTCACCAGCTGCGCCTCCTTTGCCAATTCGGGCTGGATTCCACTCGTTTCAGCTGCTCCCTCTATTTGCTCCAGGACAAGGCTCAGGACACGTCCGTCTATTCCGCTGCCATTTTGTCTCCCTCCTGATGCGTATTCTTGCTTCCCTTTCTGATCTGTCTGGGAGCTTGAGCCTTTAAAAGCCTCTGTTACTATATTGGCCCTTCTTTGTATTCTCTTTTCTTCCTCCCTCCTTGCCACACTGTCTCAGTTGATGAAAACCTTTTTGGCTATCTCCAGCAGTTCGGTGGCATTTTTCCTGAAAACCCTTCCAGCTTCTGTAATTTTCTCCTGATAACAGGCTGGGCTTGGCCTACAAAAGCGGCATTTACCATGGTGTGATTTTCCAGGGCCTCAGGGTTAAAGGGAGTGTAGATTCGGTATGTCTCACATAGTCTCTCATAGAAAGCTGCTGGACTTTCATCAGGCTTCTGGAAAACCTCAGAGATTTTAGCCATATTGGTGGGCTTCTTAGCTCCGGCCCTGACCCCCTGGAGGAAGGCCAGCCGATATCTTTCTAGCCCGGTCCTTCCATCTTCTGAGTTCAGGTTCCAATCAGGTTCCTCATCTGGGAAGGCCTCCCTGGCCCTTCTGTCTGTATCTAATATTCCTGCTGGGGCCTGGGTCTGGAGCCACTTCCGAGCCTCTGATACTACTCTCATGCACTCCTCAGTGTTAAAGAATGTGAAAAGGAGCTGCTTGCAGTCCACCCAGGTGGGCTTCTGGGTCTGGAAAATCTTTTCTAAAAGGCCTACCATGGCCTGAGGTTTTTCAGAATAAGCTGGGGTGTGATGTTTCCAATTCAGGATGTCACTTGTGGTAAAGGGCTGATAATAATAGACTGGCCTTCCCTCCTGCAAGGTCTCATCTTCACCAAGCACTTGGGCACCCTGAATCTCCCTGAGAGGCATCTGACATGCCGGTTGTGGCTTGGGCCCTCGATCAGCTGAACGCAAGAGAGAGCCCAATTGAGGAGACATGGAGGGGGGTGGTGTTTCCAGACTTTCTGGACCTTCCAGACCAGTGTGGGGAGCATTTGGTGCTGCCTGTGGCACATATGGAGGTGGTAAAACTGGCGGGACTTCTTCAGGGGGTCCTGGCAGAACAGGGGGTTGGGTTCCTTTCTGAGGGACCTGTTTCTTTTCTCCTGCCTGCTTCTCTTCTGCTTTCTCCTCTCCTGCCTGCTTTTCCTTAGCCTGCACCTGCCCTGCCTGCCTCTCCTTAGCCTGCACCTGCCCTGCCTGCCTCTTCACTCCTGCTATTAAAACTTTACTCTGTCCCTTGTTACACATGCAGAACCAGACCCAAAGCAGCAAGGTTTGAGCAATTTCTAACCAGCTGTCTCTGTAGGGAAACTGATCTGAGTGTCTAGGGTCTTTCGTGACTACATTCCAGACTGCTCTCACCAGTCCCTTATCTAAGGAGCCTTCTGAGGGCCAGCCGACCTGAAGGCTGGCAATTCTACTTCACAGAATTTCCTTAGTGTTTTGGGGTTCATTTTAATACCATAGCTCAATTGAAACCCTTTTCAAAAATTTTCAACATGCAATTGAGAACAGTGGGTTTACTTCGTCCCGACCCCATGATGTTCGGTGGTGAGAGACAGACAAGGGAGGGGGTGACCTGTTTTCACAGATCCTCACTCAGATGCCTGCCTGGCCGTGTCCCTTGGGAGCTTAGATTTGTCTTAGCTAAGGTGCACCTGTATAAACCCCGGGCCTGGTCACCTCCACGTGGGGGTGAGTCATCGTTATGCCATATGACAAATTGCAGAACTGCAGGGGGGGGGGGGGGGCCACTCGGACTCCGTAACCAAGGTCGTGGAGCCACACAAAGGATAACAGAGGGCAGGCCCTCTCCCTCCACACTCATACACTTTCACCAGACATTCACTCAGAGTTATAAAAAAACAGTCCACCCGATTCCTGATTCCTGACCAATTTAACTGATGAAGTCCTATGGCTTCCGGGGAGGTGATCAAGCTCCCCCTTCCACTCACTGGAGTGGGCCTGACTGACTGGGGCCCTTACGTTACCAATTCTGTTGACAGGCCCAGAAGTGTCCGTCCACTTTCTCCAGATGCCGGCCGGGTCCTAGGCTGAGGTCCGGGAGCGCCAGGAGTCCCCCGGTTCAATTCTGCTAAAATCAGCAGGGCACACCTTCTGGAGGCCTATCTTTTGCCCCTGGGCCCCAAGCCTTGTCCCCTTACCGGAGGCCAAAAAAGCCAAGTGGGGTTGGTTTCCCGGTCAGGGAACCAGCTGTTACAGAAGACCAAAGAAAACCAAGGATGCTTCAAAGAAAAGGAGGGATACTGTTCAATATGCCGGCAGACTCAGGGAACAGCCTTCCAAATCTGAGTGAAGGAACACGCATGGGGCTTTCCTTTATATCTCCCTCCCTGTGATCTTTGTCCCACAAACATGGATTATGCTTCTGGTCCTTTCTATGGGCCTTGCAAGAAGGCCCCCAGGTGTTGGGGGTGTCCAGGCCATATCTGATGGTCTGGCCTGGTGCCAGCATTAATAACCTTCCCTCTGGGGCAGTACACTATTCACAGTAACAGGTTCTGCAATACCAGTATCTGGGAAGGAAATAGGGACTTAATTATAGGTTATCAGGAATGTACACTGAGCTTGCTGGCTTGGATTCAGATCACTATCCCCAAATATCAGGGTTACATTGGAATTAGCCCTTTTTAGCCTTCTCAATCCAAGAAGCAGCCTAAAGGGTAAACAATAAAAGGTATGCTAATGAACAGGTTACTGCTCTGGTTGACAGGGATCAAATCCCCCTGGGGACCTTCTGAGAGAACATAGTAGAATATTCCTCAGAATTGACCCTCATTAGTTTCTACAGAGCATTAACTCTCTTCAGATTTTCTTCACTGTTATTTGGAAAATGTGTTCAGGTAGGCCAAGGGGACATGGCTAGAGAACCTACAGCCTCAGCGACACACGAATTATTACTCTTTTCCCTGAACCCAAGCCAAGGGATGAGTTTAATCCAGGACAGAATTGCATGATGGATTAAGATTTTCATCATCACCTTCCCCTTCCACTCTGTTCCCTTGGTGCCAGCCCCTGCTGTGCAAGGCTCCTGAGGTATTTAATTCTCCAAGACACATCAAAGAAGTCTTCTCGGAGATTTACTTATAGTGTTAGAAACAAAATCTGTCACCTTCCAGGAATATTTAAATTTTAAGACAGGAGCCAAAGTGGAGAATCATTCAGCACCAAAGGAATTGGTGATAATGCTGGCATTTCAGGCAGCTGAATGCATCGCTGGCAAGGGTGCCACAGCCTGCAGCTGGTCCAGCAGAGGAATTCTACTTGTCCTCTCCTGACCTGCAGCAGGTGAGTGGCAGCAGGAAGTGAAACAGAAAGGATGAGTTCAGAGCCTGCTTCCCTTGCCTGAATGATACTCACTCACTTATGGATTTTAGAAAATGAGACAGTTGTTAAAAAGAGGATGAGCAGGTAGAGAGAATATAGTTCACTGGTTCCAGGTGAAATGAGGCATTGAATAAGGGACTTAGAGCCTCCGTTTCCAGCTTTTCTTCCAATATTCTTGTTTGTCCTCCTTACTCTCTGGCCCCTCCTTCTCAGCATAATTAGGGATCCACTATTTTTCTGCTATCCCTAATGCTCATGCTACTTAGAGCTCTCTCCTGAACCCTTTCTTTTCTCCAGCTGCACATGCTCTCTGGGCAGCCAACGTCCTGCCATGGCTTCCACTGGTGTCACACCCAGATGCAACACAGATGGTTGCCTAGCTTTCTCGGGAGCTCAGGTCCCACCTGCCCAGAAGTTGAGGGCATCTGGGCAATGGGAGGAATCTTGGGACAGACATGTATTTCTTCCAGTCTGTGTGTTCTCTGAAATTTTGAAAGCTGTTGTTTCCAGTTAAGTTGTGAGCTGCATAAATTCAAGGACTTTGGCTTTTACTTCCCTGATTAGCCACATGCGGTGAACAGCAGACACTGATTGAATTGATCCCTGTGAGAGTTTCTCCACCAGCCCCATTACAGGGATGTGAGAGGATGAGGTCTTGCCCTGTGCAGGCACCTTATTTTTATTGACACAGCCCCCCTCCAATTATTCACTTACCAGTAACCCTCTCTTTACTAAATCTAGTAGACTTTCTCCAGTTCTCATTCTCCTTGCTCTCTTTGAACTATCTGTTTGCTAGTTGCACTATCTTGAAACTCTATCCTTTCTTGGCCTCCATAACATTCACCCTCTCAACATTCTTCTGTCCAATGAACTGTTTCATTTTGTCTCTTAAACATAGTTCTCTCCTCACACTCCATCATTTGGAGCAGCATGAGGTAGTGGAAAGAATGCAGGATTTGGAGCCACAGTGACTGTATTTGATTCTGGGCTGCATCATTTATTAGTTGGGTGACCTCTCTGAGTCTCATTTTTTTCCACTCTAAAATGCAGATAATCATGAGGTCTGAAGATATTGTAGGTTAAGGGCGTGATTCAAACTAATTGCTAAGTGATGGCAGTTATGGGTGTTCTTGTGTGATTCTGCCAAACATTACACAACTTTGTGTTGACCCATGGCTCACCTCTGGGCTGAGGAGTGCTAGCACTCTCTCTCCGTCCCTGATTTCTTTCCTGCATCTGGTCCCTGAATCTACATATCTGTTAAGTATTTCCACTTTTGGTATCTTGCCACAAGCCCAGTATCAGCGTGCATAAACCATCCAAAATTTCTCCTGCCAGGATTTCTATGATTCAAATGTCTACACTGCTATTTCCCAGACTTTCAGGCTTGAAAAGGTTGGAAGGGTCTTTAGTTCAGCCATATCGTTTGCCTTCCATATTTGGAAATAATGATTATTATTGATAGAGTGCCTCCACTTTGCATTTCTCACTTACCCTTTTGAAGTAAAATATTATAGAAATGAAGCCTGGAGAGGAAAAATAATCTGTCTGAGGAGCGAGTGAGTGGCAGAGCAGAACTCAGATACAAATCCTAGCTTATCTCATTTCTTGGAGATTTCTTCTGTGGAAAGACTTTTAGCCAGGATGGCCCCAAGTCCTACTAACTCAAAATGCTTAAGTCTCTCTATCTAAAAAACAAACCGACAAACATTTCCCAATGTCTCCCTCCAACTTCCACCCTTCTTTTCACAGATAAATCATTGAAAAATTGTACAGACCTACAAGATTGCCTTATTTTCTTCTCTTTGGTTCCTCAATCACTGTAGTCCAGTTTTCACCTTCCCTGGAATTGGTCTCACTAAGGTCACTTGGTCCCCATGACACTGTAGCCCTCTCCATACACGAGTCTTGCTTAATCCTATCACAAGCCCTTCTTCCTCACAGCAGCCATTCCCTTAGTTTCTCTCCTGAATTACCTTCTTTCTCTCTGACCATTTTGTCCTCGTATTTTTGGCTCAGTGATTTTCAACCTTTTTCATTTCATGACACACACAAATTAATTACTAAAATTCTGTGGCATACCAAAATTATATATTTTTGCTGATTTGACAAAAAATAGGTATAATTTTGATTCATTTATAGAAATAATAATAGTAGTAATTACCCACTCTTTTTGCTCCAAAGTGACTTTTTAAAAATTCAGGTGCCTACCATTAGACCCCACAGTACACATACTACATAAGGACACCCTGGGAGGCATAGCATATCAAGCTAAAACATAGAAACAAACACAAAGAGGTAGCCAAAATGAGGAGACAGAGAAACATGACCCAAATAAAAGAAGAGGAAAAATCTTCAGAAAAAGAGCTAAGTGAAATGGAGGCAAGCAATTTATCAGACATAGAGTTCAAAGCAATGGTTATAAGGATGCTCAACAGCTTTAGAAAATACATAGAAACTATTTTGAAAAAGCAGTCAGAAATGAAGAATACATTGAAAATAATACATAGTAGTTTGGAAGCAGTGGATAAAACTAGCAATTTGGGAGACAAGATAGAAGAAAACACATAATCAGAGCAGTAACAAGAGAAAATAATTTTTTAAAATGAGGATAGTTTAAGGGATCTTTGGAACAACATGAAGTGTAACAATATCCACATCATAGGGGGACCAGAAGGAGAAGAGACAGAGCAAGAAATTGATAACCTATTTGAAGAAATAATGACAGAAAGCATCTCTAATCTGGTAAGGGAGTCCTGTACTGTAGAAAGTGGATGTTAGGAGTGGCGGTGAGAGGAAGCCTGGGGCCCAGGGGGTCACGGAAGCAAGTCCCCAAAGACTGACCTTCCACCTGGGTGGGAGGACGGGCTGAGATGAGAAGATCCGCAGACGTGAAGGAGTAGGGAGCAGGCAGCAAGCATGTCTCACACAAATCCCAGTTGCTTTGTGGTAATTGCCATGCCTGGAGTATTGTGTAAACACTGGAGAGAAATGTATAGGTCATTTCAGCTTTTATCTCTTAAAAATGGGATTTTTAAACTGCAGCTCTGTTTAACATACTGAATGTAAGGCCCCGTATTTCTTATGAACATGCAGGAGGCAGCTAATCAATAATTCCCTTTCATCATCGATGTATCTCTCTCTCTCTCTCTCTCTCTCTCTCTCTCTCTCTCTGAGATCAATAAAAATATATATTTAAAGAAAAATAACACCCATATATTTGCTGTCTACAGGAAACCCAACTCAGAATGAAAAATACAGAGGCTAAAAGTAAAGGAATGGAAAAAGATATTTCATGTAATGAAAAGGAAAAAAATGGCTGGGGTAGCAATAGTTACATCAGAAAAAATAGACTTTAAAACAAAAGCTATCATAAGAGACAAAGAAGGACACTACATAATGATAAAGGGAGCAATCCAACAGGAGAATATAACCTTATAAACATTGATGCACCCAATATAAGAGCACCTAAATATGTAAAGCAAATCTTGATGTACATAAAGGGAGAGATTGAAGGTAATATAGTCATAGTATGGGATTTTAACACCCATTGACATAAATAGATAAATCTTCCAGACAGAAAATCAACAAGGAAACAGTGGCCTTAAATAACATAAATCAAAGTGATTTAATTGATATCTTCAGAGCATTTTACCCAAAAGCATCAAAATACACATTCTTTTTAAGTGAACATTTTCTAGGACAGACCACATGTTAGGACACAAAACAAGTCTCAATAAATTAAGAATATTGAAATAATATCAAGCATCTTTTCTGAATATAATGGTGTGAAACTAGAAATCAATCACAAGAAAACACAGAAAGACATGGGGGCTAAATTGAATCTTAGTAAACAATAAATGGGTTAACAATGAGATCAAGAAAGAAATCAAAACACACCTTAAAACAAATGAAAATGAGAACACAGCAAGCCAAAAATCTATGGGACACAACAAAATCAGCCCTAAGAGGGAAATTCATAACATTACAAGCCTACCTCAAGAAGCAAGAAAAGTCTCAAGCAATCTAACTTTACATTTAAATAAAATAGGAAAAAAATCCACAAAGTGAGTAGAATAAGGGAATAATCAAGATCCCATTCCCATTCAGGGCCTAGGTTGTGGGCTCAATTCCTAGTTGGGGGCATGCATGAGGCAGCCAGTCAATGATTCTCTCTCATCATTGATGTTTCTATGACTCTCTCTCTCTCCTTTTCGCTCTGAAATCAATAAAAATCTATCTATACTAAGAATAGACAAATATGTAAATTGACTGTACCTCCGTGATGTTCACAGCCAATCAGGAGTGAGTATGCAAATTAACTGACAAAGATGGAAGGCCTGTGGGCAGCGTCCATGTGCGCAGGCGCCAAGCAGCTGGGGGAGGGGTGGGATGCCCACCTGCCCTCTGTGTAGCTGGGACGACAAGGCTGGCATCCCTGGGACCCTGTCCGCTTCGAGCCTGTGGCCAGGATGTGTGCATGCCGGCACTGAGCAGCCGGGGTCCCAGGGACACCACTGGAGTGTTCAGTCTTGTCAGCCCGGCCTGGGGGTGGCTAGAGGTCTCAGTCCTTTTGCTTTGATGGGAATCGTAGTTCTGGTGGCAGCCCCTGGTTGGGAAGTGGAAACCAAGAGCACGGGGAGCACCGGGAATGCTGGGAATCGTAGTTCTGGTGGCAGATGCTTTGTGGGATCTCCTAGACACTAGAGCAAAGTGAGCCTGGAGCAAGTTACTGTTGTGGGTGGGGGATGGAGGGAAAGCAAAGGTGAGAGACATAAGTAAAGTCACAGTGTTGAGGAAAAATTAAAGGGAAGATATCCTGCAACTTCTAGGAAATCTCCAACAATGGAGCAAAGAAAAGAAAATAGACCTCTATTATTCTGTGAGCACCAAACAAAACTGGGTTGTGGTCTCAGACAATTTGCTCTTATGATTGCAAAGACAGACAGAAACTCCCAGATTGGAGAGGGCTCCCAGATTGGAGACGGTGCAGGTTGGGCTGAGGGACCCACCCCCCATGCACAAAACTTTGTGCACTGGGCCCCTAGTTAAAAAATAAACATGATACATCGCATAAACAAAATGAAGGATAAAAATCACATGATGAGAAGATGGTGACTGGCAAGAAGGTAGGGAGGGCGAGTATGTGAGAAAGTGAGGGAATGATAAAGGAGTGTGTGGACATGTAGTGTGTGTGTGTGTGTGTGTGTGTGTGTGTGTGTGTGTGTGTGTGTGTGTGAGCTAGGGACAGTTATATCCTGCAGGTCTTCCAGGAGGCTGCCAAACCAGGCAGCCTTAGACAGCAATACCCTGCTGCCACTGCAGACACTTCAGAGATGGCCAGTGTGGGCACAGAGACTATGCCATCTTGAAAAACAGAACTGCTTGAGACTAGGATCCTAGCCTCACCACCACCCAATCTGGTCTCAGATGCAAACTGGGACCCTACAGCCACTAGGGACAAAGACCTGTGACCACAGCTGCAGACCCACAGACACCAAGAATCCAGACATCCCAGTTGCAGATTTCTGTGAGTCACAGAGCCCACCCCCCCTACCCCCCCACAGGCCCGCTGCAGCATAGGAACTGCTAGACCCACTCTGCCCAAGCAGGCCTCCTGAATTTGAGCCTGGGTGTGCAGACACTGGGAGGCTGTTTCCCACAAAGTGCACTCATGTGACCAGACCCCACACCCACAAAGGGCGGCTGCACTACCTGAATTTGAGCCTTGGCAAGCAGACACTGGGAGGCTGTTTCCTGCAGAGCACACTTGCATGACCAGACCCCATGCCCACACAGGGCGGCTGTTCCACCTGACTTTGATTCTGGGCAAGTGCACATGGAAATCTGTTTTCCACAGCACACCAACACAGGGTGGCTGTGCAACCTGGTCCCCCAAGCAGACTGGGGACTCTGATTCTCCATGTGAGAGGTAGCACTGAGCAGCAGTGACTTGACTCTGTTTCTCATCATGCATGCATGGGATCCCTGATTCCCAGTGCACACACACTAAGAACCAGTGACTCCAATTCTCAGCTCATGTGCACACAGGAACCCTGATTCTTGGCGTGAGGCTGCACCAAGCAACAGCGACTCTGATACTCAATTCTTGGTGTGGGCACAGGATGACTCTGATTCCTGGTGGGCACTAGGGGACTCTGATTGTCAGCACATGCCAGTAGGGTCTCTTTTTCAGCATGGTGCAGACAGGATCCCTGATTCTAGGTGTGTGCATGAGGCCACACTGAGCACTGGTGACTCTGATCCTGGGCGAGCATGGCTCCCACCAACCCATGGCAGCCACACATCTTGGTGTGACACTTGGGTGGCACGAAGTTCCCACTGCACATGGCTCAGGCCCCTGCAACTTGGCATTTGAACTTTCTGGTGATAGTTAGAATGGGGAAACAATGAAACAATCCCCAGAGGAAAGAAAAAGAGGAATCGCCAAGAAATGAAATAAGTGAAACGGAGGCATGCAACATGACAGAAAAAGAATTCAGAGTAATGGTCGTACAGTTCATAAACCAGATGGATGAGAAAATCAACAACCTATGCAAAAATCAGGAAGAAATCAAAAGTGACATAGCTACAATAAAAAATTCCAGGGAAAGTTTCAACAGTAGACTAGAAGAAGCAGAGGACTGAATTAGTGAGTTAGAAGATAAGGTAGAGAAACAAGCCCAATCTGAACAGCAACTGGAGAAAAAAAATAAAAAGCAGGAGGAGAGCCTAAGGGAGTTTTGAGACAACATGAAACTAAGTAACATACATATAATAAGGCTACCAGAAGGAAAAGAAGAGAAGCAAGTATTAGAAAATCTATTTGAAGAAATAATGACAGAAAACTTCCCGGATATGGGGAAGAAAAAAGTTATACAAGTACAGAGAGTCCCAAGCAAAATGAATCCCAAAAGACCCACATAATTACAATGGCAAATGTTAATGACAAAGACAGAATCTTAAAGGCTGCAAGAGAGAGACAGAGAGTTACCTAAAAGGATCCCCCATCATATTATCAAATGATTTCTCAACAGAAACACATCAAGCTAGAAGGGAATGGAATGCCGTATACAAAGTGATGCAAAGCAAAGGACTGAATCCAAGAATACTCTATCCAGCAAGACTATCACTCAAAATTAAAGGGGAAATCAGGAGCTTTGCAGACAAAAACAAAGGCTAAGGGAGTTTATCACTGCCAAGCCAGCAATGCAAGAAATGCTAAAGGGAATGCTGTAAAAAGGAGAAATAGAAAGGGAGGAAGGAATACAGACATAAAGTACAGAAATGGCTACAAACAAGTAACTATCAATAATAATATTAAATGTAAATGGATTAAATGCTTGAAACAAAAGACACCCAGTGACTGATTGGACAAGAAAACATGACCCATCTATATGCTGTCTACAGGAGACCCACCTCAGAACAAGGGACTCACACAGCCTGAAAGCAAAGGGATGGAAAAATATCTATCAGGAAAATGGAAATGAAAAAAAAAAGCTGGGGTAGCAATACTTATATCTGACAAAATAGGCCTCTAAATGAAGACCATAACAAGAGACAAGCACTTCATAATTCTAAAGGGATCAATACAACAAGAGGATATAACTCTGGTAAACATTTATGCACCCAATGCAGCACCCAAATACATAAAAAAACCTTCTGCAAGATATCAGGGGAGAGATTGACAGCAATACAATCATAGTAGGAGACTTTAATACCCCATTAACATCACTGGATAAATCCTCTAGACCAGTGGTTGGCAAACTCATTAGTCAACAGAGCCAAATATCAACAGTACAACAATTGAAATTTCTTTTGAGAGCCAAATTTTTTAAACTTAAACTTCTTCTAATGCCACTTCTTCAAAATAGACTCGCCCAGGCTGTGGTATTTTGTGGAAGAGCCACACTCAAGGGGCCAAAGAGCTGCATGTGGCTTGCGAGCCGCAGTTTGCCGTCCACGGCTCTAGACAAAAAAAATAGCAAAGAAACATCAATCCTAAATGAGTCACTAGATAAGATGGACTTAATTGACATCTTTAGAACATTCAACCCCAAAACTATAGAATATACATTCTTCTCAAGCGCACATGGGACATTTTCAAAGATAAACCACATATTGGGACCAGGAAAAGTCTCTCCAAATTCAAGAGGATTGAAATCATATCAAGCATCTTCTCAGATCACAATGGAATAAAATTAGAAATCAACTACAGTAAAAACAATCACGCCGAAACTGGTTTGGCTCAGCCAAAACCGGTTTGGCTCAGTGGATAGAGCATCGGTCTGCAGACTGAAAGGTCCCAGGTTTGATTCCGGTCAAGAGCATGTACCTTGGTTGTGGGCACATCCCTAGTAGGAAGTGTGCAGGAGGCAGCTGATCGATGTTTCTCTTTCATCAATGTTTCTAACTCTCTATCCCTCTCCCTTCCTCTCTGTAAAAAATCAATAAAATATATTTTTAAAAAAAGACTGAAAAAAAAGACAAATAAAAATCACAAAAATTCAAACACCTAGAGGCTGAATAGCATACTATTAAATAGCTAGAGGCCCAGTGCATGAAATTTGTGCACTGGGGGGGGGGGTGGCCCTCAGCCTGGCCTGCCCCTTCTCACAGTCCAGGAGCCCTCAGGGATGTCCCACTGATGGCTTAGGCCTGCTCCCTGCAGGGAGCGGGCCGAAGCAGCAATCTGGCCTCCCTCTCTCTGCATGAGGTGACCGGCCAACCAGGGGAAGGCACTGCCCCCTTTACCCCCTTGCTGCTGCTGCCTCTGGCCTCCCTCTGCAGTAGGCAACCTGCCATCAGAGGAAGACGACACCCCCATCACGCTGTAGGGAGCGGTTATATGGTTAAGCCTCGGACTGACCTGCTGGCAAAGCCACAAACAAGTCTTAGCTTAGAGGGCACAGCCCTCTTAGCATAATTAAGCTTGACCTTATGACGCTCCCTAGATCTTTCCTGGGTAGCTAATGGGCTGTGGGAGGTGCAGCAAGTGCTGCCAAAACAAGTGAAATTCACAAGAATATTGTAACTATAGTGACCACTACCTTGTTTACCTCTGACTATAAAATAAAGGCTTAGCTTGCAGTCTGGATCTGTTCTGTGGCCTCAGCCAGGCACAGAAGATCCACCTAGACCCAGCTTATTCTCTTTGTCTTTTCTTCATCCTTCGCTGGCCCTTCCTCAGGCTCGCTGAACCCTTGGCTGTGCTGGAGCAGGATATCATGCCTCTGCTGCTGCCACTGCCAGCTGTGAGGCTGCCTGAGCCTCGGCCATCGCAGTGACTGCAGCTTGCCTGAGCCTCTCCTGCCCTCTTTGCCTAAGCCTCGGGCCCTCACAGCAGCAGGGGCCATCGGTGGCTTGCCAGAGCCCTGGTCTGGCCCTGGGCAAGTGGCAGCAGTCATTGGCCATGAGCTTCCTGTGCTTAACCAATTGGGTGCACTAATCTGGTGATGGGCAGACCAGTCTTCCAGGGTTCTCCTGGCTGCAGGGGAGGGTGCAGGTCTCCCTCCAGCCCTGGGTCACTGGGTCCGGCTGCTAGAGGAAATTCCCTACATTGGTTGCCCGAACACCTGGAGGCCTGCACCAATTCCCAACCCTGACCCGAGGGGTGTTGAGGGGCAATGGAGGTGGCCTGGGAGTTTGAGGAGCTGCAGAAAGGAGCTGCCTTTTTCAGAACACCTGACCCGCAGTGCCGGAGGCCAAGGTGGAGCATGGCCAGGCTGGGAGCTCTTAGCCATGGAGCTCGGACTTTCCCTCACTTGCCTTTGCTGCTTGGCTTTCCCTCACTCACCTGCCTTCGCTGCCAGTGAGGAGGTTTCCCGGGCTGGCCCTGGGCAAGTGGCAATGGCAGTGGCCATCAGCCACGAGCTCCCCTGTACTTAACCAATTGGGTGCGCTCATCCAGTGATGGGCAGACCGGTCTTCCAGGGTTCTCTTGACTGTAGGGGTGGGTGCAGGTCTCCCTCCAGCCCTGGGTCACTGGGTCCGGCTGCTAGAGGAAATTCCCTACATTGGTTGCCCGAACACCTGGAGGCCTGCACCAATTCCCAACCCTGACCCGAGGGGTGTTGAGGGGCAATGGAGGTGGCCTGGGAGTTTGAGGAGCTGCAGAAAGGAGCTGCCTTTTTCAGAACACCTGACCCGCAGTGCCGGAGGCCAAGGTGGAGCATGGCCAGGCTGGGAGCTCTTAGCCATGGAGCTCGGACTTTCCCTCACTTGCCTTTGCTGCTTGGCTTTCCCTCACTCACCTGCCTTCGCTGCCAGTGAGGAGGTTTCCCGGGCTGGCCCTGGGCAAGTGGCAATGGCAGTGGCCATCAGCCACGAGCTCCCCTGTACTTAACCAATTGGGTGCGCTCATCCAGTGATGGGCAGACCGGTCTTCCAGGGTTCTCTTGACTGTAGGGGTGGGTGCAGGTCTCCCTCCAGCCCTGGGTCACTGGGTCCGGCTGCTAGAGGAAATTCCCTACATTGATTGCCCGGACACCTGGAGACCTCCACCGATTCCCAACCCTGACCTGAGGGGCGTTGAGGGGCAATGGAGGTGATCTGGGAGTTTGAGGAGCTGTAGGAAGGAGCTGCCTTTCTCAGAACCCCTGACCTGTGGTGCCAGAGGCCAAGGTGGGGCATGGCTGGGCCGCGGCTCTTAGCCGTGGAGCTCGGACTTTCCCTCACTTGCCTTCACTGCTGGGCTTTCCCTCACTCACCTGCTTTTGCTGCTGGTGCAGAGGTTTCCCAGAAGAGCTGCTCTGCTGCCACTTGGCAGAAGGAACCTGTGGTCCTTCTGGGCAAGTGGCAGCAGCCATCAGGTGCGCTTACAGCTGCCACTGCCATGTGAGAAGTAAAGGCCACCCTCTGCCAGGCCTGCTTCCTCTACCCCTGTCATTGCTGCCACTTGCCCAGGGCCAGCCATCAGGAGCGCACACAGCCGCTGCTGCTGCCATGTGGGGAGTACAGGCCTTCTGCCGGGCCCACTTCCCCTGCCCCCATCCCTGCTGCTGCTTGCCCAGAGCTGGCCCCGGGCAAGCAGCAGCTGCCATCATGTCCCCAGTGCTGCAAATCCCCACCCCCGTCTCTGATGCTGCAAGTCTCTGCCCACCCGTGCCTGCTGCACACATAGCCTGCCAATCAGTTCTTACTGTGATGGCATCCTGAAAATTTGCATATTACCCTTTTATTAGTATAAAATGAGTGGGTTACCAAGAAGATTAAAGAAGAAATAAAAAACATTCTGGAAACAAATGACAATGAAAACACAACAATCCAAAATCTTTGGGACACAGTGAAAGCAATCATGAGAGGGAAATTCATAGCATTACAGGCCTACTTCAAAAAACAAGAAAAACTGGTTATAAACCATTTAACTCTGCAACTTGAAGAATTAGAAAGAGAGCAACAATAAAAGCCCAGTGTGAGCCGAAGGAAGGAAATAATAAAGATCAGAGCAGAAATAAATGACATAGAGACAAAAAAACAAAACAAAACAAAAAGATCAATGAAACCAAGAGCTGGTTCTTTGATAGGATAAACAAGATTGATGAACCTCTAGCCAGGCTCACCAAGAAGCAACAAGAGAGGACCCAAATAAACAAAATCAGAAATGAAAGAGGTGAAATAACAACAGACACCACAGAAATACAAAAAATCGTAAAAAATACTATGAGCAACTCTACTGGTCAACCTAGATAGAAGAAATGAACATATTCCTAAAAAAAAATATGACCTTCCAAAGCTCAAGCAGGAGGAATAAAAAAATCTGAATAGGTTGATAGCTATGGAGGAAATTGAAGTAGTAATAAAAAAAAATTTCCAACAACCAAAAGTCCTGGACCAGACAGCTTCAAAGGGGAGTTTTAGCAAACATTCAAAGAAGAAAAAAAAACCTATCTTCCTCAGACAATTCCAAAAAGTTCAAGAAGGAGCACTTCCAAGCTCTTTCTATGAATCCAGCGTTACCCTAATCCCAAAACCAGATAAAGACAATACAAAGAAAGAGAATTACAGGCCAATATACTTCATGAGCATAGACGCCAAAATCCTCAACAAAATTCTAGCAAATGGAATCAAACATTACATTAGAAAGATCATACACCATGACCAAGTGGAATTTATTCAGGGGATGCAAGGATGGTACAATATCTGCAAATCAATAAATGTGATACACCACATAAACAAACTGAGAGATAAAAACAATATAATCATATCCATTGATGCAGAAAAAGCATTTGATAAAATCCAACACCCTTTCTTGATAAAAACTCTCAGCAAGTTGGAAATAGAAGGATTATACCTCAACATAATCAAAGCCATATATGACAAACCCACAGCCAACATCATATTCAATAGGCAAAAACTAAAACCATTTCACCTAAGAACAGGAACAAGACAGGGATGCCCACTCTCACCACTCCTCTTCAACATAGTATTGGAAGTACTACCCATTGTGATCAGACAAGAAGAAGAAATAAAAGGCATCCAAATTGGAAAAGAAGAAGTAAAGCTGTCCTTATTCATAGATGACATGATATTGTACATAAAAACCTAAAGACTCCATCAAAAAACTACTAGACTTAATAAATGAATTCGGCAATGTAGCAGGATACAAAATCAACACCCAGAAATCTATGGCATTTTTATACACCAATAACGAACTCACAGAAAGAGAAATTAAAAAAGCAATCCTATTTACCATTGCAACAACAAAATTAAGATACCTAGGAATAAACTTAACCAAGGAGACAAAGGACCTGTACTGAGAAAATTTCAGGATGGCTAATAAGATGCAACTTTAGGCATTCACAGTGGATGGCTATTGTTGTGTTGGCTGTTGTCATTTTTTATTTGACAATCTAAGGGAAAAAGGATAGTGTCTCTGACTAAATAGCCAGGTATTACATGTTTTAAAAATTCTTGCAGCACACAGATTGAAAATCGCTGGTCTAGGCCATCTTCTCTTTTCAAACCATGTATTCACCCTGGTTATCTCATTTATGCCTGTGCCTCCAGTTCTCACAAATGTGTTGATGACTTCCCAATCTTTTTCTCTCTAGCCTGGATATTTCTCCTTAATATCTCCATATTGATCTGACTGTGGAGTTTCTGTCCTGGATCCATCATTTACCAGCTGAGTGACTAAGATGGTAAATTGTATGTGTCAATTTGACTGGGTCCAGATATTTCATTAAACATTATTCTGGGTGTGTCTGTGAAGGTGTTTCTGAACAAAATTAATATTTCAATACACAGAGTAAAGCAGATTTCCCTCCCTAATGTGGGTGGGTCTCATTCAATCAATTGAAGACCTGAAGAGGACAAAAAGGCCTACCCTCTGTCCTCTAAAAGGGAACTCCTCCTGCCTGACTGATTGAGTGAGGACATCTATCTTTTCCTGCATTGAACGCAAACTGAAACATTATCTCTTCTTGAATCTTGGGTTTGAAACTTACACCATCAGCCCGCCTGGGTCTCAGACTTTCATATTCATACTAAAACAACATCATTGCCTCTCTTGAGTCTCTGGCTTAATGACTGCAGATCTTGGGACTTATTGGCCCTTATAATCATGTGAACCATTACTTGTAATAAATCTCATATATAGACATGATAGATAGATGATAGATAGATAGATAGATAGATAGATAGATAGATAGATAGAATATCTCCTATTGATTATGTTTCACTGGATAATCCTGACCAATACAGTGACCTTGTTCAAGTTACTTCTTTAATCTCTCTGTGCCTCTTTGCTTACCTTTAAAATTAGTATAATAATATTTATCTCATAGGGTTTTTAGGAAAATTAGTAAAGTAAGTTTAGACTTAGTGCATTAGTATATGATAAGATTTCCATAAATCTTTGCTATGATTAAGATGATGATTAGCTCTATTTGAATGTCTCATAGGCACCTCATACTCAGTATGTTGTAAACTGAACTCATCTTCTTCCCTTCCTGTCCTCGATTGGGATCCTTAGAAGAAGATTATGAGACAGGATATGAGTGTATGAGATTAATTGAGGGAGCATTCCCAAGAGACAGGAAGTGATGGAAAGAAGGAGGATAGGGCAGGGACAGAGCTAAGCATGGATGAGATCTCAACTGGAGTATAGTTTCATCCTACAGGGAGCTGTGGAGGGTGAAATGTACCACACAGGTACTTCTACCTTGAATCAAGGGAGGGTCGGACTTTTATACTTCCCTGTCACTCAGTCATTGACTATGGATTGTCCCTGTCTGGGGACCAGAATCTCATAGGCAATGAAGATCCCTTTTGTCCAAGAGAAGTTATCTGGAGAAGGGGCAGCTGTGAACCATGAGTAACCAATTTTCACAACAGGTGGTTGTACTGACTCAGTAAAGGGGATTTGCATTGGGGAGCAACAGTGTCCACTACAGTCCACCCCTTTGCATTGCTCAGAGTCACTTCTCACATTAAATTCATTCCATGGAGAGACAGCTTCTCCAGATTCTGGTTGGTCACAACTTCTAGGAAAACTTAAGGGTCAGAAGGGTAAAATAGAGTCTCTGCTTCTACAGTTTGTCTAAAGCCAACTGAAACTTACTGTCTTCTTTCTCCAACACTCATTCTAGATCACCCCTTTTCCCGCGCCATGCTTAGCCAGAACTTAGGTGACTTACTTTGTGGGGTGATCCAACTCTCATCTCTGAGTCATCTGAGACTCTGGTCCCCAGGCTCTTATCAGATCATGGTTGCTATTGTTCTTATCCATTTACAGTTAAAATTGGAAGTGGGAATACCTACAGACATCTCCAGTAAATTACGTGACTGTCAAAAGTTATATTCTTCTTTGCCTCCATTATATAAATACTAGAGGCCTGGTGCATGAAAATTCATGCACTGGAGGGGGGGGGTCCCTCAGCCCAGCCTGACCCCTCAGGGGTTGCCTCACCTCTGCTGCTGCCACTGCCCATAGCGCAAGCCTTGGCCGGTCCTAGTTACCTGAGCCTCAGGCAGCCCTGGGAGGCTGGGCAGCTGCCATCTGAGGCTTGCCTACACCTCGGGCCAGCCCTGGGTGGCTGTGCAGCCTCCATCCAAGGCTTGCTTGTGCCTCGGGCTGGCCCTGGGCAGCTGCGGGGCTGAGGGGACTGGGGGACTCTGGAGGCAGGCGTGCAGAGCGGCGGACCCGCCTGGGGGTGGGCCTGGCTGTGCTGCGCACCTGCTGCTCTGGCGGTGCTGAGGAGACTGGGTGCCACCATCTTTGAGGGCATGGCAGTCAATTAACATATTCCCTCCTTATTGGCTGTGGGTGCCACCATCTTTGTGAGGACATGATGGTCAATTAGCATATTACCTCTTTATTAGATAGGATAATCCCTTCCAAAATGGTAGCTCATTTTCTTTAAGTGCCGATTTACATAATAAGGTTGCATCTGATTGATTAATTATTGGTATCAGGGATCCTTATACACAAGTATAGGCACCTGATTTTTTAAAAAGTCACTTTGGAGCAAAAAGGGTAGGTAATTACTATTATTATTATTTTTTGTAAATAAATCAAAATTATAGCTATTTTTTTGTCAGATCAACAAAAATACAATATATTTTTGGTGTGCCACAGAATATTAGTGATTAGTTTGTGTGCTGTGAGATAAAAAAACAAAACAAAACAAAACAAAAAAAAACAATTGCAAATCACTGGTTTAATGGGTACAGAGTTTCTGTTTAGGATGATAAAAATGTTCTGGAATGGGTACTGGTAGTGGTTGTAGAACAATGTGAATATAGTTAATGCCACTAAATTGTACATTTAAAAAATGGTTAAGATAAGCTTTGGCTGGATGGCTTAGTTGAGCATTGTCCCATATACCAAATGTTGTGGGTTTGATTCCTGGTCAGGGCACATACCTAGGTTGCAGATTTGATCCCAGATTGGAGTATATATGGGAGACAACCGATTGATATTTCTCTCTCACATCAATGTTTCTCTCTCACATTGATGTTTCTCTCTCTGTGTCTCTCTCAAGTCAATAAAAAAAGGGAGGTCAGCAGGGAAATGGCAGATATCTGTAATATTATCAACAATAAAAATATATTTAAAAAAAAAATCCTTGGGTGAGGATTAAATAAATAATGGTCAAATTATACCATTTAACCATAATGGTTTTATGTTTCATATATTTACTACAATAAAAAAAAAGTCACATAGCAGTTGCATTTTTTTAAACTTTATTTTTATTGTTTACACTATTACAGATGTCCCCATTTTTCCCTCCATTGGCCCTCTCCACCCAGCCTTCTCCCTCATCCACCCTGTTCCTTCTGGTCAACACCACACTGGTGTCCGTCTATGGGTTATGCATATACTAGTATGTTCTTTGGCTAATCCCCTTATTTTTTTTTCATGTAGTACCCCCTCTGACAGATATCAGTCTGTTCTATGTTTCTGTTTCTATTTTGTTTGTCAGATTATTTTGCTCATTAGATTCCACATATAAGTTAGAACATATGGTATTTGTCTTTCTCTGATTGGCTTATTTTATTTAGCATAATAATCTCCACATGCATCCATGTTGTTGAAAAAGATAAGATTTTCTTATTTTTTATGGCCATGTAAATATTCTGTTTTGTAAACGTACCACACTTTTTAATCCACTCATCTACTGATAGGCACTTGGCTGTTTCCGGATCTTGGCTATTGTAAATAATGCTGCTATGAATATAGGGATGCATAGACTATTTCTAATTGATGTTTCAGGATTCTTAGGATATAATCCCAGAAGTGGCATCACTGGGTCAAATGCAAGTTCCATTTTTAATTTTTTTAGGAAATCCATACTGTTTTCCACAGTGGCTGCACCAGTCTGCATTCCCACCAGCAGTGTACTAGGGTTCCCTTTTCCCCACATCCTCACCAGCACTTGTTGTTTGTTGATCTATTGATGGTAGCCATTCTAGAAGGTGTGAGGTGATATCTTCTTGTGATTTTAATTTGCATCTCTCTGATGGTTAGTAACTTTGAGCATTTTTTTTCATATGTTTCATGGCCATCTGTATGTCCTCTTTGGAGAAGTATCTGTTCAGGTCCTTTGCCCCTTTTTTAATTGAATTGTCTGTCTTCTTTCTGTTAAGTTGTATGAGTTCTTTATATATTTTGGAAACTAACCCCCTAGCAGGGTGTATCATTGGCAAATATGTTTTCCCATACAGTTGGCTCCTTTTTCATTTTGTTGTGGTTTCTTTTGCTGTGCAGAAGCTTTTTAGTTTGATATAGTCCCATTTGTTTATTTTCTCCTTTGTTTCCCTTGCTCTAGGAGATATATTGGCAAAAATATTGCTATGAGAGATGTTTGAGATTTTGCTGCTTATGGTTTCTTCTAGGATTTTTATGGTTTTGAGACTTATATTTAAGTCTTTTATATATTTTGAGTTTATTCTTTTACATGGTCTAGGTTAGTGGTCGAGTTTCATATTTTTGCCTGAATCTGTTCAATTTTCCTTATACCATTTATTAAAGAGACTCTTTCTTCCATTTTTTAAAATTCTTTCTCCCTTTGTCAAATATTAATAGACCATAAAGATGTGAGTCCATTTCTGGGCTCTCTTTTCCATTCCATTAACCTATATGCCTGTTCTTACGACAGTGCCAGACACTATTGATTACAATGGCTTGGTATTATAACCTGATATCAGGTATTGTGATGTCTCCAACTTTTTCTTCTTTCTCAAGATTTTTGTGGCTACTTGGAGTCTTTTTTGATTCCATATAAATTTTTGGAATATTTGTTCTAAATCTGTGAAATATGCCATTGACATCTTAATTGGAGTTGCATTGAATCTGTAGATTGCTTTGGGTAGTATGAACATTTTAATAATGTAATTCTTGCAGTCCATGACCATGGCTTTCCACTTATTTGTGTTTCTGTTAAATTTTATTTTTATTGTTGAGAGTATTACAGCTCTCCCTCACTTTCTCCCTTTTGTTCCCTTCTACCCAGTTCCTACCCCACCTTAGGCCTTCACTGCACTCTTGTGCTATGTGCTATGCATATATGCATATAGTTCTTTGGTTAATCTCTTCCTGTCCCTTCTCCCCCGCTTCCCTCTGACATCTTTCAGTCTGTTCCATGCTTCCATGTCTCTGGACCTACCTCGTCAGTTTATTTCGTTCATTAGATTCCACATTTAAGTGAGATCATGTGATATTTGTCTTTCTCTGACTGGTTTATTTCACTTAACATAGTAATCTCTAGGTCCAGCCATGCTATCTCTCTTTTTAAAAAAAAAAATTCTTTATTGATTAAGGTATCACATATTTGTCCTCATCCCCCCATTCCCATCCCAAATCCCTCCCTACGCATGCCCCCACCCCCCTGTTGTCCGTGACCACTGGTTAGGCTTATATGCATGCATACAAGTCCTTTGGTTGATCTGTCCCCCTTACCCCCACCCTCCCCCACCTTCCCTCTGAGGCCCGACAGTCTGATCGATGCTTCCCTGTCTCCGGGTCTGTTTTTGTTCATCAGTTTATGTTGTTCATTATTTCCCCTAGATGAGTGAGATCATGTGATACTAGAAATACACTTATAAGAACCGAAAATGAGACAAGCAATAATGGTTATGCTGAGAGGCAAATGAATCAGTCTGTAGTGAGTTTGTTTCTGGCCCAACAGTTCTTTTGAGTCCCAATTTCAATGTCAAACAGTTCCTTATGTGTACATGTCAAAAATGATATTTCAGTTCTGGATGGTGGACAAATGGTGGTAATTTAGGTCCGACCCTCTCTGGTTTGGTTCTGGGCAACCTGCAGTGACGCACTGCTGCTGACTGCTAGTATGGCAAGGCGTCGTCAGTGTCTTCCATCTCTGGACTGTTTCTCTTCTGTCTTCATGGCTGGAGCAGTCCTGTCAATTCCTCTCTGTTGCAGGAATCCACATGATCTTGGAGTTGTTTTCTGAAAATATGCAAACATATTCTCGACCAAAAGTTAATAAAGGAATCTTTTCTATAAATTTGACTTGGGATCCTTTTTCATTTTTTGCCTAAATGATTTTCCTTTGGCTTGTTTTGACACCATGTGTGTTTTTCATGGGTGTCTTGCTGTTAGCATTACAAATGATAGTTAATTTTCTAAAGTAAAAATTTTCTAGATGTAATTTACTTACAGGATATTTTTCCTTACATGATATTCTTCTGCTATCCCCCCTTTTTTGATTTAAATATTAGGACAGCCATGCTATCTCAAAGGGTAAGAGATTCTTCTTTTGTACAGCTGCATAATATTCTACTGTGTAATGTCCTATAGTTTTCTGAGTACTGGTCTTTTACCTCGTTGGTTAAGTTTATTCCTAGGTACCTTATTTTGTTGTTGTTACAATATTAAATGGGATTGTTGTCTTAGTTTCTCTTTCTGATAGTTCATTACTGTGTATAAAAATTCCACTGATATCTGAATATTAATTTTGTATGCTGCTATTTTACCGAATTCATTTATTAGGTCTAGTTGTTTTTTTGGTATAGTCTTTAGGGTTTTCTGTATACAATATCATGTCATTTGAGAATAATGACAGTTTTACTTTCTCCTTTCCAATCTGGATGTCTTTTATTTCTTCTTCTTTTCTAATTCCAGTCTATGTTGAATAAGAGTGGTGAAAGTGGACAACCCTATCATGTTCTTGATCTTAAGAGAAACACTTACAGTTTTTGCCCATTGAGTATGATGTTGACTATAAGTTTTTCATATATGGCCTTTATTTTGTTAAGGTATGACCCCTCTAATTCTTACTTTGCTGAGAATTTTTATTATACATGGGTGTTGAATTTATCAAATGCTTTTTCTGCATCTATTTATATATGATAATCTAATTTTGATTTTTTACTTTGTTTATGTGGTTTATCATATTTATTGATTTGAGGATATTGTACCAATCTTACATTCCCAGAATAAATCCCACTTTGTCATGGTGTATGATCTTTTTAATGTATTGCTGGATCTTATTTGCTAATATTTTGTTGAGGATTTTAGCATCTACATTAATCAGGGATATTGACCTATAATTTTCTTTCTTTGTAGTGTCTTTATCTGGTTTTAGAATTAGGATAGTGCTGGCCTTGTAAAAAGAGCTTGGAAGTCTGTCCTCCTCTTGAGTTTTTTTGGAATATTTTGAGGAGGATCAGTGTTAATTCTTCTTGCACTGTCTCTCCATAAAGCCAGTGACAATGAGGAGCTCCCCAGAGTGTCACTCTTGAACAAGAAGCAACACTTTTCCTCCAGCATCCAAGTGAGTACCTTTCCCTGGACTAGAGTCCATGCCTTAACCATGGCAGAGGTAATTTGTAGCTGAGGGGCTTAACATAGCAGACCTAAAACTCAGCTTTCACCAAAACTCACCCCAGGACTGCTTTTCCTTCCAGATGGTCTCACCTCAGAGATCAAGGCACTAAGCTGCTCGTGAAATGCTTGGATCTTGCCAGAGAAGAAAGGGAAAGGAGGTACAAAAGGGTTGCAGCTTAATATAGACTCACAGAAGGAGGACAAAGCAGCCTGTTCATGCCAAGGCCTGATCCTCTTGCAGAGTCTTTCCTAGTCTCCAGGCATCCTTGAGGTCATCAGGCCTCTCTCCCAGGGAGGTCCTACAGATGGAATTCAGGGCCAAGTGCTAGTCCAGAAGCAGGAGCCTGCATCCCAGGCCTGGTGTGCCTGCCACCAGCTGTGTGACTCTTAGTGGGTCTCCAAGCATCCCTGGGTTTCAGGCTTCTCTCTCACCTGTTGAACACATCCTGTTCCTACTCGCTGCCAAAATGTCAAGTTCCTGGATGTGTCCCCATCTGGTTCTGGATGTGGCTTGACAAGCAGAGCCTCTCAAGACCGGGAAGGAGTCCAATGTTTCTGTTTCTTATATGAGGGAGGATTGACTGAGCTGCCTGTAAAAGAGAGTCCAAATAACAATAGCTTACACAAGATAAAAGTTTCTTTCCCTCTGATATAAAAGTCAGGATGAAGGCACCTCAGGGTACTACAATGGCTCTTCTATCATCTCTAAACCAGGGTCTCCCAACTATCTGCTCAGCCTTCCTGAGGGCATGGGTCTGAGCCTCTAGATCCAAGGTAAGCCATGGCCATCATTCTCATGCCCCCAGAACTGAATGGAGGATGCAGGAAGGAGAGGCATGATACCTTCCTTTAAGGGATTTTGTCCCAGATGTTGCACACATCCCTTCTTCATAGTCCACTGGACACAGTTACCTGGTCACAGGAAAGCGAAGATTTGGGGCCACAAACCCAGCTAAATATTGGCACACCTGTTATTGTGCAAGAAGGAGTGAATGATTATTGAGGGGACACATTTTTTTCCATTAAACTTTTCTACTATAATGATTTTTTAAATTTCAAAATACAACACATCAAGCAATACAAAGATATATAAAGAAAAACTATGCTCCTGAGGGAAATAATATTAATAGTATGATGCATATTTTTACATATCTTTCTTGAGAGTCATTTAAAAACATAAAAATCTTTATGTCTCCCCACCCATTTTTATATTTTTAAAATGAGATCTGCATTCTCAAGATAAAATATTTTCTGCAATTGGCTTATTTCCAATCTATAACAAATCTGTTTATCAATAACTATATATGCCTCTAACCTGTTCATTTAAATAACTGCCTAGTAATTTATAGTGTGGATTTCATAGCTGAATGTACTATTTTTCCTTCTACTATTGCCTGATTGAATATATAGGTTATTTCCTTTTATTGTCACTGTAAACATTGCAAGAAACAACTGTACATATGACCTTAAGTATTTCTTTCTGTAGGATACTCGGCTACAATGTATATTATAATAGAGTGAGGAGTATGGGCCTGGGTACCCTACAGAGGGATGTGATCCCTTTAGCCCCTCAAGGGCCAGAGGGGTTCATTCTCAACCCTAGGGGAAGGCACAGCACTGAGCCTGGTCCCTGACTCAATATTGAGGAAGGGTTCAGGCGAGCATCAGGCTCCACTGACTTTTCATGAAATACACCTAAATGCCCAATTCCCCATCACTCAGCAGACAAGGAAACCTAGATTCAGAGCTGCTCGACTTGATCAGGTTCATTGAGGAAGACTGGGGCAGGGTCTGGGGGCTGGAACCCACTGCTCAGATCCCCAAGCTGTCCCCATTGCTCGAAGTCCTGCACTTGGCCAGCATCTTTGGGCTTTGGGCTTGAGTTGTCCTTTGCTGTTATGGCAGAAATCAGGTTGGCAGAAAGTGACAAACCAAATGCACTCGGAGGTTCAGAAAAAGACTGTTTATTTGCACTGTTGCTGGCCCAGCAGAGTCCCCTCCAGAGGCTGAGCGCTGAACGCGGTGGGGGCATTGCCTTATATACTTCCCTAGGTTCTTTGTCTCCCATATATGGCATACATACACATCTAGACATTCTACATTACATGCTAAGCTTCCAGGTATTTCGCGGGCTTTCCACACCCTTGCAGTTGTGTGCTGAAGGCCTGTTGCCTAGGCTACAGAAGGAGGACTCGGTTCCTTATCTGCACCTAGGGGGAAGTCCCCCCACTGCAGGCAGAGAGAGTGCCTGTGCGTATGCAAGCAGACCTCCCCTGCTTCTCACTGTCAATCCCCCAAGAAGCGAGCAAGATTACATTCCAGTTTGCAGCCTGGTGAAACCTTGCAGTGGCCAGGCCACACAGCCTGGAGTGCAAAGGTGGGGGTGGAATGGAGGAGGAGTGTTTCAGGACTTGAGGGGGTAAGGGACCATAGCTGGGGGTGGAGAAATGGGCCATACTCCCTCCTGTTTCTCCTCTTCCTGGATCTTCTTGGCAAACCAGTCACACCCAACAGTGAGGATTTGGGCCTCAAGGGAGGAGCTGGGAGGTCCTGATGACAAACTTTGTCCAACACACAGCTGGCCAAGGCAAGGAGGGCCTGAAATATTGAGTATATTAGTTTCTCTAGTCCTCTTAGCTTTCAGTCCCATTTCACAGATTGGAGACTGAGAACTAAAACCCTATAGCTCATAAGTGACGAAGTAGAGCACTGAGCTGGGAACTGACCCATCCCCCAAACCCTTGCTTCCTCTCCACTGCCAAGGGTGCTTCTGTTTCTCCTTCACAGACCTGTGCTCCTTTCTGTGTTCGCAGAGAAAGGGGAGGGACTTTGGGAAAGGTTGATTAATTCTTTTATGTGCTCAGCACCTTGAAGGGCACCCTGTTCTTCTGTTGCAGTTGTTCAGCCTCGGGGGTGAGGAGGTGGTGTCTAACTTTAAGTCAGCCTGAGGTAGCCACACCCCCTCAGGAGCCACTTATTGCTTCCTAGATTTCTGAAATCTCCACTGCCAAGGTTTCTACCTCTTGGAAGGATGTAGCCCTAGTCCAGTGGTCGGCAAACTGCAGCTCGCGAGCCACATGTGGCTCTTTGGCCCCTTGAATGTGGCTCTTCCACAAAATACCATTTTGAAGAAGTGGCGTTAGAAGAAGTTTAAGTTTAAAAAATTTGGCTCTCAAAAGAAAATTCAGTCGTTGTACTGTTGATATTTGGCTCTGTTGACTAATGAGTTTGCCGACCACTGCCCTAGTCCACCACCTTCCCACACATATAATTGTTACCTGTTCATATAACATCAACTGACCATTGTCCAAGCAATGTTACTCACAGACAAGAGAGAATGACACACACAACTGGAGAGAGGAGGGCAGTTTCTTCCACATCTAGGGATCTTGTGCATCTTGTGTCTTTCAGCAAAATCACAATTGTCCCAGGCAAGTCAAAGTTATTAATTTTGAATAACTAAAATTCAGGAAACTATCATCCTCACGTGGGCCTGTCCTAAGGTTTCTCAGCTTTCCTCCACCTGGGTGTAGTAGTCAGCCCAGCCACCTGCAGTGCCAGGACCAGGGCCAGCCCCACAGCTCCTGAATGCCCCTTATTATCTGCTAGTGGCTTTCACTGTCGAAGACATCTCATTCCCATCAATCTTCCCTTTGTTACTGAGGAGCTTAGATTTAGCTGCTGTTTGTCACACATTTTTGAAAGTTCAGACTTTGTGAAGACAGAGGCCAGAGCTGTCTTGTATGTGTTGCTCAGCAACTCAGAAAGTTGTTGCATCTAAAGATATTTCCGAATTTGGACAAAGCGGGAAATGAAGCCCTCCATGGTAGCCCTGGATTGTTGTGGGGCAAGAACAGGACCTAACTCATCATTTTGGGTAATTGAGTGTGAGCTCCCTGAGGGCACCACTGTGTCTTCTTATTTCTGAATCCCTAGCACCTCTGTGGGGCCTGGCCCAGAAAGTACTAGATAAATATTACTGGGCAAATGCAGAGAGACCCTGAGCTCACAGACAGACCACAGACCAGCAAAGGCTGTGCCCAAGAGCCTAGTGTCTTAGGTGATAGGGGATCCACAAGTGGCTGCAGCTCAAGCATAATGGGTTCCAAGACACCAGCTCAGCCCCTGGGGCAGGACTTTGGAGTGGGAGAAGCTTTAGCTGCGCATTTGCTCTGCAGCTGCCCAGGGCTGTGTGCCAGACCAGGAGGCTGCAGGTTGTAGCAGGTGAGCACTGTGCCAGTAGAGGCCCTGGTGCTTTGGGAGAGTGGACCAGGAGCCCTGCACCCTGGCAGCTGTCTGGGGCTCTTTATTTCTGTATCACCAGCTCTGCTCCAGGCAATTGAAATGCACTGGCTGGCCCTAGTAACTGTTACCATGATAAATAAACAGCAGAGGAAGCCTGGATCACAGCTGGCTCTCTTTGGGGGTGGCTGCGAGGGAGACATGTCAACATGTTGGCCCCACAGGGTGGTCTCCTGGGGCTGGGTGGAGGCCAGAGTGATCTTGGAACACCACGGAGATGAGCCCAACCATTCGTCGTATGTAATTAAATTGAGTTAATTTCATTCTGTGGCACAGAGCTGGAGAATCAGTGTTCTCAAAAAATGTTATTATATTATCTCATTTTGTGTAAATGTCATCATGATGCAGCTGGAATGAGAAGAAAGGACATTTTTGAGCTGTTCCTGGTCCCTTAAAGGGATTGCATTCTGTTTCTGCAGCATTAAGTCAACCTAATGCCAAGGCCTTAGGAGCGGATGTAGATAAAATGCTACACGTATATAATCTTCCACAGACTGACAAAAAAGTGCTTTTTCTGGATAAATCTAAAAACTGAGTGAGGGATGCTGAGAGCTCAGATGAGCACACTCCCCTGGGCTCTGGCATCTCTGCTCATGAACCAGCTGAGTCATTCATCTTGCCAGGTTTGCCCCAGAGGGGAAGTGATGAGCGAAATGGAGAAATGAATCCAGGCAGCCAAGTTCTCCTTTTCATCATTGTCTCCTTCAGTGGCTCTGTGAAAGTAGGTGGCCCTCAGAGATGTGGCTGGAAAAAGGTCAGTGAACAAAATAGAATGACCACATGATTCTTTTCAAGACATGGACACAAGATACAAACCAAACCTCTGTACTATGAGAGGTCAAAATCTGGATGAACTCAGTCAACTCTTCCTAAGAGCTCCAGAGAAAAGGCCCATAAAAACAAAATCAATAGGGAGACTCTACTTCCTGGGGCTAAGAGCCTTCTGGGTCTTTCCAACTGGGCAGTCCTGCCTTGAAGGATGTGGCAGGTGTCCACAGCCTCATTGTCTTCCCTTGCTGGAACCCACCCACCACCTCCTCCTCTCCTAGAAGTCTCTTATCAACTGAAACAACTCACTGTGTGACTGCTTTCTTCACTGAGGGCATAGTTATTGGAGGTGCTCAAGTGTTCCTCAGGGGCAGTGGTTGACCTGGGTCAGGCTCCCTAAAATAATAGCCTGGTGGAGGAAGTTTTGCCTTTCCTCCGACTACTGAACCACTGCAGGGATCCCCCAGTGTGTTGACTTCTGCGGTCCTGCAGTTTTCTGTGTTAGAACAATTGATTCTTAGATCTTAGGAGTGAATAAGCAAAAAGGAAAATATACCCAGCTTCTAGAGGAGGTGTTCCAGACCCTGAGGACCAAATGTGTCATTTTTGTGATGTGCTTACATTTCCCTGTGTGACCTCATTGCCCCTGTGATGGCTATGTGCTTGTGTCATTGGAAAGATGGACTGTTGCCACTCAGCTTTATCCTTCCCTCCTCCAGTCATGTCCCTCTGGCAAATCATCAAGCCACTGGATTTCACAGAAACGTGTTTTAGGCCTGAAAGGAACCTCAGATAGTAGTTTATATTTCTGTTATGATACATCATTTTAAATAGCTTTCATGAGGATTTTATTTCAGCATAAAGATTGTTATCCTCCCCATGGAGAGCACAGATCAGGACACTGAGGGCTGGAGAAGGTAAGTGACTTGATGAAGGACATGCTGACTCTACTTCATGCTCTCCTTGAAGTTTTAAATCCCAGTGCCCCTTACCCCCAGTTCTCACCTTCCTTGTACTAGCCCCAGCCTAAGAGTAGTTCACAGCGCTGGACAGGACTGCCGGGGGTGGGGAGTGAGATGGGGATAGGGGAATAGCATTATGCCTCTAAGCTTCTGTAACTTGAACTGGGGTGTTAGCAGCAGCAGCAGCAGCTGGAAAGTCCTAAGGTCTTTGCCTAAATGCCCAACCATGGGAACTCAAGGCACGGTCAGCTTAAACACAGACCTTCTAAAATTTAGAAAACCCTGAGTGAAGTTGATGACTCATGGGTGATTTCATTTCAAAATACCCAGGAGCTCTTTTGTGCCATGGGTCCTATGGCCCAGATGTTTGGGGCCCTGCAAACCATCTCAGACAGACAGAGTCTCCCATTGGATCTCTCATCCTTCCCCTCTTGGAACAGGGTTATCCTGAGGATGAAGTGCCCAGGACTGTGCTGCTAAGTGAGAACCTAAGGCGAGTGGGTGCTCACCAACCAGGATTAAAGGGAGGTGACTTGTTCCTCAAGCCAGGCCTGACTTACCACGTGTACTGCCTGGTTTGATATGTATTTAATCCATCCTGAACAACTCCTCTCAGCCAGCCTCTTGCCTTCTGGAGGAGGTTGTAGAAGTCATCGCAAGCAGGCAACTCTATCCCACTTTTGAAGAGCTGTTCAGTGAGCAGGTCCTTTTACACGAGGACACAGGTGAAAGACACTGGTTTGTGGTGCTGCTTCCTGATGCTGTTTGTCGCTGACAGGCCAGTGGACGGACAGTGACCTGGCCCAGCCTGGGTGTATTGTGTTACACTGAGCTGCCGTTTAGCAGGATGGTGGTGCGGGTCCTGCTTCAGAGCTGTGGCACAGAGCTGATACATAACCCTTGACTCTAGAGTTAAATGGGAGAAGATCTCAGTGTTCCTCCAAGACAAGACAACTTTGCCCAGAGCAGAGAGATTCAAGCTGGCATTCTCCTCACACATGGGAAACTGGAGTTTTTACAGAGCCAGATGCTCTGGTCTACACAAGTTGGCTATCTCACAGTAAGCTGGGATGCTTCTATGGGGGTTATTCAAACAGGGAGACCCTTTTAATGTTATGCTGATGAAGAGACTCAGCTCATTTTTAATGGGCTTTGACAGCATAATTGGGACTCTGACCATTCCCGGTGGCCACAGTGTTTGCAGCCAGCTGGACAGGTGTAGGGGTGTCAGGCTGTGGGTAGACTCCTTAATGCTCTGGTGGAATGGATGCCCTACAAAATACCTCTTTGAAGGGTTCAGATGCACACAAACCTCCCCTGCCTCCTCCCCTATAGCATTTTATCAACCCCTACACATGCTGGTTCTGACAATTTGTGTCTCTGATTTATACAGATAAATGCACTGTGAGAGGTCAAAATCTGGCCTTTATTATACTCCAGAAGAAGTCATTCAGGGGGTTTCATATGTAGAAAAGTAAAATATTGTTCATTTTCAGATTTTATATATACATCTTTGGAAAATATGATATGATTCCATTTCTTTTCCCCCACTCAACAACATGTTTTTTAGACCTCCTCCTGTTATGGTATGCAGGTCTATTTTGTAGCTTTAAATATTGCACAGAAGTAAACAGTATGCAATCTACATGGTTTCATGTTTATTCTCATTGTAATAAATACTTTGATTTTCTAGCTTCCTTATACCATAAGCCGTGCTGCAAATGCTCTCATGTACAGATTGGTGAATTTCCTTTTCCTTTCCCTGGATACACTGTATTGTTGATTTCTTAACATCGAACTCATGGCCAGCAGCACTATAACTCATGCCTGCAGGAAGCTTATGTAACACATGTATTTTTCTCTGTAAGGCACATCTCTCTGGATGGCGCTTCAGCACAATGTTCAAGAACCATGTTAAACACTGAAATCACCAACAGAAAGCACAGAAATGTGAAAAACATGGCACTAAATAGACGATAACGTGATGCTTGTTAACAATATGAAGCAGAAACACAAGGCAAAGTGTTGCCTTGTATGGCTGCAGCTGGCACCATGCACATCCAGCAACTCAAAATTGTCAGCACTCTGCACATGCTCCCAAATGACCGCTAAATTGCTGTTAATCTTGATTTGGGGGTTACATTTTACCTAATAGCAAGTTCACAAATATGGAACCCACAATTAATAAGGATCAATTATATATGTTACTGAGCTCTTCCCCCCCCCCCACTCCCTTTGTCTATCTGCATGTACCTGTACCACCACCAAATTTTACTACTGTAATTTTGGATTGTGTCAATATCCAATAGGATAGATTTTCCAACTCTTTGCTTTTTTTTTTTTTTTCAAAATTAAGCTTCTTATTTGTGCATTTTAACTTTTCCATAAACATTTACAGTATATTTTTGAACCTCTCAAATAATCCACCTCTGAAAAAAATCCAGGTACATTGCATTCAATTTACAGATTAATTAGAACAAGCATGTCAAACTCGTGGCCCGCAATGAATATTTTTGTGGCCCAGCCAATATAACAGTATACTAGAGGCCTGGTGCACGAAATTCGTGCATGGGGGGGGGGGGCGATATACCTCAGCCCAGCCTGCACCCTCTCCAATCTGGGACCCCTCGAGGGATGTCTGACTGCCCGTTTAGGCCCGAACCTACTGGGATCGGGCCTAAACAGGCAGTCAGACATCCCTCTCACAATCCAGGACTGCTGACTCCCAACTGCTCGCCTGCCTGCCTTCCTGATTGCCCCTAACTGCTTCTGCCTGCCAGCCTGATCACCCCCTAACCACTCCCCTGCCAGCCTGATTGATGTCTAACTGCTCCCTTTCCAGCCTGTTTGTCCCTAACTGCCTTCCCCTGCAGACCTGGTCACCCCTAGCTGCCCTCCCCTGCAGGCCTGGGTCCCCCCCAACTACCCTTCCCTGCAGGCCTGGTTCCTCCCAACTGCCCTCCCCTGCTGGCCTGATCGCCCACAACTGTCCTCCCTTGCAGGCCTGGTCCCTCCCAACTGCCCTCCCCTGCTGGCCATCTTGTGGTGGCCATCTTGTAGCCACATGGGGGCAGCCATCTTTGACCACATAGGGCAGCCATCTTGTGTGTTGGAGTGATGGTCAATCTGCATATTCCTCTTTTATTAGATAGGATACAGGCCTGGTGCATGGGTGGGGGCCAGCTGGTTTGCCCTGAAGGGTGTCCCGGATTAGGGTGGGGGTTCCCTTGGGGCATTGGGGCCTGGGCGAGGGGCCTGTGGTGGTTTGCAGGCCGGCCACGCCCCCTGGCGGCCCAAGTGGAGGCCCTGGTATCTGGGATTTATTTATTTTCTACAATTGAAACTTTGTAGCCTGGAGCAGAGCCAAGCCTTCTGCTCGCTCCATGGTGGAAGCCATTTCTGTTGGGATTTATGTATCTTCTATAATTGAAACTTTGTAGCCTTAAGCGGAGGCCAAGGCAGGCCAGGGCTGCAGAAGCTTGGCTTCCTCCATCGCCGGGGGCAACTCTAGCCTCCTGCTCTCTCCAGCTCCATGGTTGCCGCCATTTTTGTTGGGATTTATTTATCTTCTATAATTGAAACTTTGTAGCCTGGAGTGGAGGCCTGGGCCAGCCAGGGTGTGCGGAAAGCTTGGCTTCCTCCATTGCCAGGGAAACCCAAGCCTCCCTCCTGCTCTCTCTGTGGCCGCAGCCATCTTGGTTGGGTTAATTTGCATACTTGCTCCTGATTGGCTGGTGGGCATGGCTGGTGGGCGTGACTTGTGGGTGTAATGGAGTGATGGTTAATTTGCATATTACTCTTTTATTAGATAGTATCAGAAATGTTTTAATAAAAATTTTGTAACTTAGTTTTTACAATATCCTGTTATACATAATTATTAATAACGAACTACAACGTTCTCTAGTGACTGATTCCTATCATTGTGTTGCATTAATTTCCCTTACATGCCTTACACACAGGTGCACCATTCTCTCCACTAATACTAGCAGTGAATATTTTAGCAGCCAATTGCCACATCATTAGTCTTGGACTGACCTGTTTGGTGTGCGCAACAGAAACTTTTTCGCTTTTGGAGAACAAGAAAAATAGGTTTATTTGCATTATGCTTATTAATTTGTGCAGTTATTCAGTGTCCGATAAGTTAATGTTCAATAAAAAATATTAATTTTTATTAAAATGTTCTATTATTTTATGTTAACGATTATGCATTTATTTCAGCCCTTTGTATTCAATATGTCTCTATCAAAATAAACCTACTTTTCTATGAAAATTGAAGCTTTTGATTTTTTGTGGTCCACATAAACTTAAACCTTGTTTATTTGGCCCATGTTAGCCTTTGAGTTTGACATGCTTGAATTAGAGAATAATTAACTTTATAATATTAAGTCATCCATCTATGAACTAGTATATCTCACCATTTATTTGAATTTTCTTTTGCATAAATTAATAATATTTAACTGTTTACATTATTTATTAGAATATTATAATTTTTGTAACTATTATGAATGGTATCTTATTTTCTATTTTATCTCTAAACTGGCTATCATAGGTAAAAAACATTATATTAATTTTTGTGAGTTGATACTTTATCTTGCAAAATTGATAAACTCTCTTATTTTTCTAATGACTCATCTAATAATCCTGCTGGGTTTTCTACATAGACTATCAAATATGCAAATAAAGATAATTTTATGTCTTGTCTTTGAATTATTTTAGCTCTTATTTCCTTTCCTTGTCTCATAGTGAGTGCCAGTACCTCCAGATTTATATTAAATAGTAATTATGATGGTAGGCATTTCCAGTCTTTAAGATTTTCCTATGAAGTGTGATGTTTTGTTGACTATGTTGATTTTTTTTTTTTTTTTTTTGGTATTTCGATTTTGTCAGAGTAAGAAAGTACTCTTATATTCCCACCTTTCTGAAGTTAAAAAAAAAAAAAGGTGTTGAATGTTCTCTAGTATTTTCTGCATTTATTGTCATAATAACATGATACTTTGCCTTTAGTCCTTAGTACATTAGCCCTTAACGTGACTGCTTTTCTGATGCATGCATTTCCAGGATAAACTTATATTGATGTTGCTGTGTCATCAATCAACACCCAGTGGACTTGATTAGCTAATATTTTCTTTAGGGTTCATAACTAGAAAGAACTGTTACTTTTTTTGTACTTCCTTATTCTATTTTAGAATCAAGCATACCATAGGGATTACCTATTACTTGGAAGTTTGATAGAATGCGCCCATAATACCTTTGCATAGTTACTTCAAGATGCTATAATAAAAATACCATAGACTAGGTGGCTTAAACAACATTTATTTCTTAGTTCTGGAGGGTGGGAAGTTTCAAGATCATGGTATCAGTAATTCAGTGTTTGGTGAGGACCTTCTTCCTGGTTCAAAGAAGGCCATCTTCTTGCTAGACCCTCACATGGCAGAAAGAGACTGAGAGAGCTCTCTGGGGTGTTTTTAATAAGAGCACTAATCCCATACATGACAGCTCCACACTCATTACTTAATCACCTCCCAAAGACCCTATCTCATAATACCTTCACATTGGGGATTAGGCTTCAACATAGGAATTTCGGGAGGATACAAACATTCAGTCCATAGAAATATCCTTTGGGTCTGGGTACTTTTGGAACATTTAATTCAATTTCCCTAAACATTACTGATCTATTCAATATTTTACTTCTTCTTGTGGCATTTTAAAGTCATTTTGGTTGTTGCAGTATAATTGACATGTAACATTGTATTAGTTTTATGTGTACAACATAATGATTTGATACTTGAATATACAGTATTGTGAAATGATCACCACAAGTTTAGTTAACATCCATTACCATATGTAGTTACAAATTTTTTTTCCTTGTGATGAAGACTTTTAAGATCTATTTTCTAAACAACTCTCAAATATCCAATACAGCATTATGAGCTATACTCACCACACTGTGCATTACATCCCCAGGGCTTATTTATTTTACAAGGAAGTTTGTACCTTTTGACTTCTTCACTATTTTCACCCATTCCCATTTTTTAAAATTTTATATTTTTCCAGAAATTTACTAAGTTTGTCTAGATACATTTGTTAAGGCTGAGTTTTTAATATTTTTATTATTGCTATATCTCTGTTGTGAAGTAATTATCCTTTAATCCAACATTTATTTGATTTATATCATTTTTGTTTATTATGCAATTTTAATTATTATTTAAAAATTTTGTTTACATATAGTTGGCATACAATATTATATTAGTTTCAGGTATACCACATAGCGATTTGACATTTCTATACCTCATGATGTGATCACCATGATAAGTCTAATAACCATCTGTCACTGTGCAGATTTATTATGATATCAGAGGCCCAGTGCACAAATTCATGCACCAGTGGGGTCCCTCAGCCTGGCCTGTGGGATTGGGCAGAAACCGGCTCTCCGACATGCCCCGAAAGGTCTTGGATTGCGAGAGGGTGCAGGCCAGGCTGAGGGACCCCAGTGGTACACAATCAGGGTCGGGGAGAGATGCAGGAGGTTGGCCAGCTGGGGAGGCACTGTGGGAGGGCTCCAGGGCGTGTCCAGCTCATCTTGCTCAGTCCTGACCTGCCGGACCCCCGCAGCAAGCTAACCTACCAGTCAGAGCTTCTGCCCCCTGGTGGTCAGTGCACGTCATAGAAAGTGGTTGAGCGGCCTTAGCATATCATTCACATATTACGCTTTGATTGGTTGAAGGGATGACTGGATGACTGGACACTTAGTATATTAGGCTTTTATTATATAGGATTATTGACTCTGTTCCCTCTGCTATACATTACATCCCTGTGCCTTATCTATATGTATAAAAGACTAATATACAAAATGTCCTCACGGGAGTTCAGCTGGGTGGTCTAGGAGTTTGATAGCTCTCTATGATGTGCACTGACCATCAGGGGGCAGTGCAGAACATGGCGGGCAGCCAGTGGTGGCGGTGGGGCGCTGAGGGAGTGAGGGGAGAAGGGGGTGGGGAGGCAGGGAGGCAGGAAACCTGATTGACCCTGATCACCAGCCAGGCCTAAGGACCCTACCTGTACACTAATTTCATGCACCGAGCCTCTAGTTTATTTTATAATTGAAAGTTATTCCCTTTCACCTTTTTTTCTTATACAGTTGTGCCAGAGGTATGTCTACATGATTAGACAGATTCATCTTCTAATTTGCTTCTACTGGCCAAACAAGATTCAGTATTCTTTAAAAAATCAATGAAACCTTTCTTGTTTTGGTAGTTCTTGCTCTCTTTTCAGTTTTCTTTGGGGATTTTCCAAACCAGACTTCTCAGAAGTCATGTTACAGTATATACATTAAATATAACTTTGTATACTATATAATAGAAAAAATATACCAGATCCCTTATTTCACCACCCACTTCCAGAACTTTGGGAGATTAGAGCCCAGGGGAAATCAGGCTACTATCAAATAACCACATAAAAACAAAATTACAATGTTGGTAAGCTCTAAAGAGTAAAGAAAGGCAATAAGAAATGATACAAGACAGTCAAGTAAGGTTTCTCTGAGTAAGTGATAGAAGTTAACCTGGTGAGGAGGCAAGGGAAGAGCATTTGATATAGAAGAAACAGCATGAACAAATGTCCTAAAACAGGGAGTCAATCTGATTATATGAAGAGAAAGACTAAGTAAATACATTCAGAGATTCCTGTACTCAAGTTTGAAACAGTGGCGATGTCTGTACATTTTAGACAGAGACATGTTGATAAGAAGTCCTAGGTTGTAAACTACAAAGGATATGCACTAAAATTGTAAAGAACCGAAAGACAAATTGAAAAATATAAATCTTATTTTCATCTGAAAAGTATAACTGCAAAGATATATTTTAAGAACTGATCATACCTTCAGAAAACACTCTTCTCTTACTACAAATGCCATAAAAAATATTGTCCTTGGAAGAGTTTATCAAACCCAAGACACTCCGGTGCTCAGGCCAACACTCCAACCACTGAGCCATGCTGGCCTGGGCAAATATTAATATACTAGAGACCCCGTGCATGAATTCATGCACCAGTGGGGTCCCTTGGCCTGACCTGCAGAATTGGGCCAAAACCAGCTCTCTGACATCCCCCAAGGGGTCCCGGATTGCGAGAGGGCACAGGCCAGGCCAAGAGACCACACTGGTGCATGACATGGGCCAGGGAGCTACTGCGGGAGAACTCCAGGGTGTGTCTGGCCCATCTTGCTCAGTCCCGATCAGCCAGACCCCAGCAGCAAGCTAACCTACTGGTTGGAGCATCTGCCCCTGGTGGTCAGTGCATGTCATAGCAACTGGTCTACCAGTCAACTGTCTGCCCCCTGGTAGTCAGTGCACATTATAGCAAGTGGTTGAGAGGCTTTAGCATATCATTAGCATATTACACTTTGATTGGTTGAATGGCTGACCAGATGACCGGACACTTAGCACATTAGGCTTTTATTATATAGGATTTTTAACTTGCAAGATAGCATTTGCTTTTCATTTGAGTGAAAAGGTGCTGATTAGGAAATTTTCAAATCTGCAACAAGTAGCCTTCCCAAAGAGTACAAACTCAGCAGCAACACACCATAACCAAGTGAGGAAGTGGTGTGCACACACTGGCACTTCTGTCTGCATCGTGACATGTACCAGCCTTTTCATTGAAAGGTAATACCCACCAGCACTAAGTACCTCCTGAAGTGGAAAAGCTTCAGTTTTGCTTAAAGAATACAAACTTCAGCTGCCCCACATGTGAGTGTAGGCTAGAAATCTGAGCCAAAAAAGAGCCAAGAAATAGAGAGAATATGATTTACAGCTTCTGTTCCAAATAAGTTGATGCAAAATAATTTGTTCGTCCTAATAGAGGTTTAATAGATTTTTCCCTTGACACTTTTACAAACTAGAACATTAAGCATGACAGAAGCCTTGTTATGACCATAGATTTAGTAATGTGACAAAAAAATGCATTGGTTATAAAACCTGAGATTGCTTTATTTGATTTTGCAGCATATGGAATTCTTCTTGACAAACCATTTCACATGCAGCATGTCTTTCTAATCAAAACTAGTGAGTCCCTTTGTCACCATTTTTTTCCATCATTTTCTGGTGGGGAAATCTTTAAGCGTCATATAAAGGCCAAAAATCATAGTCTGAAATACAGCTCCTCCTTCACTTCACTTCCTGGCCTACCACCCTTCATTCTCCTACAGCAACCTTATAGGTAAACAGTGTGTGCTCTTTCCTGAATGCGCCTCCTGCCTTCCTGTCTCTGTAGTTTATGAAATGCGGCCTGAAAAGCCCTTTTCTTTCTTCCATCTTGGCCTACTGAAACCCTTGCAGTTCTTTCAGCATCAGCTCAGATGAATGGTGCCTCCTGGAAGCTTTACATGGTCTTTCTTCGTATCTTTCTCAAACTGGGTTTCTCACAAAACCAATCTAGATCCTCTGCTTTCTGGGGAACCACAAAACAAAAACAGCACCTTATTGTGCTCCAAGAAGCCACACAGTAAAGCTATCTGTTCATGTTTGTTCTGCTTAGCAGTTCCTTAACCATGGAGTTCTTTCCCCGACCCAAAATTTATCCCAGAAAGCAGGCAGTGAAAAATGTTTCCCTGCTACACTGTGTTCCCTATTCTCACATCCTTATTTATTCATCTGGTGAACTAATATATATTAACCACCTACTAAATGTAGAAAAGGATAAAAATGACTAAGACTTAAGCCTTGAGAGAAGCTTACAGACTGTTAAGTGCCATGAAAGAGGTGCTGATAAGAGGCTACGGAGGCTCAGGAGATGAAAAGCGGTATTTCAACCCAGGGAAATGTGGCAGTCTGGGTTCTTCAGGAAGCAGATTACAAGTCAGAACTAAATGTGCAAGGATTCTATTGGGAGGTACCAGCTATGAGAGAGTGGGGAGGAAGCTGAGAAAATCTGGAAGAGCCATCAAGCCACCATGAGAGCCCAAAACCTGAATGCAAGAAAGAGGGATTAAGAGCTGGGTGTGTTTGTGTGCAGTCCAAGGAAGCTTTGGCCAGGCCTTTGGAGTTCTGCAGCCAAAGCCAGCATCAGAGCTGTCCAAAGCCTTCCAGGAACAGGCCTGCCTTAGTGTTCCTGTCACACTCAGTCACTGTCTGGGAGCAGCCCACCGGCAGTGTGGTCGCTGCACAAGTATAACAATAAAATCCAGAGTGCAGGTCTGGAGGTCAGTTCCATCCCTGTCATGGCACGTGTTTGAGGTGTACTCTCATGGTTGCAGCAGGGAATCAGGGGAGACTGCAGGAGCTGGCATTGGGGCTTGACCTCGATTGAATGTTAGCACATGGAGTTGGAAGAGAAGAGTGTTCCAGATAAGAGGAGTAGCATGAGCAAAAACACAGAAGCAGGAAAGTATATAACTGTCTGTAAAACTGGGAGTGCTTCACTTACGGTTGGAACTTCAGATATGGGGCAGCAGTTACAGAATATAAACATGGATTCTGGAGTCAGGTAGTCTGGTCTAATACCCTAGCAGTTTCCCTAACTTGGATAAGTCACTTAACATCTCCTTGTTTCAGTTTCCTTATCTTTTTTTATTTTTAAAAAAGAATTTTTTATTGATTTTTAGAGAGAGAGGAAAGGGGAGGGAGGAGGGGGAAACATGAATGTAAGAGGGAAACATCGATGGGCTACCTCCTGCGTGCCCCCTACAGGGGATTGAGCTTGCAACCCAGGCATGCACCCCAAATCTTTCCAGCCAGAGCCAATTTCATTTTTTTAAATTTATGGTCTAAAGTTTTACATATGTCTCTTTTTTTCCCTGATTGACCCTCCCCAGCCATTCCCACCCAGGCCAAGCCCCCACCGCCCCATATCTGTGTCCATTGGCCAATTTAATTTTTATTTGTACTTCCCTTCTTACATTTTTCACCCATATTTTATGTAGTTGTATTCACACTATTTATAAATATTTTATCCAAATTTTCCCACTTAACTTTGTAAACATGTTTTAAATTTCTAACTCTAATTTCTAGATTTATCACAATTTATTTAATCATTTTTTCATTATTGCTTACATATTTGATTACATAGATTCATTATATATTCCTCTTTAGAAATATACTGTAATAATCTCTAATTTATATTAAGAGTTTTTGGAGTCTAGCATTTTTTAAGGTAGATTTTAAAAATGAAATTATAGGGTAAAAGATCAAGATACTCCTTTTTTTAAACTTTAAATAATATTTTAATTCATGAGTGAAACTGTTATTGATAAGCTCCAAAAACTGCACTTTATAGAACAATTAAAGAGTGAAGCACTTTTTGTCAGTGAAATGAGGTAACCATTGTCATTGTCTTCTACTAGGCTTGAGACTTGATATCTGAGGAATTCTAATGTTTCCTTTTAAAAAAATATCTTTATTCTTGAAAGTATTACAGATGTTCCCTTCATGTTTTTTTCCCATTGACCCCCTTCACCCCTATTTGCTCCTCCCAAGCCTTCACCACACTATTGTCTATGTCCATGGGCTATGTATATAAGATACTAGGGCTCCAGTGCATGAATTCATGCATCTTGAAAGGAACTGTGGGCCTCGAGACTGCGGTAGGCACAGAGGCAGGTCTCAGCCCATCCTCTGCACCCCTCCAGCTGCGGCCCCAAGTCCCCTGTCCCCTGTCTGCCAGCAGCCCTGCTCCCGCCGCCACTGCTCCCACATGCTGATGGCACTGGCCCTGCTAGCACCCACTGATGGCACAGAGTGATTGGGGCCAGTGCCAGCAATGGGTGTGAGCGGGGCTGGTGCTATCAGCGGGTGCGAGTGGTGGCTGCTGCCCTGATCAACCCTCAGGAGCAGGGGGAGGTGGAGAAGCCCTCAGGGGTGATTGGGCCGGCAGCCACTGCTCGTACCTGCTTACGGCACCGAGCAATCAGGACCAGTGCTGGGCAGAACTGTGGCACGCAGGAGCAAAGAATTTTCAGTAACCACCAGAGGCTCACCCCGATGACAGCAACTGATGCCCTACCTTGGTCTGGCGCCCCTGCTCACCTGCTGCACCATCCTGCCATGACCAATGCTCACCATGTTCCACGCACACTCCTTGGTGGTCAGCACACATCACAGAAACTGGTTGTTCAGTTGTTTGGTTATTCCGGATGTTCCACCATTCAGTCTATTTGCATATTAGCCTTTTATTACATAGGATAAGTTCCCCAGTTAAACTCTCCTCCCCATCCATTCCCACTCCTAACTTTCTTCTGAAATTTGTCAGTCTGTTCCATGGTTCTATGTCTCTGGATCTATTTTGTTCATCAGTTTATTTTGTTCATTAGAATCCACATATGAGTGAGGTCATGTGATACTTATCTTTCTCTGTCTAGCTTATTTGGCTTAGCATAGTACTCTCCAGATCCATCCATGCTGTTGCAAATGGTAAGAGTTTCTTTCTTTTTTTTTTTTTAAATCAAGGTGTAGTATCTCATTGTGTAAAGGTACCACAACTTTTTTATTGACTCATCTGCTGATGGGTACTTGGGCTGTTTCCAAATCTTAACTATTGTAATTGTGCTGCTATGAACATAGGGATGCATATATTCTTTCTGAATGGTGTTTCCAGTTTCTTAGGACATATTCCTAGAAATGGGATCACTGGGTCAAATGGGAGTTCCATTTCTAATTTGTTTAGGAAATCCATACTGTTTTCCACAGTGACTGCACCAGTATGCATTCCCACCAGCAGTGCACAAGGGTTTCTTTTTCTCCGCATCCTCACCAACACTTGTTTGTTGATGATAGCTATTCTGACAGGTGCGGTGATACCTCATTGTCATTTTAATTTGCATCTTTCTTGTGATTAGTAACTCTGAGCATCCTATCTAATAAAAGATTAATATGCAAATCAACCATCAATCCGCTACAACCACAAGCCACACCCACCAACCAATCAGGAGCAAGTATGCAAATTAACCCAACCAAGATGGATGCAGCCGCAGAGTGAGCAGGAGGCTTGGGTTTCCCTGGCAATGGAGGAAGCCAGCTTTCCGCACACCCTGGCAGGCCCAGGCCTCCACTCAAGACTACAAAGTTTCAATTATAGAATATAAATAAATTCCAGATACCAGGGCCTCCGCTTGGGTTGCTGGGGGGTGTGGCCAGCCTGCAAACCACCACAGGCCCCTCGCCCAGGCCACCCCATGCCCCAAGGGAACCCCCACCCTGATCTGGGACACCCATGGGGGCAAACCAGCTGTCCCCCACCTGTGCACCAGGCCTCTATTCTATCTAATAAAAGAGTAATATGCAAATTGACCATCACTCCAACACACAAGATGGCTGCCCCCATGTGGTCAAAGATGGCTGCCCCCATGTGGCTACAAGATGGCCACCACAAGATGGCCAGCAGGGGAGGGCAGTTGGGAGGGACCAGGCATGCAAGGGAGGGAAGTTGGGGGGGGAACCAGGCCTGCAGGGGAGAGCAGTTAGGGGTGACCAGGCCTGCAGGCGAGGGCAGTTAGGGGTGACCAGGCCTAAAGGGGAGGGCAGTTAGGGGCAAACAGGCTGGAAAGGGAGCAGTTAGGCATCAATCAGGCTGGCAGGGGAGTGGTTAGGGGGTGATCAGGCTGGCAGGGTGAAGCGGTTAGGGGCAATCAGGAAAGCAGGCAGGTGAGCAGTTGGGAGTCAGCAGTCCTGGATTGTGAGAGGGCTGTCCGACTGCCCATTTAGGCCCGATCCCAGTAGGATCGGGCCTAAATGGGCAGTTGGACATCCCTCGAGGGGTCCCAGATTGGAGAGGGTGCAGGCTGGGCTGAGGGACACCCACCCCTGTGCATGAATTTTATTCACCGGGCCTCTAGTCTATAATAATAAAAGCGTAATATGCTAATTAGACCAGACATCATCCTTCTGGTGCTGGCAGCTGGGGGGAAAGAAGGCCTACTCTTGCACAAATTTTGTGCATGGGCCTCAATTTTTTTCATATGTCTCTTGGCCTTCTGTATGTATAATTTGGAGAAGTGTCTATTTAGGTCCTCTGCCAGTTTTTTAAATTGGATTGTTTGTCTTCCTTTTAAGTTGTACGAGTTCCTTATGTATTTTGGAAATTAGTCCCTTATCAGATGTGTCACCAGCAAATATAGTCTCCCATGCATCAGGTTCTCTTTTCACTTTGTTAGTGGTTTCTTTCACTGTCCAGAAGCTTTTTATTTTGAGGGAGTCGCATTTGTTTATTTTCTCCTTAGTTTCTCTTGCCCTAGGAGATGTGTGGATAAACATGTTGCTACAAGAGATATCTGAGATTTTGCTGCCTATGGTTTTGTATGGTTTCACCACTTATATTTAAGTCTTTTATCCATTTTGAGTTTATTCTTGTGTTTGGTGTAAGTTGGTGGCCTAGTTTCATTTTTTTGCATGTATCTGACCAATTTTCCCAACACCTTGTGTTGAAGAGACTGTCTTTACTTCATTGTATGCTCTTGCCTCCTTTGTAAAATATTAACTGAGCATAATGGCTTGAGTCAATTTCTGGGTTCTCTGTTCTGTTCCATTGATCTATATGTCTGTTCTTGTGCCAGAACCAGGCTCTTTTGAATACAGAGACTTTGTAGTATAACTTGATATCTGGTATTATGATCCTTCCAACTTTGTTTTTCTTTCTCAAGATTGCTGTAGCTATTCGGGTTCTTTTTTGGTTCCATATAAATTTTTGGGGTGTTCGTACTAGGTCTGTGAAATATGCTTTTGGTATTTTAATGGGAATTGCATTGAATCTGTAGATTGCTTTGAGTAGTATGGACATTTTAACAATGTTGATTCTACTAATCCATGAACACAATATATCCTTTGACTCCTTTATAGCTTCCTCTCTCTTTTTTTAATGTCCTATAGTTTTCTGAATATAGGTTTTTTACTTCCTTGGTTAAATTTATTCCTAAGTATCTTAATTTTTTTGCTGCAATAGTAAAAAGGATTTTTTTTTTTAGTTTTTCTTTCTGAGAGTTTATTATTGGGGTATAAAAATGCCTTTGATTTTTGGTGTTAATTTTGTATGGTGCTACATTGCCAAATTCATTTATTAAATCTAGTAATTTTTTGGTGGAGTCTTTAGGGTTTCCTATACAATATCATGTCATCTGTGAATAATGACAGTTTTACTTCTGCTTTCCAATTTGGATGCCTTTTATATTTTCTTCTTCTCTGATCACTATAGCTAGGATCTCCAGTACTATTTTGAATAAGAAAGGTAATTCCCTGTCTTGTTCTTGTTCTTAGGTGGAATGGTTTTAGTTGTTTTTTGTTTTTCTTTTGGTTTTAGCTTTTGCCCATTGAGTATGATGTTGGCTGTAGGTTTGTCATACATGGCCTTTATTATGTTTTGGTATGGTATCTCTCTACCTGCTTTCCTGAGAGTTTTTATCATAAATGGGTGCTGGGTTTTATCAAATGCTTTTCTGCATCAATTGATATGATCATGTAATTTTTGTCTTCCAATTTTGTTTATGTGATGTATCACACTTATTGATTTGCAAATATTGTACCAGTCTTGCATCCCTTTAAGAAATCCCACTTGGTCGTGGTGCATGATCTTTTTTATGCATTGCTGGATTTGATTTGTTAATATTTTGTTGATAATTTTAACATCTATGTTTATCAGGGATATTGGCCTGTAATTCCACTTCTTTGTAGTGTTTTTATCTGGTTTTGAGATTAGGATAATGCTAGCTTTGTAAAGAGAGTTTGGTACCTAGCCAGTTTGGCTCAGTGGATAGAGTGTCAGCCTGTGGAGCAAAGGGTTATGGGTTTGATTTTGGTCAAGGGCAGGAATCCTGGTTGCAGGCTCCTTCCTGGCCCGGGCCCTGGTCAGGGCTCCTGCAGGAGGCAACCAGTCACTGTGTTTCTCTCACATTGATTTTTTTCTCTGTCTTTCCCTCTCTCTTCCACTCTTCCTAAAAATCAATGAAAAAATATCCTCAAGTGAGAATTAACAAACTATTTTGTGGAGGATACATGTTAGTTCTTTTTTGAATGTTTGGTAAAACTCCCCCGTGAAGCTGTCCAGACATGGGCTTTTGTTTGCTGCAGGTTTTTTTTTTTTTTTTCCCCTGCTTCAATTTCATCAATAGTTATCATTCTATTATGGTTTTCTGATTCTGTCTGATTAAGTTTTGGAAGATTGTATTTTTGTGGGAATATGTTGATTTCATCCCGGTTCATTGTATTTTGTTTCTGATCCTTTGTATTTCTGTGGAGTCAGTTCTTACTTCATTTTTTATTTTGTTTATTTGGGTACTCTCTCTTTGTTTCCTAATGAGTCTGGCTAAAGTTTCATCAATCTGGTTATCTTTTCAAAGAAACAACTCTTGGTTTTAATGATCTTTTATATTGTTCTAGTTAAGCTGTATGTCATTTATTTCCACTTTGTTTTTTATTATTTCCTTCCTTCTACTTAATCAGGGTTTTCTTGTTGTTTACCTTCTAATTCTTTAAGTTGTAGAGTTAGATAGCTTATAAAATTTTTTCTTGTTTTTTGAGGTAGGCCTGTAGTGCTATTAATTTCCCTCTCAGGAGTGCTTTCACTGTGTCCCACAGATTTTGGATTGTTGTATGTTCATTTTTTAATTTGTTTCTAGGAAGTTTTAAAAATTTATTTCTTGATATCTTTGGTAACCCATTCATTGTTTGATAAAATGCTATTTAACCTCCATGTGTTTGAATGTTTCTGATCGTTCTTATTTGTATTTGATTTCTAATTTCATGTCATTGTGATCTGAGAAGATGCTTGATATGATTTCAATCTTCGTGAACTTGTAGAGACTTAGTTTGTGTCCTAACATGTGGCCTATCTTTGAAAATGTCCCATGTGCACTTGAGAAGAATGTATATTCTGTAGCTTTGGGTGAAATGTTCTGTAAATGTCAATTAATTCCATCTGATCTGGTGTGTCGTTTAGGATCACTCCTTCCTTATTGATTTTTTGTCTAGAACATCTATCCAATGATGTTAGTGCGGTGTTAAAGTCCCCTACTATGATTGTATTGCTGTCCATCTCTGCCTCAAAATCCTCCAGAAGTTTTTTTTAAAATATATTTGGATGCTCCGGTAGTGGGCACATATATGTTAACTAGAGTTACTAATATATCCCCTTCTTGTATTGATTCCTTTAGTATTATGAAATGGCCTTCAGTCTCTTGTTATGCCTTCACTTTGTTTATCAGATATGAGTATTGCTACCCCAGCTTTTTTTTTCATTTCCATTTTTCTGGAAAACTTTTTTTCCATCCCTTCACTTTCATTCTGTGTGAGTTCTTTGTTCTAAGGTGGGTCTATGTAGACAGCATATATATGGGTCATGTTTTCTTACACATTCAGCTACCTATGTTTTTTTTATTGGAGAATTTAATCCACTTACATTTAACATTATTATTGACAGGTACTTATTTGTTGGCATTCTTACTCTTTATGCCTGTGTTCTATTTTTTCTATTTCTTCTGCTTACCCCAGTCCTTTTAGCATTTCTTGCAGTACTGGTCTGGTGGTAATAAGTTATTTTAGCCTTTTTTTCTGCAAAGCTCTTTATTTCATCTTTGATTTTTGAATGATAGCTTGCTAGATAGAGTAGTTTTGGGTTCAGTCCCTTTGTTTTCATTACTTTGTATACTTCATGCCACTCTCTTCTGGCCTGAAGTATTTCTATTGAGAAATCAGCTGACAGTTTAATGGGAGCTCCCTTGTAGATAATTTTCTGTTTCTCTCTCATACAGACTTTAAATTCTTTCTTTGTCTTTAATGTTTGCCATTTTAACTAATATGTGCCTTGGTGTGGGTTTTTGGGGGTTCATCTTGATTGGGACTCTCTGTGTTTCCTGCTGTTGGGTGACTTTTTTCTTTACCAGGTTAGGAAATTTTCTGCCATTATTTCTTCAAAAAGGTTCCCTATTCCTTGTTTGTCTTCTTCTCCTTCTGGTACTCCTATGATGTGGATGCTGTTACATTTCATGTTGTCCCAACGCTCCCTTAAACTCTCTTCCTGCTTTTGTAATTTTTCCCTCCATTTACTGCTGAGTAGATGTTTTTTTCTACCTTGTCTTCTAATTCACTAAAATCTTCAGCTTCTTCTAGTCCAGCCATGGGCAAACTATGGCCCACGGGCCGGATCTGGCTGTTCTATCCGGTTCTCTTGCTCTCCCCTCCGCTCCTTTACTTTGAATTTATATTAGTTCACACAAACACTCCATCCATGCTTTTGTTCCGGCCCTCCGGTCCAGTTTAAGAACCCATTGTGGCCCTCGAGTCAAAAAGTTTGCCCACCCCTGTTCTAGTCTATTGTTGAAGTCTTCCAGGGTGCTTTATTTCAGCTATGTCATTCCTCAATTCCAGTTGATTCTTAGTCATTGTTTCAATGTCTTTTTTCATGTGGTAGCTCTCATTAAATCCCTAATAATTTTCATTACTTTTCTTTTTTTTTACTTTTTTAAATTTTTATTTTTTTAAAATATTTTTTATTGTTTAAAGTATTACATGTAGTAGTACATATATCTCTTTTTATTCCCCCCTTGACCTTCCCCCAGCCTCCCCTATCCCTTGTTGCATGCCCACATCCCACCCCACAGTGTCTTGTGTCCACTTGTTGTGCTTATATGCATGCATACAAGCACTTTGGTTGATCTCTTCCCCCCCCCTCACTCCCCTGATTTCCCACTGTAATTTCACAGTCTGTTCAGTGCTTTTCTGCCTCTGTATTTATCTTTTTGTTTATAAGGTTATAATGTTCTTTATTTTCCATAAATGAGTGAGATCAAGTGGTATTTTTCTTTCATTGCCTGGCATGTTTCACTTAACATAATGCTCTCCAGGTCCATCCATGCTGTTGCAAATGGTAAGAATACCTTCTTTTTTATAGCAGTGTAGTATTCCATTATGTAGATGTACCAAAGTTTTCTAATCCACTCATCTGCTGAAGAGCATTTAGGCTGTTTCCAAATCTTAGCTATGGTGAATTGTGCTGCTATGAACATAGGGGTGCATATATCCTTTCTGACTGGTGTTTCTAGTTTCTTGGGATATATTCCTAGAAGTGGGATTACTGGGTCAAATGGCAGTTCCATTTTAGTTTTTTGAGGAAACTCCATAATGTTCTCCACAGTGGCTGCACCTGTCTGCATTCCCACCAGCAGTGCACAAAGGTTCCTTTTTCTCTCCATCCTCGCCAGCACTTGTCGTTTGTTGCTTTGTTGATGATTGCGATTCTGACAGGTGTGAGATGGTACCGCATGTCATTTTGATTTGCATCTCTAGGATAATTAGTGACTTTGAGCATGTTTTCATATGTCTCTTGGCCTTCCTTCTGTTTTCTTTCAAAAAGATTCTATTTAGGTCCGTTGCCCACTTTTTTTATTGGATCATTTATCTTCCTTCTATTAAGATGTATAAGTTCCCTGTAGATGTTGGAGATTAAACCTTTATCAGTGATAACATTTGCAAATATGTTCTCCCATACAGTGGGGTTTCTTGTTGTTTTGTTGATGGTTTCTTTTGCTATACAAAAGCTTTTATTTTGATGTAGTCCCATTTGTTTATTTTCTTTTTAGTTTCCATTGCCCTAGGAGCGATATTGGTGAAGAAATTGCTTTGGCATATGTCTGAGATTTTTCTGCCTGTGGATTCCTCTAGTATTTTTATGGTTTCCCGTCTTATGTTTAAGTCCTGTATCCATTTTGAGTTTATTTTTGTGTATGGTGTAAGTTGGTGGTCTAGTTTCACTTTTTTGCATGTATCTGTCCAATTTTCCCAACACCATTTATTGAAGAGACTGTCTTGACTCCATTGTATGTTCATGCCTCCTTTGTCAAATATTAATTGAGCATAGTGGTTTGGGTCGATATATTGGTTCTCTATTCTATTCCATTGGTCTATATGTCTGTTCTTGTGCCAGTAGCAGGCTGTTTTGAGAACAGTGGCTTTGTAATACACCTTGAAATCTGGTATTGAGATCCTACCTACTTTGTTCTTCTTTCTCAGGATTGCTGAGGCTATTCAAGGTCTTTTTTTATTCCAATGAATTTTTGGAGAGTTCTCTCTAGGTCTGTGAAATATGCCATTGGTATTTTAATGGGGAGTGCATTGAATCTATAGATTGCTTTGGGTAGTATGGACATTTTAATGATGTTGATTCTACCAATCCATGAACGTGGTATGTTCTTCCATCTGTTTATGTTTTCCTCTATCTTTTTTTTCAGTGTCCTGTAGTTTTCTGTGTATAGGTCTTTTACCTCCTTAGTTAAGTTTATTCCTAGGTATCTTAATTTTTTTTGGTGCAATGGTAAATGGGATTGCTTTTTTAATCTTTCTTTCTGTAAATTCACTATTGGTGTATAGAAATGCCATAGATTTCTTGGCATTAATTTTGTATCCTGCTACATTGCCGAATTCATTTATTAAGTCTGTTAGTTTTTTGATGGAGTCTTTCGGGTTTTTCATGTAAAATCTCTTGTCATCTGCAAATAAGGAGAGCTTTGCTTCTTCTTTTCCAATTTGGATGCCTTTTATTTCTTCTTCTTGTCTAATTGCAATGGCTAATACTTTCAGTACTATGTCGAACAGGAGTGGTGTGGGTGGGCATCCCTTTCTTGTTCCTGTTCTTAAGGGAAATGGTTTTAGTTTTTGCCCATTGAGTATGATGTTGGCTGTGGTTTTATCATATATGGCTTTTATTATGTTGAGGTATGATCCTTCTATTCCCACCTTGCAGAGTGTTTTGATCAAGAAGGGGTGTTGGATTTTGTCAAATGCTTTTTCTGTGTCAATTGATATGATTATTTGATTTTTATCTCTCAATTTGTTTATGTGATGTATCACATTTATTGATTTGCAGATATTGTACCATTCTTGCATCCCCAGGATAAATCTTACTTGGTCATGGTGTATGATTTTTCTGATGTACTACTGGATCCTATTTGCTAGAATTTTGTTGAGGATTTTGGCATCTATGTTCATGAGGGATATTGGCCTATAATTCTCTTTTATTGTGTTGTCTTTATCTGGTTTTGGTATTAGGGTGATGCTGGCTTCATAGAAGGAGCTTGGAAGTGTTCCTTCCTCTTGAATTTTTTGGAATAGTCTGAGGAGGATAGGTTTTAGTTCTTCCTTGAATGTTTGGTAGAACTCCCCTGTGAAGCCGAATGGCCCCGGGCTTTTGTTTGCTGGAAGCTTTTTGATGACTGCTTCAATTTCTTCCATAATTATTGGCCTATTGAGATGTTTAGATTCTTCCTGATTGAGTTTTGGAAGGTTGTATTTTTCTAGGAAGATGTCCATTTCCTCCAGGTTGTCCAGTTTGTTGGAATAGAGTTATTCATAGTATTTTTAAAAAATCCTTTGTATTTTTGTGTGGTCTGTTGTTATTTCTCCTCTTTTATTTCTGATTTTGTTTATTTGGGTCCTCTCTCTTTGCTCTTGGTGAGCCTGGCTAGAGGTTCATCAATCTTGTTTATCCTTTCAAAGAACCATTTCTTGGTTTTGCTGATCTTTTGTATTGTTTTTTTTTGGTCTCAATATCGTTTATCTCTACTCTGATCTTTATTATTTCCTTCCTTCTGCTTACACTGGGATTTTCTTGTTGCTCTCTTTCTAACTCTTTGAGTTGTAGAGTTATGTAATTTATTACCATTGTTTCTTGTTTTTTGCAGTAGGCTTGTATTACCTATGAACTTCCCTCTCAAACATGCTTTCATTGTGTCCCATAGATTTTAGATTGTTGTGTTTTCATTGTCCTTTGTTGCCATGATGTTTTTTTAAATTTAATAAATCTTTATTTTTCAGGTTATTACAATTGTTCCTCTTTTTTTCCCCATAGATTCCCTCCACCCGGTTCCCACCCCTCCCTCTGCCCTTACCTCCCCCCACTGTCCTCACCCATAGGTGTACATTTTTTCTCCAGTCTCTTCCCACACCTCCCACACCCCTTTCCCCCTGAGAATTGTCAGTCCACTCCCTTTCTATGCCCTGATTCTATTATATTCACCAGTTTATTCTGTATATCAGATTTTTCATTCACTTGATTTTTAGATTCACTTGTTGATTGATAGACATGTATTTGTTGTTCATAATTTTTATCTTCACCTTTTTCTTCTTCTTCCTCTTCTTAAAGAATACCTTTCAGCAGTTCATATAATACTGGTTTGGTGGTGATGAATTCCTATAGCTTTTTCTTATCTGTGAAGCTCTTTATCTGACCTTCAATTCTGAATGATAGCTTTGCTGGGTAGAGTAATCTTGGTTGTAGGTTCTTGCTATTCATCACTTTGAATATTTCTTGCCACTCCCATCTGGCCTGCATAGTTTCTGTTGAGAAATCAGCTGACAATCATATGGGTGCTCCCTTGTAGGTAATTTACTGTTTTTCTCTTGCTGCTTTTAATATTCTCTCTTTGTCTTTTGCTCTTGGCATTTTAATTATGATGTGTCTTGGTGTGGTCCTCTTTGAATTCCTTTTGTTTGGGTTTCTGTGCACTTCCTGGACTTGTAAGTCCATTTCTTTCACCAGGTAGGGGATATTTTCGGTCATTATTTCTTCCAATAGGTTTTCAGTATCTTGCTCTCTCTTTTCTTCTGGCACCCCCATAATTCGGATGTTGATACGCTTGAGGTTGTCCCAGAAGCTCCTTACACTATCTTCAAATTTTTGGATCTTTTTTCTTTTTGCTTTTCCAGCCCAGTATTTTTTGCTTCTTTGTATTTCATCTCTTTGACCTGATTCTTGCGGTCCTCTAGTCTGCTGTTAGGTCTCTGTATAATATTTTTTATTTCAGTCAGTGTATGTTTAATTTCTAGTTGGTCTTTTTTCATATACTCGAGGGTCTCGCTAAATTTATCGGCTTTTTCTAGGAAATTCTTGAAAAACCTTATAACCGTGGTTTTGAACTCTGTATCCAGTCATTTGTTTTTCTCCATTTCTTTCATTTGTGATCTGTTTCTTTGTCTCCACATTTTTGTTGTTTCCCTGAGTTGGTAGAGTAGCTTAGTGTGGTAGGTGTCCTCTAGGGCACAGTGGCTCAGCATCCCCAGTTACCTGAGGTGGACATTCTTGGTGCACCCCTTTGTGGACTGTGTGCTCAGCCTTGTTGTAATTAAGTCTTGATTGTTGTTGGTATCACTGGGAGGAATTGACCTCCAGGCCAATTGGCTGTGACCATCAGCTGTGTCTACGCTGGGAGAACTTCTCTGCAGGAAACACTCTTATGAGACAAGACTTGCAAAATTGCAAAAGCCTCTGTGCTCAGCTTGGATGGGACGGAGCTTCAGGGCTGAACAGACAGCCTTGGTTTCCTATCAGCCCTGCCCTATGAGGCCCCTGGGTCTCAGTGTCCCTTGGTAATTGCTGCAAGCATCTCTGAGAGAAAGCTGCCCTTGAGTGTTGCCCGCTGCCAGATAGTCCAGTTTCTCCACGAATGACTCTGGGTTCCCAGAAACTTGCCCAGAACTGGAGTTCAGTGCAGTTGGGAGCTTCCGTCTCCCTCCCACTTTAGAAAGCCAGCTGCACACTCAGCCTCCTGTGCATTCAGCAGTCAGTCCTCTCTGTGCATGCCTCTGGACCTCTGCCTTACGCAACTCCAGAGTCTCAGTGTGCTTTCTCTTTTCCTGACAGTCCAGATTCCCCCCGAATGAGTCTGGTTTCTTAGCGTCTAGCCCAGACTAGAGTTCAGTGCAGTCGGGAGCTTACTTCTCCCTCCCACTTTAGAAAGCCAGCCGTGTACTCAGCCGCCCATGCACATAGCCACCCATCCTCTCCGTTTGCGAGTCTCCATACCTCAGCCTTTTGCAGCTCTTCTGATTCTCAATGTGCTTTCCTCTTTTCTTCTAGTTGTAGTATTTCCACTCAGCCAGCTTTCCTGTGGTTCTAGATGGTGTTCGTTTTGTCTTTTAGTTGTAGTTTTGATATTGTTGTGTGAGGCAGCAGTTTAGGTGTTTACCTATGCCGCCATCTTGGTTTTTTTCACCATGATGTTTTTTATTTCTTCTTTGATCTCTCTGGTAACCCAGTCATTGTATAATAGCATGCTGTTTAGTCTCCATGTGTTTGATTTTTTGGATTTTTTTATTGTAGTTGATTTCCAGTTTTATGCCACTGTGATCTGAGAAGATGCTTGATATGATTTCTATCTTCTTGAAATTGAAGAGACTTTGCCTATGACCCAATATATGGTCTGTCTTTGAAAATGACCCATGTGCACTTGAGAAGAATGTATATTCTGTGGCTTTGGGGTGAAATGTTCTGAAGATGTCAATTAATTCCATCTGGTCTAGTGAGTCTTTTAGGATTGATGTTTCTTTGCTGATTTTTTGTTTAGAATATTTGTCCAATGGTGATAGTGGGGTATCAAAGTCTCCTACTATGGTTTTATTGCTGTCAATCTCTCCCTTGATATCCTCCAGGAGTTTTTTTTATGTATTTGGATGCTCCTGTATTGGGTGCATATATGTTTACCAGAGTTATTTATTCTTGTTGGATTGCTCCCTTTAGTATTATGAAGTGGCCTTCCTTATCTCTTGTTATGTCCTTTACTTTGAGATCTAATTTGTCAGATATAAGTATTGCTACTTCCAGCTGTTTTTTTTCATTTCCATTTGCCTGAAAAACCTTTTTTCATCCCTTCACCCTCAGTCTGTGTGCATCTTTTATTCTGAGGTGGGCTTCTTGTAGACAGCAGATATATGGGTTGTGATTTCTTATCCAGTCCATTACCCTGTGTCTTTTGATTGGGGCATTTAATCCATTTACATTTAAAGTTATTATTGATAGGTACTTATTTGTCGCCATTCTTATTCTTTACCCCTGTGTTCCTTCTTCTCTTCCTATTTCTTTTTTTTACAGCAGACCTTTTAACATTTCTTGCATTGCTGGTTTGGTGGTAATAAATTCCCTTAGTCCTTTTTTGTCTGTGAAGCTCCTGATTTCACCTTCAATTTTGATTTATAGCCTTTCTGGGTACAGTATTCTTGGATTCAGACCCTTCCTTGGCATGACTTTGTATATTTCATTCCATTCCCTTCTGGCCTGATGAGTTTCTGTTGAGAAATCAGTCACTAGCCTGATGGGGGTTCCTTTGTAGCTAAGTTTCTGTCTCTCTCTGGCTGCTTTTAAGATTCTTACTTTGTCATTGGTGTTTGCCAATTTAATTATAATGTCCCTTGGTGTCGGTCTTTTGGGCTTCATTTTGCTTGGGACTCTGTGAGCTTCTTGGATTTGTGTGGGTTTTTTCTTATCTATATTAGGGAAGTTTTCTGTCATTATTTCTTCAAACAGGTTTTCTATTCCTTGCTCAGTTTTCTCTCCTTCTGCACCCCTATTATGCGGATGTTGTTTTGTTTCGTGTTGTCTCAATGTTTCCTTAGGCTCTCCTCCTGCTTTTTAATTTTTTTTCTAGAAGCTGCTCTACTTGGGTATTTTTTCCTACCTTTTCTTCTAGCTCACTGATGTGGTCCTCTGCTTCTTCTAGTCTACTCTTGATGCTTTCTATTGAGTTCTTTACAGCAGCGATGTCATTTTTCATTTCTTCTTGGTTCTTCTTCATTTCCTCTTGGTTCTTACACATATTGTCGAATTTGTCTTCCATTCTTTTCAGCCACCTTATGACCATTTCTCTGAATTCTTTCTCTGGCAGGTTGCTTGCCTCCATTTCGTTTACTTCCTTTTCTGGTGATGCCTGCTTTTCTTTCATATGCTGGCTGTTTCTTTGTCTCCCCATGGTCTCTCTTCTCTGGGTGTCTGGTTATGTAGTTCTCTCTCTCCTGCGTTGACTTAAAGGCACAAAATACAACACAACCAGGTAAAACGCAAAAGGCACTGAACAGAAATGTATTCATGATATTAATAACCCCAAATAAAGGTGACCACCAGAGAAAGGCAAATTAGAGGACAGGAGAGAAAGAAGAAGAGAGAGAGAAAAAAAGAAAGGAGTGCAAAATGAAAATGGGAAAAGGAAAAAAAAGTAAGAGAGAAAAGAAAGAGAATAAGAAAGAAGAAGGTAACAAATTGTATATATGGGGAGAAACCTCCAATAGAACAGCCACTACTCCCAACAAATGCCAGTAACAAGTACCTGGAGATGAATACAAACTACAAACAACAACTAATATCAAGAGAGACCAGAGAAAATAGAAGCAAATAACAAACAAAACAAACAAACAAAAAGAATAAGTAAAAAAATCCCACAAACAAGCATAAAAAATCGATCTAATCAACAATAAGCAAACAACAACAAAAGGACAGAGAGAAAAAAAATTTTTTGCATAGTGAAGACAGAGTAGAGAGAGGTGTGTATGGACTTGGAGCAGGGGATTGGAAATTAGATATATAAGTAGGGTGAAATTTTAACAGGGGGTAAAAAGAAGGAATAGGGAAAATCTAAAGCAGGAAAAGGGTAAGAGAAACAGGACAACAAAAGGGGAAAAGTTAGGAAGAGAGTGATGGCATAAAGGTAAATTTGAGATAGAGTAAAATGATGCTAAAGGAAAGATGAAAATAGAATGTAGAACACTAATCCCAGAGTAAAGTAAAGAGGAAATAAAATGACACTTTTTTTTAAAAAAAAGGTAAAATAGTAGTAGTAATAATACTGATTGAAAATAAAAATGTAATAATTAAAAAGTTAAAATCAAGTGAGGAAAAAAGAAAAAAAATTAGTTTCTTAAGTAAAGATGAAAAAAATAAAAATAAAAATGTGCAGTAGTGAAGGTCATTCACTTCCTCTACTGTTCTGTTTGGCACACCTGTTTCCCAGTCAGGACAGTATTGCAGTTCCCTGCGTTCCACTGCTCCTCAGTGTTGTAAGCGAGTCCTGATTTTTAAGCAGGCAGTGTGTCTTAATTTCTTGTATTCCTTTATTTGTATTTACACAATAGTCAATTTGTGATTCAACCCCTGGGAGGCAGTGTTTCTGGATTGATCTCTGGGTCTATAGGTCCTCTCTAGCCAGTGCTTAGATCCTGCTTTCCCTGTGGCACTCAATACCGGTTTGTGGGAGTGGGTTGCCCCAGAGCTGGTTCTCTGATGGTTATTCCCCACTCTGATCCCCAGGTTCCAAAAAAATAACTTTCCCCTGCAGTCTCTTAGGGTGTCCCCAATTGTGTGATCCTATGTATTGGGCTTAGTAATCAGAAGCAAGGATTTAAAGAGGAAAAAGGAAAAAAAGAAAAAAAAGAGCCAGTGTAAGTGTTCAAACTGCAGGGATTTGCGCAAGTCTGTGCAGTCTTTTTCCCCCTGGGGTCTAAGCAGCCGGCACACTTTTAAAATTTTTAGGCTGTCCTTTTGCATCAGATCAAAATGGGTTGCTTTTTAGAGTTCCCTTCTGTTAGCAGCTCTGAAGACCCCCTTCCACATTCATGGATCACACCAGCCCCAACAGCTACAGATTTTTCTAGGCACAGACTTTCCCCGGTCCTCCAGCTCCCACAGTGCGTGCGTTTCTCTCTCCTGCCAGGACCAGAGACCTCACCTTATCCCAGGCAAAATCTGACCTTTCCGTGTTGGAGTGTAGAGCTCCTCTGAATCCACGTGTTTGTGCCAATTGGGGACGATGTTCTTGGGTTCGCAGATGTTCAGTGGGTGCCGTAGTTGTAGATTTTCAGGCGTCTGATAACATCCACTTTCCCCTTCAAGATCATGCGGTCTCCGCATCCGAGCCTGTTGCTCTGGGAGGGAACCCAGAAGCAGTGGAGGCTGCCCAGTCAGGGGGGCCCAGTCCAGCAGTTCCCCATAGTCTCCTGGAGTATAGCTGTCTCTCAACTCACCAACAAACACTCCCAGTGCGACCATACACTTTCCCTCTGTTTTCTCACTCACACACTATCTTGCAGTCTGCCTTCCCATCGGCAGCCATCTTCCTTTTTTCCCTAATAATTTTCTTTAAGTTCCTTATAATTTTCATTAAGCTGCTTTTAGTTCTCACTGAATTGTTTGAGCACCCTTATTACATTACTGTGAATTCTTTATCTGAAAAATTGCTTGCCTCTGTTTCATGTAGTTCCTTTTCTGGCGATTCTTTCTTTTCTTTCAGTAAGGTGTTGTTTCTTTGTTGCCCCATTTTTGCTGTCCCTTTGCATTTGTTTCTATGTATCAGATCAAACTGCTATGTCTCCAAGATTTTTTTTGGGTGGTCTTATGTAATAGGTGGTTTGTGGTGCAGTCTCTTAGATCTGCTGAGCTGGGTTCTCTAGTAAAATCTCTTGCTTGAGTTATTTGGGTTCTCCTGTTGTAGTTTTGTCTTGAATGTTATTGTTCCTTCATGGATGGAATCTCCTCTCAGGCTGTCTGACTATGTGGTTCACCCAGACCACATTGAGCATGCTGTTTTGGAGGTGCTTACATAACAGGACAAAATACAATACAACAAAATGTGAAACAAAAGAAACAAAACTAAAACATACACAAGACCCCTACAACAACAAATGAAGCAACACCAGAGAAGAGAGAATTAGAAAAGAGAGCAAGAATGATAGAAGACAAGAAAGAAAAAATATGAGGAGAAAAATAACAAAACAACCAGCCAAACAACAACAAAAAATCCCACACAAACAAATACCAAACAAAAAAGACAAAAAAAGGGAGGGGGAGAAAAAGGAGTATGTAGGTGCAGATCTGAAATAAATAAAGTAATATTACGGAATTAGGGGAGGTAAAACAGTTTAAAATAAAGAAGGAAGGAAAGAAAAGCAAAAAAAAAATGAAAAGGAAAATAGAGGAGAAAGCAGATCAAAAGTAAGACAAGGAAAAAAGGTGATATAGCAGGGGAAAAGTTAAAGAGAGAAATATAAAAAAAGGCAGGGAATGGACTATGTAGGTACATATCTGAAATAAAGAAAGTAATAATAAAGAATTAGGGGAATAGAGGAAGGAAAAACAGTTTAAAATAAAGGAAAAAGAAGAGAAAAGCAAAAAAATAAAAATAAAAATAAATTGAAAAGGAAAACAGAGGAGAAAGCAGATAGACCCAAAATAAGGAAAGGAAAAAAGATGAGATAGCAGTGGAAAAGGGAGAGAGAGAGAGAGAGAGAGAGAGAGAGAGAGAGAGAGAGAGAGAGAGAGAGAGAAAGAGAAAGAAAGAACTGAGTAGGAAAAGGGAAGATGAAAATTAGATATATGAATGAAACAATAGAGACTACAATAATAACAAATCAATAAAGCAGATACAGAAGATAAGGAAAAAAATGAAAGAAAAAATTTTTAAAAGGGAAAAGAGAAGAATAAAGGAAAAAGGTGTGTGTGTGGGGGACCATGAAGTATAGTTCTTTTCAGCCAAGTTTAGAGCCCCATGTGAGTTCACTTTGGATCTTACTCTTCTGATGACTGTGGCTGTTTTGTCTACCGATTCTGTGCTTCCCATGCGATATTTAGGTGCTAACCCCTGTCAGACACTGTCCTCCTTTGGCTTTCAGCAACGTGCTTGAACTTCCAAGTGAACAACAATTTGTGTCTGTCTCCACAGGACTTGGCTGCAAGCAGGAGGGGCCAATCTGTCATCTAAAGCAGGTTTGTTAGTAGTGTGGGGCCCAGGGCTGGGTTAGCAAACTTCCCCTGTTCTCTGGGCTTGGCCTCCTACTGCCTTTGCCTGCTAGCCAGCTGTCAATTTTAATCACTCAAAAATCTGTTTCTGAAAGGGCTTTAGGCAGGGGAGGTGCTGTTTAGCTTTCAGGGAATGTGGTTGGTGTGTTTCCCTGTCCCAGAGCTACTCCTCTGCAAGTGGCCCAAAATATTATTCTGCCCTTGGCTGGGCAGAGATCATTGTACACAATCCAGTGGAGTTGGCTAGAAACCTGGAGTTTATATCAGCTCTTCAGTGCAAAGAAAGTACTAGTCAGGTTCCCAGGATATTGGGGTGCACCGCCCATCCCCCAATCCAGTCATTGATGTTCCTGAGACTTTTCAAACCTGTAGGCCTGGCCTCTGGTTTTGTTTCCTCTGAAAAGGTCAAAATGCAGTGTGTGGCAGGCAGGTCTCCTGAGAGTGCAGTGGGCTGTATCACCTAGGTGTTTTTTGTTTGTTGATTTTAAATATATTTTTATTGATTTCAGAGAGGAATGGAGAGGGGAGAGAGAGATAGAAACATCAATGATGAGAGAGAATCATTGATTAGCTGCTTCCTATACGCCCTACTGAGGATCTAGCCCACAACCTGGGCATGTGCCCTTGACCGGAATCGAACCCGGGACTCTTCAGTCCACAGGCCCATGCTCCATCCACTGGGCCAAACCAGCTAGGGCTAGGGTGGTTCATTTTTTGTTGTTGTTGTTGTTGTTGTTTACCTGCCCTATGGCTACTGGGAGCAGCTAGCTCCTCTCCGGAAAAATGGCTCTTTCAGTTTGGGTGTGTACGATCGACCAAATGCTGCTGTTTTTCCACATCTCCCTGCAATACTTCCCACCCCAGCCTCTCCTTAGGCACCTCAAGTCTGCGTCTCCCTGCCCCAAAACCTTGGGTGAGTAGCTGAAAATGAATATTCCTGTGCTCTGATTTTAGAATTTAAAAAAGAAAGAAACAAACAGAACTGTGGCTTTCTCTCCAACCAACTCCAGTCTAAGGCTCCAGACTCCGCTGCAGCCAGCAATCCTGCCGCCTTTCACGGCTGGATGTTAGGTGGGCTGCGGGTCTGGGCTCTGGTGCTCTGGGCTGTGGAGCCCGCCGGGGTCTGGGCCTCTTATCTTAGGAGAGAACAGACCCTCCTGTAGCCCAGTGCTCCCTCCTCTCTCAGTCTGCTGCCCCTGGGAGCTGGGTCAGCTCCTCTCACGACCTCGCCCTTCCTACTGATCTCCAGGTGTTTTGTGTCTTTCCTTGATATGTCTCCTCCTCATCTGGACCTCAGTTGGTAATTCCAGGTGAATGTTCTCCAACTTAGTTGTGTTTCCAGTCTGGCCCTGGGATGTGGTGCAGGACAGGCCTGCCTATTCAGCCGCCATTTTCTCTGATTCTTCCAGTTTCCTTCTCTTTAAAGTGGAATAGTAATGGGATTATTGTGTCATTCCAACAACTAATTCTGATTCTTTGAAACCAGCTAGGTTTCTAATAAATCAATTCAATTCATATACTAACTACTAGAGTTGTCACAGACACCAAAGTTGAGGGCTCAACTTAAGTGACTGTCCCTACTTCAGATATCTGCTGCAGAATATTCACCAGGCTACCTGTACTTGTGCCCAGCTGGCTGTAAATTCAGGGTTTTCAACAATTTCTCCTCTCAGGTTCAATAATTCACTAGAATGACTCACATAACTATGAATAATGCTTTACTTACAATTGCCAGTTTATTACAAAGGATACAATTCAGGAACAGCAAATGGGAGAGATGCTTAAAACAAGTTATAGGGTTGGGTGCAAAGTTCCATGCCTTCTCCAAGTATATTACTCTCCCAACACATGAATATGCTCACCAACCTAGAAGCTTCCCAAGCCTCAATGTTCAAGAGTTTTCATTAAGGCCTCATTAAATGGTAGTGATTGATCATATCATTTGCTATGGGTGACTCAACTCAATTTTCAGACCGACCCACTGCTCTTCCTGGAGCTCAGGTGGTGGGGCTGGAAGTTCCAACTTCCTATTTATGGCATGGCCAGACTCTCCCTTGAAACTAAGGACCCACCTTGTTAGCATAAACACAGTTATGGTTGAAAAGGCTTATTATGAATAGTAAAAGACACTCCTATCACACAGGAGTAATAATGTTTATGTAAAATACATATAACATACAATTTATCATCTTAACCATTTTTAAGTGTACTGTTCAGTGGTATTAAATACATTCACATGTTGGGTAACCATCACCTCCACCCATCCCCATAACTCGTCATCTCATTAAACTGAAACTCTTCCCATTAACCAACTCTCCATTCTCCCTGCCCCCAGTCCCTGACATCCATCATATATTTTACATCTTTATAGTTTTGACTAAGTATCTCATAAAGTGATGTCACACAGTGTTTGTCTTTTTGTGACTGCCTTATTCCACTCAGCATAACATTCTTTTTTTATTTTTTTATTTTTTTATTTTAGTAAATCTTTATTCAGATTATTACAATTGTTTCTCCTTTTTCCCCCCATAGCTCCCCTCCACCCAGTTGCCACCCCACCTTCTGCCCTTACCTCCCCGCACTGTCCTCATCCATAGGTGTATGATTTTTGTCCAGTCTCTTCATGAACCCCCCATACCCCTTTCCCCCTGAGAATTATCAGTCCACTCCCTTTCTATGCCCCTGATTCTATTATATTCACCAGATTATTCTGTTCCTCAGGTTTTTAATTCACTTGATTTTTAGGTTCACTTGTTGATAGATATGTAGTTGTTGTTCATAATTTTTATCTTTACTTTTTTCTTCTTCCTCTTCTTTAAGAATACCTTTCAGCATTTCATATAATACTGGTTTGGTGGTGATGAACTCCTTCAGCTTTTTCTTATCTGTGAAGCTCTTTATCTGACCTTCAATTCTGAATGATAGCTTTGCTGGGTAGAGTAATCTTGGTTGTAGGTTCTTGCTATTCATCACATTGAAAATTTCTTGCCACTCCCGTCTGGCCTGCATAGTTTCTGTTGAGAAATCAGCTGACAGTCGTATGGGTGCTCCCTTGTAGGTAACTAACTGTTTTTCTCTTGCTGCTTTTAATATTCTCTCTTTGTCTTTTGCTCTTGGCATTTTAATTATGATGTGTCTTGTTGTGGTCCTCTTTGGATTCCTTTTGTTGGGGGTTCTGTGCACTTCCTGGACTTGTAAGTCTATTTCTTTCACCAGGTGGGGGAAGTTTTCGGTCATTATTTCTTCAAATAGGTTTTCAGTATCTTGCTCTCTCTCTTCTTCTGGCACCCCCATAATTCTGATGTTGGTACGCTTGAAGTTGTCCCAGAGTCTTCTTACACTATCTTCAACTTTTTGGATTTTTTTTTTTGCTTTTTGCTTTTTCGGTTGAGTGTTTTTTGCTTCTTTGTATTTCAATCCTTTGACTTGATTTTTGTGTTCCTCTAGTCTGCTGTTAGGTCTCTGTATAATATTTTTTATTTCAGTCAGTGTATGTTTAATTTCTAGTTGGTCCTTTTTCATATCTTCGAGGGTCTCGTTATATTTATCGGCCTTTTCTAGGATATTCTTGAAAAGCCTTATAACCGTGGTTTTAAATTCTATATCCAGTCGTTTGTTTTCCTCCATTTCTTTCGTTTGTGATCTGATTCTTTGACACCGCATTTTCACTGCTTCCCTGAGTTGGTAAGGTAGATTTGTGTGCTAGGTTTCCAATATGGCCCAGTGGGTCTGCCTCCCCAGTTAACCTGAGGTGGATACTCTTGGTGCACCCCTTTGTGGACTATGTGTACAGCCTTGTTGTAATTAAGTCTTGATTGTTGTTGGTATCACTGGGAGGAATTGACCTCCAGGCCAGTTGGCTGTAAGGATCAGCTGTGTCTACGCTGGGAGAAGTTTGGTGCTGGAGACAGCCTTATAGGATTAGACTTGCCAAATTGCAATAGCCTCTGTGCTCAGCTTGGATGGGGTGGAGTCTCAGTCTTGGCTTCCCGTCAGCCTTGCCCTTGCGCGCACGTGCGCGCCTTCAGACCTTTGCCTTCCCCGGCTCCCGAGTCTCCGCCCGAGAGTCCAGACTCCCCCCACAAGAGCATGGGTCCCCAGGGGCTCGCCTGGAACTGGGGTCCAGTGCAGTCAGAACTGGGGCTCAGTGCAGTCAGGAGCCTCTGACTCCCTTCCACTAGGGAAAGCCTGTGGCAACCTCCGCAGCCTTTGTGTGCACTGGCACGTGTGCTCTCAGTCCTCCGCCTTTCCTGGCTCCCGAGTCTCCGCCCGAGAGTCCAGATTCCCCCCACAAGAGCGTGGGTCCCCAGGGGCTCGCCTGGAACTGGGGTCCAGTGCAGTCAGAACTGGGGCTCAGTGCAGTCAGGAGCCTCCGACTCCCTTCCACTAGGGAAAGCCTGTGGCAACCTCCACAGCCTTTGTGCGCACTGGCATGCGCGCGCCTTCAGACTTCTGCCTTCCCCAGCTCCCGAATCTCCGCCCGAGAGTCCAGACTCCCCCCGTAAGAGCGTGGGTCCCCAGGGGCTCGCCCGGAACTGGGGTTCAGTGCAGTCAGAACTGGGGTTCAGTGCAGTCGGGGGCTTCCTTCCCCCTTCCGCCAGAGAAAGTCAGCCAGGCTCTCAGCCGCCCTTCCTCTCTGTGCGCACAAAGACCCTTTGCCGTACCTCCAATTCTCTGTGAGCTTTTCTCTTTCCTTCTAGTTGTAGAATTTTCCCTCAGCCAGCTTTCCTGTGGTTCTGGATGGTGTCCGTTCTGTCTTTTAGTTGTAGTTTTGAAATTGTTGTGCGAGGCAGCAGTTTAGGTGCTTACCTATGCCACCATCTTGGTTTCTCCCCCCAGCATAACATTCTTGAGGTTCATCCATGATGTAGCATATTGCAGAATTTCTTTCCTTTTGAAGGTTAAATAATATTCCATTGTATGTATGTAACACATTTTATTTATCCATTCATCTGTTGATGGGCACTTGGGTTGTTCCCATGTTTTAGCTATTGTGAATAATGCTGTAAACATGGGTATACAAATATCTCTTCAAGACTTTGCTTTCAATTCTTTTGGATATATGCCCAGATTGAAATTGCTAGATCATATACTAATTCTATGTTTATATGTTTTTGAACAACCAACATACTGTTTTTCATAGCAGCTATACCATTTTGCACCCCCACTAACAGTGCACAGAGTTCTAATTTGTTCATATCCTCACCAAACTTGTATTGTTTTTACCAGTAGCCATCCTAATGGGTGTGTGGGGATATATCATTATAATTTTAATTTGTACTTTAATGTTTATTGAAGTTGAGTGTCTTTTCATGTGCATATTGGTCATTCAAATACCTTGTTTATGGTGTCTTTTAATGCACAAAACTTTTAAGTTTTTATGAAGTCCAACTTGTCTATATTTTTTTTTATCTGTGCCTTTGGTGTGATATCCAAGACATCATTGCCAAATCCAATGTCAAGATGCTTTTTTTTGTTTGTTTGTTTGTTTTTGCTTTGTTTTTTTTTGTTTTAGATTTTTATTGTTTTAGGTCTTCCAATTAGGTCCTTGATCCATTTTGAATTAATTTTTGTATATGGTGGTAGGTAAGGGTCCAATTTTATTCTTTTTGCATGTAGTTAATCCAGTTTTTCAAGCATCAATTTGTTGAAAAGGATGTCCTTTCCTCAATTGAATGATTTTAGCACTCTTGTCAAAAATTATAAAAATTGACCTTATATAAAAGAGTGTTTCTAGGATCCCTATTCTATTCAATTGGTGTATATGTCTGTCTTTATGTCACTACACAATGTTTTCATTACTTTAGCCGTGTAGTGAGTTTTGAAATTAGAAAGTGTGAGTCTTCTAGTTTTGTTATTTTTTAGTATTTTTTTGGCTTTTGGGGGTTCCTTGAGATTCCATATAAGTTTTAGATTGAGTTTTATTTCTGCAAAAAATGTCATTGGGATTTGATAGAGATTGCATCAAATCTATATATCACTTTTACATTTTAACAATATTAAGTTTTCCAACCCATAAACATGGAATATATTTCCATTTATATCTCTCCTTTAATTTATTTCAGCAATGTTTTGTAGTTTTCATTGTATAAGCCTTTCATTTTCTTGGTTTATACCTAAGTATTTTATTCTTTTTGATGCTAATGTAAATGAAATTATTACTTTAATTTCCTTTCAGATTGTTCATTGTACAGTATATAGAATGCAACTACTTTTTGCAAGTTGACTTTGTTTCCTGCTACTTTGCTGAATTCATTCTAATAGTATTTTTGTGGAAGCTTTAGGGTTTTTTACACATAAGATCATATCATCTATAAACAAGATAATTTTACTTCTTCATTTTCAGTTTGGATGCCTTTTATTTCTTGCCTAACTGCTCTGGCAAGAACTTCTAGTACTATCTTGAATAGTTCCTTGCTCCTGATTTTAAAGGAAAAGCTTTCAGTCTTTCATTATTGAATATGATGTTTACTCTGGAATTTTCATATATGGCTTTCATTATGTTGAGGTCGTTTTCTTCTATTCCTAGTTTTTGTTTTCATTTTATTATGAAAAGGTGTATCTTGTCAAATGCTTTTTTCTACATCAACTAAGATAATCATGTAATTTCTTCATTTGGTTGATGTGGCATATTACATTGATCAGTTTTCATATTTGAACCATCCTTAGATTTCAGGAATAAATCCTACTTGCTCATGGTATATAATTATTTTTATATGCTGCAGAATTCTGTTTCTTAGAACTTTGTTGAGGATTTTTCAATCCATGTTCAAAGAGATATTAGTCTGTCATTTTCTTTTTAAAAAAATGTTATTGAATTTATTGGGGTGACATTGGTTAATAAAATTATATGGGTTTCGATTGTACAATTCCATATTAATACATCATCATTTTCTTTCCTTGTAGTGTTTTTACCTGACTTTGACATCAGGATTATACTGTCCTCATAGAATGAGTTAGGAAGTGTTCCCTCCTTTTCAGTTTTTGGAAATGTTTGAGGAGGATTGGTATTAGCAGTTCTTTAAATGTTTGGCAGAATTCACTAGTGAAGCCATCAGGTTAAGAGCTTTGCTTTGTTGGGAGATTTTTGGTTACTGATTCAATCTAATTGTAGGTCTCTTCAGTTTTTCTATTTCTTTGTGATTTAGAATAGATAGGTTTTGTGTTGCTAGGACATTTTTCATTTTATCTAGATTATCCAATTTGTTTATATATGACTAGAAGCCCAGTGAGTGAAATCGCACAGCCCTACCCATTCGCATGCAGCCCCACCCACCCACGCAGGTCTTTGGTCATTATGGTGTTAGGACCACTAGGTTTTTATAATACAGATTGTTCATAGTACTCTTTTGTAATCCTTTTTATTTCTGTAAAATTGGTACTAGTGTCCCACGTTCAATCCTGATTTTAGTAACTTGAGCCTTCTCTTTTTCTTAATCTAACTTATGGTTGTCAACTGTTTTTTATCTTTTAAGAAATACATTTTTTTTATTGACTTTGGAGAGGGAGAGAGAGATAGAAACATCAATGATGAGAGAGAATCTTTGATTGGCTGCCTCCTGCACATTCCACAGTGGAGACTGAGCTGCACCCAGGCATATGCTCTGCCTGGGAATTGAACCTTGACCTATTGGTTCGCTCAACCACTGAGCCGCACCAATTAGGCTTGTTGATCTTTTTGAAGAACCAATTTTTGATTTCATTAATTTTCCTTTATTGTTCTTCTAGTCTCGATTTCATTTATCTCTGCTCTTATCTTTATTATTTCCTTCCTTCTACTACATTGGGTTTAGTTTGTTCTTATTTTTCTAGTTCCTTGAGTTATAAAGTAAATTTGTTATTTGAAATGTTTCATTTAAAAATTAAGATGTTTATAGCTGTAAATTTCTCTTGTAGTATTACTTTTGCTGCATCCTGTAAGTTTTGGTATGTTGTATTTTCATTTTTATTCATCTCTGTATATTCTAATTTCTTTTGTGATTTCTTCTTTATGCTGTGTCTGGTTGTTCTACTCATTATCACAAGTGGGATATTGAATTCTCCAAATATTAATATAGAACTATTTCTCCCTTAAATTCTGTTAGTTTTTGCTCCATATAGCTTGATGATCTGTCATTTGGTATGTAAATATTTATAATTGTTATATCTTACTGTTGTATTAAACATTTTATAATATATAATGTCATTTGTCTCATGTAACCTTTTTTTAATTTAAAATCTATTTTATATGATATTATTAGAGCGCCTGAATTTAACCAGCTTAACATTAATAACATACAAAAATAGCACCCTTATAGGTATTTCCACTTCTTTTGGTTGTTAATGTTATAAAATTGCATCATTACATAGTATATGCCCCAAAACATAAACTAATAATTCTTTTAAATGCATCAATCCTTATATTGCATAGAAAAGAAAATGTAAAGTTATAAACCAAAGTTACAGTAATACTTGCTTTTATATTAATAACGGATTTTTTATTATTTAAATGTATTTATATCACATAGAAAACAAAAGTGCAGTTACAATAATGCTACCTTTTATAATTGTCCATATATTTACTTTTTTGGTATCTCTATGTCTTTGTACAGCTTCAAGTTACTGTCTAGTATCCTTTCATTTTATCTGTAGGACTCCCTTGAGCATTACTTTGCAGGGCAGGACTAGTGGTCAGGAAATCCTGCAGTTTTTGTTTGTATGAGAATGTCTTAACTTTGCTCTCATTTTGCAAGATAGTTTTGCTAATTACCAGTATAATTGAAAGGTTTTTCTTTTAGTACTTTGAATATATGGCCCACTGTCTTCTGGGCTTCAGAGTTTATGATAAAAAAAAAAATCTTGTAATCTCATTGAGGATAGCTTGCATTGGATGATGTGCTTTTCTCTTGATGCTAACAAGATTCTCTCTTTGCCTTTGTTTCTCTCTCTTTTTTATTCTCTAAAGTTTTACATATGTCTCCTTTTTCCCCAATTGACCCCTGCCACCCAGCCATTCCCACCCCGGGAAAGCCCCCACCCCCCCAGTGTCTGTGTCCATTGGTTACGCTAATATGCATGCATACAAGTCCTTTGGTTGCTCTCTAACCCACCCCTCCTCCCCTGCCATTTGTCTCTGGATCTATTCTTCTTCATCAAATTATGTTGATCATTATATCCCACATATGAGTGAGATCATGTGATATTTACCTTTCTCCAATTGGCTTATTTCGCTTAGCATAATGCTCTCCAGTTCCATCCATGCTGTTGCAAATGGAAAAAGTTCCTTCTTTTTTATAGCGGCATAGTATTCCATTGTGTAGATGTACCACAGTTTCTTTAATCCACTCATCAGCTGATGGGCACTTAGGCTGTTTCCAAATCTTAGCTATTGTAAATTGTGCTGCTATGAACATAGGGGTGCATATATTTTTTCTGATTGGTGAATCTGGTTTCTTGGATAAAGCCCTAGAAGTGGGATTACTGGGTCAAATGGGAGTTCCATTTTTAACTTTTTGAGGAAACTCCATACTGTCTTCCACAGTGGCTGTACCAGTCTGCATTCCCACCAGCAGTGTAAGAGGGTTCCTATTTTTTTCTCCACATCCTTGCCAGCACTTGTTGTTTGTTGATTTGTTGATGATAGCCATTCTGACAGGTGAGAGGTGGTACCTCATTGTTGTTTTGATTTGCATCGCTCGGATGATTAGTGACTTTGAGCATGTTTTCATATGTCTCTTGGCCTTCTGCATGTCCTCTTTTGAAAAGTATCTATTTAGATCCTATGCCCATTTTTTGATTGGATTGTTTATCTTCCTTTTTTTAAGTTGTATGAGTTCTCTGTAAATTGGAGATTAAATTCTTATTTGAAAGATCATTGGCAAATATGTTCTCTGATGCAGTGGGCTTTCTTGTTGTTTTGTTTATTTTTTATTATTTATTTATTTATTTATTTATTTATTTATTTATTTATTTATTTATTTTGCTGGGCAGAAGCATTTTATTTTGATGTAGTCTCACATGTTTATTTTCTCCTTAGTCTCCATTGCCCTAGAAGCTGTGTCTGTAAAGATATTGCTATGACATATGTCTGCTATTCTGCTGCCTATGGAGTCTTGTAGAATTTTTATGGTTTCCCACCTTCCATTTAAGTGCTTTATCCATTTGAGTTTGTTTTTGTGTATGGTGTAAGTTGGTGATCTAGTTTCATTTTTTTGCATGGTTATGAGGAAATTTCCCAGCACCATTTATTGAAAAGACTGTCTTGACTCGATTGTATGCTCTTGCCTCCTTTGTCAAATATTAATTTAAGCATAATGGCTTGGGTCGATTTCTGGGTTCTCTGTTCTGTTCCATTGGTCTATATGTCTGTTCTTGTGCCGGTACCAGGCAGTTTTGAGAACTGTGGCTTGGTAATATATCTTGATATCTGGTATTATGATGTCTCCAACTTTGTTCTTCTTTCTCAGGATTGCTGTGGCTATTTGGGGTCTTCTTTATTCCAGATGAATTTTTGGAGAGTTTGTTCTAGATCTTTGAAATATGCCATTGGTATTTTAATGGGGATTGCATTGAATCTGTAGATTACTTCGGGTAGTATGGACATTTTAATGATGTTGATTCTACCAATCCATGAATATGGTATATTCTTCCATTTGTTTATGTCTTCCTCTATCTCTTTTTTCAATGTCTTGTAGTTTTACGAGTATAGGTCTTTTACGTCCTTAGTTAAGTTTATTCCTAGGTATCTTAATTTTTTTTGTGCAATGGTAAATGGGATTGTTTTTATTGTTTCTTTTTTCTGTGAGTTCATTATTGATGTGTAAAGAGGCCATAGATTTCTGGGTGTTCATTTTGTATCCTGCTACATTGCCAATTTCACTTATTAGGTATAGTAGTTTTTTGATGGAGCCTTTGGGGTTTTCTATGTATGATATCATGGCATCTGTGAATAATGACAGTTTTACTTCTTCTTTTCCAATTTGGATGCCTTTTATTTCTTCTATTTGTCTGATCGCTATGGCTAGCACTTCTAGTACTATATCGAAAAGGAGTGGTGAAAGTGGGCATCCCAGTCTTGTTCCTGTTCTTAGGGGAAATGAGTTTAGTTTTTGCCCATTGAGTATGATATAGGTTGGAGGTTTGATTTTGTCAAATGCTTTTTCTGCATCGATTGATATGATTATGTGATTTTTGTCTCTCAATTTGTTTATGTGATGTATCACATTTATTGATTTGTGGATATTGTACCATCCTTGCATCCCCAAAATAAATCCCACTTGGTCATGGTGTATAATCTTTCTAATGTAATGCTGAATCCAATTTTCTAGAATTTTGTTGAGGATTTTAGCATCTATGTTCATCAAGGATATTGCACTGTAGTTCTCTTTTGTTGTGGTGTCTTTATCTGGTTTTAGGGTTAGAGTAATGCTGGCTTCATAGAAAGAGCTTGGAAGTATGCATTCCTCTTGAATTTTTTGGGGTAGTCTGTGGAGGATAGCTTCAGTTCTTCTTTGAATGTTTGGTAGAACTCCCCTGTAAAGCTGACTAGACCAGGGCTTTTGTTTACTGGAAGATTTTTGATCACTGCTTCAATTTCTGTGGTAGTTACTGGCCTATTCAGGTTTTTTTTATTCTTCCTGATTGAGTTTTGGGAGCTTGTATTTTTCTAAGAATATGTCCATTTCGTCTAGGTTGTCCATTTTGTTGGAATAGAGTTGTTCATAGTATTTTTTCATAATTGATTGTATTTCTGTGGGATTGGTTGTTACTTCATCTCTTTCATTTCTGATTTTGTTTATTTGGGTCCTCTTTCTTTGCTTCTTGGTGAGCCCGGCTAGAGGATCATCAATCTTGTTTATCCTTTCAAAGAACCAGCTTTTGTTGATATTTTATATTGTGTTTTTTGTTTGTTTGTTTTGTCTCTATGTCGTTTATCTCTACTCTGATCTTCTTTATTTCCTCCCTTCTTCTTATGCTGGGCTTTTCTTGTTGCTCTCTTTCTAAATCTTTGAGTTGTAGGGTTAGATAATTTATTGCCATCTTTTTTTGAGGTAGGCCTGTAGAGCTATGAACTTCCTTCTCAAGACTGCTTTCACTGTGTCCCATATATTTTGGATTATTGTGTTTTCATTGTCATTTGTTGCCATGATGCTTTTTATTTCTTCTTTGATCTCTTTGGTAACCCAATCATTATTCAATAGCATGCTATTTAGCCTCCAAGTGTTTGATTTTTTTATTGTTTTTATTGTAGTTGATTTCTAATTTTATGCCATTTTGATCTGAGAAGATGCTTGATATGATTTCTATCTTCTTGAATTTGAGGAGACTTTGCCTGTGCCCCAATATGTGGTCTATCTTTGAAAATGACCCATGTGCACTTGAGAAGAATGTATATTCTGCAGCTTTGGGGTGAAATGTTCTGAAGATGTCAATTAATTCTATCTCTTCTAGTGAGTCATTTAGGATTGATGTCTCTTTGCTGATTTTTTGTTTAGAGGATTTGTCCAGTGGTGTTAGTGGGGTATTAAATTCCCCTACTATGACTGTATTGCTCTCAATCTCTCCCTTGATATCCTCCAGAAGTTTTTTTTTTATGTATTTGGGTGCTCCTGTAATGGGTGCATATATGTTTACCAGAGTTATATCTTGTTGAATTGCTCCCTTTAATATTATGAAGTGGCCTCCCTTATCTTTTGTTATGGCCTTCACTTTGAGGTCTAATTTTTCAGATATATGTGTTGCTACCCCAGCTTTTTTCCCCCTTTCCATTCACCTGAAAAAGCTTTTGCCATCCCTTCACCATCAGTCTCTGTGAGTCCTTTGTTCTGAAGTGGGTCTCCTATAGATAGCAGATATATGGGTCATGTTTTCTTATCCACTCAGCTATCCTATATTTTTTGATTGGGGCATTTAAACCATTTACATTTAAAGTTATTATTGATAGGTATTTGTTGCCATTTTTATTCTTTATGCCTGTGTTCCTTCTTCCCTTCATATTTCTTTCTCTTTTTTTTTTTTTACAGGAGACCCTTTAGCATTTCTTACAGTTTTGGTTTGGTAGTAATAAACTTCGTTAGACCTTTTTTTTGTCTGTGAAGCTCCTGATTTTACCCTCAACTTTATTGACAGCCTTGCTGAGTACAGTATTCTTGGATTCAGACCATTGCTTTGCATGATTTTGTATATTTCATTCCATTCCCTTCTGTCTTGATATGTTTCTGTTGAGAAATCAGTCGATAGTCTGGTGCAAGATCCTTTGTAGATAACTTTCTGTTTCTCTCTGGCAGCCTTTAAGATTCTTACCTTGCCATTGGTATTTTCCAATTTAATTATAATTTGTCTTGGTGTCGATCTTTTGGGGTTCATCTTGTTTGGGACTCTGTGAGATTCCTGGATTTGTGTGAGTTTTTTCTTTCTGATATCAGAGAAGTTTTCTGTCATTATTTCTTCAAACAGGTTTTCTATTCCTTGCTCAGTTTCCTCTCCTTCTGGCACCCCTTTTATGTGGATGTTGTTTCGTTTCGTGTTGTCCCAAAGTTCCCTTTGTCTCTCCTCTCTCCTCCTGTTTTTAAAGTTTTTTTTCTAGATCCTGCTCTGGTTGGGTATTTTTTCCTACCTTGTTTTCTAGCTCACTGGTGCAGTCTTCCTCTTCTTCTAGTCTACCATTGATGCTTTCTATTGGGTTCTTTATTGCAGCAATGTCATTTTTCATTTCTTCTTGGTTCTTCTTCATTTCCTCTTGGTTCTTACACATATTATTGAATTTGTCTTCCATCCTTTTCAGTGTCCTTGTCACCATTGCTCTGAATTCTTTCTCTGACATATTGCTTGCCTCCATTTCTTTTATTTCCTCTTTCTGTGATTCCTCCTTTTCTTTTGTATGTGGGCTGTTTTGGTTTTTTTCCTCCCCATGATCGCTTCTCTCAGGGTGTCTGGTTATGTAGCTCTCTCTCTCCTGCATTGACTTAAAGACACAAAATACACCACAACAAGACACAGCGCACAGGGCACCAAACACAAATGTATTCATGATACTAATAACCCCAAATAAAGGTGACCACCAGAGAAAAGAGAATTAGGGGATAGAAAAGAGTGCAAAAATTATATTGAGTAAAGGAAAAATGTAAGAGAGAAAAGAAAGAGAAGAAAAAGAAGAGGGAAAATATATGTATATGGTAAGAGAACTTGAAATAAAACACAAAACCTAATCCAAAAAAGGCAAACAACAAACACCCAGTGATGAATGCAAACCAAGAAACAACAATCCATAAAATTCAAACAAAAACACCCAAACAATAAACAACTATGTGAATCTGAGGAGGAAGAGCTTATTTCCAGAAGGTAAGGTCAAGGAATTGAATGAATGGGGAAATAGCCACAATTAACTATAGAGGAGGTAGAAAGAGAATGAGTGTATAAGAAGAAAATTAAAAAACAAAATACAAAAAATGAAAAGAAAAATATATAAAATATATATATAAATAAAAATTTATATATATATATATAAAATTTCCCCTTTCTTTAATCTATCTATGTATTCGTCTATTATTGGAAAAGGAGAATAGAGAGTAGATAGGCCTGAGTTGTTGATTGGAATTAATTAAGCTATTAGTAGAAGAAGAGAACAAGCGAGGAGAAGAAAAACAGAAGCAAAAAAAAGAAGAAAACTAACCAGAAACAATCAAACAAACAAACAACAACAAGACAGAAAGAAAGAAATAGGAAAAAAAAGGAAGAAAAAAGAATTTGGATAGTGAAGAAACAGAAGGGAGAAGTGTGCATGGACTTGAAGCAGGGGAGAGGAAATTATATATATATGAGTAAGATCAATTTTTAACCGGGAGTAAAAAGAAAGGATAGAGAAAAACTAAAACAGGATCAGGGTAAGAGTCACATGATGAAAAAGAGGAAAAATGAGGAAGAAAGTGTTAGCATAAAGGAAAAATTGAGATAGAGTAAATAAAATAATGCTAAAATAAAAAGACAATGTAGAACACTAATCCCAAAATAAAATAAAATAAAATAAAGAAAAAATAAAATAAAACTTTAAAAAAGGTAAAAGAATAGTAGTAATACTAATAATTAAAATATAATATTAATAAAAAAGTACAGTCAAGTGAGAAAAAAATTAGTTTCTTAAGTAAAAGGTAAAAAAAATAAAAAAGTAAAGTAGTGAAGGTCATTCACTTCCTCTACTGTTCTGCTTGGCATGTCTGTTTCCTGTCAGGTAGTCAGCACAGTGTTGCAGTTCCCTGTGATCCACCGCTCCTGTTGTCATAAGCCTCAACCTTGTTTTCAAGCAGGCGGGATCTCTCTGCTCTCAGCCTGCCTTCAGTTGTATTTACACAAGAGTCAATTTCTGACACAACCTCTGGGTGGCAGTGTTTCTGTATTAACATCCAGGACTAAAAGATCCCTCTACTGAGTGTTTAGACTCTTCTTTTCCTGCCGCACTTAATACTTGGTTGGAGGGTCAGACTGCCCCAGAACTGGTTTCCTTCTCGTCTCTCCTTATTCTGATCCCCAGTTTCCACAAAAACAACTTTCCCCTGCAGTCTCGGTGAGTGTTTTTAATTGGAAGATCCTATGTACTGGAGTTAGCAAGCAAAAGCAAGGAGGTAAAAAAGAAAAAAGACAAGGGAACCATGCCGACTCCCATCTTTTTCCCCTGGCACTGTGCAGCTGGTATAGAACTTCAGGCTGCCTTTCTGGGCACAGATTCTCATAGCTGTAGGCTTATATCTCATGTCTCCCTCTACCAGCAGCCCTGTGGATCCTCTTCCACTTCTGAGGGTTACACTGACATCAAGGGCCACGGGTTTGGTGGAGCACAGTCTTTCTCTGAGATTCTAGATTCTGCTGCATGCATTTCTCCCTCCAGCCTGGATCCCAGATCTCACCTCTCTCTAGGTGATATCTGACCTTTCCATCCATGGATTGCCTCACCAGCTGTGTTTAATTTGCCAATTCCAGGTGAATGTTATTTGATTCAGCTATTCCTTCTCTCTGCTATATGAGAAGGCACAGGGCCCGTCCATGTATTCGGCACAGCTTTGTCTCCCCCTGGTCAGATTTTTAGGTGCATGCAGTCGGAAGGTTGGAGTCTCAATGTCCATGGGCTCACACCTGAGGCAGCTGGTCCCTGGGTGTTTTGGTTGTAGGTTCCCGGGAGGTATCCAAGGTCTCCCTGGTTGAAGGTAAGGCTGGGCTTCTGATCACAGCCAGTCTCCCTTTCAAGATGGCATGGTCTCTTCGGTAGAGCTGGCAGCTCCGGGAGAGATTTCAGCAGTATTAGAGGCTTCCCGGCCAGGGTAGCCAGGTCCACTAGTCCCCAACAGTCCTGTGGACTATAGCTGTTCCTCACTCACAGATACAGACACTTCCTGCACGTCCACTCACTCTCCTTTAGCTCTCTTGCTCACACACTATCTTGTAGCCTGCCAGCCCATCAGCTGCCATCTTGGATCCCTGCCTTTGTCTCTTGATAGCTTGATTATAGTGTGTCTTGGTGTAGGTCTCTTTGATTTCATCTTACTTGAAGATTATTGAGCATCTTGGTTGTTAATATTCAGGTATTTCATCAAGTTTGGGAAGTTTTCAGCCATTATTTCTTCAAATATTCTCTCTGCCTCTTTTTCTCTCGCTAATCCTTCTGTGACTTCCACAATGCATATGTTGGTTCAATTGATAGTATTATATAAGTCCCTTGGGCTCTGTTCACCTTTATTCAATTTTTTTTCTTTCAGTTTCACAGACACAATAGTTTCCATTGCCCTATGTGGTTTTCTTTTCAGTTAATCAAAAGTACATATATATTTTTACTTTCTGTATTTTTTTGTATTAATTTCAGGAGTACAACATAGTGGTTAGAGTAGACAATCATATACTTACAAAATGTTCCCCTGATATTCCCAGTATCCAAATGGCACCATATCTAGTTATTACAATATTATTGACTGTATAACCTATGCTGTACTTTTACATCCCAGTGACTATTCTGTAATTACCAATCTGTACTTCCTAATCCCATCACCATTTTCATCCAGTCCCCAGCTCCTTTCCCCTCTAGCAACCATCAGTCTATTCTCTATCTGTGAGTCTGTTTCTGTTTTGTTTGTTTATTTATATTGTTCTTTAGATTCCACATATAAGTGAAATAATATATTATTTGTCTTTCCCTGACTGACTTATAATAATACTAGAGGCCCGGTGCATGAAATTCGTGCACGGGGGAGGGGGGTGTCCCTCAGCCCAGCCTGCACCCTCTCCAATCTGGGACCCCTCGAGGGATGTCTGACTGCCCATTTAGGCCCGATCCCACCGGGCCTAAACGGGCAGTCAGACATCCCTCTCACAATCCAGGACTGCTGACTCCCAACTGCTCGCCTGACTGCCTTCCTGATTGCCCCTAACCGCTTCTGCCTGCCAGCCTGATCACCCCCTAACCACTCCCCTGCCAGCCTGATTGATGCCTAACTGCTCCCCTGCCAGCCTGTTTTCCCCTAACTACCCTCCCCTACAGGCCTGGGTCCCCCCCAACTGCTCTCCCCTACAGGCCTGGGTCCCCCCCAACTGCCCTCCCCTGCAGGCCTGGTCACCCCTAACTGCCCTCCTCTGCAAGCCTGGGTCCCTCCCAACTGCCTTTCCCTGCAGGCCTGGTCGCCCACAACTGCCTCCCTTGCAGGCTTGGTCCCTCCCAAATGCCCTCCCCTGATGGCCATCTTATGGTGGCCATCTTGTGTCCACATGGGGGCAGGATCTTTGACCACATGGGGTCAGCCATCTTGTGTGTTGGAATGATGGTCAATCTGCATATTACTCTTTTATTAGATAGGATACAGGCCTGGTGCATGGGTGGGGACCAGCTGGTTTGCCCTGAAGGGTGTCCCGGATCAGGGTGGGGGTTCCCTTGGGGCATGGGGTGGCCTGGGCGAGGGGCCTGTGGTGGTTTGCAGGCCGGCCACTCCCCCTGGCGACCCAAGCAGAGGCCCTGGTATCTGGGGTATATTTATCTTCTACAATTGAAACTTTGTAGCCTGGAGCAGAGCCAAGCTTTCTGCTTGCTCTGTGGCAGCAACCTTCTTTTGGGGGATTTATGTATCTTCTATAATTGAAACTTTGTAGCCTTAAGCGAGGCCTGAGATGGCCAGGGTGTGCGGAAAGCTTGGCTTCCTCCATCGCCAGGGGCAACCCTATCTTCCTGCTCTCTCCAGCTCCGTGGCTGCCACCATTTCTGTTTGGGTTTAAGTATCTTCTATCATTGAAACTTTGTAGCCTTGAGTGGAGGCCTAGGCCGGCAAGGGCAGGCGGAAAGCTTGGCTTCCTCCATTGCCGGGGAAACCCAAGCCTCCCTCCTGCTCTCTGTGGCCGTAGCCATCTTGGTTGGGTTTATTTGCATATTCGCTCCTGATTGGCTGGTGGGCGTGGCTTGTGGGCATAGCAGAGTGATGGTTAATTTGCATATTACTCCTTTATTAGATAGGATTCTCTAGGTTCATTCATGCTGTGCAAATGGTAAGATTTTGTTCTTGTTTTCTGGCCAAGTAATATTCCATTGTATATAGGTACCATCAATATTTTATCCACTTGTCCACTGATGGGCATCTGAGTTGCTCTCATATTTTGGGTATTGAAAATAATGCTCATTCATTGCAATGAACAGATAGGTGCACCTATTCTTTCAAATTAGTGTTTTAGTAAAGATATACCCAGAATGGACTTTGTGGGTCATAAGGTAGTTCCATTTTAGTTTATTTTAGGAACGTCCATACTGTTTTCCATAGTGGCTGCATCAATCTGTATTCCCACCAACACTACAAGGTTTCCCTTTTCTCCACATCCTGACCAACACTTACTGTTGATTTATTGCTGATAGCCATTATCATAGATTTGAGGAGATACCTCATTGTGGTTTTGCTTTGCATTTCTCTGATCATTAGGGACGTTGAACATTTTTTCATCTTTATGTCCTCTTTGGAGAGGTGTCTATTTAGGTCATTTCCCCATTTTTAAATTGAATTGTAAGTTTTCTTGGCGTTTAGTTCTATGAGTTCTTTATACATTTTGGATATTAACCCCTTATTAGAGGTAACATCGGCAAATATGTTCTCCCATTCCATAGATGTTTTTTCATCTTGTTGGTGGATTCCTTTGCTGTGCAAAAGCTCTTTAGTTTGATGTAGTCCCATTTGTTTATTTACTTTTGTTTGTTTCCTTTGCCCAAAGAGATATACCAGAAAAAATATTGCTAAGAGAAATGTCCAAGATTTTACTGCCTATATTTTCTTCTATGAGTTTTAGGGTGTCAAGTCTTACACGTAAGTCTTTAATCCATTTCAAGTTTATTTTTGTATATGGTGTAAGAAAAGAATCTAGTTTCATTTTTTTGCATGCATCTATCCAATTTTCCCAACACCATTTATTGAATAGATTGTCTTTACCCCATTGTATGTTCTTGCTTCCCTTGTCAAATATTGTCTATTTTTATGGAGGTACCATTTACAGCTTCCATTTGTAGCCAAACCCTGGTTCTTGAACATCTTTCATATTGAACAATTCATTTCTTGATCAAGTTGTTCATGGGGAAAAAAAATCTCAGTTGTTGAACAAAACTTCGGTTCTTGACAATTCTTTCATGCTGATACCATATGATCTGTCCCAGGTTTCTCAGACAACGAAGAAGAGAATGTGTGAGTATGAGTCCTTTTATAGCTAAATCTCACATTGTTAACATCTCAGGAATTTGTACTGTGAATATTTTCATGTTATTTTGCTTTAGTTGCTGCTTATTATTATTAAATATGTACTGTAAGACACCATGGATCCTAAAAAGGTTAGTGATAGCAACAAAGTGAACAGGAAAGCTGGGAGAACAATGATAGAGCTTAAAAAAGAATAATTGCAAGTAGGATAGAGGTGTTCCCATGCCTGATCTGGCTACTGAGTATGGCATGGTGAAATCAATGATTAGCACAATTTTAAAACATAAAGAGGCCATTAAGATCACTGACTTTGCTGAGGGTATGAAAGTGATCATGAAATGATTACAAGCAATTGAAAAAGTTTAAAACAGGGACTCATTTATGGGTCTAGAACAAAGTAATTCAAATTACAGTATTTCCAATAGGAAAAACGATTCATTTTTTGAATAAATCAATTCTCTAACAGACTTCCAGAACAAATTAAGTTAAAAAAACAAGGTTCCACTGTATTTGTATCTCCTTTAATTTCTTTCTTCAGTGTTTTAAAATTTTCTGAGTACATATTATTTACCTCCTTAGTTAAATTTATTCCTAGGTATTTTATTTATTTATTTTTGATACAATTATAAATGGGATTTAAAATTTTTTCCTGTTTGATAGCTCATTATTGGTATATTAAAATATAACTGATTTATAAATATTAATTTTGTATCATGTTATTTTACTGTGAAACCAAGGCCCACATGGCCTCAGGTCCAAAGACTTGGAGAAAGGGCTGATGCACAAATTAATACACAAGACAAGAAATACAAATTTGGAAATTATGGGGGAAGCCAGTTGTGATCTTGGTACAAGGGACCAAGTTCCACTGAATCTCCGCTCCCACTGGCTTTTACTTACTAGAATACACAATTGCCTTTCAGGAATGCAAACAGACATATCAAAGGTGATTGTTTAGTAAACAGTAAGATTATCAGGTTGGGGAGTTTGCTTGAGGCCATTGAGTCATCATCAGTAGGTAATAAAATGTAGATATTCACCCTGTGAATATCAAAGAGCCCCATTCAGCCTTCTGACCAGACTTCTTGAATTTATATTAATTACTGTTGATCTTGGCACCCAGCATTTCCCCCTTCTTTAATTTCTTAATAGATGTTGATATGTTGCTTGCAGAGCTCTGATGCTTTTAAGACTTTTATTCCACATCTGCAAACTAAAATTAAAAATATAAGAACAAGAATGAGACAGGCAACAGTGGTTATGCTAAAAGGCAAAAGTAAGGAGGTCCAATGAAAAGGAGTAAATTCTTTCTTTAAATTGCTGCCAGGCATCTAAGGAATTAGTTTGTAAGTTTGCCTGGGATAATTATACAATATTCTGCTGTAATTCCAAAATGTCAAGGGTGGTGTTATTTTTACTTTAAGCACCAAGAAGGTGAATTTTCATTGAAGTTATCATTGTAAACTATATCATTTTATTGGTGCAAGTGCAGCAGCTGATTTCCATTGATTATTACTATATCCAGACGTGTAGGGGCTTCAATCCACAAAAGAAAAAAAAAACTGTTGTTAAGTTTGCTGCTGGTGGGTGCCATTCATAAGACTTCTTACATAATGGCTTAGTGGGGTGAGGTCTTAGTAATGTTAAATTCTCTTTGCCTCTCCCAGAAGCAAGGAGTGATAGTAATTGTATTTAGGTTTTTGCTTCCCACTCCTTTGGTGTCGCTGCTAGCCAGAAAAACCTCTCTTTAATTTTACACACATAGGAGCAGTAGTTTGATACTGTATCATATAAAAAGGGAAGCTGGGGGGGGGGGACACCTGTGTAATTATACTTTGCCCATATATTTACTATACTAGGTGGGGGATCAGTCCATGTAATGGATTTTACCAAGGGAGGACTTCCCCATTAGCCCTTGGTGATACTACTGCACAGCTGGTTACTGCCAGCATGGCAAGAAAGACATTTTCAGGCATTCTTGGGGTTTTGGTCTCTTCACAAATTTGTTCAGCTTTTTGGACTGTCTTCTTTATCACTCCCGAGTCATCTATGGGCTGTTCATTGTCCAACGTGTTTGTCTTCCACTCCTTATCTTCGGTGTGTTGCCTGGGGCTGCTGCTGTCTGTGGCTGGGGTAGCTGATTGTCTACAGCTGCAAGGTGCGGCTCCAGGCGCAAGGTCCTCATTAATCTGGCCAGTTCCTCTCTCAGATCCATGTTGCAGTTTAATATTTCTAGCAGGAATCCACACAGGTTTGGAGAAATTTTCTGGAAATATACAAGCATATCCTCGACCAAATATTAGCAATGGGTCAAGTCCCTTCCATAAACCAGATAAGGGATATTTCCATTTAACTAGACCATTTTCCTTTGTTTTATTCTGACACCAGTGTAACTCCATGGATGTCTTGCCATCAGCATCACAAGTGAAAAAATTTAAATTAATTAAGGCTTGGCATAGCCTACCCACAGGTGATTTCTCCATCATAATCCCCCCTTTTAGTTTTTCAAGTTGGGATTTTAGCTGCTGATGTTGGCACTCAATAATGGCCTGCCCTTGGGAAATATATGGTATTCCTGTCATGTGTTGAATTTTCCACTTTTTATAAAATTGCTGGAAATGACAGCTTGTGTAAGCAGGCCCATTATCAGTTTTAATAATTTTTGAAATTCCCATGATGGAAAAAGCAGCTAGGCAATGATTAGTAACCTATTTTGCCATTTCCCTTGTAGATACAGTAGCCCATAGGACTTTTGAAAAGGTGTCTACAGAGACATGCAATGCCCCAAGGTGTTCAAAGGAAGTATAATGTGTTACATCCATTTGCCAGATATGGTCCCTTAGCAAACCTCTAGGGTTAATTCCTGTGTTAGGCCATTGAGATAGATGTAACATTGCAGTGGGACATTCTCTGATAATCTGTTTTGCCTGCTGTCAAGAGATTGAGAATTGTCTAGATAGCATTTTGGCAGGCTGATGTAAAAGCTGATGAGATTCTTTGGCCTGTTTTAATAAAGCAGCCAATTGATCAGCATGTGCATTTCCTTTAGTTAATGGGCCAGGTAATAAACTGTGAGCCCTTATGTAAGTAATATAAAAAGGATATTATCTCTGTTGGACAATCTGCTGAACTTGTTTAAATAGTAAAAATAAACTTTGGTCACTGAGCCATTTTAAACTAGCAGTTTCAATTCTATTTACTAAACCTGCAGCATAAGATGAGTCAGAGATAATATTAAGAGGCTCTTGAAAATCCTGTAATGCAGCCTTAATAGCTTCTAATTCAATTCTTTGTACAGAAGTGTGACTAGTTTGGATGACTTGGTCTAAAGTCATTGTATGATAAGCAGCTTTGCCTTGAGATAATCCATCAGTAAAAACAGTTAATGCTGCAGGAATAGGTTCCTGACTAGTATTTTTTGGTATAATAATAGGGGTATAATATAGAAATTGTAATAATTTGTCTTTTAGTAGGTGACAACTAAGTTCCCCTGAATATCCACTCAGTCCAATTTGCCAATTTAAATCAGTCTGAAATAACATTTCTAATTGCTTCCCAGTGAGGGGAAGGTAAACACATTGGGATTCTTCTCCTCTAAGCTGTCTGCAGCACTTTCTAAGTTGAAATATCAACTGAGCTATAAGTTCTATATATGTAACTGCAGTTTTAGAGGATTGATGTCCTAGGTGGACCCATTCAATAATAGCAAGATAGTTTTTATTTTGGAAGATGACTCCAGTGGGACTATTTGCAGTAGGATTAACCTGTCCCAATAAAGGCAATTCAGGCAGTACCTGTGCCACTTGAGCTAAGGAGATTGCCTGCTCAATTCTTTGTAACTCCTTTCTAGCTTCATCTGTCAATACTCAGGGTGAGGAAAGATTAGAGTCACCTCTAAGTATATTAAATTGCCGGAAACCAATCATTCTATCACTAATAGAAAGATGTGGACAGGAAACTGGGAAGGCTGGTCAACAACCTTAATTGTTTTGATCACTCACTGTTTAGTTGAAACATTGTTAGCTGAAGCAGCCTCCACCTCTGTTTCTCCTATGTAAATTTCTGTTATTGGAATTTCCTGCCTAAAGGTTATGGGCGTATCCCATAGTCTCAATAAAAGGGATTGCAAGGCCAGAGCAAAGGGTAGTCCTTCCACTAGAGTTGGGCTCCCGCCTGGCCCCCAATATTTCCAAATTAATACTTTTCCAAGTCTCTTTTCATTTGTGTGCGGCCTTCTCCGGAACCCGAACCCTGAACAGGAACCCTGAACCACGCGGGACGTGAAAGGGGTTCCCACATCTGGCGCCTGAACTCGGGACTTCTGGAGGAGATGATATTTTTCGCCTAAGAGCGAAGGAAAGGAAAAAATTCACCTAGAAAAAGGTGAGGGAGGTTCACCGCACACAAAGCCCACGGACTAGCTGCAGAGTCGCAATCTGTAAGTAGGGTGGGAACGTCTTTTTCAGCCAGGCTAATGGGGAAGAATTAGGTTATAAAATAATGTGGTTTCTTATTCAAATTAAAATCTTAATTGGTATTTGGAATTTAAAATCTGTAATAAGAAATGAAACTCCACTGCAAAAACCACCTCTGGTGTGGAGAAATTCAAAGGTGGCAGGAGAGGGCAAGGCTATCCGCTCTCCTGCAATGAGATTACTTAAGGTTTCATTTAAAAATTATAAAAGAACTCTCAGGGAAATGCAAATCTTGGCCAAATTGGGTGCTAGTTATAATTTTGGAAAGCGAAAAAGAAAGAAAAAATTTAAGATCTGTCTATCTTTTAAGCATGAAAAGAAATCCGGCCAGATTTTTGAAATTTAACCGATTGATACTTGAAATCGCATGGAAAGCTTTATCAAATAAAAATTAATAACTATATTTTACTTTTAGATGTTATAAAGGTTTTGGCCTTTAAAGTAGGGGACTATCACTACTTGCTCCTGGGAGAGGTGCAAAAAATGTAACTAAGACCTTGTCTATACAAAAAGAAAAATTGACAGCCAGTTTGAAATTGAATTGCCATGGCCTAGAGCAAAGAATATCCTTACATGATATTATTCTACAATGTCATTATAATTTTTGATACTTTACAACAGCATATTGAACAATTATCCCAAACAAACTTACAAACTAATTCTTTGCATGTTAGGCAGCAATTTAAAAAAGGACATGAAAGGATTTAATCCCTTCCAGAAGGGAATTAAGGCCTCACTGGGAAGGCACTTGAGCGTCCTATATTGGCCTTTCTTGCCTTATTTGCTAAGAGGGACCCTCTCCTCACAATCCAATTGCCCACAGCTGTTGCTTGAGTTTTCAGTTCATGCTGAAGTTGAAGCCTCGTGATGGCTGGTACCATGGATCTGTCTCTGGCCCAATGGCGTGAGCTGGGCCCTCTCTGGAGAAGAAACCTGGGTTCCCCAAGATATGTGATCAGTGCCGGGACCCTGCCAGCAGGCGAGAGGATCCCAAGGCAAGTGCTGGGCATGGAGGCCATAGGGGCATAGGCTACCAAGGAGACAGAACTGAACCTCACATCACCCTGCTTGGCCCCGGAGGATGGCTGGTTAGTCAATGACGGGTAAGACTCCTCAAGGGAGGGGCAACCTAAGACAGGCACAGTCGCAGGGGGCCATCAGGAGAGAACTTGGGGATCAACAGAGGTGGGGCATAGTCTCTCACCCCCCCAACCTTGCAGGGGCTTGAACCCTCGCCCCGTCTGAGGGAGGTCTCCTGCCCCCATGGCTGCTTTGCGCTTCCCATGCCCAGCTCAAGATCAGGACCCAGGTAACAGAGCCCAGCTCAGATTGAGATCCAGCTACAAACAAGAGACTTGGCCCAGCTCATATTGAGACCCAAGCAACAGAGAAGTAGCTAATGGTGACTGCCCTATATCTAAATCTAACCTAAATCTAGGAGTGCTCAGGGCTTTCTCAAGGATGTATATAATCCTTTCCATTAATTTTTACAGAGTAAACTAAAATTGTTGTTAAAGTATTAAGTTTGACAGAAAATTTAATTGTACAAGAGGCTGTTCCTAAAGTATTAACCAAAATTTATAAAAAAAAAAAAATTCCAAAAGCCTCCATTAATCAAAAAAGGGGGGATAGTGGGAAAATAGCATGTAAGGAAAAATATTCTGCAAGAAAATTACATCTAGAAAATTTTTACTTTAAAAAATTTTCATTTTCATTTGTAATGCTAATAGCAAGACACCAATGAAAAACATACATGGTATCAAAATAGGCCAAAGGAAAATCATCTGGGCAAAAAATAAAAAGGATCCCAAGTAAAATTTATAGAAAAGATTCCTTTATTAACTTTTGGTCGAGAGTATGTTTGTATATTTTCAGAAAACAACTCCAAGACCATGTGGATTCCTGCAACAGAGAGGAATTGACAGTAATCCTCCAGCCATGAAGACAAAGAGGAGAAAAAGTCTAGAGATGGAAGACGCTGACGACACCTTGCCATGCTAGCAGTCAGCAGCTGTGCGACGCAGCAGGTTGCCCAGGACCAAACCAGAGAGGGTCAGACCTGCCTTACCACCATTTGTCCATCATCCAGATGTCATTGCTGACATGTACATATAAAGAACTGTTGGACATTGAAACTGGAACTCAGAAATGTTGAACATTGAAATTGGGACTCAAACATTTTTGTTCTTATGTGTTTATTTCTGGTCTACAGATGTAAGATTTTTTTTTAAGGAAAGAAATGGGGGAGATGCCGGAAACCAATCATTCTATCACTAATAGAAAGATGTGGACAGGAAACTGGGAAGGCTGGTCAACAACCTTAATTGTTTTGATCACTCACTGTTTAGTTGAAACATTGTTAGCTGAAGCAGCCTCCACCTCTGTTTCTCCTATGTAAATTTCTGTTATTGGAATTTCCTGCCTAAAGGTTATGGGCGTATCCCATAGTCTCAATAAAAGGGATTGCAAGGCCAGAGCAAAGGGTGGTCCTTCCACTAGAGTTGGGCTCCCGCCTGGCCCCCAATATTTCCAAATTAATACTTTTCCAAGTCTCTTTTCATTTGTGTGCGGCCTTCTCTGGAACCCGAACCCTGAACAGGAACCCTGAACCACGCGGGACGTTGAAAGGGGTTCCCACATTAAATAAATTTGTTATTTCTCCTGTAGAGATTTTTAGATAAGGTCTTAACCAATTAATTTCCCCTAATAATTTAAATGACTTAAATAAGTCATTTAAGGTTTTAAAGCAATCTTTTTGTATTTCCACCTTTTGAGGCTTAATACATTGGTTTTTAATTATGGCTCCTAGATATTTGAAAGGCATTTCTTTCTGTACTTTTTCTGGAGCAATTTTTAAGCCTCATTTAGGAAGTTCCTTTTCTAATTTAGAAAACATTGCTAAAGTCTGTTCTTCTTGTGGACTCACTAGGAGCAAGTCATCCATGTAATGGACAATATAACACTGGGAATATTTGTCCCTTAAAGGCTGAATAGCTTGAGCTACATATTTTTGACATAAAGTAGGGCTATTGGCCATTCCTTGAGGCAAAACTTTCCATTGATAACTTTTCATAGGCTCTATATTATTAATAGATGGCAAGAAAAAGGCAAATCTTTGTTTATTTTGTGGTGCCAAGGGAATGGTGAAGAAACAATCCTTAAGATTTACTACTCTAAGAGACCAATCTAGAGGGATCTGTGAAGACACTGGGAGTCCAGGCTGTAAAGCTCCCATGGTATGCATAGTAGCGTTAACAGCTTTAAGATCATGTAACAATTGCTATTTTCCTATTGCTTTCTTAGGGATTGTAAATATAGGAGTATTCCAAGAACTATTGGAAAGTTCTATTTGACAAGCCTCTACTTATTCCTGTATTAATTCATGAATATGACTTAATTTCTCCTTGGTTAATGGCCACTGAACCACCCATATAGGTCTAACATCTTTCCATTGTATAGGCTCAGCATGGGGGTGAGGAGACTGAGCAGTGACCACTCCTAAAAAGGATGATATTATAATCCTTGTCTTCCCGTGAACTGTTGTTCCTTGCTGGTAATAATACAAGCTTGTAAACCTTCTAAAACATTTTGGCCCCATAAGTTGACTGCATTTCCAGAGACTATATAGGGCTGAAACCATCCTGTTTGTGCCTCCTCATCTTTCCACTTTAACACTGGAGCACTGTGTTTTCAGGAATTCCAACTCCCATGATAGAGCCTATAGCTTCTACCATGGACCAACTTGGAGGCCAGAATTCTTGACTGATAACATTAACCCAGTGTCTACTAAACCTTTAAATAGTTTTCCCGCTATTCTTAGATTGATCATAGGATGGGTCTTGCTAACTCCCTGGATCCAATATATATCTGAGCTTCCATATCCTTGTGTTCCTCTCTTCCTATTTAGAACTTCACCTTGCTGAATATAAGGTAAAAGCAGGAGCTGAGTGATTCTTTGTCCTGGAGTAATTTGCATAATATGTTTGCTTCCTAAAATTACCTTGATTTCTCCCTCATAGTCTGAATCTATGACTCCAGGAAAAACAGTCAGTTCTTTCAGAATATTTTCACTCTTTCATAAGACTAAGCCTGACATTCCTGGTGGCACAGGTCCCCAAATTCCTGTAGGAACAACTTGTCTAGCCATATCAGGGATCAGGGTGATTGTTATTGTACTATTGAGATCTAAGCCAGCATTTCTTTCTGGAGTTACTTGAAGGAGGGAATCTACTGTGGGCCTGGCAAGGTGGAACTTCCCCTTATTTAATAATGGGTGGGGGGATACCCCTCCTGCCATCTCCCTGCAGTTGGCCATTTCCTATGTCTTGATTTAATGGCTGGCCATTTCTATGAAATTTAGATCTACACTGCTCAAAAGTCATGGGAATATTCTGTCTGAGATTTGAAGAAGCTTGTTCTTGACATTTCTCTAAAAATTCTCCATTCCATAGCAAATAATCTCCTCCACCCAGAATTTCATGGGCCAGAGAATACTAATCATAAGGAGCTATGAATGCATCCGAAATGTTAGTTATAATTTCTCCAGTAAATGGAGCCATTGGGCCATTCTGTATCACACTATCATGCAAGGCCTTTATAATTTTAAAGTCAAATCTTCCATGCTGTCTTATTATTTGATTTGGGAATTGTGGGTTAGCTACCTGTATAATAGGAAAAACAAGTCTATCCTCCACTGTCATGTCCTTTAATCCTTCTCAGATAGCTCTTTGCATAGGTGATTCTATTAGTGGCAATTTAAATGTTTCAGAATCAGAACATGAAGGCCACTCCTCCAATTTATCTTTCTGCTCCTCTTTAGGAGCGGAGGGTTCAAAGGGAGGAGGCCTTTCTTCTCTGAAAGGCTCTAGCAAATGCAATACCGTTTTCCACAAGGAAAAACAATTTGGAGGCAAACTTTTCCCTTGCTGCTGAGCTTCTTTCAAGTTCTGACCTATTCTTTCCCAACATTCAACATCCAATGTACCCTCATCAGAAAACCATGGTTTATATTTTATGATAATCTGTAGAAACTGTAAAAGATGATCTTCTGACACTGCAATTCCCTTATCCTTCAGCATGCAAGCCAAAAGTCTACAAGAAAGTCTCTCCCCTTTCAATAAATTCTGCCCCATTATGATTTCCCTGAAACAAAAGAAATTACTTAAGCACTTACAGATCCATGGGCTTCTGTAGCTGACAAGAGTTTTGCATACCATTAATCTTCCACCACTGATCCGGTGATTTATTTTTCCACTCTGGCGAATTCTTATTCTCCAAGTCCCAGTTCAAGGTGCCAAATGTGAAGCCACGGCCTGCGTGGCCTCGGGTTCAAAGACTTAGAGAAAGGGCTGATGCACAAATTAATACACAAGACAAGAAATACAAATTTGGAAATTATGGGGGAAGTCAGTTGTGATCTTGGTACAAGGGACCAAGTTCCACTGAATCTCTGCTCCCATTGGCTTTTACTTACTAGAATACACAATTGCCTTTCAGGAATGCAAACAGACATATCAAAGGTGATTGTTTAGTAAACAGTAAGATTATCAGGTTGGGGAGTTTGCTTGAGGCCATTGAGTCATCATCAGTAGGTAATAAAATGTAGATATTCACCCTGTGAATATCAAAGAGCCCCATTCAGCCTTCTGACCGGACTTCTCGCATTTATATTAATTACCATTGATCTTGGTTCCCAGCATTGTACTGACTTCATTTATTAGTTCTAGTCATTTTTTGGTGGAATCTTTAGTGTTCTCTATATACAGTATCATGTCATTTTCAAATAATAACAGTTTTACTTCTTCCTTTCCAACTTGGATGCCTTTTATTTTTTATTCTTATCTGATTGCTATGGCAAGGACTTTCAGTACTATGTTAAGTAACACTGGTGAAAGCAAACATCCCTGTCTTGTTTCCAATCTTAAGGGAAATATTTGTAGTTTTTGACCGTTGAATATGATGTTGGCTGTAGGTTTGTCATATATGGCCTTTATTATGTTGAGGTATGATCCCTCTATTCCCACTTTGCTGAGAGTTTTTATCATAAATGGATGCTGGGTTTTATCAAATGTTTTTTTCTGCATCTATTGATATGACAGTGTAATTTTATATTTCACTAGAGGCCTGTGAAATATAAAATCACATTCATGCACCAGTGGGGTCCCTTGACCTGGCCTGTGGGATCAGGTCAAAGCTGGCTCTCCAACATCCCCTGAGGGGTCTCGGATTGTGAGAGGGTGCAGGCCAGGCTGAGGGAACCCACTGGTACACAATCGGAGCTGGGGAGGGACGTGAGAGGTTGGCCAGCCAGGGAGGGACCATGAGAGGGCTCCAGGGCATGTCTGGCCTGACTCACTCAGTCCTGATTGGCCAGACCTCAGCAGCAAGCTAACCTACTGGTCAGAGCATCAGCCCCTTGGTGGTCAGTGCATGTCATAGTGACTGGTCGACCAGTGAACTGTCTGCCCCCTGGTGGTCAGTTCATGTCATAGTGAGCAATTGAGCAGCCTTAGCATATCATTAGCATATTACACTTTGATTGGTTGAATGGATGACCAGACGACTGGACACTTAGCATATTAGCCTTTTATTATATAGGATTTTATTTATGTGATGTATTACACTTATTAATTTGCAAATATTGTACCAACCTTGAATTCCTGGAATAAATCCCACTTGATCATGGTGTATGGTCAAACATGAATAAAAAGCTGCAACCAGAGCTGTCCTTAAGGAAGATTAATCAGGCAGCATAGGAAAATGAATAATTAGGAGAGGAAATCTATTTATTAAACACTTACTGTATGTGGCACACGCTTAAAATTTTTGTACACATTTAACCCTCATGAGGGAGAATATTAAATACATTTTACAAATGAAGAATCTGAGAAGTGAGTCCTAACATTCTGAGATTAAAATCTAGGTCTAACTGGCTAAAAGAAACCAGAGGTTTCTTTGTGATAGAATAAGACATAATAAGATATTTGATTGTATGAAGAGAAAGACCTAAATAATGGAGAAGCATGGGAAAGAAAGAAGGATATCTGCATTGTACTTATTGCTGTGTATGACAGTATCCTGTGGTACACGAAAGTATTTCCACATGTTTTATCTTTCAGAATACATAACTCAGATAGATAACAGCTAACATTCAGTACCAACAATGTGCCCAGTACTGTTCTAAATGCTTTCAGTGTATGAACTCAATAATTATAACCTTTTAAAGTGGGTTTTATTAACAGCATCTCCATTTTACCAGGGAGGAAACTGAGGCTCTGAGATGTTAGATAACTTGCCCAAGATAATGTAGCTGCATCATTGCCTAAGTTGGAATGTGAACATAACAGTTTGGTCTTCCTTTAACACTAAGCATACTGCCTTTAAATTTAATTTCTGTTAGGGATTATAAATTTACTAGTGACCCAGTGCATGCACTCATGCACATTGAAAGAAAATTAATTAGGTGGCCAGTGGGGTGGGACTGGGTGAAACGGGCTGGACACGCCCTGGGGCCAACCTCCCACGGTCCCTCCCTGGCTGGCTGCACCTGGGGTGGGGCCATGGCTGGAAGGGCGTCTGCAGAGTGAGCAGGGTCCCTCTGACAGGTGGGGTCCTTTGGCCTGGCCTGTGGGATTCGGGCTGAAACTGGCTCTCCGATATCCCCTGAGGGGTCCCGGAGTGTGAGAGGGCACTCTGCAAAGTTGCTGTCATACAGGGTGTAGAACACAAATGCAAGTGTGCAGTAAACCAGATTCGGGGCTGACAGTGCCCTAAGAACAACATAACCCATGACCAAAGGTGGAATATCACAGCCCTGCGAGGAATTGGGCTCTCTCCTGGGTTTCGGGATGTGTCACCCAAGAACCCCTGCTTCCCAGTCACTGCAGCTGGGCAGCTTCTGCATTGAGTGTCTTCCCCCTGGAGGTCAGTGTGCGTCATAGCTACTGGTCAGACATACACTTAGCATATTGGCCTTATATATATAGATTAGGTTATCTGGATACCAGATGGGCTGAACCACAAAATGACTCCAGCCCCCAAAGACAAGGAATCAGAGGTTGTAAAGGACTCGAGATGGGCTTTTTCTGGGCAGAGAATTCTTGGTGCAGGTCCAGATTCTGGGAAAGTCTGGATGGGAGAGATAATATTCTTAGCAAGTGGAATGTGATCTAAGCTAGTGGAATGTCAGTTGTAAAGTGGCCTAAAGATTAGGTCCCAGGGGAGGGGGTATTGATTCAATTATTTGATCAGACCTAACATTTCAGCTTTTTGTTTTATGGAATAGGGATGAAGGTTATATCTTCCATAGTTACTTCCTGCTGAGAGGGGATGTTGAGATCATAGGGGGATGGACTTTGATATTAGTCGGCTGGAACACTATAGATTCCTCATGGTTGAAGCAAAGTGTTGCAGCAGCATGATTTCCCCAAGAGATTGGTTGGTGAAGGCTTGAAATCGGTCCTGTTGAGTGACTTGGGAGGCAAAAGCTGGTCCTGAGGCTGCCACAGTGTCACTTGTCTCATTTTACTGCTTTTCTGGGCCTGGAGCTGAAATACAACTGAGGCCTAGATGTTATTTTTATGGAGGAAAATATCAGAAGTCTAAGTTGATATGAAAGGAGAGGATAGGTTACCCTGGGGGTAAAGTTCTTATTTCCCCAGTTTTGCCCCTTGCTAGGCATTCAATTTCTTGTCCATCCTGAGACAGGATTTCAAAATATGATGGAACAGTGGTTAGGCCCCCATGCCAGTTCCAACCCCTGCTGTGATGCCAAGGGTTATGAGGAGAGAGGTTGTCTGGACTGCCCTTTTGTGTCACATATAATGGGTTATAGGGACATAATATAGACTGATTATTGGGGGAGAGATAGTTGAGAGGCAGATATATGTGTTTTCCTCACAGAGGAAGAAAAATCCCTGATCATGGAGACAAGCTGAAAGGTGCAGGAAGAAGAGGTGGACTAAAGGGTATGAGGTTCCTTTTCCCAGTTTTGCACTCCAAGCTGAGAGGGTAGTTGCCATGGTGCTACCAATAAGGAGTGACAGTGAGTAGTTGAGATTTTATTGCAGTGAAAGTGGGAGGGAATGCTAGAATGGGCTGTTTTCAAATGTAAAATCGAAAGGGAAGGAAAGGAGCAGTTGAAGCCTGGGGTCTGGATGGTTGGATAAGAAGTAAAACAGACCAGCTGTAGGAAATAACCATTGGCTTTTGGGGACACCTGGTAGTCAACCTGTTGGGACCAATAGCCATTTTGTAGTTAACTGTTTGTGTTGCAAGCTGATGATGGGAGATGGCCTATTGTTATATTGCCCTGTGACCTCATAAAGTAAAGCACAAAGGGGCTTGGGCAATTAGTGGAGTGTGTAGAGTGATAGGACCTGTGACTGGGAGGGAGGAAGGAGGTACCTTAGTAAGAGATAGAATATAAGTATGGAAAAGAAGGAAGGCTTGATTTACCTGAGCTGCAGGATAATTACCTAGAGGGTGCCTGCCTGTTTGAGAAATATAGTTCCCTTTTCCTTTTTATAAACTAGAGTGATTTTTGCCTGATTGCATCTCTTGATTGGTATAGGGATGGTGGTATATGCTGAAGAGGAGAGGGAAAAGCAGAATCAGCAATTCCTGGCAAAAGTTGCATAGGAGGGAATGGGTAAGGTTAAGTGTTCGTTTGAGATAAGTGGAGGTGAGAAAATCCCTTACTGGAGTAGGAGAGGAGAGTTGGAATAGGATCAGAAGGAGAGCTAATCCCCACTTTCAGAGTTGGGATTGTCCCAAGTGGCGGGAAAAGGGGAAGGGTATGTTTGGGATCTAGAAAGAGGAAATCTTGTCTCATGGGTAATCGAAGCCCCTTGTAGAAGGGAGTCCCATAGACAGGTGAGAATCCTGATGCAAAGGGAGAGGAGCAGTAGTTAGGGCCTGGAGGATTTGTATTGGGAGAGGAGATGGGCTTTCAGGGAAGTCAGGGTTGGTAGGGTCAATACATAGGAGGCACTTGCAGGGGTGCTCACTCATTCGCCTCCTCTTCTGGGATGTGGGTAGGGTGGAGTCTGGTGGCCCAATCTGGTGGCTGTGATACTTAGGGGACTCCAGCTCATGTGATGGAGGTGTTCCTGAGATGGGTTTTAATCTGGAAAGGTGGAACCATGAGGTATGCCCGATAGTTTAGCTGCAATTGGGGCAGTTAAGAGTACCTGATGAGGGTCTTGCAATCAGGGCTGTAAATTATTCGATGCATGGATTTCCTTTAGGAGGACCCAGACCCCTGGCTGTAGAGGAGTAGGGGGATGTCTCCCATAAAAGGTGGAGGGAGGACCTGATCAGCATGTTCACTCATTAATTGTTGGAAGAGATTTAAAATAGGGACATAGTCTCCTGAAGGGGTTTCTGTGGAAGAGAAGTTTCCTAATAAGAAGAATCTTCCATACATGAGTTCAAAGGGACTAAGGAAGGAGGATGCATGGGACATTGCCCAGATGTCCATAAGGGCTGGAGGTAGGAGAGTATTTTAAGGTTCTTTAGTTTTGACAGTTAATTTAGTTAGGTGAGACTTAATTAAGGAATTTGTCTTTTCTACCTTGTCTGAAGGTTGGGGCTGGTAGGAGGGGATGTAAGAGCTACTGGATGTTCAGAGTGGAGGAGAACTGTTGAGTCATTTAAGATATGAAAACAGGTCTATTATCTGATTATAATGAGGTGAGTTAGACATATTGGGGAAATGGTTTCTACCCAGCCTGAGAAAGCATCTAAGAGGATTAAGAAATATTTGATTCTTTTAATAGGAGGCATATGAGTGAAGTCTATTTGCAAGTCTTGTCCAGGGATTTGGCCCCTAGCCTGATGAGTGGGGAAAGAAGGAGGTCTAACCTGTCCTTGGGGAGATACTGAGTAACAGGTAGAACAGGTTTTGGTGATATCTTGCGGTAGGAAGGCTAGGCTAGGACATGTGATGGGGGGTTTTAGGAGTTGTAAAAGTGGTCTGTATTCTATATGTAGGGACTTGTGAATAGCCGTAAGATATCATGGACCTGTCCCTGGGGAAGGATATATGTTCCCTGAATTTTAACCATGGATCTTCCTGAGGAGCCCCAAGAGCTAATAGGGACTGAAGTTCCTCAGAGTGTATTGGGTGTTAGATGAGGTAGAGCTAAGAGCTGAAGAGATGGAGGCTTCCTCTGAGCGGCTGCCTTGGCCTCCTGGTCTGCTTTGTTATTTCCCTGTGTTACGGATCATTCCTGACTTGTTGTCCTTTGCAGTGTATGAACTTTAAGAAGACTAGAAAAGGAGAGAGAAGTGCCTAAATACCAAACAGGAAGACCTGTTGAGGCTTTCAGTGATAGTGTCAAGGACTGTGAATGAGCCATGGAAATAAAGAAAGTATAGACTCCAAATTAAGGACTTAAGCAACAGGAGAGAGCCTGGGTGGTGTGCTTTAGTTTACTAGGAAAGAAGGGGTCCCTTGGTTTCAGGGGTGATCAGGTCTGGACTCACTGGACAAACTTTTCTACAACTTTCACAAATAACGAGCTTTAGTTAAAAAAAGTAAAGAATCAGCATTTCTTAGATTGACATTTATCAACACACTTTAAACACACTCTTACTTTCAAGAAAATATACATTCAACGAAGTACAAAAGACCTTCTGTAATAAAAGCTAAGAACAGGTGAATTTAAAACTTGTCTAGCCATCAATGTTTCAGTATTTTACATTATTTAAAAATATTTAGATGTTTATCACTTAACCCAGCAAAGACTTGGAAAATTATGTATAGGCCTATGAGGCTAGAGAAAAGGTGGAGGGGAGGAGGGAGCAGGCCTAGTAGCCTATTCCAAGGCCTCCAGCCACTTGGATTTAAAACTGCCACATTTGAGGAGGAAAAATGATGGCGGAATAGACAGATGTGTTCTGAGCCTTGTCCCGGAGTAGAAAGAAAGAACAGCTGAGGGTCGCACGAGGAGTGTTTGTTGGCAAGTTAAGGGACAGCTAAACTCCAGAAGAAGGTGGAGGACTGCTAGATGGGGTTCCCCTGACCTGGCAGCCCCCACTGTGGCTGGGTCCCCTCCTGGAGCTACGGGCTCTGACGAGGAGTCTGTGCCATCTTGAATGGGAAAGTGGAGCTTATCAGAAGCCTGAGAATCCACAACTGTGGCACCCAAGGAACAGCTGTGAGCCCCAGAACAACGCTCCCCAATTGGCGCAAACACACGGGTTCAGAGGAGCTCTACACTCCACCACGGAAAGGAGAGAGAGAACTACATAAGCAGACATCCAGAGAAGAGAGACCATGGGGAGACAAAGACACAGCCCGCATATGAAAGAAAAGCAGGCATCACCAGAAAAGGAAGTAAATGAAATGGAGGCAAGCAACCTTCCAGAGAAAGAATTCAGAGAAATGGTCATAAGGTGGCTGAAAAGAATGGAAGACAAATTCGACAATATGAGCAAGAACCAAGAAGAAATAAAGAAGAACCAAGAAGAAATGAAAAAATGACATCGCTGCTGTAAAGAACTCAATAGAAAGCATCAAGAATAGACTAGAAGAAGCAGAGGACCGCATCAGTGAGCCAGAAGACAAGATGGGAAAAAATACCCAAGTAGAGCAACTTCTAGAAAAAAAAAATTAAAAGACAGGAGGAGAGCCTAAGGGAACTTTGGGACAACACAAAACAAAACAACATCTGCATAATAGGGGTTCCAGAAAGAAAGGAAGCTGAGCAAGGAATAGAAAACCTGTTTGAAGAAATAATGACAGAAAATTTCCCTGATATAGGGAAGAAAAAACCCACACAAATCCAAGAAGCTCACAGAGTCCCAAGCAAAATGAACCCCAAAAGACCGATGCCAAGGCACATTATAATTAAATTGGCAAACACCAAGGACAAAGTAAATCTTAAAAGCGGCAAGAGAGAGACAGAAAGTTACATACAAAGGAAACCCCATCAGACTAGCAACTGATTTCTCAACAGAAACTCATCAGGCCAGAAGGGAATGGAATGAAATATACAAAGTCATGCAAAGGAAACTGAATCCAAGAATACTGTAACCAGCAAGGCTATCAATCAAAATTGAAGGTGAAATCAGGAGCTTCACAGACAAAAAAGGACTAAGGGAATTTATTACCACCAAACCAGCAATGTAAGAAATGCTAAAGGGTCTGCTGTAAAAAAAAAAAAAAAAAAAGAAAAAGAAATAGGAAGCGAAGAAGGAACACAGGGGTAAAGAATAAAAATGGCGACAAGTAAGTACCTATCAATAATAACTTTAAATGTAAATGGATTAAATCCCCCAATCAAAAGACATAGGGTAACGAATTGGATAAGAAAACAAGACCCATATATCTGCTGTCTACAAGAAACCCACCTCAGAAAAAAAGACGCACACAGACTGAGGGTGAAGGGATGGAAAAAGGTTTTCCAGGCAAATAGAAATGAAAAAAAAGCTGGGGTAGCAATACTTATATCTGACAAATTAGATCTCAAAGTAAAGGACATAACAAGAGATAAGGAAGGCCACTTCAAAATACTAAAGGGAGCAATCCAACAAGAATAAATAACTCTGGTAAACATATATGCACCCAATACAGGAGCACCCAAATACATAAAAAAACTCCTGGAGGATATCAAGGGAGTGATTGACAGCAATACAACCATAGTAGGAGACTTTAATACCCCACTATCACCATTGGACAAATCCTGTAAACAAAAAATCAGAAAGAAACATCAATCCTAAATGACTTACTAGACCAGATCGAATTAATTGACATCTTCAGAACATTTCACCCCAAAGCCACAGAATATACATTCTTCTCAAGTGCACATGGGTCATTTTCAAAGATAGACCATATATTGGGACATAGGCAAAGTCTCTTCAAATTCAAGAAGATATAAATCATATCAAGCATCTTCTCAGACCACAGTGGCATAAAATTGGAAATCAACTACAATAAAAACAACCCAAAGAAATGAAACACATGGAGACTAAACAGCATGCTATTAAACAATGACTGGGTTACCAGAGAGATCAAGGAAGAAATAAAAAACATTATGGCAACAAATGACAATGAAAACACTACAATCCAAAATCTATGGGACACAGCGAAAGCAGTCTTGAGAGGGAAGTTCATAGCTCTAGAAGCCTACTGCAAAAAACAAGAAACAATGGTAATAAATTACCTAACCCTACAACTCAAAGAGTTAGAAAAAGAGCAACAAGAAAAGCCCAGTGTAAGCAGAAGGAAGGAAATAATAAAAATCAGAACGGAGATAAATGACATAGAGACCAAAGAAACAATACAAAAGATCAACAAAACCAAGAGCTGGTTCTTTGAAAGGATAAACAAGATTGATGAACATCTAGCCAGGCTCACCAATAAGCAAAGAGAGAGGACCCAAATAAACAAAATCAGAAATGAAAGAGGTGAAATAACAACAGATCCCACCAAAATACAAAGGATTGTTAAAAAATACTACGAACAACTCTATTCCAACAAACTGGACAACCTGGAGGAAATGGACATATTCCTAGAAAAATATAACCTTCCAAAACTCAATCAGGAAGAATCTAAACAGCTCAATATGCCAGTAACTATGGAAGAAATTGAAGCAGTCATCAAAAAGCTTCTGGCAAACAAAAGCCCGGGGCCAGATGGCTTCACAGGGGAGTTCTACCAAACATTCAAGGAAGAACTAAAACCTATCCTCCTCAGACTATTCCAAAAAATTGAAGAGGAAGGAACACTTCCAAGCTCCTTCTATGAAGCCAGCATCACCCTAATATCAAAACCAGATAAAGACCTCACAATGAAAGAGAATTACAGGCCAATATCCCTCATGAACTTAGATGCCAAAATCCTCAACAAAATTCTAGCAAATTGGATCCAACACTACATCAGAAAGATCGTACACCATGACCAAGCAGGGTTTATTCCAGGAATGCAAGGATGGTACAATATCCGCAAATCAATAAATGTGATACATCACATAAACAAATTGAGAGATAAAAATCACATAGTCATATCAATTGATGTAGAAAAAGCATTTGACAAAATCCAACACCCTTTCTTGATAAAAACTCTCAACAAGGTGGGAATAGAAGGATCATACCTCAACATAATAAAAAGCTATATATGATAAACCCACAGCTAACATCATACTCAATGGGCAAAAACTAAAACCATTTCCCCTAAGAACAGGAACAAGACAGGGATGCCCACTCTCACCACTCCTGTTTGACATAGTACTGGAAGTATTAGCCATTGCAATTGGACAAGAAGACGAAATAAAAGGCATCCAAACTGGAAAAGAAGAAGTAAAGCTGTCCTTATTTGCAGATGACATGATATTACACACAGAAAACCCGAAAGACTCCATCAAAAAACTAACAGACTTAATAAATGAATTCGGCAATGTAGCAGGATACAAAATTAACGCCAACAAATCTATGGCATTTCTATACACCAATAGTGAACTTACAGAAAGAGAGATTAAAAAAGCAATCCCATTTACCATTGCACCAAAAAAATTAAGATACTTAGGAATAAACCTAACCAAGGAGGTAAAAGACCTATATGCGGAAAACTACAGGACACTGAAAAAAGAGATTGAGGAATATGTAAAGAGATGGAAGAACATACCATATTCATGGATTGGTAGAATCAACATCATTAAAATGTCCATACTACCCAAAGCAATCTATAGATTCAATGCACTTCCCATTAAAATACCAACAGCATATTTCACAGACCTAGAAAGAACTCTCCAAAAATTCATCTGGAATAAAAAAAGACCCCGAATAGCCACAGCAATCCTGAGAAAGAAGAATAAAGCAGGAGGGATCTCAATACCAGATTTCAAGCTGTATTACAAAGCCACTGTCCTCAAAACAGCCTGGTACTGGCACAAGAACAGACATATAGATCAATGGAATAGAATAGAGAATCCAGATATCGACCCAAACCACTATGCACAATTAATATTTGACAAAGGAGGCATGAACATGCAGTGGAGTCAAGACAGTCTCTTCAATAAATGGTGTTGGGAAAATTGGACAGATACATGCAAAAAAATGAAACTAGATCACCAACTTACACCATATACAAAAATAAACTCAAAATGGATACAGGACTTAAATATAAGACGGGAAACCATAAAAATACTAGAGGAATCCACAGGCAGAAAAATCTCAGACATATGCCAAAAGAACTTCTTCACTGATACTGCCCCTCAACAAATGGGACTACATCAAAATAAAAGCTTTTCACAGCAAAAGAAACCATCAACAAAACAACAAGGAACCCCACTGTATGGGAGAACATATTTGCAAATGTTATCACTGATAAAGGTTTAATCTTCAACATCTACAGGCAGCTTATACAACTTAATAAAAGGAAGATAAATGATCCAATAAAAAAAGTGGGCAACAGACCTAAATAGAATCTTTTCAAAAGAAGACAGAAGGAAGGCCAAGAGACACATGAAAACATGCTCAAAGTCACTAATTATCCGAGAGATGCAAATCAAAACGACAATGCAATACCATCTCACACCTGTCAGAATGGCTATCATCAACAAATCAACAAACGACAAGTGTTGGAGAGGATGCAGAGAAAAAGGAACCCTCGTGCACTGCTGGTGGGATTGCAGACTGGTGCAGCCACTGTGGAGAACAGTATGGAGTTTCCTCAAAAAACTGAAAATGGAACTCCCATTTGACCCAGTAATCCCACTCCTAGGAGTATATCCTAAGAAACTAGAAACACCAATCAGAAAGGATATATGCACCCCTATGTTCATAGCAGCACAATTTACAATAGCTAAGATTTGGAAACAGCCTAGGTGCCCGTCAGCAGATGACTGGATCAGAAAACTATGGTACATCTACACAATGGAATACTATGCTGCCATAAAAAAGAAGGAATTATTACCATTTGTAGGCACCTGGATGGAATTAGAGAACATTATGCGAAGTGAAATAAGCCAGTCAATGAAAGAAAAATACCACATGATCTCACTCATTTGGGGATAATGAAAAACATTATAAACTGATGAACAAAAAGATAGATACAGAGGCAGTAAAGCATCAAACAGACTGTCAAATTACAGCGGGAAGGTTAGGGAGTGGTGGGGGAAATAAGAGATCAACTGAAGGACTTACATGCATGCATATAAGAGTAACCAACGCATGCAAAACATTGGGGGGTGAGGGCATGTATGGGAGTGGGGTGGGGGGGCAATGGTAAGATATGTACACATATAATACCTTAATAAAAAAAATAAAAAATAAATAAATCTGCCACATTTTTCCTTAGAGATAACATGCTATGGTTTCCTTTGAGATAACATGATAATGAGTCCAGCTTCTGATAGTAGCAGGATTGTTAAGTAAGCATTTGCAGTTTTGCAGTAAAGAAAGTTGTTCTTTGGGAATGGGGGGGCGGTGAGAAGGTGCTGAGGTGAGAGCAGTTTTCAGAGCGTTAAAGGGGGTGAGAATGCTGGCTTTGGGATATCAAGGCTCAGTGAGGATTCCCTTTGCTGTGTCATAGAGTGGCTTTGCGAGAAGACTAAAGTTGTGAACCCAGAGGCGAGACTACCCAGTGACCCTGAGAAAGGAGAATATTTCTTGTCTAGAGGAGGGGACATTCATGGAGGAGATAATGCGTTTACAGTCTAAGGTAATGGCTCAGCTTTGTGGGATGAGAGTGAAACTGAAGTAAGTGACTCTGGTTTGGGACAACTGGGCTTTATGAGGGGATGCGTAGTAGCTCCAGTCGGGCACCGAGATAGAATGAGAAACGATAAAGGGGGTATCTAGTAAGAAGCAGTATAGAGGTGAGGTGGTTAATGGCTGAGAGACTAGTTCATCAACCCCCAAAATAGAGACTGAGGAGGGGACAAGGGTCCAGTGAATTTGGGGAGGGCAGAATAAATGGCCCCAGTGTCATTTAAAAAGGAGATCAGCTTACCTGCCACCACAATTGTTCCCTGAGCCTCTGCCCTGGTGATGTAAGTCTGTGGGGCCCTGTCAGGGCCTGGGCAGCTTCAAGTCTTTGGTGGCCAGTCCAAGGAGGTCTGGGAGCTCCAAACCGGATCTAAAGGGCGGCCTTGCTGGACTGGCTGAGGTATGACCTGGAGGGGCCATACTGCAGTCTGATTTCCAGTGGCCTTCCCTTCTGCACCTTGGGCAGGGCCCAGGCAGGGCTCTTGGGTTTGGGTAGGACTTGGTCAGTGTCCTTCCTTGTTGCATTTGAGGCATGGGCCCACAGGAGGCTTAGCCCTGACTTACCCTTGGTTGGAGGACTGGCACTTGGTTTGGGATTTGTGGGAGTGGTGGCTAGGAGCTGGAAGGCCTCCTTCTGGGCTTCAGCCTTGGCCCGATCTCACCTTTGTTTTTGGATTTGGATCTCCTTGTCTCTATTATTAAAGACCTTCAAGGCCAGATCAACGAGGTCTTTTGAGGGGTTTGTGGACCTGTGTCTATTTTTTGAAGTTTGTGGCGTATGTCAGGGGCTGATTGGGATATAAAATGGGTGTTCAGAGGAGGTGTTTCCTCTGGGGAGATGAGGTCCAAGGTGGTAAATTTCTGTAAGGCCTCCATTAGGCGGGAGAGGAAGAGAGCTGGGTTTTTGTCAGGACCCTGAGTGATTTCATTAAGTTTCTCATAATTGACCACCTTATGGGCACCCTTTTTGAGTCTGGCAATAAGACGGGTGATCATATGGCTACAGAGTTGGTGCCCTGGAGAATTGACCTAATAGTCTCTTCTTGGGTCATTTTGGGCTGGCTATAGCATCTTGTCTATGGAGGGCATCGACATGGTCCTGAGCTGCTAGCCAGATAAGCTCCTTCTCCTCTGGGGTGAGAGGGGAGGTCAGGATGACATAGATGTCATGCCAGGTCAGGTCATAGGACTGGGTCAGGCACTCAAATTCAGTGGAAAAAGACCTAAAGCACCTCTCAATCTGTGTGAAGTTGGACATAGAGAATAGGATGTGGACTCAGACAATACCCTCAATTCCTGCTCCCTCCCTCGGGGTGAAACAGGCATGAGAATAGATGCAACTGTTAAGGAAGGCGGTCTTTGGGTGTCCAGAGAGCAAGTGTTAGGTGGAAACAACTGAATTAGAATTTGGGTTCTCGGGATTTGGGCTCTCAGGGGCCAGGGGAGAAGGTAGTTGCTGGTTAGGAGGGTCTGGGTTTTGAGAATCTACTGCAGGTGAGGGAGGAGGCACATAAGAGGGTGGAGGTCAGTGGTCTGCTAAGTCAAAAGTAGATTCAGAATCAGAAGTGTTAGGGGTAGAATGTTTTGTGTGAAGGAGAAGGATCTGATGGGTAGAGGACTGGCAGAGAGAGGGTCAGGACTGGAGAGTGAGAAAGGCCTGAACATAGGGAATCTCTGACCATTTTCCATTGTGGTGACAGAAATTATTTTAAATGTGTGTTAAAATTGAAACCATTTTCAGGCTATTGAGACTAGTTTATATTGTGACCAAACAGTGTTACTAGAGAAAATGAGATGCTTTGGCATGATCTCCCCTGTGTGTAGAGGGCATGCAGCTTGGCCCATGAGAGACAAAGCGTGAGTGATAGACTAAAATCCAAAGGTGACTGTTTAGCACAGGCATCCCCTTGCTAAACAAATCACCATGAGAAACAAGGAGTGACCCTCCATACTGGGCATCCCCAATCCAGAAGGACCCAAAGAGGAATAGCTAAAGAGTTTTCTGGCCTAATGCTAGGACTTTCAAGACGAGAGACTTTTGAGAAGTCGGTGAGAGAGAGTGGGCAGAAGACTCCAGATGAGGGAATTTGTGGAACATCACTCACCTAGAGAAGATTGGCCGGTGTGGGATGGAGGGTCAGCAATGGAGGAGAGATTCCCAATCCAGTGTCCTCTTTGGCTGGTTCAGCAGAGTCCATAAGGGAGGGAGGCCTAATTGAGGCCGGCAATCATGTAACCTGACTTGGATTCGCAGGTAAGCCCAGGATGAGCTGCTGCTGCCTACTGCTCTCTCAGTAGCAAACTCCGGGTAACTGAAGCCAGGGTGATGGCTCCCTATCCCTGTGGAACCCCCTCGGGTTTTGGCACCAAATGTTAGGGTGGCTGAAGGAGGAACGCACAAGGCCAGAGTGGTAAGGGATTATAAATTTATTAGGTCATCTGGATACCAGATGGGCTGAGCCCCCAAATGGTGCCAGCCCCCAAAGACAGAACGTCAGAGTTTTTAAAGGACTCTAGCCGTGCTTTTTTCTGGGCAGAGAATTCTCTGTGCAGGTCCGGATTCTGGGAAAGTCCAGAGGGGAAAGATAATGGTCTTAGAAAGTGGAATGTAGTCTAAGCAAGGGGAATGTCTGTTGTGAAATGGCTTAAAGGTCAGTTCCCAGGGAAAGGGTATCAATTCAATAATTTCATCAGACCTAACAATTTCAATAAACACTGAGTGAATTAAATGACAGCTATAGTTTCTGGTAGGTCTTATGATTTTTATCTTGCTTTTACCTTGCTAAATGTTTGTGTCTGTAACTAAACATTGGAGCTTCTAGCAATCAGAAAAATTAAAACTGCTTTTTTCAGTTTTTATTGGGATGGGGATAGATGGCTGGAGGAGAAGCATGTTTGGGATAAGGGCAAGGACATCAAAAGTCAATATGCAAATCAAAACCATTATGAGATACCATCTTACACCCATAAGAATGGTTATTATAAAAAAAAATCAAAACAAAATAACACGTGTTGGTGAGGATGTGGAGAAATTGTAACATTTGTGCATTGATTTAGAATATAAAATGGTGCACCACTGTGGAAGACAGTTTGGCAACACCTCAAAAACTTTAACATTGAATTAACATATGATCCAGCAACTCCACTTCTATGTATACACATGAAAGAATTGAAAGCAGGACTCAGATACTTCTACATCAATGTTAATAGAAGCATTATTCACAATAGCCAAAAGGTGGGAACAGCCAAATATCCATTAACAGATGAATGGGTAAACATGATGTGGCATATACATACAATGAAATATTATTTAGCTTGAAAAGGGAAGGAAATTTTTATATATATTATAACATGGATAAACCTTGAGGACTTTATACTGAGTGAAAAAAGCCAGACACAAAAGGACAAATACTGCATGATTCCACTTATATGAGGTATCTAGATTAGACAAATCCCACACAGACAGAAGACATAATAGAGGTTCATAGGGGCTGGGGACATAGGGAGTGATTGTATAATGGGTACAAAATTTATGTTTGAGATGATGAAAATGGATAGTGGTGATGGTGGCACAACATTGTGAAGGTACTTAATGCCAATGAAATGCACACCTAAAAATGGTTAAAATGGTAAATTTTATGTTAGGTATTTTTACCACAATAGAAAATATATTCAAGCCCACAGATAATAAAATACAGCATTTTCTGGAGATCTAGATGATTTTTGAAAAATCTCATGTAATTTGCCTCAAATATGTCTTCATCTAAGAGATATTTCCCTTCCCAACTTCAAATATTCTGAGACTAAGAGAAAGACACCTATTCCAAAAACCGAAATATTGAGTCACTGCACAAAAACTGTGGCAACAGACTCAAATATACTGTATTTAGAACACAAACCCAGTGCTCATTACCTGTTGTTTTGACTTTCCTTTAATTAATAAAGTGGAGGTTATATGATGTTAATATTAAAAATAATAACTTTTACAAATGTATATACCTGTGGAGCCATCACACAATCATATTATATTTTGCATATCTGCTTATGAGATCATCCATGTTGTTATGTATTTGTTGCTATTTATTGCTGCATGGTAATTCATTGTATGGAAACACTGCAATGTATTTATTCATTTACTTGTTGATAAATATTTGGATTATTTTCAGTTTGGCTATGATAACTAAAAGTATTATGAACATCTTAATACAAGTCTTTGAATGGACATATGTTTTCATTTACCTTGGAAAATTACCAAGGAGTGGGATTTCTGGGATATATGTTAAGTCTGTATTTATAAGATACTGACAAACTATTTTCTAAAATGTATACTATTTTAAATTCCTACCAATAATGTCTAAAAGTTTCAGTTGATCTATATCCTTCCTGGTCAACATTTGGGATTACTGACAATTTTGGCCATTCTGTTGGTGGGTGTTCAGTGATAGCACACTGAGATTTTAATTTGCCTTTCCCTAATGATTATCATATTTTCATATGGTTATTTCCCATCTGTATTCCTTCTTGATAAAGTATCTGTTTAAATCTTTTGCCCAATTAAAAAAATTGCATTATCTTTTTATTATTGAGTTATATGAATTATTTATCATTCAAAATGTATATACATACATTTTAAACAGTTTGTTGGGGTATAATTCACATATCTTGAAGTTATCCATTTCAAGTGTAAAATTCCATGGTTTTTAGTATATTAACAGAATTGTACAAATATCACCACAATCTAATCTGGAATGCTTTAATTACCCCCAAAAGAACACATATCAGCAGTCACTATTTAGTCTTTCCCTGCCCCAAATCCTAGGTAACTACTAATATACTTCATAACTCTTTAGATTTACCTATTTTGATCATTTCATATAATGGAATAATATGTAGTCTTTTATGACTAGCTTCTTTTACTTGGTGTAAAGTTTCCAAGGTTCATCCATGTTGTAGCATATAATACTTCATTCTTTTTTATGTCAAATACTATTCCATTGTATGGATATACCACATTTATCTATTCATCAATTGATTGACATTGGGGTTGTTTCCACTTTTTAGCTATTATAAATAATGCTGCTATAAACATTGTGTACAGGTTTCTGTATGGACATGTTTTCATTTCTCTTGGGAATATAGGTATATGTATGAAAATATTTTCTTTCAGTCTGTGTCTTCCTTTATGATTTATTTTTTTGCCATCACCATTTATCCCCTCTATACCCTCTTCCACCTCTACCCACCCCTTCACCCCCCGTCCCCACACACTGTTGTCCATGTCAATGAGTTTTCTTTCTTTTTTGCTCAATCCCTCCACCCACCCACCCAACAACACCCCTTCACCCCCAAAGATTTCTGCCTGCTCTCTATCTATGAGTCTGTCTGTATTTTGCTTGATAGTTCGGGTTGTTCATTAAATTCAGTGAAATCATATGGTACTTAGTATCTTTTGGAGAGCAAAATTTAAAATTTTATGAAGTTAAATTCATAAATTCTTTTATAATGCATTTATCATTTTTTTTGTGTCTTAACTAGGAAATTTTTGCCTAACCCAAGATTACAAAGAATTTTCTAGATGATTTATAATTTTAGCTTGTATCTAGGTCTATAATCTATTTTGAGACAATTTCTGTGTGTGGTGTGTGGTAAGGATAAAGTTCATTTCCCTGCATATGGATATCTAATACTAGCAGTGTATATTGAAAAGTGATCATTTCACCATTGGATTAACTTGGCACCTTTGGCAAAAATCATTTGACTATAAAAGTGTGCATCTTTTTCTCAACTCTAATTGTTTTCCTGCTCTATATGTCTATTCTCATGCCAATACAATTCTGTATTGTTTACTTAGTTTTACAGTGTCTACAAATCAGGCAGTGCAAGTCCTCCAACTTGATTCTTCTTTTTCAAAATTGCTTTGCCTACTTGAAGTATTTTGCATTTGTATATAAATGTAGAATAAGCCTTTTTATTTCTATAATTATGTGGCTGACGTTTTCATTGAAATTTTATTGAATCATTAAATTTGAAATAGATTGACACAGTAATATTACATTTTCAGATCCATAAACATGGACTATCTCTTCATATTTTTTACATCTTTATTTTTTTCAGCAATGTTTCCTAGTTTTCAGTGTACAAATTTTGCCCATATTTTTCTAAATATTTTGTATTTTTAATGGTACTATTTTTATAATTAAATTTTCATTTTATATCACTACTATAGACTAGTAGAGTATGATTGATTTTTGTATAATGACCTTGTATTCTGTAACTTTGCTCTCACCTTTCTTAGTTGCTTTATTTTTGTAAATTCCTTGTTTTCTACATATATAACCAAGCTGTCTGCAATGCAGTTTTACTTCTTTTTCTCCCCAATCTGTATGCCTTTCATTTCTTCTTGTCATGCTGCATCTGGTGGGGCCTCTAGCACAATCTCTATATATAAAAAGCCAATGTCCATGACGACCAAACAACTGGTCACCATGAGGTGCATTGAGCACCTCTCAGTCCCTCTCCCCTGGACTGTGAGCGGGGCGGGGTAGGACTGGGGACTGGCAAGCGGGCTGAACTGCTGACCTCTTGGTCCCTGCCCCTGGCCCATAGACTCCGATGGATCAGTGATGGAGAATGGGGAAATCAGGGTGCGTGGCAGGAGGACTGGCTGGCTGTCAGGCTGTTGGGATCACTACCTCTTCCCTGGCTGCTGGGGGGCTCAGGCCTGCGGGAAAGTAGGCGCCGGCAACTTCACATCCATGTGCACGCGCCAGGCTGGCCGCTGATGGAATGTGCTGCCCACTTGGGACTGCTCACGCCAAGGTGAGTATGTTGTGGGCACGCCCTGCAGCTTCTGTCAGCGCCTCAAGCCCCAGCAGCAGTGGAAGTGGCGGAAGCAGTGGCAGTGGCAGCGGCGGCACCCATGTGAGCGGCCCTGAGCGTTCCATCAGTGGCTGGCTTGGCGCATGTGCATGGAGGTGAAGTCGCCAGCACCTGCTTTCCCATAGGTCTGAGCCCCTGAGCAACTGGGGATGAGCTGGTGATCCCAATGGCCTGACAGCCCTGCAGCAGAGGCAGCGTTTGGCCTGGGACTGGTGAACGGGCAGAAAATAACCCTGATCACAAGAGGCTAGGCCCTAGGGACCCTACCCACATGATTTTGTGTGCTGGGCCTCTAGTCCTAATATATCAAAACCCAGGGTCCATAACCACCAACCAAGGGCTCAACTGAACACCGGAAGTCAGTCATGCAGCACTGACTGATGCAAGTGCAGGTATGGTGACCCAGCACTGACTGCTGAGGGGGCTGTGGATCAGGCCTGGAGAGAGGCCCGAAGAGAAAGGCAGGGTCTGATCCACAGCCTCTGTGGCAGTTGTTGATCAGCCCTTGCCTCTCTCTTTCTCTCTGGGCTTTGCCAGCAGCCACACCTGTTTCTCTCTGGGCCTCAGCGGGGGCTGCTAATCAGCTCCACCTTTCTGATCAGGCCTGGAGATAGGCCTAGAGATGCAGACTGGCATAGAAACTGACCAATCAGAACCAAATCTGGGTGAAATGTGAGGAGCCAATGGCTGCCTAGGAGGCGGAGCTTTTGACGCTGACTGGCATAAAAACCGACCAATCAGAACCAAATTGGCTGGCAGGAGAGGGCAGTTGGGGGTGAGATAAGGCCAGCAAGGGAGGGCCATTGGGGGCAAGATCAGGCCAGCAGGGGAAGGCCATTGGGGGCAAGATCAGGCTGGCACGGGAGGACAGTTAGGGGTTATCAGGCAGGCAGAGGCAGTTGGGGGCGAGATCAGGCCATCAGGGGAGAGCAGTTGGGCATGAGATCAGGTTGGCAGGGGAGGGCAGTTAGGGGTGATCAAGCAGGCAGGCAGAGGCAGTTAGGGGCGATCAGGCAGGCAGGCAGGCAGGCAGGCAGAGGGGTTTGGGGCAATCAGGCAGAGGCAGTTAGAGGCGATCAGGCAGGCAGGCAGGTGAGCGGTTAGGAGCTAGCAGTCCCAGATTGTGAGAGGGATGTCCCGACAGGGATCGGGCCTAAACCGGCAGTTGGACATCCCCCAAAGAGTCCCTGATTGGAGAGGGTGAAGGCTGGGCTGGTGAAACGCCCCCCACCCCTGCCCCATGCACAAATTTTATGCACTGGGCCACTAGTGTTTAATAAAAGTGTGAGAGCAGACATTTTTGCTTTTTTAATAATTTTAGGAGAAAAGCATCTAATTTTTCACAATTATACATTAACTATCGGTTTTCTGTGATGCCCTTTATCAGGTTGAGGAAATGCCCTTCTATTTATGGATTGCTGAAAATTTTATGACTTGGTGTTAAAGTTCATTAGATACTTCTTCAATACCCATCGAGACAATCGTATGGTTTATCTTTTGGCTCTGTAAATATGATGAGTTACATTAATTGATTTCCAAAAGCCAAACCAACCTTGAAATTCTGGGATAAATCCCACTTAGTCATGATGTATTTTCCTTTTGATAAAATTGTTCAAATTGATTTTCTAATATTTTGTTAAGGATTTTGCATTTATATTCATGAGAAATACTGGTGTGGTTTTGTTTGTTATAATATCATTAACTGGTTTTGTATAAGGTTAATGCTGGCTTTACAGACTAAGATGGTATTTTCTCCTCTTCTATTTTCTGGATGAGTTTGTGTAGAATTGGTATGTCTTCCTTAAGTATCTGGTAGTATCAACCTGTGAAGCCATTTGGGCCTGGTTTTCTTTGAGGAAGGATTTTCAACTAGAAATTTAATTTCTTTTATATTTAACTATTCAGGTTATCCATTTCTTTAGTGAGTTTTGGTATTTCGGGTCTTTCAAGAAATGTGTTTTCGTCGAAGTTGTCAAATTCATTGGCATACAATTCATAGTGTTTTCTTTTTATTCTTTTACTCTCTAGGATCTGTAAAAATGTCTCCACTCTCATTCTTGACGCTGGTAATTTGTGTTCTCTTTTCTTTGATCTATTTGGGTAGAGGTTTATCAATTTTATTAATCTTTTCAAAGAATCAGGTTCTGATTTCATTGTTTTACTCCACTGTTTTTCTGTTTTCTATGCCATCCATTTGTCTTTTATTATTGCCTACTTCCTGCTTGGTTTGGATTTAATTTTATTACTTTTTCCAGTTTATTAAGGTGGAAGCTAGATTATTGAGTCCTCTATTTGTTTCTAATATAAGTATTTGTTACAAGTTTTCTTATATGTACTGCTTTTGCTGCACACAAGTTCTGATATGTTGCATTCTCATTTAGTTCATATTTTATAATTGTTTTCTTAATTTTTACCCATGGTTTACTTAGAAATATGCTGCCAATATCCAGTAATTTGGGGGGAGGGTTCCAGATATATTTGTTAGTATAATTCTTTTGTATTCAGAGAAAACACTTTGTTTGCAATTCTTTTAAATTTGAGAATTGGTTAATGGTCCATAATATTGTTTCTCTTTATGAACATGTGTTGTTGGGGGAAAAAAAAAGGTTTTTGAATGGAATGCATAGAGCAGTGCTGCCATTTTTTTTTTTAACTTTCAGAGACAAAGTCCATATTGTGATTGTCCTAATATACACTCCCATTGATCTTAAAAGAATAAATGTGTTCTAAGTGTACATTTTCATGTTTCCAAGGCATATCTTAAGTTTGCACATATATTTATAAAACCTCATGCCCTCTTTTTTTTTTTTTACCACATTATGAAATGTATATTGGTCTTGTTGACATTTTCTACTCATATTCTTTAAGGCCAGATTAGAGTTTATATGTAGATAGCATAAATTATTCTTACATGAGATGTGATATAGGCTAGTTAAGAGCATGAATCTTAGAGTCAGATAAGCCTGTGTTCAAATCCATATTCTGATACTTCAATTGTATGTGTCAATGGGCACATAGTCTTCAAATTCTGTAAGGCTTTTGTGAAAATTAATTTTGATAATAGCGAAGCACTTCTGCATGGCACAAATAAATAACATATGGCATTGTTGTTATGCATTTTGAGGGAATACTGGGAAGTGTTCACATGTTTTACTTTTCAAAAACTTTTCTGATAATGCCTAGATTCCTATATTAGCCATTTATCCACATGTATTAAGCACTGCCTTCTCTTAGCTTAATAGGGTAGCCGTTCTCAGTGACAGAAGAAATGAAGCAACCTGACTTTAAGGAGCACCTAGTAGTGTGAGGCTATAAAAAGGGAACTGAGTCCTAAAATAAAGTCTACTAGGACTGGTCTATCACTTCTGTGGGAGGGAATCATATCATATATCCACAGGCCCTGAATGCCTATATCATGTAACATGAAGTAAAACACCAGAAATACACCTAGAAATAAACTCTCAAATCAGAACAGTATGACAATAAAAAAAGTGTAATTTAGTATTTGTCTCTTTTGTCTAGTGTAATAGGACCTGTGTAAGAAAATTACTAAATTGCTGGAATCATTTAACATATATATTCTCGATTAGAAGCAGAATAGTGTAAACATAGCTGAGCTATGTTAACATGCAAATTATATTTTCATTCAATGTTGTACTTACTGGTGCCAAGCACTCTGTGAGGCACAGAAGATGTGAGAGTAACTATGGTAGACATGGCCTCTATTCCTAATGGGGAAGAAATATGAATAACTGCCTAAGTGCTATTATAAAAAAGGTACAAGGAGCTGTGGGAGTACAGAGGAAAGGCATCCTAAACTCAGGCTTCCCTGGAGTGACCTGAAGGATGAGAAGTCTTGGATAAAGAGTTCAGGATTTCAGGAAGAGGGAGCAACCTCTGAGGAGGCCTTTAGGTGTCAATTCTGACCTTCCCAGAAAGAGCCCCAAGAACATCTATAATTTAGCGATGAATGTATAAAACATTTAGTTTGTTACCCAAACACAGCCCAACATAAATCAAGTGCAGAAAGACAGTGTAATACCCCATTTCACAGAGTTTTCCAAAGAAAATCATGATAAGGATTAAAAGATGACAGCAGGTCAGGCTTGTTGATGCATTTTATTGTGAGATGGGGGAGTCTGGTAAAAAACTAGAAAATGATCATGGTGTAACAAGGAACTTAAAAATGAAGAGTCAGATTTTGTAACTTACATACATGAATACAGGAACAAATTGGCACAAAATGTTAAACATTGTTCCCAACACTGTTTATATAAGGTTATCCTAATTTGGCTTACTAAGGAAATGAGAGTTTTATGGTTAGGCTATCTCTTAATAAAACTGCAGAGCATCATGCTATTAGTCACACAGTGAATTTCAAAATTTAAGAGTTTTATATTAAAACCTGGGTAAAGGTAAAATGACTTGATTGTAGTTGTAAAACTAATACATTCTCATTTAAATTCTTTTCTACAGTCCCAAGGCAAGTATAAATGTTAACATAACACTGTTAAATCAAATCTCAATGCAAGAGAACCAATTGCATCTCTACTTTAAATCTTATCAACTTTCCAAATTTTCATACTAAAATATATTATTGTATTAATACAAACTACAGTATTATACACTACACTGTGTAATAAATAAAGAAATATAAAAATAAGACACATAAATATAAAAGTTTTCTAAAACTAAAAGTACATATGTCAGTAAGAAGGGTATTAATACTGCCAAATTTGAAGACATACAGTACAAAAATGTTGCACAGATCTATAAACTAAAAGAAATAAAATAATACTGATAGGTAAAAATCAGCTAATGTTGTTAATAAACTGGGTCCATAATAACTAACATTTGGAAACAGTTATGAGACAAATAACAATGGCATTTCCAAGTCAGAAATGCAAGTACATGGATTAAGCAGATTAGAAAATTTCCCTTTCATTTCTGTAGAGAAATTCTGAAAGTCAATTAACACAAAATGGATACTGAGGAATTAAAAGATGAAATGTCCCAGTGTTTCAGTTTCTCTGACAGTCAGTGGTTAAGTTTTATTTTGGAATTTTGATAAAACGAACAAATCAACAAATGCTAGTTATTGTAGGCCACACATTGAATGAAGGCGGTTTAGAGCCTTAAAAATACTGATAAATGGCACTTACAGCACACAGGTCTTGCTTAAGGCCAAAGGAGATACAAAGCTTCATATCATATCCTTCATATTTGTTACCACATACTCAAACACAATTACAAACACTGATTGAGAAGACTCTGCTGTCCTTACCGGTATTAACACTGTTAGTCCCTGCAATCAGAACCCAATGACAATCTTTTGAATTCTATTTTTAAACCACACGAGTAAGAAACTTCTGTCCTTCTACTGGCTGCTTTCTTAAGGCTAACAATACACTTTAAATGAGAATACACTCTACTCTGACATCTAAATATTAGAAAGTACTACCTTTGAGACTGAATTTATAAAAGGTAGTTAGCACAATTTGGAACTGCATTATACTTCTTTATGAAGGGGATTTTGTAGTGCAGAAGTTCTCACATAAAAAAAAACATAATAAAATACTGAAGTGGATTCAGCATATGTTTACCAATAAAAAATTATAAAATTTCTCCCAATTGTACAGCTTAAGAATAAACCAACATAAGAGTGATAATTAATACTGATAAAATGAAACAGTGCTAGATGTTTAATCAGTTTTCTTTAACCTGTTACATCTTTGCTTTCTGAGTCATTAAAGTTTTCTAATCTGCTTCACGTTTCAAACTTGTCCCTAACTTTGAAAAATGCACGAAAAATTACTAGGTCTGAGGTTCAGGCACACCTGGATTTTTTTGTGTTTTTTTTTTTCTTTTTTTTGTATTTTGTATTTTTTTAAATTTTTACTTTACACAGTAGTGAACAGAAATCACAGTATTCAGGTTACTGTGTTTCCATGAAAAGCATGTATAATATAGAACAAACTTCATTACCAATTAGAATTTATTTTCCTTCTAGAAAAACTATTAGGCTTCATTTGTTTTTTCTTCAGACACTTGCTCACTATCCTCACTTACTTTTTGTTCTAAGCTGCTCACTTGATTTACAGCTCCATCATTCTTCATGGCACCTTCAGTTTTTGCTTCTTCTCCCTCATTCTCTGCCCCTTCTTCCTTCTCTTCCATCTCTACTTCCTCCTCCTCCTCCTCTACTTCTTCCTCCTCCTCCTCATCTACTTGTGGTTTTTCACATTCTTTTTCTTCCTGCAGTTCTTCCATCTCTTTATCCTCTTCCTCCTCTTCCTCTTTTTCACTGTCTTCATCCTCTTCCCTTGTCAAACTCTCTCTCTCATCTGAGTCAACCTGTGAGGGAGATGCCCTTGCACCAACATGCTCACTCATTAGGACCTCAGGTCCTGCTTCTTCCTGCTCAGTGCTATCACGTTCCTCTGCTTCTCTCTTGCAATAGGAGTAGCGATGATTCATGTGTTGAGAATAAGACCCAGAGTGTGAGAAACGCTTTCCACATTTGTCACATTGATAGGGCTTTTCTCCAGAATGTAATCGCATGTGTTCAATCAAATGATGTTTGTGTTTAAATGCCTTTTTACAGATTCCACACTCATGGGGTCTTTTACCTGCAAAAAATAAGACAGCTATGAAATAGAATGGTGGTTTTAAGCAAATAAAATCCTTACAAAGCATTTCAAGGCACTTCAGATTGTGAAAAGGTTTATAGACTCATTTTTAAAAAGTCTGTTAGGTTTATCAACATACCTGTGTGTTCATATTTATGTCTCAATAATGAGCTACTCTTCTGGAATATCTTATCACACAAATCACAAGCATACATTCCATTTTCTGTCTTCCGCATTTTCTTTTTGGGTGGTGTAGAATCAGAGTCATTCTGATCCTCTACATTTGATACTCCTTCTGAGCTAGTGTCTTGCCTTTCATCCTAAAGGAAAAAAAAAAAGGAATAAGAAAATTTAATTTAAATTTAAAAGATGCAAGAGACATAAATAAAAGTATAGGTTAAATAACTACTTTGATTTATACTTTCAACAACTTGATCAAAGCAAGCACACTGCTTATCACTGCAAATGGGCTCCATCAGTGATGTTAGATGAGAGGTGGGGGCTAATGTAGATGAAAGTGAAGTTGGGGGCAATATAGTCACAACTGTAACAAAAACATATGGTTAGGTCAACTGGCACTGAAAGGAAAGGACACCAAAAAGAAAAAATGTAAAATGTGTGGTAACAAAATTTACTTAGTTCCCTGTGAATCATTACTTCATGAGAAATTTGCAGAAAATTTTAACTTTGAGTTTGTTAAATAATCACTAATATCTAACTGCATCCTTTACTTTCATCTTTTCATTCTGGGTTTCACTAAGCAAAAATTAAGATTATATTTTTAAAGGTGGTCTTCAAACTGTACCTTTTAGAGCTTCAGAGTCCTGTGAACTAACTTCTATGGTCTCCTTGAAAAGAGAATTTTACTCTATCATTTTCTAAGGACCAAGAGGAAAAACAATGCAAGGATATTTTTAAATAAGAATACTTGTTAGTCAAAATGAATCTTTAGAATTTCTGTGTAATAAAAACATTTCAGGCAGTCTCAGGGAGATAATTTTGTGTAGGAGGTCCTTGAGTAGGTAGGATAATCCTACAGGGATCTTGTAGTAGAATTGGTCCCCTAAGATCCTTTTGTGTCTTTTCTAATGTCTTCCATTCTGTTACCTCTAAACCCACAAATTTTCTAAAAGTTTAAAGGTTTTCCACAACATTTCTTACAGCTTTGTAAGGTAGGAGAGGAGCAGTCATCTGTCTGGGTCATTTCTGAGCTGCCAGTGAGTGCTAAGTAAGTTGGCTTCACTTTCACTGCTACTTGATCTAGTCATAATTAAGTGAAATGTTAGTGGTTCACCATCTATTATTAAAAGGTGTGCATTATGTTCTATACACTAAAAATTTAGATGAATTTACTGGTCATATGAAAAGTTTTTTGAGTCATCACAAATTACCGAAAACCCAACTGGTAGCAATATTTAAGGGGAGGGGGGAGAATATTAAACACATTTGAACATGTTTGGATAAAGGATGAAATCATTTTATTCAATAAAAAAGTGATGGGGAAAAAATGGAGAGACATGTTAGTGAAAACAAAAACCTGGACAATGAAATATACTACAATCACAAATAATATTTCTACCCAGAACTATCATGAATTTTGGGAGGAAGTTAAAAAGAAAAATGCATATAATGATTCACAATCATATTTCCTCATATATATTAATTATTATATAACTGAACATTGTTTAATCACAGCTCATAAAATGATCAGTAAATTTACTAGCTGAGTTCTTAATATACTTAATTCTGTTTAATTAAAGCCTTTTTAAAACAGAGTTCTTAACACATAAAAAGTGACAGCTAAGTTTGCTTGTTGTGGAATGTCTGTGAATGGGAACATATTTTAATTTATTAATGATCATAATCAAGGCAGAAATCATTATAAAAAGAGAAATCCAGTTAGTGAGTATTCCCATTTTTCTTCTCTGTCTCTAGCTTCAAACAGTCAAGACTTTAGCTGAGACTTATCAACCATTTTTCACAGTAGACTAACACTTTAAACTTTAGTTAATAACTATACCTTGGATTAGGAAACAACTAAAGACATGATGCTACTAAAGTTAAAGCAAAAACTCATCTATTTACTTTTAAAAGTGACAGTTTGTAGCAACCTGCATGGCTCTATAAAAACTTCATTTTCCAGTTTCTTTTTGTTCATTTCCAAAATGTACAATATTTCTTTTTTTTTAAGTATATTTTTATTGACATTTTACAGAGAGGAAGGGTGAGGGATAGAGATCCAGAAACATCAATGTGAGAGAAACATCGATCAGCTGCCTCCTGCACACCCCCCACTGGGGACTGAGCCCGCAACCAAGGTACATGCCCTCGACCGGAATTGAACCCAGGACCCTTCAGTCCATGGCCCGATGCTCTATCCTCTCAGCCAAACCAGTCAGGGCAAAATGTACAATATTTCTAAGCTTAAAATTTTCCACTTAAATGTTAGAAAAATATCACATTTTCCAAAATTTTTACTGCTGCTTGTTAAAATAAATTTGTAATATTGATAAATAAATTTAAAAATAAATAAGTCAAACTAACATTTTACTAAACAGGTTTGGGATGGGAGCCTTTTTTTTTTTTTTTTTTTTTTTTTTTTACCTGATTTCCATTTGGCTGGATCACTTTCAAGGGTGGTTCCTGGACTGCAGAGCTGACTGTAGTAGAGTATGTGTAAGCCACCTGGGGAATCAGAATAGTCTGCTTATTGGCAGCTAGTGCTCTTAAGCATGGAACACTGTTCTGGTCAGCAATGGCCACGATTGTGGGTAACTGGGCAGTAACTGTAGGTATAGCAATATTTATGGGGTTGGCACTTGGTGGGATTACGTTTACAACTGGTACTGAGTCTGTAACACAACTGTCCTTTTGTGGCTCCTTTTTTGCACAAGACAAGTTCAAGGGTTCTTCCTGGACAGAATAAACACTGTTGTGGTAAACACTAGTGATAGTTGACCTTTCCAATAATTCTCCCTGTTGCTTTGGTAGTGAAAGATCAAGAGGTTCTACTTGTGGCTCTTCTTGTGCACCTTCTGCTGTGTACAAGTAACCCTGTGTATTTCTGGATGAAGAAAGGTTTAGAGGTGATGGGGAGGATGTAATACTTCTGGAACCATTGATGGTTGATCCCACTGGTAAAACTGGAGAGTTAGTCATCTTCAGAGGACTTTGTAGATTTATTGTGCTGTCCTTAGATTCATTTGCATTTGTAGACTGAGGATGATCATTGTTCTTTGCAGAGACATTTACTTTGCCTGGTTCAGGAGAAGATGGTTCAGAAGACTGCACCGAAATCTGTCCAGCTTGCATCTTTTCAAACCACTTTTTTACTACATCCAGTGGTAGGTTTACTGAATCAGCAATTTTTGAGAGCTCTTCTGCACTTGGTTGTGCATTCAAAGCATAATATGCTTTTAGAAGAGACAAGAGGTTCTTTAACGGTGGCTGACTGGGAGACAAATTGCCATCTCCAGAACCTGATGAAGCAGAAGATTCAGGCTTCTCAGCTTCCGGTGCAGGCAGTGGAGGAGGCTGAGCAGGCTGCTTTAGGTTATAGTGCTTTAATTCTGGAAGTGCATTAATATCTCCTGGACAATCATCACACAGAAGGCAAGTGCTATCGTTCACCCCTCCTTCAAAGCTTTTGTCCTTCTCAGATTTAACAGTAAGATCTTCTGGTAACTTTTCACTTTTGCAACTGTTTGTTGGGACTGGATTTTCTTTTTTTAAATTTTGAGGAACAACTTGAAGTTGGCTAGGCTGCTCAAGACTATAGTTAATGATAATTTTGGTTGTCCCATCTTGATCAACCAAAGGAAGACTGATGGCTGAAATAACAGAATGGCCACCCTGCTGTATGGATGAAGCACTGATTGTTTCTTGTTCTTTGGATGCAAGATTGGCTTGATTATTCTCCAAAACTTGCCTAATTACATTACCATCTACTGCCACTTTAAGTACATTCTGAATATCACTTAAATTGATACTTATGGGAGACACCAAACCAACTGTTGGCAGAACAACAGCTTGCACCACACCCTGAGAACTGGTTGCCTGTAATGGGCCACCACCACTAAAAACCCCATTTTGTAAAGGGGTTGAACAATTGATTCCTGAAGCAACCACTATGGGTTTGAATTCATAATCCACAGGTTCAGTTTTAATTTGGTTTACAGAAAGTTGTTCTTGAAGGGGTTTATTCTCTATCTTTTGCCGTATTTGTGGTCGTGTAGGACTGCCTGGTGATGCTGAAAGAGATGGTGAGGAACACTGAGATGCCTTGAGTCCTGTTCTTGGTCGCCCATTCACAGGCATCAAGCTGATACATTTCTTACTGCTTATGTGTGAGCTATAGGAACCAGAATGAGAAAAACGTTTCTTGCAGTTTGGGCATTCATATGGCTTCTCTCCTAAACAATAACAAAAAATATATATTTATAAATTTTTATGTTTCCACATTGTCCCTAAAACAAACATAACCATTTAAAAGGATTTCCATGTATGCTTGATAAATAAATTTTATTTAAAATAAATTAAATTTTATTTAAAATCATTTTAAGTTCAAAACCCACATAAATGTTATAAACACTAGTAAAACTTTAGTCTGACCTACATGTGCTAATCAATAAGGGAATATACTCTGCATATGTGTGTAATATTTCTGCCAACCTTTAAAACTTCAAAACATTCTCAAATACCCAAAATACATTACAACCTACTCTTCCAAGTATTTTTTTTCTTATTCTGTCTCACCAATGTAATTTTCTCTATTTCAATCTACTTAACCACCTGTAGGATAAACTAGTATTAGAGGAAAGAAAAGTAAATGAAATATTCCATAAAACTTAACAAGTATGAATATCTCTGACTGTATGAATCATATAAATATCTCTTTCCTATATCTATAAGGTTTCATTGAAAAGATCTTTCTCAATGGGAATAAAACTATAAATATAAGGTACTTCTATAAGCTGTAACTTATTAAACTGGGATGTATGTACTCCTGGAGATAAAAGGCAATGTTCTGGTGGGTATGCAAAGCAACTTGGATTTCAATTTTAGTGACAGTGGTTATGGTAACTTAAAATATTTTTATATTAACACACAGATTATACTATGTTGCACAAATGCAACTTGTAGAGGCCTCCTTTTAAGTTGTTTCCCTAGACCAGTGGTCGGCAAACTGTGGCTCGCAAGCCACATGCGGCTCTTTGGCCCCTTGAGTGTGGCTCTTCCACAAAATACCACGGCCTGGGCGAGTCTATTTTGAAGAAGTGGCGTTAGAAGAAGTTTAAGTTTAAAAAATTTGGCTCTCGAAAGAAATTTCAATCGTTGTACTGTTGATATTTGGCTCTGTTGACTAATGAGTTTGCCGACTACTTCCATAGAACTTCCATGGGTACAAGGCATTTATTCTTCTTAGCTGTTAGGGATACTTTAGTAGAAAATTTGAGAAGCACTGAGCTAAGTGGACTATTTCATACCACCCTAATTTTTCACATATTAATTTATAGTTATAGTTCATTAATTTATAAGTTAAAGGCTACAGACTACCAGTTTCAGAAATAAGACTGAAACCTCTGGGTTTTGTGTGCCATTTATACCTTGCACCTATTACAGTGCAGGGCACACAGATGCATACTAAACCTTTTTAAAAAAAGATTAATGAATAGCTAACTATTGAATTATGAAATGTAGTGGTACTGATTTATCCACTCAATATTAAAGTAAAGCTCTTTCTCTCCCCCCTTTTTAAAAGAATTAAAATAAAAGCATTGAGAAAGTCAAAATAACCTCTCCTAGTTATGTGATTTTAATTTGTCAAGTTTAAAAAAAGTGAGTTATGTTTGCTCAAAAATTTGATTACTTGAAGAATCTGATATCAGAATTGAAAGGCAGCCCAGAAGTCCCCTAGTACAGTCTCTTCTCAATGGAGACTTCATTTTATATCATACTTGACATTGTATATTCTCTGCTGAAACTCCTTTATTAAGAGGAGGTTACTGCTGCTAGGCAACTCTGAAGATGGTCCAGTTTGGTCTTGCTGAGGGCCATGGATTTGGGTTCAGATCCTAGGTCTGCCATATACTATTTTCTTAACCTTTCCAAGCCTCAGTGTTTTGGTGTGTAAATAAATGTAGATATACTCTCACTGGCTTATTATAATTACACTAGTGGCCTTGTGTAAGGATTTGTGCACTTTGAAAGAAAATTAATTAGAAGAAAGGTTCGTGCGGTAATTATGTTACTGCAAAAAATTACATGTCAAAATAGTGTATATATATAGTATCTATATATATAAAAGGGTAAGTGACTGACCATATGTCCATCTGACCGACCGACCAGCTGGTACATATGACATGCACTGGCAATTTAAAAATAAACGTTGACTTGCACAAGGAAAATTTTCTCATCGAATTTCTTAATAATATTACTCCTTCGGGAATTGTGTCATAAATTAAAATTGAAAGTGGGTGCAATCATCATGCTACTGAGAAATCTTAATAGTAAATGGGGTCTTTGTAATGGTACTAGATTTATTATCAAAAGATTGCAACCTAACATAATCGAAGCTGAAGTATTAACAGGATCTGCAGAAGGAGAGGTTGTTCTGATTACAAGAACTGATTTGTCCCCGTCTGACACTGGCCTCCCATTTAAATTAATTGGAAGACAGTTTCCCTTGATGCCAGCATTTGTGATGACTATTAATAAATCACAAGGACAAACTCTAGACAGAGTAGGAATATTCCTACCTAAACCTGTTTTAGGACATGGTCAGTTATAAGTTGCTTTCTCTCGAGTTCGAAGAGCATGTGATGTTAAAGTTGTACCCTCCCCTGCCTTCCCACTGTAGTTTGACAGTCTGTTCAAAGCTTCTTTGCAGGGGAGTGTTGCGGGCGGGGCGGGGGGGGGGGGGGCGGTAAGGTATCGACCAAAGGACTTGTATGCATGCATATAAGCATAACCAATGGACACAAGACACTGGGGGAGGGGTGTGTGAGGGCATATGCCAGGGGGTAGGGGAGGCTGGGGGGAGGTCAATGGGGAAAAACAGAGACATATGTACTACTATTTGTAATACTTTAAACAATAAAATAAAATTTTAAAAAAAGTTAAAGTTGTAAATACTTCATCACAAGGGAAATTAGTCAAGCACTCTGAAAGTGTTTATACTCTTAATGTGATGTACAGGAAGATATTAGAATAAATTTAATCAACTTATCAGTCATTGTTTTGAACAATGTTGTTTTTATATCATGTTTTTGTTGTTTTTATATCATATCTTCGTTGTTGTTATATCATGTTGTTGTTTATTTATTAATCAATTTATCAATCATTGTTTTCATCAATGTTGTTTTTGTCATTTTTATATGTCTTTGTTGTTTTTATATCATGTTGTAATTGTTTATTAATTAATTAATTTATATATTATTTTCATATACATTTTACTGCTTTTCTTTCATCTCTGACACTTCTATTATAGAGAAAGGGCGAATAGTGATATTAAAATACTTTGTATTTTAATTTTATAATACTATACCATATATACTATTTTGACATGTAATTTTCTACAGCAACGTAATTACCACATGAATCTTTCTTCTAATTAATTTCCTTTCAATGTGCATGAATCCGTGCACCAGGCTACTAGTAGTATTATAAAATTGAAACACCCATGCGATTGGCACCAGCGAGAACTTTATATGTAGCATGCATGGGTCAGAAATTGCCAGTGCGCCATCATATGTACTGGCCTGTCAGTCGGTGGGACGGTCGATGAATAAATCGCAATGTGGTTCACAATGAATGTCAACAAGAACAATGAAATTCACAGTTGACAATGACAGATCGAAACACACGCGTGTGATTGGCACCAGCGAGAGTTTATATGTATCGCGCATGCACAAGTCAACGTTTATTTTTAAATTGCCAGTGTGCATCATATGTACTGGCCGGTCGGTCAGACATACGGTCACTTAGCCTTTTATATATATAGATAAGACTAGTGGCCTGGTGCATGAAATTCGTGCGGGGGGGGGGAGGGTGTCCCTCAGCCCGGCCTGCACCCTCTCCAATCTGGGACCCCTCAGGGGATGTCCAACAGCTGGTTTAGGCCCGATCCTACAGGGATTGAACATCCCTCTCAAAATCTGGGACCACTGGCTCCTAACCGCTCGCCTGCCTGCCTGCCTGATTGCCCCTAACTGCTTCTGCCTGATCGCCCCCTAACCGTTCCTCTGCCGGCCTGATCTCCCACAACTGCCCTCCCCTGCCATCCTGATAGCCCCCAACTGCCCTCCCCTGCCGGCCCAACTGCCTCTAACTGCCCTCCCCTGCCACGACCCACCTCCTCCGCCAGGACCTGCCTCCACCGTGCGAGGTGGCGGAGACACCAGGACTGGCCTCCTCCGTGCTGTGCAGAGCCGCGGGACCCCCAGGCCTCACTGTGCGGAGCAGCTGCCGGGCCCCCCTCCACTGTGCATGCGGCCATCTTTTGGTGGCCATCTTGTGACAGCCATCTTGTGATGACATAACATGCAAGGGCCACCTAGGCTTTTATTAGTATAGATAATACAGTGAAACTTAGGGTGCTCTCACTAAATGTTAGTGATTCTTTGAAAAAGCATTCCACTGAGATACAGGTTCAATCATTTTGATATGATGCCTACTTACTTCCCTGTGCTAGTTTGCCCTTCTAATGCCACAAAGAACAAGTCCAACTTTTCTTCTACAAGCCAGACTTTCAAACTGATAAAGAGTTGTCATATGTACATCCTTAAACACTCATGGGACATGGCTTTTAGAACCCTCACCCACTTTTTAACTCACCTCTGGAAATTCTCCAGTTTATCAATATCTTTCCAATAGGATGCCTGTAATGTGATTTAATACTCAAAATGCATCAGATAAATATTTCTAGGAATGGTAAAACACGGGATATGATCTAGCATTTCTCTATTTTAACATTTTTAAATTATTTGATAGCATTTTTAGATGAGCTACATGTTTGTTCTCTTACTCTCTTAATTCTCTTGTTCACTGGGAAAATAAGCATCTACAATATAGCTTATTCTTATCTTTACAAACGGAGGTAGAGAAGCACAATGGGTAAAGACAATGGCTTTGAAGTCAGGATGCATTAGTTAATTGACTATGGACAAGTTAATTAAGCTCTCTGAGACTCCATTTTTTCTAATCAGTAAAAAAGGAGGAGATCGTAGCATCTACCTCATAGGGTTATTGTTAGGACTACATACAAACAAATACAAATAACTAGAATGTGGCTTTACATAGTTAAGTGTTCAATACATGTTAGTTATCATTATTGTTGGGAATACTCTAATATTTTTTGTTAGAAAGTCTGTAGAACAATTATTTGAAAGCCAAAGTCACTATGTTTGTTAGAAAACCCCTACTTTCTAACTTCGTAGCTTTATGGTGTATAGCTAAAGTACATCACTTAATTTATCAATTTAGATTAGTGTTTGCAACTATCAAACCCTGGAGGTGACATCAGTAAGTTGTGCTGCTCAAAGTTAAATGTACTATGAATATTAAGGTTGTTTTTTTATTTAAGAGATGGGTGTTTGGTTACATCTGATGTAAACATTTTCCAAGTTAAAATTAATATAAGGCTATGGAACAAACCCAAGTTATTTTCTGGGGAGGATCATAGCCCACGGGCAGGTGCTATTTTGTCTCACCTCAGAGTAGAGGTGTGGTGGCCTCTTGCTCCATTACAGCTTAATTCCCACATGCAGAGCTCAAATGATGGCTGACACAGGACTCTGCAGGGGGTTCATTTTATGGGTATCAGAAGATAGCAACAATCAATATAATTTTAGGGAGTATAATTGAGGACCATGATCCTTAATACTTTTTAAAAGTTTACTGAAGGATATGCAGTCATCCATTATTAGATACTTTAAACAGTGCTTTTAACACTATGATGGACCACTTGTGTGTTTTTTCTTTCATTTTTTGATTTAAATTTACAAACTACTATAGACCAACATTGTGTAAAATAAAATGAAATTGTCACAGCATTGTCTTGATATATAACAGTTTGTAAATGCTTCCTCTTGTTACCATATTTAAAGAACCGGTAATAAGTAGCTTGCAAATTGCTACCAGTTCTGGGGTAACACTGAGTACCCCTGCTCGACATTTTCCTTTGGAATAAAATAGGTTATCAGAGAGCTGTAGACTTAGACTGTTCAAGTAGCCACCCTGGAGAAATGCTTTTTCCTAATTGCACTTTGGTGAAATATCACTGGATTGTGTTGAAGAATATTATTTTAAAAAGAAAATTCTATCAAATTCTCCACCATATTAAGTATATTTCTGAGGATGATATAAGTTGTATTTTGCTCTTTCTTCTTTATGATGCTTCAAGGAACAAGTTTCTCTATAGACTTAGTTATCAGGAAAAAGTGTGCTTTTCCTAGCAACAGATTTCTTTTACTCACGGACACTGGTCTTGGTTACTGATTGCATGTTTCTTACTGCCTAACCCTCAGAGTATAATTTGTGGCCTACTTCTAAGATGTGCAAGGGGTTTCAGAGTATTCCTTTTTATCACATTTGTTACATGCCTGTTTTACTTCCTTAATCTTATTTTCCTTATATATTTCAAAGTAAAATTTCTTGCTGTATTAAAAATATATAAGCCTCATATTAAATAATTTTAAGAACAAGACAGATATTAATATGTAAAGAAAGAGCAGTGCAAGAGTTCTGTGTTCCATGACATGGCCTAAATCTGCATTAGTTTTTTTCTTTAAGATTTTTAAATTGAATTTTAAAGAGAGAGGAAGGGAGAAGAAAAGAGAGAAATATTGATGTGTAAGTGAAATACCCATTGGCTGCCCCCTACATTTCTCCTACTCAGCTGGGGTTCGAGCTTATAAATCCTAGCATATGCCCTGACCCAGAATCTGGCAACCTTTTGGTGCCTGGGGATGACACTCAACCAAGTGAGCCACACCCACCCAGGGCTGCATTAATATCTTATTTTATTTTATTTATTTATTTTGTTTTATTTTATTTTATTTTAATTAATTTCCAGAGAGGAAAGGAGAGGGATAGAGAGATAGAAACATTAATTATGCAAATCATTTACTGGCTGCCTCTTGCATGTCCCATATGGGGGATGGAGCCTGAAACCCAAGCATGTGCCCTGATCCAGAATCAAACCATGAGCCATACCGGCTGGGCTGCATTAGTTTTTTAAACAGCAGCAGCATATTGTTAGCTTAGATAAAGCTCTTGACCATCCAAACTCCTAAAATTTTTCTGTAGTTACTATATACAGTAGCTCCCTACTTACTGCTTGATTGACACTGACAGTTGAATATACCAATGTAGGATCATGTGATTAAATATCAACTTGCTTCCAGATCTGTACTATAATCTTTGGTATGAGCCATGCTTCCCAGCTTTGTATCATCTATAGATCTGATAAATTCTGTTACTCAACTGCAACAGGACCGTATGACATTCACTTTGTACATGAATTTTACTCTAAGCTTTATTTTCCTTCCTCTTCCCCATTTCCACATTTAAAAAAGCTATCCCAAATTAGCTATAACTCTATCAACAACTTCAAATCATCTCTGGTAGGAAGGGAGGTTTATTAAAAATATCCTATATAATAAAGAGGTAATATTCAAATTGACTGTCACTCCAACACACAAGATGGCTGCCCCCATGTGGTCAAAGATGGCTGCCACAAAATGGCCAGCAGGGGAGGGCAGTTGTGGGTGACCAGGCCTTCAGGGGAGGACAGTTAGGGGGGACCCAGGCCTGCAGGGGAGGGCAGTTGGGGTGGACCAGGCCTGCAGGGGAGGGCATTTGGGGGCGACCAGGCCTGCAGGGGAGGGCAGTTGTGGGCGACCAGGTCAACAGGGGAGGGCAGTTGGGAGGAAACAGGCCTGTAAGGGAGGACAGTTGGGGGTGATCAGGCCTGCAGGGGAGGGCAGTTGGGGGGGACCCAGGCCTGCAGGGGAGGGCATTTGGGGGCGACCAGGCCTGCAGGGGAGGGCAGTTGTGGGTGACCAGGTCAACAGGGGAGGGCAGTTGGGAGGAAACAGGCCTGTAAGGGAGGACAGTTGGGGGTGATCAGGCCTGCAGGGGAGGGTAGTTGGGGGGGACCCAGGCCTGCAGGGAAGGACCAGGCCTGCAGGGGAGGGCAGTTGGGGGTGACCAGGTTGGCAGGGGAGGGCAGTTAGGGGCGACCAGGCTGGCAAAGGAGGGAAGTTAGGGATGACTGGGCCAGCAGGGGAGGGCAGTTGGGGGTGACCAGGCCTGCAGGGGAGGGCAGTTGAGGGGGACCAGGCCAGAAGGGGAGGGCAGTTGGGGGGGACCAGGCCAGCAGGGGAGGGCAGTTGGGGGGGACCAGGCCAGCAGGGGAGGGCAGTTGGGGGGAACAGGCTGGAAGGGGAGGGCAGTTGGGGGGGGCCAGGCTGGCAGGGGAGGTCAGTTAGGGGCAACCAGGCCGGCAGGGGAGGGCAGTTGGGAGCGACCAGGCCTTCAGGAGAGGGCAGTTGGGGGGAACAGGCTGGAAGGGGAGGGCAGTTGGGGAGGACCAGGCTGGCAGGGGAGGTCAGTTAGGGGCAACCAGGCCGGCAGGGGAGGGCAGTTGGGAGCGACCAGGCCTGCAGGAGAGGGCAGTTGGGGGCAACCAGGCCTGCAGGGGAGGGCAGTTGGGGGCAACCAGGCCTGCAGGGGAGAACTGTTTGGGGCAACCAGGCTGGCAGGGGAGGGAAGTTAGAGGTGACCGGGCCAGCAGGGGAAGGCAGTTGGGGGTGACCAGGCCTGCAGGGGAGGACAGTTAGGGGAGACCAGGCCTGCAGGGGAGGGCAGTTGGGGGTGACCAGGCTGGCAAAGGAGGGAAGTTAGGGATGACTGGGCCAGCAGGGGAGGGCAGTTAGGGGTGATCAGGCTGGCAGGGGAGGGCAGTTAGGGGCAATCAGGCTGGCAGGGAAGCAGTTAGGCATCAGTCAGGCTGGCACAGGAGTGGTTAGGGGGTGATCAGGCTGGCAGGCAGAAGTGGTTAGGGGCAATCAGGCAGGCAGGCAGGCGAGTGGTTGGGAGCCAGCAGTCCTGGATTGTGAGAGGGATGTCAGACTGCCTAATTAGGCCCAATCCCAGCTAAACGGGCAGTTGGACATCCCTTGAGCGGTCCCAGATTGGAGAGGGTGCAGGCTGGGCTGAGGGACACACACCTCCCCTGTGCACGAATTTCATGCACCGGGCTTCTAGTATTATTGATATGAAAACAGAAGGTTAGAAATAGGATCCTGTGACAGGCTACAAAAGAAAACCTCTACTTTCCAGAAACATTAATGTGTGAAAATAAATGTTTTTGTAAGAATTTTGGTTTGAGAATTTTTAAGTGATGCCTTTAATATTATTTAGCCCCTAATGAGCAATACAGTAAAACTTCCAGAACATTTGAAGTTCCAAAATAATATACAGGTATCACAAACTACCCCTCATAAAGTCACCCAGCTGTACTCTTTTTGTAGGGTGATGTTTGTAAAATGTAAATGTTAATATAACAATTTCCACAAAATAAGCAATGTGCAAATAATTTCCCACTGATTAGCTAATAAATATTTTCATTAAAATTACTTAAATCTAAAATTGCATATAAAAATTAATTGGGAGACTAACATTTTCCGGTGAAATGTGGGGTGCTAAGTTTTCTCTATAGCTTTTGTTCAAATAGACCCTCTGAAGAAATGCAAATATAGTTATATTTGTTTTTAAAATATTTATTTATCTTTATTATTGAAAGTATTACAGATGTCCCCTTTGTGTTTTTTTTCTCATTGACCCCCTCCCCGCACCCCAGGCCTTCACCACCCTGTTGTCTGTGTCTATGGGTTTTATAAAGTTCCCTGGTTAATCACTCCCCACCCCTCCACCCCCACCTTCCCATCTTTGTTTTTATGTTTCTAAAAGAGACATAATATTTTTATCATATAATAATATTAACTTTGTAAGTAATGATTCAGAAAATGATGTGGAATAGGAAGTTGAAATGATGGGAGACCCATTTTTCTTTTCTGTTTTCATTAATACTGCAGGTTCCCTCTTCCCTCATGCTATCTTCCCTTGCTAACTCCACATCACCCCTCAGCATTTCCTATCTGGAGTTCCATTTCTACTTCTGTTTTGTAAATAATGTCTTCATCTCCTTATTTCCTTGTGCAAATTGTACCTCTATATCCTTTTTCGTTCTTAACTGTGCAAAAGAGGCCAAATAATTAACATTCATCAGAAAGCTGAAGCGTTTTTAGGTTGTACATGTATTCTGATAAGGAATTTTTGAATGTGCCATACTATATTAACTTGATATACCTTAGTCAAAGATTAAAACTCCAATAAAATACCATTTATAAAATGAAAATTTCTCCAGAATCATCTGCATCCTAAAAGAAAGCAAGGAGTTTCTAATCATGTGTGTAGATCACATGTTATAATATTTATTTCCATGTATGCTATAGTATTCAAGGTGTAGGAAGATAACAAATATTTACCACTGTGAATTCTTAAGTGCTCTTTTAGATGGTGTTTGTATTTGAAAGCTTTTCCACATTCAGTGCACTTGAATTTACGATTGCCTCCAGACTGTGTCACATGTCTCTGTAAAAAAGAATGGGCATCTTATTTATAAAGCAAAAATATAAAGAACATTCAATTTGCTAAAATGTTCTGGTGATTACTTTGTTTCTTAAAGGCCTCAAATTATAGCAGTTACAAAAACCTAACACTTGAAATATTAGCAAAAAGGAGGGTGATACGGGGAACAGAATTTTGACATAGAGAAAAATCTATACTTTCTAATTTAAAGTATCAGAATCATACTTTATTAAGCAATAATAGTATTTGGCAAAAATAATATATACACTACTAAGAAGTGTAGAGATTAGCCCCCTAATTTGCAGATAAAAAAAATTGAGGTCAAGAACATTCAGTAACCTGTCTAAACTCAATAGAAGAACAAGATCTCCTGAATGGGAGATAAGGCCGGGCTTTTTTTTTTAGTATTTTATCCTCTTATATGTTTGATATTTCTAAATTGTACTTTAATTTGATGATTTAAAAAAAGTTCTTTTCCAGCCAAATATGATTATAATAGCTTCCTGTCTCATTCATCAAATCTTCACTTTATGTATTACAAATATATCCTACACCCATAATCTTAGAAGAACACTGCTTGAATTGATTTGAGCTCGCAAAATGCCTAACTTTGTGAATATCGGGGCCTGGGATACAAAAGTGTTAAGAACCTATGGGAACAAGTTTCTGAGACACAGCTACTTCCTTCACAGCCACTGCCTGGAGGAGTTGTACAGATTTCTTGTTTCAAAATTGCAATCTCTTCTTAAACCAGCTCTCATATCTTGCTTTGGGTTATAAAGCTCTAAATAAAAAATAACAGTTTCCCTGCCCCCGAAAAAACAAACCAACTCAAAATTGCTTGAATTGAATCAAATCCTGCTCAGAAACCTCCAAAGGATTCCCATCAACCCCTGAATACAGATTCTGAGTCTACAGATTCCAAGTTCTTAGCACCTGAGTTTGAAGGCTTATTCTTTACCAGTTCTCTAAAAATTCCTGCCTCAGTCATTTATTGAGTCTGTTTTCTGCACATACATTGCTCTTCTCTCTCTCCTTGCTTTGATTTATACTATTTCCTATTTCTTGGCTATGTTTCCTTTTAATTATTACTTTTAAAATCTACTTATCTTTCAAAGGCTTAACTCAAGTACTACTTGCTTCATGCTCACCTGACCTAGAATGTCCTTTCTTTTGTCTTTCATGTAGGAAGGAAAGAAAATATGTACTTACTATGTATCAGGCCCTACTTCATTCAAACCCATGGCTTAAAATACGGAACATATGACAACAATTCCCAAATTTATATCTTTAGACCTTTCCTTTAAACTCCAGACTCTTATCGCCAATTGCTTCCTTGATATTCCTTGATATTGGAAAGTGATAGGCATCTGTTAACATGACAAACATTACTCAGTAAACTCTTAACTTCTATCCTGAAAATCAGTTTCCTTCTTTAGTGTTTCCTATCTTTGTGAATAACACTCTCATTTATTTATTGCTTAGGCCCTGAACTTTGAAGTAATCCTTGAACCCTCTCTTTTTCTTATATCCTTACCCATTCCATCAGCAAGCCAAATGAATACATTCTGAATCCAATATTCCTCATTAGGTGACAGTCTGTCACCACCACCAAGTTTAAACCATCAACTACCCCTGGCCTGGACTTTAGCAATAGCATCTCCCTGCTTCCATTGTTGTCTCTCTTGACCTATTCTCTACCCAACTGTCAGTGTCCCCTTAAAAAAAAGTTAATGCCTGGCTGGTATGGCTAAGTGGTTGAGCATTGACCCATGAATCAGGTCACAGTTCGATTCCCCATCAGGACAGCTGCCCGGTTGCAGGCTTGATCCCCAGTAAGGGATGTGCAGGAGGTAGCTGATTAACACTTCTCTGTCATCATTGATGATTCTCTCTCTCCCTCTCCCTTTAAAAACAAACAAACAAATAAGTAAAGTTAAAATTCAATATCCTTCAAAGGCTTCCCTATCACACTTTGGAATAAAATCAAATCTTTATTATGGCTTATTCGAGCAGCTACATCATCTGCCTCCCCATACCTCCTGGGCCTCACCTTCTTTCTCCCCTTTGTTCACACTGGCCTCCTGACTGTTCTTTGGTGGCATCAGACAGGTTTCTGCCTCAAGGCCTTTTCATGCTTCAGTCTGTTCCCTTTGAGTGGAATGCCCTCCCCACAATCATTCTATGATTGGCTTCTTCATTTCATTCAGGTTTTAGTTCAGATGGCACATTCTCAGAAAGGTCTCCCTACCCTCTAAAAATAGCGACTTTCATCACTTTCTAACCTCTTATGCTATTTTTCTTCATACTACCTGTTTTTGATATTTTATATTTGTTTCATATCACATTAGTACAGGGTAGTGCAAAAGTAGGTACACAGTTGTTCATATGGAAAACACAGTAATAAATAATAATCTACTAGTATAATAATAAAGTGTAATATGCTAATGAGACCAGATGTCCTTCTGGACGTCCTTCCTTCCAGACAAAGCCGCAGTCGGCAGGGGCCGTGGCAGAGGTGGCTGTTGCAGTGGCGGGGGCCAAAGTCCTTGCACAAATTTTATGCATCGGGCCTCTAGTACAAGAATAAATTCTGTACTTTGCATACTCACAACTGTAAACCTACTTTTGTACCACCCTGTATATGTTCCCTACTGTCAGGGATTTTGCTCATCTTTTCCACTATTGTGCCTTTAACACCTAGAAGAGGTTTCTATCACCTGACACATGATAGAAACTCAAATATTTGTTGAATTGAATAAATGAATAAGACATGGGAATGCTTACCTTTAAGTTGTAGCATGATTTTCAAAGGCCAGCATGCTAGACATTCTACTCTCTAGTTTGCTGCCTCATAACTAAATTGTTTCCAAGACCTCCCCATTATATTTATGTACTTTATTGGTCCCCAAATGTATCACAATTCCTTTCTGACCTTAGTTTGACCACACACTTTATATATAAACCTATTACCTTTGCACCCATTAGAAAAATCATCAGAAAGGGGGTGTCATGCTCATCAGAGATCTTACGATTTGCTTTTATAATGGCATCTCCTGCTTTCACTATCAGCTCTGTCTGTCCTTTGGAGATCATTTCCTTTGACAAAGGCCCTTGGTATAGAGAGTATATGGGGGCGGCAGCTGTAGGATAAATCTGCTCCCCAAATGTCATTGGATAGGCTCTTTTCCCAAGGCCCATCTATTCTGTGGTTACCTGAGGACTCTCAGATAGAAAGAGCACTTGTCTGTATTGTTCCTAATAAGACTATAATAGGGGCAGGTGGTAAATAGATGGTGTTTGTCTTCAGTAGTTCCTTCTCTGCACCAGTTTTCTCCCTTTGGTACTCTCTCCCATTTCAAGTGCTTCTTCACAGACTTAATAATTAACCTATCTAAGGCAATCTTGGTCCTATAGTACCTGATTTGCCAGTCCCCAACCCCCAATCTTATTTTGTAAGTGTTGTTGCTAAAGTCCTGAGAACATAGGCTGGCCATGTTCAATTATTATTTTTAGATCATTTTTTTTTCTTGGTATTTTGGTTTGTCTATCATGTTAGCAAAGAGTCTAATGTGTTCTCTATGGGATCCCATATGACTTATGTTAGGTACATTCCTAGGGCAAAGTTCATAGAGACTCATGTATATAGATATTTTCTTTCATATAAGAAAATGGACATGTGCCCAACCACAACATACATCCTTGACATAGCCCATGCAGTTGAATAGTTATTTGATTTTTGAAGTTAGATTTAATGATATTCAGTTGACTGTTTATAGTTGATAGTTATTAAGACCTTATAAAAGAAGTATAACTGGGAAGATTCTTTTACTTTAATCCTTAAGTATAGAGCCAATAGTTTACATGTAACTTAATACTTATAAAGTAATCTTGGTTTATACCTCTAGAAATTGAGGTAAAGTGACATAGAAGTAGAATAAACCATATGAAAATTGAGTCTTCAGAATAAAAATGTATTGGAATCTAAACTAGATTCTTAGAGGAAGCAACTTCCCTTATTCACTATAGCTTATACTGAGAATAAAGAGTCAGTGGTTCACAAAAAATAAAACTTAATCATTATTTTCCTTTTAAATTTGGTCAGTAGTAAGTCATGTGGTTTATATAACCAATATTTATTTTCCTGCACTGAACATTTTAATACAATGCATTATGAAATCTAGTTATAAACTTAAGAGAAATATTTGTTACTAGAGGCCCAGTGCACGAAATTCGTGCACTGGGGGTGTGTGTCCCTCAGCCCAGCCTGCACCCTCTGCAATCTGGGACACCTCGAGGGATGTCCGACTGTCTGTTTAGGCCCTATCCCACCGGGATCAGACATCCCTCTTACAATCCAGGACTGCTGGCTCCTAACCACTGGCCTGCCTGCCTGCCTGCCTGATTGCCCCTAATCGCTTCTGCCTGCCAGCCTGATCACCCCCTAACTGCTCCCCTGCCAGCTTGATTAACACCTAACTGCTCCCCTGCCGGCCCGATCACCCCCAACTGCCCTCCCCTGCCGGCCAGGTTGTCTCCAACTGCCCTCCCCTGCCGGCCTGGTTGCCCCTAACTCCCCTCCACTGCCTGCCTGATCTCACCCCCAATTGCCCTCCCCTGCTGGCCTGATCTCACCCCCAACTACCCTCTCCTGCCGGCTTGGTCACCCCCAACTGACCTCCCCTGCCGGCCTGATCTCACCCCCAACTACCCTCCCCTGAAGGTTTGGTCCCCCACAACTGTCCTCCTCTGCTGGCCTGGTTGCTCCCAACTGCCCTCCCCTGCTGGCCTGATCTCGCCCCCAACTTCCCTTCCCTGCCAGCCTGATTGCCCCTAACTGCCTCTGCCTGCCTGATCACCCCTAACTGCCCTCCCCTGCCAGCCTGATCTCGCCCCCAACTGCCCTCCTCTGCCGGCCAATTTGGTTCTGATTGGTCAGTTTCTATGCCAGTCAGTGTCAAAAGCTCTGCCTCCTAGGCAGCCATTGGCTTCTCACACTTCACCCATATTTTGTTCTTATTTGTCTGTTTCTATGCCAGTCAGCATCTCTGAGAGTCAGAGAGTCAGGGCTGATCAGAGAGTCAGGGCTGATCAACAGTCCCGTTGGAGGTCTGGAGAGAAATGGAGATGTGGCTGCTGGCCAGGCCCAGAGACAAAGAGAGAGGCAAGTGCTGATTAACATCTGCTACAGAGGCTATGGATCAGACCCTGCTTCTCTCTTCAGGCCTCTCTCCAGGCCTGATTCGCAGCCCCCTCAGCAGTCAGTGCTGGGTTACCGTGCCTGCAGCCATAGCAGTCCTGACTGCAGGACTGACTTCCCGTTGGTTGAGCCTCCAGTCGTGACAGACCCATGGTTTTTATATATTAGGAAAGTATAAGCAAAATAATTAAATTGAGATGAAACAGATCTTATCTGAAAAAGAAAATACTTAGTTACCTTTGAAATCATGATCACATGTGATTTGTAACTCAGAAATAACCAGATAATTAAAATAAATAATCACTTTCATTTTTATAAGGCTGCATATAAGACATTATCTAGTACATCTTTGTAACTTTTAAGTATATTAGAACCCTTTCCTTTTATGGAGAGATGAATTCTCAAAATTTGGAGAGCTAGTGAGCTTAGTTATTTCACTTACTTGATCTCTTCCTGATTTATGTGATGTCATATGACGTTCAAGTTGGGTTCTGTATGCAAAGGTGTAACTACACAAAGAGCAACTAAAGTTATCTTCGTTCTTTTCATGGCGATATTTAATGTGTTCTTTTAGAGAGGTAAAGCGTTTATAGCCTCTATCACAATACGGGCAGGTGAGTAATTGGGAAAATGCATCTGGTGTTCCTGTAAAAGAAAGATCATAAATTTAAAAATTAAAAAAAATTGGCATATTATATAACTGTCTAACCATTATGCTATATATCTGAAACTCATATAAAATAATATTGGATGCCAACTATAATTGAAAAATAAAGTGTAGAAAAATAAAAAAAAAACATTACCAAAGCTACCAGTGAGTCCTCCTTAAGCGCTATACAAGATATTAGGCTGCCCAGTTTATATTTGATCCTCAGAACAATATAATGATACTCACTCTATTGTATGAGTGCAAACATGAATAAGGCTCAGAAAGATTATATAACTTAAAAGTCACACAGCCAGTAAATGATGAAGTCAGGATTCAAATGTTTGCTGTCTGACTTTAAGGTCCCATATTTTTTTTTACTAAACTCTAATTCTTTTCTTCTTTTATATGGTCAGACAAAAACAAGAAACAAAAATAAAATTAGCATGTAGGTTACATTTATAAATGTATACATATTAATGGACTTGTATACCATAACAGAATCTTTTAATAGGTAACAATGTCATTATTTATGTAATGTTCATTCTTTCAAATTTCAAAATGATAGTTACTGTCATCAGAGAGTAAGTAGTACATAGCTAGACTATCTTTCTATGAGTCACTGTAGTTAGGAGCCCATATAACCATGTTTAGACCAAAAAAATGCATGTATTTTAGAGCTGGGGCGGGGGGGGGGGGGGTGTTAGTAGGAGCCAGATCTAGGCTTGGCCCATAATACCTCTTGTGCATGATTATTCATCTTCTTTCCCCTACTGAAATACAATGAAAAATTATCTGTATAATTTTATATGAATGAATATAGGATAGCTTTCAGAAAAAAGTTATTATGCATAAATTGGGTTTTACTAAATGAACTATATGTAAATTTGGAACCATGTAACCTGAAAATCCTAAAATGTAATATTACTTTGTCAATTAATATTATTTTTATTTTATCTTTATTGTTGAGAGTATTACAGATATCCTTACCCCCCCCCCCCCTTTGTTCCCCCTTCATCCAGTTCCCACCCCACCCCAGGTCTTTCCTACTCTATTGTATGTGTCCATAGGTAATGCATATATGCATATGAGATCTTTTCTTCCTGCCCCCCCTATCCTCCTTCCCACTGAGAATTATCAGTCTGTTGCATTTCTATGTCTCTGATTCTATTTCATTCACCAGTTTATTCTGTTCATTAGTTTTCTTATTAGTTTATTTTGATTTTTAGATTAAATTGTTGATAGATATGTATTTGTTGCCATTTTATTGTTCATATTTTTTATCTTTATCCTTTTCTTCTTCTTCTTCCTCTCCCTTTTCATTTTCCTCCTCTTCTTAAAAAAATAACCTTCAACATTTCATGTAGTACTGGTTTGATGGTAATGAACTCCTTTAGCTTTTTCTTGTCCGTGAAGCTCTTAATCTGATCTTCAATTCCAAATGATAGCTTTGCTAGGGAGAGTAATCTTGGTTGCCACTTGCTTCTGTCCTGCATAGTTTCTGTTGAGAAATCAGCTGATAGTGATATGGATGCTCCCTTGTAGGTAACTAACTGCTTTTCTCTTGCTGCTTTTAAGATTCTCTCTTTGTCTTTAGCCCTGGACATTTTAATTATGATGTATCTTGGTGTGGTCCCTTTAAGTTCCTCTTGTTTGGGACTCTCTGTGCTTCATGGACTTGTAAGTCTATTTCTTTCACCAGGTAGGGGAAATTTTCTGTCATTATTTCTTCAAATAGGTTTTCATATCTTGCTCTCTCTCTCTTATCCTTCTGGTACCTCCATAATGCAAATGCTGGTTATGCTTAAAGTTGTCTCTGAGGCTCCTTACACTATCTTCCCATATTTGAATTCTTTTTTCATTTTGCTCTTGTGATTGGGTATTTTTTGCTGGTTTTTTTTTCTATATGTTTGGTATTCTCACTAAGATCCTTGAGAGTCTTACTAAGTTGCTTGAAGGTCTCATGAAGATTCTTGAGTAACCTTGTAACTGTGCTTTTGAACTCTGTATCCAGTAGTTTGTTTTATTCCATTTCTTTCATTTATGACATGTTTCTTTGTTTCCACATTTTGGCTGCTTCCCTGTGTTCGTTTCCATGTATTGGGTAGAGCTGCTATGTCTCCTGGAGTTGGTAAAGTGGCCTTGTGTAGTAAGGTGTCCTATAGGGCCCAGTAGCTTAGCCTCTCCAGTCACCTGAGCTGAGTACTCTAGGTGTGCCCCTTTGTGGGCTGTGAACACAGTCCTGTTGTAGTTAAGACTTGATTGCTGTTGGTGTCACTGGGAGGAACTGACCTCCAGGCCGGTCGGCTGTGAGGACCACCTGTGACTACAGTGGGAGAGCTGCTATGCAGGAGACACCCTATGGAGCAGGACTTGCTTCAGTGGGGCTTTGGTACTTATTGAGTCTGTTGCTTATGGATGTGTAAAGTTGTAATCTGGTATGGTCTGATGCTGTCCACCAGGTGCACTGGCTCTTGAGTATCCTTGGAGGTGCAAAGTCAACCACTGCCAGGGGCTACCTGGCAGGAGCTACAGAGAGAGCTGCAGATTCCTCCTATTTGTATTGGGCTTAGAGGTGCCCAAGCGAGGCTCAGCTGTGAAGCCAGGCAGGCTGGTGCTAGTGCTGGGTCTTGGACCTTTTGTTGATAGATTTGGAGCTTTCTGACCCAGCTGCAGCTTGTTTGAGAGATTTTAGCAAGTCTGAAGTCTGAGCAAGGACAAGCCATTCATATGCAAAAGCCACTTCACACAGGTTGGATGGGGCTGCACATTGGATGGGGCAGAATCTCAGGGAATCACCAGGGCAGAGAAAACAGAAATGGCTGCCAGTCAGCCCTGGACCCAGGAGGTTCCAGCACAGGAACAATTATCCCTGTGAGCACCTCCATCTGGGAGAAAGCCATCCCGAGTTCCTGCCCTGATGCCAGACAATCCAGTTTCTCTTTATATGTGTACAGGTCCCCCAGAGCCTCTCCCTGGCACTGGAACTCAGAGGAAGCAGGACCTTATAAGTTCAGTTCATGCTCTTGCCCTTTAAGAGGAATGCCTGTCTCCAGCAGCCTCTATGTCACTGAAACCCAATCTCCGCTGGTTTTTACATGCCATAGTTACAGGGACTTCTTTTTCAAGCTCTGGGAGCATAGGCTGAAAGTCTTGTGTGGAGCTTGGACCCCTTGCTCACTGGGGTGGGGGGCGTCTGCAGAAACAATCCCCCCCCCCCAATTAAAAAAGTGGCACATGTGTGTGCTGGTCCAGCCTGTTTCCATGCCTCCACCCCTCCTACCAGTCTCAGTGTGCTTTCTTCTTTACTTCTCTAGTTTTAGGACTTCCATTTAGCCAGCTTTCAGGCGGTTCTGGATGGTGGTTGTTCTGTATTTCAATTGTAATTTTTATGTGGTTGTTGGAGGTTGTGGCATTTACCTACACTACTATCTTGGTTCTCCCAGTTTTTCTTTCTTTTCTTTTTTTGAGGTAAGTCTGTAGTACTATGAACTTCCTGCTCAGGACTGCTTTCATTGTGTTCCATAGATTTTGGATTGTTGTGTGTTTATTTTCATATGTTTCCAGGATGTTTTTATTTCATCTTTGATCTCGTTGGTAACCCATTAATTGTTTAATAGCATGCTATTTAGCCTCCATGTATTTGATTGTTTTTTAGCATTTTTATTGTAGCTGATTTCTAATTTCATGCCATTGTGGTCTAAGAAGATGCTTGATATGATTTCAATCTTCTTGAATTTGTAGAGACTTAGCTTGTGTCCTAACATGTAGTCTACCATTGAAAATGTCCCATGTGCACTTGAGAAGCATGTATATTCCGTAGCTTTGGGGTGGAATTTTTGAAGATGTCAATTAGTTCCATCTGTTCTAGAGTGTCATTTAGGATTGCTGTTTTCTTACTGATTTTTGTAGGGTCTTTATCTGGTTTGGGAATTAGGATAATGCTGGTCCTTCAAAAGATCTTGGAAGTCTTTCCTCATTCTGATGTTTTTTGGAATAGTTTGAGGAGAATAGGTGTTATTTCTTCTTTGAATATTCAGTAAAACTCACCTGTGAAGCCATCTGGTCTAGGACTTTTGTTTGCTGGGAGTTTTTTTTTAATTACTGCTTCAATTTCATTAGTTGTTATTGGACTATTCAGGTTTTCTGATTCTTGCCGCCATCTTGGTTCCTCAATGATTATTATTTAACTGTTTTTCATATTTGATTTATTTCTTCAAAGAAATAAGTTCCCTAAGTGACATCTTATTGTAATGTCATCTCTACCTTCATTTTGATTTTCTCCTAGAAAAATAGACCACCAAATAAAATTTCATAACAATATAAAAAATGTTTCATAAATATATATTACCTTTACTGAAATTCAAGTTTATATAAATTAAATATCTTGCTCAAAGACCAGCCTACATATAATAGACTGAGCACCTAACTCTACAAAGCTAGGTAAATATGCTAAGATATGTATCAAAATATGAATATTTTATTTAATATATTAAAAATCAAATAACTAAAACCCCCAAAGTTTAGGATGGTATCTTTCATTAGTAAGGAAACTGGTATCAGAGAGTTTTCTGTTGGTGATGACTCTAACATGACCCACTTCTTTGGGGACTAGATTAGCCACATGATGAAATTCTTTGGAATCATATTATGTTTTGTCTAGTATGAATTTCCTATTTGTACTGGCAATGAGAAGTCAACATTTAACACATTCTCCTTGCCAGACTGCTAGTCCATCCTATTTATAATGGCAAAAGTCAGAGTCCGCTATTGTTAGTGTTCATTATTGGCACCACAATCACAATGATTTCCATCACTCAAACTCAAGCTGCTTATACTCATAGTGTTAGAGAGCTGTGTGCTCTCGTTTTTTATGTCTTTTTTTTTTTTGCCTTCATGATTAACCCCACTAATTAATAAACAAAATACTAATATTTTGTAAAATGACAGGCTGCTTATATAGGGTGTCCCCCCAAAAAAATATATACAGGCACTTTGAATAATTATAAAGGCAGCTGTTTATTAAAATACATGTCATTTTCAAAATTGAGCTATCAGCTGTTAAAGTGTGTATACTTGGTACACCCTGTATTTTAACAGCAAGTAATTACCTTCATAAATCAGTATATATTGAATTTTTTCACATATATAAAATTTGAATTTAATCTTTATGTCACTAGCATGTGTAAAACAATAAGAAAGTAAATCTAAATGTTTGACAATAAGCAAGTTATAGAATGCAGGTTTAAAAGTTAAGTGAAAGTTTTGTTTCTAATTTTGAAAATATTGTATTGTTTTTGAAAAAATACTTTTTTAGGAATAAAGGCTTGTCATATAAGGAAAATATATTTTAGAATTCCTATAATAAACTTAAGGTAGCAAATGAATATTACTAAAAAGACAACCTATTTGGTCATTTTAAAAACTTTCTGTAATTTATGTATGCATCTGTGACCATTGATATACTTATTTAAAAAATTAAAATTTTTTTATATCTTCCTCTTTCTTTGGTAGTTAGCATAAAATTTCAGACTGATAGTGTTACTTGATATAAAACCTTTGAAAAATCTTGATTTACTCCCACTAACTCAAATTTGTGAAAATCAACCTACTGGAATAAAGTTTGCCTGTTCACAACTTAGGAAGTGAACATGGAGGGCATGTTTAACTGTTAAACATGGAGGGCCTGTTTAACCTGCTAAAACTAAAAATTTAAGAGTTTCTGAAGATAATAACTTTTTATACTTAAACAGATGCTACTGGTGTGATAGACTATCTACTGTGAAATACTCTATTAGCAGTATCCTATATAATAAAAGCCTAGGTGGCATCACACCCTCGTGCAATGTCGCCACAATATGGCCACCACAAGATAGCCATCACAAGATGGCCGGTAGGGGAGGGCAGTTGGGGGCCATCAGGCTGTCAGGGGAGGGCAGTTGGGAGCTATCAGGCTGCCAGAGGAAGGCAGTTGGGGATGAACGGGCCAGCAGGGGAGGGCAGTTGGGAGCAATCGGGCCAGCAGGGGAGGGCAGTTGGGGGTTATCAGGCTGGCAGGGGAACAGCTAGGCCTCAATCAGTCTGGCAGGGGAGCAATTAGGGGGAAATCAGGCTGGCAGGCAGGTGAGTGGTTAGGAGGCAATAGTCCTGGATTGTGAGAAGGATGTCCAACTGCCACAGGGATCGAGCCTAAACCGGCAGTTAAAACATCCCCCAAGGGGTCTCAGATTTGAGAGGGTGCAGGCCGGGTTGAGGGACACCCTTTCCCCATGCATGAATTTCATGCACCAGGCCTCTAGTATATATTATACTGTACTAGAGGCCCGGTGCATGGATTTGTGCACCGGTGGGGTCCCTAGGCCTGGCCTGCACCCACTCTCAATCCAGGACCCCTTGGGGGATGTTTAACTGTTGGTTTTGGCCCATTCCCCACAGGACAGGCCAAGGGACCCCACTGGTGCACGAATCTGTGCACCAGGCCTCTAGTATGCATATAAGATCTTTGGTTAATCTCTTCCCCCCTCCTCCCTTCCCTCTGAGATTCATTAGTCTGTTCCATGTTTCCATGCCTGTGCATTGAGCGTCTGCCTACTGGTGGTCAGTGTGCATCATAGCTACTGGTCGAATGGTCAATGATATATATATATATATATACCTTAAAGTAAGGAATATCTGAATTAAAAACATGTTGTACTAAACCAGAATGGTTAGGGCCTCAATTCTAATGGGATTTTACTGTGTTGATTTGTAACACTGAACTTTACAAGGTTTAACCTTATTTGATCTATGCAATGGAACATTTCTTTACTTTTAATTGTTTTCTTTCACCAAAGCTTTGTGAATACCATTTTGTTACATACATATTTTATACATAGATTTAAAATTTTTCTATTTCCTTTTTATGTTTATTTTAATGTTCTGCTTCTATAGGTGAAATGTTAATACATTTTATTTAAGAGAAAAAAACAACTAAGAAATCAAAGTGGAAACAGTAGGGCCTTATCTATATATATAAAAGCCTAAGCGACTGTCCAACCAGTAGCAATGATGTGCTATGACCACCAGGGGGCAGATGCTCAATGCAGGAGCTGCCAAGCTGCAGTGACTTGGCAGCTGTGGTTCTTGGGTGACACACCCGGAACCAGAGAGAAAGGAGCCCGATTCCAGGGTGCGTTACCCGAGAACCACCCTCCCACAATCTGGGACCCCTCAGGAGATGTCAAAGAGCAGGTTTCGACCCGATCCCTGCAGGCCAGGCCAAGGGACCCCACCAGTGCATGAATCTGTGCACCGGGCCTCTAGTCCTATATAATAAAAGGGTAATATGCAAATTGACCCTAACAGTGGAACAACCAGGGATGACCGGTCACTATCACATGCGCTGACCACCAGGGGGCAAATGTTCAATGCAGGAGCTGTCCCCTGGTGGTCAGTGTGCTCCCAAAGGGGGAGCTCCTCTCAGCCTGCCTCCTCAGCAGCACTAATGCTGTCCGACTGTAGGTGGACATCCCCTGAGGGTTCCCAGGCTGCCAGAGGGATTTCTGACTGACAGCTTAGGGCCCATGCCCTGGGGGGCTGAGGGACCCTCTGAAAGCACGAATTTTCATGCACTGGGCCTCTAGTCTATATATATATAAAAGGCTAATATGCTAAGTGTCCAACCGCTGGTCTCTATGATGTGCACTGACCACCAGGGGGCAGACACTCAATGCAGAAACTGCCCAGCTGCAGTGACTTGGCAGCTGTGGTTTTCGGGTGGTGCACCCTGAAACCAGAGAGAGGGAGTCTGATTCCTTGTGGGGCTTCACAATCCCACCTTTGGCCGTGGGTTATGTTGTTGCTGGAGCACTGTCAGCCCCAAATCTGGTTTACCGCACACTTGCATTTGTGTTCCACACCCTGTATGACAGCAACTTTGCAGAGCATCCTCTTGCACTCCTGGACCCCTTGGGGATGTTGGAGAGCCAGTTTTGGCCCGAACCCCACAGGCTAGGCTGAGGGATCTCACCTGCCGGAGGGACCCCGCTCACTCTACAGACGCTGGGGAGGGACTGCGGGAGGTTGGATCCAGGGCATGTCCGGCCCTTCTTGCCTAGTCCTGCCTTACCGGCCACCTTCCAATTAATTTTCTTTCAATGTGCAGAATCCGTGTACCCGGTCACTAGTAGGATTATAATGCCAATAACTACACACTCTCCAAATATACAAATATTGATAATCAGCACACAATCATTAAGCTGAAATGCAGTGTTCCCAGGGGCAATAATCTATAGTGTTCATAAATGTGAACTTTTGGCACACTGGAAGAAACAGTTCTAAAGTACCCTACTTCTAGTTACTTTGTCACTGATTTAGTTACAAAAAATCTATCTATTCTAGAGTTAAACTTCTGTTTGTTCTCTTTTTTTTTCCATAGTTTATTCCTGATTTAAGGAAAGTACAGTTGACTCTGCAATAGAATATATTTTGTTTTCTATACCATCTTTCTCAATTTCCTTCAAAAATTTAAAAGGTGATTGACACAATACCATTTACATTAGCACCAAGAAATTTGAAATACTTAGGTATAAAGCTAACAAGTATGTATAAAATTTATATGAGGAAAGCAACAACACTCTGATGAACAAAATCAAAGAACTAAATAAATGGAGAGATATCCCAGCTTTATCAGTAAGGAGACTCAATACAGTCAAGGTGTCAGTTCTTTCAACTTCATCTATAGATTCAATGCAATCCCAATATATATCCTAGAGGGTTGTTTTATGGATATTTATAAACATTCTAAAGTTTTTATGGGGAGCCAACAGATCCAGAATAGAAAACACAATACTGAAGAAGAACAAAGTCAGAGGACTAACACTACCCAACTTTAATACTTACTATAAAGTTATAATAATCAAGACGTGTGGTATAGACAAATGGATCAATGAAATAGAACAGAGAGCCCAGAAATAGATCCCCATAAATATAGTCAACTGATCTTTGACAAAGGAGCAAAGGCAATACAATAGAGCAAAAACAATTTTGTCAACAAATGTAATAGAACTGAACATCCTCATGCAAAAAATAAAATGAATTAAGACACAGACCTTTACACCATTCACAAGAATGAACTCAAAATAGATCACAACCTAATTGTAAAATGCAAAACTATAAGACTCCTAGAAGACAAGAGGAGAAAACCTATATGACCTTGGTTATGGTTGATGCCTTTTTAGATACAACATCAGAGGCACAATTTATACAAAAAGTAACTGACAAGCTACATTTCATTAAAATTAAATGCTTCTGCTCTGAGAAAGATAATATCAAGAGAATTAGAAGAGAAGCCACAGTCTGAGAAAAACTTTTGCAAAAAACACATCTACTACTAAAGGATTATTATCCAAAATATACAAAGAACTCTGAAAACTCAATAAAAAATCAGATAACTAAAAAATAGGCCAAAGACCGTAACAGACAGCTTACCAAAGAAGATATAGATGGCAGATAAGTATGAAAAGATGCTCCAAATCATATGTCATCATGGAAACATAAATTAAAACCACAAGAAACCATTATACACCTATAGAACACCCAAAATCCAGAACACTGACAGCACCAATAGTGGTGAGGACGTGAAGCAACAGTAACTCTCATTCAGTGCTGGTAGGAATGAAAACTGGTACAGCTTGTACTTTGGAAGGCAATTTGGCAGTTTCTTGTAAAACTCTTACCATACAAATCCAGCAATTGTGCTTCTTGTTATTTATCAAAAGAAACTGAAAACTTATGTCCCTACAAAAATCTGTACATAGATGTTCATAGCAGTTTATTCATAGTTGCCAAAATTTGGAAGGTGTCCTTCAGAAGGTGAATGGATTAATAATCTGTGGTATATCCAGACAATGGAATATTATTCAACACAAAAGAAATGAACTATCAAGCCCTAAAACAACATGGAAGAATCTTAAATTCAGATTTCTAAGTGAAAAAAGTCAATTTGAAAAATCTACATACTATATGATTCCAATGGAAACATAAAGATCAGTGGTTGTCAAGGGTAGGGGAGATGGGGAAAAATGAATGAGTAGGCAGAGCACAGAAGAATTTTTAGGTCAGTGAGACTACTCTGTATGATATTATAACGATAAACACATGTCATTATACATTTGTCCAAACCCATAGAATGTACAACACCAAGAGTAAACCCTAAGGTAAACTATGAACTTGGAATGATTATGTTTTGTCAATGTAGGTTCATCCTTGGCAAAAAAAAAAAAAAGTACCATTCTGGTGAGTTGTATACCATTCTGGTGAGTTATGTTGATAATGGGAAAGGCTTATGAATGTGTGGAGGAAAGGGTTATATGGGACATCTCTGTATCTCTGTCTCAATTTGGTTGTAAACACACAACTGCTCTAAAAAAAAAGCCTTAAATAAGTTGGTTATTTGACTTTAAGCTACATATATCCGTTAAAGTGAGATCTGGAAAAATCAAATCAGATTAGGATCTTACAACTTAACATATCCTTAAACATTCTAAGTAACGTTTCTAGTATTTGGTACAGATTTTACATAAAATTTCTTAGCAAGTTATTTTCATCTGTTTCCAGTTCATGGAGGAAGGGTAGAATGAATGACAGCTTATTTCTTTTCAGGAGATTACGAACACTTTCTTACTACATTTTATTATTCTTTATACAGTGGCTGTTCATATCAGAATGGACTAAAGTAGATAGAGAAAAACCATTTGTCTCCAAATTAGTATGTGTTGAAGCAGACAACCATGTTTTGCTTGCTAGAAGAATAGTGGAAAAGAATCAGTGGGTAGTAAGGGTCATCCTAGTTTCCATTTCCCTACTTGCTGCCATGTTAGTGAATGGAAATCAATGTTCAGGCACTGTTTTAAGCATTTCATATGCAGTGTCATTACCACTATATATATTAGATGCCACTATTATTACACTATACTGTTATCATGGACAATGTTCCATTAATTAAAGAGATTAATCTCTCCAGCCACCTGCAATCAATTTTGGCTTTGAAAAATATTTCCTATGGTAGGATAGTAGGTTCCTACAGTAGAGTAATAGAAAAAATCCTTTAAAGATGAAAACAAAAACAACTGTGAAGCTCCATTTACCATTTTCATCATGACCACTGGCTTCTGGTGTGCCCTGCCTCTGGTCTTCTTCGGGTGCCTCAGGGTAAATGACAGCAGTATCTTGTTGTTGCAGGAACTCTTCAACATTAGGATCATGGTTTTGTTCATTTTCTGCATCTGAATCGCATTCATCATCTTTTACTAAAATAAATGCATACTTTATAAATAGCAATTTCACCACCAAGTTGTTACCAAGTTTTTCTAAATGAGGAATTGTTTATCTTGAGAGAATATGAGATTGTTCATAAATTTGTAGAAAATATTTACTGAGTATTAAAAACAATATTTACTCATTTGTTATAATTGATAAAGAAATAATTTTAAGCCTAGCTAGTGTGGCTCAGTGGTTGAGTGTTGACCACGAACCAAAAAGCTCCCCTACCCCCTTTCGATTCTGGTCAGGGCACATGGCCAGGTTACAGCTCAAGACCAAGTGGGTAGTGTGCAGGAGGCAGCCAATTAATGTCTCTCTCACATCGATGTTTCTATCTATCCCTCTCCCTCTAAAATTAATAAAAACATATTAAAAAAAAGTCATCTTTAAAGTAAATTTAAAGTGTTATAAAAGTCTTGACATTTTCACAATATTCCCTTTAAGCTTCAGAGTTGTACTTCTATTCCATTTTACTGATAAACAAGATATGGAGAAAGTTAATACAGTTGGCTGAATTTCTAGCTTTTTAGTCAATGTTAAAGCAAGGAAAAAAGGACAAGAGAAAACCTTAGTTCTCAAACCTTAGCAACCTACTGTGTCATTTTACTCAGAGTTGTGTTTTAAATCTGAATCAGTCTCAATGTAAACCACTCTAAAGTATAGTTCAGTTATGTGACTTCTTAGGAAATAGTTTTAATAGTTATCCATATGTAAAAAGAATTCTAATAAGAATCAAAATGCCAAGTTGATAAAATAGCTTCTCATCTCCTCTAGCATTCATATACAAACAGGGCTATTCTTGCACTACTTCTGCCTACATAGATATTTAAGTGTGGCATTAAGACAGCGGCATATTTTTTCTTGAGTTAAAAGAGGTTCAAGAGATAACAGAATGGTACTGTCTGGGTGACTCAGTTGGTTGGAGCATTGTCCTGTACACCAAAAGGTTGCAGGTTCGATTCCTGGTTATGAGTTCTATCCCTAGTCAGGCATGTATAGGAAGGCAACCAATGGATGTTTCTCTCTTCACTCCCTTCCCCTCTCCTTAAATAATTAAGCATAGTCTCAGATGATGATTAAAAGAAAGAAGAGATAATGTTTTCATCTTGAGAAGGTGGCCCAAAGTGCTGCTGAGTTTCTAAAGCAGCACTGCTACACTAGCGTTTGCCTCCATTCCCCCGAATGGCTCCAGATGAGAGAGTGAGTCTATCTGCTTCATGCTGGTAGTGACTATAATGGGTAAGGTTGGCTCCCAAATGCCTCCTGGCTGACGTCTTTATGAACTTCTGACTGAATTGTCAATTCTAAATTTGTTAAACAGCACTTCCTAGCAGACTAAAATTGGGCCAAATTAAAATGGTAATGTATGGGCACTTTTTTTGTTCAACAGTCATTAAAACTTGCTAAATCTCCTATATAATATTAGTAACTGAACTCCTTGGGGTGGCTGCTGTTTAAAACCTTAGAGTCAATGATATAGTAATAATGGTGACTCATCATATCCTGCCCCCCGTCCTTTTTAATACAACCAATAGTTATTAATTATTAAGCATCTGCTATATACTGCCAGGAGTCACCAAACTGGGGTTACTGGATTCAGGGGCAAGGAGATTCTTTAAGAGATAAGTGGTACTGTTAGTTTTGAGGGAATCTATTTCCAGATCCTCAACTTCCATAAAAGCTCTCTTAGAATCCTGATGGTTCATTTTCTATCTTCCCCTTTTCAAAGAATAAAAGGCATATCCCTCCATCAATCTAGTACATAATATGATGCACTGACTCGCGGCATAAAAACCTACAGGTTATTAAAGGAAAAATTCAAAATATTGATTGGGAAAACCTTTTTTATTGCTTAATCAAGGCAACATAAAACCATGATAAGCTTTCCAGTTTTCCTGTTTACATGACTATCTATCTGGATAAAGCACAGCAACTGAAATGGGGATATTGTAGTTCCAGTTAGGAAGCTCTGAAATCATCTATGTAATAATACAGCCAGAGGGAGAGTAATTTTCCTTTAATGATCTCACCTGTTCCATTCCATATTATTAAAAAATTCATTGCTTTTCAGGAGCCTTGGAAAGCAAAGCAAAGCTTATTCTCAAAAATCATTCTTAACATCTGTCATTGGCTGAAATAAGCCTTATTTTTTTTTCTGTTAATCTTCACCCGAGGATACTTTTTCTTTGAGTTTTAGAGAAAGAGATACATGGATGGGTCGCCCTTGACCAAGAATTGAACCGGAGCCTGAGACCCTTCTGTGTGTGAGATTACTAGCCAGGGCAACAATAAGCATTCTTTGAATAGCTAAAGCAGTAATAGTAAAGCAGGGTCATCAAGTCTTTTCAATGTAACTTTAAGTTCAAGTTAAACTAGATGAACTCATAATAAAATTTGTATTTTATGTGATTTCTTATAGATTCATGTAGATTTAACAAGATACAATATTTTTATAAAATATTTCTTTCAATTAAACATTCTTCATTTATAAAATGTTTATATTTTCATTTATAAAATGTTTATAAAATGTTTATATTTTCATTTATAAAATGTTTATATCCTACTAACTATATATACATACACATATATACACAAACACACACATACATATGCTGGAATAATGAGTTTTTAAACAGTATACACTTTTCAGAATTATACAATTTGTATTTTAAACATGAACTTTGCATCTTCAGTAAGTTATAAGCTTACCTATGCCCAGACTGCTATGTAGAATGAAAATATGAGTTCAAGGCAATAAACATTATGATATGCTCATTTAGAGACATATATATATAAAATATTTTTTTATTGATTTCAGGGAGGAAGGGAGAGGGAGAGAGAGAAACATCAATGATGAGAGAGAATCATTGATCTGCTACTTTGTGCATGCCCCCTACTAGGAATCGAGCCGCAACCTGGGCATGTATCCTTGACCAGAATTGAACCCGGGACCCTTCAGTCTGCAGGCCAATGTTCTATCCACTGAACCAAACCAGCTAGGATAGAGACAAATATTTTATAATTTATAAAAATTAGATTAGATCTAAATAATCTTCACCTTACTATTTGAATAATCTATATTTAAAAGATATATTTATTTATACTTTATACATTCCTCATTATTTTAATTTATATATTCATCATAAAAGAAATTTAAAAATTATTAAATTTATTGGGGTGACATTGATATTAATAAAATTATATAGGTTTCAAGTGTATAATTTTGTAATACATCATCTGTATATTGTATTATATGTTCACCACCCAAAGTCAAATCTCCTTCTGTCACCATTTATCCCCCTTTACCATCTTCTATCTGCCCCCCAAGCCCCTTTCCCTCTGGTAATCACCATACTGTTGTCTGTTTCTGCATTTTGTTTTGTTTTGTTTTGTTTTTACTTAATCCCTTCACTTATTTCACCTAGCCACCCAACATCTCTCTCCTCTGTTCTCTGTATCTTTGAGTCTGTTTCAATTTTGATTATTTTGTTCTCTAGATTCCACATATAAGTGAAATCATATGGTATTTATCTTTCTCTGACTGGCTTATTTCACCTAGCATAATACTCTTCAGGTTCATCCTCAAAATGTGCATTGACACATTTATTTGAATTAGAAAAATAAAGAGGCACTTTTATTTTCTGATAGAATTCCAGATATTGAATGAACTAAGTTTCTAGTTATAAGGTATTGATCAAAATATAGTTCATCTGGTAAGATAAAAAAAATATAAAAATGTATAGGAAAAAGGCACTAAAGTTAACAATATTTAAATTTCCCCAATCATTTTTGAATATATTAAACAAGGTTCCTCTAAGTGAGGAGAAAAAAAGAATAACAAAATCCAAAACCAGATATCATTAGTCCTTTGATAAGTAAGTACTGGTAAAACTTTTTGGTATATGTCCCAGAATATGAAGGTGTGAATGATGCTAATGACTGGGAAACAAATCCTTTATCAAGTTAGGGGACTGAATTTTAGACATTAGAAATATTTGTAATGATAGATAACTATAACTTTGCATATAATTCTCAAGATGTGTGAAGAATTGAGTAAATCAGTTATGACAAAAACATATTTCATCTTTTTATTTAGGAGAATAATGTTATCTCAGTGCTAAACAAAAAATAGAAATAGAATTAATGCCAAACTTGTTTTTTCTAGAAATCTGTATCAGTAAACTATTGATATATGAAATAATCAAAGAAGACTTCAATTCCTTTAACTTCATTTCCAGTAACATTTTTTTTAATAATTACTTATTAAAATGTGTAATGTATTTATGTTGTGGTACTGTGTGGTACTGATAATCATACCATAAATCAATCTATAATTTAAAAAATCTTTTGAGCCTTCTGGTTACTAAATTAAAGAGAAACTTAAATTTCAATTTATATACATTTTTTACATTTTCTTGTAAAAATGAAAGTTAATAAAAAAGACCTTCAAACAAGAGATATATACTATGTTGGTACCAAATTCTATATGCTATGTAGAATGAAAATATGAGTTCAAAGCAATAAACATTATGATATAACAGTTCATATAATATAAAACTTGGAAGATAATAACAGTACTTCTTATGGTTGTTGTGAAGATTAAATTAATTTATATAGAATGTGCTTAGTACAATAATAGGCATATAGTAAGTGCAATATAATTGTTATCTATTTTCCTCAAAGTAGTCCTGCAAGGTGAACATTATAACTTTTCAATTAAAAAAATTTGCCAATAAAAACAGGTAAGCTCAGAAAAGTTAGGTAACTTCTCCAAAATCACATAGTAAATAAATAAATAAATAAATAAATAAATAAATGCATTTAAAAAAAGAAAAAATATTGCTATTAAAATAAGCAATTTAGTCTCAGGTGTCATTTAAAACTCTGGGTTCTTTCCAACTAAACTACACTGTCTCCAGGAACTTGCATTTACCAAGTCAATTTCAAGCAGAAACCAGAAATTCTGCAGTTATACTCATAAAATTAAAAGTGTTAGAAAATGCACATTGTGACTACATCAATTATAAAGCAAAATTCCTAGGTTTAAGACTGATAAACATGTATTTGAACACTAGAGAGAGGAGCAAATACACTGAAACATATAATTATAATTTGTTTAAGATATAACAAAGCTCGGAGCTGACTGTCAAAGTATAGAATTTCAGGAGAAATTCTAGAATCATTTGCCAAAGTAGAATTATAGGGTTATAATGATAAATTAGTGAGAGCAACAATAGACAAATGTTTAACATAAGAATAAAAAGTTTCACTTAGCTATTGATATTTTATTAGCACCAGAATACCTTCAATTTTTGAAACTTTGTGAAACTATTAACTATATAAACACAAAAGGGATGCTTAGAAGGAACAAAGGATATTTTAGGTGAATTTTTTCTCTTCTTGTTTTAAATTAACTTTATTGGGGTGATATTGGTTAATAAAATGATGTAAGTTTCAAGTGCACAATTCTATGATACAACAGCTATATAGTACATTGTGTGTTTACTGCTACCAAAAGTCAAATCTTCCACTTTACCCTCTACTACCCTTTAACCTTCCTTCTCCCTTTTCACTCTCTGAATACTAAACTGAAACTATAGTTCTCTTAACTTCATGAATTGCAAAAGGAAGTCAACTATAGAAAGGATCTGACAAAGTTCTGAACTAATGATGGAACCTCTGTATAATGTTTTTGTTTACTTTGTTAGTACATTATTCCCCAGAAGTCAAGGAAGTAGCAAAAGCAAAGGCAACACATAATTTTAATGTTGAACTGCTCAAAAGTCTCAAACATCTAATTCCATCCTTCTTTCCTTAAAATAGTACATATCTGGGTTTCATTAAATGTTTGCTTACTCCTAATTCCCCATGTTGTAGGGAAATAATGTAGCAGGGATCATCTTCACGTGGGTGGGAAAGATCTTACCTTTCAGGAGCAACTGAGGTTAATATAAGGTTACTCTTCCTTCCAAATGTGATATTTTTTTTGGAGGGGGGAGGAAAATTATGTACTCAGTACTTCAAACTGAAAGAATGAATTCACTTTTTGTAGTGAAGAGCAAATTGTAAGGTAAAATACTGTAATCCTGCAACTATGAGTGTCTTTTTTTATAGTATTTTGCTTAAAAGGACAAAATCTTCTGTAACTCTGCTAGTACAAGTCATCAAAGTTAAATTAGGTAAAAAAGTAATACACAGCAGTTTTTTGCATTCATTAACACTACCCTATATAATAAAGAGGTAATATGCAAATTGACCATCACTCCAACACACAAGATGGCCGCCCCTATGTGGTCAAAGATGGCCACCACAAGATGGCCAGCAGGGGAGGGCAGTTGTGGGCTATCAGGCCAGCAGGGGAGGGCAGTTGGGGGTGACCAGGCCTGCAGAGGAGGGCTTTGGGGTGACCAGGCCTGCAGAGGAGGGCTGTTGGGGGGGGACCAGGCCTGCAGGGGAGGGAAGTTGGGGGGGACTAGGCAGGCAGGGGAGGGCAGTTAGGGGTGACCAGGCTGGCAGGGGAGAGCAGTTAGGGGAAATTGGGCCAGCAGGGGAGTAATTAGGCGTCGATCAGGCTGGCAGGGGAGTGGTTAGGGGATGATCAGGCTGGCAGGCAGAAGCGGTTAGGGGCAATCAGGCAGGCAGGCAGTTGAGTAGTTGGGAGCCAGGAGTCCTGGATTGTGAGAGGGATATCTGATCCCGGTGGGATTGGACCTAAATGGGCAGTCGGACATCCCTCGAGGGGTCCCAGATTGGAGAGGGTGCAGGCTGGGCTGAGGGACACACACCCCTCGTCCCCCCATGTATGAATTTCGTGCACTGGGCCTCTAGTTTTATTAATAAAAAACATCCAAACTAAATATGTTAATATAATGTATAAGTTAGCATGACAAATATTTGATAACAAGCATACTTAAATACCTTATTTATGCATGTTAAACACAACCAAGTTAAAGGCAGATTATCAACTCTTAGGCTACAGGCACCATAAATTATCAAATATTTCATTATTACTTAATTAATGTGGAATGCACCTTTAGTAATGGCACAAGATTTACTCTGTTTCATAGAACTGACTGACAAATATGGGAGTGCTAATGTTTATATTATAGAAGGCAATCTGTTTTGACACATTACTATGAAACATACTCATCTTCCATAATTAAGGGTAATTTATAAGTATATATGGAATAGTTCTAAAATGCACTGCAAAGAAGAAAAAAGCTAAATATGTCAAATCAAGGAAGGTAAGAAAGAATAAAAATTTAAAACTAGATGATAGAAATATTTAATTTATGATTCAATATACAAAATACAATTATACTACTATTAATTATATTATTTTGAGTAAATGACTTCATAATTTGGAATTCATTTTTGAAGTTTACATTCTAAGAGTTCCAGCTGACTTATGTGACAAAATTTAAGTGCCTGGTATTATCACATATAAGATTTGGATTTAAGTTTTACACTTACTCTTTTGCTTCTTAAATATGATTTGAATTCATTATAGAGGAATAGCCTTAAGTCTCAGGGAGTATGTACTTTTAGTCAGCTAGAAGCATATAATTTAACTTCATTTTGACATTTTTCACTAACAGAAATCACAAGAAAAATTTGTGATTCTCTTGTTTGCTGTGACATGTTCATTCAACTCATCAATATTAACGATTATCATCTGTTCTACAGCTAACCCATGATATTTGCTTATTTTGTCCTCTTCTGGTTTCTGGCTTATGGTCAATTCAATGCAGATCCTGGTAACTAATAATGAAACTCAAAATAGTTAGATATGCATTTCTATAACCTTGTTAAAAAATCTGCCAGAAGTTTAAATAATCATTCAAACTCTTATTTTTTTATTATCTGTAGATTACTTGACATTCATATCGATGAAAATCTGCTCTATTCTATGAATCTGTAGGTTGACAACTGTATTTAAAGAATATAAACTTTTATCTTTTTATATAGTACCCCATATGCCTAGGTACTTAACCATGTAACGAGGGCAAGATAAAAGAGAAGGAAAAAGACTAAACTCAGGACTCACAAATGCAAAAACCAGTGACACAAAAGACGTTCAAAGACTGTTTGTAGTATGAAAGGAACCAGCAAGGGAGTACCTGTACATCCTGCTTCATCTGCCTGCGCTTCAGGCCCCAGGATTTCTTGTCCTTCCTTTCCTGCTAAAATCAAAGAGCAAAAGATTAAAATACATCAACATGTCACAAACACTTTAACTTATAGAAATCTGAAAAGAAAATTTATAGATTATGTTTAAATTTGGATTTTTCCTTTTATAAATATAGTAATTCGTCCTTGAAAAGTAAAGCTTTTAAGAGATTTTTTCTTTTCTTTTCTTTTTTTTTTACAGATGCATAGTTTCCATTGTGTAAATGTATCATAGTGTTTTTATCAACTCATCTACTGATGGGCACTTGGGCTGTTTCTAGATCTTAGCTATTGTAAATAATGCCGCTTATGAAATAGGGGTGCGTATTTTCTTTGATTGGTATTTCAGGCTTCTTAGGATATATTTCTAGAAGTGGGATGCTTGGTCAAATGGCAGTTCCATTTTTTTATTTTTTTTTTATTTTTATTTATTTATTTATTTTTTTATTATTTTTTTTAATTGTTTGAAGTATTACAAATAATAGTACATATGTCTCCTTTTTTTTTTTTTTTTTTCTTCCCCATTGACCTTCCCCCGGCCTCCCCTTCCCCCCAGTACATGCCTTTACCTGCCCCCTCCCCCCAGTGTCTTTTATCCATTGGTTATGCTTATATGCATGCGTAAAGTCCTTCGGTTGATCTCTTACAGCCTCCCCCCCCCCGCCCGCCCCCCCCCCCCCCCCCCCCCCCGGCAACCTCCTCTGCCTTCCCACTGTAGTTTGACAGTCTGTTCAATGCTTCTTTGCCTCTGTATCTATTTTTTCCCCATTTCTTTCCTTTAAAAAATCTTGCCTCTGCAGACAGTTCCATTTTTAATTTTTTGAGGGAACTCCACACTGATTTTCATAGTGGATATAAGCAGTCTGCACTTCCACCAGCAGTGTACTAGGATTTCTTTTTCTCTACATTCTCGCCAGAACTTGTTTTTTGTTGATTTATTGATGGTAGCCATTCCAGAAAATGTGAGCTGGTTTTAATTTGTATCTATCTGATGATTATTAGTGTCATTGAGCATTTTTTCATGTCTCTTGTTCATTTGTATTTCCTCTTTGGAGAAGTGTCTATTTAGGTTCTCTGCCCATTTTTTAATTGGATTTTCTTTCTTTTGTTGAATTGTTTGAGTACTTTATATATTTTGGAATATAATCCCATTACCCTTTGAGATAACATAGAGAGACCTAGAGGGTATTATGCTAAGCAAAATAAGCTGGTCAGAGAAAGATAAATATCACATGATCTCACATATATTTGATATCTAATGAACAAAAGAAACTGACAAACAAAATAGATCAAGAGACATGGAAGCATGCAACAGACTGATGATCCTCAGAGGGAAGGGCAGGGGAGATTAACCAAAGAATTTATATGCATATATGCATAACCCATGGACACAGACAATAGTGCAGTGAAGGCCTGCGGATGGGCTACTAGTGGGGAGGAGAGGGTCAAGGGGGAGGGAGGGGACATCTGCAATACTTTCAACAATAAAGATAAATTAAAAAAAATAAATATCTGGGGAAAAGTGTGGAGGGGAAGTAAAGCTTATAGAAAAAAAATTAAGCTTTAGAAGAAATTAAGCAGATAGTTTTACCAAACTCACAAAAAAATTAGAAAAGTAAAATCAGTGAAGATTTATATATAATTCTGAAATTATAAATATATTAGAATTATAAGCATAGTGGGGTATTAGTATTACTTATTGTTGTTGTTAATTCTCACTCCAGGATATTTTTACATTGATTTTTTAGAAAGAGTGGAAGGGTCGGGGAGAGACAGAGAGAGAAACATCGATGTGAGAGAGACATATCAATTGGTTGCCTCCACACGCACCCAAACCTGGAGCTGTGAATTGAGCCTGCAACTGAGGTATGTGCCCTTGACCGGAATCGAACCTGAGACCCTTCAATCTGTGAGCTGATGCTCTATCCACTAAGCCAAACTGGTTAGGGTGGATATTAGCATTTTTTTAGGAGAGGGGCTCCACTTACCATTTCTTCCCCAAAGCACAGATTTCTATGTTCTAGGCACTGTGCAGATTCTCTATAAACTTATTTCCTTTAACTTTCATAACTACCTATTTTATAAGTTAAAAAATAACAAAACAAAACTTGAGTCTCAAGGAGGTTAAATAACTTGCCCAAGGACATGAAGCTTTAGGTGACAGAAGTAGAATTTAAATGAAGATCTGAATGGCTGCAAAACCTCCTTTTACTACACCCTTGCTTGTCTAACTAGAGTACCAGACAACTAGAAGAAGTTGGGCCCAAATTTGATTCTGCCCAGAGTAAAGACCCAAGGCACTATACTTTTCTTTCACTTTATTCATTATTCTAACTACGGACAAATAGTAGTAAACAATAACAGGGGTACTGATAAACATTTCTAGGTGCCTGTTATCCTCCTCTGCCACCTATACCTATGTTTACTTGGTTAGTGGTATCTAAACAAACCAAGTAGTCTGATTTTAGTCTTTTACCCAGAATAAGATCAGAGAGAGTCAATATACGCATTATTTGGGCAAGCAAAAAGTATGTTTTATATATTCAGGTACATTTTATTTATTATGATTTATTAAGAACATGTATAGATAAGAAAGACATGAAGGAGTTAAAAACTGCTTTTTTTAAAAAAAAACAAGTAGCAGACTATATATCATAATTATTATCAGAATACTTACAAAGTCATACTGAAACACTATGCAGTCATCAGTACCCCAAACAAATCCCACTGAATATGTTAATCAAAAACCTTTATTTAGATTTTCCCTAAGTTTGATAATTGAATGGAGAAACAGAACACTAATCAAGTAAAATCTTTGCTCATATAAAAGCATGTATTTCTTTAAGTGCCTTGGATTATCAGGTGGATTTATTCAGATTTACTTTACTCACTAACTTAAAAAAAATATTTTATTGAATTTCAGAGAAAGAGGGAGGGAGGGAGAGGGAGGACAACAATTTGTTGTTCTACTTATTTATGCATTCTTTGGTTGATTCTTGTACTGCCCTGACTGGGGATCAAACCCACAACCTTGGCATATTAGTACTTAAAGATGATCACTGTAAAAAAAAATAGTTAAAACATGTGCAAACCTCTTTATATCAGCATTAAAGAAAACACTATATAAAGTATATAATAATGATATTAACTTATGCTGAAGAATTCTCACTTTATACTTGCCATAAGCAAAATGACAATATAAAAATCCCTTGTAAAGTGTTTCCATTACTGTTAGATAAGTACCAGTGTTTGCTAAGAGTCTGAAAATCTCTAACATCCTATTCTCTCTTTCCAAAGCATCTTTGAAATGAAAATAATAAATAGTATGCTTTTGGGTAATTATATGATAGTAATATATTATTATTATATATCTATGCCCTCTATTTTTCCTTAAATAAAAATAAAAACCATCAGAGTTGCCTGTTAAGGTGGAAGATAACAATGACAGTAAGGGTTAAAATAATATTTTGGAAATTACTATTTTTTTTTTACTTACAGTTATATTATAGTCATTTAAACACTGTCTGCAATACAATTATTTATTCACTTTTTCATTCCTTCATTTCTCCTTGGAATATAATAATCTAGGCTCCTTCCTTAGATGAGCATTTAATATAGTTCAGAATCTGATCCCAGACTTACTTACCACAATTTAAAAACTGGAAGTCTCCATTCTTTCCCTTATTTGGGGGGCTAGAATTTTGGTTCAACAACTAAAAACATGTTGACTAATGAAAACAGAAAGATGCTAAAGCACGCCTGTAATGTAAATATACTTCTCTCTCTGCTGAGTGCTATCCAGGAACAGGCTCTTTCCTGTTCCATCCATAACTAGCACAAAGATATTCTGGAACAGAGGCTGTTCTAAATATTTTTCAAGCAGCATTCTCCCTAATGCGCTTTGTTCTTCTATTTTAAGAAATATAAGAAAAGTAGTGTTTTATACTTGTACATAAGATTTTCTCTCCTGTAAGACTTAATACATTATGAATGACTAACATGCAATCTAGAAAGGAAAACTAGGATGCTCCTAGGTTTTGCTTTTAGTCTAAATTTCAAAGCAAATATACAGATGAGAAAAACTGTTTTTTCAAATAATGGCAAAATATAGCTGAAAAAGAAGTCATGAAATTCTACTCAGAATTATAGCTGTAAAAAGATCAATCTCCAAGAAATTGTGGAAAGTGAAAAAAAGCCAATCCAAAAAAAAGTTACATATTGTATTATTCCATTTAAATAACATTCTTGAAAGGACAAAATTATAAAAATGGAGAACAGATTAGTGGTTGTCAGGGGTTAGGGGAGGATGGGTGTATAAAAGGCAACTAGGGAGCCCTGTGGTGATGGAATTGTCCTGTATCTTGCCTATATCAATGTTAATATTCTGGTTGTGATATTGTACTATAGTTTTGCAAGATGTTACTATTGGGGGAAATTAGGTAAAAGGTACATAGTATAAATGCATTATATGTCAATCTAAAACTACTTTTGAATTATTTGTGAATCTATAATTATATCAAAAGTAAAAGTTTAATTTAAAAAGTCAAGAGAAAATATCACAAATTTAGGTAAAAAGAGGTAACCGCTTGTTCATTTTGCATTAAGATGGAAGTCCTAGTAAGTAAAAACAAAGATGTCAAATGCAATTAATTTTAGTTAAAAATCCAAAAGAATCCAATGGCAGAATAGATCTGCCCAAAATACAAGACTGATTACTTAGTATAGCACATGTACTAAATTCTAAAACTTGCATTTTTTAAATTCACACCAATGTGTTTCTAACCATGTGTTTGTGGGAATATTTTACAGCAATCCTATATAAAAAAGAGGTAATATGCAAATGGTCATTACGCTGTGACACATAACAATCGATCAGCAGGACAGCGGGGCAGCGAGCTATGTGGGCGGGGTGGCCAGCTGAGATGTGGGCAGGGCCACTAGTCTCTAATAAGGCAAAGTGGCTAACTGAATCAGATTTTCCTTTCCTGCTTTCTTCTCTTCCTCTACAACACACATCCACACATGCCATATATATTTGTACCTGCCTTTCCTCAAGTTGTTCTCTCTGTTTAGCATCCATTATCCTTTCCAGCTGAATAACTTTTACTTATCTAGTTCTTTAAAGATCAGTTCACATTTCTCTCATTTTGTGTCTTCTTTGACACTGCTCTCTGCTCTTCCCACCCTACTGTCCCTACTATAGAAATATGATACAAAAACCAAATACTTAAAAATTTCCAAAATTTAATAAAAGATGCAAATCAATATATTCAAAAGTAAATTGAATCTCAAGCAGGATAAAGCCTCCAAATTCCAGACTGAAACCATCAATCAAACTCTAAAAACTAAAGTAAAAATATCCTGAAAAGAGCCAGAGAACATAATACATAACTATGAAGGGACAATGATTCAAAAAGATAGCAGACACAGACAACAGTATGGTATTGGCCTGAGGGAAGAGGGGGAGAGGGCTGGGTGGAGATGGACAAAGAGGGGGTAAATGGGGACATCTGTAACAGTGTAAACTAACAAACAAAATAGTCCTGGCTGGGTGGCTCAGTTGGCTGGAGCATCGTCCTATACACCAAAAGGTTGTGGGTTTATTCCCAGTCATAGCACATACCTAGCTTAAGGGTTTGATTCCCTGGTTTGGGTGCTTATGGAAGAGAAAGAGGGAAAATTATAATAGTGGGAAACTTGAAATTTCAAGAATGAAAGAGAACAAGATAAATTATATAGTCCATGTGACAAGTGCAACATAAAGGAGGGAGGGTAATGGGACTCATATAGGTTTCTATATTTCACCTGGAGTGGTAAAATATTAGTTCTAAGTAGAATGAAAATTTAAGTAAGTATGCACATTCTAATCCTTAGAGAAACTACTAAAAAAATTATATAAAGAGATAAATTGAAATAAAAATAGAATACTAAAATATATTCAAATGATCCAAAATAGGACAGGAAAGGAGAAACAGAAGAACAACAAAACAAAGAGGACAAACAGAAAACAAATACTATATAATGGTAAATCTAAATCCAAACATCAAAAGTTACATTAAATGTAAATAGTCTAAAAATCCAATTAGGTACAGAGATTTTAGAATAGATTCAAAAAACCAAGCTCCATCTAGAGTTATTTCATATCTAATAATATGGGTAGGTTAAAAGTAAAAGGATGTAAAAAATATACCAATGAAACACTCATTGAAAGAAAGGCAGGGTAATTATCCTATATAATAAAAGGCTAATATGCAAATAGACCAAAAGGTGGAACAACTGGACAACTGAACAACCGGTCACTATAATGCGTGCTGACCACCAGGGGGCACATGTGGAACATGGTGGGCATTGGCCGCAGCGGGATGGTGGAGCAGGTGAGCGGGGGCACCAGACCAAGGCAGGGTGCCTGTCACTTTCATTGGGGTGAGCCTCTCGTGGTTACTGAATATTCTTTGCTCCCACACACCGCGGTCCTGCCTGGCGCTCGCACCTGCTGCTGGTGCCTGGTTCCAGCCCCGATTGCTCAGCTCCATCAGTGGGTGTGAGCGGCGGCTGCTGGCCCCGATCTTCCCTCATGGCTCCTTCACCTCACCTTGCTCCTGAGGGGCGATCGGGGCCGGCAGCCACCGCTCACACCCACTGCCGGCGATGGCCCCGCTCGCACCCGCTGCTGGCACTGGAGCCGCCACTCGCACCCACTGCCAGTGCCCAGCACTGTTCCCAATCGCTCAGCGCCTTCAGCGGGTGCGAGTGGTGGCTGCTGGCCCCGATCGCCCCGCAGTTTTAATATGAAAGTAGATTTTGGAGCTAAGAAAATTATCTAAGATACAGAGAAACATTACATACTGATAAAGGCTAATTCAGCAAGAAGCCATAATCTTAAGTAGGTATGCATCCAGTAACAGAGCTTCAAAATACATAACTGACAGAACAGAGTATAGAAGCAAATCCATGATTATAACTGGAAACATCAATACACATTAATGACAACTTAAAAAATTTAAAATAATGATATATAAAGTATGTTTTCTCACTATAATGAATTTAAAGTAGATATCAATAGCATAAAGGTAAGAAAATCTCCACTATGAAATTACACACTTCTAAAGAACCCCTGGGTCAAAGGGAAAATGAAAAACAACAGATAAAAATTTGTAGGAGGTACTAAAAGCAGTGCTTAAAGGGTAATTTATAGTATTAAACTAGAGGCCTGGTGCATGAAATTCATGCACCAGGACGGGGGGAAAGGGGTGGTCCCTTAGCCCAGCCTGTGCCCTCTTGCAGTCCGGGATCCCTCTCACAGTCCAGGATCCCTCTTGCAGTTTGGGACCCCTCGCTCCTTACCCTCGCCTGTTCACTGCTCCTTACCACTTTGCTCGCTGTTCCTTAGCATTGGCACAGACGCGGGAGAGGCTCCCTCCACCAGCCTAGCTTCTGGCTGAGTGGTGCTCCCCCTGTGGGAGCGCACTGACCACAAGGGGGCAGCTCCTGCATTAGTCTGCCCCCCCTTGTGGTCAGTGCACATCATAGCAACTGGTTGTTCCACCATTTAGTCCATTTGCATGTTAGTTTTATTATATAGGACTAGAGGCCTGGTGCAAGAAATTCGTGCTTGGGGGGGCATGTCCCTCAGCCCAGCCTGCACCCTCTCCAATCAGGGATCTTTCTCACAATCCGGGACCGCTGGCTCCTAACTGCTCACCTGCCTGCCTGCCTGATCGCCCCCTAACTGCCCCCCTGCTGGCCTGGTCATCCCCCAACTGCCCCCCTGCCAGCCTTGTGGCCCCCCAACTGACCCCTGCTGGCCTGGTTGCCCCCAAACTGCCCCCCTGCTGGCCTGGTCACTTCCCAACTGCCCCCCTGCCAGCCTGGTCACCCCCTAACTGTCTGGAAGGAAGTCAGATGTCCAGTCACCTGGTCTAATTAGCATATTAACCTTTTATTAGTATAGATACTTATGGTATAAAAGAAAGTCTCAAATAAAAATTCTAGTATCTTTGTTAAAACATAAAGAAAGAGCAAAACAGCCCTAGCTAGTTTGGCTCAGTTGATAGAGCCTGCGGACTGAAGGGTCCTGGATTGATTATGGTTAAGGGCACATGCCCAGGTTGTGGGCTCGATCCCCAGTATGAAGGCATGCAGGAGGCAGCTGATCAATGATTCTCTCTTATCATTGATGTTTCTATTTCTCTCTTCCTCTCCCTTCCTCTCTGAAATCAATACAAATATAGATTTTTAAAGAAGAGCAAAAGAAATCCAGCACAAAGAGAAGGAAGTAATAAAGAGCAGAAAACAATAAAATTAAAAACAAAATAGAGTAAAAAAATGAAACAAAAAAGCTGATTCTTTGAAGAGATCAATAAAATTGACACATCTCCAGTACGACTAACAAAAAAGAGGGATGCCACAATTTACTAATATTAGAAATGAAAAGGGGATACCACTACAAAGCTAGCAGATATTTAAAAATAATACTGGTAATACTGGACCTACTATGAGTTCAAATAGTAAACATTATAATATGCATTTCTGACTCTTAAAAAACAGTTTATTCATATTTTAAAAATGACTGATAGTAGTTATTAAATGACTGATAGTAAGTTTGCCCACCACCCATAGTCAACTCGTCTTCCATCATCATATATTTGATATCCTTACTACCACCCTATATATAGATCATGTATCATAGAAATGAGCACTTGAAACCTATATAATCTCATTAACCAATGCCATTCCAATAAATTTAAAAAGAAAAAATAAATTAAATAGAAAGTAAAGTAAAAGTCAATGTTTTCAATGTGTCAGATATTATACATTGTAACTACTTACACTTAAAATGAAAAATTTTATATGCCCACTGTGCAACCTGTGAGTCAGTACATAATCAGTTTACAAAATAGAAATCGGGAGGATTAATAACAGTACCTCTTAGGATAGGTTGTGAGGATTAAATTAATTAATAGAGTATGTCCTTAGTACTATACCAGGCATATAGTAAGTGCTATGTAATTATTAGCTATTTTCTTAAAAGCAGACTCGTAAGATTCACATCTTTACACATATAAATTTGAAAACTTCTATCAATTCCTCAAAACTAGAAGCTACTAAAACTTAAAAAGATAAAATGGCTATCCTAAATATTCCTATAACTATTTTAAAGACTGAATTTGTAGTTTAAAACCTTCCCTTAAACCCAAACAAACAAAAAAAACCCAGACCTAGACACTTAAAGAATAGCACTAAATTTAAACAATCTTTTCAAGAAAATAAAAAAGAAAGGAACACTTTCCAATTCATTTTATGAGGTGAGGATTACCTTGATACCAAAGACATTTAACAACAGTAGAAAAAAGAGAGAAAATTATAGACCAATATCTCTCATGAACATTGATTCAAAAATCTTCAACAGTATATTATACTACCAAGTCAATTTCAGCAATATATGAAAAAAAAAAAGACTAAGTGGGGCTTTCCACTAGGGAATCCAAAGGTGGTTCAATATTTGGAAAACACATTTTACTATATTAACAGGCTAAAGAAGCACAAACACACGATCATATCAAGTGAGGAGAAAAAGCATTTACATTTGAAGAAATTTCAGCATCTGTTCAGAATGAAAAGTCTCAGCAAACTAGGAATCAAAATTTAGTTTGATAAGGGGAAACTAAACAAATCTATAGCTGACATTATTCTTAAAGGTGAAAGACTGAATACTTACCCTCTAAAATGGGAAAAAAGGAAAATCTCCACCCTCACCACTCCTGACAATTTGTAATAAATCAATAAAAATATAAGATGTACAGATTAGAAAGAAATAAATCAAGCTGTCTGTATTTGAGAAGATTATCTACATGAAATTCCCAAGGAAATCTATAAAAAATTCCTAGAACTACCAAATTCACAGGATCCAAGGTCAACACACAAAAATCAGTCATATTGCTTATTATTTAACAACAATGAACAAATGGAAAAAACAAACAAATGGAAATTAGTTAAAAATAAAATATTTCCAACAGTTTCTCCTTCCAAAAAATGAATACCTAGGTGTAAATCTCACAAAACATGTTCATTATCTTTATTTTGAAAGAGAAAGCACTGAACAAAAAAGACCTATGGCAGCAGTATAAAAAAAATCAACATACAAAAATAAGCTGCATTTTTACACACTAATGAACTACCTGAAAGAGAAACAAAAGTCTCATTTACAATACCATCAAAACAAAACAAAAAAATACAAAGGATAAATTTAACAAGGAGGTTAAAGATTTGTACATTAAGAACTATAAGACACTGATGAAAGAAACTGAAGAAGAGACAAATATATATAAAGATATCCTGTGTTCATGATTTTTGGAATAATTCATATTGTTAAAACATCTATACTACTCATAGCCATCTATAGATTCAATACAATCCCTATCAAAATCCCAAATGTATATTTTTTACAGAAATAGGAAAAACCTTAAATTTATATGGCATCACAAAAAAACCCGAACAGCCAAAACAATCTTAAGAAGTAAGAACAATGCAGGAGAGATCACACTTCCTGATTTCAAACTATAACACATGGCTATAGTAATCAAAACAGTATGTTACTGGCCTAAACACAGACACATAGACTAATGCAGTGGTCGGCAAACTCATTAGTCAACAGAGCCAAATATCAACAGTACAACGATTGAAATTTCTTTTGAGAGCCAAATTTTTTAAACTTAAACTTCTTCTAACGCCACTTCTTCAAAATAGACTCGCCCAGGCCGTGGTATTTTGTGGAACAGCCACACTCAAGGGGCCAAAGAGCCGCATGTGGTTCGCGAGCCACAGTTTGCCGACCACTGGACTAAAGGAAAAGAAGGAGAGCCCAGAAGTAAATTCCTGCATATAGTGGTCAACTAATATTTGACAGAGGAGCAAGAATTCTCAATGGGGGTAAAATATAGAGTCTCTTCAATAAATGGTGTTGGAAAACTAGACACCCACATGCAAAAGAATAAAATTGGACTCCTCTCTCACACAACTCACAAAAATTAACTTGAAATAGACTACATTTTAATATAGCATGAAACAGTACAAATACTAGAAGAAAATATGGAAAAAGTACCTTGACACTGTTCTCAGCATTGTTGTGTGTGTTTTTATGGCAACAAATGGATAGGCAACAAAATAAAAATAAAAAATGGGACTATAAACTAAAAATCTTCTCCACAGCAAAAGAAACAATCAACAAAATAAAAAGGCAACCTATGGAATGGAAGAAAATGTCTGGAAACCATAGATCTGAAAAGGAGTAAATATTCAAAATATATAAGGAACTCATAGAACTTGAAAGAAAAAAAAACCAAAAAAACCCCACAAATAATCAATTTAAAAATGGGCAAAGGACATGAATACACGTTTTTCCAAAGAAGATATACAGATGGCCCACACATACATAAAAAGGTGTGTTCAATATTACTTCTCATTAGAAAAATGCAAATCAAAACCACATTGAAATATCACCTCATATCTGTCAGAATGGCTATTATTAAAAAGACAAGAGCTTACAAATGCTGGTGAAGATGTGGAGAAAGGGGAACTCTCATGCACTGTTGGTGAGATTGCAAATTGGTGCAGCCACTATGAAAAACAGTGTGGAAGTTCCTAAAAAAATTAAAAATAGAACTATCACTTTAGTTAGTTCTTCCCCTCTTCCCATGTATATGTTTATTATTTATATCAATATGGATATATATGTCTAATCACTATATTGTATACCTAAAATTAATACAACATTGCCAACTGTAATGAAAAAAAATTAAAAAATTAGCACTACCATATGATCCAGCAATCATACTTCTGGATACATATCTGAAGGAAAATAAACGATTATATGAAATATATGCACTCCCGTGTTTATTGAAGCATTATTCACAATAGCCAAGACATACAAACAACCAAAGTGTCCATCCTATATAATAAAAGCCTAATATGCTAAGTGTCCAGATGTCCAATCGGCCATTCAACCAATCAAAGTGTAATATGCTAATGCTATGCTAAGGCCATTCAACTGCTCACTACGATGTGCACTGACCACCAGGGGGCAGACAGTTGACCGGTCAACCAGTTGCTATGATGTGCACTGACCACCAGGGGGCAGACACTCTGACCAGTAGGTTAGCTTGCTGTTGGGGTCTGGCCAATCAGGACTGAGCGAGATGGGCCAGACACGCCCTGGAGCCCTCCCGCAGTCCCTCCATGACTGGCCACCTCCCGCATCCCTCCCTGGCCCCGATTGTATGCTGGTGGGTTCCCTCAGCCTGGCCTGCATCCTCTCACAATCCGGGACCCCTTGGGGGATGTTGGAGAGGTGGTTTCGGCCCCATCCCACAGGCCAGGCTGGGGGACTCCACTAGTGCATGAATTTGTGTACTGGGCCTCTAGTCAGTGATAAATAGATAAAGAAAATGTTATATATATATTCTATGTAATAAAGAGGTAATATGCAAATTGACCTTCACTCCCTCACAAGATGGCTGCCTATGACCAGGTTGGCAGGGGGGTTAGTGAGGGATGACCAAACAACTGAGCGAGCAAGCTGCATAGGGTGACCAAGTCGGCAGGGGGGTTATTGAGGGATGACCAAACGACTGAACAGCAGGCTGCATGGGGCAACCAGGCTGGCAGGGAGGCCATGAGGGGCAACCAGGCCAACAGGGGGGCAGTTGGGGGCAACCAGGCCAGCAGAGGGGGTAGTTGGGGGCAACCAGGCCAGCAGTGGGGGCAGTTAGGGGTGACCAGGCTGGTAGAGGGGGCAGTTGGCGGTGACCAGGCCGGCAAGTGGGGCAGTAAGAGGTGACCAGGCCAGCGGGGGGGGGGGGGGGGAAGTTAGGGATGAACAGGCCGGCAGGGGAGCAGTTGGGGGCAACCAGGCAGGCAGGGGGGGGCAGTTGGGGGCGACCTGGCCGGCAGCGGGGGGGGGGGGCAGTTAGGGGCGACCAGGCCAGCAGGGGGGGCAGTTAGGGGTGATCAGGCTGGCAGGGGTGCAGTGAGGGGTGACTAGGCTGGTGGTGGGGGGGGCAGTTCGGGGCAACCAGGCCAGCAGGGAGGGGACAGTTGGGGGTGACCTGGCCAGCAGCAGGGGGGCAGTTAGGGGTGACCAAGCCAGCAGGGGGGGCAGTTAGGGGTGATCAGGCCGGCATGCAGAGGCAGTGAGGGGTGATCAGGCTGGTGGGGGGGGCAGTTAGGGGCGACCAGGCAGGCAGGGGGGGCAGTTGGGGCAATTAGGCTGGCAGGGGTGCAGTGAGGGGTGACTAGGCTGGCGGGGGGGGGGGGGGACTGCTGGGGGCAACCAGGCCGGCAGGGAGGGGACAGTTCGGAGCTACCTGGCCGGCAGCGGGGGGGGGGGGGGGGGGCGGGGTGCAGTTAGGGGCGACCAGGCAGGCAGGCAGGTGAGTGATTAGGAGCCAGCAGTCCAGGATTATGAGAGGGGTGTCCAACTGCCAGGATTGGGCCTAAACCAGCAGTCAGACATCCCCTGAGGGGTCCCGGATTGGAGAGGGTGCAGGCTGGGCTGAGGGGACCCCCCTCCCCATGCACAAATTTCGTGCACTGGGGCAAATCCTGCAATTTGCAATAACATGGATGAACCTGAGGGCATTAATGCTAGGTAAAATAAGTCAGACAGGGAAAGATAAATAATATGTCATCTCCTTATATACAAAATCTTAAAAAACTCAACTCATAGAAACAAAACACAGATTGTTGGTTGCCAGGTGCTGGAGGGTGTGTGTGTGAAAAATGGCAATCAAAGAGTACAAACTTCCAGTTATAAGATGAATAAATTCTGGGAACCTCATGTACAGTAGTTAACAATACTATATTGTGTACTTGGAAGTTCTAAGAGAGTAGATTTTAAATATTCTCACTACACATAAAAAATGGTAACTATGTAAGGCAATGAATGTGTTAATTAACCTTACTATAATAATCATTTCATCATATAAACATGCATTAAATCACATTGTATATATTAAACTTACACAATGTTACATGTCAAATATATCTCAATAAAACTGGAAAAAATAAAATAGTTTTTCTCATAAGCACAAAAAACCCTAAAGAAGATCTAAATAGAGAGATATACCACATTCATTAATTGGACAACTCCGAAACATAATAAAGATGTTAAATAACTCCAAATTGATCTATAGATTTAACAAAATTGAAATAAAAATCCCAGCAGGATTTTTATATAGATACGATTATTCTAAAATTCACATGGAAAGGCAAAGGAACTACAATAGTCAAAACAATTTTTAAAAAGAAAATGTTGAAGGAATAACATTACCTAATTTTAAGAAATACTACTAAGTTACAGTAATAAGATATGATATCAGCAAAAGGACAGACACACAGATAAACAGAACAGAGTCCAGAAATATATCCCCACAAATTTCTAATAAAGGTACAAAGACAATTCAATAGAGAAAGGGACAATTCAATGGTGTGGAAACAACTGGACATCCATATTAAAAAAAATGAACCTCACTTCAATCTTCTTCTATCTTATAAAAAATTAACTTAAAATATATCATAGATCTAAACAAAAAAGAGAAGGACACAATGGAGAAAATTCTGGTGATCTAGGATTAAGTAAAGAGTTCTTGAACATGACACCAAAAGCGTAATAAATAAAAGGAAAACTTGGTAAAATGGACGTAATCAAAATCTAAAAGTTTTTCTCCATGAAAGACTAGGATAAGAGAATGAAAAGGCAAACTACAGACTGGGAGAAAATATTTACTACATCTATAAGGAATGCTGAAAACAATAATAAAACAAAAGTAAAATAAATAACCTGATTAGAATATGAACAAAAGACATGAACAGACACTTCACTGAAGAAGATATACAGATGGCAAAGAAACACATTAAAAAAATGTTCAAATTTACCAGTCATTAGGGAAATGCAAGTGAAAACAACACCTAGCATAAAAAATACATTTTAGAATGGCTGAAGTAAAAAACAACTGGTAAAATCAAATGTGGTGAGGATGTGGAAAAAGTGGATCTTTCATACATTACTTGTGGGATGGTATAGCCACCCTGGAAAACAATTTTGTATTTTCTTAAAACATTATACACTTAACACATTACTCAACACTACCACTTCTAGGTATTTACCCTAGAGAAATGAAAACCATGTTTAAAAAACCCCCACATATACAGAAATGTTAATAGCAGTTCTATTCATAATCTCCATAAATAACCCAAATGTCTTTCAGTGGATAAATGGCTAAGTATACTGATGTATCCATGAAATGGAATAAGACTCAACCATAAAAAGTCAAACAACTGATGCAACATCTTGAATAAATCTCAAAGACATGCTGTGTGAAAGAAGTCAGATACAAATGTTTCATATTATATGATTTTGTTCATATGACATTCTGAAAAAGACAAGCTATAGTGACAGAGAATAGATCATGGGTACCAGGGTTTGTGGCGGGAGAAAGGTATGACTAAAAAGGGGTAGCATGTAGGGTCCTTGGTACTACAATTAAAAGGATGTGAAATCGGCCAACAACCAAATGAACAAGGAAATAGATCCTCTCCTACAATATCCAGAAAGAAATGACACTGTTAACATTTAGACTTTTGCCCAGTGAGATCTGTGAAGAACTTATGAACTACAGGGACTGTATGATAATAAATGTGTTGTTTAAGCTATTAACTGTTGTAGTAATTTGTTATGGCAGCAACAGAAAGCCAATAAAGTGGTTAAATAAGTTTAGAGCAAGGAGGAAAATGAGAATAATTGCCATTTCCTGGCTAACTAATAAGTGTTCAATATCATTTCATTTTTCCTGTCCTAGTTTTATCAGACATTATAAATCTGAAAGCCCATTACTGGATCTTAGCCTTGTTGGGGAACATAGAAAATTCAAAAGGAATATAGGACTTGGCAACTACTCTGAAGATATTTACAATCTAGAGAGATATATAAGGAATTTGAGGCTTTTAAATATAAAATCCTATCTAATGAAAGGGTAATATGCAAATTAACCATCACTCCATCACAAAGATGGTGGCGCCCATAGCCACAAGATGGCAGCACCCAGTCCCCTCAGCTCCACTGGAGTCCCCCAGTCCTGAGGGGGCAGCCGCTTAGAGCGGGCAGCGTGAGTGGCCTGGCAGAATGCTTGCTTCGTCGCTGTGGCGACGAGGCAAGTGTTTCACCCTGGCGGGCCTCTGGGCAGTGGGCGCAGAGCTTCCCACCCCCAACCGCGGAGGGCCTCTGGGCAGTGCATGTGCGGGGAGCGGCTAGGCCCCACAGAGAGCTACTAGTGAACGGATTCGTGTGCAGGGCTACTAATATAAAAATGAAACATGAACAGCCCTGGCCAGGTCACTCAGTTGGTTGCAGTGTCATCTGGTACACTAAAGGTTGCAGGTTTGATTCCAGGTCAGGGCACATACTTAGGATATGGATTTGATCTCTAGTCAGGGCACAGTGGGGAGGCAACCAATTGATGTTTCTTTCTTCCACTGATGTTTCTTTCTCTCTAAAATCAATAAACACTATTCCAACAAACTGGACAACTTTGAATAAATTGACATATTCCTATACAAATACAATCTTTCCAAACACAATCAGGAAGAATAAAAAAATCTGAATAGGCCCATAACTATGGAGTAATAAAAAAACTTCCAGCAAACAAAAGCCCTGGGCCAAACAGCTTCACCGGGGAGTTTTACCAAACATTCAAAGAAGAACTAAAACTACACTCCTCAAAACTATTAGAAAAAATTCAAGAGGAAGGAATCTAAATTCTTTCTATGAAACCAGCATTACCCTAATCCGAAAACCAGATAACGACACTACAAAGAAAGAGAACAACAGGCCAATATCCCTGATTAACATAGATGCTAAAATCCTCAACAAAATTCTGGCAAATCAGATCCAGCATTACATCAGAAAGATCACACAACATGACCAAGTTGAATTTATTCCGGGGCTGCGAGGCTGCAAATCAATAAACATGATACATCACATAAACAGACTGCAAGACAAAAATCACATAATTATTGCAGAAAAGGCATTTGACAAAATCCAATACACTTTCTTGATAAAAACTCTATGCAAAGTGGGAATAGAGGGATCATACCTCAAAATAATAAAAGCCTTACATGACAAACTTATAGCCATACTCAATGGGCAAAAACTAAGATAATTTCTCTTAAGAACAGGAACAAGACAGGGATGCCCACTTTCACCACTCCTGTTCAACATAGTACTGGAAGTACTAGCCATAGCAATGAGACAAGAAGAAGAAATAAAAGGCATCCAAATTGGAAAAGAAAAAGTAAAACTGTCAATATTCGCAGATGACGATATTGTACACAGAAAACACTAAAGACTCCATCAAAAACCTACTAGACTAAATAAATGAATTCGGCAATGTATCAGGATACAAAATTAATAACCCAGAAATCTATGGCCTTTTTATACACCAATAATGAACTAACAGAAAGAGAAATTAAAAATAAATCCCATTTATCATTGCAATAAAAAATTAGGATACCTAGGAATAAACTTCACTGAGAAGGTAAAATACTTGTACTCTGAAAACAACAGGATATTGAAAAAAGAGACAAAGACATAAACAAAAGGAAGAATATACTGTGTTCATGGAGTAATAGAATCAACATCATTAAAATGTCCATACTACCCGCAGCAATTTATAGATTCAATGAAATTCCCACTAAAATACCAACAGAATACTTCACAGACCTAGAACAAACTCTCCAAAAATTCATCTGGAAAAAAAAAAAGACCCCGAATAGCTGCAGCAATGCTGAGAAAGAAGAACAAAGTTGCAGGGATCACAATACCAGATATTAAGCTATATTACAAAGCCACTGTTCTCAAAACTGCCTAGTACTGGCACAAGAACAGACATATAGACCAATGGAACAGTAAAGAGAACCCAGAAATTGACCCAAGCCATTATGCTCAATTAATATTTGACAAAGGAGGCAAGAGCATATAATGCAGTCAAGACAGTCTCTTCAATAAATGGTGCTGGGAAAATTGGACAGATACCAGTACATAAAAAAAAAGAAACTATACCACCAACTTACACCATACACAAAAATAAACTCAAAATGGATAAAAGACTTAAATGTAAGATGGGAAACCATAAAAATCTTAGAAGAATCCATAGGCAGCAAAATAGCAGACATATGTTGTAGCAATATCTTTACCAATATATCTCCTAGGACAGTGGTTGGCAAACCGTGGCTCGCGAGCCACATGCGGCTCTTTGGCCCCTTGAGTGTGGCTCTTCCACAAAATACCACAGCCTGGGCAAGTCTATTTTGAAGAAGTGGCGTTAGAAGAAGTTTAAGTTTAAAAAATTTGGCTCTCAAAAGAAATTTCAATCGTTGTACTATTGATATTTGGCTCTGTTGACTAATGAGTTTGCCGACCACTGTCCTAGGACAATGGAAAGTAAGGAGAAAATAAACAAATGGTACTACATCAAAATAAAAAGAAACCATCAACAAAACAAGAAAACCCACTGCATGGGAGAACAGATTTGCCAATGTTATATCCGATAAGGGCTAATTCTCCAAAATTTATAGGGAACTCATATATCTTAACAAAAGGAAGATAAGCAATCCAATAAAAAAAATGGGCAAAGGACCTAAATAGACACTTTTTAAAGTGGACATACAGAAGGACAAGAGACATATGAAAACATGCTTAAAGTCACTAATCATCCGAGAGATGCAAATCAAAACAACAAGTTACCATCTCACACCTGTCAGAATGGCTATCATCAACAAATTGATAAATGACAAGTGCTGGTGAGATGTGAAGAAAATGAACCCTCATACACTGTTGGTGGGAATGCAGACTGATGCAGCCACTTTGGAAAATAGTACGAAGTTTCCTCAAAAATTAAAAATGAAACTTCCATTTGACCCAGTAATCCCACTTCTAGGGATATATCCAAGGATATATGCATCCCCATGTTTATAGCAGCACAATTTACAATAGCTAAGATTTGGAAACAGCCTAAGTGCCCATCAGCAGATGAGTGGATTAAAAAACTGTGGTACTTCTACACAATGGAATACTATGCTGTGGTAAAAAAAGAAGGAATTCTTACCATTTGTAACAGCATGGATGGAACTGGAGAGCATTATGCTAAGTGAAATAAGCTAGTCAGAGAAAGATAAATATCACATGATCTCACTCATTTGTGGAATATAATGAACAACATAAACTGATGAACAAAAACAGATCCAGACATAGAGAAGCATCGATCAGACCATCAAATCTCAGAGGGAAGGCAGGGGAGGGTGGGGGGAAGGAGGAGAGATCAACCAAAAGACTTGTATGCAAGCATATAAGCATAACCAATGGACACAGACAATAGGGGGGTGAGGGCATGAGTGGGGAGGTGGAGGAGCAATGGGGGGATAAGGACACATATGTAATACCTTAATCAATAAAAAAATAAATAAAACGTTCTGGTACATCTACACATTGGAATACTATGATGCTTTAAAAAAGAAAGAACTTTTACCATTCACAAAAGCATGGATGGACATAGAGAGCATTATGCTAAGTGAAATAAGCCAGTCGGAGAAAGAAAAATATCACATGATCTCACTCAATTGTGGAATATAATGAACAATATAAACTGATGGACAATAATATATCTAGAGACAAAAGAGCATCAAATAGACCATCAAACCTCAGAGGGAAGGCAGGGGAGGGTGAGGGAAGTGGGGCAATAAGAGATCAATCAAAGGACTTGTGTGCATGCATCTATACTAATAAAAGGGTAATATGCTAATTAAACCAGGTAGATGGGACATCTTCCTGATGTCCAAGTTCCTTCCAAACAAAGCCATGGTGGCGGGGCCAAGGCAGAGGCAGTTATGGGAGGCCAGGCCAGCAGGTGAGCAGTAGGGGATGGCCAGGCCAGCAGGGGGGTAGTAAGGGGGAGGCCAGGTTGGCAGAGGGCATTTAGGGGGCAACCAGGCCAGCAGGGGGGCAGTTAGGGGGAGTCCAGGCTGGCAGGGGGGCAGTTAGGGGACAACCACCAGGCCAGCAGGGGACCAGTTAGGGGGTGACCAGGCCGGCAAGCAGAGGCAGTTAGGGACAATCAGGCAGGCAGGCAGGAGAGCGGTTAGGAGCCAGCTGTCCTGGACTGCAAGAGGGATGTCTGACTGGGGTCCCAGATTGGAAAGTGTGCAGGCTGTCCTGGACTGCAAGAGGGATGTCCCAGAGGGGTCCCAGATTGGAAAGTGTGCAGGCTGGGCTGAGGGAGCCCCACTACATGCACAAATTTTGTGCACTGGGCCTCTAGTATAAGCATAACCAATGGACACAGACACTTGGGGGTGAGGGCATGGGCTGGAGGGTGGGAGTGGCCGGGGAGAGGTCAATGTGGGAAAAAGGAGACATATATACTTTAAACAATTAAGAATTTTTTTAAAAAATCAATAAACATATAACTGGGGCTAATATATATGTATATATATATATATATATATATATAAATGTCAAAAGGAAATATAAAACATAAAAATGGAAATTTAAAATAAAATTAAAATTTGGAGGGGAGCATAAAATAGAGAAGAGTTCAGCACTAATAGAAGCACCAAAGAAGAGATCTATGTGGATGGGTGCTGATGCTATGAAAAAAATACCTCCTTATTGCTCTATATATGTCCTTCTGTTAACAATGTTATATTCAGTGTGTGTGTGTGTCTGTCTGTGTGTGTTTATTTCTACTGGACCTGCACATAAAAGAAAATAGTAGTTTGGTTTGAAGTCAAGGTCTCTTAGGCTTGAATCTTGGACTTCCATATTTAATGTGTCATCTTGGCAACATATTTAACCCTTATGAGCCTTAGTATCCTTATTTATAAAATGGAGCTAATATCTATTACACTGAAGTTATAAAAATGAAAACAAATAATGTATGGGAAGCAATTAGCTCTAGGCCTATATAGGAACATTTGCTCAGTATTATTTTTCTTATCTAATATGTAAAAGTTAGAATTACAACTGACTGTTCATTTATTGTATCAGCCTTCCTAGTACTCCAATTTTTGTTGTTTTCTTTTTCAGAAAAAGGCATGTCTTTCAAAACTAAACTAGACCTGACTAGAAAAGTCTTAATAAAAGGCATAATTAGCCCGATTCATCCTTGTTCCCAAAGTTCAAGTTATTGAGACCAATTCTGCAATGGTGGAGAAGTAAGCAGTGCAGAGGGAGATCAGCAGGATCCTGAGACCTTGTCTGAGTCCCCTTGGGAGCAGATGTCAGACATTCTGTTAGATGAGCTAAGGAATAGGAAGAAGGCCAGAGACCTAACAGCATATGCAATTTGTAAACTGAATAATTGTTTCAACATTCTTCCAGTTGTTCCATTACTATTTATCAAGGACAATATTTTTGAAAACCCCAATTTTTTTTTCAGATATACTAATGAAACCCAACAAAAGGGGCTTTTGCTTTATTTCAATTAGGATATTTAAAAATTTTTAATTTAAAATAATTTTAGAATTACCAAAAGGTTGTAAACACAGTACAGAATTCCTGTATACCCTTTCAACCAGTTTTTTCTTAAGGAGAACGTCTGACTTAATCACAGTACTGTTATGGAAAGCATTGTATTAACATTAATATAATGTTATTAACAAATAAAGTTGACTTTTGCCAGTTTTCCCACTAATTTTGTGTTTTTTTCCTGGATCCCATGGTTTATTTAATTATCGTATTTCCATAGTCTCTTCCAAAATTTGACATTGACTTTTGAAGCGTACTGACCACTTATTTTTTAGGATGCCTTCTATTTGATTTCTCCAATACTGTCTAATGATTGGATTGAGAAAATGCATTTTGAGCAAGAACACTACTGAAGTGATGTGCCTTTGTTAATCTATCACACCAGGATTTCAAGATGGCAGCACAGTAGTTGGAAGCTACACTCACCTCCTCCCAGGACCAAACTGGAATCACAACTAAATTAAAGAACAATCACCTTGAATAACCAACTGAAGACTAGAGGAAGAGAAGTCTTATAACAAAGGATTTACAGAAGAAACCACATCAAGAGAGTAGGAAGGGTGAAGACATAAAAAGGACTGGCTTTGCTCCCATAGGTGGTGGCTGAGGTTCTGGAGGGATATCTCAGCTGTGGGGGAGAGGAGAGTGGGTTCCCCTGAGAAGTGTGGGGCCTAAGCCCCAAGCCAGCTCCCCAGCCCAGAGTACCAGAGCTAGGAAGAGACATCCCACATAACATCTGACTGTGAAAACCAGCAAGGTTTCTGTCCACTAGGGAGAAATGGAGTGCACTGGAGACAGAGGCACTCTCTTAAAGAGCCAGTGCACAAAATTTCATTTGTAACCACTAACCCTGGGCTTCAGGAAAGGACAGGCAGAACAAACTAGAGTCACTTGAGGAGAGTCTAGGAAAAGCATGTCAAATTCACGGCCCACAGGCCGCATGTGGCCCACAACAAATATTTTTGTGGCCCAGCCAATATAACAGTATGTAAGAAACATAAATTTTAATAAAAATAAATTTCGTAAGTTAATTTTTTATTTTTTTATTATTTTATTTTATTTTTTTAATTGTTTGAAGTATTACAAATAGTAGTACATATGTCTCCTTTTTTTTTTTTTCCTTCCCCATTGACCTTTCCCCGGCCTCCCCTTCCCCCCAGTACATGCCTTTACCTGCCCCCTCCCCCCAGTGTTTTTTATCCATTGGTTATGCTTAAATGCATGCGTACAAGTCCTTCGGTTGATCTCTTACAGCTCCCCCCCCACCCCGCTCCGCAACCTCCTCTGCGTAAGTTAATTTTTACAATATCCTGTTATACATAACTATTTTTTTAAGTTTGCATTTTTCATTTTATTTATTTTTTCTTTACTGATTAAGGTACAATGAACTACAATGTTCGCTAATGACTGATTACTATAATCATGTTGCATCATTTCCCTTACATGCCTTATGCACAGGCACACCATTTCTCTCCACTAATACTAGCAATGAATATTTTAGCAGCCGATTGCCACATCATTAGTCTTGGACTGACTTGTTTGGTGTGTGCAACAGGAAATATTTCGCTTTTGGAGAACAAGAAAAATAGATTTATTTGCGTTACACTTATTAATTTGTGTAGTTATTCAGTATCTGGTAAGTTAATGTTCAAGAAAAAATATTAATTTTTATTAAAATGTTCTATTATTTTATGTTAATGATTACTTATTTATTTCAGCCCTTTGTATTCAATATGTCTCTATCGAAATAAGCCTACATTTCTATGAAAGTTGAAGCTTTTGTTTTTTTGTGGCCGACTAAACTTAAAACCTTGTTTATTTGGCCCATGTTAGCCTTTGAGTTTAAAATATTTGGTATAGGGTTTGTGGCTCTGGGGAGAGATCTGGGGGAATAGCTGCCAGGATACCTGTGCTGAGTCATTCTCTGATACAGCAGACACCATCTTTCTTCCCCCCATATGTGGCATCATCCTAGGAAAAAGCAATTACCCCACCCTTTGCACACCCTCTCACCCCACCCTGCAGAGCTTAGGCTCTGAAGAGTTAGCTGACCTGGCCAACATAGTAAGAGATCTGGGCAGACTCAGGGTGTGTCAGTGACTGAGTTGTCAGATTTCAGGTGGGGGGCCATTCCTTCACTCTCCAGTGAAACTGATTGTTGCCTCCCTCTCATGGAAGATCTGATAGAACCACCCTCCCAGCTTCTGGCAGACCCAACCTCTGGGCTCTAGAAGCCCCACCTGTCCAACTACTAGTGGCTCCACTCTGCCCAGGTTGGGATAAAGTCTGGGACAGACTGAGTCTTGTGACTTTGAGGTGGGGACCACACCCACTATCTTCCCTGAAGCCTGACTGGCACCTCCCCCTCACAAGAGATCCATTAGCCCTGTCCTATCTCTTCCAGAGGTTCTTTCAGTGACTGAGCCTAACAGGAAGCTGGCAGGAGGAGGCAGGTGGAGGTGGATTTTGGAGTGTCCAAACCCTGTGCTGGAAAAAGCTGGCCTTGGTGTGCAGCCTGGACATTGCCACATGTACTCAAGCCCAGCAGAAGCAGTAACAAACTCTGGATTGCTTATAAATCCAAACAGGTTGCAGGAGTCAGACACAGACAGTGACTGACATTGGCCTGTACCAGAGTCCTTCCCAAGAGGCCTACAATCAACAAATACAGTGGCCAGCTTCAAATAACATCATAGCAGGATCCAATAAGCTTCATAAATAGCATATTCAAAGGAGGATCTTGGCAGGTAGCAAACCCTGCTGAGGTGAATTCCATTTCGTGTCGTTAGCACCTGTATAGCAGTTCACACACTATGGTCAGGGTTGAACCTCACAGTCAGCAAGCCTAAGGGTTGATCCCATGTATGAATGGGCCAATAGCAATCAATACTCACAACAGGAATACCCATATAACCGACACAGGGACATTCCTAGAGCACCCAGCTCAAGTGATCAAAAAGCCTGCACCACTAGGTCCCACAGGACTTTTAACTGCTTAAGGCCACCTCACAAAGACTAGGAGTCACAGTAGATTTATATAATACATAGAAACAAACACAAAAATATAGCCAGAATGGGGAGACAAAGAAACAAGCACCAAATGAAAGAACAGGAGAACTCCCCAGAAAGAGTTAAATGAAATGGCCCCATTTTATCAGATATAGAGTTCAAAGTAATGGTTAAAAGGATGCTCAAGGAACTTAGTGAGAACTACAACAGCATGAAAAAGGACATAGAAAACATAAAAAAGGACCAGTCAGAAATGAAGAAAAAAATATCTGACATTAAGAATACACTATAAGGAATTAAAAGTAGTTTGGATAAAGCAGAGGATAGAAACAGCAATTTGAAAGACAAGGTTAAAAAACAACAACAATCAGAGCAGCAAAAAGAGAAAAGAATTTTTAAAAATGAGGATAGTTTAAGGGACCTTTGGGACAACATGAAGCATAACAACATCGTCATCATAGGAGTAACAGAAGAAGAGAGAGAGAGCAGGATGGAGACCTATTTGAAGAAATAATGACCAAAACCTTTCTTAACCTGGTGAAGGAAAAAGACACAAGTATAGGAAGCACAGAGTCCCAAAAAAGATGAACCCAAAGAGGCCCACACCAAGACACATCAGAATTAAAATGGCAAAGGTTAAAGACAAAGAGATAATCTTAAAAACCATAAAGAAAGATAGTTATCTACAAGAGAGCTCTCATAAGACTGCCAGGTGATTTCTCAACAGAAACATTTCAGGCCAGAAGGGACTGGCATAAAATATTCAAAGTAATGAAAAGCAAGAACCTACAACCAAAACTCTTTTACCAGCAAGGCTTATCACTTAAAATTGAAGGAGAAATAAAGGTCTTCCCAGACAAGAAAAAGGGAGAGGGGTTTGTTACCATCAAGCTAGTATTACAAAAAAAAAAATGTTAAAGGGAGGAGGAGGAAGATGGAAGATGAGGAAAAGGAGGAGAAGGAAGGAGGTCAGAGGGAGAGAGGGAAGGGGAAGAGAAGGAGAAGGAGAAGGAGAAAGAAGGAGAAGAAGAAGCAGAAGGAGAAGAAGAAGCAGAGGGAGAAGAAGCAGAAGCAGAAGCAGAAACAGAAGCAGAAGAAGAAGAAGAAGAAGAAGAAGAAGAGGAAGAAGAAGAAGGACAACAACAACAACAACAACAGTAACATAGTTAAAAAAATAGAATGGCAATAAATTTGTACCTTTCAATAATCACTTTAAATGTAAATGGCTTAAATGCTCCAATCAAAAGACATAGGGTAGCTGAATGTATAAGAAAACAAGATCCATATATATATATACATATATATATATATATATATATATATATATGCACATACATACACACATACATATATGCTGTCTACAAAATATCCAACTCAGAATGAAGGATATACACACCCTAAAAGTAACAGGAAGGAAAAAAGATATTTCACGCAAATGGAAAGGGGGGAAAAGCTGGGGTAGCAATACTTACATCTGAAAAAATAAACTTAAAACAAAGGCTATAGTAAGAGACAAAAAAGGACACTACATAACGACAAAGGAAGCCATTCCGCAAGAGAATATAACCTTGTAAACATTTATGAACTCAACAGAGCAGCACCTAAAAAATATAAAACAAATATTGATGAACAAGAAGGGATAGACTGACAGTAATACAGTCATAGTAGGGGACTTGAAAACCTCACTGACATCAATGCATAGGTCTTCCAGACAGAAAATCAACAAGAAAATGGTGGCCTTAAATGACACACTAGATAAGATGGATTTAATTGATATATTCAGAATATTTCACTCTAAAGCAGCAGAATATACATTCTTTTCAAGTGTACATGGAACATTTTCTAGGACAGATCACATGTTAGGACACAAAACAAGTGGCAATAAATTTGATAAGATTGAAATCATATCAAGCATCTTCTCTGACCATATACTGCTATGAAATATGAAATCAATCACAAGAAAATGGAGAAACACACAAAGACATGGAGGCTAAATAACATGTTACTAAATAATGAATGTGAACTAGGAAAAAATAAAAAAACACATTGAAACAAATGAAAATGAGAACACAACAATCCAGAATCTATGCGACACAGTGAAAGCAATCCTAAGAAGGAAGTTCATAGAATTACATGTTTACCTCAAGAAACAAGAAAATTCTCAAATAAACGATCTAACTTTACACTTAATGTGGACACAGAACAACAAACAAAGCCCAAAATGAGTAGAAGCAAGAAAATACTAAAGATCAGAGCAAAAATAAATAAAATGAAGTCTAAAAATACAAAACAAAAGATCAATGAAACCAAAAGCTAGTTCTTGAAAAAATAAACAAGATAGACAAACCTTCAACCAGACTCATCAAGAAAGAAAGAGAACCCAAATAAATGAAATCAGAAATAAAAGAGAAGTAACAGCTGACACCAAAAAATAAAAGGATTGTAAAAAAATATTACAAACAACTATATGCAAACTAATTGGTCAATCTAAATGAAACAAATTCCTAGAAACATACACTCTTACAAAACTGAATCAGAAAGTTCAACCAAAGGACCTGTATGCATGCATATAAGCATAACCAATAGACACAGACAGTAAGGGGGTAAGGGCATGTGCTGGGGAGAAGGGAGCGGGAGGGGAAAGGTCAATGGGGGAAAGAAGACATATGTAATACTTTCAGCAATAAAAAATTTAAATTAAAAAACAAACACACAAAAAACTGAATCAGGAAGAATCAGAGAATCAGAATAGACAGATTACAACTAGTGAAATTGAAGCAGTAATAAAATAAATTACCAAGAAACCTAACTGAATGGCTACATAGGTGAATTTTACCAACATTCAAGAACTAACACCTCAAACTATTCTAAAAAATTTAAGAGAAGGGAAGACTCTCAAGCTCATTTTATGAAGCCAGCATTATTCTACTCTAAAACCAGATAAAGACATGACAAAGAAAAAAAAATTTAGGTCAATATCCCTGATGAACCACAGATGTTAAAATCACCAACAAAATATTAGCAAAATGAATCCAATAATACATTAAAAGGTCATATATCATCATCAACATTATCAAGTGGGATTTATTCTGGGGAAGCATGGTTGGTACAATATCTGCAAAAACAATAAACATGATACAACACATAAACAAAATTCAGAATAAAAATCACATGAACCTATCAATAGATGCAGAAAAAGCATGTGATAAAATCCAGCACCTATTTATAATAAAAACTCTCAGCAAAATGGGAATAGAGGGAACATACTTCAACTTAATAAAGGCCATATATGACAAACCACAGCTCATATACTTAATGGGCAAAAACTGAAAGTGTTTCCCTTAAGATCAGGAACAAGACAGGGATGACTGCTTTCACCACTCTTATTCAACACTAGAGGCCCGATGCATGAAATCCATGCAAGAGACTCGGCCCTCACAGCCCTGGCTTTGTCCGGATCGTCGTCCACAACGTCGTCCAGAATGTCGATTGGCTGTCCGGTCTAATTAGCATATTATGCTTTTATTATTATAGACAGTACTGGAAGCCCGAGCAACAGCAATCAGATAAGAAGATATAAAATGCATCCAAATAGGTAAGGAACAAGTAAAACTGTCATTATTTGCAGATGACATAACACTGTATATAGAGAACCCTAAAGATTCTACCAAAAATTACTAGAACTGATAAAGGAAGTCAGTAAAGTAGTAGGATACAAAAAGAATCCAGGAACCAGTTGCATTTTATATACCAATAATGAACTATGAAAAAGGAAAACAATCCCATTTAAAATTGCTTTGAAAAAATAAAATAAGTAGATATGAATTTAACCAAGGATATAAAAGAGCTGTCCTTGAAAATTATGACACTGAAGAAAAAAATTGAAGAAGATACAAACAAGTGGAAGCATATACTGTATTCATGGATAGGAAGAATTAACATCATTAAAATGTCCATACTACCCAAAGCAATCTATAGATTCAATGCAATTCCTAGTAAGATACCAATGGTGTGCCTCACAGAACTAGAACAAATATTCCAAAAATTTATATGGAACCACAAAGGACCCTGGATAGCCACAGCAATCTTGAGAAAGAAGAACAAAGTTGGAGGAATTACACTACCTGATATTAAACTGTACTACAAAGCCATTGTAATAAAAACAGCATGATACTGGCATAAAAACAGACATAGAGATCAATGGAACAGAATAGAGAGCCCAAAAATAACCCCACGCCTTTATAGTCAATTAATATTTGACAAAGGAGGAAAAAAACATACAAGGGGGAAAGACAATCTATAGAATAAATGGTGTTGGAAAAATTGGACAGATACATGCAAAAAAAAAATGAAAGTAGACCACCTTCTTACACCATACACAAGAATCCTCAAAATGGATTAAAGACTTAAATGTTAGACTCAAAACCATAAGAAATCCTAGAATAAAATATAGGCAGTAACATCCTGGACATTTCTCATGCAGTATTTTTTTCTGATAATAGTAATCTTTTTTTCTGATACATCACCTTCAGCAAAGGAAACTAAAGAAAAACAAATGGTGTGGCACATCTACACAATGGAATACTATGCTGCTGTAAAAAAGAAGGAACTCTTACCATTTGCAACAGCATGGATGGACCTAGAGAGCATTATGCTAAGCAAAATAAGCCAGTCAGAGAAAGATAAATATCACATGATCTCACTCATTTGTGGAATATAATGAACAACATAAACTGATGAACAAAAATAGAACCAGAGATAGAGAAGCACCCAAAAGACCGTCCAACCTCAGAGGGAAGGCAGGGAAGGGGTGTAAGAGATCAACCAAAGGACTTATATGTATGCATATAAGCATAACCCATGGACACAGACAGTAGAGGGGTGAGGGCATGTGCTGGAGGGATGGGAGTGGCCGGGGAGAGGTCAATGGAGGAAAAAGGAAACATATGTAATACTTTAAACAATAAAGAATTTTTTAAAAAAGAAAAACAAATGGGACTACATTAAACTAAAAAGCTTTTGCATAGCAAAGGAAACCATCAACAAAATGAAAAGACAACCCACTGAATGGGGAAACATATTCACCAATGCATTTGATAAGGGCTTAATATCCAAAATTTATAAGGAACTTATAAAATAACACCAAAAAACAAACAATGCAATTAAGAAGTAAACAAAGGACCTGTATAGACACTTTTTCAAAGAGGACATACAGATGGCCAATAGACATATGAAAGAATGCTCAATGTCACTAATCATCAGAGAAATGCAAATTAAAAACCACAATGAGATCTCACAACTGTCAAAATGGCTATAATCAATATCAACAAACATGTGTTGGTGAGGATGTAGAGAAAAGTGAACCCTCATGCATTGTTGGTAGGAATGCAGATTGGTGCAGCCAATGTAGAAAACAGTATGTAATTTCAAAATATTAAAAATGGAAATGCCTTATGACCCAGCAATTCTACTTCTGAGAATACATCCAGAGAAACCTGAAACATTAATTTGAAAGAATATATGCACCCTTATGCTCACTGCAGTATTATTTACAATAGCTATGATTTGGAAGCAGCCAGTGTCCATCAGTAGATGAGTGGATAAAAAAGCTGTCGTAGCCCGGCCAGTATTGCTCAGTGATTGAGGGTTGACATATGCACCAAGAGGTTACCTATTTAATTTCTGGTCAGGGCACATGTATGGCTTGTAGGCTCGATTCCCAGTAGGGGGCGTGCAGGAAACAGCTAATCAATGATTCTCACCATTGGTGTTTCTATCCCTTTGTCCCTCTCCCTTTCTCTCTCTGAAATCAATAAAATCATATATAAATATATATATATATATATATATATATATATATATATATATATATACATATATATACATATATATATACACATACATTAAAAGCTGTGGTACATTTACACAATGGTATACTATTCAGCCATAAAAAACAGGAAATCTTACCTTTTTGCAACAGCATGGATGGACCTGGAGAGTATTATGCTAAGTTAAATAAGCCAATGAGAGAAAGACAAGTACCATATTAATTCATTTATATGTGGAATCCAATGAATAAAATTAACAAAATGGAGACACACTCACGGATATATAGAACAGACTGAGAGCTGTCAGAGAAAATGGGGTTGTGGGCTAGATGAAAAGGGTGTAGGAATTAAGCAAATAAAGAAAAGAAAGCCTCATGGATATAGACAACAGTATGGTGATTGCCAGAGGGAAAGGGGGGGTTGGGAGAGGTAGAAGAGGAAGGGTAGAGGGGGGATAAATAGTGATGGAAGGAGACTTGACTTGGAGTGTTAAACACACAATACAATATACAGATAATATAGACTTATATACCTGAAACCTATATAATTTTATTAACCAATGTCACCCCAGTAAATTCAATAAAAAAAATCTCTCACACCAGTGATATATGATGTCACTGTGGATTATTATTGACATTAACATTGATCACCTGGTGAAAGTAGTGCCTGTCAGGTTAAAGTTGTGTCTGTCAGGATAGGGTTGGGATTATGTAAATATCCTTTTTTTTTCCATTATACTTTCACCCACTAATTTTAGTGTCCATTCTTGCCTACAACAATTATTACCATGGTGTTTGCTGAGTGATGATTTTCCATTTCCCTACTACTTACTATAAGGAATAACTTTCCCATTTCTCCTTATATTTATTTAAGTATTTATATTAATACTAGAGGCCTGGTGCACGAAAATTCGTGCATGGGGGGGTGGGGGGAGGAGATGTTCCTCAGCCCAGCCTGCCCCCTCTCACAGTCTGGGAGCCCTCAGGGGATGTCCTACTGACAGCTTCGTCTGGCCTCCTATGTGGGAGGCGACTGGCCGATCAGGGGAAGGCGCTGCCCCCATCACCCCCTTGATCCTGCTGCCACTGCCAGCTGCCATGGCAGTGAGGCCTGAGCTCCGGGCCTCGCAGCCACCAGAGCTCACAGCTGCCTGAGCCCACGGCTGCCTGAGCCCCGGGCCTCACAGCCTCTGGGGCTCACGGCTGCCTGAGCCCACTGCTGCCTGAGCCTTGGGCCTTGTAGCTGCCACCATGGCTGCCTGCCTTCAGCCCTTGCAGCCACTGTGGCTTTGTCCGGAAGGACATCCAGAAGACATCCGCTCTAATTAGCATATTACCCTTTTATTAGTATAGATGGATGTGTAGATATTTATTTTATTCCATAGCTCAATACTATTATTTTGCTGCTAAAATACTCTAGAGTTAGCCATGGGGAGCTCCTTCAAGTTGGCTCTTTTGACATGCCATTATAATTATTTTTTTTTAGAACTTCCCCACTTATTGTTCCAGGCTTACCTTATTTTTTAAAATAATTTTTTTAATTTTTCAATTACATTTAACATACAATATTATATTCGTTTCAGGTGTACACCATAGTGATTAGACATTTATATAACTTACAAAGTGATCGCCCTGGTGAGTTTAGTACCTCTCTGACACCATACTTACTTATTACATTACTACTGACTATATTCCCTATGCTGTACTTTACATCCCCATGACTATTTGCAACTGGCTATTTGTATAATGTAGTCCCTTCCCCTTTTTCACCCATCTCCCAAACTCCCTTTCCATCTGGCAATCATCAAAATGTTCTCTTTATGAGTTTGTTTGTTCATTTCTTTTGTTTTTATTTTTCTTTTAAAATAAACTCTAATTTTTATTTATTAAATTTATTGGGGTTACATTGGTTAATTAGATTATATAGGTTTCTATGATACATGATCTGTATATTGCATTCTGTGCCCACCATCCAAAGTCAAATCATCTTCTATGAAATCATATGGTATTTGTCTTTCGCTTTCTGACTTAACTTCCCTTAGCATAATACCCTGTAGGTCCATCCATGTGTTGCAGATGGCAATATTTCATTATTTTTATGGCTGAGTCATATTCCATAGTATATATGTACCACTTCATCAATTCATGTATCAATGGACACTTAGGTTTTCTTCCATATCTTGACCATTGTAAATAATGCTACAATGAACATAGGAATGTGTATGTCTTTTCAAAGTAGTGTTTTGAATTACTTTGGATAAATATCCAGAAGTGGAGTTTCTGAGTCTTTCTTCTGTCTCTTATTGTAGCCTTTGTTTTAATGTCTGTTTTGTCTAATGTAAGTAATGCTACCCTAGCTTTTTGTTTGTTTGTTTACATTTACATGAAATATTTTTTTCATACCTTTACTTTTCAGTATGTGTGTGTCTTTCAATTTGAAGTGAATCTCTTATAGGCAGGATATGTATGGGTCTTATTTTCTTATCCACTTGGCTACCCTATATATTTTGATTAGAATACTTAATCTATTTACATTTAAAGTAATTATTGATATGTAATTTATTTCCATTTTATTATTCATATTTTTTATCTTTCCTTCTTCAAGAAATCCTTTGAACAACATGTCTTTAATATTGGTTTGGTGGTGATGAACTCCTTTAGCTTTTACTTATCTCGGAAGGTCTTTATACGTCCTTTGATTCTAAATGATAGCTTTGCTAGGTAATCTTTCCCTCTCTCTTTCTTTCTCTCTGGGTAATCTTTGTTGTAGATCCTTGCTTTTCATCACTTTGAATATTTCTTGCCAATCCCTTCTGGCATGCAAAATTTCTGTTGAGAAATTAGCTGACAGACTATGGGAGCTTTCTTCTAGGTAACGAACTGCTTTTCTCTTGCTGCTTTTAATATTCTCTGTCTTTTACCTTTGCCATTTTAAGTATGGTGTGGATCTCTTTATGTTAATCTTGTTTGGAGCTCTCTTTGTTTCCTGTGTTGCAGCCTTAGCTAATATTTTCCATACCTCTGTTCTAGAATCAGCCATTTATGCAAGGAACTTTGGTATTCTATTGAAAAATGGCATTGAGTCCCAGATCTGGGCACTAGGTATACTCATTCCTACTGGATGTCACAGTTTCCATGCCTTGTCAGCTTGGAAATATATGTATGTACACTACATATATCCTATCTATATTTTTATTATCTATTTGTCTACATATACACTAAGAACCATGAGTTCATATTGATACTTCTGAATCCAACTGAATACCAGTGCTTATTCTAGCCTTCTCCCTTTCCTTTGTTTCTTCTTTCTCTGATAATGGTAATTCTGTGTCTCAATATCTTCAATATATTTACTTATTTGTCCAGTTCTTGTATATACATAAAGTAGTTTCAGAATAACGTATATCTCTGTGGGAAAACTTTTAATTAGAGAGGAAACGGGGATAGGGTTATAATCATGGGGGTGGGGGGGTGTGACACTTCTCTAAATAGAACTTTTTTGTATAGCTTAAGTATGCAATGGTTTCCCATACACACACACACACACACACACACACACACACACACACACACACATGCGTAACTTAAATCACTCAGCAGAGAGAGAGAGAATAAAAAATACAAACAATAACAAATACATGTAACTGTATTATAAATAAACCAGAGGCCCAGTGCATGAAATTCGTGCACAGGAGGGTGTCCCTCAGTCCAGCCTGCATACTCTTGCAATCTGGGACACCTTGGGGGATGTCTGAGTGCTGTTTTAGGCCCGAACCTGCAGGGATCAGGTCTAAACTGGCAGTCGGATATCCCTCTCACAATCCGGGATCACTGGCCCCTAACTGCTTGCCTGCCTACCTGCCTGATTGCCCTAACCACTCTGCATGCCTGCCTGATCGCCCCTAACCACTCACCACCCTGCCTGATTGCCCCTAACCACCTCTGCCTGCCTGCTTGATCACCCCAACCACTCACCTGCCTGATTGCCTCTAACCACTCACCTGCCTGCATGATTGCCCCTAACTGCTTGCCTGCCTGCCTGATCACCCCTAACCGTCTCTGCCTTGGCCCCCACACCCAGGACCCAGGCTTCCCTCCTCTGGCTGGCCACAGGCACCAAGGACCTGGGCTGGCTTCCCCCAGTCTGGCTGCAGGTACCCAGGACCACAGTGGCTTCCCCTGGGCCGGCTGCAGGCACCCAGGACCACAGGTGGCTTCCCCCAGGGCCGGGCCCCAGCTTTGTCAGGAAGGACATCCGGAATGACGTCCACAAGACATCTGGTCTATCCGGTCTAATTAGCATATTGCCCTTTTATTAGTATAGATTATATAACATATTGAAGAAGTAGAGAAGATAAAAATAAACTTAGTAACTTTGAAAAACAGAATTTTGAATATACACTGTAAGAATAATGACAAAAAGAACTGTACACACTGTCCTCTAAGTACAGATTTTATTAATATTTTAAAGAGGGAAGAGTATACAACTAAGGTTCAGCTGTGTGGGGAAAGCCCAAACTCCTTCATTAGTGCTACCTCTTAATACTGAGATACTGAGAGATACTTGAACTACAAGATCAGAATTTTAAACATTTTTATCACAAAGATGTTTTCATTGCATTTTTGTAAACATGTAATTTCTATAGAGTTAAAGAAACTTCAAGTAAAAAAATACTTAAGTCACTATTACTTGGGATCGTTTTTTAAATTCATCAATTAAAAACAATAAGAAACAGCTAATACTAGTATATTAAACAATATTTATTTTATTGGATTCGTTTTATCTAATTTTAAAAACTAAAATATGAGGGACCTATAAAGCAAGCATCTCTAAAGTAAGAGTGTATATATTTAAAAATGATTAACTGACAAAGGCATGAGTGTTTTTGGCTGAACCACAAGATGCTCTTGTAAGATGAGGATATATATGTTGGAACACTGCCAATTTATACTATCTTCCCTACAAAGAACATTTAAAGTTGAACGTATTTGAGACAACAGGATTTAATTCACCTAAAATTTTGCTTAGTTTTAGGTGTGAACATGTCCTAGTTTATTTACTATATACAATAATAATATTGCTTCTTTTATATAATTCATTTTCTAAGAACTTGATATTTCATTCACATATAAGAATAACTTTTTAAAGATACTTATAATTAATAGTTCAACAGCATATTACATTTTCTAATATAATTTAGACCCTTGATTCACACTGTGCTACAGGTGCATGAATATTAGGTTCATGTGCTGGTCTCTAGCACAGCTAAATGCCACTGACCCCTTTCTTCTTATTGTTTCCCCTTAAAAATCTTTAAAATAATTATCACAAATGGTGTTACTTCCTTTAGGAAAGTGATGGTAAAGGGCCTTTGCTTCACTACTCCCTGCTCATCCTCAAGTAACTAGACAATAAACTTTTTATTAAACAACTAGTGGCCCGGTGCACAAAATTTGTGCACATTGAAAGGGAATTAATTAGAGGAAATATTTTAATATTGCTATTTGCCCTTTCTTTATAATAAAAGTGTGAGAGATGAAAAGAAATGAGTAAAATGTATATGAAATACATAGTTTTATTAATACATAAACAATAACAAAATGATATAACAACAACAAACACATGATACAAAAACATGATATGAAAACAGCAAAAACATGATATAAAAACAACATTGGTGCAAACAATGACTGATAAAGTGATTAAACTTATTCTAATATCTCCCTGTATACCGCATTAAGAGTGAATACACTTCCAGAGTGCTTGACTAATTTCCCTTGCGATGAAGTATTTACAACTTTAACGTCACACACTCTTCGAACTCGAGAGAAAGCAACATAAGTGGCCATGTGTGAAAACGGGTTCAGGTAGGAATATTCCTACTCTGTCTAGAGTTTGTCCTTGTGATTTATTAATAGTCATTGCAAATGCTGGCATCACGGGAAACTGTCGTCCAATTAATTTAAATGGGAGGCCAGTGTCAGATGGGGACAAATCAATTTTTGGAATCAGAACAACCTCTCCTTCTGGAGATCCTGTTAATACTTCAGCTTCGATTATGTTAGGTCGTAATCTTTTGATAATAAATCTAGTACCATTACAAAGAACCCATTTACTATTAAGATTTCTCAATAGCATGATAATTGCACCCACTTTCAATTTTAATTTATGACACGGCATTCCCGAAGGAGTAATACTATTAAGAAATTTGATGGGAAAATTTTCCTTTTCAGCATCATCTGTTGAGTCAATGGAATCATCATTCAAATAGGTGTGAAAATCTCCATTGAGTATATCCAAAATTTCTTCATTTAATTTTTGAACGTGCTCATTTTTTGGACAAAGAATCGCACATTTAGATATATTTTTAATATTATCTATAGATATACTATTTCCAAAGGTAGCTTCAATAATAGATCCGTTACAAATCATTTCATGGGGGATTTCAATAATATCCATTCCTAAATGAAAACTGCTATCAAGTTTGCCATCTCCAAGTTTTACTAACCATTCACTATAGGCAGAATCCTCTAATCTCATATTTGTTTTAAGAGACAACTTTCTGAAACATTGCCAAACATCACAGTACTTTAAACTCGTTTGTACTATGGCTGATCGCATAGCATACGGCACAATACTGAGGCATTGTTGAAAATCCCCTCTAAGAAGGAGAACTTTCCCACCAAATGCAACATTCAAATCCATAATTTCTCTTAGTAATCTTTCTATGTTGTTTATAGCATGACTGGATGCCATGGTGCATTCATCAGTAATAAGAAGTTGGGCCTTTTTAATGGTTTTAGCAACTTCACTCTTTATATCGAGTCTAGAAATTGAAGTTTCATTTAATGGAATTGGTAATTTGTATTGGGAATGAAAGGTTCTTCCACCAGGAAGTAAATTTGCAGCAATTCCTATAGATGCTGTGGGTAAAACAGTACCACCATGACCTCTAACATAATGTATTAAAACTTTATACAGATATGTTTTTCCACTACCACCTGGACCATCCAAGAAAAAGCATTTGGGGTGTACAGTTTGATCTTCGATGGCTGAAGTTATAGTCTGAAAGGCTGCCAACTATTCATCATTCAGAGAATTTATCAAAACCTCTGCCTGTTGTTACTCATATGATTCATCACATGTATATGAGTTCATTAATAAAAGATAGTCTGGAAGTTTGAAATGTGAACATTTCATTCCATGCAATGTGAATACCTCCTGAATTTCGTTAAGGGCATGCATTTCACAGTTTACACAGGCACCTTCTCTTCGGTGTAATTTCCAACAGAAATCTTCAATAAAATTAGATTTATTCTCATTCCACAATTTGTCTGCAGCAGAAGGACATCCAAACACACATGTATGCAAAAAGTTGCCGTAGTTGTTTGGACATATTAAGGATGATTGCATCATCAATCGTATCTTTCCAGATAGTGTCGTCAAGTAATAATCCTCGGTGTTTAGCAGCTTCACGAAATGTATCATAAGTTACACCTCCTACAGTTCGCAGATCATCAAAACTTATTGCACCTTTTACATGCAGAAGCAAAAGTCTAAGGTAATATCGTTCTGGTTCTCTAAAGCTCACAGTGAAGAGTCTACCTAATATTTTATTCCCACCCCTTTGGCGTTTTGTCCACAAAGAATTATTAAACACATAATGCTGTGGAATCTCCCAATAATAATAATTACATGCGTCAGAATCTTCTCTATTCAATAAGAACCAAGCCATCAAAGTTGAGTTATGCCTTTTAGCCCTATCTAAAACTTCAGCAAAATCATCAGTATGAAAATACAAATTTTGTTCATTAGGCAAACGAATAGCTAATCTTGTGATTGCATGAGACTGGTCATGCCATTCGCATTGCAAAAAGTCTCCAAACAGCCTCAGGAGCGCTCACATACCTGGAGTCAATGAAGTCCTGTACTTTATCATGATTGATTTTTTTTTTCAGAAATTTGAATATTTGCACAATCATGCCCTGTATAGGTGTATTTAAATAAATATTTGACACTTTTAATTGATGCACAGACTTCAACATTTATATGACAGTTATATTTAAGGCACAAATACAGGTTATAAGGGATAATCCAGTGTTATCGACAATTTTGTTTCCAATAAACATGGTGCTACCAGATCTTCATTTGTATATGGGATATCCATCAATATTTCCAATGGTCACATTTTGAAATTCTTTTGGATATCCCTTTGAACATTTTCCATTTTCCATACATGGACTATATGGATTTTGTATTCTACATGGTCCATGTACCATATTTGATTTTACAATTTGAAAAAGTCAAGGATACTGGTCTTCATCTGGAATTTCTGCCTTAACTATACAATCAATGCCATTTTCTGTTCATAATTTGGATTCACTTTCTAATATCGATAATATATGAGTGTGAGGCAGTCCACGTTTCTGAAATTCAATGACATGAGTCTTAGCTATTACTTTGCCAAATAAATGGAATTTACATATATCATTTAAAAGAGCATTCAGCTTAATATTAAAAACTCTGGCTACCAAGTCAGGTCTGTTTTCAACTTTTTGCCAGCGTTGTAAATTGTTTATAATATCTGCCCATTTGGGAATGCATGTCATGGTTATGAATAAATCAGGCTTGCCATACTTCATTACAATTGCTATAGCATCCTGATATTGCTACTACATATTTCTGGGACTACCCTCAAAAGATGATAGAAGTATTATCATTTTACCAATCGGCCAATTGTTTTTTTTCAGATCTAGACTTGAGATAATCCATCAAACCACTATATTTTTCAACTCTCAACTTAGATTGGTTTGCTTTAATGAAATTTATCCGATAGGCCTCCATTTTTGAATATGAATCCACAATAAACTGTTGAGTTAATTTTCCTGCATTTAAAATAGGATTGAGACGTGTCCTGCAGAGATAGATGAAATCCACAATACTGCATTTGTGTGATCGTGTCCTTACATTTCGTCTAGTATTATTGTCAATTACACTGTCGTCTCTGAGTCTTAATGCAATATCTATTCTCCAGCCTTTTTCACCATGTGGAAAAAGAATAGGATATGTCATTGCATTTAATGTAGGAAACAGGATACTGATTTGTTTCATTTTAGTGGCATTTGGATTATTGGAATCTGGTTTACAGTGAATGAGCAAGTCCCTTTCAAAAGGAGGTTGTCCATCTTCGTTACTGAATATGACTGCAACCTCGGTTCCATGGGGAGAATTATATCTACCTGGGTCACTGTTACGATCGTATTTAATCGCCATTGTTACTTCCATGGGAGCAATACCTTTTGCTGCTGCTTCAGATTGTGTTTCTTTTTCTACCTCATGTAGCATCTTGTATGATTTTGTTAATTCATTTATTTCACGTATGAGGTTGTGGATGTTGATCATGAGTCTTTCTGAGCAACCCTGGTTTCCTGGCATTGCTAATCTTTTACTTGTCACTTTGGTTGTATCCAAAATATAGAGTTGAGCAAACTTCCAAGAAACACCATCCAAAGGATGTAAAGTTCCAGTACGGTGATAAACTTGTCCGTGTATTCTAAAACAGTATGGCCCATATCCTGATGGTGATGCAATATATGCACCCATGGAAGCAAAAGCAAAAGAACTATTTATGAAATGAATATTTTCCATTAAATTTTTACTGTCAGAATCTTCGTTTGTCATTAATCTTTTTAAATATGCCAGGTATTCTGGAAAATGTATATCATTTGGACAGACTTTACCTTTGCTACAACATCGAGTAAATTTCCCATCGGATGGTTTTTCATCAGAGAAATTTAGTGATAGGCAAAATTCACATCTAACAGTCATTCCACCACAACTATGTTCAAGAATTGCATCCTCATGTACTCCACTTTTGCTGAGCAGGCAGTTCCTACCAGTATTGGTAGTACTTGTTGATGACTGTTCTCTAGACATATTCTGTCATTGCCACTGCCTTTTTTCAACTTCAAAGGCACATTGGTCTTTAGACATTTTCTGTCGATGAAGCCACCTGTTTTTGGCTTCAGAGTAATGTGTTTCCAATAGCTGCTCTTCAGATACATTCTGTCACAGGCCGCCACCTTCTTTCAAGATCAGACGCACATTGCTCTTCAGACATTTTCTGTCGATAAGGCTGGCATCTTTCAGCTGCAGAGCTACACTGTATCAACAGTGGTTCTTTAAACATGGTCCCACCTCCCTGCTGTCATGGTCTGAGATGCAGATGAATGAGAGTCCTGGCTGTCAGGCTACTGAGAGCTGTCTGACCAACGGCTGATTCTGGCTGATTCTGTGGGGGTTGGGACTGCCTCCTCCCTGCTGTCAGTCTCCACAGCAGCGAGGAGGAAGCTGGGGCGACCCAGGATGCCAAGCCTTCCTGCCCACTTTCCCACTGTGCTTTCCCATCAGGCTTGGTGTCCTTGGTCACTGGGGTGACTCAGGGTGCCAAGCCTTCCCTCCCACTCTCCGCCGGCTCCGTGGCTCCGGTCGGTGCCACCATCTTTGTTCCATCAACTTGCATATTTCCTCCTTATTGGCTGTGGGTGTGACCATCTTTATCACGAAGTGATGGTTAATTTGCATATTACTCTTTTATTAGATAGGATTGGCCTTCTAAACTTCCTTCTGAAAAACCTAAGCTGCAGCTACTCTACTTTCTAGCCAAACATTGCCAATCTCTTATATTCGATACCAGGAAATTTTACATTTTAGATATTCTTGCAGTTATCAGTTAATAGTGACATGATCAAGACACCCTGTAGGTTTTTTCTTTTTCTTTACACTGGGTAGTAGTTTAATATGACACACAAAAAAGCAAAGAACAACACAAGAACAGCAGTGGAGACAATTTTAATGCAAGAACAGAACCTGAAAGTAACTATGAACAGAGTGAAGCTCCACCGAGTAGGTTGACTGCTCCTTAGAGTAAACTCCTCTATGGTAATTCAGATTTTCTGATTCTACTTCACATCAGGTTGGCTTGGTCAATCGCGTCCAATTTTAACAGATACTTTTTCAAATTCAGCCACAAGAATCATCTTGAGGAGCCATAAAGCAATTCAAGGATGGAAGTTTTCTGTTTGGATCTGAAGCCATAATCATTTGAATGCATGATTAAGGGCCACTTATGGTAACCAACAAAGTGAACTATTAAGAATTACTAACCTTAGCCCGGGCCAGGTAACTCAATTGGTTAGAACACTGTCCGGATACACCAAGGTTTCAGGTTTAATCTCTGGTAAGGGCACATACAAGAATTAACCAATAAGTGCATAAGTGAAACAACAAATCGATGTCTCTTTCTCTCTCTAAAAATCAAAAAATAATTAAAAGAATTACTAACCTCTAGCCATAGTGATCAGACAAGAAGAAGAAATAAAAGGCATCTGAATTGGAAAATAAGTAAAACTATCATTATTCGCTGATGACATGATATTGTACATAGAAAGCCCGAGAGACTCCATAAAAAAACTACTAGATTTAATAAATGAATTTGTCAATGTAGCAGGATACAAAATTAACAACCAGAAATCTATGGCATTTTTATACACCAATAATGAACTCACAGAAAGAGAAATTAAAACAAAATCCAATTTACCATTGCAACAAAAAAATTAAGATACTTAGAAATAAACTTAACTAAGGAAGTAAAAGACCTGTACTTGGAAAACTACAGGACATTGAAAACGAGCTAGAGGAAGACATAAACAAATGGAAGAATATACAGTGTTCATGAATTGGTAGAATCAGCATCATTAAAATGTCCATACTACTCAAAGCAATCTATAGATTCAACACAATCCCCATTAAAATACCAAAGGCATATTTTACAAACCTAGAACAAACTCTCCAAAAATATATATGGAATAAAAAAAGACCCTGAATAGCTGCAGCAATCTTGAGAAAGAAGAACAAAGTTGGAGGAATCACAATACCAGATTTTAAGTTATACTATAAAGCCACCTTAATCAAAACAGCCTGGTACTGGCACAAGAACAGGCATATAGATCAATAGAACAGGACAGAGAACCCAAAAATCAGCCCAAGCCATTACGCTAAATTAATATTTGACAAAAGGGGCAAGAGCATACAATCACTTCAATAAATGGTGCTGGGAAAACTGGCTAAATACTTGCAAAAAAATGAAACTTGACCACCAACTTACACCATACACAAAAATCAACTCAAGATGGATAAAAGACTTAAACGTAAAATGGGAAATCATAAAAATCTAAGAAGAATATATAGGCAGCAAAATATCAGATATAGCTTGTACAAATATGTTTAATGATACTAGGACAATGGAAACGAAGGAGAAAACAAACAAATGGAACTACATCAAAATAAAAAGCTTCTGCAGAGCAAAAGAAACCATCAACAAAACAACAAAAAAACCCACTGCATGGGAGAACATATTTGCAAATTTTACATCTGACAGGGGTTTAATCTCCAAAATTTATAGGGAACTCATACAACTTAACAAAAGGAAAATAACCCAATCAAAGAATGGGCTAAGGACCTAAATAGACACTTTTTGAAAGAGGACATACAGAAGGCCAGAATACATATGAAAACATTCTCAAAGTCACTAATCATCTGAGAGATGCAAATCAAAACAACAATGAGGTACCATCTCACACATATCAGAAGCTATCATCAACAAGTCATCAAACGACAAGTGTTTGTGAGGATGTAGAGAAAAGGGAACCCTTGTGCACTGCTGGTGGGAATGCAGACTGGTGCAGCCTCTGTGGAAAACAGTATGGAGTCTCCTAAAAAAATTAAAAATGAAACTTGCATTTGACCCAGTAATCCCACTCCTAGGAATATATCTCAAAAAATCAGAAATACCAATCAGAAAGAACATATGCATCCCTATGTTCATAGCAGTACAATTTACAATAGCCAAGATTTTGGAAACAGCTGAAGTGCCCATCAGCAGATGAGTGGATTAAAACACTACGGTACTTCTACACAATGGAATACCACATAGCTGTAAAAAAGAAAAAAAAAAAAACAAAAAAAAAAACCTCTTACCACTTGCAACAGCATGGATGGACCTGGAGAGCATTATGCTCAGAGAAATAAACCAGTCAGAGAAAAATAAGTATCACATGATCTCACCCATTTCTGGAATATAATGAACAACATAAACTGATGAACAAAAATACATCCAAAGACACAGAATAATCAAACAGACCTTCAAACCTTAGAGGGAAGGCAGGGGAGGGTGGGCGGGGGGGTGGATTAAGAGATCAGCCAAAGAACTTGTATGCATGTAAGCATAACCAATTGACACAGACAATGTGGGGGGTGGTGAAGGTCGGGGTTGGGGGGTATGGGCAGGCTGGGTGAGGACATGGGGCGGGGGAAGGGGACATATGTAATACAGCAAAATATGAAAGAATTACTAAACTTGATATTAATGAGTTTAAATTAATTTACTGAGGACACTGGTCCAATATTCTACTTGGTTGCCTTGGATTACTGGGCAGTGCTACTGAACTGTGCACATTTTCATAAAGATATTTTAAACTCCAGCAATGAAAAAGTATACTTTTTACATGGTGGAATTCCAGAATTATCTTGATTTGTGGTTTTCAGTGGCTGACACTGATTTTTTACTTGGGTAAAAATCATTTATCAAAGAAACAGTTTTGTGTTTATGGGTTTGTTCTACTTGGTCAGGGAAGATTGTTTTGAACACATATTGACACATGTAGTTTTTATTTTTAAATTAGGTGTAGAAAACTCCAGAATTAGCCCTTTATATAGCTTTAGAAATGTAGTTTATTTATGAAAGAAATGTATATTTAAATGGAGAGTTCTTTCTTCCTTCCTGATGCTCCAAGATTCATTCTTTTATCTTTTCCTTTTGTTTATGATCACAAAAAAGTTGCCAGCATTTTTATCATTAAGTATGATGCCTGTGATATATTTTACATAGACATACTTCATTAGATCAAGGAAGTACCCGCTGTTCCTAGTTTCCTAATTTTTATGTTATCCAATTCTAGGTATTGAATTTTACTAAGATTTTTTTGTGTCTGCTGAGGTGAATATTTGATTGTTCTCCTTAAGTTTGTTAAACTGTATTTTAAAATTCGTTTAAATGTTATTTTGACCTTGCATCATATACACACACACACACACACACACACACACACACATATATATATAGGGGTGGGCAAAATAGGTTTACAGTCACGAGTACACAAAATACAGCTTATTCTTGTATTATTATTTATTATTATAATATTATAAAACAATTGTATTATAATTGTAAAAACAATTGTATTATAATTGTAAAGGTACTTTTGCCCACCCCTGTATAATATATAGCTAATACGTTTTTTGTAACTTTTGTGTCTGTGTTCTGAATGAGTCTGTAATTTTCCTTTTTTTATGCTTATCTGATTTGGTATAAAGATTATGGCAACCTTTTTATAAGTTGAGGAATATTCCTTCTTATATTTATCTTTGGAAGAGCTGTTTAAAATGGGAATTATTAGCTCCTTCAACTTATCAGTGGTGCCATCTGGATTAGAGTTTTCTTTGTAGAAGAAAAAAATAATATATACACACATATATCATCCTATCTAATAAAAGAGTAATATACAAATTAACCATCACTCCGCCACGCCCACCAGCCATGCCCACCAGCCAATCAGGAGCAAATATGCAAATAAACCCAACCAAGATGGCTACGGCCACAGAGAGGAGGGAGGCTTGGGTTTCCCAGCAATGGAGGAAGCCAAGCTTTCCGCCTGCCCTTGCCAGCCTAGGCCTTCAATCAAGGCTACAAAGTTTCAATGATAGAAGATACATAAACCCAAACAGAAATGGCGGCAGCCACGGAGCTGGAAAGAGCAGGAGGCTAGGGTTGCCCCCAGTGATGGAGGAAGCCAAGCTTTCCACACACCCTGGCCGGCCCAGGCCTCCGCTTAAGGCTACAAAGTTTCAATTATAGAAGATACATAAATCCCAATAGAAATGGCTGCCCCCACAGAGCAAGCAGAAGGCTTAGCTCCACTCCAGGCTACAAAGTTTCAATTGTAGAAGATAAATAAACCCCAGATACCAGGGCCTCCGCTTGGGTCACCAGGGGGCGTGACCGGCCTGCAAACCACCACAGGCCCCTCGCCCAGGCTGCCCCATGCCCCAAGGGAACCCCCACCCTGATCTGGGACACCCTTCAGGACAAACCAGCTGGCCCCCACCTGTGCACCAGGCCTCTATCCTATCTAATAAAAGAGTAATATGCAGATTGACCATCACTCCAACACACAAGATGGCTGCCCCCATGTGGTCAAAGATCCTGCCCCCATGTGGACACAAGATGGCCTGCAGGGGAGGGCAGTTGTGGTCAATCAAGCCTGCAGGGGAGGGCAGTTAGGGGTGACCCAGCCAGCAGAGGAGGGAAGTTGGGGGTGACTGGGTCTGCAGGGAAGGGCAGTTGGGGGGGAGTCAGGCCTGCAGGGGAGAGCAGTTGGGGGTTACCAGGCCTGCAGGGGAGGGCAGTTAGGGGTGACCAGGACTACAGGGGAGGGCAGTTAGGGGTGACCAGGCCTGCAGGGGAAGGCAGTTAGGGGTAAACAGGCAGGCAGGGGAGCAGTTAGGCATCAATCAGGCTGGCAGGGGAGTGGTTAGGGGGTGATCAGGCTGGCAGGCAGAGCATTTAGGGGCAATCAGGAAGGCAGGCAGGCGAGCAGTTGGGAGCCAGCAGTCCTAGATTGTGAGAGGGATGTCTGACTGCCCGTTTAGATAATCGATGGGTCCCAGATTGGAGAGGGTGCAGGCTGGGCTGAGGGACACACACCCCTGTGCATGAATTTCATGCACCGGGCATCTAGTACCTAATAATAGACAAACATGTAAATTGACCGTACCTCTGCTACGCCCACAGCCAATCAGAGTGAGTATGCAAATTAACCCAACAAAGATGGAGGTTAATTTGCATACGTAGGCACCCAGCAGCCTGGGTCCCAGGAACTTTCTTAGCACCCAGGTCACTCCAAGGTAGGCCCCCGTGGGTCCTGAGCAACCTGGGAAGGGTCTGAGCCAGGGGGTTCCTGGGCAGGGGTGGAGCCAGGTGATCGGGCGATCTGAGGTTGCTGGGGGTCCCCTGCCTAGGCCCCAAGCCCGGGCCAGAGGCTTGGGGCCTGGACAGGGGCAGAGCCGGGCAATCAGAGGGAACTGGGGGGCCCCTGCCTAGGCCCCAAGGCTTTAGGCCTTGACAGGGGTGGAGCTGGCAATGGGAGGGAGCTGGGGGGCCCCTGCCCAGGCCGGGAGGCTTTAGGCCTTAGCAGGGGCGGAGCCAGAGATTGGAGGCGATTGATGTGAACTACAGAGGAAATACCTTTTCTGACTGCTCATTGGATAAGCTCCCTGTTTGCCACTGGTAATATTCTTAGTAACTTGGGTATAAGAATCCAAAAAGGTGATCTAGGATTTTTCCACCACACTCCTGGAGGAAAAAATGAAGGTCCGCTGCTGGAGGGCTAAGAAATGTCATATCCTGCCCTAGCCAGTTTGGCTCAGTGGATAATGCCTAGGCTTGCCGACCGCAGGGTCCGGTTTGATTCTGATCAAGGACAGGCTCCTCCCTGGCTGGGGGCCCAGGTCAGGGCTCATGCAGGAGGCAACCAATCAAAGTGTTCCTCTCACTTTGATGTTTCTCTCTGTCTTTCCCTTTCTCTTCCACATTCTCTAAAAATCAATGGAAACATATCCTCAGGTGAGGATAAAAAAAATAAAGAAAGAAATGTCATATCCTATGAAAGACACATCTTGAAAATGCCTAAAGAAAGTTGTCATTTTTTCATGGTGAAGGGACTGGAGTCCGTGTTGATGAAAACACCTTGGTGGCTGTGGTGACTGGCAGTGGCTGCAGCAGCGGGGTGATGGGGCTGGTGCCTTCCCCTGATCAGCCCGGTTGCCTCAATAGGACTTCTCCTGAGGGCTCCCAGTATGTGAGAGGGGCAGGCTGGGCTGAGGGGACCCCCACCCCAAGTGCATGAATTTCGTGCATCGGGTCCCTAATACATATATAAATTTTCATATAGACAATGTTACTGTTTTTTTACTTTTGGTGTACAGTCTATGAATTTTAATACAGGTATAGATTCATGTAACTATCACCAAAATCAGGACTCAGAACAATTATGTCATCCTCCCAAACTCCCCAGGGCTATCTTTTAGTCACACTCTAGCCCCTGGTAACCACTGTTTGTTATCTAGCACATAGTTTGCTTTTTAAAATGTCATATACACTGAAGCAAGTCCTGCTCCCTATGGGCGTTTCCTGCACAGCAGCTCTTCTACTGTAGTAGCAGCTGGTCTTCACAGCCAATTGGCCTGGAGGTCAACTCCTCCCAGTGATGCCAACAGCAATCAAGGCTCAACTGCAACTTGACAGTGCACACAGCCCACACAGGGGCAGACCTGGAGTGCCCAGCTCAGGAGGCTGAGCCACTGGGCCCTTCAGGATATCTGCTACACAAGGCCACTCTACAAATCCCAGGAGACATGATAGCTTTACCTAAAACATGGAAACAAACACAGGGAAGCAGCCAAAATATGGAGACAAAGAAACATATCACAAATGAAAGAAATGGAAGCAAGCAAACTACTGGATACAGAGTTCAAAACCATGGTTATAAGGTTATTCAAGGATCTTCATGAGATTTTCAAGGAACTTAGTGAGAATGTCAAAGACATAAAAAAGGACCAGTCAGAAATTAAGCATACACTAACTGAAATAAAAAATAACCTACAGGGATTCAACAGTAGAGGAGAGGATTTTTGAGTATTAAATCAACAATTTGGAATATGAGGAAACAAAAAACACTCTATCAGAATAGAAAAAAGAAAAAAAGAATCCAGTAATATGAAGATAGTGTAAAGAGTCTCTGGGAAAACTTCAAGCATACCAACATTCGCATTATGGGAGTGGCATAAGGAGAAGAGGGAGAGCAAGATATTGAAAACCTATTTGAAGAAATAGTGACAGAAATCTTCCCCTACCTGGTGAAAGAAATAGACTTACAAGTCCAGGAAGCGCACAGAACCCCAAGGAACTGAAAGAGGTCCACACCAAGACACATCATAATTAAAATGACAAGATAAAGAGAGAATCTTAAAAGTAGCAAGAGAAAAGCAGTTAGTTAGCTACAAGGGAGCACCCAACTGACTGTCAGTTGATTTCTCAACAGAAACTTTGCAGGCCAGAAGGGAGTGGCAAGAAATATTCAAAGTGATGAAGAGTAAGGACTACAACCAAGATTACTCTACCCAGCAAAGCTCTCATTTAGAACTGAGGATCAGATAAAGAGCTTCACAGACAAGAAAAAGCTAAAGGAGTTCATTACCATCAAACCAGTATTACATGAAATGTTGAAGGGTATCCTTTAAGAAGAGGAAGAGGAAAAGGAAAAGGAAGAGAAAGAGGAAGAGGAGGAAGAAGAACAGATAAAAAATATGAACAATAAAATGCAACAAATACATATCTATCAACAATTGAATCTAAAAATAAAAATAAATGAACACAAAATCTAATGAACAAAATAAACTGGTGGATAAAATAGAATCAGAGGCATGGAATAATGGGACAGACTGATGAATCTCAGAGGGAATGGTGGTGGTTGGGAAGAGATTAACCAAAGGTCTTATCTATGGACACAGACAGTAGGATGGTAAAAGTCTGGGGCAGGATTGGTACCGGGTGGAGAGGGGGCAATGGGGAAAAAATGGGGACATCTGTAACACAATCAACAATAAAGATTTTTTAAAAATTAAAAATAAAATGTCATATACATGTAATCATACAGCATGTAACCTTTTGAGACTGACTTCTGTTACTCATCCATGTTTGTTGCTTTTGTTTTGTTTTATTGCTGCATAGTATTCCTTTGCATGAATGCCCTATATTTTAATTTTCATTTCACCTGTTGAAGGACAATGGGTTGTTTCCAGTTTTGGGAAACTATGAATAAATCTTCTTCAAACATCAGTGCACAATTTTTTGTGTGAATCTTTTTTAATTTATTGAGAGAGAGAGAGAGAGAGAGAGAGAGAGAGAGAGAGAGAGATTGATTTGCTATTCCACTTATGCATTCATTGGTTGAATGTTGTATGTGCCCTGACTGGGGAGTGAACCTGAAATCATATAATCCACGTGTAATCCATATTATGGGAGAATCTGTAATTAATCTGGCCTGTCAGGATGATGCTCTAACCAACTGAGCTACCTGGTCAGGGCTGTTCTTATTAAACTTTTAAAGAATAAAGTTTTGCCTATTTTGATATTTTATATTGTAGGTTTATTTTCAATTTTATATTATTTACTTTTTTAAACTTACAAACAGCTCAGTTTTCTAAATTCTTGAGATACTTAGCTCATTAACTTTTAGCCAGAAACTTTTCTAAAATGTGTACTTAAATTTTCTCTAAAAACTGCTTTTCGCAGATATATGCACCCCTATGTTCATTGCAGCATTATTCATGGTGGCAAAGACATGGAAATAACTCGTGTCCTTTTACAAAGGATTGGATAAAGGAGATGTAGTACATATATACAACAGAATACTACTCAGCCATAAGAAAATACGATACTTTCATTTGCAACACTATGGATGGACCTTGAGAAAATTATGCTAAGTGAAATAAGTCAGTAAGAAAAGCTATGAGCCATGTGATTTCAATCATATGTGGGATACAAGATTGAAAAATCATAGACAAAGACAACAGTATGGTGGTTACCAGAGGGAAGAGGGGTGAGGGGCAGGAAAGGGTAAAGGGGATCAAATATATAGTGATGGAAGATGATTTGACTTTGGGTGGTGGGCACACAATGCAAGACACAGATCATGTATCATAGAAATGTACACTTGAAACCTATATAATCATATTAACCAATGCTACCCCCAATAAATGTAATTTAAAAAGCACCATATAATCTGCTTTAACCATATTCTACAAATTTTGAAATGCAATATTTTTATCCATTATAACATTTCTTCATTTTCATTATGATTTCTGCATTGACCCATGAACATGCATTCAAAAGTGTGTTTCTTAAAATTTCCAAACTTAGTTTTATTATTTTCTAGCTTAATTGTATTATGTTCAAGGAAGATGCTCTGTATAATTTTATCCTTTACAATTTGTTGAGATTTGCTTTATTCCCCTGCCTATGCTCAAGTTTTATAAAAGCTCCACAGTTGAAAAAAACATTTACTTTGCAATTACTATATATCTTACTCATATTTTCAAATCTTCTATATCCTCATTGATTTTGTATGATTATTCTATCAATGTCTAATCATGGCGTGTTAATTCTTCCACAGATTTGTCTTTTTCTCTTCATATATTGCTTATTTTCCTTAATATATTTTTAGGCCCTGTTATTAAGTACAAATATATTTAAAATAATATCTTATTAGTAAATTTAATCTTTCATCAGTATAATGCTTTTGTCCTTAAAGTTGACTTCATCTGAAATTAATTTTAGCTACACACATTTTTTTGCTTAGCATTTTCATGAGAAATACTATGTGATTTTTTCTCTTTACTATATATTGGTCATTTTCTCTGCTTTTACATCTCAGACCTCCTATCAAAGATTTCTTTCATCATGCCTAAAATATATCCTTTAGAATTTGCTTTAGTAAGGGTCTACTATTAACAAATGTTCTATTTTCATTGCCTAAAACTTGTCTGAAATAATTACCTCATTTCACCATTTTTCTTTAAAAATATTTTTGCTAAATATAGAATTCTGTATTGAGAGACATCATTTTATTATGTCTGGTTTCCATTGTTATTGAGAATTTGGCTGTCAGTCTAATTGCCACTCTCTCAAACACAGCCTGACTTTTTGGATTTACTTTTAAGTTTTTCTTTTTGTCTTGAATATTCTATTTTACCATAATATGACTGGGGATGGACTTATTTATCCTTCTTGAGATTTGCCGGACTTCTCAATTTGTGGTCTGGTGTCCTTCAAAATCTCAGCCATTATCTCTTCAAATATTGCTGTTTCCCTCTTCTCTCTTTTCCTAGAATTTAGACATATATTGTACCTTTTAACTCTATCCTTCATGTTTCCTATTCTTCTTTTATTTTCCTATTTCTGCCTCTCTGAGATGCTTTTCGTGCAATTTTCTCCACATTTCAATTCATTAATTATTTCTTCAATTCTGTTTACTTTGCTGTTAAATCTACCCTTTGAACCTCAATTTCTATTATTTTATTTTTTCATTTTTAGAAGTTTCATTTGATTCCTTTAAAATTTGTCTATTCTTTCTTTAAACATGACAGTCATTTTATAATCTGTCTCAGATAACTCTGAGATTATCTCAGATTAACATCTTTATGATCAGTTTCTGCTCCTTTTATTTCTGTTTATCCTCACTCATGTTGGTGCCTTCTTGCTGAGTTATTTGGGAGACTTCTATAGTGTTAGGAGGAAGGTATGTTCCTCAAAAAGATTTGTATTAGCTTCTTCTTGGTGCCTATAGGCATTAACCTCAGTTCCAATTTAAAGTCAATCATGGCTTCAGATTTATCAGACTATCCAGTAATGTGAATCTGTGGTGCAAATCAATGCAAGACACTTCTCAGAGACAATTCTCTACTCCCCCAATCCCTAACCAAGGCAATTTTATCTGCTAACTCCTGAGAATGGTAGGGATGAGAGAGGGTTTGCTTTTAGTTCATCATATAATCCATGTGTAATCCATACTATGGGAGAATCTGGAATTAAACATTTTGGTGGTCTAAGGCTTTGATTCTTCTCAGAGACCTAAAAACTATATCTTATATTGCCTTGGTTAGGCAAATGTCTTTAAGGTCAAAGACTACTATGCTGTGCTCTGCCAACCTCTATGGGTTCCTGTGTTCGCTTAGATTTTGATTTGTTGTTGTCTTACTGTCTAGCTAGCTCTTTAAAGCTTTCAAGAAGATTTATTTATTTTTTAATATAACATCAGGCAATTAGACTGACATTAGTTATTTTCAGTGAGATAGTCCAAATAATCTATCCCAATATATTTTCAGAAAAAGAACCTTTCAAAGATTTTTCATCTTTTTTTTATCTCCATCTATCTTATTCTCCTTATCTCCTCCATTTCCAGACAAATCATTTCCTATTGCTTCCACAATAAGATTTTGGCTCAACTACACTGATGGATCAATTTTGGCCACAGACAAGAAATACGTAAGAAATCTCTGCTCCCAAAAGTTTTGAGCTCAATATTAAAAGTTTAATATCACTACCATTAACCAGTTGTGATAATAAATAAGCAAATTAATTTCTCTGGGTTCTATTTTCCAGAAACCTGGGAGTCCCTCTTAGTTACTTTCCACATAAAATCAACCAAATCTTTTATGTTCTACCTGCTACATTTCTGACAAATCTCTCCCCTTTATTCCAAGCCCAAGGGCTACTACTTCTTTAGTTCAAAAACTCAATTTCCAGAATTCTTATAGCCTGCTTACTGAAGGCACTGCCTCCTGCCTTTAGACTCCCTCCCTCTAAAATTATTTTCCATATTGCTACTAAACTTAATTATAAAGTACATATCAATGATGTTATTTTCAAAGCTTCCAGAAATAAGTTCAAATTCCTTGATGTAGTACACAGTGCCCTTCCTATTCTTTCCTTCTTTACTTCCTTGATCTCAATTTCTGCAAACATCATTTGTTCAAACCTTAATGGTTTCATGCATGTTGTGTTTTCTGCTTGAAGCACCTTCTATTCCTTGTTTTTACCTAATTAACCTCTATTGCTGTTTTGTATCTCAAGACCACTGTTTCACTCAGAAACTCTTCTAGGACTTCTCCTCTCTCAAATTTGGATGTCACACACACACACACACACACACACACACACACACACACACACACACGTATATATATGAAAAAGGAGGTAGACTGGCATACAAACACTAAAAGTACTCTAATTACTTATTTGTGTTTGGGATTTTTGAATATTAAATTGTTATAATTTCACTGCACCAAAATATATATTTTTGTTTTTTACTAGTAAGAAGATTATTCATTTGAGGTCACAATATGAAATTAAATATAGCTTCAATTATATCAACAGCATAAGGAAAGCTTGATTCTTTTAAAAAATCTACTAGAATTCAATATTATCTGCATTGTACATTTGGTCATAACAACTTTATTATTCTGCTTCATAATCTACTTTTTTTGTAAATAGAAGGATACCTTCTATTGATTAATAGACAAGTAAACATAAAGTTCATTTCAAACTTTCCATTTATCTTTTTAGTTAATATATTTTTTAAAAAATAAAGAGAATAGAATGTTACAAAACAAAATTAAACTTGCCATCATCCTCCCAGCAGCTCTTCGCATTCCCTTCTCTTTCGCTCCTCCCTGGTAACACTGTCTGGTCTGTTGGCAGGTCATCTTCTGGCATACCACCTTCACAATCTGCTGCATCTGTAATACTTTCTTCTTCCACAATATGGAGCTTATCTTCATCATCTGAATCTGAATTTGTTTCTACCACAGTATTATAATTTGTAACTGTAATACAAATAAGAAACAAATAGTCAAAACCAACTAGTGTAAAAATCAGTTTTTACACTTCAGTAAAAATAAATTTTAAAAAGTACTTACAACAGATTGTGATTCAATAATTTCTTTTAGTAGCTACACTTTTTGAATACTTACTGTATGTAAAAGTGATTTATAAATAGTAACTCATTTAATTCTTACAACAACCTTATAGCAACCTTACGAAATAGAGAACTGTCTACCGTCTACTACTTATATCCTTGTTTTACATAAGTAGAAACCAAGACATATGGAAGGTAAGTAACTTGTTCAAGTAAGATCCAACCAAGAAGTGGCAGGGCCAGGATTTGAACTCTAGCATTCTGATTTCATAATCTGTGCTATTGAATACTACATTAAGCATGTTATCCTCTCTAATCACAATGAGCTTATTCTATATGATACTGCTCATGCACAATTAGGGCTTCAAATCTTTAAAGCATCATAACTTAAGAAAATACTTCAGCTCCTTTATTTACATAACAGTACATGATCAAATTTACCATAAGAAAAAGTATATTAAAGTTATCAATTAAGTCCATGAATTACTAGAGAGAAAGGGAGAAAAGAAAGCTTTTCTTTGTTTAGATAACTAAGCAATGATTACTTCTAGTTCTTTGCATTTCTTCCTTCGATTTTCCAACCATTCTTGATAGACAATAATCACCTAAATGCTTAAATTATATATATATATATATATATATATATATATATATATATATATATATATATCCCCCTTTCCATATGAATACACCCCCCCTAAGGACATAAAAGAAGAAATACAATAAAAAGTATAAATGTACATGTCGAGGTGAGTAAAAAGAACCAAAAATCTCCAAAGTTCCTCTTATAGACCTTGGGAAGACCCTTCTGTCCAGACTCCCAAACACATGCTTATCTGCAAAATGGTAGAAAAGAAAGATAAAATCTGCCCAGCAGGTGTGGTTCAGTGGTTGAACATATACTTATGAACCAGGAGGTCATGGTCCAATTCCCAGTCACACTGCGGGCTCCACACCCAGTAGGGGGCATGCAGGAGGCAGCCGATTAATGTTTCTCTCTCAACATTGATGTTTCTATCTCTCTCTCCCTCTCTCTACCTCTCTGGCAATCGGGACCTGGGCTTTCCTCTCAGCCCCAGCTTCCTTCAGAAGGAAAGAAGGACGTCCGGAAGGGCATCCTGTCTAATTAGCATATTATGCTATGTATATGTATATGTATATATGTGTGTATATGTATATGTGTGTGTGTGTGTGTGTATATATATATATTTAATTTTTTTTCTTGAACAGAGTCCCTGGCACACTGCTTCCACACAGTAAGTATAGAATTATTTGTTGAATTGAATGTAGGGCCAAACTTCTCTTTTTCTTAGTGAAGAATTAAGTCAGTATACTTAAGAGTTACTGATAATTCAGGGAGATAAAGACAAAATTGCAATGATAAACAGACAAAGAACTTGTAAATTAGCACATAAAATGGAAAGAAGTCTTTTGACAATTCATAGGTTCAGAGAAAACTTCTGCAAATAACACTCCAGGAAAGGGGAGCTTATGCTGTCCATAAACTCCCACTAACACACTAACTCAGTGAGCTAATTTCGGCCTATGTTAGTATAACTCTCAAAGAAGTAGGTACTACAACGGCTATAAATATTTGTTAATTTGGCTTTTGACCTAACTTATATATAATATTACTGTATAATAAAAATACTGTATAATAAAGATTATGAGGTAGTGATATACATATTTAATATATTATATAATAAATAACATACAAGGTATAAATTATCTAATTTTAATTTAAGTCCTTTAAAAATAGGCATCGTAATGATTTTTAGAGAGGTCAAAGAACTATGAACATATTAATACATACAAATGGTTCACCAAATTTGGGGCAGGGAGTTCTTTTAATCCTCTAAGTAAAATCTTTTTAAATCTAGGGTGCCTATTAAATTAAACAACAATCACAGCCTTTTTTTTTTTTTTACATTTTCAAAATAATTTACTTATTATAACTCCAAAGAAGTCAATGATTCTGAAATTTACCCCTGCAAAAGGGTAGGTGTTTTTTGTTTGTTTGTTTTGTTTTGTAAATATATTTTTATTGATTTTTTACAGAGAGGAAGGGAGAGGGATAGAGAGTTAGAAACATCGATGAGAAAGAAACATCAACCAGCTGCCTCCTGCACACTCCCTACTGGGTATGTGCCCGCAACCAAGGTACATGCCCTTGACCAGAATCGAACCTGGGACCCTTGAGTCCGCAGGCTGACGCTCTATCCAACTGAGCCAAACCAGTTAAGGCAAGGGTAGGTGTTTTTTAATGCCTTCAGTTATAAGCTATTAATAGAATGAAAACTGATAGGCAGAGGCAGGGGAGATGGTTGTCATCATGAAAAGAATCCCAGTTCTAATTTTCTCCCCTCTCTCATTACACAAAAATTACTAAGTATTTATGGGATTTGTCTTTGGTACCATCTCAGTTTGTTCTGGCCTTTTCACTATTCTTCATAGGTCTTATGTCTATATACCCCCAACAAGAGCCATCCCAAATTACCTTATCCTTTCCCTGCCTTATCAATACTCCCACTAACTCAGTGAGTTAATTTTGGCCAGAGTTAGTAAAACTCACAAAGAAGTAGATGAAGCAATTAAACAGCAAAGTTCTTAGCAGATTAAACTAATGCAGTCCTAGGAACAGGTAGTTCTTTTATGTATAGGAGGAAAGTATCTGGACTGACACAATTCACACTAAATTACCAATAACTAATATTTCCTTCATAGATAAAATCTGTATTTATAAAAAGGATGTTTTTTTATTTATGTAACTTGTTGGTTATGGAATGCAGGCAGTATGACAAAACCCAGGTAAAGACTGAAGATGAGATTGAAAATACGAATACAGAAACTGAGTCATATAATTAATAAATCAATCCAATAACCAGGTCTTGACAAAATCAATGAAACTGAGAAGTTGCCAGCCCTCTTAATCCCAGGGGAGGGAGGGGAAACAAGTAGCACAAATATTCAATATTAAAATGCATATGGAGAAATAACTACAAAGGAATGTAGAGACTTCATTAATAAATATTTTGTATAAATGTAAGCTAATACATTTGAAATCCTGGATGAAATAACTTTCTAGGAAAATGTAAATGACTATACTACATTTATTATTTTATGGAATTTATAAAATTATAAGAAAGAGATCAAAGGTAGACAGACCATATAATAAATTTAGGAAGCTATCAAATAGTGTCAATGTTTTGCCAGCTGAATTTCTTCAGATCTTCAAGTGACTTATAATTCTGTTGCTTTTTAAAGAGAGAAGAAAATTAAAGGGGCCTAAATTCTTTCTATGAACCCAGCATAATAACAGTAAAGTTAAATTTGAGAAAGAGCACACATACACATACACACACACACACACACACACACACACACACTCTCATGAATTCACTCTCACCGGTGATCACTAATGCAAAAATCCTAAATAAAATATTAAATGACAAAAAGAAAATGGCGACTGGCAGGACGACAGGGACAAAGAGAATGTGAGAGAGGGAGGAAGCAAAAGGGGAGGGTGTGGACGTGGGGTGTGTGTGTGAGTGTGTGTGTGTGTGTGTGTGTGTGTGTGTGTGTGTGTGTGTGTGTGACAGTTAGATCCTGCAAGGCTTTCTGGGGTTGGGCTCTCCGGGCTGAGATGGGGAGCCCCCACTACTGATGCAAGCACTCCCCTGCGGCGGTACTGGCACAGAAATCAGTCATCTTGAAGAGAAGAGCTGCTCTGACTAGGATCCCAGCCTCACCACCACCCAGACTTGCCTCAGACAAAAACCAAAACCGTATAGCCACTCTGGACAAAGACCTGCAACCACAGCTGCAGACCCACGGACACCGGGACTCAAGCCACCCTGGTCTCAGGCTCCTGTGAGTCCTGGAGGGCATTTCCCCTCTTGCCTACCCGCCACTGGGGCATAGGTCCCACGCAACCCAAGCCACCCCTGACTGTTGACATGCACGAGGCTCCCACTGGCCACACTTCTCAGGTACCACACCAGAACTGTCAGCATACAGGGCTCCTCCTGACGTGCCTCCAGGGCATCTGAGCTAGCCTTGACTGTTGGCCCACGGGGTTCCTGCTGGCCGTGCTTCCAATGCACGCAAGCAAGCACTGACTGTCTGTGCATGCTCCTGTGCATGGCTCTCACCAGCTGCACTCCAGGGCACCCCAGCCGACCCTGACTGTTGGTGTCCACGGCTCCAGCCAGCCATGGCTCATGGACACCTCAGCCAGCCCCTGACTATCAGTGGCCATGTCTCAGGGCACCTGAGCCAGCCCCTGACTCACAGAGCTCTCAGGGTTTCCGAAGAGCTTCTAGCTGGGCCTCCCAATACCCAGAACCTGCCCTGCCCTTGACTGTCAGGGTGCACTACACTCCTGCCAAGCCCACCCCAGAGCTCAGGATTCACGCAACTCAGTGACTGGACCCTTCAGTGACAGCAAAAATGAGGAGACGAAAAAGCAACTCCAAAGGAAAGAAAAGGAGGAATCACCCCCCAAAAAGGAACTAAATGAAACAGAGGTATACAATATGTCAAAAAAGAATTCAGACTAATGGTCATACATTTCATAAACCTGATGGACAAAAAAATCAGTAACCTATGTAAGAATAAAGAATAAATCAAAAGTGATATAGCTACAATAAAATACACAATGGAAGGTTTCAACAGTAGACTAAAAGAAGCAGAGGACCAAATTAGTGAGCTAGAAGGTAGAGTAGAGAAATAAGGCCAATCTGAACAGCAACTGGAGAAAAAAATTAGAAAGCAGGAGAAGAGCCTAAGGGAACGTTGGGACAATATGAAACAAAGTAACAAATGTATAACAGGGGTGCCAGAAGGTCAAGAAGAGAAGCAAGGATTTGAGAACCTATGTGAAGAAATAATGCTAGAAAACAACCTTGATATAAGAAAGAAAAAAGTGACACAAGCACATAGAGTCCCAAGTAAGTTGAACCCCAAAAGACCTACCCCAAGACACGTTGTAATTACAATGGCAAACATTAACGACAAAGAGAAAATCTTAAGGGCTGCAAGAGAGAGGCAGAGAGTTACCTACAAAGGATCTCACATTAGATCAGCCGTGGGCAAACTACAGCCCGCGGATCCGGCCCGTTCGGCTGTTCTGTCCGGCCCATGGAGCCGAAAGAGCGGAGGGTTCTCTTGCTCTCCCCTCTGCTCCTTTACTTTGAATTTATATTAGTTTACACAAACACTCCATCCATGCTTTTGTTCCGGCCCTCCGGTCCAGTTTAAGAACCCATTGTGGCCCTCGAGTCAAAAAGTTTGCCCACCCCTGCATTAGATTATCAAATTATTTCTCAACAGAAACACTTAAGGTGAGAAGGGAATATAATGAAGTATACAAAGTAATGCAAAGCAAAGTACTGAATCCAAAAATACTCCATCAAGCAAGGCTATCATTCAAAATTGAAGGGGAAATCAGGTGCTTCACAGACAAAAAAAGGCTAAGGGAATTTATCAATACCAAGCCAGCAATGCAAGAAATGCTAAAGGGACTGTTGTAAAAAGAAGAAAAACAAAGGGGGGATAGGAACACAGGCACACAAAAATAAAAATGGCTACAGACAATTACCTATCAATAATAACTTTAAATATAAATGGATTAAATGCTCCAATCAAAGGACATTGAGTGGCTGAGTGGATAAGAAAACATGACCCATATACATGCTGTCTACAAGAGACCCACCTCAGAACAAGAGACTCACACAGACTGAAAGTGAAGGGATGGAAAAATATATTTCAAGCAAATGGAAATGAAATAAAAGCTGGGGTAGCAATACCTGTATCTGACCAAACAGACCTCAAAGTGAAGGCTATAACAAGAGATAAGGAAGGCCACTTCATAATACTAAAGGGATCGATACAACAAAAGGATATAACTCTGGTAAACATTTATGCATCTAATGCAGGAGCACGAAAATACATTAAAAAAAAACCAAAAAACTTCTGGCCCTAACTGGTTTGGTTCAGTGGATAGAGCATTGGCCTGTGGACTGAAAGGTCCCAGGTTCGATTCCAGTCAAGGGCATATACCTTGGTTGTGGGGGGTGTGCAGGAGGTGGCTGATGGATGTTTCTCTCTAATCAATGTTTCTAACTCTGTATCCCTCTCCCTTCCTCTCTGTAAAAAAATCAATAAAATATATTAAAAAAAAAAAACTTCTGGAAGAAATCAAGGGAGAGATTGACAGCAATACAATCATAGTAGGGAACTTCAATACCCCACTGACATGACTGGATAAATGCTCTAGACAAAAAATCAGCAAAGAAACAGCAATCTTAAATGACTTACTAGATCAGATGGAATTAATCGACATCTTTAGTACATTTCACCCTAAAGCAATAGAATACTAGTATACATTCTTCTCAAGTGCACATGGGACATTTTCAAAGATAGACTACATGTTGGGGCAAAGGCAAGTCTCTCCAAATTAAAAAAGATTGAAATCATATCAAGCATCTTCTCAGAGAACAATGGCAAAATATTAGAAATCAACTACAATAAAAACAATAAAAAAATTCAAATGCTTGGAGGCTTAATAGCATGCTGTTAAACAATGACTGGGTTACCAAAGAGATCAAAGAAGAAATTGCAAACATCCTGGAAACAAATGACAATCAAAACACAACAATCCAAAACCTATAGGACACAGTGAAAGCAGTCCTGAGAAGGAAGTTCATAGCTCTAAAGGCCTACCTCAAAAAAAAAAAAAAAAACAACAACAAGAAAAAATGGTAATAAATTATCTAACCCTAGAACTTAAAGATTTAGAAAGACAGCAACAAGAAAAGCACCGAGTGAGCAGAAGGAAGGAGATAATAAAGATCAGAGTGGAGATAAATGACATAGAGACCAAAACACCAATACAAAAGATCAATGAAACCAAGAGGTGATTCTTTGAAAGGATTAACAAGATTGATGAACATCTAGCCAGGCTCACCAAGAAGCAAAGAGAGAAGACCCAAATAAACAAAATCAGAAATGAAAGAGGAGATATAATAACAGATCCCACAGAAATACAAAGGATTGTTAAAAAATACTATGAACAACTCTATTCCAACAAACTAGACAACCTAGAGGAAATGGACATATTCCTAGAAAAATACGACCTTCCAAAACTCAACCAAGAAGAATAAAAAATTCTCAACAGGCTGATAACTAAGAAGGAAATTGAAGCAGTCATCAAAAAACTTCTAGCAAACAAAACCCCAGGGCCAGATGGCTTCACAGAGTTTTACCAAACATTCAAAGAAGAAATAAAACCTATTTTTCTCAGACTATTCAAAAAAATTCAAGAGAAGACACACTTCCAAGCTGTTTCTATGAAGCCAGCATTACTCTAATTCCAAAACCAGATAAAGACACCACAAAGAAAGAGAACTACAGGCCAATATCCCTGATGAATATAGATGCTAAAATCCTCGACAAAATTCTAGCAAATCAGATCCAGCATTACATAAGAAAAATCATACACCATGACAAAGTGGGATTTACTCCAAGGATACAAGCCTGGTAAAATATCTGCAAATCAATAAATGTGATACATCACATAAACAAATTGAGAGACAAAAATCACATAATCATATCAATTGATGCAGAAGACACATTTGACAAAATCCAACACCCTTTCCTGATAAAAACTCTCAGCAAAGTGGGAATTGAGGAATTATACCTCAACATAATAAAAGCCTTATATGACAAACCTACAGCCAACATCATACTCCATGGGCAAAAACTAAAACCATTTCTGCTAAGAACAGGAACGAGACAGGGATGCCCACTTTCACCACTCCTGTTTGACATAGTACTGGAAATGCTAGCCATAGCAATGAGACAAGAAGAAGAAATAAAAGGCATCCAAACTGGAAAAGAAGAAGTAAAGTTGTCATTATTCGCAGATGACATGATATTGTACATAGAAAACCCTAAAGACTCCATCAAAAAACTACTAGAATTAATAAATTAATTCAGCAATTTAGCAGGATACAAAATTAACACCAGAAAACTGGCTTCTTTATACACCAATAATGAACTCAAATAAAGAGAAACTAAAAATACAATCCCATTTACCATTGCAACAAAAAATTAATATATGTAGGAATAAATTTAACCAAGGAGGTAGAGGACCTTTACTCTGAAAATTACAGGATGCTGAAAAAAGAGATAGAGGAAGGCATAAACAAATAGAAGAATATACCGTGTTCATGGATTGGTAGAATCAACATTATTAAAATGTCCATACTACCCAAGGCAATCTATAGATTTAGTGCAATCCCCATAAAATACCAATGTCATACTTCAAAGACCTAGAGCTCTCCAAAAATTCATCTGGAATAAAAAAAAACCCTGAATAGCTGCAGCAATCTTGAGAAAGAAGAACCAATTTGGAGGGATCACAATACCAGATATCAAGCTATACTACAAAGCCACTGTCCTCAATACTGCCTGGTCCTGGCACAAGAACAGTACATATAGACCAATGGAATAGAACAGAGAACCAGAAATTGACCCAAGCCATTATGCTCAGTTAATATTTGACAAAGGAGGCAAGAGCATACAATGGAGTCAAGACAGTCTCTTTAATAAATGGTATTGGGAAAATTGGACAGATACATGCAAAAAAATGAAACTAGACCACCAACTTACACCATACACAAAAATAAACTCAAAATGGATAAAGGACTTAAACATAAGATGGGAAACCATAAAAATCTTAGAAGAAGCCATAGGCAGCAAAATAGCAGACATTTGTCGCAGCAATTATCTTTACCAATACAACACCACTTCTTCAAAATAGACTCGCCCAGGCCATGGTATTTTGTGGAAGAGCCACACTCAAGGGGCCAAAGAGCCGCATGTGGCTCGCGAGCCAGGGTTTCCCGACCACTGTCCTAGGGCAATGGAAATGAAGGAGAAAATAAACAAATGAGACTACATCAAAATAAAAAGCTTCTGCACAGCAAAAGAAACCATCAACAAAACAACAAGAAAACCCACTGCATAGGAGAACATATTTGCCAATGTTATATCTGATAAGGACCTACCTAATCTCTAAAATTTATAGGGAACTCATACAACTTAACAAAAGGAAGATAAACAATCCAATCAAAAAATGGGCAAAGGACCTAAATCGACACTTTTTGAAAGAGGACATACAGAAGAGCAGGATACATATGAAAACATGCTCAAAGTCACTAATCATCCAAGAGATGAAAATCAAAACAACAATGAGTTACCACCTCACACCTGTCAGAATGGCTATCATCAACAAATCAACAAATGACAAGTGCTGACAAGGATGTGGAGAAAAAGGCACCCTTGTGCACTGCTGGTGGGAATGCAGACTGGTGTAGCCACTGTGGAGAACAGTATGGAGTTTTCTCAAAAAATTAAAAATGGAACTTCCATTTGACCCAATAATCCCACTTCTAGGAATATATCCCAAGAAAACAGAAACACCAATCAGAAAGGATATATGCATCCCTATGTTCACAGCAACACAATTTACAATAACTAAGATTTGGAAACAGCCTAAATGCCCATCAGCAGGTGAGTGGATTAAAAAAATCTGTGGTACAGCCCTAACCGGTTTGGCTCAGTGGATAGAGCGTCGGCCTGTGGACTGAAGGGTCCCAGGTTCGATTCCGGTCAAGGGCATGTACCTTGGTTGCAGGCACATCCCCAGTAGGGGGTGTGCAGGAGGCAGCTGATCGATGCTTCTCTCTCATCGATGTTTCTAACTCTCTATCCCTCTCCCTTCCTCTCTGTAAAAATCAATAAAATATATTTAAAAAAAAATCTGTGGTACATCTACACAATGGAATACTACGCTGTGGTAACAAAAGAAGTAATTCTTACCATTTGCAACAACATGGATGGAGATGGAGAGCATTATGCTAAGTGAAATAAGCCAGTTGGAGAAAGATATATATCACATAATCTCACTCATTTATGCAATATAATTAACAACATAAACTGATGAACAAAGATATAACCAGAGTCATAGAAACATCGAACAGACTGTCCAACCTTTGAGGGAAGGTGCTGAGGTGAGGGGATAACAGATCAATGAAAGGACTTGTATGTATGCATATGAGCATAACCAATGGACAAAGTTGGGGGTGGAAGGGAGGTGAGGGCATGTGCTGGGGTTGGGGGAGGGCGGGGAGAGGTCAAGGGGAGAAAAAGGAGACATATGTAATACTTTAAACAATACAAAATTTAAATTAAAAGGTTTTTAATCCAGTAGTACATTAAAAGAATAGAGCAAGCATTATTCAACATTAGGGTATAAGAGAGTTCTCTGTATCAGTGATTTTCAACCTTTTTCATTTCATGGCACACATAAATTATTTATTAAAATGCTGCAGCATAATCAAAAAAATATTTTTTGCTGATATGACAAAAATAGGTATAATTTTGGTTCATTCACATTGGACAGCTATTATGTTAAAGGATGTCATTTTTAAATTTGGCATTCTAAGGGAAAAGAGATCAGTGCCCCCTGACTAAGAAGTCAGGTATTGCATGTTTTAAAAATTCTTGTGGCCAACGGGTTGAAAATCACTGCACTATATAGTAAAAAGGAGAAACAATATGACTTCTAAAGACACTGAAAGGCTTTTGATAAAATTTGCTATTTCTTGCTGATACTTTTTTATAAGCATAAAACTGAAGTCACTATCATGATAAATTATTATGTATCTGAGGCATTTATAAAGTAAAATGCTTACTGTTATTAATATTAGTTAACTAGAGGCCTGGTGCACTAAATTCATGCACAGGTAGGATCCCTAGGCCTGGCTGGCGATCAGGGCTGATCTGTGGGGCGACCTGCAGGGCAATCGGGAAACCCCTACTGGCACCCGCCTTCGCTGGCCTGGGAACTGCAGGCTGGGGGCAGCTCCTGCATTGAGCATCTGCCCCCTGGTGGTCGTTGTGCATTATAGCGAATGGTCCTTCCACCGTTGCTGTTCAGTCAATTTGCATATTAGGCTTTTATTATATAGGATAGTATTCTTAAAGAACAAGCTAATTTTTTTTAAAAAAGAACAAAATAAAAAGCACAAATATTGAAAAAGAGAAAGGAAAATTATTATTTGCAAGTGATATGATGATGTTTCTTGAAAATTCAAGGAAAACACCAAAAAAACTATTAGGAATTAGAAAATCTGGTAAATGATTAATTCTGAATTTAAAAGAAAAAAAGCAATAGCTTTCCAATAAATTGACAAGAATCTGCTAAAAAATAACGGGAGGAAAAAATGTATTAGTAGTAACTCAAAAGATAATATACATAAAGGCAAAAAAGAGCAAACAAACACCAAACATGGAGGACCTATATAAAGAAAACTTTAGCACTCTGTTGAGGGTCATAAAAGAAAATTTGAACAAATGAATCCTTTTTGGATAGAATTATTTCATATTGGTTTATTGATTGATTTCAGAGAGATGAAGGAAAAGGGAGAGATAGAAACATCAAAGATGAGAGAGAATCAATGATCTGCTGCCTCCTGCATGCTCCCTACTGGGAATGGAGCCCATAATCTAGTCATGTGCCCTGACCTGGAATCAAACCATGATCTCCTGGTTTATGGGTTGATGCTCAACCACTGTGCCACACCGGCTGGGCAGAATGAATTCATACTGTAAAGATGTCAATTCTACCTAAAATAATCTATAAATTCAATGCAATTCCAATCCAAATATTAGCATGATATTTAGGTTCTAAATCTAAATGACTTAAACTAAATGATTCTAAAGTTTATAAGGAAAGGTAAGAATACTACCATATCTGAAGCCAGAATGCCTGGTTCAAATCACAACTTAGCCACTTACTAGCTATGTTACCTTGATGTTACTTAATATTCTCATGTCTCAGTTTCTATATCTCTAAGATGGGGATGAGAGTATGTTCCTATTTCATCATAATAAAAAATAATTACATATGCTAAAAGCTTAATACAGTATTATACATAAGTGCTCAATAAATATTGTTACTATTATTGTGTGGGAAAACAAACCCAAAAATATTCAAGGAAATTCAGAAAAATAATGGTAATGGTGGTGTAGGAGAACATGCCTAGCCATTTCAGATAGAAAATGCATCTCAAAACTACATACATTGGGAAAAAACTATAAACATGGAAACAGATTTATACTGGTACAGGGATAGCAGACAATCAATGGACTTGAATAGAATTCAGAAGTAGATCTTGCTAATCAGAATCCTACCTCATGACTTTAACCAAAATGAAATTTATATGAATCAAATATTTTAATTAAAATAATAAAAGTAATAGAAAAAAGTATAGGCAAATAATGTTACAGTCTTGGAATAAGTGTGATATAAGCATGACATGAAATCCATTATTCTGCACAGAAAAATTTAAAGTCAAAGCCAAATGACAAATTGTGAAAAATATTTGCAGTACATGATCTATCAGGCTGATTTCTTTATTGTACAGAGAATTCTTAAATATCCAGGAGAAAATGATGAACTATTCACTAAGCATATGCAAAAAGGCAATTTGCACATTCATACACACAAAAATATGAATGTCCAGTAAACATATAACAATATGGTCAACCTCATTATAATTAAAAAACTACTTTGTTATCTTACATACACTCTCAAATCTCTTGACTTTCTCTAACTTAAAAAAACAACAACAACCACCCTATTCTGACTAAACCCCTATTCTGATTAAATCTAATTTTTCCAAATTCTGCCATGTTTAGGAAGGACTTTTACATTGTTAAATACTATGACAACTATCAGTCCTCATCTTATTTGACCTACATTAATGAATCGTAATGTAAATATCTGTGTTTTCCTACGGCCTTAGGCTCTACAGCAGTGGTTCTCAACCTGTGGGTCGCTAGCAGGGTCGCCTAAGACCATCAGAAAACACAGATATTTACATTACGATTTGTAACAGTAGCAAAATTACAGTTATGAAGTAGCAACGAAAATAATTTTATGGTTGGGGGTCACCACAACATGGGGAACTGTATTAAAGGGTCGCGGCATTAGAAAGGTTGAGAACCACTGCATTAAAGGAATCCTTTCACTCTTCTGAGCAAACCACCTAGCAGGCGTCCTCAAACTACGGCCCACAGGCCACATGTGGCCCGCCAAGGACATTTATTCGGCCCGCTGGGTGCCGCTGCCTGTCCTGCTTAGCAGCCAACTCGTCCTGGGCCCGCAGTGCGCATAGGAATTTGTTCATAGTTTGTTTTTTTTTAACTATAGTCCGGCCCTCCAACTGAGGGACAGTGAACTGGCCTGGCCCCCTGTTTAAAAAGTTTGAGGACCCCTGAATAGTAATAGCTTCCCCTCTTATTCATCATAATCCAAAGGCCCTTCATGAGCCAGCTCATGCTCATTCATTCTCCCTCTGACTTCATCTCCTATTACTATACAGTTGCTCACTCCATTCTAGATACATTGGTGTCTTATCTCAAGGCTTCTATACTTCACGTTATTCCACTGGAAATGTTCTTTAGCCATGGCTCAACTTCACCTCCTTAGTGAGGTCTTCTATGACCACCCTAATTAAATTTATAGATCTACCCTACCACAAGAGCACACCCCAATCTCTCCTGTGACCTATTTCTTTTTAAAATACCTCTCAACCACTGCTATAATATTTTATTTTACATGTTGTTTCTGCTCACTAGAATGTAAACTCCATGTGGGTTGGGTTTTTTCCTGTTGTGTCCACTGCTGTGCCCCTGCATGTAGAACACTGCACAGAACTACTAACTGCTCAATAAATGTTTTTTTAGTATCATTTAAAATGATATTAAAACATAATGATGTGAAGCATAAAATACCAATAACACATGGTATATTCAAGGGTTAAGGAAACAAGTACACTCTTACATGTTGTGTTAATATGGCAATATTTGTCACAACTTTAAATGTTTACCTGTTGACCCAGCAATTTCGTGGTATTTACCTACAAATTAACTTATGTATGTATACAAATATACATACATGTTTATTTGTAAACTTGTTTCTAATTACAAAAGACCTAAGTAACCACCCATGATATATCCCTTTGTTTTGATATAGAAAGGAGTCCTTCAAAATAATTGGATCCCATTCATACAGAAAATAAAGATATATAGTATACCTATATGTACCTGAATAATAAAAAGTGTCTAGATCGGTGGTCAGCAAACTGCGGCTCGCGAGCCACATGCAGCTCTTTGGCCCCTTGAGTGTGGCTCTTCCACAAAATACCATGGCCTGGGCGAGTCTATTTTGAAGAAGTGGCGTTAGAAGAAGTTTAAGTTTAAAAAATTTGGCTCTCAAAAGAAATTTCAATCGTTGTACTGTTGATATTTGGCTCTGTTGACTAATGAGTTTGCCGACCACTGGTCTAGATGGATGCTAAAGAAATGAGAAACTTTTAAAAAAATTATTCCAGCATTTGTTGTTGATTTATTGATGGAAGCCAATCTGACAGGTGTGAGATGGTACCTCATTGTCATTTTGGTTTGCACCTCTCTAATGATTAGTGACATTGAGCATTTTTCCATATGTCTCTTGGCCTTTTGCATGTCTGCTTTGGAGAAATGTCTATTTAGGTCTTCTGCACATTTTTTGATTGGGTTGTTTTCCTTTTGTTGATTTGTATGAGTTCCTTATATATTTTGGATATTAACCCCTTATCAGATATATCATTGGCAAATATGTTCTCCTATACAGTGGGTTCCCTTTTCATTTTTAATTTGTTTTCTTTTGCTGTGCAGAAGCTTTTGGTTTTGATGTAGTCCCATTTGTTTATATTTTCCTTAGTTTCTCTTGTGCTAGATGTTAGAAAATTTTGCTGTGTGAGATGTCTGATATTTTGCTATTTTCTTCCAGGATTTTCACAGTTTCACAACTTACATTTAAGTTTTTTATCCATTTTGAGTTTATTCTTGAGTATGGTGTAAGTTGGTGGACTACTTTAATTTTTTTACATGTAGCTGTCCAATTATCCCAACATCATTTCTTTCTTTATTTCTTTACTAGAGGCCTGGTGCACAAATTCATGCACAGGTGGGGTCCCTAGGCCTGGCAGGCGATTGGTGCCGAGGCGGCTGGCCGGGGAGAGAGACTGCAGGAGGTTGGCCGGCAGGGGGAGGGACCATGTGAGGTTGGCTGTGAGAGCACACTGACCACTAGGGGCCAGCTGCTGCATTGAGCATCTGCCCCCTGGTGGTCAGTATGCATCATAGCTACCAGCTGGTCATCCAGTCCTAACAGTTACTTAGGCTTTTATATATATATTAGAGGCCCAGTACATGAAAATTCATGCACTGGAGGGGGGTCCCTCAGCCCGGCCTGCCCCCTCTCACAGTCTGGGAGCCCTCAAGGGCGGGAGGCAACCCGGCGATCAGGGGAAGGCAATGCCCCATCATACCAAGCAGCGCAAGCTTCAGACGCCCTGATTACCTGAGCCTCAGGCAGCCCTGGGCAGCCCTGGGCAGCTGGGCAGCCACCATCCAAGGCTTACCTGTGCCCTGGGCTGGCCCTGGGCGGCTGCGGGGGCTGAGGGGACTGGAGGGACTCCGGATGCAGGTGTGTGGAGCGCCTAGGCCCGCCTGGGGGTGGGCCCGGCCTTGCCACGTGCCTGCTGCCCCAGCAGGGTTGAAGGGACTGGGCGCCACAATCTTTGAGGATGCGGCAGTCAATTAGCATATTCCCTCCTTATTGGCTGTGGGCGCTACCATCTTTGCAACGGCGTGAGGGTCAATTAGCATATTCCCTCTTTATCAGATAGAATACATTTATTTATTTATTTATTTATTTATTTATTTACTAGTATTTATTTTCATAGCAGCACAGTATTTTTAAAGTTCTATTTTATTGTTTAAAATCCTATCTAATAAAAGAGTAATATGCAAATTAACCATCACTCCGCTACACCCACAAGCCATGACCACAAGCCATGCCCACCAGCCAATCAGGAGTGAATATGCAAATAAACCCAACAATGATGGCTACGGCCACAGAGAGCAGGAGGGAGGCTTGGGTTTCCCTGAAAATGGAGGAAGCCAAGCTTTCCACCTGCCCTTGCCGGCCTAGGCCTCCACTCAAGGCTACAAAGTTTCAATGATAAAAGATACATAAATCCAAAGAGAAATGGCGGCAGCCACAGAGCTGGAAAGAGCAGGAGGCTAGGGTTGCTCCTGGTGATGGAGGAAGCCAAGCTTTCCACACACCCTGGCTGACCCAGGCCTCTGCTTAAGGCTACAAAGTTTCAATTATAGAAGATACATAAATCCAAAAAAAAATGGCTGCCGCCACGGAGCAAGCAGAAGGCTTGGCTCCACTCTAGGCTACAAAGTTTCAATTGTAGAAGATAAATAAACCCCAGATACCAGGGCCTCCACTTGGGTCGCCGGGGGGCGTGGCCGGCCTGAAATCCACCACAGGCCCCTCGCCCAGGCCGCCTCACGCCCCAAGGGAACCCCCACCCTGATCCGGGACACCCTTCAGGGCAAACCAGCTGGCCCCCACCCATGCACCAGGCCTCTATCCTATCTAATAAAAGAGTAATATGCAGATTGACCATCACTCCAACACATAAGATGGCTGCCCCATGTGGTCAACGATCCTGCCCCCATGTGGACACAAGATGGCCACCACAAAATGGCCAGCAAGGGAGGGCATTTGGGAGGGACCAGGCCTGCAAGGGAGGGCAGTTGTGGGCGATCAGGCCAGCAGGGGAGAGCATTTTAGAGGGACCAGGTCTGCAAGGGAGGGCAGTTGGGGGCGATCAAGCCTGCAGGGGAGGGCAGTTAGGGGTGACCAAGTCGGCAGAGGAGGGAAGTTGGGGGTGACCAGGCCTTCAGGGAAAGGCTGTTGGGAGGGACCAAGGCCTGCAGGGGAGAGCAGTCGGGGGGGACCAGGCCTGCAGGGAAGGGCAGTTAGGGGAAAACAGGCAGGCAGGGGAGCAGTTAGGCATCAATCAGGCTGGCAGGGGAGTGGTTAGGGGGTGATCAGGCTGGCAGGCAGAAGCGGTTAGGGGCAATCAGGAAGGCAGGCAGGCGAGCAGTTGGGAGCCAGCAGTCTTGGATTGTGAGAGGGATGTCTGACTGCCCGTTTAGGCCCTATCCCACCGGGATCAGGCTTAAACGGGCAGTCAGACATCCCTCGAGGGGTCCCAGATTGGAGAGGGTGCAGGCTGGGCTGAGGGACACCCCCCTTCCCCGTGCACGAATTTCGTGCACTGGGCCTCTAGTATTACATATGTCTCCATTTTCCCCGATTGACCTTCCTCAGGCCAACCTCCCCTGCCTCGTGCACATGCCCTCACCCCTCCTAGTGTTTGTGTCGGTTGGTTATGCTTATATGCATGCATACAAGTCCTTTGGTTGATCTTTTACCCCTACCCCCAACCCCTCCCCTGCCTTCCCACTGAGATTTGACAGTCTGTTCCATGCTTCTTTGTCTCTGTATCTATTTTTGTTCATCAATTTATAATGTTCATTACATTCCAGAAATGAGTGAGAACATGTGATATTTATCATTCTCTGACTGGCTTATTTTGCTTAGCATAATGCTCTCAAGATCCATCCATACTGTTGTGAATGGTAAGAGTTCCTTCTTTTTTTACAACAGTGTAGTATTCCATTTTTTAGATGTCCCACCGTTTTTTAATCCACTCATCTGTTGATGGGCACTTAGGTTGTTTCCAAAGCTTAGCTATTGTAAATTGTGCTGCAATGAACACAGGGGTGCATATGTCATTTCTGATTGGTGTTTCTGATTTCTTGGCTATATTCCTAGAAGTGCAATTACTGGGTCAAATGGGAGTTTAATTTTTTGAGGAAACTTCATACTGTTCTCCACAGTGGCTGCACCAGTCTGCATTCCCACCAACAGTGGGCAAGGGTTTTTTTTTGTTTTTTTTTCCACATCCTCGCTAGCACTTGTCATTTGTTGATTTGTTGATGATAGCCATTCTGACAGGTGTGAGAAGGTATCTCACTGTTGTTTTAATTTGCATCTCTCAGATGATTAGTGACTTTGAGCATGTTTTCATATGTCAGTTGGCCTTCTGTATGTCAACTTTCAAAAGGTGTCTATTTAGGTCCTTTGCCCATTTTTTGTTTATCTTCCTTTTGTTAAGATGTATGAGTTCCCTATAAATTTTGGAGATTAGGCCCTTATCAGATATAACATTGGCAAATATGTTCTCCCATGCAGTGGGCTTTCTTGTTGCTTTGTTGATGGTTTCTTTGCTGTGCAGAAGCTTTTTATTTGGAGGTAGTCCCATTTATTTATTTTCTCCTTCATTTCCATTGCCCTAGGAGCTGTATCGGTAAAGATATTGCTACAACATATGTCTGATATTTTTCTGCCTATGGCTTCCTCTAAGATTTTTATTGTTTCCCATCTTATGTTTAAGTCCTTTATCCATTTTGAGTTTATTTTTGTGTATGGTGTAAGTTGGTGGTCTAGTTGCATTTTTTTTTCATGTATCTGACCAATTTTCCCAACACCATTTATTGAAGAGACTGTCTTGATTTCATTGTATGGTCTTGCTTCCTTTGTCAAATATTGAGCATAATGGCTTGGGTTGATTTCTGGGTTCTCTGCTCTATTCCACTGGTCTATATGTCTGTTCTTGTGCCAATACCAGGCATTTTTGAGAACAGTGGCTTTGTAATATAGCTTGATACTGGTATTGTGATTGCTGCAACTTTGTTCTTCTTTCTCAAGATTGCTTTGGTTATTCAGGGTCTTTTTTTTATTCCAGTGAATTTTTAGGAGTTTGTTCTAGGTCTGTGAAATATGCCGTTGGTATCTTAATGGGGATTGCATTGAATCTATAGATTGTTTTGGGTAGTATGGACATGTTAATGAAGTTGATTCTACCAATCCATGAACACAGTATATTCTTCCATTTGTTTATGTCTTCCTCTATCTCTTTTTTCAACATGCTGTAGTGTACTGAGTATAGGTCTTTTACCTCCTTAGTTAAGTTTATTCCTAGAAAACCCTAAAGACTCCATAGAAAAACTATCAGATTTAATAAATGAATTTGGCAACATAGCAGGATATGAAATTAACACCCAGAAATCTCTGGCTTTTTTACATACTAACTAGAGGCCCGGTGCATGGGAATTGTGCACTGTTGGGTGGCATGGCCTGTGGGGTTTGGCCTGCTGTGGGAGCACTACTCACCCCAGTCAGCAAAGTGGTGCTTCTACTGTGGGAGTGCACTGACCACCAGGGGGAAGCTCCAGCATTGAGCATCTGCCCCCTGGTGGTTAGTGTGCATTATAGCGACTGGTTGACTGGTCATTCTGGTCATTCCACCATTCAGTCGCTGGGCTTTTATTATATAGGATAATGAACTCACAGAAAGAGAAAACAAAACAAAACAAACAATCCCATTTACCATTGCACCAAAAAAATTAAGATACCTAGGAATAAACCAACATCATTTATTGAAGAGACTATCCTGACTCCATTGTATGCTCTTGCTTCCTTTGTCAAATATTAATTGAGCATAATAGCTTGGGTTGATTTCTGGGTTCTCTGCTCTGTTCCATTGGTCTATATGTCTGTTCTTGTGTCACTACCAGGCTATTTTGATTACAGTGACTTTCTATTATAGCTTGTTATCTGGTCTTGTGATTTCTTCAACTTTGTTTTTCTTTCTCAGGACTGCTGCAGTTATTTGGATTTTTTTGATTCCATATAAATTTTTGGAATATTTGTTCTAGATCTGTGAAGTATTCCATTTGTATTTTACTGGGATTGCATTTAATCTGTATGTTGCTTTGGGTAGTTTAGACATTTTAATGATGTTAATTCTTCCAATCCATAAACATGATATATGCTCCCATTTGTTGTAGCTTCCTCTATTTCTTTTTTTCAATGTGCTATAGTTTTCTGAGTACAGGTCTTTTACCTCCTTGGTTAAGTTTATTCCTAATTATTCCAATTCTTTTGTTGCAATGGACTATTTTTTAAAGGGACTATTTTTTTAGTTTCTCTTTCTGAGAGTTCATTATTGGTGTATCAGAATGCCAATGATTTCTGGGGACTTTGTATCCTGCTACATTGCCAAAATCCTTTCTTAAATCTTGTAGTTGTTTTTTGTTTTTTGGTGAAGTCTTAGGGTTTTCTGTGTACAATATCATGTCATCTGTGAATAATGAGTTTTATATCTTCCTTTTCAATTTGAATGCCTTTTATGTTTTATCTTATTGCTGTGGCTAGGGCCTCCAGTACTATGTTGAATAAAAGTAATGAAAGTGGAAACCCCTGTCTTGTACCTGTTCTTAGGGGAAACGGTTTTAGTTTTTGCTCATTGAGTATGATGTTGGCTGTAGGTTTGTCATATATGGCCTTTATTATGTTGAGGTATGATCCCCCTAATTCAACTTTGCTGAGAGTTTTTATAAAAAATGGGTGTTGAATTTTGTCAAATGCTTTTCTGTATCTATTGATATGATCATATGATTTTTGTCTTTCAATTTGTTTATGTGATGTATCACATTTATTGATTTGCAAATATTGTACTAGCCTTGCATCCCTAGGGTAAATCCCACATGTTCGTGAAGTATCATCTTTTTAATGTATTGCTGGATCTGATATGCTAATATTTTTTTAATATATACTTTTATTGATTTCAGAGAGGAAGGGAGAGGGAGAGAAACATCAATGATGAGAGAGAATCATGGATAGGTTGCCTCCTGCATGCCCCCTGATTGGGGGTTGAGCCTGCAACCCAGGTATGTGCCCTTGACTGGAATCGAACCTGTGACCCTTTAGTCCACAGGCTGACGCTATATCCACTGAGCCAAACCAGCTAGAGCTGATATGCTAATATTGTTGTTGAGGATTTTAGCATCTATGTTCATCAGTGATATGGCCTTTAATTATCTTTCTTTGTAGTGTTTTTCTCTGGTTTTGGAATTCGGATAATGCTGGCCTCGTTAAAAAAAAAAAATAGTTGGAAGTATTCCTTCCTCTTTAATTAAGAAACCCTAATACACTGCTGGTAGGAATGCAGACTGGTACAGCCACTATGGAAATCAGTGTGGAGTCTCCTCAAAAATTTAAAAATGGAACTGTCATTTGACCCGGTGATCCTACTTCTAGGAATATATCCTAAAAAGCATGAAACACCAATCAGAAAGAACATATGCACCCCTATGTTCATAGCAGTGCTATTTGCAATAGCTAAGATCTGTAAACAGCCTAAGTGCCCATCAGTAGATGAATGGATAAAAAAAAGCTGTGGTACATTTACACAATGGGATACTATACTATATAATAAAAGCCTAATATGCTAAGTGTCTGGTCGTCTGGTCATCCGTTCAACCAAAGTGTAATATGCTAATGATATGCTAAGGCTGCTCAACCACTCGCTATGATGTGCACTGACCACCAGGGGCAGTCGACCAGTAGCTATGACATGCACTGTCCACCAGGGGGCAGAGAGTCAGCCAGTCGCTATGACATGCACTGACCACCAGGGGGCAGACACTCTGACCAGTAGGTTAGCTTGCTGCTGGAGTCAGGCCGATTGGGACTGAGTGGGATGGGCTGGACACGCCCTGGAGCCCTCTTGCAGTCCCTCCCTGGCTGAACAACCTTCTGCATCCCTCCCCAGTACTGATCATGCACCTGTGGGGTCCCTCAGCCTGGCCTGCACCCTTTCGCAATCTGGGACCCCTCGGGGGATGTTGGAGAGCCGGTTTAGGCCTCAACGCAGGAGCTGCCCCCTGGTGGTCAGTGCGCTAAGGATGTCCAACTGATGGATTGGGCCTAAGCCATCAGTCAGACATCCCCCGAGGGCTCCTGGACTGAGAGAGGGCACAGGCTGGGCTGAGGGACCTGCCCCCCGACCCGAGTGCACGAATTTAGTGCACCAGGACTCTAGTGCAACTATAAAAAAGAAGGATCTCTTACCCTTTGAGAAAGCTTGGAGGAACCTGAAGAGTATTATGCTAAATAAAAAAAGCCAGTCAGAGAAAAACAGGTATCACATTATCTCACTCATATGTGGAATCTAATGAACAAAATAAACTGATGAACCAAATAGATCCAGAGACACAGAAGCATGGAACAGACTGTTAAATCTCAGAGGCAAACTGGGGATGGTTGTGTGGGAGATCAACCAAAGAACATGTATGCATATATATGCATAACCTAAGGACACAATAGTGTGGTGAAGGCATGGCATGGGGGGCGGGGGCAGGCCAGATGGGGCCAATGGGGAATAAAAGGGGATATATGTAATATTTTCAACAATACATATTTTAAAAAGAAGTCATACATAAATTAACAGTACATGGCAGGTGAGTCCATTTGTATATAATTTGAGATGATACACAATAAGTTTTAACTGCATTATGTTATTGTTAAAAAATGTAATCTACCTGGCTTCAGTTTTCTTCTTTCTGAAGATAATGTGGAATAATAAACCTTACTTTAATAGATGTTGTAAGGGATAAATAAAATGGTAAATAAAATAAATTTTATTCCCTCTATATTGTTTAAATGTTTATATTTTCAAATTTTTAAAATATACATTGCAAATGTGCAAGAAAAAGTGTGAAATAATATTCAGCATACTGTTGCTAGTGGTGAACTGTAGGAAACTGAACTGGAATAAGGGAAAACATTTTATTAATATTTTTGATATTTGAATTTCCATAACAGTAGATAGGAGGTATAATTAGAAACTACAATCAATATATTGAATTGAAATTTTAAAAACAGAGGCTAAGATGACATTTAAAAAGATAATATATACTATGTTGTAAGTATATATATCTTGTAGATTCTGAAATAAAATAAGCTATTAGAAAAAAAGATGTATTTTTCTCGTGAATGAAAGACAGCAGTTTGCCTTAAAGTATGAGTAACATTCACCTTTTCTATTCATAGCTACATAAAGTATGAAGTTATCTAAAATGGAAAGTGACTTCTGCTCCTTCCTATTAGTTCTGAGGATAACTGCACAAATACCTCACAGGTTCCCATATACTTTCCCTTGTGAAAGGTAACTAACACTCCCAAAATACTGCTCAGAGCCCAATACACCTACCTATACTCACAATCATGTTTAATAGCCTCTACTATAGAAGTTGGCATGATTCTAAGCTTTTCTCAACTTACAAAAAATTTTAAGAAATATTTTGTCATTTAACCTGTCCCATAAGGTACTTTCCCGTTTCTGAAAATGATTCATAGCTGTACTGATTATAAAAAGTAAGGCAACTGGAGAGGACACAAATTTTAATTTCTATCATTTGGGTTTTTCATATTTCTTAAACTAGAAATACAGTGATAATTATTTGAAACTGTTGGTCATGTGCTGGACACCAGTTTTTACAAGGGGAAAGGAAACCACAGGAGAAGTAAAAATAAACAGGTCAAGAACCCCCAAGGATTAATCTGAGGACCAGTCCTGTTTTGTTTCCAAGGGAGTGGTAGTATACAATAATCCAAGTAAGGCTCTTTATGGTACCCAACTAGGGGATCTCCTCTTTTGAAGCTTTCCTACAGGCCAGATTTCAACACAATGTCACTAATTCTTTCAGTCTAGACATGGAAGAACAAGAATCATACTAATAAAATTTGAATTTCTTTATATTTTTAATCTTTATTGTTGAAAGTATTACATATGTCCACTTTTTTCCCCCATTGACACCATCTAGCCCACTCCCTCCCCCCACCCCAGGCCTTCACCACACTATTGTCTGTGACCATTGGTTATCTATAATAATAAAAGAGTAAGATGCAAATTGACTGTACCTTCACGACCCTCCACCAGCCAATCAGGAGTGAGTATGCAAATTAACCCAACAAAGATGGCACGTTAACTTGCATATGCAGGTGTGGAGTGGCCGGGAGTGGGGCGGGATGCAGGCGTTCTGCACCATCCCAGCTGCTCCGGGCCTCCGGGCAGTGTGGGAAGGCAGAAAGGCAGCTCCGGGCTGAGCGAAAAGCTGGCTCCGGCCAGAGCGAAGGCGGTGCCAGCAGCCAGGGGAAGGAAGGCCCATTCTTGCATGAATCTTCGTGCATTGGGCCTCTAGTGCATATATATGCATACAAGTTCTTTGGTTGATCTCTTCCAACCCACACACCCAATCCCTCTTTCCTTCTGAGATTCGACAGTCTGTTCCATGCTTCTATGTCTCTGGATCTATTTTGTCCATCAGTTTATTTTGTTCATTAGATTCCACATATGAATGAGATCATGTAATACTTGTCTTTGACTGGCTTATTTCACTTAGCATAATACTCTCCAGGTCCCTCCATGCCATCTCAAAGGGTAAGAGATCCTTCCTTTTTGAGTTTATTTCTTAATTAAGTCTTAAAGACAAACCATTTATAGGTAACTGGTGTTTAGTTTTACTGAGACCTTGTAAACATTATGTTACAAGCTGAAGGGGAGAGTGGCAGTGATCTGAAGCGCAGCCTTAACTTCAATCGGGGAGACCCTCAGATACCACCCAGGACCCTACAACGACAACCCCCAGGGACCAGCTACCTCAGCTGCGAACCAGGAATACCAAGACTCCAGCCTCTCCGACCACGGGTGCCTATAAAGTCTGTCCAGGAGGAGACAAAGTGACGTGAGTAGGCGGACAACCCCTGTGCCTTCTCACAGAGCTGAGAGAAGGAACAGCTGAATTGATTAATATCCACCCGGAATTGGCAAAATAAACACAGCTGGTGAGAAATCCATGGACGGTGAGGAAATCCGTGGACTGAAAGGTCAGCTATCGCCTAGGGAGAGGTGAGATCTGGGGTCCAGGCTGAAGGGAGAAACACACGTGAAACGTGTGTGAAATGTGCGCAGCGGGAACTAGAGTCTCAAAGGAAGGTTGCGCCCCACAAAATACGCACTGCTGGGGTAAGTGTAGCACTCGAATGTGGAAGGGAGTCCACAGGGCTGTGGGGAGAAGGAGACTATAGAAATTAACCCATGGCAGGGCTGGACACAGGAGGGCAGTCGAGTTCTGCCAGGGCGCTGGCTGTGAAGTGCCAGAGAAAGATGCAAGTCTGCGTGCATCCTGTGGCTTTTTTTTTCTTCTTCTTCTTTAAATCCTTACTTCTGATTACTAAGCCCAGTATATAGGATCTTCCAATTAAAAAACACTCGCCGAGACTGCAAGGGAAAGCTGTTTTTGTGGTACCTGGAGAACAGAGTGCAGAGAAAGGAACAGAAATCCTGCTCTAGGGCAGTCCATCCCTCTAACCCAGCATTACCTGCTACAGGGAAAGCCATCTAAAAGCTGGGTAGGGGAGAAGCCTTTTAGCCCCGGATATCAATACAGAAACACTGCCACCCAGGGGTTGTATCAGAAATTGACTCTTGTGTGAATGCAACCAAAGGCAGTCTAAGAAACAAAGAGCTCCCAACTGCTTGAAAAAAGGATTGTGGCTTATGACCCAGAGGAGCTGTTGAGTGCAGGGAACTCCAATACTGGGCTGTCTACCTGACAGGAAAAAGACCTGCTAAACAGAACAGTAGAGGAAGTGAACAACCTTCACTACTTCACATTTTTATTTTTTATCTTTTACTTGAGAAAATATTTTTTTCTCACCAGATTTTACCTTTATTATATTTTTCTTTTTAATTACTATTATTAAAGAATTATTTTATCTTTTTTAAAGTTTTATTTTATTTTTTATTTATTTTATTTTATTTTATTTTGGGATTAGTGTTCTATATTCTATTTTTCCTGTAGCATTATTTTACTCTATCTCAATTTTTCCTTTATACCAACACTCTCTTCCTCATGTTCCCCTTTTACCCTGTTACTCTTACCCTGTTCCTGCTTTAGCTTTTCTCTATCCTTCCTTTTTAATCCCTGTTAAAAATTGATCTTACTCATATACCTAATTTCTTCTCCCCTGCCCCAAGCCCATACACACTTTTCCCTTTCTTCACTATCCAGATTTTCTTTTACTTCCCTTTTTTGTTTTTTTTTCTTTTTTCAAAAAATTATTTGCCTTTTTCTTTCTTTCTGCCTTGTTAATGTTAGATTGTTGATTGGTTTTTATTGCTTGTTTGAATTTGTTTTTTGGGTTTTTTCTTTTGTTGTTTGTTTTTGTTGTTGTTGATGGTTTTTTTGTTTCTGTTATTCCTTTCCTTGCTTATTCTATTCTTCTACTAATAGCTTAACTAGTTACAATCACAAACTCAGGTCTAGCTACTCTCTATTCTCCTTTTCCAATAGTAAACGAATACATAAATAGATAGATTAAAGAAGGGGAAAAGTTATATATATAAATTTTCTTTTATATATATGTGTGATACTTAGTTGTTTTTTTTTTTTAACTTTTCTTCTTATACAATTATTTGCTTCCTACTTCCTCTATACTTAACTGTGGCTATTTCCCCATTCATTCAATTCCTTGACCTTACCTTCTGGAAATAATCTCTGCTTCCTCAGATTCATCTGGATGTTTGTTGTTTGAGGGTTTGTAGTTTACATATTTTGGATTAGTTGTTATTTGTAGTTTGCATTGAACTCTGGGTGTTTGTTGTTTGCATTTTTTGGATTATCTGTTGTTTAATTGAAGCTTTCTCCCCATATACATATATTTTCCCCCCTTCTTTTTTTCTTCTCTTTCTTTTCGCTCTTAAATATTTTCCTTTTCACAATATCATTTTTGCACTTTTTTCTATCCCCTCTCTTTTTTTCTGGTGGTCACATTTATTTGGGTTATTAGTATTGTGAATATATTTGTGTTTGGTGCCCTGTGCACTATGTCTTGTTGTTGTGTATTTTGTGCCTTTAAGTCAAAGCAGGAGAGAGAGAGCTACATAACCAGACATGCAGACAGGATCAATCATGGGGAGGCAAAGAAACAGCCCACATACAAAAGAAAAGGAGGCATCACCAAAAAGGAAATAAATGAAATGGAGGCAAGCAAAATGTCAGAGAACGAATTCAGAGAAATGGTCGTAAGGTCACTGAAAAGGATGGAAGACAAATTCAATAATATGTGTAAGAACCAAGAGGAAATGAAGAAGAACCAAGAAGAAATGAAAAATGAAATCGCTGCAATAAAGAATTACAATAGAAAGCACCAACAGTAGACTAGAAGAAGCAGAGGACTGCATCAGTGAGCTAGAGGACAAAATAGGAAAAAATATCCAAGCAGAGCAGCATCTAGAAAAAAAAACTTAAAAAACATGAGGAGAACCTAAGGGAACTTTGGGACAACACAGAACAAAACAACATCCACATAACAAGGATGCCAGAAGGAGAGGAAACTGAGCAAGGAATAGAAAACCTGTTTGAAGAAATAATGACAGAAAACTTCCCAGATATAGGGAAGAAAAAACTCACACAAGACCAAGAAGATCACAGAGTTCCAAACAAGATGAACCCCAAAAGATCGACACCAAGACACATTAAAATTAAATTGGCAAACACCAATGACAAAGTAAGAATCTTAAAGGATGCCAGGAGAGAGACAGAAAGTTACTTACAGAAGATCCACCATCAGACTAGTGACTGATTTATCAACAGAAACACATCAGGACAGAAGGGAATGGGATGAAATATACAAAGTCATTCAAAGGAAGGGTCTGAATCCAATAATACTGTATCCAGCAAGGCTATGAATCAAAATTGAGGGTGAAATAAGTAGCTTCACAGACAGAAAAGGAAAAAGGGAGTTTATTACCACCAAACCAGCAATGCAAGAATTGCTAAAGGGTCTGCGGTAAAAAGAAGAAATAGGAAGGGAAGAAGGAACACAGGCATAAAGAATAAAAATGGTGACAAACAAGTACCTATCAATAATAACATTAAATGTAAATGGATTAAATGCCCCAATCAAAAGACATAGGGTAGCTGAGTGGATAAGAAAAAATGACCCACATATCTGCTATCTACAGGAAACCCACCTCAGAACATGGGACTCACAGAGACTGATGGTGAAGGGATGGAAAAAGGTTTTTCAGGCAAATGGAAATGAAAAAAAAGCACAGCTGGGAGTAGCAATACTTATATCTGACAAATTAGACCTCAAAGTGAAGGCTATAACAAGAGATAAGGAAGGCCACTTCATAATACTAAAAGGAGCAATTCAACAAGAAGATACAACTCTGGTAAACATATACACACCCAATATAGGAGCACCCAAATACATAAAAAAAACTTCTGGAGGATATGAGGGGAGAGATTGACAGCAATACAGTCATAGTAGGGGAATTTAATACCCCACTAACACCACTGGACAAATCCTCTAAACAAAAAATCAGCAAAGAAACAGCAATCCTAAATGACTCACTAGATCAGATGGAATTAAGTGACATCTTCAGAACATTTCACCCCAAAGCCACAGAATATACATTCTTCTCAAGTGCACATGGGATTTCTCAAATATAGACCACATATTGGGGCACAGGCAAAGTTTCTTCAAATTCAAGAAGATAGAAATCATATCAAGCATCTTCTCAGATCACAGTGGCAAAAAACTAGAAATCAACCACAATACAATTAAAAAAATCAAACACCTGGAGGCTAAATGGCATGTTATTAAACAACGATTGGGTTACCAAAGAAATAAAAGAATAAAAAGCATCATGGCAACAAATGACAATGAAAACACAACAATCCAAAATCTATGGGACACAGTGAAAGCAGTTTTGAGGGGGAAGTTCATAGCTCTACAGGCCTATCTCAAAAAACAAGAAACAATGGTAGTAAATTATCTAACCCTACAACTGAAAGAGTTAGAAAGAGAGCAACAAGAAAAGCAAGTGAATGCAGAAGGAAGGAAATAATAAAGATCAGAGTGGAGATAAACGACATAGAGACCAAAATTACAATACAAAAGATCATCAAAACCAAGAGGTGGTTCTTTGAAAGGATAAACAAAATTGATGAACCTCTAGCCAGGCTCACCAAGAAGCAAAGAGAGAGGACCCAAATAAACAAAATCAGAAATGAAAGGGTGAAGTAACAACCAATCCCACAGAAATACAGAGGATTATAAAAAAATACTATGAACAACTCTATTCCAACAAACTGGAGAACTTAGATAAAATGGACATATTAGAAAAATATAAGCTCCCAAAACTCAATCAAGAAGAATCAAAAAACCTGAGTAGGCCGATAATTGCTGAAGAAATTGAAGCAGTGATAAAAAATCTTCCAGCAAACAAAAGCCCTAGGTCTGACGGCTTTACTGGGGAGTTCTACCAAGCATTCAGAGAAGAACTAAAATCTATCCTCCTCAGACTATTCCAAAAGATTCAAGAGGAAGGCACACTTCCAAACTCTTTCTATGAAGCAAGCATTACCCTAATCCCAAAACCAGATAAAGACACCACAGAAAAAGAGAATTACAGGCCAATATCCTCGATGAACGTAGATGATAAAATTCTCAACAAAATTCTAGCAAATCGGATTCAGCATTACATCAGAAAGATCATACACCATGACCAAGTCAGATTTATTCTGGGGATGCAAGGATGGTACAATATCTGCAAATCAATAAACGTGATACATCACATAAACAAACTGAGAGACAAAAATAACATAATCATATCAATCGATGCAGAAAAAGCATTTCACAAAATCAAACACCCTTTCTTGATAAAAACTCTCAGCAAAGTGGGAATAAAAGGAGCATACCTCAACATAATAAAAGCCTTATATGACAAACCTACAGCCAACATCATACTCAATGTGCAAAAATTAAACTCATTTCCCCTAAGAACAGGAACAAGACAAAGATGCCCACTTTCACCACTCTTGTTCGATATAGAACTGGAAGTGCTAGCCATAGCAATGAGACAAGAAGAAGTAAAAGGCATCCAAATTGGAAAAGAAGAAGTAAAATTGCCCTTATTTGCAGATGACATGATACTGTACATAGAAAACCCCAAAGACTCCATCAAAAAACTACTAGACCTAATAAATGAATTTGGCAATGTAGCAGGATACAAAATTAACACCCAGAAATCAATGGCCTTTTTATACACCAATAATGAACCCACTGAAAGAAAAACGAAAAAAACAAGCAAAAAACAATCCCATGTAACATAGCACCAAAAAAATTAAGATACCTAGGAATAAACTTAACTAAGGACGTAAAAGACCTGTACTCGGAAAACTTCAGGACGTTGAAAGAAGAGACAGAGGAAGACATAAACAAATGGGAGAAAATACCATGTTCATGGATTGGTAGAACAAATATCCATACTACCCAAAGCAATCTACAGATTCAATGCCATGCCCATTAAAATACCAACAGCATATTTCAAAGACCTAGAACAAACTCTCCAAAAATTAATCTGGAATTTAAAAAGACCCAGAATAGCCAAAGCAATCCTGCAAAAGAAGAGCAAAGTTGGAGGGATCACAATACCAGATATCAAGCTATATTACCAAGCACGGTTCTCAAAACTGCCTGGTACTGGCACAAGAACAGACATATGGACCAATGGAACAGAACAGAGAACCCAGAAATCTACCCGAGCCATTATCCTCAATTAATATTTGACAAAGGAGGCAAGAGCATACAATGGACTCAAAACAGTCTCTTTAATAACTGGTTCTGGGAAATTTGGACAGTACATGGAAAAAAATGTAGCTAGACCACCAACTGACACCATACACAAAAACAAACTCAAAATGGCTAAAGGACTTGAATGTAAGATGGGAAACCATAAAAAACCTACAAGACTCCATAGGCAGCAAAATAGCAGACATGTTTCGTAGCAATATCTTTACAGACACAGCCCCTACGACAATGGAGACTAAGGAGAAAATAAACAAATAGGACTACATCAAAATAAAAAGCTTCTGTACAGCAAAAGAAACCATCAACAAAACAACAGGAAAGCCCACTGCATGGGAGAACATATTTGCCAATGATATTTCCGATAAGGGTTTAATCGCCAAAATTTACAGAGAACTCATACAACTTAACAAAAGGAAGATAAACAATCCAATCAAAAATGGTCAAAGGATCTAAATAGGTACTTTTCGAAAGAGGACATACAAAAGGCCCAAAGACATATGAAAACATGCTCAAAATCACTTATCATCCAAGAGATGCAAATCAAAGCAAAAATAAGATACCATCTCATACCTGTCAGAATGGCTATCATCAACAAATCAACAAATAACAAGTACTGGCGAGGATGTGGAGAAAAAGGAACCCTCTTACACTGTTGGTGGGAATGCAGACTGGTACAGCCACTGTGGAGAACAGTATGGAGTTTCCTGAAAAAAGTTACAAATGGAACTCTCATTTGACCCAGTTATCCCACTTCTAGGACTATATCCCAAGAAAACAGAAACACCAATCAGAAAGTATATATGCACCCCTATGTTAATAGCAGCACAATTTACAATAGCTAAGATTGGAAACAGCCTAAGTGCCCATCAGCAGATGAGTGGATTAAAAACCGTGGTACATCTACACAATGGAATACTATGCCGCTATTAACAAGAAGGAACTTTTACCATTTGCAACAGCATGGATGGAACTGGAGAGCATTATGCTAAGCGAAATAAGCCAGTCAGAGAAAGATAAATATCACATGATCTCACTCATATGTGGGATAGAATGATATACATAATTTTATGAACAAGAATAGATCGATCTAGAGACAAATGGTAGGGGAGCAGGGGTTAGAGAGTAACCAAAGAACTTATATGCATGCATATTAGCATAACCAATGGACACAGACACTGGGGCGGTGGGAGCTTGCCTGGGCTGGGAAGGGATGGGGGAGGGGGTCAATTGGGGAAAAAGGAGACATATGTAAAAGTTTAGACAATGAAAAAATTAATATAATAAAATTAAATACAATTTCATAGTATGTAAAAAAAATGTTACAAGCTTGTGAGTTATCAAATTAGAATGAAAAATTTAGTTCTTTTGACCTAAGTTTTCTAGAAGGCAGGAGAATAAAGGCATTAATAGCTAGTCCTGCTTCTGAGATACATGCAATATCTATAAACTGTAAGTGATATATATTAAATATTATAGAGCGAAATATGACAGTAAATAATTAAATGCTAAATTGAGAGTTATTTAGAAAATAAATACTATAGCAGTCCATACTTTATTGTATCAATCTCTATTTTATGCCTGGCTAATGCATCAAAGAAATAAAATTTTGAATACTTTGGTTTTTTTAATTTGCTATTTTTTGGGAAGTTAAATGGATTTGGATTGTAGCACAAAATAATTTCTAGTGCTTTGTTTTAACCTGATTTATCAGAGAAGCAACTGGAATGGTAGTCATCTTTGGACAGAACTTATTCAGAAAGTATACTGGAAGATCATGTGAACTCACCACACTTATATTTACCATACACAGCAACAAAGAAAGGAGTATTTAAAAATATTTTAAAGAAATTTTGACCTACTGTATTTCTGCTGATGGTAAAAAGAATTAAATCAATCACTGGTTAGTTTTTCACTCTCCCCGATAGGGTACTTACTAAGTATTCAGTGTTTTACATGCAGTACAATTATGAATTAGTTAATCCTTCAAAGAGCCAAATGAAGAACTAGTATTACCATTTTATAGATAAGGAAACTGAGGAGTAGAGAGGTTACATAACTTGCCAAAGGGGAACCAGTTAGTATTGGGGCCAGGATTCCAATCCAGGTCATGTGGCTCTGGAGACCATGTTCTAAATATACTGACTCTCCTAAGCAAGTGGAATATTAGAGCCAACAAATGAGTAAAACATACTCAAAACCAAACCAAACCAAAAAAGAGGTTAACAATAAATTATTAAAGACTTAATTGAAAAGTACTTTAATCTTTCTGAGCTTCTCAGAATCTAAGAAAGTGAAATTTAAAATATCCTTATTATTTGTCTTTACATGAGAATGATAATGGAGGACATATATAACTACAAAACCTCAGTTCAGAGATTGTTTTATTTCCTTGATTTAAAATTCTGGTGGCTCTGCATTGCATATACATTGAATTTCAAACTCCAATGCATGGCCAATACAGGTCTCCAGACTGTGACTATTATGGCCTCAATTAACTTTTTATTCATATACTAGAGGCCCGGTGCATGAATTCGTGCACAGTTGGGATCCCTAGGCCTGGCTGGCAATCAGGGCCAATTTGGGCCATCTCGCCCAGTCCTGATTGGGGCCGGCCTGACCGGGGCCTGCCAGCAGCGGGGAGGAGTGGAGGAGGGACCATGGGAGGTTGGCCAGCTGGCCAGGGGGAGGGACCACAGGAGGTTGGCTGGCCACAGGGAGGGACCGGGGGAGGTTTGCCGGCCCTGGGAGGTTGGCTGTGGGAGCACGCTGACCACCAGGGGGCAGCTCCTGCATTGAGCGTCTATCCCTGGTGGTCAGTGTGCGTCACAGCGACTGGTCGTCCGGTCGTTCCAGTCATTCAGTCATAATGGTTGCTTAGGCTTTTATATATATAGATTCTGCTTAATATATTCTATTCCTTAGCATCACTGTACTTCCATGCTCCCCTTTGCTCTTTCTCCACTACTGCCAAACTTCTATGCATCTTTCAGAACTCATATCAATCAACAAATCCTGGGTTATACCTCTCCATCTCCATGTTACTACTCTACTTCAAATCGTCAGATCCCCCCTCTGGACTATTTCAATATCCATATCATTGGTCCCTTGTTTCCTTTTGCACATAGCAACCAGAGTGATCTTTTCAAAACATAAAGTAGAATGTCACTCTCCTTCTTGAAACCTTTCAGTGGCTTTCCAATGTTCCATCATGGCCTACAAGTTTCTACATGTTCAGGCCTTCACCTTCTCCACTATTTTTATACATTCTCACTAAATGGTGTTTATGTCTTTTGTATGTGAAAAGCTTTACTCTAAGCTTTTGTACTTAACCTTCTCTCTGCCTGGAATGCTCTGTTCTAAGATCCTTTCATGACTGGCTCTTTCTTTTCCTCATATCTCTACCCCAAGGTCATTCAAAAGCTGTTATTTTACAGTTCTTGAGGTTGGAAGTTTAAAATGGGTCTCAATGTGCTAAAATCAAGGTGTTGGCAGAGCTGTGTTCTTTCTGGAGGTTCTAATAGAGCCTATTTTCTTGCATCTTCTAGCTCCAAGTGCAAGGGTGGGGAATGTCTGGCCCACAGGCCTTCATTTGGTCTGGCCAGGTCAAGGCATTAGAGATGAGTTAATTAAATGTTTGACCAAATATAGCAGGCTAATTTTTAAATTTATAATTTTGTATGGCCAGTGAATGTTATAAATATCCAAATGGCTCTTGGCAGAAAAAAGGTTCTCCACCCCTGTTGGTGACTGACTGAATTTATTAGCACATGACCCCTTCTACCTTCAAAGCCAGCAATTGCCAGTTTATACTTTCTCACATCACATTATTCTGACACTGACCTCCTCCTTTTTCTTCCCACTTCCACTTTTAAGGACCCTTACATAGGACCCAACTGGATAACCCAAAATAATCTCCCTATTTTAAGGTCAGCTGAATAGCAACCTGAATTTCTTCTGCTATTTTAATTCTCCTTTGTCATGTAATGTAAAATATTCACAGCTTTGAGGATTAGGACAAGGACATCTTTAGGAAACCATTATTCTACCTGCCATACTTCCCACTAAAACCTTTTGGAACAGCATGGATAGACCTGAAGATTATTATGCTAAGTGAAAAAAGCCAGTCAGAGAAAGACAGATACCATATGATCTCACTTATATGTGGAACCTAATGTAAAAAACAAACTGACAAAATAGAAACAGAGACATGGATACATGGACAGACTGACAGCTATCTGAGCAAGGACTGGATGAAAGAAACATATATATGTAACACATAGACACAGACAACAGTGTGGTGATAGCTAGAGGGAAAAGGGGGTGGGGGCAAGGTGGAGGTGGGCAAAGGGGGGGAAAATGTGGATAGAAAGAGACTTCGCTTAGGGCAATGGACACACAATGCAATGTGCAGATGATGTTTTATTTAGTTGTATACTTGAAACCTGTATGGTTTTATGAACCAATGTCACCCCAATAAACTCAATAAAAATTTAAAAATTAAAAAAACAAACTCTGTAAGGATAAGAACATTGTCTTGTTAACTACAGTAATCTAAATTCTAAGCATTATAAGGCCTATCAAAGGTATTTAATATATTTGTTGAATTAATGAACAGATTAAAATACTACTGCTTTGGTAATGCTATTCTTGACTTTTCTTGACTCTTGTTCTAACCTTTGTGCTTCTGTACCTCAGCAATAGTGTTCATATCTCATGATGTTTTCATTATGTTTACATGCTTATCATTACATCTTTAGTCAAGAATAAACTGTTCTAATAATATGTCAAGGAAGGATTAAGTGCTGTGAAAAATATGTTAAATCAATGAATTTTAACGTGAAAGAAACATTCTAAGGTTTCCAAAAGTTTATGTTAAAGATTTTGCAAATGTTTTTATGGCTTCCTAATAAAGTGTGGACTATTCTGAGAACGTGTCAATAAAAGATTACTCTGATATAAAATGTAGGTTAAATTAGTGAATTTTAAACCTGAAAAGAATCACAAGATAAGTCTCAACCCCATATTTTAAACTTGAAACCCTAAGTAGCTAAGTAAGTTGTCTAGTAACCCCCAAAATTGTGAACCTGGCACAAAATCTAGTGGACTTTCTATAAAAATCTACCTTCTGAGGGTGCCATGGAGATTTAATTAATGCATTTAAAAGTATATAAGCAGAGAGCCTAACACCAAGAAAGTGCTCTATAAATAGTGGGGATATAGGTGCTTTTATTGGCATAATTATCATAAACACTATATATATTTCCTGTTTCCAAAAATAAAAATAAATTATGGCTAGTAGTCATTTAATACTTGCTGAATCAATGAATGATTAAAAAGTAAAAGACAAATAAGCATCGTTATATAATTTTTAGCATGCTAAATATTTTCCTACTTTTATTTTTATAGAAAAAGAAAGCAGGTAAAAGAGAAGAAACAAAGCAGAGCATAACTGTAACACTGAACTTCATCATGAAGTCTTCCTCTACTTATTTAGCTAACAATTTCTCTCCTCCCTTTTTCTGTATCAGCAAGGTCAAAAGCATTTTCGTATCATACTAAGGTATTACATTATTTGACTTTTTTCACTTTTTGGCATTTGTACTGATGTGAAGACAATGATGATTGAAACTATTGATGCCTTAGCACAGTGGTCGGCAAACTGCGGCTTGCGAGCCACATGTGGCTCTTTGGCCCCTTGAGTGTGGTTCTTCCACAAAATACCACAGCCTGCGTGAGTCTATTTTGAAGAAGTGGCATTAGAAGACATTTAAGTTTAAAAAATTTGGCTCTCAAAAGAAATTTCAATCGTTGTACTATTGATATTTGGCTCAGTTGACTAATGAGTTTGCCGACCACTGCCTTAGCACAATTCATGGCTATGGCATCCTTCATTGCTACTTATTTCCATATAAAATTTCAAATTTTACTTAAAAATGCCCCCATAAAGTAGTAAAAATTACTTTATTAAATCTTGAACCGTTAGTACAACTTTTTAATATTCTGTGTGATGTAATGGAATGTTCACATAAAACACTTCCATTGCTATAGAAGCATGCAATTGTTTTGAGTTGCCAATTGAACTAGCTGCTTTTTTCATATTACATCAATTTTACTTGAAATGACTATGGTTTTTGAAACTTGAGTATTTATTTGTTTTGTGATTTTTTTATTTTTTTAAATTTATTGATTAAGATATTACATATGTGTCCTCATCCCTCCACTAACACCCCAACACCCCCTCCACTCATGCCCTCACCCCTCTGGTGTTCATGTCCATTGGTTAGGCTTATATGCATGCATACAAGTCCTTTGGTTGATCTCTCCTCCTTACTCCCACCCTCCCCTACCTTCCCTCTGAGGTTTGATAGTCTGATCAATGTTTCTCTGTCTCTGGATCACTCCCTGTTCATCAGTTTATGTTGTTCATTATAGTCCATAAATGAGTGAGATCATGTGGTATTTATCTTTCTCTGACTGGCTTATTTCACATAGCATAATGCTCTCCAGTTCCATCCATGCTGTTGCAAATGGTAAGAATTCCTTCTTTTTTTTTTTTTTTTTCTTTTTTCTTTTCTTTTCTTTTTTTTTTTTTACCACAGCATAGTATTCCATTGTGTAGATGTACCACAGTTTTTTAATCCACTCATCTGCTGATGGGCACTTAGGCTGTTTCCAAATCTTATCTATGGTGAATTGTGCTGCTATGAACATAGGGGTGCATATATCCTTTCTGACTGGTGTTTCTATAGCTTCTTGGGGTATATTCCTAGAAGTGGAATTGCAGGGTCAAATGGGAGTTCGATTTTTAGTTTTTTGAGGAAACTCCATACTGTTCTCCACAGTGGCTGCACCAGTCTGCATTCCCAACAGCAGTGCAAAAGAGTTCCTTTTTCTCTGCACCCTCGCCAACACTAGTCATTTGTTGATTTGTTGATGACAGCCATCCTGACAGGTGTGAGATGATACCGCATTGTCGTTTTGATTTGCATCTCCTGGATAATTAGTGACTTTGAGCATGTTTTCATATGTCTCTGGGCTTTCCTTCTGTCCTCCTTCGAAAAGTGTCTATTTAGGTCCGTTGCCCATTTTTTGATTGGATTGTTTATCTTCCTTTTGTTAAGTTGTATGAGTTCCCTGTAAATGTTGGAGATTAAACCCTTATCGGTGATGACATTGGCAAATATGTTCTCACATGCAGTGGGCTTTCTTGTTGTTTTGTTGATGGTTTCTTTTGCTGGGCAAAAGCTTTTTATTTTGATGTAGTCCCATTTGTTTATTTTCTCTTTCGTTTCCATTGCCCTAGGGGCAGTATCAGTGAAGAAGTTCCTTCGGCATATGTCTGAGATTTTTCTGCCTGTGGATTCCTCTAGTATTTTTATGGTTTCCCGTCTTATGTTTAAGTCCTTTATCCATTTTGAGTTTATTTTTGTGTATGGTGTAAGTTGGTGATCTAGCTTCATTTTTTTGCATGTGTCTGTCCAATTTTCCCAACACCATTTGTTGAAGAGACTGTCTTGACTCCGTTTTATGTTCATGCCTTCTTTGTCAAATATTAATTGGGCATAGTGGTTTGGGTCTATTTCTGGGTTCTCTATTCTATTCTATTGATTAATATGTCTGTTCTTATGCCAGTACCAGGCTGTTTTAAGAACAGTGGCTTTGTAATACAGCTTGAGATCTGGTATTGAGATCCCACCTACTTTGTTCTTCTTTCTCAGGATTGCTGCAGCTATTCGAGGTCTTTTTTTATTCCAGATGAACTTTTGGAAAGTTCATTGTAGGTATGTGAAATATGCCATTGGTATTTTAATGGGGATTGCATTGAATTTATAGATTGCTTTGGGCAGTATGGACATTTTGATTATGTTGATTCTACCAATCCATGAACACGGTATGTTCTTCCATCTGTTTATGTCTTCCTCTATCTCTTTTTTCAGTGTCCTGTAGTTTTTCGCATATAGGTCTTTTACCTCCTTAGTTAAGTTTATTCCTAGGTATCTTAATTTTTTTGATACGATGGTAAATGGGATTGCTTTTTTTAGTCTCTCTTTCTATAAGTTCACTATTGGTGTAAAGAAATGCCATAGATTTCTTGGCATTAATTTTGTATCCTGCTACATTGCCAAATTCATTTATTAAGACTAATACTTTTTTGATGGAGTCTTTAGGGTTTTCTATGTACAATATCATGTCATCTGTGAATAAGGACAGTTTTACTTCTTCTTTTCCAATTTGAATGCCTTTTATGTCTTCCTCTTGTCTGATCGCAATGGCTAATACTTCCAGTACTATGTCAAACGGGAGTGGTGAGAGTGGGCATCCCTGTCTTGTTCCTGTTCTTAGGGGAAATGGTTTTAGTTTTTGCCCATTGAGTATGATGTTAGCTATGGGTTTGTCATATATGGATTTTATGATGTTGAGGTATGATCCTTCTATTCCCACCTAGCTGAGAGTTTTTATCAAGAAGAGGTGTTGGATTTTGTCAAATGCTTTTTTGGCGTCAATTGATATGACTATGTTATCTTTCAATTTGTTTATGTGATGTATCACATTTATTGATTTGCGGATATTGTACCATCCTTGCATCCCCGGCATAAATCCTACTTGGTCATGGTGTATGATCTTTCTGATGTATTGCTGGATCTGATTTGCTAGAATTTTGTTGAGGATTTTGGCATCTATGTTCATGAGGGATATTGGCCTATAATTCTCTTTTATTGTGTTGTCTTTATCTGGTTTTGGTATTAGGGTGATGATGACTCCACAGAATGAGCTCAGAAGTGTTCCTTCCTCTTGAATTTTTTGGAATAGTCTGAGGAGGGTAGGTTTTAGTTCTTCCTCGAATGTTTGGTATAAATACCCTGTGAAGCCATCTGACCCTGGGCTTTTGTTTGCTGGGAGCTTTTTGATGACTGCTTCAACTTCTTCCATAGTTATCAGCCTATTGAGATTTTTAGAATCTTCCTTGAGTTTTGGAAGGTTGTATTTTTCTAGGAATATGTCCATTTCCTCCAGGTTGTCTAGTTTGTTGGAGTAGAGTTGTTCATAGTATTTTTTAACAATCCTTTGTATTTCTGTGGGGTCTGTTGTTATTTCACCTCTCTCATTTCTGATTTTGTTTCTTTGAGTACTCTCTCTTTACTTCTTGGTGAGCCTGGCTAGAGATTCATCAATCTTGTTTATCCATTCAAAAAACCAGCTCTTGGTTTCATTGATCTTTTGTATTGTTATTTTGGTCTCTATGTCATTTATTTCTGCTCTGATCTTTATTATCTCCTTCCTTCTGCTCACTCTGGGCTTTTCTTGTTGCTCTCTTTCTAACTCTTTCAGTTGTAGGGTTAGATGACTTACTACCATTTTTTCTTGTTTTTTGAGGTAGACCTGGAGAGGTATAAACTTTCCTCTCAGGACTGCTTTCATTGTGTCCCATAGATTTTTGGATTGTTGTGTTTTTGTTGTCATTAGTTTCCAGGATGCTTTTAACTTCTTCCTTTATCTCATTGGTAACCCAGTCATTATTTAGTACCATGCTATTAAGCTTCCAAGTGTTTGAGATTTTTGGATTGTTTTTATTGTAGTTTATTTCTAATTTTATGGCATTGTGGTCTGAGAAGATGCTTGGTATGATTTCAATCTTCTTTAATTTGGGGAGACTTTGCATGTCACCCAATATGTGGTCTATTTTTAAACATGTCCCATGTGCACTTGAGAACGTATATTCCGTGGCTTTGGGGTGAAATGTTCTGAAGATGTCAGTTAAGTCCATCTGATCTAGTGAGTCATTTAGGATTTCTGTATCTTTGCTGATTTTTTGTCCAGAGGATTTATCCAGTGATATCAGTGGTGTATTAAAGTCCCCTACTATGATTGCATTGTTGTCAATCTCTCCCTTGGTATCTTCCAGGAGTTTTGTTATGTATTTGGGTGCTCCTGCATTCGGTCCATATATGTTTATCAGGGTTATATCCTGTTGTTGTATTGATCCCTTTAGTATTATGAAGTGGCCTTCCTTATCTCTTGTTATGACCTTCACTTTGAGGTCTATTTTGTCAGATATAAGTATTGCTACCCCAGCTTTTTTTTCATTTCCATTTGACTGAAAGATATTTTTCCATCCCTTCACTTTCAGTCTGTGTGAGTCCCTTGTTCTGAGGTGGGTCTCTTGTAGACAGCATATGTATGGGTTGTGTTTTTTTATCCATTCAGCCACTCAATGTCTTTTGATTGGAGCATTTAGTCCGTTTACATTTAAAGTTATTATTGAAAGGTACTTGTTTGTAGGCATATCTATTTTTGTGCCTGTGTTCCTTCTTACCTTTTTATTTCTTCTTTTACAGCATTCCCTTTAGCATTTCTTGCATTTTTGGTGGTGATAAATTCCCTTAGCCTTTTTTTTGTCTGTGAAGCTCCTGATTTCCCCTTCAATTTTGATTGATAGTCTTGCTGGATAGAGTATTCTTGGATTCAGTCCTTTGCTTTGCAACACTTTGTATACCTCCTTCCATTCCCTTCTAGCTTGATGTGTTTCTGTTGAGAAATCATTTGATAATCTGATGAGGGATCCTTTGTAGGTAACTCTCTGTCTCTCTCTTGCAGCCTTTAAGAGTCTCTCTTTGTCGTTAACATTTGCCATTGAAATTATTACGTGTCTTGGTGTGGGTCTTTTGGGATTGATCTTGCTTGGGACTCTCTGTACTTGTGTAACTTTTTTCTTCCCCATATACAGAAAGTTTTCTGTCATTATTTCTTCAAATAGATTTTCTAATCCTTGCTGCTCTTCTTGTCCTTTTGGCAGCCCTATTATATGTATGTTACTTTGTTTCATGTTGTCCCAAAGCTCCCTTAGGCTTTCCTCCTGCTCTTTAATTTTTTTCTCCAGTTGCTGTTCAGATTGAGCTTGTTTCTCTACCTTACCTTCTAACTCACTAATTCAGTCCTCTACATCTTCTAGTCTACTGTTGAAACTTTCCATGGTGTTTTTGATTGTAGCAATATCACTTTTCATTTCTTCCTGATTCTTGCATAGGTTGTTGATTTTCTCATCCATCCGATGTATGAATTGGATGACCATTACTCTGAATTCTTTTTCGGTCATGTTGCATGCTTCAATTTCACTAGTTTCCTTTCTTTGCAACTCCTCATTTTCTTTCCTCTGGGTATTGTGTTGTCTCCCCATTCTGACTGTCACCAGAAGGTTCAAACTTTGAGTTGCGTGGACCTGGGCCGTGTGCCGTGGGAGCTTCGCACCACCTGAGTGTCACTGAAGTGCTCCAACACTAAGACGTGTGGCTGCCATGGGTTGGTGGGAACCAGGCTCGCCCAGGGTCAGTGTTACCAGCGTTCAGTGTAGTCTCGTGTGCGCACCTAGAATCAGGGACCCTGCCTGCACCACGCTGTTGGCGTGTGCTGAAAATCAGAGTCCCCTATCGCGTGCCAGGAGTCAGAGTTCCCCTGTGTCTTCACCAAGAATCGAGTATCAGAGTCTCTGTTGCCTCGTGCAGCTTCTGGCTGAGAATCAGGGTCCCTGTGTGTGCATGCACCAAGAATTGGAGTCACTGGCTCTTATTGTGAATGCGCTGTGAGTCAGGGATCCCAGGTGCACGTGATAAGAAACAGAGTCAAGTCAGTGGTGCTCAGTCCTGCCTCCCTCCGGGAGAATCTGGGTCCCGGTCACCATGGGGGACTGGGTTGCACAGTAGCATTGTGGCGTGCCTGTGCTGCGGAAACCAGACTTCTGTGTGCGCTTGCCCAGAATCGAAGTTGGGTGGCACTGCCGCCCTGCGTTGGCTTCGGGTTTGGTCACCTGATTGCGTTGCGGGGAGCAGATTCCCAGTCTCTGTGCACAGGCTCAAATCCCCATAGTGGCACTGTGCCACCGAGCATAAGCTCCCACGCTGAAATTCCCATAGTGGTTCTGTGGCCAGTGCGTGTGCTCCCAAGCTCAAATTCCCATAGGGGTAGGGGCGTGCTGTGGCTCATGTGAGGGGCGGGTCTACTAGTTACTATGGCGCTATCCGTGAGCCTGTGGGGAGGGGGGATAGGCTCCTTGACTCACAGAAATCTGTGGCAGGGATGTCTGGATTGTTGTTGTCTGTTGGTCTGAAGCTGTGGCAGCAGGTCTCTGTGCCCAGTGGCTGCATGGTCCTCGTTTGCGTCTGAGATGCGACTGGGTGGTGCTGAGGCCAGGATCCTAGTCTCAAGCAGCTCTGTTTCTCAAGATGGCGTGGTCTCTGTGCCCGCACTGGCCGCCCAGAAGTGTCCGTGTTGTGCACTTGGTTCCGCCGTCTAAGACTGCCTGGTTTGGCAGCCCCTTGGAAGACCTGCAGAATCTGTCCCTAGTTCATACACACACATTCACACACACTTCTACACACTCCTCTATCGCTCCCTCACTCTCTCACACTGTCTCCCTTCCTACCTTCCTGCCGGTTGCCATCTTCCTTGTTGAGACTTGAGTATTTAGTAGACACTTTAAAAAAATAAACAGAGTAAGCCTGTCAATTCAAGGGAAAAATAGGCCAATTTGTTGCCAATAAAAAAAATTTGAGCTTTCAGGTATTAATGAAAATTTTGAAAAAAAGTAACTGCCATCATGATTTTACAACTTGCCAATTTTATTTTTTATTAATTTATTTTTATTTTTTATTTCTTTTAAATTCTTTATTATTGAAAGTATTACATATATCCCTTTTTTTTGCCACTGACCTCTCCCAGCCTGCACCCGCCCTCCAGGCAAGACTTCACCTCCCTATTTTCTATGTACATTTGTAATGCTTATATGCATACAAGTTCTTTGGTTGATCTCTACCTGCCCCAGCTATCCACACCCCTCCCACCTTCCCTGTGAGTTTTGATAGTCTCTTCGATGAATCTGTGTCTATGGATGTATTTTTGTTCATCAGTTTATGTTATTCGTTATATTACACAAATGAGATCCATCCAGGTCCATCCATGCTGTTGCAAATGGAAAGAGTTCTTTTTTTATATATAGCTATGTAGTATTCTATTGTGTAGATGTACCATAATTTCTTAATCCACTCATCTGCTGATGGGCACTTAGGCTATTTCCAAATCTTGGCTATTGTAAATTGAGCTTCTATGAACATAGGGGTGCATATATTCTTTCTGATTGGTGTTTCTGATTTCTTGGGATATAGTCCTAGAAGTGGTATTACTGGGTCAAATGGAAGTTCCATTTTTAATTTTTTTAGGAGACTCCATACTGTTTTCCACAGAGGCTGCACCAGTCTGCATTCCCACCAGCAGTGTACGAGGATTCCCTTTTCTCCACATCCTCGCAAACACTTGTCCTTTGCTGATTTATTGATGATACCATTCTGACAGGTGTGAAGTGGTACCTCATTGTTGTTTAGATTTCCATCTCTCTGATGATTAGTAACTTTGAGCATTTTTCATATGTATTTTGGCCTTCTATAAGTTCACTTTAGAAGTGTCTATTTAGGTCCTTTGCCAAGTTTTTGATTGGATTGACTATTTTCCTTTGTTAAATTGTATGAGTTCCCTATAAATTTTGGAGATTAAACCCTTATCAGTTGTAACATTGACAAATATGTTCTCCCATGCAGTGGGTTTTCTTGTTATTCTGTTGATTTCTTTTGCTGTGCAGAAGCTTTGTATTTTGATGTAGTCCCATTTGTTTATTTTCTCCTTAGTTACCATTGCTGTATCCGTAAAGATATTGCTACAAGATATGTCTATGATATTTTGCGGCTTAAGGATTTGTCTAAGATTTTTATGGTTTCCTGTCTTACATTTAAGTCTTTTATACATTTTGAGATGACTTTTTCTGTATGGTGTAAGTTGGTGGTCTACTTACATTTTTTTGCATGTATCTGTCAAATTTTCTCTGCACCATTTATTGAAGAGATTGTCTTGACTCCATTGTATGCTCTTGCCTGCTGTGTCAAATATTAATTAAGCACAGTGGCTTAAGTCAATTTCTGGGTTCTCATTGGTCTATATGTCTGTTCTTGTTGCAGTACTAGGCTATTCTGAGAAAAGTGGCTTTGTATATAATTTGATATCTGGTATTGAGATCCCTCCAATTTTGTTCTTCTTTCTCAGGATTGCTGTGGCTATTTGGGGTCTTTTTTATTTCATATCAATTTTTGGAGTGTTTTTTCTAAGTCTGTGAAATATGCCAGTGATATTTTAATAGGGATTTCGTTGAATCTATAGATTTCTTTGTATAGTATGGTCATTTTAAAGATGTTGATCCTACCAATCCATGAACACAGCATATTCTCCCACTTGTTTATATCTTCCTCTGTCTCTTTTTTTCATAATTCTGTAGTTTTCCGAGTACAGATCTTTTAGCTCTTCAGTTAAGTTTATTCCTAGGTACCTTAATTTTTTTTGTTGCAATTGTAAATGAGGTTTTATTTTTTAGTTTCTCTTTCTGTGAATTCATTATCCTATATAATAAATCCCTAATATGCAAATCAATCGAATGGAGAACAACTGGTGGAATGACCAGTCACTATGTTGCACACTGACCACCAGGGGGCAGATGCTCAATGCAGGAGCTGTCACCAGCCCACAGGCCCCAGGCCAGCCAAGTCGGGTGCCAGCGGAGGGCTCCCTGATTGCCCTGCAGGTCACCTCCTGCAGAGGGAGGTGACTGGTGGTTGTGGTGGCGAGTGGCAAGGCGATCAGAGGGTGGGGCCAGCAGGTGAGCAGGCTGGCACCACCCCCCAATTGCCCTGTCAGAGGGAGGCAACCAGCGGTGGTGGGGAGCAGGGCCGGCAAACAGGCAGTGCCAGGCCAGCCAAGGCAGGTGCTGGCGGGGGGGCAATCGCCCCATCAGTCATCCCACAGATCAGCCCTTATTGCCATCCAGGCCTAGGGATCCTACCCATGCATGAATTTTGTGCACCAGGCCTCTAGTTGATGTATAAAATTGCCACAGATTTCTGAGTGTTAATTTTGTATCCTAGTATGTTGCCGAATTTATTAAATCTAGTAGTATTTTGATGGTGTATCTAGGGTTTTCTCTGTACAATATCATGTCATTTGCAAAAAAAGTTTAACTTCATATTTTCCAATTTGAATGCCTTTTATTTCTTCTTGTTTTATCTCTATGGCTAGTACTTCCAGTACAATGTGGAACAGGAGGGATGAAAGTGGCTATCCGAGTCTTGTTTCTGTTTTTAGGGAAATGTTTTTAGATTTTGCCCATTGAGTATGACATTGGCTGTAGATATGTCAATAAGGCATTTATTATGTTGTTATGATCCCTCTATTCCCACTTTGCTGAGAGTTTTTATCAAAAAGGGGTGTCGGATTTTGTCAAATGCTTTTTCTGCATCAATTGATATGATCATGTGATTTTTGTCTTGCAGTCTGTTAATGTGCTGTATCACATTTATTGATTTGCAGATATTGTACCAGCCTTGCATCCCCAGAAAAAATCCCACTTAGTCATGGTGTATGATCTTTTTAATGTATTGCTGGATCCAATTTGCTAATACTTTATTGAGTATTTTAGCATCTATGTTTTTCAAGGATATTGGCCTGTAATTCTCTTTCTTTGTAGTGTCCTTAACTGGTTCTGGGATTATGGTAATGCTGGCTTCACATAAATAGCTTGCAAGTGTTCCTTTCTCTGGAATTTTTTTGAATAGTCTGAGGAAGATATGTGTTAGTTCTTCTTTGAATGTTTGGTAAAGATCCCCTATGAAGCTTCAGTTTCATCAGTAGTTCTATCAGGTATTCAGGTTTTCTGATTCTCCCTGATTGAGTTTTGGAAGATTCTTTTTTCTAGGCATATGTTTATTTTGTCTAGGCTGTCCAGTTTGTAGGAATAGAGCTGTTCATAGTATATTTTTTATGATCCTTTGTATTTTTGTGAGTTTGTTACTTCACATCTTTCATTTCTGATTTTTTTTTTGTGTGTGTGTGTGTGTGTGTCCTGTTTTTTGGTGATCATGGTGAGAGATTGATCAAACTTGTTTATCCTTTCAAAGAACCAGTCTTGGTATTATTGTTTTATTTTTGTATTTTTTAAAATCTCTATGTCATTTATTTCTGTTCTGATCTTTATTATTTTCTTCCTTCTTCTTACTCTGGGCTTTTGTTGTTGGTCTCTTTCTAACTATTTAGTCTGTAGAATTAGATAATTTATTACCATTTTTTCTTGTTTTTTTTTTTGAGATAGCCCTGTAGAGATATGAACCACCTTCTCAGAATTGCTTTCACTGTGCCCCATATATTTGGATAGTTATGTTTTCATTGTCATTTGTTTCCAGGATGCTTTTTATTTCTTCTTTGATCTCTTTGGTAACCCAATCATTGTTTAATAGCATGCTGTTTAGCCTCCATGTATGTGATGGTTTTTGAGTGTTTTTATTGTAGTTGATTTCTAATTTCACATCATTTTGATCTGAGAAGATGCTTTATATGATTTCAATCTTCTTGAATTTGTAGAGCCTGTGTCCTAACATTTGGTATATCTTTGAAAATGTCCCATGTGCACTTGAGAAGAATGTATTTTCTGTAGCTTTGGGGTGAAATGTTCTGAAGATGTCAATTAATTCCATCTTCTCTAGTGAATTGTTTAGGATTGCTGTTTCCTTGTTAATTTTTGGTATAAAAGATTTATCCAGTGATGACAATGGGGTATTAAAGTCCCCTACTATAATTGTATTGCTGTTGATCTCTCCCTCAGTATCTTCTAAACATTTTTTATGTATTTGGGTGCTCCTATATTGTGTGCATATATGTTTACCAGAGTTATCCTCTTGTTGTATCAATCCCTTTATTATTATGAAGTGGACTTCCTTACCTCTTGTTATGGCCTTCACTTTGAGGTCTCTTTTGTCAAATGTAAGACTTGCTATCCCAGCTTTTTTTTCATTTCCATGTGCATGAGATAATTTTTTTCCCATCCATTCACTTACAGTCTATGTGAGTCCTTTCTTCTGAGGTGGGACTCTTGTAGACAGCAAGGGTCATCTTTTCTTATCCATTCAGCCACTCTATGTCTTTTGATTGGAGCATTTAATCTGTTTTCATTTATGGTTATTATTGATAGGTACTTTTTTGTTGCCATTTTTATTCTTTATGTCTGTGTTTCTCCCTCTCTTCCTACTCCTTCTTCTTATACCAGTCCCGTTAGGATTTCTTGCATTGCTGATTTTGTGTTAATAAATTCCCTTAGCCTGTTTTTTTTTGTCTGCGAAGCTCCTGATTTTATCTTCAATTTTGAGTGATAGCCTTGCTGGATAGAGTAGTCTTGGATTCAGTCCCTTGCTTTTCATTACCTTGTATACTTCATTCCATTCACTTCTGGGATAATGTGTTTCTGTTGAGAAATAGTCTAACTGGAGATCTTTTGTAGGTAACTTTCTGTCTCTTTTTTGCAGCCCTTAAGATTATTTCTTTTTGTTCTTGACATTTGCCATTTTAATTATGATGTAACTTGGTGTGGGTCTTTTGGGGTTCATCTTGTTTGGGACTCTCTGTGCTTCTTGGACTTGTGTGACTTTTTTCTTCCCCAAGTTAGGGAGATTTTCTGTCATTATTTCTTCAAACAGGTTTGCTATTCCTTGCTCATCTCCTCCTTCTGGTACCCTTATTATGTGATGCTTCATTTCATGTTGTCCCAAAGTTTCTTAAACTCCCCTCCTGCTTTTTACTTTTTTTTTTTTTTTTTTGCCAATTGCTGTGATGATTGGGTGTTTTTTTCTAACTCACTGATTTGGTCCTCCGCTTCTTCTAGTCTACTTTTGAAAACCTCCAGGGTGCTCTTTATTGCTGCTATGTCATTCTTGATTTCCTTTTGATTCTTACCCATGTTGGTGAATTTCTTCTTCAGCTCTTTATAATTCTCCTTGAGCTGCTTGCAATTCTCAGTCATATGTTTGAGCATCTTTACAACCATTACTCTGAATTCTTTGACAAATTACTTGCCTCCATTTCATTTATTCCTTTTCTGGCAATTCCTCCTTTTCTTTCATTTGGGGACTGTTTCTTTGTCTCCCTATTTTTGCTGTCCCTTTCTAGCCCTGGGCAACCTGATTGGGGTCTGAGAAGATGAAGCTGCTAGCAGTCCAGTGGTCATGGAATCCTTAGCCCAGAATCTGGGTCTGCCTTGAGTCTCATGCCTTTATTGTCTCTACTCTGAGTTGTACTCCATTCCCTCATGGATCTGGTTCCTCAGGTATCCAGTGCAGATGTTTGGGATGTGGGGGGAGGGGGAGAGGGAGCATGCACAGTTTTTCTGGTGTGCAACTCCCTGTAAGGTCCCAGAGCCCTCTGGCATGCAATGCACTGTGCTTCTCTGGGGCCTGTGAGGTCCCTCTCATGTGCGTTCATTGTGCACTGTCCAGGGGCCCAGGTGCAGTGGCACACTATATCCCTCTGGCATGCACTCACTACACATGGGCAGAATGGCAGGCAAGGTCCTTCTGGCATTCACTCAGCATAGGGTCCCAGAGCCCAGGCTGAGAGGCACACAAGGTACCTCTGGCATGCACTCACAGTGTGCAGTCTTTGGGCCATGGTGGGTTATCATGCCAGGTCCCTTTGGCATGCACTCACAGTGCAGTGCTCTGGAGCTCAGGGTCCTGGAGCCCAGGTGAAGAGGCTTGGGAAGTCTCTCTAGTGTGCACTCACTGCATGCATCTGGGAGCCTGCAGCAAGGTAGCATACCACTCACTGCGAGGGCTTGCAAGTTACGGCTGGCAAGTGGCTCACTGCACAGGTTCGAGTTTGTCTGAGGCTAGTCTGGGTGTTGGTGTGGCTGGGCTCCTAACCTTCACTGCTCCCCGCTTCAAGATAGTGTGGTCTCTGTGCCAGAGCTCTGCCTGGCTTGGGAGTGCCTATGGCCATAGCAGTGGCTCCCTGTCCAGGAGAGCCTGATCCGTCAGCCCCAGAGAATCTTGTGAGATCCAACTGTCCCTCAATCACCCACATACAATCACACACATCCACACACTTCCCTCTCACTCATTTACTTACACTCTCTTCCTCACTGCTGCCTGCTGGCCACCATTTTGGGATCTTCCTACAACTTCCCAATTTTAAATACTTTTCTGAAGAGACTGGTGCTAATATTGATAATTTTTTGATGTGGTAAAATGACATGTATCAACATTTGGAAAATCTATATAACTCAGTGAACCAATATATTTCAAATGACTAATGTATGTTACAACTTCATGATGTAAAGTTCAAGGCACACCAATGTATATTAATGTAACAAACTACAAAATTCATTATATGATTTCATATTACACATTACAACTAAACTTTAAGACCTGCTACTTAAAGAGATTTTGGCCTCTATTATCCCAATATACTATGTTCCAAAATAAAAAAAAAACACAACTCTTAGGGCAAATCATTATCATCTGGAAGAAATGCTGTTTTTTAAGTCCAGCACCACCACCACATGTACTTGATCAGTTTGGTGTAGTAAACAAAAAATACCCACAGTTATCTGAAAAGGCTAATTCAAACCACATATCTGTATGAGGATAAGTTTTAATATATTTCAACCAAATAAATTACAATAGATTGAATGGAGAGAATATATGAGAATCCAGGTGCCTTTATTTTAATTAAGAATCCTATCTAATAAAAGAGTAATTGACCGTACCTCCGCTACACCCATAAGCCACGCCCACCAGCCAATCAGGAGCAAATATGCAAATTAACCCAACCAAGATGGCTGTGGCCACGGAGAGAGCAGGAGGCTTGGGTTGCCCCCAGCAATGGCAGAAGCCAAGCTTTCCGCCTGCCCTGGCGGGCCCAGGCCTCCGCTCAAGGCTACAAAGTTTCAATTATAGAAGATAAATAAATCCCAACAAAAATGGCAGCAGCCACGGAGCTGGAAAGAGCAGGAGGCCTGAATTGACCCCAGCAATGGAGGAAGCCAAGCTTCCCGCCTACCCTGGCGGACCCAGGCCTCCGCTCAAGCCTACAAAGTTTCAATTATAGAAATAAATAAATACCAACAAAAATGGCTGTGGCCACTGAGCGAGCAGGAGGCTTGGCTCCGCTCAAGGCTACTAAGTTTCAATTATAGGAGATAAATAAATCCCAGATACCAGGGCCTCCACTTGAGTCGCTGGTGTGTGTGGCCAGCCTGCAAACCACCACAGGCCCCTCGCCCAGGCTGCCCCATACCCCAAGGGAACCCCCACCCTGATCCGGGACACCAGCCGGCCCCCACCCATGTACCAGGCCTCTATCCTATCTAATCCTATCTAATAAAAGGATAATATGCAAATTGACCAGCACTCCAACACACAAGATGGCTGCCCCCATGTGGTCAAAGATGACTGCCCCCATGTGGACACAAGATGGCCGTGACAAGATGGCCAGCAGGGGAGGGCAGTTGGGAGGGACCAGGCCTACAAGGGAGGGCAGTTGGGAGCAATCAAGCCTGCAGGGGACAGCAGTTAGGGGTGGCCAGGCTGGCAGAGAAGGGAATTTGGGGGGACCGGGCCTGCAGGGAAGGGCAGTTGGGGGACCCAGGCCTGCAGGGGAGAGCAGTTGGGGGGGACCAGGTCTGCAAGGGAAGGCAGTTAGGTGTGACAAGGCCTTCAGGAGAGGGCAGTTAGGGGTGACCAGGCATGCAGTGGAGGGCAGTTAGACATCAATCAGGCTGGCAGGGGGGTGGTTAGGGGGTGATCAGGGTGGCAGGCATAAGCGGTTAGGGGCAATCAGGAAGGCAGGCAGGCGAGCAGTTGGGAGCCAGCAGTCCTGGATTGTGAAAGGGATGTCCGACTGCCCGTTTAGGCCTGATCCTACCTGGTATCCCTCGAGGGGTCCCAGATTGGAGAGGGTGCAGGCTGGGCTGAGAGACACACACCCCCATGCATGAAATTCTAGTCAATTAATATTTTTAAATGTCTCATTTTTATTAATAAATAGTAAATATTATTTATATATATATATATATATATATATATATATATATATATATATATTAGTGTTAATAAATATAACCCACATGATCAAAAGCACTTTGGGGTCTTCAAGCATTTTTTTAAGAGTATAAAGAGATCCTGAGATTTTAAAAATTTGTGAATTGTGCTATTTAGTAGGGTAGCCACTAATTACATGTATCTATTAATATTTGTGTTAGTTAAAATTATAAATAATACATAAAGTTCAGGCTCTCATTCATACTAAACATATTTCAAGAGCTCAATAACTAAATGTGGTTATGGCTCTTAGAATAGATATAGAACATTTGTGTCATCATAGAAAATTCTTCTGGAAAGTGCTCATCTATATAATATATGGGGAGAAGCTAATTGGCATTTTACTAAATGTCAGTGGTGTAATTCTTTCATTATTTTATCATACTTGTTTTACCTCTTTAAAAACAATATATGCCTTTTGAGGACAGGGACCAGAATTCTGATATCTCTATTTATGTATATATGACATGATATTGTATCCCATAAAAATGCCATATACAGGGCATTGTCCCCCAAAAATGTATGGCTCAATTTTGAAAATGAAATGTATTTTAATAAACAATGCCTTTATAATTATTCAAAAGTGTGTATATACATTTTTAGGACACTCTATATATACATTATAGGTATAAATATGATGAAAAAATTCAGGGTTTTACATAAGACATACAATTTGACTATGTTTATTATGGTTCATTGTAGAGGCCCAGTGCATGAAATTTGTGCAGGGGAGGGGTCCCTCAGCCCAGCCTGCACCTTCTCACAATCCAAGAATGCTAGCTCCTAACCACTCGCTTGCCTGCCTGCCTGATTGCCCCCAACCACTCTGCCTGCCGGCCTGAACACCCTAACCTCTCTGCCTGCCTCCCTGATCACCCTTAACCACTCTACCTGCCTGTCTCATCGCCTCTAACCACTCACCTGCCTGCCTGATCACCCCTACTCCTCTGCCTGCCTGCCTCCTCACCCCTAACCACTTGCTTGCCTGCCTGATTGTCCCTAACTGCTCACCTGCCTGCCTTATCACCCTTAACTGCTTGCCTGCCTGCCTGATTGCCCCTAACTGCCTCTGCCTTGGCCCCCGCCACCACAGCTTCATCCTGAAGGACGTTCAGAGTGACGTCCAGAAGGTTGTTTGACTGTCCAGTCTAATTAGCATATTATGCGCTATATATATATATATATATATATATATATATATATATATAGCGCATAATATATAGCGCAATATATATATATATATATATATATATATATATATATATATATATATGTATGTATATATTCCTCTCCAACTTTACAACCACTGGATCTCATTTTTTTCTGTTCCTCTGAGTTTATAATGAATAACTTTGATAACAGTCAATTTACGTTGCTTTAGTTCACAATTTCATGAAGATTTAAAGGCAATCTTTCCTCTTATTATCTATTGGTTAAACTAAATTGTGTCTGCTATTTTTGCTGCAAGCATCTTTGCTGTGGACATCTTTATTTACCACAAGCATTCATGCTGCAAACATTTTCACCATATAGTTATTGGTCATAGGACTATTTAAAATGTGTGTAGATTCATGGCGATACTGCACAAATAACTAATTTTATTTTGTGGGTTATACCTAAGTACTGGTCTTTGTTCTGTGGGAGATGTGAGTTCAACTCTATACCTTCAAAGAGAGATTTTGGCCTCTCTTTTCCCAATATACTAAGTTCCAAAATGAAAAACAACTCTTAGTGCAAATCATTATCATCTGGAAGAAATGCTAACTGTATTAAGACCAGCACCACCACCATATGTACTTGTACTATATAGATTAGTATAAGGACTGCCTAAGATTTAAATATCATGTAAAAATAGAAATACCTGCAAGAACTTCATCCATGGAGAAATGAAATGAAACTGAGAACTATCTTAGATACATTAAATCTACAGACAATGATTCGCCAATGGAGAAATGAAACCAAACTAAAATATACACCTCAGTCTGTCAAATAGTTATTTCATGTATTTTTTTACAGCAAAATTACCTTACACCCAATTAGTTATGCAGTGAAAATGTCTGTGGCAAAATGTCTATGGCAAGGATGCTACAGCGAAAATACCTAGAACCATACTCAACAGGTCTTATAGTTCACAATGATGGACTACTAATTATGACTTTCAAGTTTTCCAAAGATTTATGTACATGTAGTTGAAAGCAATGTTTTAGAAGTTGCACTAAATCTATAAAAATTGAAATAATTAAATTTGTTTTGAATGAATTAAAATTACCTAGGGTTTACAGAATGATTTTAGACCCATATAGCTTTGTAGGATTCCTAACTTTTTAAAATTTTAGCTCTATCTATTTATCATCTATCTCTCCACCTATCTATCTATCTATCTATCAGGTGAGGATATGTTTTTTATTGATTTGAGAGAGAGAGAAAGGGAGTGAGAGAAACATCAATGTGAGAAAGAAACATCAATCAATCATTTCCCCATATGCACCCAGAATGGGTATCAAATCCACAACCCAGGTATGTGCTCTGACAGGGAATCAAACATGAAACCTTTTGGTGTATGAGACAACACTCCAACCAACTGAACCACCTGGTTAAGGCTTACCACCTATTACTTTGATTGGATAATCCTTATATCCTACTAAAAGTAATGAATAAAATTTACAGAAGCTTGTTAAAATTAAAATATAAAATAAATTTTGTTTAATTACACTTCTAAAATTTTGAATCTATCAGAATAACTGGTAGGGTGAAATACTTTGAGATACCAAAAAGCTAAGGCCAGCCTGCAGTTACTCCTCATACAGTAGTTAGAGATTTATAGCATAGTGAATGCTGCTTCTTTTTTTCCAGTTTAGTTTTCTGGCATGCAAAACTACATTTATAGGAAGAAGAGAGATATATGGGCTTTTGGACAGGTACCTTTCTGGTCAACAACTAAGACATGTAACCTGGAACTAGGTGAGAGATTATCTGCTTGTATTAGCCCTATATCAATTTAGGACTATGCATCAATCCCTAAAGATTCCTTTTGGGAAAAGAACATATTTCTTCTTAAGTCTGTTTTTTTGGGGGTGAGAGAAGCAAAACCATAATCCATAAACTAATATACTATTTATAGTATGATGTAGGTACTGATTTGGTCCTTAAAAAATTACCCTTACTCCATGCAAAAGAATGTGTATCATAAATTGAATCACAGAAATTTATTTCCTCATTAAAAACAAATAAAAATGATTGCTATTTAAATGAAGTAATTTTGTGAACTGTAAACTTTATATTATGCTTGCTTCTAAAGCCTGTTTTCAATTTTGTCTTGCTAATTAAGTTCATTTTAAACAATGTTTCTGTAACTAGAAAGGCTTAAGACCTAAATAAGAGCTAACACATTTTCATAAACTTTTATTTTCCATATAAATTGTATGTGTGCCTGTGCACCAATATATGTTCCAAGTAAAGGTAAATTTTCTACTATATTTGTAGTGGTAGAAATTTTATTTTGTATTATGTTTTTACTAGAGGCCCGGTGCACAAAATTCATGCATGGGGGGGGGGTGTTGTCCCTCAGCCCAGACTGCACCCTCTCCAATCTGGGACCCCTCGGGGGATGTCCGACTGCCGGTTTGTGTGTGTGTGTGTGTGTGTGTGTGTGTGTGTGTGTCTGTGTGGTGTAGGGTCATTTATAAACCTCTTGCAATCTGGGACTGCTGGCTTCTAACCACTTGCCTGCCTGCCTGCCTGCCTGCCTGTCTGATTGCCCCTATACACTCTGCCTGCCAGCCTGATAGCCCCCTAACTGCTCCCCTGCTGACCTGATTGATGCCTAACTGTTCCCCTGCCAGCATGATTGTCCCCAACTGCCCTCCCCTGCCAGCCCAATCACCCCCATCTTCCTTCCCTTGCGGGGCTGAGGGGACTGGGGGACTCCAGCTGGATGAGGTGGGGCTGAGGGGACTAGGGTACTCTGGCTGGATGAGGTGGGCTGAAGGGACTGGGCGCCGCCATCTTGTGGCTGTGGGCGCTGCCATATTGGGAGGGCATGGCAGTCAATTAGCATATTCCTTTTTTATTAGCTGTGGGTGCCACATCTTGTGAGGGTGTGATGGTCATTTAGCATATTCCCTCTTTATTAGATAGGATTGATTTCAGAGACAGGAAGGGAGAGAGAAAGATTGATGGGCTGCCTCCTGCACACCTCCTACTGGGAATTGAGCCTGAAACTGGGGCATATGCCCTAACTGGGAATGGAACCAGTGACCTCCTGGTGTATGGGACATTGCTCAGTCAACTGAGCCATACTGACTGGGCTGTAGTGGTAGAAATTTTTAAAAATCAGAGTTTATGGTTCAAATTGTTTTGTTAAATTTTAACATGGCAAAATTCAGAAATTTAGATAAAAGTCATATGAATATCTACATACTTACTAAATGAAAAAAGGATAATTTTTAGTAATTTCAAGTCATTTATGTAAATAGTAGCAATATAAGATATGATATTAAAAGGTTGTATTTGGCTTGAATAAGAACGTGCTTTATTAGTAGATGTAACAATGTAAGAGAGTCTTTGGAGTCAGTCTGATTTGAATTCAAATTATGGCTCACACACTAGATGATTGGTTGTTCTTGGGTAAGTTTTCTTACACATAACATGATAGTAATAACCACTTAAAAGATTGTTTTAAGGATTGAATTAGGCAATTTACATAAACTGCTTAGCATAGCAAATGATAATATAGTAAGTTATTAATAAATGACCCTACACCACACACACACACACACACACACACACACACACACACACACACACACACACAGTTTCCCCAGGACACACATATGTTTACAAGCCTTATACCTTGATAAATTATAGTTATCTATAGTAAAAATTTTAAATAGACTATTATTTCAAATATCATTTACAGTTTAAGAAAATTAATATATTCATATACCAAAATCATATGCAATTGTATATATGTTAAGAGCATCAAAAACAAAATCCTATGAGACTCCTCCCCTCAAGTAAGTATTTTTGACAGATTCACTGACTTTTAAAGCAACCAATTCAAGCCCTTTATCTCTCAGATGGGGAATGAGGAAAGAAATCAAGAGAGTTTGAGAGAGTTAGAGAGAGAGTGCGCTATTGCTTGGAGATAGATAGAGATTGAGAAAGAAAGAGATTGAGATTAAGTCTTGATGATATAGTTTGAGCCGCTGGATTGATCAATATTTAAAGCCACACCTCTTGTACTTTTCAGTTATGTGAGCCAATAAAAATCCATTCCCTTTTGGCTTATGCCTACTGATTGAGTTGGGTTTCTGAAATGTATAATAAAACCGTCTTTAGTAATATACTAATTATGGGTGAGGATACAGCATTTAGATAAAAGGATTTTTCCCCCATTACATGCATTAGAATTCTTTAATAAGTGATGAATTTATCACTTAGAATATTGATTCCAAAACTTGTGTCCTTAATCACTTGATTTGATAAATGGCAGCATAATGACATTTCAGTAAACAGACCACATACATGACAGTGGTCCCATAAGATTATAGTGAAGCTGAATTTCCTGTAAGAAATAGAAGGGCATGTGGTTCGAGAGAAATTTTTTTTTTTCTCTGACAGGAGCAATATCTGTGGGGCTTGGCAATAGATTCCCTCTTACTCATAGCACCTCAATTTTGAGTGTAGATTGCATCTTAGTTAGTTAGCCACTGGCCTGTTTCAGCAGAGGAGCCTGTCCTCTCAGCATTACATATTCAGAGGGTGCTACAGCCCTCCCCTATCTAGCTTAATGGTCTTCAGAGTACATTGTTGTAGACCTAACATCCTGTATAAGGACACAGGTCCACAGGAACTACCTTAGCAAGTTTTAAGTGCCACTACCACTTTAGTAAAAGCTCTCTGTGGTAGAATGGAACAAGTCTGTCCCTGTACTTTGGAAATATTTTCAGGTTGTAATGATGAAAAGCATAGATAAGTATTATTTCCTCTATCAATTTTATTTTAGAGAGAACTCTTGTGCCAGATAAAATGAAATGGAAAATTTTCAGAAAAAAAAATTGAGGCTTAGTTTTATATCTTCTCTGTGTTAAACACATTTTTTAAAATGAATACCACAAAATTCCTTAATCTGACCACTGCTCCAACATGCAATAGTCAAAACCACATTGCCATGACAATGTGCCTTTATCGCTCCATCTTGATTTCTTATTCATACTAATCCTCAGACCACCTTTCACGCCCTCCTGACAGTAACTACTATGGCGATCTACACCTCACCCAGCCAGTTCCTCCTTGATATTCCTAATCAATTCAGCCCACATCTCTGTTCATGGAACAGCACTGACAACTTTGATGTATTGTTTCTGACCCTATGGAAAAGAAGCAGGGGGAAGGCTTATAGGATGGACAGTTTATAAGGTCTACAATAGACTGCAATAATGTCCTAGGCCTTTACCACTCACCACTCACTCACTGAATCACCCAGAACAACTTCCAGTTCTGCAAACTCCATTCATGGTAAGTGGCCTATATAGGTGCCCCATTTTGAAAAAAAAATCTTATACCATATGTTTTCTATACCTTTCCTATGTTTAAATACGTTTGGATACACAGATACTTACCTTCGTGTTACAACTGTCTACAGTATTCATTACAGTAACATGCTGCACAGGTTTTAGCTTAGGAACAATAGGTTATACCATATAGCCTAGATGTGAAGTAAGAGATAACTTCTAGGTTTAAGTGCACACACACTCTATGATGTTCCCATACAACTAAATCACCTAACAATGCATTTCTCAGAATGTTATCTCCATCATTAAGTGACATGTGACTGTACATATATCCTTGAGATGTAACAGAATTCTTTTCTGAATTAAGGCAAGGTTGCACACTTGTAAATGCATCTGTTTTTAACCGTATGTTTTGGCATTTTATAAAGAGAATCAAAGAGCAACAGAGACTACAATGTTGCAAGTTGTATTTTCCTATTCTTAAAAATTTAGATAAGAAGAAATTATTTTCCCAAAAATATCTCCTCTATAGTCATAGGAAGAAGTGTACAATTAAAAATCTATTTCTTAAGTGGTAAAGATGTTAGCCCTGTATTTGTACTTTAAATGTCTTCTATCCAGAACAATGGGAAGTGCATCCAAAGCACCATTATGAAGACATAACTAAAGATCTATTTTACTAAATAATCTTGCCCTTTTAAGCAAAGAGATTGCCTACTAGAGGTGTTTGTTTAACAACAAGAGAAGGTAAATAAACACTGAAATATCTGTTGTAGAAGTGCCATACAATCTGGTGTTAGAATTTCCAGGCATCCATCCAATCAGTCACAAACAGGATACCAGTGGAATAGCTTGTGTACTAGAAAGAGATCACAGGACATCCCCAGTTGTAAAACCTAAACAACACAAGAGTTATCTACACTACGCTAAAGTTATAGAGTTAGACTGACTCTATAATCAGAATATCAGTATTCTAAAGACTCTGGAATGAAGACATAAAACTATCTTTCAAGAAAAGTGTTTCAGAAGTCCAAACGGAACTAAAAGTCAAAGAATATCCATAGGGAACTCCCCAAACTGTCCTGTTTTTCTCCAACATCTCTTAACTAAGAATAGCTGTCAACCTGAGTCACCATGGAGGAGAAGAGTCATGTTTTCCTAGGTCACATGTTTATATTCAACTTGAAACTTCAAGTTGACAAGGAGTAAAACAAACTTTACAATTCTATTGAAATCTACAAATTACAAAGCACTTTAACAAGAACATCCCCAGAACAATATTATGAAACTGGTAGAGTTGGTATTACCATCACTTTTTGAGGAAAAGGTATATAAAGTTTAGTGAAGTTAGGCAAATAACTTAAATTAACCTAGAGAGTAATTAGGAAAGTAAGGATTAAAAACAGGTCTCTGCAATTCTCTCCAAAGTATCATGGTATTCCAGGAATAAATACAGGTCTCTTGCTAGGTACTTTGAATATATCATCACATTTAATTTCACAAAATCTTTGGGGTGTTTATATATATTCATATATAATTTTGTTTGATACCTTCAAATGATTATTCCATCATTTGGTAAACATATGTATTCCAAATTCTCAATATATGGGTAGATGTTCGGTTCTCGAAAAATATGCTCTTAAGTACCATCAAAATAGAAGCTGTTACACAATAAATTTTTAGACTTGCAAAAATGAAATAAAGAAAAACATCAAGAGAACATTTAAGTTTCAAGCAGATAGTTTAAAAACTTTAAAAATAGGTACAACTGTCATAATTCAAAATTTGTAGGAGACTGATGCTACAGAGCACAATTGAGGAAAGTGGGTCAAATAATTATTTAGTTTGTCATGCTGAGAAAGTTTATCATGCTGAGAAATGTGGTTTATTTTGGATCAATTTTTTAGATTAAAAAATTTCTCAGCTTTATTGCAGATTATAAACATACTGTTATTTCCCTAAATTTTGTTTCCTCTGATACTTGAATTTCTCTGCTGCAGTTTTACCAACCTTTCTTTTTAGAAACCTAACCTGCTGGCTGTAGTCCTAATATTCTTCCAAAATAACAATTGCTGAATATCACCAAATGTTTTGAGTTGGAATGTAAAAATGCATCTTAGCACTAAATCTTGAATTTAGGGTGGTAGCAATAACAAAGTGCTCTGAATCTATGACAACTATCAGTGAAAAATCATTACGTTAATTAATTACTAATTTACTAAAAATTATTCAAAATTTAATAATATTTGCCTATATTTTCTTTTATTCTTAAAAATATTATCTAATCTAAATTTTATTAATTTAAATTCATGCTCTTCTGAACCTTGTATTTAAAATTAATAAAGGTTTACTGACATACCAAGTATAAAACTCTTAATTTTTCTGATGTGTCATGCTATCCCAAAGTTCTTCAGAAGTCTTAAAATTCTTCCAAAGTAACAATTGCTGAATATCAACAAATACCAAATGTTTTAAAATTTTTGTAAGAAAGGTATTTTTTCAATTAAAAAATATAAACTTGAGCCCTGGCCACTGTGGGTCAGTTGGTCATCCCATACACTGAAAAGTTGTGGGTTTGATTCCCAGTCACAACACATACCCCAGGTTGCCGGTTTGATCCTGGATCAGGGCACATGCAGGAGGCTACTGATGGATGTTTCACTCTCACATTGATGTCTCTCTCTCCCCATCTCCCTTGCGCATATATATATATATATATATATATATATATATATATATGCACTTGACTGCACTCGTCTTATATGAAAGCTTCAGACAAAAGCCAATGCTGTGTTTAAGGACCAATGCTCTGTCTACATTGATTATCTGATTGTTAACTTATACTACAATTATTATTAGTAAGCATAAAATGTTGATTCATTAAGCTAAAGAAGGTTTAAAACAAAATAAATAAACAAAATCCCATGATTTGGTAAACCACTTTAAAGAGAAAAAAAACCTATGGGATATATTATACCAATAACACACATGTCAAAGGACAATTTCCACCTTAGAAAAATATAGTACATCTGAGCAGGATAATGTTCTAACACTAGTTTAGAAAACCAGGAGCTGTCAAGTTCCAATAACCTATTATTCACACCTCTTTAATCACTGCCACAGAGTCGATTATAAATAGCCTCATGCATTTTTAAATAAGGTCATTCTGAAATGAAACAAAGAAGACAGCAAATACTCTTGTATATAAGGAATTCAAATCTTAACACAAAACAGAACTGTATATTGCTGAAATGTTCAATATAAAGAAGGCTAACAAAACCTTTTATATTAACTATGTTGAGCATGCACACAAGTGAATTCAGTGGAATAACTAAATTGTGGTGCCCATAAACACAGCAGCTTAAAACAAAACAAAACATTTCCCCAGTAAATTTAACTCACATGACTGAGACCTTAGGCATACTGGTAATTCATGGCATAATAAAAGTAAAATATGCCAAAACCGGTTTGGCTCAGTGGATAGAGCGTCGGCCTGCGGACTCAAGGGTCCCAGGTTTGATTCCGGTCAAGGGCATGTACCTTGGTTGCGGGCACATCCCCAGTAGGGGGCGTGCAAGAGGCAGCTGATCGATGTTTCTCTCTCATCGATGTTTCTAACTCTCTATCCCTCTCCCTTCCTCTCTTCCTCTCTGTAAAAAATCAATAAAATATATTTTTTTAAAAAAAAGTAAAATATAATAACCAATTTGTTGATCTACCTGGAACAATGCTATGCAAAGTCATGGTGAAAAGACTATCTAGAAGGAAAGTTTATAATCTCATTGATGATGTAATTGGCTATTAATTATTCCATATAGCTGGTAATCTAAATGATTTCTTCAACATGAATGAATTTATGAAAATGTGTTAGAAGCACATTTTAATGTAGTGGCAGAATAATTTTCAGAAAAAAATTAAATTATAATTGAGAATAAGGGGATAATGTACTATGGAGAAGGCAAAGATTTAAAATAATAAGCTGAAACAAACCAACCAAAATAAAACAAACACAACACAAACAACAAAACAAAAGTAGCAATTTGGTTTTGTATAAAGTGCCCTTTATAACAATTGATCTTTATGAAATCGCTACAAAAAATCTAAACTCTCCCAATTATTCTCAGAACAATACTATGAGACTGGCAGGACCTCATTACCTGTTGAAATGGGAGTAGTAGTATTACCAAAATTTCTTGTTTAAGAACTTTAAGACTAACAGAATCAAAACACTGGACCTAAAGAACATTTGATACTAAGTGACTACAATCAGATTTTCTTTTAATTAACTATTTTAAGATTTCTTATGAAGTTTTCAGACTTCATGAAATTATCAGTCTTAAAGTTTTCTGGATGTACATATTTGCTACATAACTTACTCTCTCCCATTTTTCCATTACTTCTTACAAATTCACCTGCTTATAGATAACTTAAAAGATAAAAAACATTTGGGGAAGGGAAAAAACAAAAGGCCAAAATTAGAAGAAAATATATAAAAGAAAAACATCTCACTAGTAAAGGCAGACACACAGTAAAGGTAGTAGACAAACCTCTTATAAAGCTTGTATGAAAACAATTAAAATGGCAATAAGTATATACCTATCAATAATTACTTTAAATTTAAATGGACTAAGGGCTCCATTCAATAGACACTGAGTGGTTAAATAGATTAAAAAACAAGACATACACCTGTGCTGCCTACAAGAGACTTACTTTAGATCTAAATACACACAGTCTAAAAGTGAGTGGATGGAAAAAGACATTGCATACAAACAGAAATAAAAAGAAAACTTGGGTAGAAATACATAGACCAAATAGACTTTAAAATAAAGACTGTAACAAGACATGAGAATCGCATAATAATAAACGGATCATCCAAGAAGAGGATATAACACTTTAAACATCTATGCACCAACATAGGAACACCCAAGAGAGAGACTGATGTTAATATCCTATCTAATAAAAGAGAAGCATGCAAATTGACCGTAGTTGTGCTACGCCCACCAGCCACGCCCACCAGCCAATCAGGAGCGAGTATGCAAATTAACCCAACAAATATGGAAGTGGCCACGGAGCTGGAGCAAGCTGGAGGCTTGGGTTTCCCCCAGCAATGGAGGAAGCCAAGCTTCTCACCCGCCCTGGCCAACCCTGGCCTCCGCTCGAGGCTACAAAGTTTCAATTATAGAAGATAAATGAATCCCAACAAAAATGGCAGCAGCCACGGAGCTGGAGAGAGCAGGAGGCTTGGGTTGCCCCAGCGATGGAGGAAGCCAAGCTTCCCGCCCACCCTGGTGGGCCCAGGCCTTGGCTCAAGGCTACAAAGTTTCAATTATAGAAGATAAATAAATCCCAGATACCAGGGCCTCCACTTGGGTCGCCGGGGGGCGTGGCCAGCCTGCAAACCACCACAGGCCCCTCACCCAGGCCACCCCATGCCCCAAGGGAACCCCCACCCTGAACTGGGACACCCTTCAGGGCAAACCAGCTGACCCCCACCCATGTACCAGGCCTTTATCCTATCTAATAAAATAGTAATATGCAAATTGACCAGCACTCCAACACACAAGATGGCTGCCCCCATGTGGTCTAAGATGGCAGCCCCCATGTGGACACAAGATGGCCACCACAAGATGGCCAGCAGGGGAGGGCAGTTGGGAGGGACCAGGCCTACAAGGGAGGGCAGTTGGGGGTGATCACACCTGCAGGGGAGGGCAGTTAGGGATGACCAGGCTGGCAGAGGAGGGAAGTTGGGGGTGACTGGGCCTGCAGGGAAGGGCAGTTGGGGGGGACCCAGGCCTGCAGGGGAGGGCAGTTAGGGGTGACCATGCCTGCAGTGGAGGGCAGCTAGGAGCAATCAGGCTGGCGGGAGTGGTTAGGGGGTGATCAGGCTTGCAGGCATAAGCGGTTAGGGCAGCCTTGGGCAAACTACGGCCCGCGGGCCGGATCCTGCTGTTCTGTCCGGTTCTCAACCATTGAACCATACCAGCTAGGCAAGGTAACTAGTATTTTTAACATACTCCGCTCCTTTACTTTGAATTTATATTAGTTCACACAAACACTCCATCCATGCTTTTGTTCCAGCCCTCCGGTCCAGTTTAAGAACCCATTGTGGCCCTCGAGTCAAAAAGTTTGCCCACCCCTGGGTTAGGGGCAATCAGGAAGGCAGGCAGGTGAGCAGTTGGGAGCCAGCAGTCCTGGATTGTGAGAGGGATGTCCAACTGCCCGTTTAGGCCCAATCCAGGTAGGCATGGCCGGCTTACAAACCACCACAGGCCCCTCACCCAGGTAGGATCGGGCCTAAACAGGTAGTCGGACATCCCTCAAGGGGTCCCAGATTGTAGAGGGTGCAGGCTGGCCTGAAGGACACACACACCCATGCACGAATTTCGTGCACCGGGCCTCTAGTAATACAATAAATACTAGAGGCCCGGTGCACGAAATTCGTGCATGGGTGTGATCCCTAGGCCTGGCCAGCAATCGAAGCATGAGCGTCTGGCATGGAAGGGAAGGTCCCAGCTGACCTCTGGGCAGCACCTGGGTCCTTGGGCCCCCATGTGCTCCCCTCCGCCTAAGTCACGACACGCGAGTCTCCATGGGGAGATGTGGTAAGCGGGGCCAGACGTGTGGGCCAGGGTGCAACATGGGTCTCTGAGCTGCCCAGCGGCAATGCACAGAAGCCGGGCGGGCAGCGTGCTCTCTCCCAGCCAGCCTTGGCAGACCGGCTCCTGTGCAAACCCACAGGGAGCCTTACCAGCCCCTGTGGTCCTGGCAGCTGTGGCTCTGCTCACCCAGAAGCCCATTGCGGCCGGCAGCACCTCCACTGCCACCCACTGCCAGTGCCTCATCCCTGATACCCGCCATGTTCCACACTGCCCCCCCTGGTGGTCAGCGCACATCATAGTGAGCAGTTAAACACCCAGTGGAACTCCTGGACAAGGAGACAATATGGATATTAGGCTTTTATTATATAGGATATCTTTCATTGATTTCCGAGAGGAAGGGAGAGGGAGAGAGAGATAGAAACACCAATGATGAGAGAGAATCATGGATCGGCTGCCTCCTGCATGTCCCACACTGGGATCAAGCCCACAACCTGGGCATGTGCCATGACAGGGAGTCAAACCTTGACCTCCTGAGTCATAGGTTGATGTTCAAACCCTTAGCCATGCCTGCTGGGCTCTTGTTCTTAAAGGACAGAGAATTAACACTCCAAAGGTTGACTTGCCCAAAACAGCCAAGTTACCCAGTGGCAGAGTCGAAGAGAGGGAGGGGGGCCGGTTCTAAACATGCACTCATGAGGCCTCTGTGTTAATGGGTTCAGCCAGGGGGGCAGGTGGACAGACACTGTCTCTGGCTCTTCAAACAGCACTTCCTCGAGGCCCTCAGATTCCCTGCATGACCCCCCACTCTCCCTACCTGCCATCGGAGCTGAGGAGGGTGGAGGATGGGAAGGGCCATCTGCAGTTCACCTGGGAGGGGACATGGGAGGGGGAGGGAGGGGAAGAGCTGGGAGCACCACAGACCCCGGGTGGGAGTTAGAAGCAGCGATCTGGATGCTGATCACCCTGTCCTGGCGTCTCAGGAGAGTTTCTTTCTCCGGAAGCACTGCAAGCATTGCCTTAGGCGCAGGACTTGGGGCTGGTTTTGGCCATTCTGTTCTGTGATGCGGGATCCTCTCTGTCCTGGAAACTGGAGTCAGGATTGGAGTCGGACCACCTGGGCAAGCCTTTTGCATTGGACCTTGAGCCCTTTTGTGTCACGTGTGACCCGGTTCCTGGCATAGCTGATCTGTGTGTCCACAAGGGGGCTTCGTTGTCCTAGTTTTCAACGTTTGCTTTCCATAATACTGTGCATTGTTTTGTTGTTTTTTGTACTGAAAACAAAACCATTTGCTTGTTTCCAATAAGTATTTGTCATCACTGAAGAGAGCTTGGGTGGGGGGGGGGGGGGGGCGGGGAATGGTGTGGAGGGATTAGGGCAGCCAGATGGGAATGACCTGCCTCCTGGACATCAGGGTGGGAGGCTGGTCATGAACATTCCACATCCCTCCTGCGGAGCTCAAACTAAGATCTGGGTTTTACAGCCAGACCCTCAAAACAAATGGCCCCCTACCAGCAGCTGCCAGAGACCCTGCCTTCCCAGGGGAGGAGCAAAGAATGGGGTCTCCTCCCCTCTCCCCCTCTCCACATTGTTCCTCATGCTCTGGCTTCCCTCCAGCACACCCCAAAGCTGCCACCATTTCCACTGTCTCCACATTGCCCCCGGGGAGGGTGCTGTCGCCTCCTGCTGTCTCCCTTCTTCCTCTTCCTCCTCAGAAGCCAGCGGGTCCTCACCTACAGCCCTGGTGCCTCCCCCTGCACTCAGGGGACACCAGGTTCTCAAGGGCCCTCGATGACTGCAGGATGTGCCCCCCGACCCAGCCTCGACCCCCTTCCACTGGGCCTCTTGCTCATCCTGCTGCCCCTCTGTGGGCTGTCCCCTCTGCCTGATGCCCTTCTCCAAGCATCCACCTGGCTCTCCTCCATCTGTCCACTTTCCCTCAGTGAGCCTTCCTTTGCCCCTCCCTCTGGGAGCCCCTATGTGGCTTCATTCCCATGTTTCCATGGTGCTCGTGCCCTCTAAAGGCTGCACCTCATGTCTGTCCGAGGTTGTTTCCTCCCCACACTCCCGTCCTCTCCTGGTGGAACACACACTCAGTAGGACAGGGCGGCTGGCTCCCTGCTGCTCTGTGAGCACCAGGCATGCCTAGGACACAGAGGGTGCTCAGTCAGTGATACGGGTTGAGTAAGATGCTCAGGCAACGGTGTTAGGTGTAAAGGCCATTGGAAGGCAGACTTGCTTGGAGCCGAGGACCCGTGAGCTCTCAGCACAGTGCTCAGGGTGGGCGTGGGAGCCAGTTGTTTCTTTTCTTGCAAAAAGGCGGGAGGAAGCGAATGAAAAAGAAGCAGTATATGTTTTCCATCAACTACTTAAAAAGCTTATGATCTCATTCCATTCTGAAAGCTATGAATAGAAACCCTTAGATCAACCCTGTGAGGTGGGTTCTGGGATTATCTGAGATTTCGTGGGGAGTACACAGCCTTCGTCTGCCACAAGGACAGTGCTTATTAACCGTCAGCTTTTAGTGCTGTGATTCGTGCACTGCTGGGGGGTGGCCTGCAGGGATCAGCCTGCTGTGGGAGCACCGCTCAATCCCGGTCAGCCCAGTGGTTGTGGACCTGGCCTCTGAGCAGCTGCTACGGCTATAGGAGGGCCGCACACTGACCACCAGGGGGAAGCTCCTGCATTGAGCGTCTGGTCAATCAGTCATTTTGGTCATTACACCCTTTGGTCTGGGCTTTTATTATATAGGACTAGAGGCCTGGTGCATGAAATTCGTGGACAGAGGGCGGGTTCCCTCAGCCCAGCCTGCACCCACTCCAATCAGGGATCCCTCAGGGAATGTCCAACCACTGGTTTAGGCCCGATCCCACAGGTCGGACACCCCTCTCACAATCTGAGACTGCTGACTCCTAACCACTCACCTGCCTGCCTGCCTGATTGCCCCTAACCCCTCTGCCTGCCTGCCTGATTGCCCCTAACCCCTCTGCCTGCCTGCCTGATTGCCCCTAACCTCTCTGCCTGCCTGCCTGATCACCCCTAACTGCTTTCCCTTGCTGGCCTGATCTCGCCTCCAACTGCCCTCCCCTGCCGTCCTGATCTTGCCCCCAACTGTATTCCCTGCCAGCCTGGTTGCCCCCAATAGTCCTCCCCTGCCAGCCTGATCTTGCCACTAACTGCTCTCCCCTGTTGGCTTGATCACCCCTAACTGCCCTCCCCTGCTGGTTAGATCTTGCCCCCAACTGCCCTCCTCTGCCAGCCAATTTGTTTCTGATTGGTCAGTTTCCATGCCAGTCAGCATCAAAAGGTCTGCCTCCTAGGCAGCCATTGGCTTCTTACTTTCACCCAGATTTTGTTCTGATTGGTCAGTTTCTATGCCAGTCAGCGTCTCTGGGCCTATCAACGGGACCTGATCAGAAAGGCGGAGCTGATAAGCAGCTCCGGTGGAGGCCTGGAGAGAAATGGGGAGGGCGCCTCAGGTCCAGTGGGACTGATGGAAGTGCAGGGTTGGCATGGAGGTGGTGCCTGTGCTTCTGATCACTTGCACACTGTTTTTTATACCACAGCATGTGGCAGCAGCTGTGAAGGGTGCCAGGGCAACCCAGCACTGACTGCAGGACTGACTTCCGGTTGGTCAGCCTTCAGTCATGATCGGTCATGACAACCCTGGGCTTATATTATTAGGATAATATAATCCTATATCATAATCAAGGGATATGCTAATTAGCCCGGACGCCTGAGCAGTCACGACCAGTCAAGTGCCTAATAGTCACGACTGGTCAGGCTCAGCCCAGGAGTGGCCCCCAGCAGAAGAGGCCACTGGCGGGGGTGCACGTGGGGCGCCCAGCCCAGAGGCTGCCCAGCCAGGGGTTGCGAGCAGTCCCATGGCGTCCCTGCCCTGTGCTGAGATGGAGCGGCCCCTGGCAGAAGCGGACACCAGCAGAGGTGTGAGCATGCACGCCGCGCCACTCGGCCCGGAGGCACGTGCAGGCTCATGGCGCCGCCTGGCCCAGAGGCCGCCCAGCCGGGGGTCAAAAGCAGGCATGCTGCGCTGCCTGGCCTGGGAGCAGTTCCCGGCAGAAGTGGCCACTAGCAGGGTCACACATGGGCCTCTGGCACCGCCCAGCCTGGAGGCCGCCCTTCCGGGGTCACAAGCAGGCCTGCAGCATCCCCGCCCTGTGCTGATGTGGAACGGTTGTGGAACGTCCCCCGGAGGAAGTGGCCACCGGTGGAGGCGCGAGCAGGCATGCGGCGCCACCCAGCCCAGAGGCTGCCCAGCCAAAAGAGTCACTGGAGACTTTGGTTAAATTCAATAGTTAAAATCACTATGCTCTGTGAGAGCTGACATCCTCAAACCCTCAGGACCCTCAATCATACAAATTAATAGGGAACAACTGCATAATGCTTTGATCTAATTGTACACACTTTAGTATAGTTTAAAAATTATTCTACATCCTTCAAGTAAATTCAGCAGCTGACTGAGGAGAGCCGGCGCTGAGAAGTGTGCGCCCCCGCTCTGGTATCTTGAGTTTGTGGTTTCCAAGGAAACAGCCAGAAGGGATAATAAACCCTCCACAAACAGCTCAGCCGCCGCCTATCTAAGCAGCAGCAAGCTGCGGCTTGGTTTAAATCTAGCCTTTCCAGCAGTGAATGACTCCAACCCTCCCTGGATCAGGCAGGTTCCCGTGGAGTGCAGTCTCCACACAATACAACAGGGGCCCCAGTTTTGTCCCTGGCAATCTCATGCACGTTAGCTTGGGGCAATGGGGAAAGAAAGGAAAAGGCATCACACGGGGCAGCTTGGGTGAGCAAGCAGAAGGAAACCATGTCTGACAGATACTCCCCTGCCACCCCCTTCAACGTGTAAGAAGAATCAAATAAACCAAACACCCACACCCTGGAGAGATCCGGGACTGAGGGGGGTCCTGCCCAGGCATTGTGTACCTGCTTCCTACCCCCTTTATCCAAATTAACAGGTTAGGGGGTTAAGGGGAGAAGGAGGAGCCTCGCAGGAAGGAGATTCCCTGGAACTACACCCCTGCCCTCCCTCTGGACCTGACCTCTCAGAGCGCAGGGCCTGACCCCGCCCCCAGCAGATTTGCATATCCCAGACCCTCTGGTACTTCCAGGCACTGGGCATTCCTGCATCTTCCCTGCCTCCCAGCCACTGACCCTCACTGTCTCCTACCCCAGAAGCACTCTGTCCTCCCCAACTAGAAATCAATTACAAGAGGAAAACTGGAAAGAACACATGTTGTGACTTAACAACCTCCAAACAACCAATGTGTCAATGAAAGATAAAAATTAAAAAAAAAATACCTTGAGATAAATGAAAATGGAAATGTTACAAAATCTATAGGATGAAGCAAAAGTTATTCTAAGGGAAGTTTATAGCAATACAGCCCTACTGCAAGAAACAAGAAAAGTCTCACATAAGCTAACGTTAAAGGAAGTAGAAAAAGAAGAAACAAAGACCAAAGTTAGTAGAAGAAAGTAATAGTGACCAGAGAAGAGGTAAATAAAATTGAAGTTGAAAAACTTACTCCACCTGATTTCAAACTATACTACAAAGCTATAGTGATCAAACCAGTGTGGTACTAAGACACACAGGTCAATGGAACAGTATAAAGAGCCCAAAAATAAACACAGGCTTATATAATCAATTAAATTTACAACAAAGGAGGCAAGAATATGCATTGGGGAAAAGTCATCAATAAATAATGTTGGGAAAACTGGATAGCTACCGTGTTTCCCCGAAAATAAGACATCCTCCGAAAATAAGACCCACTTACATGTTTCCTTCTGAGTGAAATATAAGGCATCCCCCGAAAATAAGGCCCCAGGCTCTGTCTCAGAATGAAAATTAATTTACCGGAAACTGGTCGCTAGGGCCGCCCCGACTGGCGTCTAGCAACCAGTGACATTACGCGGAGTCCTGACGTCACTGCTGTGTGGAGGTGAAGTGGAGGTCGGAGTGAGCGGTGAGCGCGGGGCGGGAGAGAGGAGGAGACTTTCACAGATGCGTGTAGAAGAACAGGAGGATTAGAGCAGACGGGACGCGGTGAAGGTGGTGAGTGCTGGTCTGTCTCTGGTGACACTACCTGATGCTCGCGGCCACCTTCATGATGACTGAAGGTTCTCAGTCAGTGGCAGACCCTGCTCCAGCCAAGATCCAGGCCCCAGAAGCCCAGTGACAGTCCCCAGGCAGGTCCCAGGGGATAAATGTCTGATAAAGGGGTAGGAGGGATGTCTGGTGAAGGTGTTCAGTGGCACAGGGGTGGGGGAGGGGGATCACTTAAAATGACACAGGAGGATCAGAGGGGGCAATCAAAATGACACAGGAGGATCAGAGGGGACAATCAAAATGACACAGGAGGGTCAGAGGGGACAATCAAAATGACACAGAAGGATCAAAAGGGGTTACTAAAATGGTAATCCCCCCTCTGATTCTCCTGTGCCATTTTGATTCCCCCCTCTGATCCCCCCTGTGTCATTTTGAGTGATCCCCCTCCCCCCACCTTGATACCCCAATTCCTTTTTTTTTTTACCCCTAGAAATGAGCGCAAAAAGAAAAAGCTACTCCGTGGAGTACAAGAAAGGAATCGTGGAAGACTCTTGGGGCCAAAATCTTACTGCTTTCTGCAAAGAGAAGATGTTGAGTATCCGATTGGTCCGAAAATGGCGAGCAGAGTATGGTAACCTCATTGAACAAGTGGACAAGGGAAATGCTAAAAAGCACAAGTGTGGATCAGGTCGGCAACCATTATTTTCCGAGCTGGAAGACCTGATCTGTAAATGGGTTGTTGACAGGAGAGCAAAGGCTTTGGTTGTGAATAGGGCTCAGATTCAAGAATTTGCCCTTGCAATGGCACCACAGTTTGACATAGCCCCCAAAGGCTTCAAAGCATCACAACACTGGCTGGATAATTTCCTTCACGATGTGAACTGTCTTTAAGAAGATCTACCAACATTGTTTAGGTTGGAAGATACTCAAGTTATTAAGTGAGCACTTGCATTCAAGTCCTTTATTGATGATGCTGACTTCTCTAAATACAATCTTTCCAACATGATTGCTATGGATGAAACTGCAGTGTTTATGGACCAATCATCTCAAACAACAATTGAACAGCGGGGTGCCTCCTTAGCGTACATTCCCTCCACTGCTTACGAAAGTGCACGTGTTTCCTGTATTTTGGCAATTCGTCTGGATGGCACTAAAATCCCACCTTTAATCATTTCTAAGGGCAAGAAGGACAAGATTGAACCTGTTTTGGGCGTTTTTATTCTTGAAACTGAAAAAGCCTGGGCCACACAAGCAGTTATAAGGAAGTGGGTCGATTTAATGCTGCCACTTGTTATGCGAGGGAGCCAAAGAGGTCTGCTAGTCTGGGATGCAGCCAGCACTCACCGCGCTAAAGACATGAAGACATTTCTTCACAAAAGAAAAATAGATCAGATAATGATTCCCGCAGGAATGATGGCCTATCTCCAGACTCTTGATATTGCAATAAACAAGCCATTCAAAGACAATTTGCACATGGAAATTAATGACTACATTGAAAATAGAATGGAGAGAAATCAGCGTGGAAACTTTGTGAAACCTAAACTGCAAGAAGTTGTGACTTGGGTGAAGAATTCATGGGAGAAAATCACTGACAGTTGCATTGCAAATGCACTGCAAGCAGGCTACCTTGACAAGAAGTACTCATTTAAAGACAGTGCTATTGCTAAACATGAGAGATTTGGTCCACTGATTCTGAAAGAAATGGAGTCACAAGAAATTCACCAGGAAATTCAGGAATTGGATTGTTATGATGATGTTCCAGAAGATGATGACATGATTGTCATTGAATAAATGAGTAAATTCTTGATACTGTAGGATTCACAGTTTGTCTGGTTTGTGTTGACAACTACCGTACTACCGTACCATATACAGGTAATAAATTTCCTTTATTTTCATTTAACAATAAATGTGTACCGTATTCTTCTTCATGGAAAAATAAGACATCCCCTGAAAATAAGACCTAGCGTGTCTTTGGGGGCAAAAATTAATATAAGACACTGTCTTATTTTCGGGGAAACACGGTACATGCAAAAATATTACATTGGTCCACTTTCTTATGTCATATATAAAAACTAGTAGCCCTGTGCATGAATTCGTGTGCCAGTAGCTCTCTGTGGGGACTGGCCGCTCCACGCCTGCTGCCCAGAGGCTCTCTGTGGCCCAGAAGCCCATCTGTGACCCAGCGCAGAACTGCCTTGTCACTGGGGTGATGACGCAAGCGTTCCACGCCCTGGCCTGGCCAGAGGCATATCCGCGGCTAGGCGTGGGACACTTGCCCCATCACTGTGACAATGAAGCAAGTATTCCACCGGGCCGCTCATGCTGCCCGCTCTCAGTGGCCAACCCCCCGCCCCCGGGACTGGGGGACTCTGGCAGGGCTGAGAGGGCGGGGCACCGCCATCTTGTGGCTATGGGCACTGCCATCTTTGTGATGGAGTGATGGTTAATTTGCATATTACTCTTTTATTAAGATAGGATAAGCTCAAAATGAATTAAAGACTTAAATTTAAACCATTAACCATAGAACTCTTAGAAGAAAACATAGACAATAAAGTGTGAAATGATCTTATATATTTTTGGATGTGTCTTCTTGGGCAAGGGCAACAAAATAAAAATAAACAACTGAAACTACACTAAACCAAAAAGCTTTTGCACAGCAAAAGGAACTATCCTAATATATAAAAACCCTGGGTCTGTCACATCCGCAACAACCAGAGACTTGACCTAATGCCCATACTGCACGAGCAGCAGGCTCTGGTGGTTGGGGACTTATGGCAGTGGAGACGGGGACGGGGGAGGCGGGGCCAGCACTCACACTCACTCACAACCACACACATGCACAGACACACACAGTGCCCACCAGCACACAGCCTTTTCTCCCTTTCCTTCCCTCCTTCCCAGCTTGCTCTCAGAGCCTCTCTCAGAATGAGGAAACAAAACAGACTGGGCCTGAAGAGGCCTGGATGGGAGGGAGGGTGGGCAGAGGGTGGAGTGGCCCCCACTGGCCCTGCTCCCTCTAAGCTTGGAAAGAGGAAGAGGGACACAGGGAGGCAGGGAGGCCTGGAGGACTGCTGAGAAAAACAAAGAGAGACAGAGACTGGGCGAGATCAGGCTGGCAGGGGAGGGCAGTTGGGGGCAACCAGGCCAGCAGGGGAGGGCAGTTGGGGGCGATATCAGGCCAGCAGGGGAGGGCAGTTAGGGTGATCATGCAGGCAGAGGCAGTTGGGGGTGAGATCAGGCCAGCAGGGGAGAGCAGTTAGTAGCCAGCAGTCCCAGATTGCGAGACGGATGTCCGAATGCTGGATTAGGCCCGATCCCAGAGGGATCCCACAAGGGGTCCCCAATTGGACAGGGTGCAGGCTGGGCTGAGAGGAACCCCCCTCCCCCCGTGAATGAATTTCATGCACCCGGCCATTAGTCCTATATAATAAAGAGCTAATATGCAAACGGTCATCACGCCCTCATGCCATAATGGCTCAGACACACAACATTGGGGAGAGAGGAATGGGGACCAGCCAGGCACAAATAAGCTCATGAGAGAGGAATGGGGACCAGCCAGGCTGCGGCCCGGGACAGGGACAAGCCAACCGCCCCGCAGTCCTGGGTGCCTGTGACTGCAGCCCAGGTGAAGCTGCCCGCCCACGGTCCCCTGCGGCTGCAGCCGGCCCCGGCAAAACTAGTCCGGGTCCTGGGTGCCTGCAACTGGCCAGAGGAGGGAATCCTGGGTCCCAGGTGCTGGGCAAGGCAGAGGAGGTTAGGAGCGATCAGGCCAGCAGAGGAGCAGTTAGTGGCGATCAGGCAGGCAGGTGACCAGTTAGGAGCCAGCGGTCCCGGATTGCGAGAGGCAGTCGGACATCCCCCGAGGGGTCCCAGATTGGAGAGGGTTCCCCCTCCCCAGTCCCCCCCCCCCCCCGGGGCATGAATTTCATGCACCGGGCCTCTAGTTAATAAACTAAAAAGGCATACTACTTAATGGGAGAAGATATTTGCAAATAGTGTATCTGATAAGGGGTCGATATCCAAAATATATAAAGAACTTATAAAATTCAGCATCAAAAAGCAAAATCCAATTTTAAAAAATGGGCAGGAGACATGAATAGAAATTTCTTCTAAGACATACAGATGGTGAACAGATTCATAAAAAAAAATGCTCGGAAGAGAAAAATGGTGGCGGAATAGACAGACGTGTTCCGAGCCTTGTCCCGGAGCAGAAAGAAAGAACAGCTGAGGGTCGCACTAGGAGTGTTTGTTGGCAAGTTGGGGGACAGCTGAACTCCAGAAGAAGGTGGGAGACTGCTAGATGGGGTTCCCCTGACATGGCAGCTCCCACTGCGGCTGGATCCCCTCCTGGAGCTGCGAGCTTGGACGCGGAGTCTCCGCCATCTGGAACTGGAAAGTGGAGCTTATCGGAAGCCTGAGAATCCACAACTGCGGCACCCACGGAACAGCTGTGAGCCCCAGAACAACGCTCCCCAATTGGCGCAAACACAAGGGTTCAGAGGAGCTCTACACTCCACCAGGGAAAGGTCAGATTTTGCCTGAGATAAGGTGAGGTCTCTAGTCCCAGCGCGAGAGAGGAACGCGCGTTTTGCAGGAGCTGGAGGACCAAGGAAGTCTGTGCCTAGAAAAATCCGTGGCTGTTGGGGCTGGCGTGATCTGTGAATGTGGAAGGGGGTCCTCAGAGCTGCTAACAGAAGGGCTCTCTAAAAAGCAACCCATTTTGATCTGAAGTGCAGGGACACCCTAAGAATTTCAGGGGTGTGCTAGACTTACGCGCAGCCCCAGTGTGCGCACACTTGGGCTTTTTCCTCTTGAAATTCTTGCTTCTGATTACTAAGCCCAATACATAGGATCACCCAGTTGGGGACACCCTGGGAGACTGCAGGGGAAAGTTGTTTTTCTGGAACCTGGGGATCGGAGCGGGGAGTGACCATCGGAGAGTCAGCTCTGAGGGAGCCCACTCCCACAAACCGGTAGTGAGTGCCACAGGGAAAGAAGGCTCTAACACTGCCTAGAGAGGTCATAGATAAACCCAGAAGTCAATCCAGAAACACTGCCACCCAGGGGCTGAATCACAAATTCACTCTTGTGTAATCAAAAATAAAGGAATACGAATTAAGACACACCGCCTGCTTAAAATCAGGACTGGCTTACATCACTGAAGAGCAGTGGAACGCAGGGAACTGCAATACTGTCCGGACTGAGAAACAGGCGTGCCAAACAGAACAAAAGAGGAAGTGAATGACCTTCACTACTCCACATTTTATTTTTATTTTTTATTTTTTTATTTTTTTATTTTCATTTTTTGCATCTTTTACTAAAGAAACTAATTTTTTTTCTTTTTTCCTCACTTGATTTTACCTTTTTAATTATTGCATTCTTATTTTCAATCCGTATTATTACTACTGCTATTTTATCTTTTTTTTTTTTTAAGTGTCATTTTTTTTTTTCTCATCATTTTGTTTTGGGATTAATGTTCTACATTCTATTTTTATCTTTCCTTTAGCATCATTTTACTCTATCTCAACTCTACCTTTATGCCATCACTCTCTTTCTCACTTTTCCCTTTTCGGTGTCCTGTTTATCTTACCCCTTTCCTGCTTTAGATTTTCCCTATTCTTTCTGTTTACCCCCTGTTAAAATTTCACCCTACTTATATATCTAATCTCCAATCCCCTGCTCCAAGTCCATACACACCTCTCTCTTCGCTGTCTTAACTATCCAAAAAATTGTTTTTCTCTCTGTCCTTTTGTTGTTGTTCGCTTGAATGTAGATTATATCGAATTTTTATGCTTTTTTTGTGAGATTGTTTTGCTTATTCTTCTTTTGTTTATTTTTTTGTTGGTTTAGTGCTTCTGTTTTCCCTTGCCTCACTCAATATTAGTTGGTGTTGTAGTTTGTATTAATCCCCAGGTACTTGTTGCTGGCATTTGCTGGGATAAGTGATTGTTCTATTGGAGTTTTATCCCCAATATATATAGTCTGTTTCCCTTTCTCTCTTAGTCTCTTTCTTGTCTCTCTTACTTTTTTTTCTTCTTTTTTCCCTTTTCCCAATTTCATTTTGACACTCCTTTTTTTTTTCTTCTTCTTTCTTTCTTATTCCTCTTCTCCTTTCTCTACTATCCCCGAATTTGCCTTTCTCTGATGGTCACCTTTATTGGAGGTTATTAATATCGTGAATACATTTCTGTTCAGTGCCTTGTGTGTTGTACCTGGTAGTGCTGTATTTTTTGCCTTTAAATCAACGCAGGAGAGAGAGAACTACATAACCAGACACCCAGAGAAGAGAGACCATGGGGAGACAAAGACACAGCCCGCATATGAAAGAAAAGCAGGCATCACCAGAAAAGGAAGTAAATGAAATGGAAGCAAGCAACCTTCCAGAAAAAGAATTCAGAGAAATGGTCATAAGGTGGCTGAAAAGAATGGAAGACAAATTCGACAATATGAGCAAGAACCAAGAGGAAATGAAGAAGAACCAAGAAGAAATGAAAAATGACATTGCTGCTGTAAAGAACTCAATAGAAAGCATCAAGAGTAGACTAGAAGAAGCAGAGGACCGCATCAGTGAGCTAGAAGACAAGATGGGAAAAAATACCCAACTAGAGCAACTTCTAGAAAAAAAAATTAAAAGACAGGAGGAGAGCCTAAGGGAACTTTGGGACAACACAAAACAAAACAACATCCGCATAATAGGGGTTCCAGAAGGAAAGGAAGCTGAGCAAGGAATAGAAAACCTCTTTGAAGAAATTATGACAGAAAATTTCCCTGATATAGAGAAAAAAAAACCCACACAAATCCAAGAAGCTCACAGAGTCCCAAGCAAAATGAACCCCAAAAGACCGAAGCCAAGGCACATTATAATTAAATTGGCAAACACTAACGACAAAGTAAGAATCTTAAAAGCGGCCAGAGAGAGACAGAAAGTTACATACAAAGGAACCCCCATCAGACTAGCAACTGATTTCTCAACAGAAACTCATCAGGCCAGAAGGGAATGGAATGAAATATACAAAGTCATGCAAAGGAAGGGTCTGAATCCAAGAATACTGTACCCATCAAGGATATCAATCAAAATTGAAGGTGAAATCAGGAGCTTCACAGACAGAAAAGGACTAAGGGAATTTATTACCACCAAACCAGCAATGAAAGAAATGCTAAAGGGTCTGCTGTAAAAAAAAAAAAAAAAGAAATAGGAAGCGAAGAAGGAACACAGGTGTAAAGAATAGGAATGGTGACAAATAAGTACCTATCAATAATAACTTTAAATGTAAACGGATTAAATGCCCCAATCAAAAGACATAGGGTAATGGATTGGATAAGAAAACATGACCCATATATCTGCTGTCTACAAGAAACCCACCTCAGAAAAAAAGACGCACACAGACTGAGGGTGAAGGGATGGAAAAAGGTTTTCCAGGCAAATGGAACTGAAAAAAAAGCTGGGGTAGCAATACTTATATCTGACAAATTAGATCTCAAACTGAAGGACATAACAAGAGATAAGGAAGGCCACTTCATAATACTAAAGGGAGCAATCCAACAAGAAGAAATAACTCTGGTAAACATATATGCACCCAATACAGGAGCACCCAAATACATAAAAAAACTCCTGGAGGATATCAAGGGAGAGATTGACAGCAATACAATCATAGTAGGAGACTTTAGTACCCCACTATCACCATTGGACAAATCCTCTAAACAAAAAATCAGCAAAGAAACATCAATCCTAAATGACTCACTAGACCAGATGGAATTAATTGACATCTTCAGAACATTTCACCCCAAAGCCACAGAATATACATTCTTCTCAAGTGCACATGGGTCATTTTCAAAGATAGACCATATGTTGGGACATAGGCAAAGTCTCTTCCAATTCAAGAAGATAGAAATCATATCAAGCATCTTCTCATACCACAGTGGCATAAAACTGGAAATCAACTACAATAAAAACAACCCAAAGAAATCAAACACATGGAGGCTAAACAGCATGCTATTAAACCATGACTGGGTTACCAGAGAGATCAAAGAAGAAATAAAAAACATCATGGCAACAAATGACAATGAAAACACTACAATCCAAAATCTATGGGACACAGCGAAAGCAGTCTTGAGAGGGAAGTTCATAGCTCTACAAGCCTAATGCAAAAAACAAGAAACAATGGTAATAAATTACCTAACCCAACAACTCAAAGAGTTAGAAAAAGAGCAACAAGAAAAGCCCAGTGTAAGCAGAAGGAAGGAAATAATAAAGATCAGAGCAGAGATAAACGACATAGAGACCAAAGAAACAATACAAAAGATCAACAAAACCAAGAGCTGGTTCTTTGAAAGGATAAACAAGATTGATGAACCTCTAGCCAGGCTCACCAAGAAGCAAAGAGAGAGGACCCAAATAAACAAAATCAGAAATTAAAGAGGTGAAATAACAGATCCCGCCGAAATACAAAGGATTGTTAAAAATTACTATGAACAACTCTATTCCAACAAACTGGACAACCTGGAGGAAATGGACATATTCCTAGAAAAATATAACCTTCCAAAACTCAATCAGGAAGAATCTAAACAGCTCAATATGCCAGTAACTATGGAAGAAATTGAAGCAGTCATCAAAGAGCTTCCGGCAAACAAAAGCCCGAGGCCAGACAGCTTCACAGGAGAGTTTTACAAAACATTCAAGGAAGAACTAAAACCTATCCTCCTCAGACTATTCCAAAAAATTCAAGAGGAAGGAACACTTCCAAGCTCCTTCTATGAAGCCAGCATCACCCTAATACCAAAACCAGATAAAGACAACACAGTGAAAGAGAATTACAGGCCAATATCCCTCATGAATGTAGATGCCAAAATCCTCAACAAAATTCTAGCAAATCGGATCCAGCAGTACATCAGAAAGATGATACACCATGACCAAGTAGGGTTTATTCCAGGAATGCAAGGATGGTACAATATCCGAAAATCAATAAATGTGATACATCACATAAACAAATTGAAAGATAAAAATCACATAGTCATATCAATTGATGCAGAAAAAGCATTTGACAAAATCCAACACCCTTTCTTGATAAAAACTCTCAACAAGGTGGGAATAGAAGGATCATACCTCAACATAATAAAAGCTATATATGATAAACCCACAGCTAACATCATACTCAATGGGCAAAAACTAAAACCATTTCCCCTAAGAACAGGAACAAGACAAGGATGCCCACTCTCACCACTCCCGTTTGACATAGTACTGGAAGTATTAGCCATTGCAATTAGACAAGAAGAAGAAATAAAAGGCATCCAAATTGGAAAAGAAGAAGTAAAGCTGTCCTTATTTGCAGATGACATGATATTGTACATAAAAAACCCGAAAGACTCCATCAAAAAACTAACAGACTTAATAAATGAATTTGGCAATGTAGCAGGATACAAAATTAATGCCAAGAAATCTATGGCATTTCTATACACCAACAGTGAACTTACAGAAAGAGAGACTAAAAAAGCAATCCCATTTTCCATCGCACCAAAAAAATTAAGATACTTAGGAATAAACCTAACCAAGGAGGGAAAAGACCTATATGCAGAAAACTACAGGACACTGAAAAAAGAGATAGAGGAAGATGTAAATAGATGGAAGAACATACCATGTTCATGGATTGGTAGAATCAACATCATCAAAATGTCCATACTACCCAAAGCAATCTATAGATTCAATGCACTCCCCATTAAAATACAAACAGCATATTTCACAGACCTAGAAAGAACTCTCCAAAAATTCATCTGGAATAAAAAAAGACCCCGAATAGCCACAGTAATCCTGAGAAAGAAGAATAAAGTAGGAGGGATCTCAATACCAGATTTCAAGCTGTATTACAAAGCCACTGTCCTCAAAACAGCCTGGTACTGGCACAAGAACAGACATATAGATCAATGGAATAGAATAGAGAATCCAGATATCGACCCAAACCAATATGCGCAATTAATATTTGACAAAGGAGGAATGAGCATACAATGGAGTCAAGACAGTCTCTTCAATAAATGGTGTTGGGAAAATTGGACAGATACATGCAAAAAAAATGAAACTAGATCACCAACTTACACCATACACAAAAATAAACTCAAAATGGATACAGGACTTAAATATAAACGGGAAACCATAAAAATACTAGAGGAATCCACAGGCAGCAAAATCTCAGACACATGCCAAAAGAACTTTTTCAGTGATACTGCCCCTAGGGCAATGGAAGCCAAACAGAAAATAAACAAATGGGACTACATCAAAATAAAAAGCTTTTGCACAGCAAAAGAAATCATCAACAAAACAACAAGAAAGCCCACTGTATGGGAGAACATATTTGCAAATGGTATCACTGATAAAGTTTTAATCTCTAACATCTACAGGCAGCTTATACAACTTAATAAAAGGAAGATAAATGATCCAATAAAAAAATGGGCAACGGACCTAAATAGAATCTTTTCAAAAGAAGACAGAAGGAAGGTCAAGAGACACATGAAAACATGCTCAAAGTCACTAATTATCTGAGAGATGCAAATCAAAACGACAATGCAATACCATCTCACACCTGTCAGAATGGCTATCATCAACAAATCAACAAACGACAAGTGTTGGCAAGGATGCGGAGAAAAAGGAACCCTTGTGCACTGCTGGTGGGAATGCAGACTGGTGCAGCCACTGTGGAGAACAGTATGGAGTTTCCTCAAAAAACTGAAAATGGAACTCCCATTTGACCCAGTAATCCCACTCCTAGGAATATATCCTAAGAAACCAGAAACACCAATCAGAAAGGATATATGCACCCCTATGTTCATAGCAGCACAATTTACAATAGCTAAGATTTGGAAACAGCCTAGGTGCCCGTCAGCAGATGACTGGATCAGAAAACTATGGTACATCTACACAATGGAATACTATGCTGCCATAAAAAAGAAGGAATTACTACCATTTGTAGACACCTGGATGGAATTAGAGAACATTATGCTAAGTGAAATAAGCCAGTCAATGAAAGAAAAATACCACATGATCTCACTCATTTAGGGATAATGAAAAACATTATAAACTGATGAACAAAAAGATAGTTACAGAGGCAGTAAAGCATCAAACAGACTGTCAAATTACAGCGGGAAGGTTAGGGAGAGGTGGGGGAAATAAGAGATCAACTGAAGGACTTGTATGCATGTATATAAGAGTAACCAACGGATGCAAAACATTGGGGGGTGAGGGCATGTATGGGAGTGGGGTGGGGGGGGCAATGGTAAGATATGTACACATATAATACCTTAATAAAAATTTGAAAAAAATAAAAAAAATGCTCAATGTCACTAATCATCAAGGAATGCAAGTAAAAACCACAATGATATATCATCCCACCTGTCAAGATGCCTGTTATAAAAAATACAAGAAACAAAAAGTGTTGGCAGGGATATGAATGAAAGGGAACCCTTATATACTGTTGTTGGGATTATAAAATACCACAGACACCATGGAAAACAATATGGAGTTTCCACAAAGAATTACAAATAGAACTACCATACAATTCAGCAATTTCAGTTCTGGGCATTTATTTGAGGGGGGGAAAACACTAAATCGAGAAGATATATGTACCTCTATGTTCACTGCAGCATTATTTACAATGGCATGATATAAAAGCAACCTAGGTGTCCATCAATAGATGAATGGATAAAAAAAATTGTGACAGCTGAAACTGGTTTGGCTCAGTGGATAGAGCGTCGGCCTGCGGACTGCAGGGTCCCGGGTTCGATTCCGGTCAAGGGCATGTACCTTGGTTGCGGGCACATCCCCGGTGGGGGGTGTGCAGGAGGCAGCTGATCGATGTTTCCCTCTCATCAATGTTTCTAACTCTCTATCCCTCTCCCTTCCTCTCTGTAAAAAATCAATAAAATATATTTTTAAAAAAATTGTGACATATATATGTGTGCATATACATACACATATAGATATACACATACATATATACATATGTGTTCATATGTATGTAAAATGTAATATTACTCAGCAATAGAAAATAATGAAATCTTGCCATCTGTGACAACATGGATGGACATAGAGGTATTATGTTAAGTGAAATAAGTCAGAGAAAGACAAATATTGTTTCATTTCACTTAAATGTGAAATCTAAAAAACTAAACAAATAAACAGACTAACCTAAGAGACTCATAGATACAGTACGAACTGATAGTACCCAGAGGTTTGGGCAGTGGGGAAATGGGCAAAAAGTTGAGTGGGATTAAGAGGTACCAACTTATAACATAAACAAGTCCAGGACATAATATACACCATAGAGAATATAGTTAATAATATCAAAATAACTTTGTATAGTGATAGATGGTTACTAGATTTCTTGTGATCATTTCATAAAGTATATAAATGTCATATTACTATGCTATACATTTGAAACTAATATATTATTATATGTCAACTATACTTTAATTTAAAGGAGCTTTACATCCAGAATGAAAAATATTAATTCTACTTCTAAGAAAACAAAAGTTTTTAAATCACTGATTTAAGGGATTTAAAATGAATTTTAAATAAATATTTTAATAGTAAGAAAGTATAGAATGACATTTAAAAATCTGATTAGTAAAAATTAGGAAAAATAATCTAAATTGGGCTCAGAATAATTCTAACAATAAAATATAATCATGTCGCTTTTCTTTTGCTTAAAACCTTTCAGTGACTTCCCATTGCCCTCATGACAAGAATTCCACTTCCTAGCATAGACTGTAAAGCCATTTTCAACCAAGCTCCTGTTATGACAAACTCCTCCTAATCAATACCCTCCAACTAAATTTATGCTCTGGCCTTAGAGAACGACTTCCCCACATGCCTTGTTCTCCTTTTACCACTGGGACTTTGTTCATGTCCCCATTACAGGTCCCCTTCAGAATGACTTCTACTTGCCTTGGTTTAGCTATCCCTTCCTTTCAGAGGTAGCTCCAAAATTTCTATATGAAAAGGCTTAGTGAAGGCATTCTGGAGGGAGAAAATGCCAGAGATTTATCTTACAGTTGTATTTGAATAACACAAACATACTGCTACTTTGATTATAAGGTTCATTTGGTGTAGTCTGGGGAACTGAGGAGATGGTCAGAGACTAAAATACCCTAATTCCTTCCTTGGTGCTGTCACTGCTTCCATTGGAAAAGTTTGCTTGCTACCCTCAGAACAAACTAGGTACCACATATTTCGTGTATTTACCTCTATTACAGAACTTACATTGTATTAGGCTTGTCTGTTCACCTATCACTTTCGTTAGCTAGCCTATAACCAGGCTAAGAGCAAACACTATCTTTTTATGGCTGTAGTCTTAGAATCCTGGCACACATTAAATGCCCTATAAAATTTTTTTACAAAATGAATCAAGTATTCTATGAAAACCTATGATGTAGAAGGTACTTTTATTAGGAGTTAAACGTGGGTGATATAGTTATTATCTAGTTAAAAATATAAAATATTTAAAATAGCTTCAAATAGATGAAACATCAACAAATATGAAACAGTAAAAATTAGAAACTTCTATTAACCAGCATTCCTATACATCTACATTTCTAAGTGAAATGCCTTCTCTATCATCCAAGAAACATTACATATATTGCAGTATATTTTCGTATAATGTGAATTTGATTGAATAAAGAGTGCTTAGCATTTTTAACTTATGATAGCCCACTAATTAACTAGAATCTCAACTTCCTGATGATGTCTTCAGGATCCAGATTAAAAGAATGATCCAGATGACTAAAATCAACCAAAACCTCAAACATCACAAAGTATTCTTGCCTGTGTTTTAAAAAAAATGTTAAGGAAGAGAAGTATATCCATAAAGAGAAAAGATGAGGTACCAAGTCAAGAAGTGGGAACAGACACATGCTATGTTAAGAATAAATATTACCATAAAGAGACTGTGTTGAACAGAAAGAGATTTGAAAAACTTTACATTCTAGGCTGAGTTTAGCTTTGATTTGGTAAATAATTAGAAACTACTTAAACTTATAACTTGGGAATGTAAAATATAAAAACATTGCTTAAATAAATGGTTAGCATATGGTAGGTTCTCAAATGTATATGCAACAAACACATCATTACTGAACGTATTTGAGCAGGTGGGACTGAGGCATGGATTCCAATATGGAAGATATATAAAAAAAACAGGTGTAAAGGGATGATAGCCAGGACTAGGGGAGCCAATTGCAAAAGTGGACAATAATGGTTTTGTAAATATTCTAACAGTCCAAATATTTGCACTGGAATTGATTTCAATAGTCAGAGTAATACTATAAATAGAAATTTTCAGGCTGTTATGGTACAATCAAGAAAATGTATGCTGCCCTGGCTGGTGTGCCTCAGTGATTAGAAGATTGGTGTGCACACCGAAGGGTCAGGGTGAGTGTGTGAGGCAACCAATCTATGTCTCTCTCACATTGATGTCTCCCTCTCCCCCCAACACACATCCCGACTGGGGCAAGGATATAACATGCAACCCAGGTACATGCCCTTAACCAGGAATCGAATCCGAGAACCTTTGGTGTGGGGGCTGATGCTCTAACCACTGAACTACACTGGTCAGGACCAAATAACATACTTTGAAATTTTTTTAAAAAATATATTTTATTGATATTTTATAGAGAGGAAGGGAGAGGGATAGAGAGCTAGAAACATCGATGAGAGAGAAACATCGATCAGCTGTCTCCTGCACACCTCCCACTGGAGATGTGCCCGCAACCAAGGTACATGCCCTTGACCGGAATCAAACCCGGGACCCTTCAGTCCGCAGGCCGACGCTCTTTCCACTGAGCCAAACCGGTTTCGGCCATACTTTGAAATTTGTTTAACATTATTTTGTTTGATTCCTTTCTGTTTAACTTTTGTGTATCTATTAGAAGTTTTTCCTTTGTGGTTACTTTGAGGCTCATATAAATCTTGTACTTATAACCATCAATTTTAATTTGTTAAGAACTTAAGTTCAACTGCATACAAACACTCTGTGCTTTTATCCCCATAGACTTTGTGTTCTTGAAATAAAAATTTATTTATTTATTTTTACATTGTGAATCTATCATCCAATTTTGGGGGTTATAGTTATTCTAAATACATTTGTCTTTTAATTTTATATGATGGTTACAGGTAATTTACATACCACTATTACAGTGTTTTGTCTATATATTTACCTTCACCAATGAGCTTTATACTCATAAGTTTTCATGTTGCTATTTAACATGTTTTAATTCCATTTAAAGAACTCCTTTAATGATTTCTTTTATTGCAGGTCAAATGATAACAAACTCTGTTTTTGTTGGCCTGGCAAAGGCTTTATTGCCTTCACATGTTAAAGGATACCTTTTCAGGGTACATTGTTCTTAGTTGTCAATTATTTCCTTTCAGTACTATGAAATATATCAACCTACCTCTCCTGGCCTGAAAAGTTTCTGTTGGGAAAGCCACTAATACTCTTAAGATGGTTCCTTTTATGTGATGAATAACCTTTCTCTTGCTTGCAAAATTCTCTGACTTTTGACAGTTTAATTGTAATGTTTCTCAGTGTAGCTATATTTATGTTCAAACTATTTCGAGTCATGTGGGCTTCCTGTGTCTGGATATTTATTTCTCTCCCCAGATTTGAGATGTTCTCAGTTTTTATTCTTTAAATAAGCTCTCTGCCCCTTTCTCTCTTCTTCTGAGACTCCCATAATTAGTATATTGGTTCATTTAGAGTGTCCCATAAACCATGTAGTCTTTTTTCATTCTTTTTTCTAAATCAATAAAATAATTTCAAATGACTTTTGATTTCAGTGATTCTTTCTCCTGCTTGATTTGAGTCTGGTGTTGAAGCGCTGAATTTTTTTTTTTTCTTTTTCAGCTCAGCTATTATATTCTTCAGCTCTAAAATTTCTGTTTGGTTATTTGTATTTTTTCCTATCTCTTTGTTGAACTTGTTTTGTTGTATTATTTTCCTGATTTCAGTAAATTGTTTATAAATGTTCTCTTATAGTTTGCTGAGCTTCTTTAGAACAATTATTTTGAAATCTTTTAAGGCAATTTGTGGATCTCCATTTGATGACTAGCTTGCATTTGGTGGCAAAAGCTATTCTATTTTGCACTATAGTAGTAAAATATAAAAATTAAAATGCTCAACATATTTAATTATACCAATTTTGGCTCAGAAGTCTATGTCAGAAGTTTTGGGAAATGGCAGCCAAACAGGCAGAAGTAACAACTAAATCGAATAAAATCCAACTGGAATTGGTGAATTAGACACAGCTGGAGAGACAATCCACAGCTGGAAAGGGCAGAGGATGCCTGGAGAACGGTAGGATTGGGGGTATTGCCTGGAGAGAGAGAGACACACGCACAACCACCTGGATGAGAGGGTCAGAAGGAACCTGTGCTGCACCAAGTCTGCATCCCTTGAGGACGTGTAATATCTTACTGTGGAAGGAAGATCCACAGGGCTGCTGGCGGCTGGGAAATCTAAATCTAAGTCCACAGATTCGAGAGGCTGCACCCAGAAAGGCAGCCTGAAGAGCTGCCCCAGCCTTGTGGTATAGGGGAGGAGAGAAACTCGCAGTGGCACGGTTGTTTTGCCTTTGTTTTGTCTTTGCTTTCATTTGCTAAACCCAGTGCAAAGGACCTTTCAATTACAAACACTCACTGATGCTGTGGTGAAGGTGGAGGTGCAGTTTTGTGGAGGCTGGAGAGAGGCTGTGGAGGGGAGCAGGACAGGGAGAGGTGACCAGAAATCCAGCACTGAGACATTCCAGACCCTCCAAAATTAAGCAGCTGTTTTCCTCCTAAAGAGCCAGCCCCGCCCAGCAGCCTTAGGACAGTTAGTGCAGCCACACCCAGCCTCAAGCTTTGCAGAGGAAATAAGGATTCTGAATAGCCCCAGGGAACCCTCGGGGACTGGGTTGAGGGGCCCTCTTCCATCCCAGAAAGCAATATAGCAACACCCCTACCTAAAGCCCTTGTCAAAAACAGACACTTGAGTTATTAAGACAGCAGGCAGGCAGGCAAAAACAGGCAGATTGGCCCCACCTGCTTGCAACCAAGGCTGTGGAGAAAAACACAAAGGAGCTGTGGATCGCTTGGAACTTCAACACAGTGTTGACTACCTAACAAGAAACTGAGAAATGGCAGACAGTAGAGTGGGGTATTAAACCAGCCCCCATTGGACATTAAAACTCAGCTGAAGCAAACGACACTTCACTATTTTTTATATTTTATTTAAAATGTTTTTAATTTTTTTTGTTTTGCTTTATCTTTTATTTTTTGTATTATTTTTCTTCATGCTATTTTTATTATTTTATTTTTCCCACATTTTTTCTTTACCTTTTATATCCTGCTTCTCTTCTCCTATCCCCACTTTAGTTTTTCTCTCACCTTTCTCTTTACCCCTTGTTAAAAACTGATCTTCTTTATCTGCTTTATTGATTGGGTTATTCTTTTTTTCTTTAAATGTATTTTATTGATTTTTTGCAGAGAGGAAGGGAGACGGATAGAGGGTTAGAAACATCGGTCAGCTGCCTCCTGCACACCTCCCACTGGGGATGTGCCCGCAACCAAGGTACATGCCCTTGACCGGAATTGAACCTGGGACCTTTCAGTCCGCAGGCCAACACTCTATCCACTGAGCCAAACCAGCCAGGGCTTGATGGGTTATTCTTATCGCAGTTTCTGTGGGCTTACTCTTATATCTAATTACCTCTTCCCTGCTCCAAGTCAATGCACCCTTCTCTGTTCTATTTCTTTGGTAGGCAATTTTTTATGCTTTTGTTTTTCCTCTCCTCTCTTGCTCTATTCTTCTCCTAATTTTTTAGTTTTACTCAAGCCTACATGCTCTCTCCTCTAGTCTCCTTTTCCAAAAATAAATTTAATTTTTTTTCTTTCTTTTTTTAATTTTTATCTTTTTATTTTTTGTTTATTATTTATTATTTGTTGTTTTCTCTTTTCTTCTTATCCACTCATTCTATTTCTACCTCCTCTATACTAAATCGTGGTCCTTCCCCAATTCATTTCAATTCCTTAACCTTACTTAATGTATACTAGTATAAGCTCTGCCTCTACAGATTCTCCCCTCTCCCTCCTCCTTTTTCTGGGTGTTTGTTGTTTGCATTTTTTGGTTTGTTTGTTTTGAGGTGTTTTCTCCCCATATTTCTTCTTTTTTCTTCTTTTCTCTCTTACCTTTTGTATCTTTTCTCAATACCATTTTGCTCTCTTTATCTCTCCTAATTCTCTTTTTTCTGGTGATCACTTTTATTGGGATTATCAGTATCTGAAATACATTTGTGTTTTATTCCTTTGGAATAAGATACCTTTGTGTGGTATCTTATAGAGTTGTGTTTTGTACTGTTTGGTCAATGTGGCAAAGATTGAGCCATATAACCAGACACCCTGAGAAGAGAGTCCATCCACAAATGGGACCATAACACTCAAGATACAACTACACCAAGAGAACCCAAATATCCCAAGTATGAGGCATCCCTAGAATACCCATGCCAGAAGACCAGAGAGATTACATCACTGGGTCCCACAAAACATCCACTATATAAGATAAACTCAAAAAAATATGGGTAACAGAAGTTTGATCTAACATAGAAACAACCACAAAGGAACAGAAAAATGGGGAGACAAAGAAACAACCCCCATATGGAAGAAAAGGAGGAATCACCAGAAAAGGAAAGAAATAAAATGGAGGCAAACAACTGTCAGAGAAAGAATTCAGAGCAATGGTTATAAGCATGCTGAAAAGGAAGGAAGACAAATTCAACATGTATTAGAATCAAGAGGAAATGAAGAATGGCATAGCCACAATAAAGAACACAATGGAAAGTATCAACAGTAGACTAGAAGCTGAGGACCACATCAGTGAGTTAGAAGATGAGGTAGAAAAAAACCACCCAAGCAGAGCAGCACTGGAAAGAAAACTTAAAAAGCAGGAGTAGAGCATAAGGGAGCTTTGGGACAACACAAAACAAAACAACATCCGCATAAGAGGGGTTCCAGAAGAAGAGGAAGCTAGGTAAGGAATAGAAAACCAGTCTGAAGAAATAATGACAGAAAACTTCTATGATGTTGGGAAGAAAAAACTCCCAAGTCCAAGAAGCACACAGAGACCCAAACAAGATAAACCCAGGAAAAAGAAAGAAAAAAAAAAAAAAAAAAAGGAAGAACCCAAAAAAATCCACACCAAGACACATCATAATTAATTGCCAAACATCAATGACAAAGTAAGAATCTTAAAGACTGCCAGGACAGAGACAGAAAGTTACCTACAAGGGATCTCCCATTAGACTATCAACAGATTTCTCAACACAAACACATCAGGTCAGAAGGGAATGGAATGAAATATACAAAGTGATGCAAAGCAAGGGACTGAATCTAAGAATGCTATACCAAGCAAGGCTATCCTTCAAAATTGAAGGTGAAATCAGGAGCTTAACAGACAAAAAAGGTGCAGGGAAGTATTAACCCACACGCCTTGTTCACCAGACCTTGCTCCTTCAGGTTACCACTTGCTCCTATCGATGGCACATGCACTTTCTAAGCAGCACTTCAAAACATACGAAGAAGTGGATAATTGGGTCTCTGGTTTGCCTCAAAACAAGAAAAATTCTATTGGACGGTATCCACAAATTACCCGAAAGATGGGGGAAATGTGTAGCTAGCAATGGACATTACTTTGAATAAAGCACTTTTGATGTTTCTCTTGAAATTATCATGTTTTCTTTGATTTCAAAATCATAATCGCCATTATTAACCAGTACACCTCGTAGAGGGACCTGAAGAGTATTATGCTAAGCAAAATAAGCCAGTCAGAGAAAGACAAGTATCACATTATCTCACTTATATGTGGAATCTAATGAACAAAATAAACTGAAAAATGAAACAGATGTAGAGACATTGAAGCATGCAACACTGGCAATTCTCAGAGGGAAGGGGGTTGCAAAAAGAGATAAACCAAAGAACAAACATGCATATATGCGTAAGAGAGGAACACAGACAAGAGTGAGGTGAAGGCCTGAGGAGAGAACGGAGTGGGGAGTGGAGTCAATGGGTAGAAAAAAAGGGAGACACAGCTATAATACTTTCAACAATATAGGTAAATTGAAACAAACAAACAAACAAACAAAACAATAACCCCGTATGGTGTCTGAGTTATTTTAATTGTAACCTAATCTTTTAGGATAAGAACAGGATATAATAAATGCTTTAAAATGGTGGACTTGCTAGAAAACTACAGGAACACAAAGTGCAAAATACTTAATATGTGAAAGCAAGCATATATAAACTTAATATGAGCAAACCTGTTATTTTATTCTACAACAGTAAAAAAAATCCTCTCAAGTAAAAGGTATGTATTATGTTGTTATCCAAAAGTATTAATCAGAGTATCAATAAGTTAACAGGGTTTTTAAAAATGACTTCAAAGTCTAAATTACTCCCTGTACTTGCATAGATAAATGTTGTCTATAGGCAACTAAAAATACATAGAGAGACAAATAAGCAGAAAGGCTACATTTATTATTAACAAATAATCATTTATTCTTCCTGAAACATGAAAAAGGCTTTAAAGAAGGTGGATTAGCCAAAGAACATATATGCATAATCCACAGATATAGACAACTGTGTTGTGAAGGCCAGAGGGAAGAGGGTTCAGGGGCTGGATGGAAGTAGGCAAGGGGAGGGAAAATGGGGATTTCAGTAATAGTGCAAACAATAAAGTTAAAAAATAAACCTCTGGATAGGTTTTTTCCCATGGGCGGGGTGGGGTGGGGGGAAGAATCTTCAAAGATGTTAAAGATCCTTCATTATCAGAGACAAGAGCATGACAACTACCACAGGGTGCCAGATGGGAGGTCTAAAGTTCAAGCAAACAGGCAAGATGGGATCTGAAGGAGTTGAGAAGCCAGTGGGAAGAATGTAGAAAGTGACCAAATATAGCAAAAACAGGCAAAAAGTCACCCTTTGTTTTAGCCAAAAAAATAAAAAGAGCAATAGCATTTTCTTCTTTTCATTAATTTTGAATATGTGGCATACTGCAATCATCCAACTATAGGGGCAAGTAAAGAGCCATAGGAAAAACTGCACCTGAGTAAATCAATATAACCCTACTGACCCATTATTTTTTATTCTTAGAAATCAATTATTTCCGTTCTACAGCAGAATGTGAAGCAGAGTTTGGAAAATAAATGTATTATAAAGTGAATGATACCAACAAGGAGATCTATGTAAGCTAATAGATATTCTTTGCATGAAATTCCAAGACCCTCATGTGCACTTCTACAGATCATCTTATCTCTGGTGGGCAGAACAAATACCTTTCCTTTTACCATGTGATTTCTAACCTCACCTTTTATCCTTAATGCTCCCATACATAGGAATATGCATGAGAACCTATCATACTTATCTATATGTTTGTTTTAAAATCCACTTTTTTTGGAAGAATACATTTTATATTTAAAATAAACTAATACTGATGATTGAACAATAAAAAAAAAGGTTGTGAAAAAGGAAGGGTATTTATCAGTCAGAGAAATGATTTACTGTGTTAAGATACACTCTTTAGAAAATTAAAAATGGCAGCAGAGTAAGTGGACAGGCTCCCAGGAACAAACTGAAATTACAACTAAAATACAGAAAAACTTCCTGAATAATCAACGGCAGACTCGCTGGTGAGAACCCTGACATCTGAGGACCGAAAGTGAAGACCACATAGAGACTGGTAGGAGGGGCAGAAGCGAGAAAGGGCTGGTTGGTGCCCAAAGACTGCAACTGAAGTTCCAGAGAGATATCTGAGCTGTGGGGGGTTGCCACTGAGAACTCTTGGATCTAATCCCCAAGCTGGGCCCCCCTAGCAGAGAGCACCAGAACTGAGAAGGGTACCCATATAATATATATGCTGTGAAAAGCAGCAGGGGTGCTGTCTGCCAGGGAGTGACAGCTGGAAATTCAGGCACCCGCTTAAAGGGCCAACATACAAAGTTCCCTGTGGAGCCACCTACCTTGTGCTCCAGCAGAGGGAGGGCAGAGTGGACTCGAGCTGTGTGAAAAGCCAGGATTGGGGACTCAGAGGTTAGAACTCAGAAGGCAGATACCCCAGTTTCCTGTGCTGAGTCATTCCCTAATGCAGCGGAGGACATCTTTCCCAAACAAACATTTGCCTTGCCTAGGGGGAAGACAGTTGTTCCACACTATTGGAAAAAAACTCTCCCCATACCTGTGGCTACTTAAGAGACTAAAAATAACAATTACCCTCAGGCATAAGCAACTTCCCCACCCTGTTGAAAAAAAAAAAAAAACCTCTCCCCACACCTGAGAACGATTGCCTGAGGGCAATTCAAGTTGGAATCCTATCTGTCTGTAGTTAGAGGTAGTCTCTGAAATCTTTGAGTCTTTGCCTGATCCAATTAGTCAGAAACAGCGTTTGACACTATGGTGCCCTAGAGACTGAGAGGTGTAGAGCATCTACCTAATACATAGTCACAAACCCAAACAGACAGTCAAAATGAGGAGACTGAGAAACAACCGCCAAATGTTAAGAACAAAAGAACTCTCCAGAAGAAGAGGTAAATGAAGCAGAGATAAGAAATTTATCTGAAACAGAGTTCAGAGTAATGATGGTAAAGATGCCCAACAACATGAGAAAAGGTATAGTAACTATGAAAAAAGAACAGTTAGAAATAATGACATAGCACAAATAAAGAACACACTGGAAGGAAGATACATTCTTCAAATATAAGTAAAATAATAAAATGAATTTATTTCAAACACATTGTTCCTGCTCTTAAAAAGAAAGTGTTTTTGCTCAGCCAGTGTGGCTCAGTGGTTGAGTGTCAACCTATAAACAGAAGATCAAGGTTTAATTCCTGGTTAGAGGGCGTGCAGAAGGCAGCAGATCAATGAGTCTCTCTCATCATTGATATTTTTTAGCTGTCTCTGCCTCTCCCTTCCTCTCTGAAATCAATAAAAATTTATTTAAAAAAAATAACATGTTTTACTATTTTTAAATTTCCAAAAGGGTAGTATACTGAATCTTTTATAACTTAAGTGAAAATTTAATATAATAAACATAGAACAGTCTGATAATAGTCAACACTTACAGAGTTAATTCTTTAAAGATTATGTGAATTCTCAGCAGTAATTTGCCTTTTATATTTTTCCATCTATTTTTGAGAGGTATTTTTATTATTTTAAAATAAAAAATGTGATTTCTGTGAAAACAAGACAGTTTTACCATAGCATTTGCATTATTAATCTGTTTTTATTTAAAGCAAAAGCATACGAGATGTTAAGAAGTACCTAGCTTTAAAGTATTTTTGAAATGTTTAAATAAATAAAAGCAAAGCTGAATATGTAATATAAATAATGGGCTGGTAAACAATATTTACTACCCACAATATCAGGTATTGTTTAAAGGAAGTACTGTAAGCAAGATTCTATAATATGTTGTTTATATTACTTTGTCAGATCTAGCAGATTACTATTTAGACATTTTAAAAAATGATTTTTATATTAGTCTCAGAAATAATGCTATTTCTATTGAATTTATTGGGGTGACATCCTATATAATAAAAGGTTAATATGCAAAGTGTGCCCTTGGGAGTTCGACTGGGAGACTGGGAGTTCAATCGCTTGCTATGATGTGCACTGACAACCAGGGGGTGGTGCAGAATGAAGGAAGGCCCAGGCCGGCAACCGGCAGCCAGGCGAAGGAAGGCCCCAATAGGCCCTGATCACTGACCAGGCCTAGGGACCCTACCTGTGTATGAATTTTGTGCACCAGGCCTCTAGTTAGTTAATAAAATTATACAGATTTTTAGTTCTACAATTATACAAGACATCATCTGTATATTGTATTGTGTGTTTGCCATTCCAAGTCAAGTCTCCCTGATCACCATTTATCGCCCTTTTATTGTATGCCATCTCCTCCCATCTCCACCTTCTCTGTAGCAATAACTGTTGTCTGTGTCCATGAATCTTTCTTTGCTTAATCCCTTCACTCTTCTCTCCCAGCCCCCAATCCCCTTCCCTCTGACAGCTATAAGTCTGTTTTCTGTATCCATGAGTCTGTCTTTACTTTGTTAATTTATTTTGTTCAATAGACTCCACATTAAAAAGGTCATACACAATGATCAAGTGGAATTTATTTCAGGGATGAAAGGTTGCTACAATATCCACAAATCAATAAATGTGATACACCATATTTAAAAAATAAAAAAAATAAAAACCACATTATCATATCAATAGATGCAGAAAAAGCATTTGATAAAATCCAGAACCCAGTTATAAAAACTCTTAGCAAACTGGGAATAGAGGAAACATATCTCAGTGTAAGAAATAATGTTTTAAAATTGATTTTCATAGAGAAAAGAAGGGAGAGAGAAACATTGATGTGAGAGAGAAACGTTGATCAGTTGCCTCTCACAAGCACCCTGACCAGGGGTCAAACCTGCATCGTAGGTGTGTGACCATACCAGAATCAAACCCTCAACCTTTTGGTGTACAGGACAATGCTCCAACTAACTGAGCCACCCAGCCAAACTGAAATAATGCCATTTTTTTAAATTCAAGAAATAAATGGGAAAGTCACCCTAATACAAATAATTCATCTCTAAATTTTGATGTTTAAATAATAGAAGTAATTCTCTCCAATTATCTAGAACTGGTCATTATTTGTCTTCATGGTATAAAAATGAGTCACAAAATTACCCTCAATGCATGTAATTCAAACATTTTAATTGTTTGGGGGAGGATGAAGTAAAGTTACTCTGTTAAATGTAATGGTTCTCAAGGTATGGTACACAGAACAATAGCATCAGAATCACAAGGGAACTTGTCAGAAATTTACTGGAAATTCGAGGACCTCATCCCAGACCTACTAAATCAAGAACAATGAATGAAGGGTCCATCAATCTTTTTTTAACTTTATTTTTATTGTTAACACTAATACAAATGTCCAATTTCCCCCCCTCCCCCTTTGCCCACCTCCACCTAGCCCCTGCCCTCCCCTCCCTCTGGCCATTGCCACACTGTTACTTGGGTCTATGGTTTATGCATATATGTCCCCCTAACTCCTCTCTCTTCTATGAGCTGTCAGTCTATTCTATTTGTCCCTACCTCACTTTGTATTTTTTCAGTTTATTTTGTTGATTATTCCACATATATGTAATATTATATAGTATTTGTCTTTCTCTGACTAGCTTATTTCACTTAGTATAATAATCTCCAGGTCCACACATTCTGTCACAAAAGGTAAGATTTCCTTCCTTTTTACAGTCACACTAGAGGCCTGGTGCACAGATTTGTGCACATTGAAAGGTAATTATTAGAAGGTGGCTGGCAGGAAGGGACTGGGTGAGATGGGCCAGACACGCCCTGGAGCCAACCTCTGGTGGTCCCTCCCAGGCTGGCCACACCTGGAGTGGCATCTGTGGAGTGAGCAGGGTCTCTCTGGCAGGTGGGGTCCCTCGAGCTGGCCTGCAGGGATCGGGCCTAAACCGGCAGTTGGACATCCCTCTTGCAATCCAGGACCACTGGCTCCTAACCACTCACCTGCCTGCCAGCCTTGATTCCCCTAACTGTTCTGCTGGCCTGATGCCCCTAACTGCTCTCCCCTGCTGGCCAGATCCCCCTAACTGCCTCTGCCTTGGCCCCACCACCATGGCTTTGTCCGGAAGGTTGTCCGGGAGGTTGTCCGGAAGATGTCTGGTCTAATTAGCACATTACCCTTTTATTAGCATAGACAGTATTTCATTATGTAAATGTAACACAGCTTTTTTATCCACTCATATACTAATGGGAACTTGAGCTATTTCCAAATCTTGGCTATTATAAATAATGCTGCCATGAATATAGGGGTTCATCTATTCTTTTGAATTAGTTTTTTTTGGTTTCTTCATATATACTCCCATAAGTGGGATCACTGGGTCAAAAGGCAGTTTGACTTAATACTTTGAGGAAACTCCATACTGTTTTCCACAGTGGCTGCACCAGTCTGCATTCCTACCAACAGTGCATGAGGGTTCCCTTTTCTCCACTTCCTCACCAACACTTGTTTATTAATTCTGCAAGATCTGAGGTAATATCTCATTGTGGTTTTAATTCACATCTCTCTGATAATTAGTGACTTTGAGCATTTTTTCATATGTCCATTGGCCATCTGTATGTCCTCTTTGGAGAAGTGTCTATTCAGATCCTTTGCCCATTTTTTAATTTGATTGTCTTCCTGGTGTTGAGATGTATAAGTTCTTTATGTATTTTGGAAATTAACCCCTTATCAGATGTGTCACTAGCAAATATGTTCTCCCATACCGTGAGTTCCATTTTCATTTTGTTGATGGTTCCCTTTGATGTGCAGATGCTTTTTAGTTTCATGTAGTCCCATTTGTTTATTTTTTCCTTTCCATTCCCCTAGGACAGTAGTCGGCAAACTCATTAGTCAACAGAGCCAAATATCAAGAGTACAATGATTGAAATTTCTTTTGAGAGCCAAATTTTTTAAACTTAAACTTCTTCTAACACCACTTCTTCAAAATAGACTCGCCCAGGCCGTGGTATTTTGTGGAAAAGCCACACTCAAGGGACCAAAGAGCCGCATGTGGCTTGCGAGCCGCAGTTTGCCGACCATGGCCCTAGCAGATTTATTAGCAAAAATATTGCTATGAGAGATGTCTGAGATTTTACTGCCTATGTTTTCTCCTAGGACTTTAATGGCTCTGTGACTTACACTAAACACTTGAATCCATTTTGAGTTTATTGTGTATGTTCTAAGTTGTTTTGTTCCTCAAGTTTGCTGAGACTATTTGAGGTCTTTTTTTGTTTAAACAAGTTCTCCTGGTGATCCTGATACAGTAAAGTTTAAGAACCAGTGGCTTAATATTTCTCCAAAATGTATCATAAGGTATTTGAAACAAAACTGTTCAAATTCATGTGTTTTTAATTACTGATAATTTAGCCCCTAGAATAAATAAATAGCTTAAGTGCAGCTTAGAATAAAAAAATAATTTTACAAATATATAAAATGTACTCTTTTTATCATTAATGTAGTCTAATCATATAAGAGAAGGATTATGATTCAATGTAATGTCTTGGTCAATAACTGCTTACAGGAAAAAAAATACCAAAATGCTATAAATATATCTTATGAATTAAGAAATCATAAGTGTACAACCCTACTGAGTCCACACCAGGTACAAAATGCAACATAAAAGGAATGCAACATAAAAGAGAAAAAGCAATATATCTATTCCTTAAGGACACTGAAATGAAAGACATTCATCTGAAAACATAGCTATCTTACTATAGTTTGAATAAATTCTAGCATAAAATAGATCCTCTGATAGCATACCATTTGTCATTAATATTTGCATCTTTATGCTTTTTTGATCTTTCAACATAATCAAATATTTCTGCTTCTATCATAAAATATATACCCAAAATATTAAGGATTTTTTATTTCCTTATAATTTTTCATCTTCTCTTATTTTGCCTTCCTGATTAATGTATTTCTTGATAAACCATAAAGTAATTTTCATCCATATTTTCTTCTTAGTTTTGAAGCTCATTATATATGCCTACCTGATCAACTGTTCCCTTATTACTCTTCCTTTCTCCACATGTATGTAAATAAAGGACTTTCTAGGCCTTCTTTTAAAAGTATAAATCAAAATAATGAAGCATATCTGCTTTCTTTAGAACCCTGAACAAATTAGTATTTCCAAAAGAGGCCACTGAGAACTACAGGAACCTGCCTCCAGTTAAAAACCAGGGCAGTTCTTCTGGCTCTGGCATTAGAAAATAACAAATTTGTACGTAGTGTGTCAATATACTGCTATAACATTACAAAACATAATCAATACTGTTTAAGGAGAAGATATTTAGCTCTCCTGATTCCTGTCACAATTTTTTTTTACATTATATTACTTAAATTCCCTGAAACATGTACTTCTAGTAGTTTTATTGGACCATGGTCTGAATCTAGCAAGTGTTCTTACAAGAGGAGCACATGATAGGCATTTATATAGAAGAAACATTTCTTTAAAAATAAACATGATTCCATCTGAGACTTGACTCTCCTGAAGCTATATAATAACACTTTTAAAATAATTCTGTAGTTTTCCTAATTGTTTAAGTGGCCAAAAAGTTGAATATTAGAAAACTCATGGTTTCTCTCTCTCCCTCTCTCTATCTCCCTCTCCCCGCTCTCTGTCTCTCCTCTCTCCCCCCCCCCACCCCCACCTCTCACATACACACACACACACACACACACACACACACACACACACACTCACCATTCTAATTACAGAACAGGAATTAGAACAAGTGTTTAATACAGGTAGAATTTTGAAACAGTATTAATTAAGCGCATATTATAGCAAGAATTGTTACTGGTAACTGACAAAGATTATGGTTTACTATATATCAGGCTAAGTATTTCGCACTTTACAAACATTTTCTCTAAACCTCATGACAACTCTGCAAACTCAGTATTACTATTCCAATTTTACATAGAAAGAAATTAAATTCTCCTCTAAAATCAAACTTCTCATTTCAATCTGCCTAACATTACGTAACTGGTAAAATAGTAAAACTGATATTTGAATGCAAGCTAATTCCTAAGTCTGCCCTTTTCTTCTACTAGTATATGATATTGCTCCCCTAGATTATATTTATTACATTTGTTTTCTATAATATTTGTATTGCATTACTTTATTCTGAATAATTTATTGGGATTTCTGGTAGTTAATAAAAATATTAATCCTAAAAGTATGTATTAAAGAAAATTCCCGAATGTTTTTTCCAAGTTTGGACTTAAATCCCATATTCCTTGCTTCAATTCTGATCTATGAGGAGTTGCTTCTGGCAGAGAAAGATAAAATGAACAGTAGTTTTGCAACTCCTATGTAAAGCAAGTGTTCCAGTGTTAAGGAAAGTTTAATTTCCAATAGACTCAGGATTGAGCATTGTATCCTCTTTTCATTATTTTTTAAACTGAAGGTTTTCTCAAAGTTCACTAGAAAAAAAATTAGAAGCAATAGTAGTAACATTTAAATAAAACAAAAGACCCAGCAATTATTCCGAAGTTAGAAAGAGACTTCAGCAATCCTTAGTAGTTCAATACTTAAATTTACAGTTGAGAAAACTGACATCAGAGAAATAAACAGCTATCCAGGGTCCCCATGTGATTAATCAAATTCTCCTGATGGTCCAGTTCTATAAACTCATCATTTCAAGAATACCCTCTGCTTTTATTTACACAGTTCTTCATCCTCTGTTCTTTTCCTAGGATCATTATTCTTTAGCAACTTAGGATAATAATTTGCTGTAATCATGGAAAAATATTTATTTGAATCCTTATCCTACACTTAATCAGAAGACAAATCCTACTGCTCACATTTATATATGCCTTTCCATTCTTTTTTCTGCCACACTGGATAGCAACCTCCAACAGGAGGAGCATAGTCTATTACTAGTAATAATGAACATCACCAATATGGTTTATTATTATGTCATTTAAAAAGACAATAATAAGACATTAACGGAGAGATTGATAGCAATCGTCATAAAGGATTTTAACACACCATTGACGTCAGTGGATAGATCTTCTAGACAAAACTCAACAAGGCAACAGCAACCTTAAACAACATTCTGAATCGGATGGACTTAATTGATATTTACAGAACATTTCATCCCAAAGCAGCAGAATATACATTATTCTCAAATGCACATGGAACATTCTCAAAGACAGAGCACATATTATGACATAAAATAAGTCTTAATGAATTCAAGATTAAAACCATATCAAGCATCTCTTCTGACTACAATGGTATGAAACAATAAAAAACTGAAAAACATTCAAACACATGGAGACTAAATAACATGTCATTAAACAGTGAATGGGTTAAGATCAAGGAAGAAATCAAAAGTTACCTGGAAACAAATGAAAATGAATACAGATCAACCCAAAATCTATTGGACACAGGGAAAGCACTCCCAAGAAGATAATACATAGCATTATAGGGCTCACTCAAAAAACAAGAAAAATCTCAAATAAATTATCTAAACCTACACCTAAAATAACTAGAAAAAGAACAAGAAAAGCCCAGAATATATATGTGTGTGTGTGTGTGTGTGTGTGTGTGTGTGTGTGTGTGTGTGTGTGTGTTATATATATAAACACACAAAAGATCAATGAAACCAAGAGCTGGTTCTTTGAAAAGATAAACAAGATTGACAAACCTTTAGCCAAAATCATTAAGAAAGACGAGAGAACCCAAATAAATAAAATCAGAAATGAAAAAGGAGTAACAACTGACACCACAAAAACACAAAGGACTGTAATAAAATACTTTGAATAACTATATGCTAGCAAATTGGACAACCTGGGCAAAATGGGTACATTCCTAGAAACATACAATGTTCCAAAATTGAATCAGGAAGAATCAGAAAGCCTGAATAGACCAATTACAAATGATGAAATTGAAGTAGTAAAAAACAAACAAATCAAAAAACTCCCAGGAAACAAAAATCCTGGACCAGATGGATTCACAGATGAATTTTCCAAACAATCAAATAACTAACACCTATCCTTCTCAAACTATTCAAAAAAATTCAAGAGGAGGGAAGACTTCCAAGCTTATTTTACGAGGCCAGCATTACCCTAATTTCAAAACCAGATAAAAACACTACAAAGAAAGATAATTGCAAGCCAATATCCCTGATGAACACAGATCCTAAAATCCTCAACAAAATATTAGCAAACTGGAACCAACAATACATTAAACAGATCATACACCATGTTCAAGTAGGATTTATTCCAGGATACAAGGTTGGTACAATATTTGCAAATCAACAGACATGATATATCACATAAACAAAATAAAGGATAAAAATCACATGATATTAACAAATGCAAAAAGAGCATTTTGTAAAATCCAGCACTCATTTATGAAACAAACTCTCAGCAAAGTGGGAATAGAGGGAACATACCTCAATGTAATAAAGGCCATATATGACAAAGCTAACATCATACTTAATGGGTAAAACCTAAAAGCATTTCTCTTAAGATCAGGAGCAAGACAGTGTTGTCCACTTTCACCACTTTTATTCAATATAGTACTGGAAGCCCTAGCAACAGCAATCGGACAAGAAGAAGAGATAAAAGGCATCAAAATTGTTAAGGAGGAAGTAAAACTGTCATTATTCACAGATCACATGATGTTGTCATATAAAACCCTAAAGACGCCACCAAAAAACAACTACATCTAATAAGTGAATTCAGCAAAGTAGCAGTATACAAAATTAATATTAAAAAATTGGTAGCATTTTTAATCCTCACATGAAGATATGTTTTGTAATGATTTTTAGAGAGAGAGGAGTAAGAGAAATAGAGGAAGGGAGAGAGGGTGACAAGAGGAGGGGAACAGAGGGAGGGAGGGAGGGAGGAAGATCAAACTATTGCTGCCTGTATGTACTCCAAACAGGGATTGAACCCACAACATAGGTATGTGTCCTGACAGGGAATTGAACCAGTCACCTACGTTCCAACCAACTGAGCAAGCCGGCCAAGGCAAACATTGGTGATATTTTCATACACCAATAATGAACTATCAGAAAGAGCAATTAAGAAAACAATTCCATTTTCTATTGCAACAAAAAAAAATAAAGTACCTGGAAATAAATTTTACCAAGGAGGTAAAAGACCTTTATTCAGAAAACTATAAGATACTGAAGGAAGAAATGGGATGATACAATAAGTGGATTTACTGTGTTTATAAACTGGAAGAATTAACATCATTAAAATGTCCATACTACCCAAACCAATCTACAGATTCACACAATTCCTATCAAAATACCAATGGCATATTCCACAAATCTCAAACAAATATCCAAAAAATCTATAGGGAATCACAAAAGTCCCTGAATATCCTCAACAATCCTGAAAAAGAACAAGAAAGTTGAATGTATCACACTGCCTGATAACAAACTATATTACTATGCGATAATAATCAAAAGAGCTTGGTACTGGCATAAGAACAGGCATACAGATCAATGTTACAGAATTGGGACCCCAGAAAATTAATCCATGCTTTTATATCCAATAAATATTTGACAAAAGAAGCAAGAGCATACAATGCAGTAAAGACAGTCTCTTCAATAAATGGTGCTGGGAAAATTGGAAAGATACATGCAAAAAATGAAACTAGTTCTCCAACTTACACCATTCACAAGAATAAACTCAAAATGGGTAAACGACTTAAGTTTCAAAACTATAAATATCCTAGAAAAAAAACATAGGCAGTAAAACCTCAGACATTTCTCCTAGCAGTATTTTTACTGATATGTCTCCTCAGGCAAGAAAAACAAAGGAAAAAATGTTAAGTAGATGTCAGAGGGCAGGGGGCTTGGGGACTGGATGAAAGGAGGTGAAGGGATTAAGCAAAAATAAAAAATAAAATATATATATATATGTATGTTAAATATATATATATTTATATTTATATTTATATATATATATATGTATATATATACATACATACATACATACACACACATATAATGTATATATTATATATATGGCATCTATATATATAAAACCCTAAGCAACCAGTTGACCCCTCGACCGGTGGACAGTTTGTCCAGTTGCTATGATGCGCACTCACCACGGGGGGGCAGATGCTCAATGCAGGAGCTTCCCCCTGGTGGTCAAGTGTGCTCCCACAGTGGGAGCACAGCTCAGCTGACCAACGGGCGCAAGATGCCCGGCTCACGGCTGGCAAGCACAGCTGTGGTGGCGCGAGCCTCTCCCGCCTCCGCAGCAACACTACCAAGTGAGCAGCGGTGGAGGAAGGCGCCATGGGGCTGGGATTAGCAGGAGTGGTGCAGCACCAGGCCAGGATCAGGCTCCTCTCCAGCCACCTGCTGCTTCCAGCACTACTACATCCTTCGGGGGATGTCGAAACCGACAGTGGAGACAAAGAGGCATGTCACAAATGAAAGAACAGAAGAACTCTCCAGAAAAAGAACTAAATGAAATGGAAGCAAACAAACTACAAGATACAGCAAACTACTAGAGTTCAAAAGAATGGTTATAAGCATGCTCAAGGACCTTAATGAGAGCTTCAAGGGATCTTAGTGAGAATTTCAGGGATCTTAGTGAGAATTTCAAAGACATAAAAAAGGACCAGTCAGAAATTAAGCATACACTAACTGAAATAAAGAATAATTTACAGGGATTCAACAGTAGAATAGAGGATTCTGAGAATCAAATCAATGATTTGGAATATGAGGAAGCAAAAAACACCCAAGCAGAAGAGAAAAAAGAAACCAAAAATATGAAGATTGTGTAAGGAACCTCTGGTACAACTTCAAGCATATCAACATTCACATAATGGGGGTGCCAGAAGAAAAAGAGAAAGATCAAGAATTGAAAACCTATTTGAAGAAATAATGACAAAAACAAACTTCCCCTATCTATTGAATGAAATAGACTTACAAGTCCAGGAAGTGCAGAGAGTTCCAAACAAGAGGAACGCAAAGAGGCCCTCACCAAGACACATCATAATTAAAATGTCAAAGGTTAAAGACAAAAAGAGAATCTAAAAACAGCAAAAGAAAAGCAGTTAATTACGTACAAGGGAGCACCCATATGACTGTCAGCTTATTTCTCAATAGAAACTTAGCAGGCCAGAAGGGAATGGCAAGAAATATTCAAATTGATGAATAGCAAGGACTTACAACCAAGATTACTCTATCCAGAAAAGTTATCATTTAGAATTGAAGGTCAGGTAAAGTGCTTCATCATCACCAAACCAGTATTATATGAAATGCTGAAGATTCTTCTTTAAAAAGAGGAAGAAGAAAAAGGAGAAGCCAAAAAAAATATATATGAACAGTAAAGTGGCAATAAATACATATCTATCAACAATTGAATCTAAAAATCAAAATAAATAATCTAATGAACAAAATAAACTGGATGAATAAAATAGAACCAAAGACATGAAAACATGGAACAGACTGATGAATCTCAGTAGGAAAGGGGGGCACAAGATGAGATTAACCAAAGAACTTATATGCATATATACATTAGCTATGGACACAGACAATAGGGTGGTGAAGGCCTGGGGTAGGATGGGAACTGGGTGGAGGTGGCACTGGGGGGAAAAGGAGGATATTTTTAATACTCTCAACAATGACGATTTTAAAAATTAATGAATAAAATGTATTTTCAGTATTACACACTTATAAAATTAAGTAAGTAAATGATCAAAACCAAGGATTTGTTCAAAGAAAATTTTACATGTTATAATATCAGTATGTGGCACTCATAAATATTTAGGGTGTATATTTGAAAACCCTCACATCTCATATCGGTATAAAAGGCACACGTTATGTCCATGTTATGTCCATACACTATTGTTATGCTCACTAAGAAAGGAGGGGTAAGTGAAAGAAGAGTCAATCAGATTATTCTCTCGTGCATAGGAGCTGTGCCTTGTTTGGTATGTTCGCGGTAAACAGGCTGCCTGAGCTGTTAGTCCATGCTCAGAACCCCATCTCCTGGGTAGACCCCACACTTTTCCTTCTCTACAATCTGATTCAATAATGACTATCAATGGAGGAAACCTGGTTTTATGTTCATTTGGCCAAAATAAGTTCAAATATTTTGTATTGGTTGACAGAATTTTGTCCTAAAACATATGCTTTAGATTCTTTAAAACTTGTTTTATGTTTATACCAAAGGTCACACTCTGCAAGGTATATGTGTGACAGGTATACAGAGAGTGAGGTCTAAACACACTAAGAGGACACAGTGAGACAACATGGGATTTAACTAAAACACGAGTCATGGGTCACACTGTCAGTGTTGTAAGGTGTTTATTCTTGTTATTGTAATATATTTCCACGGGTTCTGTTTTCTAATTCTCTCACCCTGTTGTCTGACTGAACTGCTAGAAATGTTAAATTTAATGTAAATAACCCTAATTGGTTTTGCTTAGTGGTTAGAGCGTTGGCCTGCAGACTGAAGGATTGCAGGTTCAATTCAGGTCAAGGACAGTCTTGATCCCCAGCCCCAGGTCTGGGCATGTGCAGGAGGCAACCAATCGATATGTCTCTCTCACATGGATTTTTCTCTCTCTGTCTTTCCCCCTCCCTTCCACTCTCTCTAAAAATAAGTAAATGATATATACACACATATCCTATATAATAAAAGCCTACCATGCTAAGTGTCCACTCGTCTGGTCATCCATTCAACCAATAAAATATAATATGCTTAGTGATATGCTAAGGCCACTCAACTGCTTACTATGACATGCACTGACCACCAGGGGCCAGTCAACCAGTTGACCAGTTGCTATGACATGCACTGACCAGTTGACCAGTTGCTATGACGTGCACTAGGGGGCAGACGCTCTGACTGGTAGGTTAGCTTGCTGCTGGGGTCTGGCCAATTGGGACTGAGCAAGATGGGCCGGACATGCCCTGGAGCCCTTCTGCGGTCTCTCTCCAGCTGGCAAACCTCCTGTGTCCCTTCCCGGCCCCAATTGTACACCGGTGGGTTCCCTCAGCCTTGCCTGAGCACTCTCACAATACAGTACCCTTTGGGGGATGTCGGAGAGCCAGTTTCAGCCCGATCCCGCAGGCCAGGCTGAGGGACCCCACTGGTGCACAAATTCGTGAACTGGGCCTCAAGTTTTTAATATAATTACTCTACCTGCTGTATTAAGAAGGGACTGAAGTAAATCAATGGCAGAAACAAAAAGACCAATTATAGGAGGCTTTTATAATAATACTAGAGGCCCGGTGCACGAAATTCGTGCATGGGGGTGTGTGTCCCTCAGCCCAGCCTGCACCCTCTCCAATCTGGGACCCCTCGAGGGATGTCCGACTGCCCGTTTAGGCCCGATTGGGATCAAGCCTAAACGGGCAGTCCAACATCCCTCTCACAATCCAGGACTGCTGGCTCCCAACTGCTTGCCTGCTAGCCTGCCTGATTGCCCCTAACTGCTTCTGCCTGCCAGCCTGATCAACGCCTAACTGCTCCCCTTCTGGCCCGATTGCCCCTAACTGCCCTCCCCTGCCGACCTGGTCACCCCCAACTGCCCTCCCCTGAAGGCCTGGTCACCCCTAACTGCCCTTCCCTGCAGGCCTGGTTCCCCCCAAATGCCCTCCCCTGCAGGCCTGGGTCCCCCCCAACTGTTCTCCCCTACAGGCCTTTTCACCCACAACTGCCCTCCTCTGCCGGCCCAGTCACCCCTAACTGCCCTCCCCTGCTAGCCATCTTGTGGTGCCTATCTTGTGTCCACCTGGAGGTGGCCATTTTTAACCACATGGGTACAGCCATCTTGTGTGTTGGAGTGATGGTCAATTTGCATATTACCTCTTTATTATATAGGACAAGCAAGACAGGAAGGTGACTTGATCAGAGATGTAACAGTGGAAATGGTGACCAGTGATTAAATTTTGGATATATCTTAACTGTACAGACAAGAGAATATGATTACAGAGATGTGGGGAATTATCAGATGTGGGGAGAAAGAACTCTACGTGTCAAGGGTAACACCAAGGCTGATCAAAAGAATGCAGTTGCTATTTTTTGAGAAGGGGAAAGCTGAGAAAGAGGTTTTAGTGGGGGGGAAGATAAGGAGTTTAGTTTACTATATTACATTCTGAGAATAATAAATGACTTCTGCTCATCACCAAGTGAATGGACATCTAAAGCTATGATATTGGATAAAGTGACTGAGGGAGTAAATGTGAACAGAGAACTCCAAATGTTGGAGCATTCCCAATTTAAAGGTTGGAGAAGTAAGGAGTAATCAACAAAGGAGATTGGAAGTAGCAGCCAGGGATGAAGGAGGCAAAACAAAGAGAGTAATATCTGAAAGCCAAATAAAGAAAATATTCAATGCTGCTGCCAGGTCATGTAGGATGAGGACTGAGAAGTGACCAGCCTGGGGGACAGTAAGAAGGGCAATTCTGATGCAGTGTCAGGGTTTACAGAAACTGAATTTAGAAATTACAGACAACTCTTTCAGAGATTAGTTGTAACTGGAAAGATGGGAGAAAAAACTATATTATTTGTATGTTGATGGAAATGATTTAGTCAGTAGTGAAGGAAAAATTAAAGATACAGGAGAATGAAGTCAGAATTGTCCAAAGTTTTTGAGACTCACTAACTATGAAATATAATTCTCCATTAATAAACATATTTCAATATTTATCTGAAAGTCAGAATCACAGTATCTTAAGCATTAATAACATAAAAAGTAAAAATATATTTAACAGTTCCATAAATTAGTATAAATGTTGAACAAACAAATGAATAACATCTTTTTAGCAACTGCCTTGCCCAGCACTTTATTAGTTAGATGTATATTTTCTCTTGCCTTTATCTCAGATACTTGTTTAAGGTAAGTGGTATCTTCAAAAGTAAAGATTATATTTTTGTATTAAATATAAAGATTATATTTTAATATTCATCAATAGATCTGTATTGTGGTTGCTACATTACTAATTCATGAAGAACAAAATCTATTTTTATATTCATATAGATATTTGAAATGGATCATTAAGTACACATTTTGCTCATACACTTCCAACTCTAAAATCTGAACTATTAGCTGAATACTCAGTATGGGAAACAGGTTATCTTATGTAATCAACTTTGCTTGAATTATACAGATATAAGCCCAACTTCCAAAATATCGATCTACAAGCAATACATCATCCGGTAGAATAGCATGTATTTTGGAGAGTTTAAAAACTGAACTATTTTAAACTAATGGTTGCCAAAAAAACAAAAACAAACAAAAAACCAAAGTCAGACAGTAAATATTTTAGGCTTTGAGAGCGACAGATACTCTGTCGTATATTCTTCTTTATAATTTCCAGTTTTAAATGTGAAAACAATTCTTAACTTATGGGCCATATAAAAACACGCCTAAAACTAGATTTGTCCCATGGACTAGAAATTGTTGACTTCTGCTTTAAACACTTGGATACAAGATTAAACATGATTCAGATGAGCCCTATTTCAGGACTGAAGTTGGATATTTATTTCAAATGTTTTATATTCTGAGCAAGGAGATATGTAATATGTTTGTCCAAAAATAGGAACAAATATCTACTTGATATAGTATACCCAGCAATATGCCTGAATCTAAAAAAGCAATTTAGTGTTCTTTTACTGAAAACCATGGAATTGAATTCATAAAAAAAGACACTACCTCTGGTTACATAATCAATTCAATTGATGCACTTTTCAGGATTATCTCTTAAGTATTGTACCAGTGAGAGAAAGGGAAAGCATTATAACATTATAAAAAATAGGGACATTTTTATCCCCTATATTAAAAATATATACACAAAGGAGTTAGATCAAAAATATTTCAAGTCAGGAGAGGAAGAGCTGTTTTATTAAGTTCTTTTGTATTGTCAGATCCATTAAGACTCTGAAAAAGGCAATGGACTCTTTTTCCAGAAAAAAATATACATCCATACTTTAGCCTTAATTTCAGAGAGACTCAGGCTCCCTGAAGCTAATCCACAGCTCCTATGTGAAGATTCCATGAACTTAAAAATCACAAGCATTTCACTCCATCAGGTAATTTCACATAGGGTTTCTATAAAGATAAAAATATAAATAATTACATTATGACAAATAAAGTAAAGCTATACTTACAGATAATCTAAAAATCAAGGTAATAACCCATGCTCTTATGTATGATACATTTTGAGTAATTCAAAGCTTACACATGGTCAAACCTTAATAAAACTCTCTCCACACAACAGGTTGTGCTTTCTGCTGCAGTCTGGCCCATTTCTCACTGTGACCAGTATATGCCATATTTTTTTCTGCACTTGTTCTCATGTTGCCCTTGTCTATAGTGCTATTGCCACACCTACTCAAGTCTTACCTGTCCATCAAGACCCAAATTAAAGTATACTACCTCCATCATTTCTTCTTTGATATCATAGCCCATAATTTCTTTCCCCTGGTTTCCCTGATTTTTCAACACTATTCAATCAATTACTCTTATAATAATTTGTATTATATCACAATGTTTTTGTATGTTCTGAGTCTCCCAATTATAATGCAAGTAACAAAAGGCAGAACTATTTCTTTGCATCATCACCTTAGGCTATAACACTATTATAAATATTATAAATATGACATATTTCATATGTATTTGTTAACTAAATTAAATGGGTTCTGAAAGTACTGGTTTGATTTCACTATGTCAATGTACATTATTGGCAAAAATTTGGAAAAAATCCTCCATGAAACAAAACATTTAATTTAAAAACTGAACTATCTGGTGACAAAGCCAAAGATGGGTAAAATTTTATTAACTGAAAATCATGAATAAAATTGCTGAGTTTTTTTTTTTTTTATGGACATGATCTTTAGTTCAAATTTTATGGTCTAAATACAGTGCTGAATCATAACTGATTGGTGTAAACTGGGTAAACTGCTGAGTTGAGCTAGTGTTCTACTATGTTCTAGGAATTTCTTTTATTCAGTGCTATACCTATTATTTCTCTTCCCATAAAACTTCCCAAGGGCACCAACAGTCCCAGGCAGCATTGTAAAGCAGCAAAACTCCTTGTTCACAGTTCCAATTCCACCCCTTTGGTACCTTTTAAAGGAGGTGCTTTCATCCTAATCTCTGACACTCAGGGTCACCCTGTGGCACCCTGCCTTGGCTGTGCTCTGGCTGCAGGTTTTAACTCATTATTATATTTCTTTCCTTTTCCTTATAAAAATGTAATGAACATTTATTTTAGTCACTTTAGGTCTTGCCATGTAACTAGGTTAATCATTTCAAATAAAGCAAATGTAAGGTGTGGTTATTGTGCTAATTAAAGGAAAGACTACTAGTGTAATGATAGAAATGGACTAGTTCTAAAGTTTGAAGGTATATCATATACATTGGAAGGCAACTTTGCTTGCATATAAAGCTAGTGGTACTTCAGAGGAAGTATATTCAACAGGGTGGGGCATATGTAGATTTACAGTTGTGAGCATATGAAACACAGAATTTATTCTTGTATTATTTATTAACTAGAGGCTCAGTGCATGAAAATTTGTGCACTTGCGGGGGGGCAGTCCCTCAGCCTGGCCTGTGACCTCTCGCAAACCAGGAGCCCTCGAGGGATGTCCAACTGATGGCTTAGGCCCGCTCGACTGCAGGTCGATCGGGGGACGGCACCAGCCGCTGGTCGCCACTGCCCCCCTAATCACCATCCTCTCCCTCTGCCTGCTAGCACCCGCCTTCGCTGGCCTTGTGCCACCCACTTACCAGCCCCACCCCCTGCCGACCAGTCATTCTGCCATTCAGTCTATTTGCATATTAGGCTTTTATTATATAGGATTATTGAATTTCTATACAAAAAAATGTAAACATACTTTTGCCCCTTCCTGTGTGTACATGTGTATATAAAGAAAAAACAAAAGATGTGACGAAACCCTTCTTTCAAACATTTAGAAAAAGAGTATCTGGTGAAATTTAGAGGTGAAGAATAGACAAGATTTACAACTTTCCATATATAGAAGAGCTCTTTATTAGCACACTGTTATTAATGAATGTAAAGTCATGCATTTAATCAATAATTTTATTGTATAAAGCAGACCTGTATAATGATTCACAAGTACCTCAAATATATCATACTAGAGGCCCGGAGCACGAAATTCGTGCATGGGGGTAGGGGAGTCACCTCAGCCCAGCCTGCACCCTCTCCAATCCGGGATACCTCGGGGGATGTCTGACTGCCAGTTTAGACTTGATCACGAGGCCTAAACCGGCACTCGGACATCCCTCTCACAATCCGGGACCACTGGCTCCTAACTGCTCACCTGCCTGCCTGCCTGATTGCCCCTTAGTGCCCCCCGTTGCTGGCCTTGTTGCCCCTTACTGCCTCCCCTGCCAGCCTGGTTGCCCCTAACTGCCCACCCCTGCCGGCCTGGTTGCCCCCAACTACCCCCTGCCAGCCTGGTCACCCCCAACTGCCTTCACGCCAGTTTGGTTGCCCCCAACTACCCCCCCCAACAGCCTGGTTGCTCCCAACTGTCCCCCAGCTGGCCTGGCCACCCCACGCAGTCTGCTGTTTGGTCATCCATCCGGTTGTTTTGGTTGTGATGGCCCCTGGCTTTTTATATATTAGGGTATTGAATCAATTATCCTCCTCTATCACTAAAATTCAAACAATAAGCCATTCCTCTTCAGTGTTTGGACTTAATAAAGGGAACCCCATGCAATTCTGCCCAGTCAGAAATCTGTTGAGTTATCCTGGCTATTTTTGTATTCTTCATCCCCTCAGCTAATTAATCCCATGTCCTATAAATTCTAACTCATAAATCTCCCTCTAATATGCCCACTTCTCTTCATCCTTACTATCACCACACTCGCTCAAACCCCATTATCACTCTCCCAGATGTACTCTGAGGCTTAACCGATTTCACATCAGATGTGGCAATCTCAGAAAAATACACATCACATGGTACATTCAAATGACAGAACATTATACAACCATGAGAATGATCAGCAACCACACTTGATAATATGGATGAATCTTATAATCATGTTATGGTCTGGCTTCTTTCACTCAAATGAGCATATACTGGATGATCCCATTTACATAAAATACAACATAGAGCAATAGCATCTATGCAGTAAGAAGTTAGGCAAGAGTTCTCCTTAGAGGGTGTGGGCAAGACTGACTGGAAGGAAAGATAACAGGAAACTTTTGGGAAGTCAATAACGTTCTGTTTCTTCATCTAGGTGATGGTCATACAGGTGTATTCAGTTTGTGAAAATTCACAGACCTATATACTTACAATATGCTCACTTTTTTAGATGTACATATATTAGGCTTTAATAAAACATTTTAGAAAAAATATTATGTTCATGTCTTCTATTGCTCTTAAGCTAAAGGTCAAAGATCAAATATCTATCCTAATATATAAAAAGCTAGGGGCCATCATGACTGAAACAACCAGACGACCAAACAGCAGGCTGCGTGGGGCGACAAGGCCAGCAGGGGTTTACTGAGGAATGATCAAATGACTGAACGGCAGGCTGCATGGGCAACCAGGCCGGCAGAGGGGACAGTTGGGGGTGACCAGGCCGGCGGGGGCGGGGGGAGGCAGTTGGGAGAGACCAAGTTGGCAGGGAAGAAGTTGGGGGTGACTAGGCCAGCAGGGGGGGCAGTTAGGGGCGATCGGGCAGGCAGGTGAGTAGTTAGGAGCCAGAGGTCCCAGATTGTGAGAGGGATGTCCGACTGCCAGTTTAGGCCTTGGGATCAGGCCTAAACCAGCAGTCGGACATCCCCCGAGGGATCACGGATCAGAGAGGGTGCAGGCTGGGCTGAGGGGACACCCGTGCACAAATTTCATGCACCGGGCCTCTAGTCTATATATATAAAAGCCTAAGCAACCAAACAACCGAACAACCGGTCAACTGGTTGCTATGACACACACTGACCACCAGGGGGCAGATGCTAAATGCAGGAGCTGCCCCCTGGTGGTAAGTGTGCTCCTACAGCCAAACTCCCGCATCCAGTCAACCTCCTGTGGTCTCTCCCCCCGGCCGACCCCCCCAATCGGCCCCGATCACTGGTCAGGCTGAGGGATCCTACCTGTGCACGAATTCATGCACTGGGCCTCTAATCTAATAATAACTTAAAAATATTTTACCATGCAGTCTTATCTTTCCATCTCTCCATAGTTTCTTATCTTGAATATGTCTTTCTTCCTTCAGAGCTCTCATATATGCTTATTCTGACTTCCCATTTTGACTAACTCTTAATAATGCCTCAGGGTCAGTTTAAAATTCAGTTTTGCAAGGAAGTCATCTCTTCCCTTTCCCCAGATTAGGTTAGCAATGCTCTCTGTCTTCCCTTTGCACTGCTCCATCACACATCGTTAATATACTATAAATTCTTTACCACTCCATTTGTATAATTCTCTATATATTTGATGGCTGATTGAATAAATTTATTTCCCATACTAGAACATGGCAGGTAGTTGTGGCAAAGTTTCAAAGTCTATGTACTGCAATACAAGCAGTGAAATTGCTAAAAAAATTTTTTGATACATGAGGCTTAAATGAAATAAAGAGTTAAATTGTTTATACACAGAAAAATAGAAGCCATCCATGCATGTAGGCACACAGAGATAAGTCACTTTTAATAGTTCTTATTTGAAAAGTTCTGTTTTAAATAATCTATATATATAAAAACCTAAGCGACCGAATGACCGAACGACTGTCACTATGACGTGCACTGACCACCAGGGGGAAGACGCTCAATGCAGGAGCTGCCCCCTGGTGGTCAGTGGGCGCCCACAGCAGGAGAGCTGCTCAGCTAACTGACAGGCACCAGATGCAGGGCTCACAGCTGGCCGCCGCAGCCTAGAGACTGCAGTAGAGCAGTAGCGAGCCTACCAAGCGGTGGCGGCGGCAGGTACAGCAGGGCTGGGATGAGCAGTAGTGGCAGGCAGGAGCAGCAGGTGGAGTTGGACTGCCGGTTTCAGCCCAATCCCCGCAGGCTACGCCAAGGGACCCCACTGGTGCACAAATCCATGCACTGGACCTCTAGTTCTGAAATAAAATTGATTACAAATTTCAATGTCTCTATATTCAGATGCTTGATTATTTTTAATCTTCCATGAAAACCACGGCAATGATTTAGTAAATTGACTGAGTAGGTCAACTGTTACCGTGTGCGAACAGAACATTTAACATCTAACTCAACTTAAAAATATGTAAATGTTCTAAGAAGAATTTAAGCTTTTAAAATAATTTGCTGAACTAATAGTAAAGTAAGTTTTTGTTAAAACTCAACCCCAGAAAGTAACCCAGGGATTTACTGAGTGGTGTCCACAGACTGTTCTTTCTGGATAGAAAACAAAATCTGGCTTATTTAAAAGGCAGAAGAGCATGTGATAATCAACTTGAGTGATAATGTCCAAAGGAGAGAGAAGAAACAAAACTGTAATCTCTTTTAGAAACCAATGCCATTTTCTATAATGAGCTTTATAGACTACACATTTTAGAATTTTTAAGAATAATTAAATTTAAATTAAAAATATAGATAGTACCCTAATTTGTCTCATTTGTTCTATTCCTTTTTGGAAACAATTGTTTTTGTATTATTTCTCAAATTTACTTATATTCTAACATTCATGGTATAAATTCATTAAATTTTGAATTAGGCAGACTTCACTGGCAAGTACCAGGAAAAGGAAAAAATATTTATTTTATTTTGATAAAGAAATTATTAGTTTCCTTAATTGCAGAATTTGCTTATTTACATTTCTAAAGTATTACTGTAATACTGAAACATATACAATCTACTGTAGAATTTCTTTAACAAGGGCTCAGGACCAGAAGGTGTCCCAATAATATTCAGTGTAATCTTTATTAATAGGCAATTAATTGCTTTTCAAACACTGAAAATAACAAAAATAACATTCACCTATTTCCTTGGGTTTTAGTAATTTTTTGGAGGTAGTATTTTAAAAAGAGAAAAATAGATAATTCTTCTTTTTAATCCATCTATAAGAATTTATCACAGGGGTCATTATTTTAAGTACCATCTTGCAAAGGGTAGAACAGAAGAAACTATAAACAAATGAACTGCTTCCATTTAGGCTGGTATTCTCAAGTTTAATTAATTCAAGTTAAAACCTTTTCCTTCTAAGATTATGTAGAATGCTTTTTAGAAATAAACTTTACTATTTGTAAGTATTACATTTCAAATGAATGAAGGTAGGTAACTTACATTCTGTGAAACTCAGTTTCTTTGTCCAAAAATTAATATTAGACTAGGTCAGTGGTAGTTCCTCAACTCCTTTGTTATAAAACCCTTCAAGAATATAATGAAAATTATGGGTACTCTTTTCAGCAAAAACATATATACGTACAAAATTTGATTATAATTTCAGGGGATTTGCAGACCCTCTGAAGCTCATCCAAATGATCACTGGGAGAAAAAAAAGCTAGAGTATATTTTAAGTACTTTGTAGCTTTAAATTTTGGTTTAATAAATAAGTTTAAAACCTTTAAACAAAAGGAAGTCAGTTTTGAGAATAAAAGTGAACACCCAAACAATCTGTTAATTTACTCATTTCTGTTATAGATATTAGCTTGGAAAAGCTGAACACCTTATTTATATATAGACTAGAGGCCCGGTGGGGTCCCTCAGCTTGGCCTGCGCCCTCTCGTACTCCGGGACCTCTCAGGGGATGTCGGACTGCTGATTTTGGCCCGATCCCCTGGCCTGTGGGAATCGGGCCAAAACTGGCATTCCGACATCCTCCGAGGTATGTAGTAGTGTGAAAAGTGGAAGGTGGCAGGGGAGGAGCCTGAGCCCGGGCCAGGAGCCACACTGCTCCCATTCATCCTGGCCCGCTGCACCTGCCACTGCCACTGGGTAGCACTGATGCAGAGGAAGGAGAGGCTCGCACTGCTGCTGCTGCTGCGCTCACCAGCCGTGAGCCTGGCATCTGGCACCTGTCGGTCAGCTGAGCGGTGCTCCTGCTGTGGGAGTGCACTGACCACCAGGGGGCAGCTCCTGAGTTGAGCGTCTACCCTCTGGTGGTCAGTGCACATCATAGGGATCGGTCGATTGGTCACTTAAGCTTTTATATATATACTCGTGGCCCAGTGCACAAAATTCATGCACATTACAAGAAAATTAGAGAAATATTTTAATATTGCTATTTGCCCTTTCTCTACAATAGAAGTGTCAGAGATGAAAGAAAATTAGTAAAATGTATATGAAAATCTCCCTCGTGTCAGAATCTGGGGCATGCCGCAGGACCCAGAGTCAAGTCCCTGCCCACTCATGCGTGCCTCGAAACTGCGCGAGACCCAGACCCAGCCGGCCTACTCCTATTGGGCGAGATCCAGACCTGGCCAGCCCCACCCCCATCAAATCCCACCAGGTGGGGGGTGCAGCCTCAGGTCCCCTGGCCTGGTGCTGGGTGGGGGGCACAACCTCAGGTCTCCTGGCCCAGAACCGGGCAGGAGCACAGCTTCAGGTCCCCTGTCAAGCCCCACTGGGTGGGGGGGCACAGCCTCAGGTCCCCCGTCAAGCCCTCCTGGGCAGGGGATGCAGCCCCAGGTCCCCTGGTGCACCCTCAGGTCCCCCGGCCTGGCACCAGGGTGGGGGGCACGGCCTGAAGTCCCCCGGCCAGGCGCCGGGGCGGGGGTGCACCTTAAGGTCCCCTGTCAAACCCTGCCAGGTGGGGGGTGCGGCCTGAGGTCTCACTGGGCAGGGAGCGCGGCCTGAGGTCCCCCAGCCCGGGCCAGGGTGGAGGGTCCGCCTTGAGGTTCCCCGTCAAACCCCGCTGGGCAGAGGGCGTGGCCTGAGCTCCCCCTTCAATCCCTGCCGGGCAGGGGGCACAGCCTCACGTCCCCTGTCAAGCCCTTCTGGGCAGGGGATGCAGCCCCAGGTCCCCTGGCGCACCCTCAGGTCCCCCTGCCCAATGCCAGGGTGGGGTGCGCGGCCTGAGTTCCCCTGGCCCACCGTGGGGGTAGGGGGCATGGCCTGAGGTCTCCCGGGCCTGATGCCAGGGTAGGGGGCGTGGCCTGAGGCCCCCTCAAGCCCCACTGGGAGAGGGTGCAGCCTGAGGTCCCCCATCAAGCCCCGCTGCGGGGGATGCAGCCAGGTCCCCCTGCCTCGGCCCGGCACCACGCAGCCTCAGATCCCTGCTGACCGCTCGTTATGGGAACCCCGCCTCCATTGTGGGCACAGCCATCTTATGTTACAGGAACCCCGCCTCCACTGTGGCGCAGCCATCTTGTGATGGTGTGAGGGCTAATTTGCATATTACCTCTTTATTATATAGGAGGATAGATGTAGGTGATAATTTGACAAAGTAATTCATATCTTAGACATTAGAAGTTAGGCAAATTAAGATTCTGACATAAACCTAAGTTATTTATAGACATGAAATACGTGATATTCACAGCTTACAAATGACAATAATTTGTCTCATCCCAATTCCACCACCACCAAGTTAACTTCCTTCTTAGAGTGAGGAAGAAAAAAAACTATGTAATGTAGACTATATTTGAGAATTTTAAGGTGACTGTTTTGGAGAAAGGGAAATACTTTCAGATTCATAAATTTCTTATTTAACAATAATTGTTGGGTTACTGACAAAAAAATAAAAACTTACCTATAATTCTTGTTCTCTGAAGGAAATGCAGTAATTATAAACATATCCACACTCTTGGGTACATTCTCCTAAGCATGAATGGATTTGGAATGCGCCATGGCTTAAACTGCACTGCTAAACTGTAAAACCACACTGGCAGCTGGATCTACCTACCCTATTTGGTAATGAAGCAGAGTTGTCACCTGTAGTCGTCCATCTGGTAAAGGCAGTGTTTTCCCTGAGAGGAAGTGTGGAATTGGTGTAATTGCTGTCCAGGGAGAACATGCATTATAAATGGTCTCTTCTCTAAAGCTTAAGGGTGATAGAACCACTACTAAACAAGTTGTTACATGCTTCAAAAATGGTACTAAAATTTGAACATTAAAAAATGTTTAAGAAGAATGGAAAGCTGTTTCTCTGTGAAAGAGTCCTTAGGAGGAATTAGAGACACTGGTATAAGAACTGGCAGGTTGCCTACTGGATTGGGATCCACTGGTCAACACCAGAGCAGAGAATTATAGGTACTTAAATATTTATAAAGTAAGCCTTACCCTGTCATTCAGCAACTTAATATTTTGTGTTAATGCTTGCCAACTTGAAAATTATGTGATAGCGGCAGTGGTAAACAATGGCAGGAAAATAACTTGAAATAGCCAGGATCTTGAAAACTGCTATGATTACCACCAAGGGTGAATTGATTTTCATAAGATGTGATATTAGTAATGTGCTACTAGACAATTTATATTTTATAAACTCAAGTAACTAATCATGTAATTTATAAAATTTCATAAGCTATACAGCTTAATGTAATAATTTAGATTTAAAATGTTTAAATATGTAAGAATTGAGTCCCTGTTTTGTAAGCCCCTTCTTCTGTCTTAAACATCTTAGAGATTTAGGAAGAAATGGGCCACAGTTTCTGGTTTGCATATTGATTTTCAGAGGGTTATCAAAATTCTCCTCATTGAAAGAGATTTTTATCTTCTAGTGGTACAAGTTTCCATGGTAGGATTAGCAGATAAAATACAAGACAATCAATTAAGTTTGCATTTAATGATTGTTATATTTATGTTCCAAATACAGCATGAAACATGACTACACTAAACTATTATTTGTTATTTAACTGAAATTCAAATTAAACTGGCATCCTGTCTTTTTGTTGCTGTTTTTTGCTATATCTGGACACTCTAAACCAGGGAGTTCATAGGGATACCCAACAGACTTTACATTGGATGATGCTAAAATGGGAGCTTCACTATTGGTTTATATGTGCACTGTCTAATAAGATAGTTACTAGCTAAATGCGGCTATGAGTACTTAAAATGTGGCTAGTTAGTCCAATATGAAATGCTCTCTCAGTGTAAAATATACCCCAGACTTTGAATACTTAGTGTGAAAAAAGTAAAACATTTCATAAATTTTTATACTGATTATATGTTGAAATAATATTTAGATATAATAGGTTATATAAAATTAAACTTAATTTTGCCTGTTCTTTTTACTTTTTAATGTGGCGACAACGGGACATTAAAATTACATATGTGGCTTGCATTATATTTTTACTGGACAAGTGCAGGTCTACATGGCTATAAGGAGAGGGTTGGACTAGAATTCCCTGTTGTTCTTTCTCTAAAAAATCAATATTGGTAAACATAGGGCTGCCTCTCTCACCTTCCTCTAGCTATTAAGAGTAGGTAGGTAACATGAGCACACCAACGAAACTAAATTTCTAGTAGGGACTGTTTCCATGGATTAGCTATGATCCTTTAAAAATAAATAAGCACTAGTATGTATTTGTGTATATAATTAAGTATGTCTAGGTATATATATATTTTTAAATCTCCCAGATACTAGTTCCAATAGAAGAATCCTTCAGTACCATTGTGTTGGGTTTTCACTCCTATATATCATCAAAATCATAGAACTTTATTTTGTTGCCTACTATGAGTTGAGGTGATATAAATTATCAATAAGAACTGTTGAGAAAATATATAACTTTTGATACTCTAGGTCCCAGTGGTCCCCATTTTATATATTCATGCTACATTACAGATTTGAAATTACAATATGACTTTCAGAATGGTGAAAGAAATTTTCCTTTTTACAAAATATGTTGCCAATACTATCCTAAGACAAAGCTCATTTTTAAAAGGGGCAGGATTTTTAGAATAAAAAAATTCAAGTTATAATAAAGCTTTAGTTTAGGTAAGAAATAATAATCTGTTTAGTTATTCTTATATCCCTCCCTAACATTTTCAGTAGGTTTGGCTTTTTATTCAAATTTTTTTCTCACATGGCTGAAAGAGCAAAGGCACTTATCCATTCTGTTTCATGCTATTGTAAAGATAAAAAATATTTCATATGCTCTCACAAATAAAAATTCAAAAATTAGAGAAATTATTTTAAATATCCAGTAATCTTCATTTCTTCAGTACTATAACTTGTATTATCTCTACTTTGAAAATCTAAATCTTTTAAAGTTGCCTACAGTTAGAATAAGCAAGACTAGTCTAACTCCCCAACTATTAATATTCAAAAAAGTAAATTGGTTCTCAAGGTCTTTTAAAAAAATGTATTTTTTCTCTTTCTAAGAGTAAGCACAAAGTTTTTAACCTCCTTAATACCTTCTATTATACAAATATTGGAAGAATAACTGTTTGAAAAGATAATAAAATTTATCATTAACAAAGATAGGGCTGCCAGACAAAAATCAGCAGATTTCTCCCAAATTTTATTTTTCATTAGAATTTCACATCTTGTAGAACTAAAGTTTCCAATATTACTTGGAAGGACTTAATTTCTTCATCAGCACTTTAAGACCAAATGACAATTTAAGTTAGAATTGGTCACTTTGAGAGGTGTCAATAAATTGTGCAAAAGGACAATAAGGTTTTCTGATGTTAGAGTTTAATAGTAAAGCTGAGACATTAATTTATACTTCACTAGTAGCCCATTGTGTGATATCACGCTCAGTAGGCCATCCGCGGCTTCTGCGGAAGCCAGCGGGAACCGCAGTGCGCTGCTTCCACGGGAGCCGGAGGAGATCCCTGCCAATTCCGTGGGAGGTGGGAGGGACCCACACTGCTTCTGTGGGAGGCAAGCTCACCATCTCCTCTCTGGGCCTGTGCTTGCCCGCGGAAGCTGCGGGCTGGCACCCCTGTCCCTGTCTGTGTCCGCTCCGGCTCCAGGAGACTGGCCTGAGCCAGGTGTGGTGACTAAGCAAGCATTCCGCCAGGCTGCTCACACTGCCCGCTCTCAGCAGCCAACCCCCCAGGACTGGGGGACTCCTGCAGGGCTCAGAGGACTGGGCGCCGCCATCTTTGTGACAGAGTGACAGTTAATTTGCATATTACCCTTTTATTAGATAGGGTTAGGTTTCCTTGTGGAATCAATGTATATATTCATTTCCTAAAGACAGGAAAAAGTTGTAAGGAAAAAAGCTGCTGATTTTAAGTGATTTTTTTTCAATTAGGATCTGGCATAAGAAATTTTATGATCATATACCTACTAGAGGTTTAAGGCCTTTGTTTCTGAAGCTTAATACAGATTAAAAATGATTTGAGGGACTTACTTTGAAGTAAAGGTAAGAGACAACTTCAAAAAGAACATGAAAAGCAATTCTTCAAAGCTAGTTATATAATTTAAACTATTAAGTCACCAGACTGCTTAAATGATGTCACTGTTTCAAAATTCTTGAATGCAAATTTCAAAATATCTAAGAGAGTTCTTGATGAGGAGTCAACCACAGCATTCACTAAATTTATTTAAGATGCACACTAAACTAAAAGACAAGTATTACTATAATTGGATTAAAAAAAATCCATACATTTCAATGAAAACCATCTCTTGATAGATGTATGTGATGTCCTGCCTACAAGTGGCTGCCTAGGCCCCCTTCTGTGAGAAAGTCTGATGGTCTCAATCCCTCCATGGAGCATTCCAAAACCAGTCCTACTTTAGGAGCTTGGGCCCATGAGTGTGCATTCACTACATAGCGCTTACCTTTAGAGAACAAGGTGGTTGACACAAACTGATCAAGTTCTCACACCCCACACCTCCAAGAACACTGAAAAAGATCTGCAGATCTTTCTTGGTGCAGGAGGAACCTCTTTTTAATCTTCTTGAGGTGGAAGTTTAAGATTTTCCTAAAGAAGGAAAGAAGAGTAAACAATTATACTGAGATTATACCATTTGGTTCAAATTTATCCATATTACAGAAAGTAGGCTCTGAAGAAAATAAATTAGGTAAAATCGTAAGTATTTTAAAAATCACATTCTCTTCTTTCAAAGAAAAAGTTATCTTCCTTAATAATACTGTATGCTTCAAATATTACTTCTTAAACCCCAAATCTAAAGTGACTAGTTCAACTTCTACCTGAGCACTGAACTATCATTTGGGAAGTTGAGAAAAATATGGACAAATTTTGGGTTGCCAAATTATCACAGTTGTAAATTCCATTTAAAAAATTAGCAAAGCTAAATAACCTTATTAAAAAGCAAAGAGTTAAACAGAGCTAGAAGAAATGTTGTCCTCTCTATATATCCCTAAATTTTCAAATACTCCAATAACATGCATTTCTTGACAAAAATAGCCCTTTAAGTTGTGTTAAATGTCATAGAATCATATATGAAGTAACCTACTAGAATGTAAGCTCCCAGAGGAAATGAATTTTTTTTTAAATAATTATTTACAGAGCCTCAACTAGTTACTGGAACATAGTAAGCAATAAAAAAACTGTGATAAATAGAAATAATATTAAGCAATTAGTTAATATTCTCTAGGTTGAAATGTGAATAAAATAAAACAATTAGCCCTGGCCAGGTAGCTCATACACCAAGTTTATGGGTTCAATCCCGGGTCTGGGCACATAAAAGAATAAATCGATGAATGCATAAATAAGTGGAACAGCAAACAATGTTTCTCTCTCTCTCTCTCTCTCAAAATCTATTAAAAATATAAATTAAAAAAAATTAGCCTACAAATGTTCTGAGAAATTTGAAAGTATTATATAAAATAATAGTAACAATATCAAATTTTAATCACTTATTGAATAATTTAATAATCTTTTTGACATGCTATATCATAAAATATTTGAGAAAATGCTATACAAATATTATAATCCAAACTTCAGAAAAGAAATGGAATACTTTAAGATCAAGAAATCATACACTCTACCTTAAAAATACATTATCAAATATCAAATATAAGAATAAGAATATTAAGATAGATAAAATGTAACATACCTTAATATTTTAGTATTAAATAATTTTCATCTTTTGAAAAGTAGGTCTACATAAGTCAAGTGATAATATGGTTATCTATATCTATAATTCTGTCTAAATAAATCATTACCATAATATTAAACTGAAATCAGAAGATATGATTTCATCAGTATGATTTTCATATTTACTTTAAGTAAATATATACATTTTTTTCAATCTTAAAAAACAAAATTTAACAAGAAATGCTGAATATTCATTTATTTTTCTGTAACTTATAGATTACTAGAGGCCCGGTGCATGAAATTCGTGCACGGGTGGGTGGGGGGGGGGTTGTCCATCAGCCCAGCCTGCACCCTCTCCAATCTGGGACCCCTCAAGGGATGTCCGACTGCCCGTTTAGGCCCGATCCCATCTGGGATCGGGCCTAAACGGGCAGTCGGACATCCCTCTCACAATCGAGGACTGCTGGCTCCCAACTGCTCACCTGCCTGCCTTCCTAACTGCCCCTAACTGCTTCTGCCTGCCAGCCTGATCACCCCCTAACCACTCCCCTGCCAGCCTGATTGATGCCTAACTCCTCCCCTGCCAGCCTGTTTGCCCCTAACTGCCCTCCCCTGCAGGCCTGGTCCCCCCCAACTGCTCTCCCCTGCAGGCCTGGGTACCCCCCAATTGCCCTTCCCTGCAGGCCCGGTCGCCCCCAACTTCCCTCCTCTGCCGGCCTGGTCACCCCTAACTGTTCTCCCCTGCAGGCTTGATCGCCCCCAACTGCCCTCCCTTGCAGGCCTGGTCCCTCCTAACTGCCATCCCCTGTAGGCCTGGTCCCTCCCAATTGCCCTTCCCTACAGGCCACCTTGTGGTGGCCATCTTGTGTCCACATGGGGGCAGCCATCTTTGACCACATGGGGGAGCCATCTTGTGTGTTGGAGTGATGGTCAATTTGCATATTACTCTTTTATTAGATAGGATTACTAAAAACAGATTAATTTCCTCCAACTGTTTCCCAACTCTTTCCAAATTTGTTAAATTAGGGAGAAAAAGAATAAACACTGAAATTAGAAACAGATAAAACAATAATACTGATAAAGGACTGAGTATGTATGTATATTTTAATAAAAATGTAAGGCCACTAGAATCAGAACTATTACAGAGTACTTGATTGCATTTGACCTTAAATTCCACAAAGTAGAATCATTCCTCAAAAAAACCCTGAACACTGGGTGTACAGAACATTTCATTTCAGGATATAAAAACTATGTAATGTAGAGCCAAAACCACAATAAGGAAACAGGTAGTAAATGTAGAACTTATGCTTACCTTGTATCATTAAAATAATGCTTTAGCTGACACATTATGACTTAATTACAGTAGCAAAAAACTGTCCACATGTCACAAATAATTCAATTTAATATTTTGTATCAGGGAATCCAGCTTAACATGTGATAAAGGATATTTTAAAACAAAACTTTAGAAGCTCACTTAATTTAAAATAATTTTCCTATTTGGGACATTTTGCAAACCTTTAAACTAACTTTGGGGGTGACGGATGAAAATAGTTCCAAAGAACTAAATGCAACAATATGCCAAAGGAGATGAAAAAGGGTAAAGAAAAATAAAAAATTGGAAATTTTGCTGAAAGGAAAAGATTCCACTAGTGGTTAAATCTCCTAGGCCCAGGAGGGTGAAAAAGGAAACAACTTCCCCAAGGTAGAGGCAATGACTAGGAACTCCTTTAAAATTCTTACTCACAGTGGTGGATAATGAATCTTTTGTATCATTTCCACTAGCAGGAGGGCTGAAGTCTAAATTTAGCACATTCAGAGATTTAGTGTTCAATTTTTAATCTCACTTGCAAGTATAGATTATTAAGCTATACTAACAACTAATTTAAGTCAAAACTGCCCTGAATAATCTATTTTCTCCTTTTCATCTTGATCAATGTTTCTAATACTATCTGTAAGTGAAGGACTGTTTTTATTTCCAGTGTGGACACATGCTCACAGACTACTGCTCATACTACATAGAACTCTCTCAGCAGTTTTTTAATAATACCAGTCTCTCCTTAGTGAGATAAGATAGGTGACATGCATGGATGACATAGAAATATCACTTTGCTATAAAAATACATAAGTTTGTAAACAAGTATTGAAACTGAGTAAGCATTATTCATGGACTGATATACCCAGCACTAGTCTGCTGTCCATACTTTATGAAATTCTAATCTAGGTCACAAGAGTAGGATCTTATGAAATTGTTCCATACACTTCTCGGCTGAATCCAACCTCGTTTTAATTCATTTGTCCTTGCAAATTATTGACTAATAAATTATCAATGACTTGTTCCAGTATATTGCTTTCATCAGTTATTTCTGCAGCACTATACAATAGAACTTTTTATAGTAGAAATATTCAGAGCAGACTCTGTGAAAAGAATGAACATTAGCCATGTGTGGCTGTTGAGCACTTGAAATGTGGCTAGTATGACTGTACTAAGAAAAAAAAAATTTAATATGTGTGTATGGAAGAATCATAATATGATGCTTAGATCATAAAATGAGGCTCAAAGAGATGATTGCACCAGGTAGTTTTTTATACTTTTTACACAAAGAAACATCTTTACCTTGGTAAGTTCCATTAATGCTTTCAATACCTAAGAAATTGACAGGACAAAAGAAAGTTAGTGCTCATTAGAAAGGAATCTAAACAAGGTTTGGGTATCATTAGCCAGGAATCTAAAGAGTTTGGACTTGGGTGGTAAATTAGTAAAGGTGTTAATAAGGCTTGTTTACACAAACTTTCCACTCTTGATTCTTTTAACTCTTGTGATAATGTTTTCTCTTAGCCCTCTGAGGAACTAAATTAAAACTTTTATTTAATTTAAATTTAAATTTAAATTGCCATATTCAACTAGTGGCCACCATATTGAACAGTGCAGTGCTGGAGCACGGCATTATTTTCACTTGATCTTTTTTTGTTGTTGTTTTTTTAATTTCATTTTATTATTTTCATTGTTGGGAGTACTATAGCTGTGCTCCCCCTCCCTTTCTTTCCTCCCCCTAGTCCCACAGCACTGAGTTCCTGCACTGCCCCAGGCCTTAACCACCCTATTGTCTGTTTTCATGGGCAATGCATATAATTTCTTTGGTTAATCTCTTCCCCTGCATCCCCCACCCCTTTCTCTCTGAGATTCAACTGTTTGTTCCAGGTTTCCATCTGATCTTGTTAAATAACATTTTTACAAAATCACCCATTCCCTTCAATATTAACACAAGTATTTTAATTGTATCATTTTTATATGTACATATAGGTATTTACATGCTTGTAGTCATGACATACAAATTTACTAATTATATTTTCCACTTAAACTCAATATTTCTCCATATTTTTAAAACTGCACTGTTCAATACTGTGGGCACTAGACCCATGTATTTAAATTTTTAAAAAACATGTATATTTTTATTGATTTCAGAGAGGAAGGAAGAGGGAGAGAGAGAGAGATAGAAACATCAATGATGAGAAAACCATCAATAGGCTGCCTCCTGCCACTGGGGATCAAGCCCACAACCCAGGTATGTACCTTTGACCGGAATCGAAACCGGGACCCTTCAGTCCACAGGCTGATGCTCCATCCACTGAGCCAAACAAAACCAGCCAGGGCCCCCATGTATTTAAATTTAAATAATGTTAAATAAAATTAAAAATTAAGTTCCTCAGTTGCCCTAGCGCCTAGCCACATTTCAAGTACTCAGGCTACCACCATTGGACAGTGTAAATTACAGAATATTTCCATCAATACAGAAAGTTCTATTGGACAATTGTTCTGGAGTCTTCAAGAATAATCATTTAAGACAATATATTTTACATTAATGTCTATATTAGTCTCTAAATTGAGCATTTTTCTACATATATGATTTATAATTGGCAAAATATTTATACCTAAATTCCTGCAAGTGAAATATCTGAACATTACTGGGCCTCTCATCACATATTCCTGTATTTCTTCCCAAAAGTTTGGTATCACTTCTTACCTTGACAATATTAGATTTCTTTTTGAAAAATTTGGCTCCTTTAAAAGAATGAAAAAACTGTTTCTCAAAGTCATTTTTATTTTGTAACTTGTAAGTACATAATTAAATGTTTTTCCTCATACTTTTTCATTATTCATATTTATTTTCAAATCTTAACTGTCATATTTTTCTTATTTATATATTAGGATCTTGATTCTAAATTTGCATATTCTGCAATAATATAAATTGTTATAGCTAGTACCATTTTCTTTGTAATATTTGATGAGGATATGTTCCACAACTTTCTATAATCCTTTTAATTATAATATGTTAGCCCAATAAAATTTTTTAACATTCAAGTACATCTTTACCTTGGTGAGTTCTACTAATACTTCAAATATGAAATGAAAAAGTATTTTCTATGCTACTTAAAAAAAAAATTCCTATGGCTATATAAAGAGGAAGGAAAACATTTATTCGTCCAGTCTTGCAGTTATACCACTAAATGCTACTACCTAATACTACTGAATGAATATCCTGTAAGTGGCCTATCCTTTAGAAAATAATATTTTATCATATATTAAGGTATTATATATAGATGGGACTAATTTTGGGTTCCTCATAATGCTCCAGTAAGCTATGTTTTATAAGATGGACAAAAATATTTCTTTTCAGACTTTCCATTAAGAAGGCAACTGTAATAATTTAGGAAAGTGTTGAATTTCAGAAAAAGAGCATGGATATGGACAGTAATGTTTTACTCAAAAAGGAAGAAAAACATGTGCTGATTTTATCACCTACTCAGAGTCTTTGAACTCATATAATGCTAAATAAATTTCTGAAATTACTAAAAAGGTTGATTTCACATCTGTATTTGATGTTGGCAGAAATCAGGGTGGCATGCAAGCAAAGGCAAAAGGAATTTGCATAAGTCACAGGAGGACAAAGGGCCTTTCTCTTGACACTGACTAAGAAGTCAGTGGTTCAAGAAAAATTTGTATTTAAATATCTGCGGGTAGAAATTTCCCACAGAGTACCTGGATTATACATCTATTTCTGTATCATTACCACTGTTTAGACACTGTTGCTTCAAAATGTGCCCTGGCTTGGTAGCTCAACTGGTTGGAGTGTCCCTTGCACCAAAAAGGTTGCGGATTCAATTCCCACTAAAGGCACATACATAGGTTGAAGATTCGATCCCTGGTTGGGGCAAGTACAGGAGGCAACCGATCGATATTTCTCTTTCCCTCTCTCTTCCCCTTCCTCTCTCTCTAAAAATCAATAAAAGTATATCCTTAGATGAGAATTAGAAAATGTTTCTGATGTGTAGTAAGGTGAGACTTACCCTCATTGTAGAATCCCTATAAAATAAATCACTAGAAATTTTGAAATTTAGAAGTAAACCTAAATGTCCATAAATTACTTATAGTCAATTAACTTGCCAATATTCTCATGATTCAGAAACAGTGTATCTCCATTTATTTGAATCTTAAAAAATGTTTTCCAATATGTTAATTTTTTTCCCCCCAAAGGTCTAACATCTTTCTCAAATTCATCGCTAAGTACTTATTTTGTTTGTTACATTTCTGAGTGGATTCTCCCATTATGTTTTTTTAGCTGGTCTAAAAATATGGTATACACAGCACTTTATTATTAAAATTTTGTTGTTTATAAGTTTATAAATGGTTTTAAAGTTGACTACCATAGATATTCTTAATCAATCATGTCATCTCAAAATAAAATATTATAGCTTTTCTTCTTCAGTGTTTGTTCATTAACAATATTAAATAAAATGAAGTTAGTTGGAAAAAATGCATTTATTGAAAAAACTAATAAAAAGATGTAGAACTTATAGTATGTAATGGAATACTGCTCAGCCACAGAAAAGATGAAATATTGCCATTTGTGACAATATAGATGGATCTTGAGAGTATTGTGCTAAATGAAATGTCAGAAAAAGATAAGAACCATTTGATTTCACTCATATGTGAAATATAAAAAAAGGAACAAACAAAAACCTTAAACTCATAGGTACAGACAACAAAATAATGGTTACCAGAGGGAAAGGAGGATGGGAAGATGAAAAAGAGGGTAAAGATGGTCAAATATATGGTGTCTGAAGGAGACTAAACTTCAGGTGGTGAGGACACAATAGTGTATACATATGTAATGTTATAAAGTTGTACACATGAAATTTACATAATGTTATTAACCAATGTTATCCTAATAAATCTAATAAAAATGCTGACTGTTCATTACCAAATTTAAATTTATAATTCTAGCAATATAAAATAATCCCCACCTAAATGCTTTTACTCTCCTAGGTGATGTTGTTCAGTTGCTGACCTAATAAAAAATCCTATTCCTTAAAGCTCAACTCATCACCAATGACTCATCACAAAACAGAATATTTGACCAAGTAGGACCAGGAAAAGGTGCTCAGCTATTATATGACCAACATTGTACATGTTGACTATATACAGCTATCCTAATACTGAAAATGTTCATAAAAATCAAATAAGAAATATATTTTATAAAAATCCTACAATTACATGGGTACTTAAATGCTATGTGCTCCTTGTATGCAAAGTTACTCTCGGATATTAACCTAGGTATTTAAGAGATAGTAAAAGTACCAGGTTTCTTTCTAGGCTGAACTATTTCAGGGAAATAAAAAAGTCATAGTTTATGAGAAAAGTTTCTTCTTTATAGAATTCCCACTAATAAATATAGAAAGGGTGGCTGATTCATTATTTTTCAAACCCTAATGACAGAATTGATTCAAAGAACAGTTAGCAATGAATGAAACCATGAAAGGCAAAGTTGATGGAAAGTTCTCAGTGGAGAGACTGCACTGTCACCACTGATCAATTTTAGCACTGCTGTGAGTGAAGCAGTAAATGCTATGTGCTCCCTGATGTGATGCAGTATAAAGGAATAGCCCCGTGTATGAATAATTCCTGTCAATCCTCCCCACCATCAAAATCAATGCTTAACTTGAGTCTAGTAAGTATTTTAAGCTAACTTCTAATTTACAGGAAATTTAGAGGTTAGATAAATAAGTTAATCGAACAAACCAACATAAAAATCCAAAATGGGAAATATTCTATGGGATAGCCTACCTACCCAGTTTCTCATAGTAAGTCATGAGCAGGAAGGACAAGAAAGAGGAAGAGAAGGGAAGGAAGGCAGGGGTGGGAGAGGGAGAAGAAAGGTAGACTGGTGAAGGGAAAAAAAAGGCATATTAATCATAGGACAGTCCTAACAACCAAGTGCTGTATGAATCATGTTTGGATTCTGAATGAACAACCGAAATGTAAAATGAAATTTTTAATCCAACAGGGGAAACTGAATAGAGAAATATCAGGTGATAAAGAATTATTGTTTATTTTGTTTGATGTGATAAGGTTTAGGTATATAAAAATGTATTTTTTTAAGAGAAGCATACTGAAGAATGTAGGAGTTAAAAGACAAAGCCTGGAATCTGTTTTAAAATACTTGAGGAAAAAGGAGAAAGTAGATAAAGAAAATATGGCAAATTTTTGCCAATATTAAATTTGGGTCATAGATATAGGGAGCTTACTACACAAGTCTCTCTTTTTTTGTGTTATGTTAGAATTTTTCACAATAATTTTTAAATAATCAGGCCCCTGGAACATGATCTATTCATCTAAATATATACTAGTACAAGTAAAAATAGAACTGTTACCTACAAACATTCAGATCTAGACAAAGGATGAAAAAGATACAACAGATTGAACTGTGATTGGCACAGATGTGACCATATTCTAAATGATACACTTGAAAATTAAATTTGACTTGCACATATTGTTACTGTGTATATGCATATTTGTAAAAAAAAATTGTAAATTTAAATCCAGCAGTACTTTAGGGAACAAAATTTCAGAAAAATAAAATAATTTGTACCCCAAAATTAACTAGCACATTAAAGATCTGACAGTTTGTACAACACACTGAACCAATGCAAATTAAATTATTTTATCTTGGTATTTTCTTAACTCCTTCATATCTCAATTCATTCATTCTGCCTTCTTATTAATGGAATATATTACTTGGGTCTGCATTTTCAAAAATTGTCCCATGTTTCAAATGACCCCTCTTTAACCAATAGATACTCCCTTCTCTGAATAAGACTGACTGGTTTCAGCTAAGTAATAGGAGGCAGTGTGCTATACACAGCCTTACTGTGCTAAATAAAAAATAGTATAAAATCTTATACTTAGTAGGTACTCAGGTATTCAAATGAATGACAGATAAAAGTTTAACATCAACAGATATATTTTTAATGGGGGGATGAGGACACATATGTAATACCTTAATCAATAAAGAAATTTAAAAAAACGGTTATATTTATATTTATATGCTCCTCCTAAAAATTTAAATGGACTTCTAATAGGTAAAGTATAAGGCAGAAATACATTTCAAACCAAAACACTTCCTTATGCCCCTTGCATATTTCACCATCTATACTTCCACCACTTAAGTTATCACTTATTCCTCCCCTTATAAAAACATTATTTTATGATATAAATCCTGGAAAAAGTTTTCTTTATGTTCATTTTATTTCTCATAATTTTCAATCTCTTTTTCATATGGTTGCATGATAATATTTCTTCTGAATAATTCATAAATTAAAATACTATTATCTGTGTCCAAAAAAATGTTTGCATTCAATGCCCTTGTCACACTTTAACGTTTAATAGATAGTAGCTCACAATACAGGTGTTGTTAAATCCGTTATTTTAACTTTAATTTTTTTATATGAAAAAATTTTCTAGTTAAGACTATAGTAGCGCCTAATAGTTCAACAGGTTGACCAACCAACTACTTATGGTTAGACAGACAGACAGACACACACACACACACACACACACACACACACACACACACATATATATATATATATATATCCTATATAACAAAAGCGTAATATGCAAATTGACCCTAATGGCAGAATGACCAGAACGACCACTCTACCAGTTACTATGAGGCACACTGACTACTTCTCAGTCCCTTTCCCCGGCCAGCAAGCTCCAATCTCCCAATGGCAGATAGGGGACCGGGGGTGGGTGGTGGGGGACCCGGGTGGCACCAGGCCAAGGCCCCTGCCCTGCTAGGGGGTGCAGCCAGCAAGTGGGCAGGAACAGGTGACCTCTTGGTTCCTCCCCCAGCTGGCAGTCTCCAATCCCTGGTGAACAGGGAACCGGGGGTGGGTGGCAGCAGGGGATGGGGCCGGCTGTGGGCAACTGGGGAAGATAGCCCTGACTGCAGGCCAGGCCTAGGGACTGTACCCATGCATGAATTTCATGCACCAGGCCTCTAGTGTGTGTGTGTGTGTGTGTGTGTGTGTGTGTGTGTGTGTGTAACATTTTCCACCCAAAATTCACTTGACTTGAAACCTATCAGGGCACAGACCTCTACAACACTAATGCGGAGTTGGATAACATAGTGGTGCTTCAATTAGCAGCTCCTAGTCAAGCCTCTCCTCTTTAGTAGGAGTATAAATGGTGTTTAAATAATTTAAGAAGACCATTTGTTAAAGCAAACGAGAGAGACACAGAGACACACGGGGGGAGAGAAAGAGAGGGAGAAAATACACATATTACGCTAGCTTTATTTTTCCCTTAAAAAGCTATAATCTATAATGAATTAGTAAATTAATCTGACAACTCATGACACTATTTGCAGAACTAGAAATGCCCTATAGTGTTGCAAACAAAAGAGTTGCTAAGACTTCTGTAGCTATTTAAAGCTAGTTTATAAAAACTTAATCCATAGGTATAAAAAAATAACTTAGTACCTTCTGAAAATGTTTATTAAAAAATGTTAATCTTATAACAAGGAAATCAGTTAGACAAACTAAAGACATTTTTATTTCTCTTGGAAGTTAAAGAACAGTACGTAATTTATATAGGGGTATTTGAGAAGTCATGAAATAGTATATATAAAAATCAGTAACGTATTTTCACTTGAAGGTATTATGTAAAATACTTTTTAGAATAGAATTCTTAACTTAGTATATTTTGACATTAAAAACAATGAATTTTTAGCATTTTGTTTCAATTTGGAGCAATAATTTGGGATAAATATATACATATGTGTGTATATATTTGCACACATATGCACATATACATGCACACATATATAATGAGGAGACTGAGATGCTAAGACGGCCTCATAATTTTAGTAGGTCCATGTATCTACAATCCCTCCATTCATTGGTGGCAGGGTAGAATCTAGATTTTAGATTTTCTGCTTCATGTCTAAGTGTTATTTCCATGGTTCTGATCTTCATAAGGCCTAAGTAGAGTAATAGCATAATTCTTTTAGGCTACCATGACAGTATTATTAGTAAGTTAAAATGAAAGAAACAATTCCATTTTACAAACAAAAATAAACACACTAGGTTATAAAATACCTAATTTTAGATTTAATTCAAATACTTCACCTAAAAACAATTCATTAAAGGTGCACTTATGATAATTAACCTACAAATATATAAATTATATATATATGTATATATGTAAGCCATAGAATTATAGTTCAAAGAAAATGTCAAATATAATTTCACCCTAAAATTGTTTTCCAACAAAAATTATTTAGCAAAAATTATTTAACTCTTAAAGCAATTTTGCTAGGATATCACACTAAAGGGTATAGTAAAAGTATAGATGAAAGTATTTTTTACAAATTTAAAAATATTTACACAAACTATATATAAAGGTAGATAATGTAATATATGACTCTCTTGAGACAGTTGAGAATGGTAATAAGGTAAGTAAAAATAACAAGTAGTCTTATCTATGATTAAGTTTACAAATATAATGTAGACCTATTATAGAAAGGAAACCTTTGTTGAGGTTTCTACAGGAAAAAGAATATTTCATATTGACATAGTCATTTCCTTTCCAAACTTACTCTAAACTGCTTTGGGCTTACCTTCCATGGAGTAAGTAAGAGAAGATCTTTCATATTTCCTTTCTTAAACAAGAAGGATCAGTTCCATAATGACTGGGACAGACTAAATCTTGCGTTACATGCTGAGATAACCTTGGTCCTCTATAAACAATCTATGGAGGCCTTTTAGTAACTCCTATAATCCTTCTTAAAGAGGTCCCAAAGCTTGGGTGAATATTTCAGTGACATTTTGTTTAGCAGTAATAAAGATAACAGCTCTTGTGTGTGTGTGTGTGTGTGTGTGTGTGTGTGTGTGTGTGTGTGTATAAAATAATAATTCTGAAATTATTTCAGTTGGTCCAACTTTGTGAATTAGGTGGGACATTTTTGAGATGAGGAAATTATTATGATTGTTATTGTTAAGTATATAATATATAGAGCCCTTTCTATAAGCACTTTCTGTGTGCCACATACAGTTCTAAGCATTTTATATGCATCAAATAATTTTTTTTCTATAAGGTATGTACTCTTATGATCCCCATTTTAAGGATGAGGAAACTGAAGCACAGAGGAGTTATACAACTTTCCTAAAATTGCAAAGTTTCTGCCGAGTTAATACTCAAACCCAACAGGCTTGACTCGAGAGCCCAATTTCTTAACCACTACAACTCAGAAATTATTAATCTAACACTGCTACATATAACTTTATTCAATGATCTATATAATTCAGAATATAAAAGATAGGCAGTATGAGTTTGTGCTGCTTATATTCACATTTCTTGGTACTTCAGAAACTTGAATACTTTTCTATAGCAGTTTCTTATTTATTTTTAAGTATATTTTTTTAATCAATTTCAGAGAGGAAGGAGGAAGAAGAGAGAAACATCAATGTTAAGAGAGAATCATTGATCGACTGCCTCCTGCATGCCCCCTATTGGTGATTGAGCCCATAACCTGGGCATGTGCCCTGCCTGGGAATCAAACTGTGACCTCCTGGTTCATAGGTCAAACACTCAAACACTGAGCCACACCTACTGGTCTCACAATTTCTTATTTTAAATAAGCTATTTAAAAAGACTATTTCAGTCTCTACTAGTTCCTCAAGATCCATTCTCAAAGAATTTTGTCCAATTTTTATGTTAAAAAATAACAGGAAAGTAAACTGATTAAATAATTAGCAATTCTCAAAGTATCCTTAAGAAAGGTCTTCTTTGTTATTATAATATCACAAGATTCTATACTTTATTATAATTACTTAATACCTAAATTGCTTGGCAGACTATAATTATCACATCAGTCTTATTTGTGACTATGCCCCCAAATGTGTACAATGCCTGACTTACAACAGACTGCCAATAAGAATTTACAGAATAAATGAATGGAACTTGCTCTTTTATCTTTTAAGTTTATTTAGTAAAAATTCCTATAAGCAGTAACTTAATATTTCTAATAATATGTATTTCATAGAATAGTAAAATATTTTATATAATTATTATGAATATATTCATTTTTAAGATGTGCCACAAATTTCCTTCAAAAAATGCTGTGGTTTATATATATAAACAAGAATTCCTTCCTGATAAACTTCTGTCACAGATACTTAAATCAATGAACCTTGAAAGGCAATCCATTTTATTTTCCATATTTGTAAGCTTCATTCTTATTCTAAACTTAAAACATTCTTTTACTTCCCACAACTATCAACAATAACTTTCATTAAAATTTTCCTTTCTCTCCCTGGCCAGTGTGCTCAATAGTTAGAGCGTTGACCTGCTCACCGAAGGTTCTCAAGTCAAGGGCACGTACCTGTGTTGCAGGTTCAATCTCTGGCTCCAGTTGGGGCATGTACAGGAGGCAACCAATTGATGTATCTCTCTCACATTGATGCCTCTCTCCCCCTCCTTTCTCTCCCCCCCTTCCACTCTCTCTAAATATCAGTGGAAACGTACAGGAGGCAACCAATTGATGTAACTCTCTCACATTGATGCCTCTCTCCCCCCCCCCCTTTTCTCTCCCCCACTTCCACTCTCTCTAAATATCAGTGGAAAAAATATCCTCAGATGAAGATTAACAAGAAAAAAAATTTTCTTTCTCAAACTTGCAATTTCATACAATTGTTAATCACCATTTCTTTTCACAGTAGTAGCCCCAAAGTTCAAAAGAGAAGCCATTATATTACAACATACACTAACCCAATCAGATGCTATATTATCTGCTATAAGTTATATAGTTAAAAACTGATAAGTATTGGTAGACCTTAGTTTGCTTAGAAATAAGATCATTTTTCACTCTTTTCAGTAAAGGAAATGCTACATATTAATCTGTGATGTTTATATACTCTATGTTTTAAATATCTTTATGTAGTTAAAAACCCAATTCTCCACATGATATCATAGACCAATAAAAGCTAACACCACAGACCCAAAAAGAGCTGTCACAGAAACAATGTCATGGACACTGTACTCCATCTTCGAGATACGGGAAGGACATCTTTCTCACAGACATGACACGTGTAACTGCCTAGGTATCTGACCTTAGATCTTCAAAGCAGAACACTTAAAAGTGAGGTTGGTGTATAATTTTTTGAGTATAGCCAGAAAAAGAATTTTAGAAGTCAGCATAGAGATTAAATTGAAAATAAAAATTTTGAGGAAAAAGTTAACAATGGACTTAATTTGAATTTTGCCATTTGAAAAATATTCATATTTATTTATATTTAAATGGTTTAAAAATTTTAATAGTAAAGTTCATTTCTATTACAAAAAGAAGCTTTTCTGATTTTAGTTTTATACTAGATTGTATGCTTTGATTCAGTTTGTTTATTCAGATGAATAAAGAAAAGCTAGTCTTCAATGAGAGTGTTGACCAATATAACAAAAATAAAAACAACTAACTTCATTATTTTTTCAAAATTCTGTAATGTCTTTCCCTTAGACAAGATTCTGTGTCCTACAGAGAAAGTGTAAACATTTAGGTATCCAAATGCTCTAGCATTTATTTTTTAAAATTTAATAAATATGTATGTTCTAGAATAAATTTATTTAAAAATGTACATTTTATATTTCCTTTCAAAGGGATAAAAGTGGATTAAGGAAATCATACTACCAATAAAAAAAATCTGAATGGCCCAGGCCAGTGTGGCTCAGTTGGTTGGAGTGTAGTCCTGTGCACCAGAGCTGAGGTTTACGTATGGGAGGCAACCAAACATTGTTTCTCTCTCACATCAATGTTTCTCTCTCCTTCTACCTTCCTATCTCTCTAAAAAAAATCTATTAAAAAATTTCAATGTCTGTATGTAACAACTCAATGATATAAAATGAGTGATAAATAAAGCCCTGTACTGGCTTGATACTAGAATGGAATATAGTTGCTAAGAAGAGGATAGCAGTTATTTTGTGGTTAAGTAGAGGTCTGGTACACCAATTCAAGCACGGGTGGGGTCTGGCCGGTCCACCCTGATCAGGGTGGGGGGACCAATAGGGGTTGGGACCAATCATGGGGAGGGGCCCCGCCCCCTGGTCAAACTCACAGTCAAACTCCCGGTTGAGGGGACAATTTGCATATTAGTCATTTATTAAATACGATATCCTTTAACTAACTTAAATTCAGTTGAAAAAATCAGGGTTATCATTCATTGCCCTTAATCCTGAAATGTTAAAAAGGATCTTATAAGATTCTCTCCCATAAGTGAAATTCACACATAAGAATGTTATTTTGACAAGGCTTTGTTATAAGAAATCAAAGAAAATAGAATAGTAGCATAAATTTTTTTCTTCCATGGTTAGAATCTAGTTTTCCAACATGCCTTGCTCAAAGATATTAATTTAGTAGAAGTATAAATTTAACTAAAGTAAAAAAAAAAAACTTATCAATTCACTTTGAGAAATGCGTTGGTCCTATGCTTTATTTACACAGCAACCATATTGCTTCTACACTCATAGTAACACTAGAGGCCCGGTGCATAAAAATTAATGCACTGGAGGGGGCATCCCTCAGCCCAGCCTGCCCCCTCTCACAGTCCGGGAGCCCTCAGTGGTGGGAGGCAACCTGGCGATCAGGGAAAGGTGATGCCCCCATCACACCTCTGCTGCTGCCACTGCCGGCAGCACAAGCCTTGGCCGGCCCTGGTTACCTGAGCCTCGGGTGGCCCTGAGCAGCTGGGCAGCCACCACCTCGGGCTGGCCCTGGGAGGCTGGAGGGCTAAGAGGACTGGGCACCATCATCTTGTGGCCGTGGGTGCCGCCATCTTTGAGGGTATGTCAGTCAATTAGCATATTCCCTCCTTATTAGCTGTGGGTGCTGCCATCTTTGTGAAGGCGTGATGGTCAATTAGCATATTCCCTCTTTATTAGATAGGATACCTTTCCATAGTATTGGTTCTAGTTACAATTTTACATTTGTTACTACAATTAACATCTACACTGTAAGTTCAAAAGCAATTAGGAAATATCTGTTCTTAACTGCACCATATTATCCTCAGCAGCTAGATGAATGAATCATAAACAGCAAACAATCTATAAAAATTAGAATTACTAGATAGATGGATTGAAAGACAGATGTTGCAAAATAGAATACTGAGTTCTCTGTCAATGTTTGAATGCCTATAGGATAACAGATGCTATGCTAGCTAGGTGCTTGTCACATGTGCTATTCCTGATGTGTGTGTTATTTGGCTCTAGAAAATAGTTAAGAGCATGGTCACATTGAATTAACATCATTTAGACATCTTTGAGCAAGAAAAATTACTCAAACTCTGTCAATCTCAAAAATTATGTTTGACAACAGAATCACAATCTATTACTTATATTTGACCTTCATCACCCATTATCCAGTTGTAGTTCTATATCCCTGGAGACACTAGAAAAAGCTCTGATAAACAGTGATTTTAGATTTCATCCTTTAGAAGTTACTATTTCCACTCCTGTCTAAAGTTAACTAATAATGGAACTGATAGGACACCAAATAAAGGGATAAGTAAGAACCAAATACAATGAGAACAAAAATATTAAGTTTAAGGCCACTTGAAACATATAAAAATTTAGCCGAATTTGAATTACTTTCTCAGTGCAAATTGGTAAGGCAGGAGAGAGCTGTCTGATTTTACCACCAAAATTTGATACTGTGCTATATTATGAATACCCATTCCACTCTATTTGGAGTATATAGACATCTAATTTTAAGAATTTAATATTTTCCACAGAAGTATTGCATCAATAATAAATTTTTAAAAAGTTAATATTAAACTAAGTGGTATTACTATGTGATATACTTTATTTTCCCTCTATCATTTTATAATGGAAGTAAAAACAAAACAGAAATCAACAGACTGCTGCATAATTTATGACATTTACTTTAAGTAAGAAGTATCTATGCAACTAATAGATAAATGCAGATGGGTATAATTTTTGTAAGTTAAACTTTCCTCAAGCAATATCTATAATAGGCTATTTTAAAAGATAACTACAGTAGAACTACAAAGAACTGAAGTTCTTATACTAGACATGAACTGTATAACTGATTTTTCACATTTTATTACTATTTTAATCAACATTAAGCATATAAAATATCTTACATATAAAACCATTTTTTCATACATTTTATTACAAATGTAAGTCATTGACCTATAAACTCAGACATTTGACATTAATTACGTCCTAAATTTTTAAAGTTCTAAAATCTTAATTCAAATATAATAAATTGGTATGCTTTACACACACACACACACACACACACACACACACATACTTTATAATTTAAGTGAAAACTCTTACCATTGATTTTCTTTTGATAGTCACTCCATTTGTTTTTCTTGATAGGGCTTGCTATGTCAAGCAGACAGTAGACAAATCACAAAATGACATTTGGATGCTCACTTCTTCAGATAGGAGTTTTCGGCCAATTGCCAGTTGAGAATTTAGACTGAAACTAAATTACCCAAGCTTTATTAAATTGTTTCCACATCCACCAACTGATAATGTGCATGATAACTCAAAAAAAGTGAATGATTTTGATTTACCTCTTTCAAGCAGTAATAATATTATGTTTAAGAAGAAATACTAGGATAAAATAAACCCAAAAACTCTCTAAAATTCGATTATCTACAGAGAACAATTTCAAGTACACTTTGAAGCTTTCAAAAAAAGCTGACTCTATTATTCTATAACCAAAATTAACACATGATAAAGACAGTATTTATACAATGATGTATCTATTATCAAATAGAGTCATAAATTTAATTTTGTCAAATATTAACTTAAAACTAACAATAATATTTGAATACACTTTGACAGTATCATCCATATTCATAAAATATTTATTACATCATCAACTACTTATAGTAGCACATACCATTAGAGTTCAAGGTTACACAGAAGAGACATGCCCTGACTGCAAAGATCATTCTTTGTATTGAGACAAAATATATGATTACAGACTTCTAATTATAATGCAAAACAGCTCAGCCCCTTTTCTGCACCAATTTAGGCTCTTTTTCTCTTAATTATTATTTACTAGAGGCCCAGTGCATGAATTCATGCACGGGTGGGGTCCAGCCAGCCAACACCCCAATGGGGGCTGATTGGTGCCAGGCCAGCCAGGGTAGAGGGGCAGTGGGCAGTTGGGAGGGCTGATCGGGGACGCCCATTGGGCCAGTTGGCTGCCACAGTGCATGTCATAGCGACCGGTCATTCCGGTCATTCCACTGTTCCAGTCCCTATATATATAGATAATCTTTGTAGTCTGTCAACTATATATGACTTTCAGCTTTCAGCCATTATTCTTTATGATAGTTGACTTTTACAGTCTCTGTTTTGATGCTTTTAAAATATTATGCATAATAAATTTTCCCCAAAATGTTAAGATATACCTTGGAGCTTCAATATCATTTCTGCCCAGCTGTAAGTTAGTCCTTTTCAATAATTATGTATCCTTGACAATTTAAATCTTTGGCAACACAGGAAAAAGTAAAACTAAAATGAAACCTTGAAAGAAAACATGTCCTCATCTTCCTAAGTTACCAGTTTTGCCACTGTTTAAAAACTTTCTGAATGTCAACTATAATAGCTCCAATATTCAGTGCACATAGTTATATAAGATTCAAATTAAAATGCTAAGCATAAGATGTACCCCAAATTTTCATATATTCTGTGTGCCTGCTCTCTCATACATACACAGAAGTACTTGTGTACGTGCACATGCACTTCTATCCACATGTGCTTCTATACCCTGACAGACTTTCCCATATTAATAACCTGATATCATGGTATTATATGAAAAAGAACATAAGGTAATAATCAACTTATGATAACTCAAGAGAAGATGACTTCAGAACAAAGCCTAAAGCTTATCAAAACTACTATGTCTTTGAGTTAATCACACTGACCCCAATAATTTGAATGCAAAACCATCAATATCAATAACATTTTGAAAGTATTCAGAAACTAAGAGAGTTCCTTCCTGAGTACTATGAGATACAAAGGAAAAGTTAAACACCTTCCTCAAAGAGTTTATAATCTAAAACTTGACATGGAATGTGTGTGTGTGTTGTGGGGAGGAGAATAGTGCATAAAGACATATGAATGGTTAGATTTCCAAGAGAAAAACAAGTACACTGGGGCAGTTTAAATTGTTTGAGTATATTTGTCACATGTGGGGCTGATCTTAAACTTTATATCAAGAAGCATTTTTTTAAACATATTTTATTGATTTTTTACAGAGAGGAAGGGAGAGGGATAGAGAGTTAGAAACATCGATCAGCCGCCTCCTGCACACCCCCTACTGGGGATGTGCCCGCAACCAAGGTACATGCCCTTGACCAGAATCAAACCTGGGACCCCTCAGTCCACAGGCTGACGCTCTATCCACTGAGCCAAACCAGTTTCGGCAAGAAGCATTTTTAAAGCAGAAAATATACCACCATTTTATTTTGATTTAGCCTGATGAAACCCACAAAGCAAAAATTAATTGAATATAGAATGTGGCACTGGAAATATTCATGTCCTCACTCTGGAAGAAGATCAAAAGATCAAAGATAAATTCCTTAGCCAAATGAAATTATAGAGAAGCATATTTTTATCAGGTTTTCAGTATAAGAGAAGCAATCCCAAATTTGTTCATGTCACTGATCCTAATGATTCCAATCATCATGGCAGTAATTTAAGTTTTAATACAAAAAATAATCCTGAAAAGTCACTATCAGATTAACAATATCATGAATCAAAAAGCACAGAACGATTCTCTTGGTATGAATAAGATTATCAGTAATGCATCTACACAATAAAACTAGTTTCATATTCCAGCAAGGATGAACAGCAAATGATTTGTCAACGTGTTTATGTGTTTGTATATAATTTCAAATATATTCTACTAATCCTATATAATAAAAGGCTAATATGCAAATCGACCAGTTAGGAACAACCAGTCACTATGATACCTCCCTCTTTGTAAATTTTCAGGCAGGCATTAAATGCACTGACCACCAGGGGGCAGATGCTCAATGCAGGAGCTGCCCCCTGGTGGTCTGTGTGCTCCCACAGGGGGAGCGCTGCTCAGCCAAAAGCCCCGAGCTGGGTTCACAGCTGGCGAGCGCAGTGGCAGTGGAGGGAGCCTCTCCCACATCCATGGCAGTGCTAAGGATATCCAACTGATGGCTTAGGCCTGCTCCCCCCGGGAAGCGGGCCTAAGCTGTCAGTTGGACATCCCCCAAGGGCTCCCGGACTGTGAGAGGATACAGGGCAGGCTGAGGGTTCCTCCCCTGCCCCCGAGTGCACGAATTTCATGCACCAGGCCTCTAGTCCATTTATAAGAGTCTTATAATTTAGTACTAGCCCTCATTTTGTAAGTGAGAGAACAGGTCCAGTACTAGGACATTATTTGTCCAAAGTCACACAGCAAGTCAGCATCAAAATCAAGATGCTTTAAGAACAAATGCTTTTTGGTGTTGTTAATCCTCACTCAAGGATGTTTTCCATTAATTTTGAGAAAGAGTGATTGTTTTTTGGAGAGAGTGGAAGGGAGGGAAGAGAGGGGGGAGGAGAGAGAGAGACTGAGAAACGCTGATGTGAGAGAGATACATCAATTGGTTGCCTCCCGAACCTGACCTGATGTGGGCCAGGGAATGAACCTGCAACCCACGTATGTTTCCTTGACTGCGAATCAAACCCATGACCCTTTGGTGTGCAGGCTGACACTCTAAACATTAAGCCCACCAGCCAGGGCAAGTATAAATTCTTTTTAACTATAATCAAGGAAATAAATGGCTGTATCTCCAAAAGAGATACACTTTTATTAGAGAGACTAATAGCCCAGCCCTAACTGGTTTGGCTCAGTGGATAGAGCGTCTGCCTGCGGACTAAACGGTCCCAAGTTCAATTCTGGTCAAGGGCATGTACTTTGGTTGAGGGCATATCCCCAGTGGGCGGAGTGCAGGAGGCAGCTGATCGATGTTTCTCTCTCATCAATGTTTCTAACTCTATCCCTCTCCCTTCCTCTCTGTAAAAAATCAATAAAATATATTTTTTAAAAAAAAGAAAGATAGACTAGTAGCCCTGTGCACGAATCCGTGAGCCAATAGCTCTCTGCGGACCCTGGCCACTCCGCGCCCACTGTCCAGAGGCTCTCCACTTCCCAGAGACCCATCTGTGGCCAGGCGCGGAACACTAGCCTCATCGCTGGGACGATGACGCAAGTGTTCCACGTCCCGGCCTGACCCCCAGGACTGGGGGACTCTGGCAGGGCTGAGAGGACTGGGCGCCACCACCTTGTGGCTATGGGCACCGCCATCTTTATGACGGAGTGATAGTTAATTTGCATATTACCCTTTTATTAGATAGGATTTCAACCTTGTAACCTCCATGCTAATCTCAAACATTCAGATCATCAGCCCCAGAAAATGCAAAGAACCAACTCATAAAGCAGGGAAAGAAATGTGTGTGATTACTTTAAACCAGATACCTCCCTCTTTGTAAGTTTTCAGGCAGGCATTAAGTCTTGCACCCAGCTCTCCCAGACTAAAAATGTGAGTTTGAAGATTATAAAAAATTTTATCAAAACTTTCTATAAAAAATATCCTAGAATTTTTCATGGCATCACATCTATTTTTCTTTCATTTTCTAGCATCCTATTTTATACATTTTTTTCATAGGATTGTCTAGCAATTTAAGCATGCCACATGGATAGTGAAATAAAATGTTTAATCTTGACTGCTTCCGGTGATATAACTCATCCCAACCATACATAAATAGGCAGCAAAAGAAGTTCAGATAATTTGTAAGTAGAAAATATTTAAAAAAATAGTTGAAACACTGTTTATATTTCACTGTACAGATAAAAGTTGGCCACTAACTCAATTTAGATTTCAATGTCTATTCAGTCATAACTCATAAGCTGTTTCTAATAAAATGTAACATACTTTTTAGTGCTACTGGTCGCAAAAGTCAGAAAACTCATTATCAACACCTAAAATCACTCACCAAAACTCTTTTGAACAGGCAATGATGCTAAACAAATTAGTTCTACCCTACCACCATCACAACCATCACACATTCCCCCAAGACCCTACTGTCTAGTCTATGAGCAAACAGTCATAAAATATTCATACCATTCATTATTAAAAATAGAATATTTTATCACATAAAAATCAAGATTTATCTTATGCTAGTAAAAGCAAAAACTATATGATTAAGGACTATTACTTATATTTCATTTGTTCACAAAAGTAATATTTCAATATAATATATATGTATATGCACATATACATATGTAGTAAACATTTATGTATGTGTATAAATACATGTGTATGTATGCATTTAGATAAGGGCAGTTGTCTTAAAAATCATATGAGTTTATTAGAAATTATAATAATTTAATGTTTTCCTCAATGTGCTAAGCTTGTGTGTGTGTGCTTACTTTTCACCTAGAATTGTGACTGGTTTCCTAAAAGAAATATAGGGTATATTTAGTTCTAGCTGTTGAGGTACTCTATCCTGAATTAGCATATTGATATGCCAATATATTATATAAAAACAGTTTATTCATTATCATTCACAGCAATCCTTTAGAAAATATTGTGAGGTGTTTTTTTTTTAATATATATTTATTGATTTTTTACAGAAAGGAAGGGATAGGGATAGGGAGTTAGAAACATCGATGTTTTGATAGAAACATCGATCAGCTGCCTCCTGCACACCCCCTACTAGGGATGTGCTCGCAACCAAGGTACATGCCCTTGACCAGAATCAAATCTGGGACCTTTCAGTCCACAGGCAGATGCTCTATCCACTGAGCCAAACCAGTCAGGGCTGAGGTTTTTTTGTTTTTGTTTTTTTTAACTGATTTCAGAGAGGAAAGGAGAGAGAGGGAGAGAGGAAACATCAATGATGAGAGAGAATAATTGATTGGCTGGCTTTGTGCGGTTTTTCATCAACCAAAGAAATATGCCTCACCTTTTTCATGGATCTTTACCATGTTTTTAAGAAAGTTATTTTTGGAACAATTTATTTAATTTATGACTCTCTGCCTTAGTTTCTCCACCTGAAAAATGAATATAAAAGTATTTACCACATAGGCTTGCTATGAACATTAGCTAAATTAATAGTTGTAAACTGCCTAGAAGAGTGCACAAGGCACATAAAAGCCTCCAAAAGTAGAATATCATGCCTTAGCTCAGTGGTCGGCAAACCGTGGCTCTTTGGCCCCTTGAGGGTACCTCAATCAGATTGAGGACGTTTTTAGCAAAGGCCAGCTTAGGAGTACCCTAATTAAGTTAATAACAATGTAACTACCTATATAGTTTAAGTTTAAAAAATTTGGCTCTCAAAAGAAATTTCAATCGTTGTACTGTTGATATTTGGCTCTGTTGACTAATGAGTTTGCCAACCACTGCCCTAACTGGTTTGGCTCAGTGGATAGAGCATCGGCCTGTGGACTAAAGGGTCCCAGGTTCAATTTCGTTCAAGGGCACATGCCCGTGTTGCAGGCTCAATCCCCAGTGGGGGGCATGCAGGAGGCAGCCGATCAATGATTCTCTCTCATCACTGATGTTTCTATCTCTCTCTCCCTCTTCCTTCTTCTCTGAAATCAATAAAAATATTTTTTTTAAAAAGTAGAATATCACAATCATTATCATCATTACTCCCATTATTACCATCACTACCACCACCACCACCACCACCACCACCACCACCACCACCAAATGCCTTCATAAGCACGTCAGTGAGGTTTAATTAGGATGCAGAGTCCCAGGCCACACTTCCAGAGTTTCTAATTCAATATCACACCAACGTTTTAACTACTGTATTAAAGAGAAGGGAAGTTAAGTATGCTTGCACCAATTCAATCCTATGAATACAGTTTAAAACAGAATAGGCAATGGTTTTAAATGTCCAATAATAGATTTACTTTCTTCTCCAAAATTCACACAACCCATCCCAAACTGCAATAGTTATTTTCCAGTGACCAAGCTACGTACTCAAGGGTAGTTAGGAACTCAGAAGTAGGCAGCACTGGGTTCAATAAACAGTTAAAGAAGTTTACACAGTAATTCCTTCTTTGGGTAGAGAGTACCAAGCAATTATATTAAAAAAAATCATGTGAGGAAACCAATTATCCAATATTTTCATACTCATTATATTTGCTACATAAGCTCTGCTAAGGAGAAGCTCAAGATATGAAACTCTATTGGAATCTCATTGGGAAAATAACCTCTCACCGTCTTCCAAGTATCACAGAAGTCTTATTTCAGCTCAATGAGTAGTATGAGTTGGAGCTTAGAGAAGAGATTTAAATTAGAGTTGATAGGCAAGACTTCAAGAAGGAAAAAATCTTTGCTAGACCTTATAGTAACTAATAACTAAGATTTTTTTTTAGGTAAAAAGAAACTGCATTTCAGGTCAAAGACAATAGTGTAAAAAGAAAGCAGAAACCTGGAGCACTACAGGCATTTCAGGATAGTGCAATACACTGCACAGTACATATTATGCATCCTGGAAAAGATGATTTTCTCCTTCTACCTCTACCAATCACCTCTACCTCTAGCAATCACCTCTACCAATCACCTCTACCTCCACCTCCACCTCCACCTCCACCTCCACCTCCACCTCCACCTCCACCTCCACCTCCACCTCCACCTTTACCTCCACCTCCACCTCCACCTCCACCTCTTCTCAAAAATCTGATCAGTCGCAGAAAGAATATTTTGGCAATGGTATGCATAATGTGGTATGTTATTACAGTCTGATTTTACAAAGGGACAAGAATCTAAAGAATTATTTTAATCAACTGGCTGTGAGGAACAAAACAGATATTAGATGATTTAACTGTTAATCCTGTTATTTTTTTCTGGCAACTTTTTATTCTCCCCTGTTAATTCAGGATGAAGGAGATGGTAGACAATAGAAGCTGTCAAAAGTGGGTTTGAGTGGGGTCTTAGAGATCTTAGAGTAGATGATGAGGAGTAAACCTGCAATAGCAAAGATAGAGAGCAACTGAGCAAAGACTTGGCAGTAGGGAAACATCTTCAGGTCAATTAACTCTCCTTTGCTGGAGCCATACAGCTCACAACTTTTTCTTTATGATACATCAAAAGACCTTAAAGGCGTTACTGAGGAAGAAAGAAAAGGCAAAACAGTTTAAAACATGGAATGCCTCTTACTGGATTATAATCTACAGTTTAACAATTATGTTCCCTGTATTTAGTAGGAAATACAAATGTATTTTAATACAGTTTACAATGCAAAATATTCACAATTTCAGCTTGTCCAATAACACAGATCAACAATAAAGCTTTGCTATATCCAATACCAATAAAAATGTCAAGTTCTTGTGAATAAATCTCAATAACAAGCAAAGCTCCTTTATTTCCTTTGGGAATGAGAATCCTTGCTTTGTTAGAGTGAACTTACCTTTAAGTTTAATATCATTATTCTTAAACATAAGACAATTTTAAATTGTATCTTTTATTCTAATTCATACCCTGCCTCCATTCCACCTCCACACCCCTCTGACTTTTTGGAAAGTTTTTTAATAGGCAATTTTTGTAGAATTCCATTATACTATGTGTGTTAATCTTCTCAATAAAATAGTTCGTATTACTGTGAGACAGCTCCTTAAAGGCACAGGCTATGCTGTTTTGTTTTTTTTTCCCTTTGGTATCATTAAAACCTAATAGCACTATATGTGTATTTGGTGTACTTATTAAATAAAATATATTCTATCATCTGACCTGCAAATGGGTAACATTAAAGTTAAGAACAATTATAAAATTTCATAACAAGAAATACATGATTTACTTGTGTGTCTGTGCAGTTTTGTTTCAGGTTACTACTAGTAAAGCTCACTGCAATGGGAAGCATAACTGCTATGTCACTAGTAAATGCAAAATGGAATAGGGAACTCTAGGTTTTTTAAGATTGTATACATGGGTATAGAAGTTAACATTTACCTTGGCAATAAAAAAATAGCACTTACTAGCTTATAAACTCCTTGGAGATATTAATAAAATATTTCAACACAATTTAGTCTTATTGGCTGAAAAAATATTTTTTCACATTAAAAATATTTTTCTTGCATCTGAGTTTGAATTTTTTCAGGCTTTAAAAATATTCCACCACATTTCAGTCATATGATTAAATTAATCAACATCTTGTCATATACCATCTATTTCTGAATAAAGTGATCTTCAAAAACTACTGTATTTTAGAGATAATTGACTGATTAATCCTTATGGTATAATGCTAAAATAGGCAATGTCATTTCCAAATTAAGTGGGTTACTTACCTTAAAACATAAGGAAAGAAAACTACATGTTAAAATACCTCAATTTAGGATGCATTATTTTTAATCCTCACAACCCTGGGAGATAGGTACTACATACCCATTTTATTGTTGTGAACTTGCCTAAGATTCCAGAGTTATTGAATGATCCAGTTATAATCCCCATCACTGTTTGTCTAGCTCCAAAAACTAAACTTACCTTTCTTACAATATAACTATCTGGAACACTGTCAAGTACCATACTTTTTTTGTTTGTTTTTTAGGCTAGAGGGCATAAGGGGGTGGGCTCCTGGGGCAGAAGGTAGAAACTAAATAAAATAAAAGTAAACATCATAAAGTCCCAGTACTGTCCTCACTGATACTCTTCAAGCCTATAAGAAACTATTTCTCTTACTTTACTCAGATACCCTTATCTATATGCTAGTAACCATATGAATAAACATCAAGCTGTGAAAAGTAGAATCACTATTTACAAAATCTCAAAGCAAAAATAGCTACTGAACAAATGGTTCTATGACATACCTCAGTAGCCCCTGAAGACACTCTATTAACAAATATTCATCAATAATCCAAGATAATTAAAACATATAAAGCTTTCTAAGACATTTTAAAGCAAGAATGGTTGAGATGAAATGTTTTAGCAATCAAGAAGGTAAATGCTGTTCATCTGGAAAATTTACTAATTAAATGTCCAATAATTCTAAATGAATACATATTAATTTCCTTCAAGAAGTATACATGCTATCATTTTATGCTTTCAAAATAGGATACAGTTGTATGAAATCACGTATTCTAAATTTAGCAAAAATATTAAAAATTCCAAAAGGTATAAAGTTCTTAATTTTAAGAAAAGGAAAACTGTATTAACACAAGCTGCCAGTAAACTACACACCCCCTTAAAAAAGTATTTTAAAATAGAATTTTACATTCTATAGTACTTCAAAAGTAAGGGTAAATTTTTTGATGTTTCAATTTACTCCTCTCTTCTTTGCCTCTCCCTTCCCTAATCTTAGTATCATAACACTTAGGACTTCTCATTTTACTTGAAGAAAAATGTTATAGCATCTAGTATGACAAGATAGAACGGGTTTACATTTAAAAATTCTGCAGGGTATTTAGGAATTCTGAGGCCCTCAATAACAAATTATACTCAGGTTGAGTCTTTAAGAAATGTTATAGTTTCTACACCAAAACACAATTTCTCTAGCATTTTAAATAAGGTTTCACAAAATAATTAGCACAGCAGTGTGTAATTTAACATGTGTAACCCTTTGTATAGCAACAATTCTAAAACATAGCAGCCAAGAGCACAATTATTTGCTTTGTTACCTTGCTTGATTCAAGAGGGGGAAAAAAAAACACAGTAAGACCAATTATATACAAAGAACTAACAGAGTACTTTGCAAAAATAAGTAAACAAAGTTTAGATGAAATAGAACCAAAAAATGAATATTAGAGCATGGTAGAATGAGAACTAGGCTGGCAACTGAGAAGGATAAACCATTTTGGCCTACATTTGTTTGTAATGACTGTGTGACCCAGATACTAAAATATTTGTCTAATATTTAGAAATCTGAAAACTGAAAGAAATGAAATATACAGTCAGCTGGTTAAATATTTTTGTTAAAACAATAGGTACTTAAAATATGTAATTAGGGAGGTTATATTTGCCAATGATACATCCAATAAGGAATTAAGTGCCAAAATATATAAAGAACTTGCACAATTCAACACCAGGAAGACAAACAATCCAACTAAAAAAACAGGCAAAGGACCTGAATAGACACTTATCCAAAGAGGATATGTTTACAGATGGCCAATAGATATGAAAAAATTCTCAACATCACTAATCATCATGGAGATGCAAGGTAAAACCCCAATGAGATATCACCTCACACCTACCAGAATGGCTATGATCAATAAATCAACAAACAATAAGTGCTGGCCCGGATGTGGAGAAAAGAGAACCCTTGTGCACTGTTAGTGGGAATGCAGACTGGTGCAGCCACTATGAAAAATAGCAGAGTTACCACAAAAAATTAAAAATAAAACTGCCTTTTGACCCAGCAATCCCACTCCTGGGAATATATCCTAAGAATCCTGAAAACACTAATTTGAAAGAATATATGCATTCCTATGTTCATTACAGCATTATTTACAATAGCCAAAATCTGAAAACAGCCCAAATGCCCATCACTAGATGAGTGGATAAAAAATGCTGTTGTTGCCTTGGCCAGTGTTGTTCAGTGGTTAAGCATCAACCCATGAGCCACAAGAGGTTACCCGTTCAATTCCAGGTCAGGGCACGTGCCAAGGCTGGGGGCTTGATTTCCAGTATGGGTGTGCAGGAAGAGGCAGCCAATCGATATTTCTATCTTTCTCCCTTCCTCTCTCTCTAAAATAAATAAATAAATAAATAAATAAATAAATAAATAAATAGTTTAAAAATTTTTAAAAAACTGTGGTACATTTACACAATGGAATACTACTCCGCTGATAAAAAAAAAAAAAAAAAAGAAAAAAAGAAAAGAAATCTTACCTTTAAGGACAGCATGGATAGACCTGGAGATTATTATGCTAAGTGAAACAAGCCAGTCAGAGAAAGACAAATTCCATATCATCTCACTTATACGTGGAATCCAATGAACAAAATAAACTGATGAACAAAATAGAAACAGAAGCATGGATACATGGAACAGACTGACAGCTGTCAGAGGGAAAGTAGGTTGGGGGCTGGATAAAAGGTGAAGAAATTAAACAAAAACAACAACACATAGACTCTTGACATTACTGTGGTAACAGCCAGAAGGAAAAGGGGGTGAAGAGGTATGTGGAGATGGGCAAAGAGGGGAAATGGGGACGAAACAGACTCTGCCTGGGGCAATGGGCGCAAAATGCAGTGTGCAGATATTTTATTTAGTTGTAGACTTGAAACCTGCACTCCAATAAACTCAATAATCCTATATAATAAAAGCCTAATATGCTAAGTGTCTGGTCCTTTGGTCGTCCATTCAATCAATCAAAGCATAACATGCTAATGATATGCTAAGGACGCTCCAACGCTCCAACTGGTAGGTTAGCTTGCTGCTGGGGTCTGGCCGATCAGAACTGAGTGAGATGGGCCAGACATGCCCTGGGGCCCTCCTGTAGTCCCTCCCTGGCTGGCCAACCTTCTGTGTCCCTCCCCAGGCCTGGATCGTGCACCGATGGGGTCCCTCAGCCTGGTCTGTGCCCTCTCGCAATCTGGGGCCCTTTGGGGGATGTTGGAGAGCCAGTTTTGGCCAGATCCCGCAGGCCAGGCCTAGGGACCCCACTGGTGCACGAATTTGTACACTGGGCCTCTAGTCAATATGTAATTAGCATTTTCTATACAAAGACTTTTTTAAACTTTAAAAATTAGTATTTATTTTTGCTTTGTAAATAACCCCATAAATTATACTTCATCTTTACTAGTATAACCAGATATTAAGGATAACACTACTATAGAGATTAGGGTACACAAATCCTTTGGAGAGGAGGAAAAGAATATATATTATTTAAGTAAGGCTTTTTTAAGGAACTACATTTTCCTAAACAAACTCTATTCTATTTATGGCCCACATAGTTTATTCTACAGATAGGTGTCTATTAAGTGACAAGAGAATTTTTGGACAAAAAAATCTTCAATTCAGAAACTATGAAAGTTTTGCTAATGAGTGTGCTAAAACACAGGAAACTGAGAGTAGATTCAGCAAGGACTCACCTTATACTTTCTGGGATTGAGAAAGGAAAGTGATGTTTCATTCAAGTAAAAATTTCAGGAAATATGTACTCTTCATGCATCTGCAATGGACAATGTTGAGTGCCTACCCAAAGCTTCCTCTTTGATAATGATCCATGATTTGATTTCCATCCAAATCTCTCCCAAAATTCAATGTGCCTTAGGGGAAGCTGACTGACCCTGAGATACAAAGGTAGACCACAATTACTCTAATCTATTATTATGATAAACCCATTCCTCCTTGCCAATGATTAGTTTAGGAATTTTAGAATTTGACAAATTTAAGCCACTGAGAAGCAAACTGGGGGTAGGGTGAAAGGGAACTGCTTAAGGGAAAAAATAAAGCTATATTGCTTAAAAAAACACTAACAGAACTTAGTTCTCTCTTTGGATTGGAAGGAGGTAAAAAAAAACCACATAATCCTGATTCCAATCATAAGCCATCTGTAACTACAGTGTTAGGGGAATGGCAATACTGGGTAGAAAGACTAGAGAAGAAATACAACCTAAGTCCTTCAAAATATTGATCCACTGGCTTAGCTAACTTTCTAATACTTTCTTATGTGAGCCAATTAATACTTTTAAAATTTAAATTAGACTAATTTGAAAACTAATTTGTTACTAGGAAATTAATAAGTCCCAAGATCTATTTACATACTTTTAGAAAATTATACACTCGATCTTATCTATTCTTGGCTTTTAAAGAAAAGTGCTATATTACTTTTTTGTATTTTCTTAATTGCCTATAATGATTGTGTAGTATATGTATTACTAGAGGCCTGGTGCATGAAAATGGGGGGTCCCTCAGCCTGGCCTGCTCCCTCTCACAGTCTGGAAGCCCTCAGGGGCGGGAGGCGACCCGGCGATCAGGGGAAGGCAACGCCCCATAACACCTCTGCTGCTGCCACTGCTGACAGTGCAAGCCTCGGCCGGCCCTGGTTACCTGAGCCTCAGACAGCCCTGAGCTGCTGGGCAGCCGCCATCTGAGGCTTGCCTGCGCCTTGGGCCAGCCCTGGGTGGCTGGGGGGCTGCAGGGACTGGGGGATTCTAGAGGCAGGTGCACGGAGTGGCTGGGCCCGCCTGGGGGTGGGTCCAGCCTTGCCGTGCACCTGCCACCCTGGTGGGGCTGAGGGGACTGGACGCCACCATCTTGTGACTGTGGGCACCGCCAACTTTGAGGGTGTGGCAGTCAATTAGAATATTCCCTTCTTATTGGCTGTGGGTGCCGCCATCTTTGTGACAGCATGAGGGTCAATTAGCATATTCCCTCTTTATTAGATAGGCTTGGGGAGGGGCATAATTAAAATATCAGAGTACACCAAACAATGTGACCTCTTCTCAATCATTTATACAAGAGTTAAATTATGCTTTTAATACAGTAAGGCTTTCATGGGTCCATAATATATTCAGAGTGCTATGTTCTTACAGCCTGATTTCTCTCTGATATCAACTATCTCTTGCTTCTGCTATATTTTATTCTTGTTTAAGAGAGAACCACTAAACTCTCACCTATATAGTTCATTTACTTCCTACATCTTACATATTCCCATCCCACTCTAAGTTCCAAATTATGCACATTCATATAGTTGAAGATGCTAGAAAGATACTGTGAAGCAAATAAAAATTATCCTAGAAACAGTGAATTTCTCTTTGAACTCAGTTTAAACTAAAAATACAACCTGGATAGTTTTGTACTTCTTATTTTAAAAATCTTGTTTCCTCTTTCATTTCCTCCTTTCCTTCCTTCTTTTGACATTTTGTCTTGCTTAGAAATAACTTTGACCTTTTACCTTTATAAAGTAACTAGGAGCCCAGTGCACGAATTCATGCACCTTGAAAGGAACTGTGGGCCACAAGGCTGCAGTGGGCACAGAGGCGGGTCTTGGCCCATCCTCCACACTCCCGCCCAGCCCCTCCCACCGTGCCCTAGTTCCCTGTCTGCAGGCAGCCCTGCTCTCACCCCCACAGCTCCCACACTCTGATGGTAAAACAGAACATTAGTAGTTTCCCTCCCCAGGAGACATGCATAAACTCTTTAGAATCCCAGTCTTCATATTACTTCCCGAAATGGTCTAAATCTTCACAGTGAAGCCCTTACAGATATTTGACTATGCCATCCCTTATAAAATAGACTAATAATGCTTGTTTGTTGGTTAAGTAAATAAAGCAGTTCATAAGGCATTCAAGTAAGTATGCTTCTAAAACTCTTTCTTCCTGAGTCCTCTAATTTAACAAGAAATCTATTTCTAAAACCAAAGATCCAGCAATAGATTCTTATCATAATAAAGGAAGTGTTTATTTTTTTAAATTGAGTTTATTGGGGCAACAGTGGTTAACAAAACCATACAGGTTTCAAGTGTACAACTTAACATCATCTGCATACTGCATCGTGCAGCCATCACCCAAAGTCAAGTCTCTTTCAGTCCCCATTTACCCCCCCTTTGGCCTCTTTTACCTCCCCCACCCCCTTTCCCTCTGGCTATCACCATACTCGTGTGTGTGTGTGTGTGTGTGTGTGTGTGTGTGTATTGTTTTTTTGTTTAATCCCTTCACCTGATTTTCACACAGCTCCCCAACACCCCTCCCCTCTGACAGCTGGCAGTCCGTTCTATATATCTATGCTTTTGCTTCTATTTTATTTGTTATTTTGTTCATATGATTCCATATGAAAGTGAGATCATATGGTATCTTTCTCTCACTGGCTTATTTCACTTAGCATAATATTCTCCAGATCCATCCATGCTGTTACAAAAGACAAGATTTCCTTCTTTTTTATGGGGGAAAAAGTTTCTTAATAGAATGCTATTTAAAACAAAATGGGTTACACTACTCATCTAAGTTTTGACCAATCAACTAAAAACAGGAAACTCTTAAATATTCAGTCAGCTTTTAAATCTGATATTAATAAATGATATTGCTCAGTAGTTAGAGCATAGGCCTGCTGACTGAAGGGTCTCAGGTTAGATTCTCAGTCAAGAGCACATACCTGGGTTGCAGGTTCCATCCCAGGCCTGGCTGCGGTGCATGAGGGAGGCAACTAATTGATGTCTCTCTCACATCAATATTTCTATTTCTCTGTCTCTCCCCCTCCCTTCCCCTCTCTCTCAAAAAACAAAAAATCAGTGGAAAATATAACCTCAGGTGAGAATTTAAAAAAAAAATAGTGATACGAACAAAATGCATTATATAGGTATAAATCATGTATGTACAAATTTATTTATAAGCTTTACTGTGTAAGTTAAAATGCCACATTCTCTTTTGAAATTAAGTTCTCCCTATACTATTTAATGGAATCTGCCACATAAAAGAAATTTGCTCAATTCATAAATTATATTTTAAGGAATAATACTTTCTAAATTATATTCTATAATATAGTCATTTTCTAACATTAAGCAAAAGTTATTGAAAGGATTATTGAGATGAACGTGCAATCAAATTTTATAGATTGTACAATAACAATATTAATTTTACATTTCTGTCAAATCCTTAGGTTTTGTCTACTTCCCAAATTTCAAATCTAGACCCTTCTCTCTCCAACTCACCACTGTATCCATAATCTTCAACCTTGTCCACAGAAACAGCTTCTAACAACAAGCTTCTACATTCACTGCAGTTAAGATTCATATTTTTCAAATGAAAATTTAACTATTTACACTTTTGCTTACAACCTTTCCACAGCTTCCCAATATTCTTTACGATAAAGGCTAAAATCCTAAGATCACAATCAGTTTCCTTAATTCCTCTCCACCTTTATTGCTTCTTCTCATGGCTCAGCCACATTGGAATCCTTGCAGTTCTTCCTTTTCCTTTTGCAGATGCTATTTCTGCTACCTGCAATGCTCTGACTCATGCTGATTCTTTCTCATGCCTAAAAGTTATTTCTCTTGTCCTTCCTTGATTTAACCATCAAAACTGACTACCATTCCAGGCCAGGTTAGGTTTGCTTCTTATATACTCTCATATTACCTTATAATTTCTACCTTAACATTCATCTTAGATGTAATTATTTGTTTAGTTTTAGTCTTTTGCAAAAATTGTTGGTTACATGAGGACACAGACTATCTATCTTGCTTACTGTCTTATATAGCACTTAACATAATGCCTGACATAAATAGCACTTATAAACATATGTTGAATAAATAAATCTCATTAAATTGAAATTAATCCATTACTAACTTATTGTTGAAAGGGTAGCATAGTACAGTCATATATCTGGAAGTTTTGAAGACCTGGTTTATAATTCTAGACCTACCACTTACTGTGTGACTTGAAGTATCAAACACTCAGATTCTTTACCTTAATCGAAACACTATACAATGCCTACTCTGTCTTCTTTACATACTTGTTAGGAGGGGAATAAAAAATATAATTCATTTTCTCAACTCTAAAATGCATATTTTTCACTTTAACATTTTTTTAATCAAGAGGAATCTTATTGTAGATAGCAAAAGAACCCTGCCAGTCATTTACACAGGTTATATCTTGTCACTGCCTATCCATGTATAAACAGACATAACTAAGAATGTATTTTTTGCCTTGACCAGTGTGACTCAGTTGGCTGGGCATTGTTCCATGCACTGAAAGGTTGCTGGTTTGACTCCCAATAAAGGCACATGCCCGAGTTTCAGGCTCGGTTCCTGGAAGGGGGCAAACAGAAAGCAGCTGACCAATGTTCCACTCTCACATAGATATTTCTCTCTCTTCTCTTTCTAAAAATCAATTTAAAAATATTTAAAAAAAGAATATGTCTTTCATCTGTCACCTCAGTTATCCATACTGCCAGAACCATTATACAGTTCAGTTTTAATTTAATGTTAAATTCCTAATTATTTCTTGAAATGCCTGTATAAAGATCATTATATTGCAGCATTGAAATAAAAAGTTATGTATACAGAATTGCCTATAATATGTGATTCAATTATGTTTAAAAAGGTCTACCAAGTGATAATTCTGAGCAGTTATCAAATACCTGTTAAATTCTTCTGCTTAACTTTGAAGAGTAGTTAACTTCTCCCAGCCAGTGTGGCTCAGTGGTTGAGCATCAACCTATGAACCAGAAGGTCACGCTTCCATTCTTGGTCCGGACACATGCCCAGGTTGCGGGCTCAATCCCCAGTAGGAGGTGTGCAGGAGGCAGCCAATCAATGATTCTCTCTTATCATTTATGTTTCTATCTCTGTCTCCCTCTCACTTCCTCTGTGAAACCAATGAAACTTTTTTTTTAAAAAGAGTAGTTAACTTCTAATGATATATAATGTAAGTAGTAAAAATAAAAACCTGTAAGTTCAATTAATTAGAAAATGGAAATCAAGCCAAGTAATTCCTGTATGAGCCTCAGAATTATGCTATCAATCCTAAAAGTGCCAGAGGTCAACAGCAGTATGTGGCTGTAACGCCTATAACTAAAAGTTATTCAGAATAATACTTAGGTAGAATAGATAAAATGTTCCTCCCTTTCCCAAGAAAAGTATTTGATTTTCCACGAGAGAGAAGTTATTAAATCAAAGGTGTATCTTACAACTTAGAATAAAGAAAGTATAGTAATATGCATGAACATGTTCTGAAATTAAGAGCTATACAAACAGGTAATTTTAAATGTTCCTACTGTGTCTTGTACACATACAAAAAAAAAAAAGAGTGCTTTACATAAAACTTAAAAGCTACTCCTAGCCCTGGCCCAGTACATGGACCATCCTAGTTACTCCTAGGATGGCCCATGCACTGAAGGGTCACAGGTTTGATTCCCAGTTAAGAGCATGTGGCACATACTTGGATTCGATCCCCACCCAGGGAAGGGGCATGGACAGGAGGCAATCAATTGATGTGTCTCTCTCACATAGATGTTTCTCTCTCTCTCTCTCTCTCTCTCTCTCTCTCTCTCTCTCTCTCTCTCTCTCTCTCTCTCTCCCTCCTCCCCCTCCCCTTACCCTTCCACTCTCTAAAAATCAATAGAAAAATATCCTGGGGTGAAGAATAACAGGAAAAGAAAAAGTTACTCCCAAAAATAACTTATAAAGTCAAAGCCCAAAAATAAGAAGATAGAACAGGATTCCAATGTCATTAATTTTTCCTAGAGGAAATAAAACATTCCCCCTAACTTTCAATAGACAGACTTGACAAAACAAACTAAATCCACTTATTTTCCCCATTCTCACTTTCAGCACTTCTCACATAATCTATAACACTGTTACATGTTCAATTCTTTAAAATATTCTCCTGGGAAACCTATTCTAATATTGAAACACTATTACTATTGTTCAAAAGTTCTTCCTTATATCTACCTCCATTCTTTCAATTATCTGTTAATTTAATGTAATAATGTATTTGTTTTTGTCTTTTCAGATGTTTTTTTATTTTTATTTAATTTAATGGGGTGACATCTATAATAAAAAAAGTGTGATATGCAAGTAGACCGAATGGCCGAACAGAACGATCTTTGGGATGACCATGCTATGACATGGACTGGTGCCAGGCCAGCCAAGTCAGGTGCAATGCAATTGTTTGGGAGGGCCCTGCAATCTCCCCACAATGGCCCCAAAGGGGAAGGTCCAGGCAACCCTCTGTGCCGTGACCGATGGGGCGGGGGGTAGGGCTCTGTGGAACTGGGGAACTGGAGGTGTGTGGTGGCGGATATGGGCAGCACCAGGCCAAGGCAGGTGCGGGCGGGGGACAGGGCTGGGAAGCCAGGGCTGCGAAGCTGGCAGCTAGGGTTGCGAAGCCAGCAACTGCAGAAAGGAAGGCCTAGCCTTGCACGAATTTCATGCATCGGGCCTCTAATTGGTTAATAAAATTATATAGGTTTCAGGTGTACAATTCTATAATACATTATCTGTATATTGTATTGTGTGCCACCCCCCCTTCCTGTTTTGACCAATAAAATGGGCAGAAGTGCCTCTGGGTAACTCCAGAATCTGGGCCTTAAAAGAGCTGCAACTTCTGCTTTGCATTTCTTCTTGGAATCCAGTTATCACACAGTGAGGAATCCCAATTAACTTCACAAAGAAACAAAGGTAAGGAGAAACAAGGATCCAGGGGGCAGGCCAAGCTGTGCTCACAGCTGGCAGCCTACATTCATTGCCAGTCACATGACTGAGGCCATTTGGACTGCCCTGCCATCCTAGCACCTGAAGAAGACCACTTTATATGCAGAAGACTCACCAAGTCAATCCTCAGAATGATGAGAATAAACTATTGTTGTTTTAAGCCACTAAGCCTTAAAATGGTTTGTAATGCAGCAACTGGTAACTGAAATACTCACTGTCCTCCTTAGAAATGTATTTCAACAATACCAGTGTCAGTACCTAAATAGTCAGTAAAAACCAAAAATATTTGGCTTCTGTGACTACTAAAATAAAAATGTGAATAAATGTGAAGCCTGTTTTAGTAATTACTAAGGGTTACACTTAGTTTAAATTTAAAAAAACATCATGGGTCAGCACTTAAAATTAAAATGTGCCATAAAATCATAATGACTATATGTATGGATAAAGTTGTACCAAATGAATCACTAAGTTGTTTTTTAAGTTCCATTTATTATTTATTTATTTTACTTCTACTTTCAATATTATTTTGTATTGGTTTCAGGTGTACAGCATAATGGTTAAACAATCATATACTTCCATTAAATCTTACAAGAAAATACTAGTAATCAAAGAAAACATGGTAATTTCAAGAGAAACAACAAAAGTGCTTTATTCAAAGTAATGTCCATTGCTAGCTACACATTTCTCCCATCTTTCAGGTAATTTGTGGATACCATCCCAATAGAACTTTTCTTGTTTTGAGGCAAATCATTCAGAGACCCGATTTTCCACTTTTTCGTATGTTTTGATTTGCTGCTCAGAAAGTGCATGTGCCATCGATTGGAACAAGTGGTAATCTTGAAGGAGCAAGGTCTGGTGAATAAGGCGGGTGGGTTAATACTTCCCAGGCAAGATCTTTTAACATGTCTTTAACTGGTTTTGAAGTGTGTGATGGTGAGTTATCATGAAGCAAAATTACTTTGCCATGTCTTCTGACATATTCTGGTAGTTTTATGATCAAAGCGTGATTCAAATTGATTATTTGTTGTCGGTAGGGATCAGTATTAACAGTTTCACCTGGTTTTAGAATACACCACACCTTCCTGATCCCACTAAACATAGAGCATTGTCTTCTTCCCGAAGTGATTTGACCTTGCAGTCAATGCTGATGGTTGACCTGGATCAACCCAGGATTTTGTGCATTTGGGATTCTCAAAATAAAGCCACTTTTCATCGCCAGTCACAATTCGATGCAAAAAAAGACTTTCTTTTGTGCCATTGAACCAACATTTTACTCTTGACTTCGGTTTCCCATTTGTCTTTCGTTCAGTTGATGTGGCACCTATTTTCCTTCCTTTAAAATCTTTCCCATTGCTTGTAAAGGAGTGGAAATTGTTTGCTGAGCAACGTTTAATCTTTCTGCAAGTTGTTTTTGAGTTAGACACGCAACTTCATCCACTAATGCTTGTAACTGTTGGTCTTCAAACTTTTGTGGTTGACCTGGACGTTCGTCTTTCACATTGAAATCATCACTTGTAAAGCATTTAAACCAGCGTTCACAACTATCTTGAGATGGAGCATGTTCACCATAAGCTTCCCGAAGTATACGATAACTTTTTCTTCAAAATAATGATTTAAAACTTCCCACAAATGCTCTTTTTTTTTGGCATGAAATTTTACATTTTTAAGTATAAAAATATCTATGATGTTAACACCTTCAGCACATTTGACATATGAAGTTTTTTAGCTTGCTGTCAATACAACAAAATAGCATACATATCAAATCACATATTTATCAACATATGTGTAACTCCATCTATTGAAAAAAAACTGCATTATTAACTGGTACACACCTAGTAAAAAGGCATCACTTAAAGATAACAGAAGAATTTGGTTATCAAAATTGAGCATCTAGATCAAATTTATTAGTCTATGTATTATGGGTTATTATCATATAAAGAATAGCATAAAATAAAATATACAACACTGAATTATACTAAACATAACATTTTATCTTATTTAGAAACTTCTTGGTGAAGTATCAGTACAATGGAGAAGCAGAAAGTATCAATTCATAAATATATCCAGTTAACGAAAGTCTAAGGTCTTGTGTCTTACTTTAAATTTCTGTTACATAAATGTGAAGTATTTTTATACCATGAAATGTGATGAATACATACATATTTCAAGGAATATTTTAGGATAATCTCTTAAGAATATCAGATACTAATTTTTTACAAAAAATAAGGATGTGGTTTATTTATGAAAGATAACATCATCTCCAATGGTATCATGGTCAGAGACTACTGGGCTATAGACAATTGCTTCGATCCAGTAAAACAGTTCGTCTCTTATGACTTAAATAGCATAGAGAAAATAATCTGGCATAATTCCTACTTTGGGGTTATAATAAAAGGTAGAAAATATGAAATTCCACATATTTAATATAATTTCATAATTCTTAGAAAATAATTCTAAAATACCATTTAAAGAATAAAAAAAATTTCATGTTTTACAAAACTAGCTTTAACAATATCATTTAATGTAATAAAAAGCTTTCTGAAAAACTAGATAAAATTCAATTATTTACTCAATTTTAAAACTTAGTTTTGCTTTGATTGAGATATTATGAAAGACACTAGATTCAAAATAAATAAAAAAAATGTATTTTACTTAAAGAAATTCCCAAAGCAACTCTACCATAAGGGTAGGGCCTAACAATTTATAACAACTATATATCTTTTCAGTTGCTACTGGAGAATACACATATATAACAAGTTTTTTATTTTGTTACGTGACCCCAGATATTTAGCTAACACTGAGGCCGCAACTATGCCCAAGCCCTTGCACATTCACACAAAGTTACTCTTTGGCTGTAAAGAAGCCTTTTAAAAGAGAGAGATTGAATATAATGGGGAATAAAGGAGCTAGAGGAGAAAGAAAAAGCTGCTTTTGTGCCATGTGAATTATTTATTTAGTTAGGCAATGAACTCACTATTATTTCTAACTCTAACAATCTATCAGGGAACTCTAAATAGTAAACTTGAAGACTAATAAAGTTTTAAAATTATCACTATTCAGCAAACTTTTTAATTTTTTCTATTTGAAAACATTTTAACACCATGAATTATATTTACACAATTTACATTTACAATTGATAAACTTTATAATGAGATCAAAAGTCTTAATTTTTAAAACAGACAAAAAGTATCAGCTTATAAACTTTCCTCACAGAATATTAAAAAAAACAAACTATTTTTTAAAATATATTTTTTATTAATTTCAGAGAGGAAGGAAGAGGGAGAAAGAGATAAACATGAATGATGAGAGAGAATCATTGATTAGCTGCCTCCTGCATGCTCCCCACTGGGGATCGAGCCCGCAACCTGGGCATGTGCTCTTGACCGGAATCGAACCTGAGACCCTTTAGTCCGCAGGTCGACACTCAATCCACTGAGCCAAACCGGCTAGGGCAACAAACTATTTTTTTGTTACTCTTAATTTAGAAAGCAAATTACAAACATGCTAATTTATCAATCTTTTTATTATTAGTATTATTTGTACCTGTTTAATATTTCAATACCTTAAACTGGTTCAAGAAAACCTCTCTCCAGTGGCAACAGTGCCATTGAGATTTTTTTTTTACACAAGTCTCTGGACTAGATGAAGGCTAGAGTCAGATTTCTTTCACAACCATTAAAGCTGTCTAGTTGCATAAATTATTAATAGAGATTAAGTCTTCTTTGAATAAAGGCAGATAAGGTCCTTGATTCTTGGAAAGAGAAATAACTATTTTAGTCTATGCCCAGGTCACCTTTTCCTACATATTTGAGATGATACAAAATTTTTGTCTCCTTTCTCATCACAAAATAATTTACTTTAAAAATATTAAAATATTTTGCCTTTTGTGTGAATGTCTGAATCTTAAACTTTTTTTGGCTTTGAGTCATCATTTTGTAACCTATAACCCACACAAAACACAACTTCTTTGGAAGAGCTACATGAATGTCTACTTATACTTTCATTCTCTATTTAAAATTATTTGAAGTCCCTAAGTTTCAACAGAAGTATTTATAAGATATAATTTGACTGGACTCTATTCTTTCTCAGGTAAAATAACCAAAAAGTAAAACAAATGTCTTGTTCATTTGGACTAGTTTCCTCCCCGTCTAGGTACATATAATTCTCCCTGCTTTTCCTTTCCTTCCAGACAAATCATTGGGTAAGACAGTGGTCGGCAAACTCATTAGTCAACAGAGCCAAATATCAACAGTACAACGATTGAAATTTTTTTTGAGAGCCAAATTTTTTAAACTTAAACTTCTTTTAATGCCACTTCTTCAAAATAGACTCGCCCAGGCCGTGGTATTTTGTGGAAGAGCCACACTCAAGGTGCCAAAGAGCTGCATGTGGCTCGCGAGCCACGGTTTGCCGACCACTGGGGTAAGATAGCAGCATTGATTCTCCTTCTTTAAACCCATTTCACTAGTATAACAGAATGAGAAATAGAGGAAAGAGAGTAATTAAAATTCATCTAAGCTTATGGTCAGGAAACGGGGGCTCATACAAGTTATTTTACTAACCCAGATACCCTATAATTAGTATGGCACAGCAGAGACTAGAAACCATGTTTCCAGATACCATTTGGTGCTCTCTGCTACATGTCCTCACCAACCTCCCATAAGGATCCTGAAATTCACATTTGAGAGTAAAAACTGACAAAGCCTTTTGGAAAGTACTTTAGCAAGATCTATGTGAGTTTTAAAAAGGTTTTCCCAATAATTTTACTCTTTGGACTCTCTCCTAAAATAAACTGCCAGACAATATTTATGTCCAAAATTTATAAGAAAAAAGTTTAAATGTAATACATGTTCAATAATAATGAGATGATATATCCACTAAATGAACTATAATGGAACAATCTGAAATGTTTATGGAAGTTTTACAATAGTTTTATAAAAGGCACCTTTCGATGTTAACTGTTGTGTGTGTGTGTTTGTGTGTGTGTAGGGGGACAAGTTAAAAAACTCATTTGTTTTAAATGTTTTCAATTAGACAATCTTAAGCTCTTCAATAAGTAATATTCTTACAGCTAAGGGAGGAATCATCCTATATAATAAAAGCCTAATATGAAAATTGTGCCCTCAGGTGGTTGTTCAACCGAGAGTTCGACCACTCGCTATGACATGCGCTGACCACCAGGAGATGGCATGGAACATGGCGGGCATTAATGACACGCTGCCACCTGGGGGCAGGTGTGACAGAAACAGAGGTGTGGTGAGAATGCGGGATGTCTACTGAATTCGCTCTCACTTCCCCTGCTACCCTCCCCCGGGGAAGCCCCCACACTCATGCGCCAGGGAAGCCCCCGCACTCAGGTGCCAGGTGCCCGCAAGGAGCCCACCCTGCACCCAAGCAGCCTCTTCCGGGTGAGCCAGACCATAGCCACCAGGACCACAGGGGCCAGTTGGGCTACCCACAGGTTCATGCAGGAGCCAGTCTACGAGGTCAGTGGGCAGAGAGCACGCTGCCCGCCTGGCTTCCATGTGGCGTCGCTGGGCAGCCCAGAGTCCCACGCTGTTCCCTGGGCTATGGCGTCCAGCCATGCTCACCGCATCTCTGCATGGGGACTCGGGTGCCATGACTCAGGCAGAGGGGGCGTGCAGGGGCCCAGGGGCCCAGGTGCTGCCCAGGGCCCAGAGATCAGCTGGGACCTGCCCTTCCATGACAGATGCTCATGCTTCTATTGCCAGCCAGGCCCAGGGACTGCACCCATGCATGAATTTCATGCACCAGGCCTCTAGTCTATACTAATAATAGAGGAATATGCAAATTGTCCTGGACGCCATCACAGTAACAGTAATGACCAAACAGCAGGCTGCATGGGGCGACCAGGCCGGCAGGGGGAACAGTTGGGGGCAACCAGGCTGGTGGGGGGGGGGGCAGCTGGGGATGACCAGGCCAGCAGGGGGCATTTGGGGTCAACCAGGCTGGCAGGGGGGGCAGTAAGGTGACCAGGTCAGCAGGGGGGCAGTTAGGGGTGACCAGGCTGGCAGGGGGGGGGCAGTAAGGGGTGACCAGACCGGCGGGGGGGAGGGGCAGTTAGGGGCAATCAGGCATGCAGGCAGGCAGGTGAGCAGTTAGGACCAGTGGTCCCAGATTGTGAAAGGGATGTCCCCGGGATCTGGCCTAAACCGGCAGTTGGACATCCCCAAGGTGTCCCAGAATGGAGAGGGTGCAGGCTGGGCTGAGGGCCCCCCCCCAATGCATGAATTTCATGCACTGGGTCTCTAGTTTTAAATAAGAGGTTATGGGAAAGAGAGAATGATCTTTCTCTAAGAAATACATTTGTTTTAATTTTTTAAAACTGGTACTGAATAATTCATTCTCTTTCTCTGGCACTTTATAGGAAACAAAAACCTAATCAATCACCTTAGAATGGAAACTGAGGTTCCTAAACCCCCAAAACCTCAAGATCCTCTGCATCTATAGTTGAACAGTATTCTACTTATGAGAATTGGAATAATTATCTTCCAAGTGTTTTTGAGAGACTTTTTAAAAGTCCTTTTTTTAAAGTCCTTATCAAAGCTTCAAATAATCCTCGGTAGTTAAGGCCTTTCAAAATCACCATTTAAAAAAAAAGAATCTGTAAATCTTGTCTAATCTTAACCCCAAGGAAAGAACTGATTAGCAATCTGAAGATGGGAAAAACGTTTTTTCATCTATCATCAAACAAGCAGAGCAGAAAACTGTGCAAATGGTATTCCTATTATTTAAGGCTCAAAAGTTTGATAACATATTTATTTAGTAATCTACAGTGAAAGACCTAAAACTGACATCATGGAACATGTATGATTATAACTCTAAGACATAAAAAGGAATTATGTGTAAATTGACAAAATTTATTAAGTTTTCTTACACAATAAGGAATACCCAGATAAAAAGTCAGCAAAAGAACAAAAAGCCAACATGTTTATTTTTTTCTAACAGGATTTTTTTTCTATTTGAGTTACTATTTCATTACTTTTTTCAACAAGTTATCTGTTCTTGACTTATCAAGACACAATAAACAAGAACATTAAAATGCCTTATTTGCTTCAGAAAGAAAAAAGAAAATGGATATACAAAAGTTTATGTATTCTTTTTTTTTTGCCAAAAGAAATATTATTACTCCCAACCCCATCTAAGTTTATGATAAATTCTTAAGAACTGTTAAAACATTTCAAAAAGGTATTGTTTCATTCAAATTTTAAAATACTAACATCATTCTACCTTTATTTTGGGATCTGAGGTTACCATATATTAAGAACTCTTATGCTAATAAGTCTCCCTAACTGGCATTCTGAAAAATTATCCATTTCCTATAAATAACTGAAGTAGTTTAAATACCCAAGTTAGCAATAAATTTCCTATAATTCATGTTTGTAGAAAGGCCAGAGTCTTTCACACAAATCACTGAATAGAGTTTTTTCTTCTGAAACAAAGTGGATGAGGTACAGTGAATAAATTGTAAGCTAGTAGTTCTTTCATCATAAGGTCCCCTATAATCTCCTCACATTTTAATAATGACTGTTCACACTTTTAACCAACCAAACCCAGCAAGGAAACTATAGCTTCCACTTCAAACTAGCTCTATGATCTACACTAAATCACATAACTTTTTGAGGTTCTCAGTTCCTATATATAAAATAACCAGATCAAATGGATTTCTTAATGTCCCTTTACATTTAAAAAATCTATATTCCATGTATCTCAATCTTATTCAAGTCATTTTCAAAAGTGGTAAGGCACTTAGAGTAAAAGAAAGTGATAGTCTGCACAGAAAAGTTTTCTAGGCTCTCCCAGCATTTTCAAAACTCTCCTTAAGATTTAGAATAGCTGATTTCCCTTATAACATGATGATTGCTATGAATAAATGAGGCTGTCTTTGCTAACAGCCTCCTTTTAGACTAATGGTCCCCATAGGTGTTCTGCTTACTCAAGATGAGCCTCATAACCCATAGCAGGGTTTCTCTCCACTAAAAGGCGTAGGATTTTGTTTTGCTTTGTCTTTACAACTTTATGGGAAAAATCAAGGGTTCTGGAAAGTAGTTTTGTGCAACTGGACAACTTACAGCACATAGGGTCTATATTCAACAGTGTTCCCAAAACATGTATACACACTTTAATAGCAGATAGCTCAATTGATGTTTCTTTCTTTTCAGCCAGACTAAGCTTCGAACAAAGGAAATTCATCCTAAAAGGCTTACGGGAAATTTGAAAATGCAGTTGAAGTAAAAATTATAATTATTCACAGGGTGCCCCCCGCCCCCGGCAAGAAATGTATACACACTTTAATAGCTGATAACTCACTTAATTTTTACTCTTTTTCAAGTTTAACTGATTTGAAATAATAGGTGAAGCCAGACTAAACTTGGAACAAAGAGAATTTATCCACTAGACTTTTTTAAGGGGAGACATAAAAGATGAAGTTTATGGTACAAAACCGGCAACAGCATTGAGGTTGCACAAATACCAAAGGAAATGATTCTTAATGCTTGCAATTCCATTGCTTTGCATTATCAACAATGCCTGGACCAGAATGTCATCAGTTTGAAAACAGGCATTGACAAAAAAAAATTATTCATTTCTGTAGATTCTTTTAAATTTTGAAAATGAACTGTATGTTAATCAACACTGACTGAATAATCATTCAAAGTGTGTATACATTTTTGGGACACACTATATTAGCTAAAGAATGTGACAAACTAAGAGGAAAATATTTTAGATTACCAGTCTACCTTTCTGTTCCTGTAACAATTATAACAGTAAAATTTATATTTTAAACAGCTTTAAAATTTTTATTATATAATACAAACAACCCCCAAAATCTGTTGTCATCTATTACAACATATGCTTTAATTTTTAGCTAAAAAGAGCTATGGATAAAAAGAGTGACTTCAGAGCCCTGGAAATGAAAAGACTAGCCAACAAAAATGCTAAAAACATAAGTGTTTTAGTGAAATACCTATGGGTGTGGATATTTAGCATGTTAGTGGTTAATCTGGGCTTAACCACCTCCAAACTCCCTTCCCTCTCCCCAAATTGTTAAAATCAAAACAAGTTCTTCTGGTAGAAAACATTTACTTTCTTCTATTATATCTTACTAGTGGTCCGGTGCATGAAATTCGTGCATGGGGGGGTGTCCCTCAGCCCAGACTGCACCCTCTCCAATCTGGGACCCCTTGGGGGATGTCTGACTGCTGGTTTAGGCCCTATCCCATAGACAGTCGGACATCCCTCTCACAATCTGGGACCGCTGGCTCCTAACTGCTCACCTGCCTGCCTGCCTAATTGCCCCTAATTACTCTGCCTGCTGGCCTGCTTGCCCCCAACTGGCCCTCTTGCCCCCAACTGCCCCCCCTGCTGGCCTTCTTGCCACTAAGAACCCCCCACATCTGATTGCCCCCCTGCCAGCCTGCTTGCCCCCATCTGCTCCCCCATGCCAGCCTGATCACCCCCAACTGTCCCCCCTTGCCAGCCTGATGGCCCCCAACTGCCTCCCCACCAACCTGCTCTCCCCCAACTGCCCCCCCCTGGTGGCCTGCTCACCCCCAACTGCTCCCCCCTGCCAGCCTGCTTGCCCCCAACTGCCCCCCATGCTGGCCTGCTCTCCCCGAACTGGCCCCCGTCCCCTGTTGGCCTGATCAACCCCAACTTCCCTGCTCTCCTGGCCTGATCACCCCTAATCACCTCTGCCTCAGCTCGGCCACCATGGTTTTGTCCAGAAGGACATCCAAAAGGTCTCCCGGTCTAATTAGCATATTACCCTTTTATTAGTATAGCAGAGGCCTGGTGCATGGGTGGGGGCTTGCTGGTCTGCCCTGAAGGGGGTCCCAGATCAGGGTGGGGGTCCCCTTGGGGGGTGGGGCCAACCTAGGCAAGGGGCCTGGGGTGGTTTTCAGGCTGGCCACACACCCTTTGGGGTGGGGGTCCCCGCTGGGAGGCATGGCCGGCCTGGGTGAGGGGCTGAGGGCCATTTGGGGTTGGTTTGCAGGCCGGCCAAGCCCCAGGCTTTGTCCAGAAGGATGTCCGGAAGGTCTCTGGAAGGTCTCCCAGTCTAATTAGCATATTAATCTTTTATTAGTATAGACTAGAGGCCCAGTGCACTGGTGGGGGGCATGGCCTGCAGGAATCAGCCCGCTGTGGGAGTGCCACTCATCCCAGTCAGCTGAGTAGCTGTAGACATGCCCTCTGAGCAGCTGCTGAATGAGAAAATTAGTTTGAGCTGATATTTCAGGGTAATGTCTTGGGTAAAGGCATGTTCTGTTTCCTGGAGGAACCTGGCGGAAATCTTTGCACCCCAAAGCCACTCGGTAAATGCCCTTGATGTGTGATGCCAGGTCGGTGACACCATCAGGGATGTTCAGGGAAGCCGTGCTCCAGGATCCTCAGCCATCAGGACAGCCTTCCCAGGCGTCCACAGTCATGCCCCCTCTTGTCATCTGCCTATGCCAGCGCCCCGTGCTCTTTCTAGAACACACCTTACAGGGCCTACATCAGTTGGTGGGGTCAGGCCAGAATCTGGATTGTCTCAGGTATTTGATACAGAGACTGAGCCTCACTCTGGGCCTGCTAGCAGCTGCTCCCGCTGCAGAAGCAGCTGCTCATCCCAGTCAGCCAAGCGGTGCTCCCATTATAGGAGCACATTGACCACCAGGGGGCAGCTCCTACATTGAGTGTCTGCCCCCTGGTGGTCATTGCGCGTCATAGCGATTGGTCGACCAGTCGTTCTGGTTGTTCCACCGTTTGGTCACTGGGCTTTTAAATATATAGATGATCTTCTAGACAAATCTTTTTTCAGTATTTTGATTTCCTATGTTCTCCCATATCAAAGTATTGAATATCTCCTCTATGTAATACTTTTTAATTTAATTGATATCTTTATTAAATCTGTTAAGAGCATAAGCTTTAATCACTGAACTATTGATTCAGCAAAACAAGAAAAAATAAAGTTCTTAACCATTCCAGGACTCCAGCTCAATATGTTCAAAATAACCTTGAACAAGTAAGTTGAAATGTCCAAGTTAGTAAGAAATTTCCCACAATCCTCCTCGAAAAGGAAGTAAAGATTTTTTCATTCAAAGCACTGAATAGAGTTTTTCTTCTGAAATAGTGTATGAGTTACAGTGAATAAACCATAAAGGTAAGTAGTTATTCTGTCAGATGGTCCCCTACAACCTTCTTAAAGTTTAACAATTAATCACTCTGCAGCTTCTAATCAGTAAGGACACAGCAACTTCTGCTGCTAAATGTCACATGAGCCTAAGCATATTTCTGATTTTTCAAATAGATTATCAGAACCTAAATCAGAAAGTTTAAAAAATAAAATCAAGAATTTTCAATTTTCATTAAAGTTAAAATAGTAAATATTAAATACTTCTTAAAGTAGTTTATATTTGAGTATCTTATACTTAAGGGGTGACAAATTGATTAAATCACCAGGTCTACAAAAAATCTGAACAGAGAAACACAAATATTTTAATTTTTAAAAATCCTCAGCTGAGGACATTTTTATTGATTTGGGGGCGGGCGGAGAGAGAGAGAGAGAGACAGACAGACAGACAAAGAGAGAGAGAGAGACAGACAGAGACACTCCCGTACGGAGTTCAAACTAGCAACTAGGTTTGTGCCCTGACCTGGTTCGTGAATCAAACCTGCAACCTTTTTTTTTTTTCTTTCCTTTCTTTTGGTGGATGGGATGACTCTCCACTGAGCTACCCGCCTGGGCACAAATAATTTAATATATGCTATACGTATACCTGAATACATGAAAAACTTCTTATGATATTAACTACTGTGAGAAATGTAACTTATTTACTGATTAAAAAAAAAGTAAGATAATTACGAATACAGTGCCTTGTCAGTTAATGTGCTTATTATATAACAGAGAAACTTGGATCAAACTGGAACCACAAATACCAACAAGCAACCCACATAGCCTGCTTTCTTTTAATGTAAGGAAATCACTAGGGCCCAGTGAGGCTGCTGGGAAAAGTATGCAGAAGACAGCAACACTCAGCTTGCAATTTCTCTCAGAAAGAACTGTCACCCTATCCCCCAACAAAACTCTGTTAACAGAACAATATGCCTAGTTAACCCCAAGCTCTGTTCTCCTCAAGGCACATTCAGTAAAAAGATCTAAACACACATCTGATTTGACAAGCAAGCATTTAGGTTTACAAAGAAGGAGGTGAAAATGAAATCATACTTGGGGCCTTCATGGGTTCTGTGTCAAAGGTCATGTAGCAGTATTTCAGCTGCTACTTATTAAGATCTAACATGGGCAGAGCATAGAGAACCACAAAATCATAGTACATCTTCTCTAAAAGGTACCTCCTCCAACCTTTTCATTATATAAACACATTTTATAACGTATTTGATTACCTTGAATTTCCAAAGACCTATTCATAGGCTGAACTCAATTGTGGGAAACACACACACACACACAAGCAGGCATAACTATATAAAATAAAAAATTCTATAATGTTTTAAATTAATATGATAAATAATAAAACTTTAGGTTTAACAAAATCCTATAATAAATTACTGAATTTTTATATTTTCCTGAAGGGAAATATTCAGGACAGAAATTACAATGCTATCAAAATATATGAAAATAAATTAGAGGCTTTCAAAGCAATAGAAATATCTTAAAAAATAAAAGATTGACTGCTTATGTTATCAAAACATTCTGAAAATGCTCAACTTAAAATGTTAACTATAATTTAGTGCTAAAATGGATTTTACTTTTTTTGTGTGCCACAATGTAATGTAGAAACTTCTCAAGAGCTTCTTGAAACAAAAGCATTCAAAAAAGAGACTTGGGAGAGGGGGAGGGTAAAAGGGTCAGCTAGGGAACTGGGAACAAATGCCAATCAGCTGGTCAGTAGCTGAGGATTTAGAAGAGCAAGTGCATTTTGTTTGTAACACCCTCAGGATGTGTACTCAACAGCAAGCAAAGGAGAGGTGAGCCATGTTGCTATAAACACAAAAATTATACTCTACTACTATATTAAAAGAAGTGTACAGCTTTTTGTAGAAAAGAAATGTAACATTTAGAATACATACCTTAAGTATGGCTGGAATATCAGGCAAAACTTAACACTTTTGTATTTATATTCTGAGTATTTTTGAAGTTTTCCAATAAGATTAGCCATATTCAGGAGGAAAAAAATAAATCATATTCAGCAAACTCAGTTTATGCCTGTCTTTTCAGCAAACTAGATCTAACCTTAACCTATGTTAAAATATGTAGATGGTGTATTATAGAGTTGTACACTTGAAACCTGTATGGTTTTATTAACTAATGTCACCCCAATAAATTCAATAAAAAAAAAGCTGGAGCTCAAAGAAAGATGACATTCATCAATTTCATTATCTATGCTTCCTCATCTATGTACATCCATATAATAGCTCCTCATTTATTAAGGACTGTATCATAATCCTCCTCTCTACCCAAACTCCTATAATAACCTTAAAATCTTTCAATATCTACATAGATGCCCACAGAGCTTCAACATAAACATTTCTACTCCAATCCATCCCTAAGACCTGACCCTTTGTCATCATCCAGAACAACTCCATCTCAAACAATTGTAAACTCCAACATTTTGTTCTCTGACCATATTTCCTTCTCTTCTATATCTTTCATGCCTTCATTTCTACTTCACCTCATGGAGATCGCCATTCCTAAAGTCCCTCAATTTTCTACCAGCTCCCTCTCCTAGGTTCACTTCCTTTCCTATTAGCTCTATCACTAAATAGCATAAGTTACTTAATCTTTCCTTGACCAATTTCTACATCTATAAAACAAATAATATGTATTTCATTTTCACTTATTTATTGAACAAGTATATTTGAGCCCATTCTATATGTTGGACACAGAGAATACAACATACAAAACATACCTTCCTGCCCTCATTATAGACTCTTCTGTGGTGAACATTAAATTATACATATACTAGAGGCCCGGTGCATGAAATTCGTGCACGGGTAGGGTCCCTAGGCCTGGACAGTGATTAGGGCTGATCTGTGGGGTGACTGGCGGGGCAATAGAGGGGCCCCTGCTGGCACCCACCTTGGCCAGCCTGGTGCTGCCTGCTCACCAGCCCCGCCTCCTGCCACTGCCTCCGGTCGCCTCCCTCTGCAGGGTGACTGGCAGGGTGATCAGGGAACTCCGCTGGCACCCACCTTGGCTGGCCTGGGGCCTGCAGGCTGGGAGCAGCTCCTGTGTTAAGTGTCTGCCCCTGGTGGAAAGTGCACATCATAATGACTGGTTGTTCAACCGGTAGGTCAGCCATTCAGTCGATTTGCATATTAGGCTTTTATTATATAGGATAATTTACATATTAAATTATATATTTAATATTTATATATTAAATTATATATAATCATGCACAACACATAATATGCGACATTTGCCAGTTTATCATTTAAACTATTCTAACTTCAACACATTGGTTTCTCTAAACTCATAACCTCAATGCTAGATTAAGGCTACATTCTGATCTTCATCACTCATTTTGGCTACAGAAGGCATCTAAGGAAATCATAGCTATGTATAACAATTTGTTTCATTAAAAAAGTGTAGGTTCTAGTCTCAGTTGGATTTGCAGATCAGCTCAATGATTATTTCATTTGCTCTTGGTTAGCTCCTCTCCTTTGTGGGCTTCATTTTCTCTGCTTGACTCTGAAAAATTTATGCTTCCAAATATCCTGTCTTCTGCCCTATTTTCTCCTCAGCCCACATATGCTCCCTATATGGTCCCATGGTTTCAATCACCTCTCAGCCCAGAGCTCCCAGTTACATCCCACAGCATCAAATTAAAAAAAACTCAACTGCCTTTTTTAACTTCTCCATTGGTATTTCACTACCATCTCAGACTCAAAATATCCAAAACTGACTTCCTTAGCTTCTAAGTTGATACTTACCTAAGTTGATGACATTATTATCCATGCAGTCACTGTAGCTAGAAACTATGGTGTTAAACTTGTCTATTTCTCCTCCACTAGCTATTTCCAAACATCAAGTCATGCTGAATTTACTATTTACCAACAACAAATGTAGAGTCTGAAATTTGTTTTTTTTACATTTCTATTAACACAGCCCCAGTTTAAGCCCTCATCAACTCTCATTAAACCAACTATTTCCCAGTGTTCTCCCTGCCTCCAATCTTTTTTCCCTCAAAATGCATCATCCACAACAGCTAACTAAGTAATCTATTAAACGTAACTACAAATACAAAAGGCCCCGCTTAGAACTCTTGAATGACTTTCCAAAGCACAGAAAAATTTAATGTAAATTCCTGTGGTCTTTAACACACAAGTAAATTATGAAGAAGCAATTTTGCATTAATTTAAATAAAATAAGCTCCTAAAAACAGCATAAAAAACTTCCCATAATCTGGGTTTCATACCTCTCCATCACTCTGTTCTTTTTTTAATACTCTTACCACACAACACACATCTAATTTGCACTTCCAGAACACATCATGCTTTTCTCATCAATGGGCCTTTGCTCCTGCTTTCCCCCAGGTTGGTCCTCCTCCTGTGTCTTCTTCACTTAAATTCTCACCACACACACACTCTTAATCAATCAATCAATCTCCTCTGATACTCAATTTAAGTATTATCTCTTCCATTAATGCTTTCTTTGGCCATTTTTCCTATTTCTATAAATTACAGTGACTGTACTGTATTACAGATATGATTTTTGTGTGACTCTTCTGTCATTTAACTGTGAAGTCTGTAAGTGCAAAACCAAACTTTATCCATCATTGTATCTCCAGCAATTACCACAGTGAATGCACAACACAATAGTCAATCTAATCTCATACCAAGAACAGCAAGTAAGTCATTAAGTACCAAATTGTAAAATTATATAAAACTGAAAATAAAAAGTTAGGTGATTTTTTCCCTTTCTGAATGTTAGTGCCATTACTAAAATGTTAACAAAGGGTTTTAAAGGTTAACCACAGCTCCATTCAATAGAAACCAGACTTTTAAATTGCTATAGTTTATTCTCCAAATAATTCCAAGTCTGTACCAAAAGAATGAGTTAATTATTCATAAAATGTATCCCTAAGTATTTTGACATTTGAAAGAAAGATATCCTGGTGGTTGGTAGAGAAATGGAGACTTGAAGCCACCAATTAGACAAAATAATCATTCTAGAGAACTTATCTAACCCAATTTTTAAGGGAAAAAATTAATACAAATTCCTGTGGCCCTTAAATTTACACACAAATAAATTATGAAGTAAAGAACCAATTTTGCATTAATTTAAATAAAACAGATAATCAGGAAATATTTCTCATTTTCTGGGAAACATTTCATGAAGGTTATACCCCCAAATCTGCCAGGGGTGTAATTTACTCTCCTGTGCTGTGCTATGATGGATTAAGCAAAAATAATATAAAATACCATATATTATATGAGCTAGCCTCACCAGTAGAGAAGTGGGCAAATACCACATTTTAATTGGACACTTCATAATTACCCTGAATTCTTTGTGAACATCCTAAATTATCTGATGGTCAGAGCTATAAATTGCTGTACATTTACATGTGTCCTTAAAAAAATGTCTTTATTCAGCTGCAAGAGCTTTTTTTCTTAAAAAAAAAAAAAAAAGTAAATAACTGCTTACAATATACTACATATACATGTAATTCACTTGAGTGGCCTGTTTTTCTTTTCTGAGATTAAGTAGGAAATGCTGTCTTTTGAAGAACCTCTGAAAGTGAATTTACATAGTTTCAGCTCAAAAGGAAAAATCACTATCTAGTGATCCCACTTCTAGGAATCTATATAATAAAAACCTAAGCGACCATTACAGTGGACTGACTAGAACAACTAGTCGCTATGATGCACACTGACCACCAGGGAGCAGACGCTCAGCACATGAGCTGACCCCTGGTGATCAGTGTGCTCAGCCAGAAGCCATACTCAAGGCTGGTGAGTGCAGCGGCAGTGGCAGGAGCCTCTCCCACCTCTGTGGCAGTGCTAAGGAGCAGCGAGCAGGCAGGCGGTAAGGAGCGAGGGGTCCCAGACTGCGAGAGGGCCCAGGCCGGGCTAAGGGACTCCCCCCGCCCCCAGTGCACAAATTTCATGCACTGGGCCTCTAGTATATACTAAGAAGCCTGAAACACCAATCAGAAAGAACATATGTACCCCTATGTTCATAGTAGCGTTATTTTCAATAGCTAAGATCTGGAAACAGCCCAAGTGCCCATCAGTAGATGAGTGGATAAAAAAGCTGTGGTACATCTACATTATGGAATACTATGCAACTGCAAAAAAGAAGGACCTCTTACCCTTTGAGACAGCATGGAGGGACCTGGAGAGTATTATGCTAAACAAAATAAGCCAGTCAGAAAAAGACAAGTGCCACATAATCTCACTCATATGTGAATTCTAATGAACAAAATAAACTGATGAACAAAATAGATCCAGAGACATAAAAGCATGGAACAGACTGTCAAATCTCAGAGGGAATGTGGGGGTGGGTAGGTGGGAGGAAGAAATCAACCAAAGTACTTGTATGCATATACTAGCATATACATAACCCATGAACACAGACAATAGTGTAGTGATGGTCTGGGGTGGGGAGCAGAAGTGTGCTAGATGGGGTCAATGGAGGGAAAAAGGGGGACATATGTAATACTTTCAGCAATAAAGATTTAAAAAAAGAAAAAATCAGTAACAGTCACATTCTGCTAATAAAACCATGTGTCACTGAAAATTAAGCTATTTGAAGTTTAACAAAGACCAACACAAAGAAAATCTGAAATTCTTTACAGACAATGCACATATATCATGAGCATACAGCTATAAGATGAGATTTCTCAAGAACCTGTAAGGGCTCTAAATAGGAATAGGGTTCGGAGTTGACCCATAGAAAGACTTTCATGTAGTCATAAAACCCATGACTTTATATGGAAACTAGAGGCCCAGTGCATGAAATTCGTGCATGGGGGGAGAGGGGTTGTCCCACAGCCCAGCCTGCACCCTCTCCAATCTGGGACCCCTCAAGGGATGTCCGATAGCCCATTTAGGCCCGATCCCACAAGCCTAAATGGGCAGTTGGGACATCCCTCTCACAATCCAGGACTGCTGGCTCTCAACCACTCGCCTGCCTGCCTGCCAGCCTGATCACCCCTAACCACTACCCTGCCAGCCTGATTGACACCTAATTGCTCCCCCGCCGGCTCAATTGCCCCTAACTGCCCTCCCCTGCAGGCCTGGTCGCCCCCAACTACCCTCCTCTGCTGGCCCGGTCACCCCTAACTGCCCTCCCCTGCAGGCCTGATCACCCTCAACTGCCCTCCCTTGCAGGCCTGGTCCCTCCCAACTCCCTCCCCTGCTGGCCTGATCGCCCACAACTTCCCTCCAGTGTTGGCCATCTTGCGGAGGCCATCTTGTGTCCACATGGGGGTGGCCATCTTTGACCACATGGGGGCGGCCATCTTGTGTGTTGGACTGATGGTCAATTTGCATATTACATCTTTATTATATAGGATTCCTGTAAGCTAATCAGATTCTCAAAAGTGTGGTTATCAGTGGGTAAAGAGCCAATGCTCTTAAAGCAGAGATTTTCAACAAGTGTGCCGAATGAATTTTAAAACATGCAATATCTGACTAGTTAGGGACACTGACATATTTTCCCTTAAATTGTTAAATTAAAAAATGCCTCCTCTTTTCCCTTAGATTTTCAAATTAAAATAAAAAAAGAACATCCAACATAACAATAGCCGCTCATTGTGAATGAATCAAAAGTATACCTAATATCTATTTTTTTGTAAGGTCGGCAAAAAATATATTTTTTGGTGTGCCACAGAATTTTAGTAATTAGTTTATGCGTGCCATGAGATTAAAAAAAAAAGGTTGAAAATCAGTGCTCTAAAGCAGTGGTCGCCAACTGGTGGTCCGTGAGGTCCAAAAGGTTGGCGACTGCTGCTCTAAAGGATGTCAGATCTTTCTCTTTTTACCACAGAGGCCTCGCTTTTAAATATTACTATTAGCATCTTTACAAATCACTTATAATTGCCCATGTTTTACTATAAGATTCACCCCTGAATCAAATATTGCTTTCTGGAATTTAAACTTTCTGATTTTAAATTATTTCATCAATTCATTTTTGGAAGAAGAAAGGTCACTATCATCATTACTGCATATGGGCATATCTGCAATTAGACTCAAAGGTACTTTTTTACCTATATAGTTTTCTCATCTCATGAGTATATGGACGCAAATTTCATTTAAGAGTAAATTTAAGCGATGTCTAGAAATACATCTTTTACCAATATTACTTTTAACATTCTTAAAGGAAAAGAAATTCATCATAATTTGACAATATGCTTGCAATCTTCAAAAACAGCAACCCATTTATTTAAAGACACCCATAAAAAACACACATGTTGTCTAATAAGACAAAGGAAAATTGTTTGGGCAAAAATAAAAAGGATCCCAAATCAATTATATAGAAAAGATTCCTTTATTAACTTTTGGTCGAGAATATGTTTGTATATTTTCAGAAAACAACTCCAAGACCATGTAGATTCCTGCAACAGAGTGGAATTGACAGGTCTGCTCCAACCACGAAGACAAGAGGAGAAACAGTCCAGAGATGGAAGACAATGACGACGCCTTGCCACACTAGTACTCAGCAGCTGTGCGTCGCAGCAGGTTGCCTAGGACCAAACCAGAGAGGGTCGGACCTGCATTGCCACCATGTGCCCACCATCCAGATATCATTGCTGACATGTACACATAAGGAACACATTGAAACGGGGACTCAGAACTGTTGGACATTGAAATTGGGACTCAAACATTTTTTGTTATTATATGTTTATTTCTAGGCTGCAGAGGCAAGATTTTTTAAAGGAAAGAAATGGGGGAAAAATAGATACAGAGGCAAAGAAGCATTGAACAGACTGTCAAACTAAAGCGGGAAGGCAGGGGAGATTGCGGGGGGGCTGTAAGAGATCAACCGAAGGACTTGTATGCATGCATATAAGCATAACCAATGGATACAAGACACTGGGCGGGGGGCGGGCAGGTAAAGGCATGTACTGGGGGGTAGGGGAGGCCGGGGGGAGGTCAATAGGGGGAAAAAAGGAGACATATGTACTACTATTTGTAATACTTCAAACAATAAATAAATAAATAAATAAATAAATAAATAAATAAACAAACAAATAAATAAATAAATAAAATAAATAAAAACATTGAAAAGATGGCATATTACCCTTAGAGATCTACTCAATGGTCTTTTACAGCTTGTGGTTAAACACATGGTATGGAGCCAGGCTGCCTATCTAGATTTGAATATAAGCTCCACCTACTAGTGACCTTAGGCAACAACCTCTCTGCCTCAAGTTTCCTTACCTATAAAATGATAATAATATCTTCTTCATAAGTTTTAAATCCAGATTAAATGAGGAAATATATCTTTTAATCTTCATCCGAGGATATGTTGTTTTTGAAAAATTGATTTAAGAGGAAGGGAGAAAGGTAGAGGGGGAGACAGAAAGAGAAACATTGACTGCCTTCCTTACTTGCCCCAACAGAAATAGAACTTTCAACCTTTTGATGTACAAGAGGACACTCCAAACAACTGAGCCATCCTGTCAGGGCATGAGTTAACATTTTTAAAATGTTTAGAATATTGTCTGACACAAAACACTATTAAGTGTTTGATAAACAAAACGAAGTGGTAATATTCTGAAACAAAATGTTATATCTACAAATGCAATTAGAAAAACAAACATCACATATGTTTTAAGTTGGAAAAATATAAGGCATGGCAATGCTTTTCTCAAACTTCTTACAACTTGGCCAATAAACAAAAAATTTATTAAGGTAGAAAATCATGTAAACTTAATATTTAGAAAAATGTTAAATTATTAAAACTGTCTGTACCCCTGGAAATAAATGAATACATCTTGGAGCATCTCTTACCCAGGAGTAGAATTATGTTTTATAAAACATAATGTGATTATTAATATTAGATATTAATAATTCTACAAAATAAGTTTAAGGCACAATAAACAATAACTATAAAGTTACTATTACCTCTTCCTTCTACTCTGTGTCCCTCTTATTTAGAACAAGATTTTGTCATGTTATTCACTCATCCCTAAATTTTATATTTATCACTAGGGGCCTGGTGCACAAAGATTCGTGCATTGGGGGAGGAAGAGGGGGGCCCCTCAGTCCGGCTTGCACCCTCTCCATCTGGGACCCCTCAGGGAATGTCCGACTGCCAGTTTGTACCCGCACTTTTAACAGATGACAGCTCCATTGTTTCTTTCTTTTCATGCTTAAAGCCATTGGAATTAGTAGGTATTCAAAGTGTGTATACATTTTGGGGGGACACCCTGTATATCTATAGTCAGCGGTGAAATGAACCAACGGAGGATTTGGAACCCCCAGACAGGGAACCTTGCTCACTCCCCACGTCTCCCCACTCCACTTTCTACCTTCGCGGGCAGCGGGAGAATCAATGTTTTATCTCATTAACTTGAAAAAGCACATCCTATCACCTGCTGCCCGGCAGGAGTGCGCTAGGCCCCAAGCGAGCAAGGCTCAATCAGGGCAGCCTTCACTCATGGGTGCTGGCACCCAAAGTGCACATTCCTCCTCTTGCAGTCACCCCGACTATCCCACCGTTTCACTGAGAGGACGGAACTCCTAGCCTCCTCTGGGTTCCCAATCTTGAATGCTGATCCAAGACACCTCAGTGAGGGCCGCCCAAGTCCCCCAGGTGTGTCTGTCCACACCTGCTCCTGCCTCAGCACCTGCATTAGCCCCACGGAGGTGATCTCGACACTGCACTGGCCTCCGCGGTAACAGGGCATCACAACTCTGCCCTCTCACTGTCATCTCACAGGCGCCCACCCTCAGCACCCAGAACACCCAGGCACTATCCAAAGGATGTAAGCATGCCAGAGGGGACATGCGCACGTCCTGTGGGGGATATAGGCATGCTGGGGTTGATGGAAGTGTGGCAGAGGGGCGGGGGGAGGGGACTTGTGCGCACCATGGTCCAGGAATGTTGCAAGCACGCGTGGGTGACAGCACGCTGGGGGACGTTCGCACACCAGGGGAAGAGGAGAGGATGTGTGCACCAGAGGCCTGCAGCTTCACAGATCCGCAAACCCCCATGGCGCAGCCAGGAGGACGTCAATCTGGCCCACCATGGTGGCTGTCCCTGCGATCGCACATCTTCTGAGCCAGGAGGCAGGACTTGCACAGCCACTCCTCAGCACCGATGGCCTGCAGGCACTACTTCAGCTCGGCCCATAGACTCCACTTGGCGCGCTCACGGCTGCCACCACCACCATGTGGGAAGTACAAGCCACCCTCCGCCGGCCCACCTCCTCTGCCCAGAGACTCTCTGCGCACACTGCCCACTCTCTGTCCAGTGGCTTGGCTTCCTGCCCGCTCTGGCCGGCTCCATGGCTCCAGCCAGCACCGCCATCTTTGTCGCATCAATTTGCATATTCCCTCCTTATTGGCTGTGGGCGCCACCATTCTTATCGCGAAGTGATGATCAATTTGCATATTACTCTTTTATTAGATAGGATTTTCTTTGGACTTGTATGGTATTTGTATCCTCAAACAACATACGATTTCATTTTGCATGTGCTTGAACTTTATATAACTAGAACCATGCTATATATTCTTCTATGGTTTGTTTTGTTCCAACATTATATTCCTGGAATAATTCAAGTTGTTAAGCATAGCTGTAATTAATTCATATTCGGTATTATATAACATTTTATTGTATGAATATACCAGTATTCATCCTGTTGATAGATACATGAGTGTTTTGTTATTATGAACAGGCTGTATGAACAATCAGATACATCACCTGATATTTCTGAGAGGCTTAAGACATACTTAGCAATGGAGATACTGGATCATAATGTATGTGCATCTTCAACTTTTTTGAATAATGTCAATTTTTTTCTAGTGGATACACCGATTAACATTACCACCAGCACTGCTTAAGTGTCCTAGTTCCTCCATATTAAAATGAACAGCAACACCATTTGGCTTTTAATTTTTGAGAATCTACGAGGCATGAAATATCTTCTCATTTGATTTTAATAGTGATTTCCCTGATTACTCATGGGGCTGAATATCTCATATTATGCTTACTGGCCAAATGAGTTTGTTCTTTTATGAAATGCATATTCAAATCCTTTGCCCAATTTTCTATTAAGTTGTTTTTATTTCACTGTGTGACAGAACTTTGTATATGCTAAATACTAATCCCCACTTTATGTATCAGTTGGTGAAAGACGTTAATAATTTTGATGCAGTCATATATACCAATCTTTTGTTCTGTTTTATACATTTATATCACATTTACTGAAAGTCAATAGAATATCCTACTCTATTATCTTTAGAAAGTGTTATAGTTTTACCTTAACTATACCTTTACCTTATGTATAGATTTAGATCGATAATCCAGCCCAATGGATTTCTCTAAATAATATGAGGTAGTGATCCAACTCATTTTTTTTTCCATTTAATCAACCAACTACCCAAATTACTGAAATAGTCATCCTGTCCCCAGTGCCATTATAGATCAAGTTTCCTTAATGAGGATCTTGCTACTATCACTTGACTATTCTGTAGAACCTGTGATGGAACTGGTATTTTTCTTTGTGAGAACATTTTTCCTTTATATTTTAAGATTATTCAAGTTTTTATTCCTTTCTGAGCCAATGTGAACTATATTTTTCTAAGAAGTTGTCCATTTTATCTAAGCATTCAATTATATTAACTTAAAGATGATCATTCTTGAAACATGTGTAACAACATCCCCTTTGTCATTCCAGATACTGTTTTGTGATCTCTTTCCCTTGGTTAATCTTACCAGTGGTTTTCAGTTTTGTAGTCTTTTCATATAATCTGTTTTTAGCTGAACTATTTCCTCTCTGATTTACTTTTCATTAATTTATATTTACTTCCTTTTAAGTTTAATTGGGAGTGTTCTTTTATTCTTCTAATTCTGAAGAATGCAGTTATTTTCAGCATTTATTCCAATAATATGAGCATTAAACACTCTAAGTTTCCATAAAGTATCAGTTAAGCTATAGTACACAAGTGCTGATATGTAGTATATTATTACTGTTAAATTATAAATATTTTCTGATATTCCTTACAGGTTTTTTGAGTCAAGAGTTATTTGTAAATAATAACTTTGAAACATACAACAAAAAGTACATTGTTACTTACATAGTTGATGGCATTATAGAAAATGCAGTATGATGCCAATCCACCGAAATTTGTTAAAACCAGCTGTATTTGACAAAAATGTTACCATGTTTTGTAAATGTTCCTTGTGTGCTTTAAAATTTTTTTTAAAGAATTTTTTAAAAGAATTCTGAGATTCACTGTTCCATAAATTACAGCAAGCTGGTAAATGCTGTTATTAAAATATTCTATATTTTTGTTGATTTGATTTTTTCTGCTTATTCCAACATTTATTAAGAGAGATTATTTTATATAACTTACAATGCTGGTGGATTTGCCTATTTCTTCAGAAGTCCTATCTATTTTTTGCTTAAAAAAAAGTGTATTATTAAATATATACAAATATAAAAGTGTCATCCCTTTTATCATTATTTAGTGACCTTCACTCTCTAGGATAATTCCCCCCCCCCCCCCCGCCCCACAAAACTCAACTTTACATGAGATTAATATAGCCACACAACACAACCTTTCTTTAGTATTATCAGGCATATCATTTTTATCATTTTTATTTTCAAATTTTCTATATCCCTTTTAAAGGTATGCTTTTTACAAATATGACTAGATTTTGTTTTTTATCCAATATAACTATCAGTTTCTGTTAACTAGAGCATTTTGTCAATTTACATGCACTGTAATTACTAACATATCTTATTCTGTAATACTTATCTTCTCTTTTTTGTTTTTCTTCTTCCTTGTCTTTTTCAGATTATTTTTCTCATTCTATTTACCTCCCTATTAGTTTAAAAGATATACACACTAGATGGGATTAAAAATGCTGATGGAATAGATGCTGCATGAACATGGTCCCAGAAGCAAACTGGAATTACAAGTAAAATACAGAAAAACCTCCTGAATAATCAACAGAAGACTCACTGGAGAGAACCCAGATAACCAAGGACTGAAAGTGGAGACCACATAGAGACTGGTGCAAGGGGCGGAGGTGTGAAAGGGCTAGTGGGCTCCAACAGACAGCAATTGAAGTTCCAGAGAGATGTCTCAGCTGTGGGGGGTTGACACTGAGAACTCTAGGTTCTAATCCCCAAGCTGGGCCCCCCAGCAGAGAGCACCAGAACTAAGAAGGATACCCACATAACATCTGGCTGTGAAAAGCAGCAGGGGTGCTATCTGTCAGGGAACAATGTCTGGAAAATTAGGCACCCTTTTAAAGGGCCAATGCACACAATTCCCTGTGGAGCCACCCACCTTGTACAACACCACAGGGAGGTCAAAGTGGACTGGAGCTGTGTGAGCAGAAGCCAGAATCAGGGGTTCGGGGGCTATAGTTCAGAAAGCAGACACACTGGTTTACTGTGCTGAGTCATTCCCTCATGCTAAGGTGATCATCTTTCTCATGCAAACATTTGCTATAATGCCGTCCTTGCCTGAGGGGAAGAGAGTTGATCCATCCTATTGGAAAACACCTTGCCCCAAGGTACAGAGTTGCTCAGACCCATTTAGAGATGGAGAATAACAATTAGCCTCCAGGCAAAAGCAATTGCCCCACCCTGTTGAAAAAAATCTCTTCCCACACCTGTGGATGATTGCCTGAGGACAATTCAAGACAAAATCATATCAGTCTATAGCCAGAGGCAGTCTCTGGAGGCTTTGAAACTGTCTGATCAAATGAGTCAGAAACAGCATTTGACACTGTCCCACATTAGATTGAGAGGCATAACAGATCTACCCAAATAGGCAGCCAAAATGAGACAAAGAAAACAACCCCCAAATGAAAGAAAAAGAGAATTCTCCAGAAGAAGAGATAAATGAAATGGAGATAAGAAATTTATCTGATAGAGAGTTCAGAATAATGATGGTAAAGATGCTCAACAGGATGAGAAAAGATATAGTAACTATGAAAACAGAAATAAAGAATGACATAGCACAAGTAAAGAACACATTGGAAGGAATACACAGCTGATTAGGGGAAGCTGAGAATCGAATTACTAAATTAAAAGACAGGGTTGAAAAAAATCACTCAATCAGAGAACCAAAAAAAAAAAAAAAAGACAATTGAAAAGCAGGAGGACAACTTACAGAAGTTTGGGACAATGTGAAACAACAATATTCAAATAGCAGGAATGCCAGAAGAGACAGAAAGGGAGAAATGGATATAGAACGTGTATGAAGAAATAATGGCAGAAAACTTCCCTAACCTGGTAAAGGAAAAAGTCACACAAGTCCAGGAGGCACAGAGAACCCCAAGCAAGAAGAACCCAGACAGGCCCACACCCAGACACATCATAATTAAAGTGGCAAAAATTAAAGACAAAGAGAGAATCTTAAAGGCAGCAAGAGAAGAGCAAACTGTTATCTATAAAGGAGCTCCAATAAGGCAGACACCTGATTTCTCATCAGAAACCCTAAAGCCAGAAGGGAATAGCATGAAGTACTCAAGGTAATAGAAAGCAAGGAACTGAAACCAAGATTACTATATCCAGCAAGGCTATCATTCAAAATAGACGGTCAAATAAAGTGCTTCCCGGACCAAAAAAATAAAAATAAAAAAAATCAGCAATAAATGATTTAACCCTACAACTTAGAGACTTAGAGAACTAGAAAGAGAACAACAAGAAAAGCCCAGAGTAAGTACAAGGAAGGAGAAAAAATAAAAATTAGAGCAGAAATAAATGACATAGAGACTAAAAAAATAATACAAAAAATCAATGAAACCAAGAGCTGGTTCTTTGAAAGGGTAAACAAAATTGAGCCAGATTCCTCAAGAAACAAAGAGAAAGGACCCAAATAAATAAAATCAGAAAGGAAAGTAGAGAAGTAACCACTGACATCACAGAAATACAAAGGATTATAAGGAAATATAATGAACAGCTATATACCAACAGCTGGAAACTGAGGATGAAATGGGCAAACTCCTAGAAAAATGCAATCTCCCAAAACTGAATTAGGAAGAATCAGAAAACCTAATTAGCCAATACAAATAATGAAACTGAAGCAGTAATAAAATAAAAATAAAAAAAAACTGCCAGGAAACAAAAGCCAGGGTCCAGGTGGCTTCACAGGGGATTTTTAGCCAACATTCAAAGAACAATTAACACCTATACTGCTCAAACTATTCAAAAAAACCCAAGAGGAAGGTACACTTCCAAGTTCTCTTTATGACGCCAGCATTAACCTAATCCCAAAACCAGATAAAGACACTACAAAGAAAGAGAATTACAGGCCAATATCCCTGATGAACATAGATGCTAAAATCCTCAACAAAATTTTAGCAAATCGGATCCAGCAATATATTAAAAAGATCATACCAAGATTTATTCCAAGGATGCAAAGCTGATACAATATTCAGAAATCAATAAACACGAAACATAACATTAAAAAATTGAAAGACAAAAATCACATGATCCTATCAGTAGACACAAAAAACCACTCAACAAAATCCAACACCCATTTTTGATAAAAATTTTCACCAAAACGGGAATAGAGGAAGCATATCTCAACATGATAAAGGCCATATATGACAAACCTACAGCCAACATCATACTCAATGAGCAAAAACTAAAAGCATTTCCTCTAAGAACAGGAACAAGACAGGGATGTCTGCTTTCACCACTCTATTTCAACATAGTACTGGAAGTTCTAGTCACAGCAATCAGAAGAAAAAATAAATGACATCCAAATTGGAAAGGAGGAAGTAAAACTATCATTATTCACAGATGACATGATATTGTACTTAGAAAACCCTAAAGACTCCAACAAAAACTACTAGATTTAATAAATGAATTTGTCAATGTAGAAGGATACAAATTCAACACCCCCAAATTGATGGCTTTTCATACACCAATATTAAATTCTCAGGAAGAGAAACTAAAAAAACAATCCCATTTACCATTGCAACAAAAAAATTAAAATACTTACGAATAAACTTAACCAAGAAGGTAAAAGACCAGTACTCTGAAAACTACAGGATGTTGAAAAAGGAGATAGAAGAATATATAAACAAGTGGGAAAATATACTGTGTTCATGGATTGGTAGAGTCAACACCATTAAAATGTCCATACTACCCAAGGCAATCTATAGACTTAATGCAATACCTATTAAAATACCAATAGCATATTTCGCAAATCTAGAACAAATACTGCAAAAATTTATATGGAACCATAAAGACCCTGAATAGCCGCAGCAATCTTGAGAAAGAAGAACAAAGTTGAAAGAATCACAATACCAGATTTTAAGTTATACTATAAAGCCACCTTAATCAAAACAGCCTGGTACTGGCACAAGAACAGGCATATAAATCAATGGAACAGGACAGAGAACCCAAAAATCGGCCCAAGCCGTTATGCTAAATTAATATTTGACAAAGGAGGCAAGAGCATACAATGGAGTAGGGACAGTCTCTTCAATAAATGGTGTTGGGAAAACTGGACAGATACATACAAATAATAAAAAAAAAAAAGAAACTAGACCACCAACTTACACCATACACAAGAACAAACTCAAAATGGATAAAAGACTTAAATGTAAGGCATGAAACCATAAAAATCCTAGAAGAAACCATAGGCAGCAAAATCTCAGACATCTCTCATAGCAATATGTTTACCGATACATAGGAAACTAAGGAGAAAATAAACAGATGGGATTACATCAAAATGAAAAGCTTCTGCACAGCAAAAGAAACTATCAACAAAATGAAAATGGAGCCCACTATATGGGAGGACATATTTGGCAATGATTCATCTGATAAAGGTTAATATCCAAAATATATAAGCAACTCATATAACTTAACAAAAAGAAAGCAAATAATCCAATTAAAAATGGAAAAAAGACCTAAATAGCCACTTTTCCAAAGAGGACATACAGATGGCCAAGGGACACATGAAAAAAATTCTCAAAGTCACTAATCATCAGAAAGATGCAAATTAATACCACAAGGAGGTATCACCTCACACCTGTCAGAATGGCTATCATTAACAAATTAACCAATGGTAAGTGCTGGCGAGGATGTGGAGAAAAGGGAATCCTAGTACACTGTTGGTGGGAATGCAGACTGATGAAGCCATTATGTAAAACAATATGGAGTTTCTTCAAAAAACAAAATATGGAACTGCCATTTCACCCAGTGTTTCTACTTCTTGGAATATATCCTAAGAAACCCAAAGCACCAATCAGAAACAATGTATGCACCCCTATGTTCATAGCAGCACATTTACAATAGCTAAGATCAGAAAACAGCTCAAGTACCCATCAATAGATGAGTGGATAAAAAAGCTGTGGTACATTTATACCATGGTATACTATGCAGCAGTAAAAAGAAGAATTTCTTACCCTTTGAGGTAGCATGGTTGGACCTGGAGAGTATCAAGCTAAGTGAAATAAGTCAGTCAAAGAAAGATCTCACTCATAATTGGAATCTAAGTAACAAAATAACTGATGAAATAAGAAAATAAAAGATATGCATACTATTTCTAGATTTTTATTCCTTATTTCAGAATTTTTAACATAATACATAACTTACCAAAGCTAAACAATAATTTTACTCTCTCCAAGTTTTATATAGTTTGTCTATATCTACCCATATTTATATTTCCTGCGTTCTTTATGTTTCTTACATCTCAGATCTTCATCTGCAACCACTTACGTTATCTGTAAGAGTATGGTGATCAGAAACTCAGAGAACATAATATAGAAGTATGACTACTACTGTTACCTGACCGCTGACTAAACCAAATAAGGACAAATGAAAATCTCCAGCGTCTGCACAACTCCAATGAACATAAACAAGATCGGGGTTAGTGTGGCCCCACATGCTTATTTTATTTCCAAATAATAGACTGGCAAAGTCTTCCTTTACTGCCCTAAACCATTTTTTAAGCTAGTAGAATAAAACTCCATACTTACCTATTATGAAGAAAAGAGAAGGATGCCCCCACCAAAAACATCAACTTGATATGGCAAGTTAAAATTATATAGCATTTTATAACAATTTTTACTATTGTTGCACATGATATATAAGGCAAATTAAGCATATAAGTAAAGTACAATAAGGTACAAATGAATACTAGTAAAATAAGTTTGTTTTAAAGTTTTGATAAAAACATAACATATAGAGCACAAAACCTTTTAATTAAAATATAAATTAGGTCACACGTGGAATATTTAGAAATCTGATGTGTATACAAGACTATTTTACATAAGACTATTTTTTTTACATAAAAATTATTAACTTAGTGGTTGAAACATAACAAAGTGTATTTCCTCAGCACGTGGTGCAAAAAAAAAGGCACTGGTTTTAATATGTTGATCTTGCAGCACATAACTATCCTACCCAAAAAAGCTTGAATTTTTTTATTCAGTAAGGAAAACGTATACCAGGCTTATACTGCTATTTTGAATGAGAAACATACAGGTAAGCAAAGTTAATTTTATTTGCAATCTGCATGTATTTTCGATGCCTAGTTATTTCAATGTAGACATTAAAATAGCCAGTTCATTCACTACCCTTATTTATCATAAGCAGATACTGAATCATTCCATCAAAAAGAATTGCAAGGAAAAAAAAGAATTGCAAGGAAAAAAAAAGAATTGCAAAATCATTTAACTATTTTATACAATATCTGTAGTAGAAAACTGATATCAAAGTACATATAACAGAGCTCTGCACATTAGTGCCAGAAACAATCTAGAAAACTACTTAGTAATATTTAACACAGAGGATTTTACACCTCTGGAGAACCATAATTAATGGCAGTAAAACTATCTTATTACTTAGGACTATTAAGTCCACAACACTTTTATATGGCTTGTGACTTGATTTGGAAAGAAAAAAAAAAAATACACAATTCCTCAAAAGACTTCAAAACTTAGAAGTGCAGAGCCAAAGAGAAACCAAGATGGCGGCATAAGGTATACACCTGTTCATGCTGCCTCTCACAATCACACCAAAACTACAACTAAAAGACAAAATGACTATCACCCAGAACCACGGAAAAGCTGGCTGAGTAGAAGTTCTACGACTAGAAGGAAAGAAAAAAACACATTGAGACCAGGTAAAAGGTGCAGAGGCACAGAAAAAAAGCAAAGGTATGGAGGAGCGCGAATCGGGCTGGTGACTGGATGCGTTTTTTTTTTTTTTTTTCCCAATCAGAAGGGAGATACAAGCTCCCGACAGCTCTGAATTCCAGTTTCCAGCAAGACTCTGGGGACCCAGACTCCTACGGGGAGAAACTGGACTGTCTGGCATCAGGTTGGAAACTGAGGGTGGCTTTCTTACAGAGGTGCTCGCAGGGATCATTGTTTACTGCGCCGGGGCATGGGACGCGGGGAGATGGAGACTCAGAGACAGCTGACTGGCAGCCATGGCTGTTTGTTATGCCCTGGTAACTCCCTGAGACCCCGCCCCACCCAATTTACAAACCCACCCAAGCTGTGTGCAGCGGCTTTTGCATATGAATGGCCTGCCCTTTTGCAGCTTAACCTAACAAACTGCAGCTTGGTCAGAGAGCTCCAAAACTTCCAAACCCCAAAACAAAGAGGAGAAATCTTCAGATCTCGCTGTAGCTCCTGCTGAGTAGCCTCAGGTAGTAGCTGACTTGCACCTCCTTGGAGGTCCAGGAGCCAGTGTACCTAGTGGTCAGTGTGAAATGATACTAGATTTCAACTCCTCACATCCATAAGTGACACACTCAAGAGGCAGACTCAGTGAGCACCAAAGCCCCACTGAAGCAAGTCCTGCCCCATAAGGGTGTCTCCAGTACAGCAGGTCCTCACAGTCAATTGGCCTGGAGGTCAATTCCTCCTAGTGCAGTGGTCGGCAAACTGCGGCTCGCAAACCACATGCGGCTCTTTGGCTCCTTGAGTGTGGCTCTTCCACAAAATACCATGGCCTGGGTGATTCTATTTTGAAGAAGTGGCGTTTAGAAGAAGATTAAGTTTAAAAAATTTGGCTCTCAAAAGAAATTTCAATCATTGTACTGTTGATATTTGGCTCTGTTGACTAATGAGTTTGCTGACCACTGTCCTAGTGTACCAACAGCAATCAAGGCTTAACTACAACAAGACTGTGCACCCAGCCCACAAAGGGGTGCACCAAGACTGTCCACTTCAGGTGAATGGGGAGGCTGAGCCACTGGAACCTATAGGTCACCTACCACACAAAGCCACTCCATCAACACAAGGAAGCAACCAAAATGCGGAGACAAAGAAACATGTCACAAATGAAAAAAAATGGAGGAAAGCAAACTACTGGATATAGAGTTCAAAACCACAGTTATGAGGTTACTCAAGAATCTTCTAGAAACCGCCAAGCAACTTAGTGAGACCTCCAAGGAACTTAGTGAGACCTTCAAGGATCTTAATGAGAATGCCAAAAAAAATGGAAAAGGACCAGTCAGAAATTAAGCATACACTGTCTGAAATAAAGAATAATATACAGAAATTCAACAGTAGACTAGAGGACCCCAAGAATCAACCCAAAGATTTGAAACATGAGGAAGCAAAAAACACCCAACCAGAAAAACAAAAAGAAAAAAGAATCCAAAAATATGAAGATAGTGTAAGGAGCCTCTGGGACAACTTCAAGAGTACCAATGTCCGAATTATAGGGGTGCCAGAAGAAGAGAGAGAGCAAAATATTGAAAACCTATTAGAAGAAATAATGACAGAAAACTTTTCCTACCTGCTGAAAGAAATAGGCTTACAAGTCCAGAAAGCGCAGAGAACCCCAAACAAGAGGAATCCAAAGAGGACCACACCAAGACATATCATAATTAAAATGCCAAGGGCAAAAGACAAAGAGAGAATCTTAAAAGCAGCAAGAGTAAAAGTTAGTTACCTACAAGGGAGTACCCATACGACTATGAGCTGATTTCTCAACAGAAACTATGCAGGTCAGAAGGGAGTGGCAAGAAATATTCAGTGATGAAAAGCAAGAACCTACAACCAAGATTACTCTACCCAGCAAAGCTATCATTCAGAATTGAGGGTCAGATAAAGAGCTTCACAGACAAGAAAAAGCTAAAGAAGTTCATCACCACCAAACCAGGATTATATGAAATGCTGAAGGGTATTCTTTAACAAGAGAAAGAAGAAGAAAAAGGTAAAGATAAAAATTATGAACTAAGTGACAACAAATACATATCTATCAACAAGTGAATCTAAAAATCAAGTCAATAAAAAATCTGATGAACAGAATAAACTAGTGAATATAATAGAATCAGGGGCATAGAAAGGGAGTGGACTGACAATTCTCGGGGAGAAGGGGGCATGAGGGGTGCGGAAAGAGATTGGACAAAAATCTTACACCTATGGATGAGGATAGTGGTGGGGGAGGGTAAGGGCATGGGGTGGGGAGGGGAATCGGGAGGAGGGAAGCTATGGGAGAAAAAAGAGGAACATGTGTAATAATCTGAAAAATAAAGATTTATAAAAAAAAAAAAAAGAAGTGCAGAGACAACTTGGTGCATATATTTCAGCAACTAATTCTAACCAAGACCACTTCTGACTCTAGTAAAGTAAGCATTTATATTGATACTAATTATAATGGTAGAAGTGATAGTGGTGATGGTGATAGTAGTAGTAGTACCATTTTAGAGCAAATACGATGTGAATCTACTAAGGTTATAGTACATATAAACAAAAACTCAGAAAAACAGGGCAAATCAGCTTTTACTTTTATAGCTTTTCCCACTTTTGGTAAAAGTAAGCAGATATATTCTTGAATTTTTAATCATTTAACATTTAATACATAAGAATTAGCCTATATAATAAAAGCATAGTATGCAAATTGTCCCCTCGACCAGAATTCTTCCCAGAGTTCAACCAGGGGATAGGCCAGCCGGGGCATGGGAGGGAGGCCCTGGCACTGCCAGGTGGGTGGGGGGAGGGAGGGAGGCCCTGGCCACTAGGGGCGGCAGGCGGCCGGGGGAAGGGAAGGAGGCCCCTGCCGGCAGCAGGCAGCTGCTAGGGACCGAATTTCGTGCATTGGGCCTCTAGTATAAATATAATTATGTCACTCCCTGATCTAAGACCTTCGGCAATTCCCAACTACTTCCAAGACAAAATCCCATCATGGCAACATAAAGCATTTTTTCTTTGCTTGCTTCCTATCTAATTCTCTAGCCTCATCTCTAGCCATTCCTCCACTCACTCCTACAGAGTTCAAACAAACATGACTTGTATATCTCACAATGTATATGTGTGTGACTCTCATGCTTGTGCACATACTATTCTACTGTCTGGAAAGTTATTTTCCACATTTTACTAAGATAAGCCACACACATACTTTAGGACTTGTCCATCCCCTTTATGTATATGGTATAGAACAGTCGTCGGCAAACTCATTAGTCAACAGAGCCAAATATCAACAGTACAACGATTGAAATTTCTTTTGAGAGCCAAATTTTTTAAACTTAAACTTCTTCTAACGCCACTTCTTCAAAATAGACTTGCCCAGGCCGTGGTATTTTGTGGAAGAGCCACACTCAAGGGGCCAAAGAGCCGCATGTGGCTCGCGAGCTGCGGTTTGCCGACCACTGGTATAGAATATCATATCAGTTACCAAACTACATTTTAACGTTTATTTTCCTATTTTTCTTTTCTGCTACACTGTAAACTCTCTAGGGCAAGATACCACATCTTTCAGGTTCAGAGTCTCATTGTCTGGCACACAGTAATCTATCATATTCATGATACAGGTGAACAAGTGTAGGCCCAAATAAATTATTTTCTCCAATTTCATAGGCCAATTAATGGCAAATTTAATATTAGAATCTAAGACTTCTATCTCCCAGTTCAATGTTCTTTCTATAAATGCACCTATGGATACTAGACCAGAAGGAATTATGCATTAATATCTAGAATGTTTAAGCCAGACGTAGAGCTAAATGCAGTATAAAAAAGTGAGAGCTTTAAAAACAAAAATTGGACACAAGTTAGTTATAATGGATATTTAAGGAATGGGAATAGGTGATAAAAATAAATATATAAATCAGATAGAAAAATACTATTTTAAAAAATAAGAACTGCATGGGAAGTAGTATATATATCATGAAAATGACACATATAATAAATAAATGTATCTATAATAAACTTTAACATTTTTCCTTTGGTCATAACATAATGAGGAGTAAAGTACATAGCTAAAAATCAACAAGATCAACCATTTATGCCAAGGTAATTGGCAGAATAATAATTAATGCCAAGGTAGGAGTAGCTTTATTTGGTGTATAATTTACCTTTTATGGGGAAAAAGTTAAAGGAAATAACCTTTTAATTTAAATTAAAAATCACCCACCTAAGAAGAATGAACTGGGAATAAAAACCTCAACTTACAAATAAAAATAATATATAACCAACTGAGATGTATATGCTTTTTTACATTTATGAAATACAAGAAAAAGAAGCCTCACCACATCTTATTAAGTATTTCAAGTTATCTTTAGGGCAAAGGGGATCAGCTCAGTAAATTTTTAAATCATTCATTCAACAAGCACTAAATGCCAACAATGTGCCAAGGGCACTGAGAAGCAATAAAGGGCAGTGGCTAAGAGAACAGACAAGCCAGACTAAATAGATTCAAATCCCTGTTCTACTGCTTATTAGCTGAGTGACCTTGCGCACATTATTTAATCTCTCTTTGCCTGTTTCCTCATGTATAAAATGGGCCTAAAAATAATAATAAGATTACTATGAGACTCAAATGAGCCAACTAACGTAAAGCACTGAGAGCAGTACAGTAATATAAGTATAGTAGGTGCTAGATGTGCCATGCTATTACTACAGTGACTACCACTGAGTGGCAAGGTAGAATAAATAAGACAGTCTCCATTCTTAAATGAAACCATAGTCAGGTAGGGAAAATAACATAAACAAACCATAATACAATAGAATAAGTACAATAATATATAGATATAGATATAGATATAGATATAGATATAGATATAGATATAGATATAGATAGATATATATGCCTAATATGCAAATTTTCCCCTCAGGAGTTCAACTGGGAGCTCCATCGCTCGCTATGATGTATGCTGACCACCAGGGGAAGGCGTGGAATGAAGGAAAACCCCGGCCGGCAGCCTGGGAAGAGAGGCATCGGCCAGCAGCCAGTAGCCAGGGAAGGGAGGCCCAGGCCGGCAGCCAGAGGCCCTGATCTGCCCTGATCGCCGGCCAGGCCTAGGGACCCTACCATGCACCAATTTTATGCACTGGGCCTCTAGTACAAGTATAAAAGACAGATTCACAGGTATAACAGAAGATAGCGAACTTTCTAGGGCAAATGGAAAAGAGAATAGAGAAAGCATTTTGGAAGAAGACATATCTGAGATGAATTCCTATTCACCTTTCAAAACATGCTGGAAACATGTGGTGAAAAAGAAAAGCGTATTTCCGGAATAGGGCACAAAAATATATTCAAAGGCCTGGAGGCAAAAGCTTATAAATACAGGAATCTATGGGTAAGTAGGTGGGAGGGGTAAGGTGGTCAGCAGATAGATGGAAGTAGCAGCAGGGAAGGGATCATAAATCAGGGCCTGTGTGTCATGCTAAGGATCTTAGTATTGTCCAATAAGTTCATAAAGAACTGAAGAAAGGGTTTAATTAGGAGAATAACTAAATCAGACTTTTCCTTTTTTTACAAAGATAATTTTGGCAGCAACCTACATGATAGAGAAGAGTGGGGAGAAATAATAGTCTAGGATAAGAGTTTGGGTGAAAAAGGAGGATCCTAAAGCAACAGAAATAGAAATGGAGAGGGAAAGACTTAGTTGAGAGATATTCAGAAGGCAGAAATGACAGATTTAATGATGAGAGGAAAAGTTAACCTTAGATTTTAACTTGGGAGCATAAATTATCAGTGGTGGCACTAACAAGATAGTGAATGCAAAAGGAAAGCAAGACCAAGTGGGAGATCAAAGAAATTAGTTCAACTTTGGACATGTGAAGTTTGAGAATCCTGCAAGACAGACATATAGGTAGAGAAGGTGCACAGACAACTGTATTTGGAGCTCAGTCTAGATCTGAACTCCAAATAAAGATCAAGATTTTGAAAACATCAGCATATAGGTGATAGCTAAACTAAGAGAGTTGAGTTGGGTCAGACTTAGGGCATACCCTGTGAGAATAGAAGCAGCCCTGGGTAATATCAAAGAAAAAGCTCTAAGAGAAAAGAATGGGAACACATGGGAAAACAAGAAAAGAGTAATAATATGGAAGCAAAACTTTTCAGAAGAGTCAACAATATCAAATACAGGGAAGTCAAATAAGATAAGATTGAGAAATGAGAAAGGTTCATGAGATTTGGAGGTAACTGGAGACCTTTGCACTGCAGTTCCAGGTGAACAGAAGAGTGGGACCCTTATGCAAGAAACTTAGAGATGGTTAAAGAAATTTTCATTAACCAAAAGAATATAGTTATGTCCCTTAATGAACTAAAGAAAATGTGGTAGATTTAAAGGAATTCTCCATGTAAAGATAAAAACTATGGAATGTTAAAAAGAATTGGTACACACACAAAAAATCTATCGCATTTCTATATACCAATAGAGAACTTACAGAAAGAGAGACTATAAAAGCAATCCCATTTACCATCGCACCAAAAAAAAATTAAGATACCTAGAAATAAACTTAACTAAGGAGGTAAAAGACCTATATGCAGAAAACTACAGGACACTGTAAAAAGAAATAGAGGAAGACATAAACAGATGGAAGAAAATACCGTGTTCGTGGACTAGTAGAATCAACATGATTAAAATGTCCGTACTACCCAAAACAATCTATACATTCAATGCACTCCCCATTAAAATACCAACGGCATATTTCACAGATCTAGAAAGAACTTTCCAAAAATTCATCTGGAATAAAAAAAAAGACCCCGAATAGGTGCAGCAATCCTAAGAAAGGACAAAGTAGGTGGGATCTCAATACCAGACATCAAGCTGTATTACAAAGCCACTGTTCTCAAAACAGCCTGGTACTGGCACAAGAACAGACATGTAGATCAATGGAATAGAATAGAGAACCCAGATATCGACCCAAACCACTATGCTCAATTAATATTTGACAAAGGAGGCATACACATACAATGGAGTTAAGACAGTCTCTTCAATAAATGGTGTTGGGAAAATTGGACAGATACATGTAAAAAAATGAAACTAGACCACCAACTTACACCATACACAACAATAAACTCAAAATGGATAAAGGACTTAAACATAGGATGGGAAACCATAAAAATACTAGAGGAATCCACAGGCAGCGAAATCTCAGACATATGCCGGAGCAATTTCCTCACCGATACCGCTCCTAGGGCAATGGGAACTAAAGAGAAAATAAACAAATGGGACTACATCAAAATAAAAAGCTTCTGCACAGAAAAAGAAACCATCAACAAAACAACAAGAAAGCCCACTGCATGGGAGAACATATTTGCCAATGTTATCACTGATAAGGGTTTAATCTCCAACATTTACAGGGAACTCATACAACTTAACAAAAGGAAGATAAACAACCCAATCAAAAAATGGGCAACGGGCCTAAATAGATACTTTTCGAAAGAAGACAGAAGGCCAAGAGACATATGAAAACATGCTCAAAGTCACTAATTATCCGAGAGATGCAAAACAAAAGGACAATGGGGTACCATCTCATACCTGTCAGAATGGCTATCATCAACAAATCAATAAATGACAAGTGCTGAAGAGGATGCGGAGAAAAAGGAACCCTCATGCACTGCTGCTGGGAATGCAGACTAGTGGGAAGTGCAGCCACTGTGGAGAACAGTATGGAAACTAAAAATGGAACTCCCATTTGACCCAGTGATTCCACTTCTAGGACTATATCCCAAGAAACTAGAAATACCAATCAGAAAGGATATATGCACCTCTATGTTCATAGCGGCACAATTCACCATAGCTAAGATTTGGAAACAGCCTAAGTTTTAGCCCATCAGCAGATGAGTGGATTAAAAAACTGTGATACATCTACACAATGGAATACTATGCTGCAGTAAAAAAGAAGGAATTCTTACCATTTGTAACAGCATGGATGGAACTGGAGAGCATTATGTTAAGTGAAATAAGCCAGTGAGAGAAAGATAAATATCACATGATTTCACTCATTTATGGAATATAATGAGCAACATAAACTGATGAACAAAAAACAGATCCAGAGACAGAGAAGCATCGATCAGACCGTCAAACCTCAGAGGGAAGGTAGGGGAGGGTGGGGGTAAGGGAAAGAGATCAACCAAAGGACTTGTATGCATGCATATAAGCTTAACCAATGGACACAGACAACAGGGAGGTGAGGGCATGAGTGTGGGGGGGGTAGGGGGTAATGGGGGGATAAGGACATATATGTAATACCTTAATCAATAAAGAAATTTAAAAAAAGAATTAGTACAGTGCTCAAGTAATTAAAACCATGGAGGAAATAAGAGACCTTGAAGATAACATTTACATTCTACTTAACCATGGCCACTCCCTTTGCGCATCTTTCTCTGAAACTTTAGTTTACTGAAGTATGTCTACATGAATTAAAATTTGTCAAGGACATAAATAAAATCATAAGTTGGAATTCATCAAAATTTACAACTTTTTCACTTCAAAGATACTATTAAGAAAATTAGGTGAGGGGGGAGAAAAATGGCGGCGGAATAGACAGACGTGTTCCGAGCCTTGTCCCGGAGCAGAAAGAAAGAACAGCTGAGGGTCGCACTAGGAGTGTTTGTTGGCAAGTTGGGGGACAGCTGAACTCCAGAAGAAGGTGGGAGACTGCTAGACGGGGTTCCCCTGACCTGGCAGCTCCCACTGCGGCTGGGTCCCCTCCCGGAGCTGCGGGCTTGGACGCGGAGTCGCCGCCATCTGGAACCGGAAAGTGGAGCTTATCGGAAGCCTGAGAATCCACAACTGCGGCACCCACGGAACAGCTGCGAGCCCCAGAACAACGCTCCCCAATTGGCGCAAACACACGGGTTCAGAAGAGCTCTACACTCCACCACGGAAAGGTCAGATTAAGCCTAGGATAAGGAGAGAGAGAACTACATAACCAGACACCCAGAGAAGAGAGACCATGGGGAGACAAAGACACAGCCCGCATATGAAAGAAAAGCAGGCATCACCAGAAAAGGAAGTAAACGAAATGGAAGCAAGCAACCTTCCAGAAAAAAGAATTCAGAGAAATGGTCATAAGGTGGCTGAAAAGAATGGAAGACAAATTCGACAATATGAGCAAGAACCAAGAGGAAATGAAGAAGAACCAAGAAGAAATGAAAAATGACATCGCTGCTGTGAAGAACTCAATAGAAAGCATCAAGAGTAGACTAGAAGAAGAAAATTAGGTGAGACACAGAAAGGGAGAAATATTTTAAATACCTATATCCAAAAAATAACTTGGATCTAGAATATATTTTTAAAAAGTCTCATAATTCAATAAAAAGATAAGCAACCCAATTAAAACTGGACACATGATTGCAACAGTCATTTTACCAAAGAAACTACATAAATGGCCTATAAGTACATCAAAGATAGTCAAACATCATTAGAACCAATAAAATCTAAATTAAAAACAAAAGAATGCAACCACACACCTTTTGGAATAGCTAAAATTAAAAACATGGACAAACTGCAATGTTTAGAGCAAGTAGAGCTTTCATGCATTGCCAGTAGAAATATGAAATACTGTAAGTACTTTAGAAACCAGTTTTGCAGTTTCTTACAGTTAAGCATACATTTATTATGACTCAACAGTCTTATTCTTGGGTATTTATCTAAAAGAAAGAAAGTATATATCAAAACAAAAAATTTATATGTGACTGCTCATAAAAACTTTATTCTATAGCAAAGAACCACAAACCCAAATAGTAAGTCCATTGTAGGTGAATGGATAACTAATTATGATATATTCAAGCAATGGAATACTACTCCGTGACACAAAAGGAATGTACTACTAATAGATGCAATAACATGGTTGAATCTCAAAAACATCATGCTGTGCAAAAAGAAAGCAGACAAAAGAGTACCTACTTTATAATTACATTTATATAAAACCCTAAAAACAGTAAATCCCACCTTTAGTAGTAAAAAAACAGATCAGTAGTTGCTTGGGCCAGAAGTGGAGAGGATTATTAAGGGAATTTGGGGGGATGATGGAAATGTTCTGTATCTTGATTGTGGTGGTGCTTACACATTGTATGTTAAAACTTATCAAAATATACATGCAAAATGGTGTATATAAATTTTACCTCAAAAAAGTTTAATAAAACACATACACACCAAACAGGGTACAACTTTAACTTCTGCCTCAGGAATGCCCTGATCTATACCACAAGGACATAGTAAGACACCCATGGTCTTAAATATATTCCAAATCAAATGAGTGTATGAGAAGCCATGGACCCCACACTTCTTAGGCTATTCAAATATAGAATACTAGAGGCCCAATGCACAAAATTCATGCAAGAGTAGGCCTTCCTTCCCCCGGCCACTGGCACTGGCCTCCCTCTGGCACCTGGGATCTGGGTTTCCCTTGCAGAGGGAGGCCCCACCCACCCGCCACAGCCCGCCAGTCAGTGGCTTAGGCCTCCCTCTTTGGGGCAATCATGGAGCCCCTTGATTGACTGCCCCACCGGCCGGTGGCCTGGGCCTCCCTCTGGGAGGCGATCATGGGGCAATGGCTGGGCCCCCAACCAATTGCATCACACCCACCTTGGCTGGCCTGGCACCAGTGAGTGTCATAGCATGGTCATCCAGAAGGTCATCCGGAAGGTCAGGGAGGTCGTTTGGTCTAATTAGCATATTACGCTTTTATTATTATAGACTAGAGGCCCAGTCCTTTGGCCTGGTCTGCAGGGATTGGGCTGAAACCGAATCCATGCACTGGTGGGGTCCCTCAGCCTGGCCTGTGCCCTCTTGCAACTCAGGACCTCTCAGGGGATGTTGGACTGCCGGTTTCGGCCCTATCCCTGCAGGCCAGGTCAAGGCACCCCACCGGTGCACAAACAGTCGAACGGTCACTCAGGCTTTTATATATATACTAGAGGCCCAGTGCATAAAATTCGTGCATGGGGGGACTCCCCTCAGCCCAGCCTGCACCCTCTCCAATCTGGGACCCTTCAGGGGATGTCCGACTGCCAGTTTAGGCCCAATCCCTGCAGGCCTAAACCGGCAGTTGGACATCCTTCTCACAATCCAGGACTGCTGGCCCCTAACCACCTCTGCCTACCTGCCTGCCTGATGGCCCCTAACCACTCTACCTGCCTGCCTGATTGCCTCCTAACTGCTCCCCTGCTGGCCTGATCACCCCCTAACTGCTCCACTGCCTGCCTAATCACCTCTAACCACCTCTGCCTCGGCCTTCGCCACCGCAGCTTTGTCCGGAAGGACATCCAAAAAGTCGTTTGGTCTAATTAGCATATTACACTTTTATTAATATACACAGATGATGTTTAACTTCCTTGGGCTTGAGTTCTTTGTTTTTGCAACAGAATAACACTAGGACATTATCCTTGAAGTCCTTGTCAATCTATTTGTGCACCAGTGGGGTCCCTCGGCCTGGCCTGTGGGGATCGGGCCAAAACCGGCAGTCTGACATCCCCCAAGGGGTTCCAGATTGTGACAGGGCCAGGTCGAGGGACCCCACCAGTGCATGAATCTGTGCACCGGGCCTCTAGTATTATACATAAAAGAAATATGGTGAGGCCTCTCAATATAATGTCCTTAAAAGGAGGTAAATGAGCTCTGGCCAATGTGGCTCAGCTGGTTGTGCATCGCCCTGTACACGGAAAGGTCTCTGGTTTGATTACCAGTCAAGGCACGTACCCAGGTTGTGGGTTTGTTCCGTGGTCAGGGTGTGTATGGGAGGCAACTGATTGATGTTTCTCTCTCTCTCTCTATCTCCCTTCCTCTATCTCTAAAAATCAATATAAATATTTTTTGTAAAAGGAGACATATATCATAAATAGCATTAAGATGAAATTTCAGTGTATGTTACTATTCTATTACTGATTTAACAAACAGCTTTGTCCTTTGGGCTAAGCAGTTTTAAATCAAAGCTACAGGAACAATGAATAAATTTTACAATGTCCTTTTAGATGGTAGATAGAATTAATATTAAACAAGAGGGTAAGAAATTCAGTGTCAATTGATACAAACAGTATTTAAAACAACTTAATCTAATAATGTAAGTAAAATTTTAAACAAACATTTATCAAAAGCTTAAAACATGAACTAGGCAGAGTGCTTCCTATGTCTCATTTAATCTTCCCAACTCTGGATTATCATCCCTATTTTACATATGGGGAAATACAAGCATTAGGAGCTAAGTAACTTAGTAAAAGTGACTCAGCTAGTAAATTACAGGACCAACCCAAACTCTTAACCACCATGTTTGCTCCTCTTGAGAAAGAATTGCTTAATTCAAAAGGTGAACCCATGATGTATTAAAGACCTAAATATAAGAGGTAAAACTACAAAACTATTAGAAGAATATATTTGCAATTTATGGATTAGTAAGGTCTTCTTGCTAACCAAAAGTAAAAATTTTGATAATTTAAATACATCACAATTAAGGATTCTTGTACCATAGTCAAGTCAACAGATGAATGACACTGGGAAAATATATGCCATGTCTAAAACTACCAAAGGATTACTCTCTCAATTCCACAAGGCACTCTGGGAAATCAACATGAAGTGGAGAACCAACTAAAAAGAAGGGCAAAGGATATGACTAGTCCAAACATGGAAAGGAAGACCCAAATGGCTAGCAAGGATATGAAGAAATGACCAACCTCCCTGGCAAACAGAGAAACATATATGAAGGCAACCATGAGATACCATTTAACAACTGTCAAATTAGCCAAATGTAGGATGTTGTACAATACCCCAAACTGGCAAAACTGTAAGAAAATATAAATTTTTATACATTGTTGGTAAAAGCAAAAAATCGTGTAGCCATTTTTAGAAATAATCTGGCAAAATTTAGTGATATTCAATATGAGACTAACCTATAACTCGCAATAGCATGCCTGGATATATGTCCCCAGAGGAATTCTTCCACAGCTAATAGCAACATGTAGGAATTATTACAGAATTATTTGTACCCAAGAGTTGGAGTCAACCTGGACATCCATCTTTAGGGGAACTGATAAGTAATTTGTGCTAGATGCAAACCATGAAATACTGTATAGTTAGAAGCAATGAACTCCCATGTACATACAGCAACATGAACAGGCCTCAAACATGCTGAATGAACAAAGTAAAATACAGAGCAAAACAGCAGTTATGTAGATGCAAAACACATCATTTTACAAAGATAGAGACAAGTACATATATAAAAACACATTAGATTGGGTACAAGTGAGGGTTGGGAAGGATAAAAGTTGAGATTGGAAATGAAGAGAAAAATTTAAAATCAAAATAATAAGAATATGCTTCTAAGTAATAGTAAACTAACTCTCTTCCTCAAAAATGTTTTAAGTGGTATAGTCACATCAACTATTACATTTACAGATTTATACAAATGATTACAAATCCCTTTTTCTGAGATGACTGAGCATTATGCAGACTACATTTTGGTTTTAACTATGATAAATTTGAAAATTCATGGCATCTAGTCTTGGTCATCACTATCATAGATAAGTATGCTCCAAGTGGTCTAATATTGAGCTATGAATCTGAAAAGCTGTCACTAGTCCAAGCTACTAGCAATAGAAACTTGGTAAAGTCCTTTTACCTCTTTGCATGTGTTTGCTTATCTGCAAAAAAAAAAAAATGGATTTGTATGATTATCCCAAATCTCTCCACCTCCAAGATTATTTCATTTATTTTCTGTTTCATATTTATCCATATTAAATTATATCCTCTATCCTTCAACTATCCCTTTACCCCATATTCACTCCCAAAAGTACAAACAAAAAGCATATTAAGATATTTAGAAAAGTTATGTAGCAATAGGATCAAAGAGCAACTTAGTTTTTTAGGATAGAAAGGTGAAAACATTAAAGAGATACAATTTTCACAACCTTTTCAAGTATCTAAGGTAGAGTCAGGTGGTTAACTTGAGCCCAGATTCAGACAATTTACTTCTTAAAAGATTTACATGTCACTATTACCCCTTCTCAAAACACATGTTAAAGTGTCTTACCTACTTTCTACTTGAAGGCGGTACATTTCAGCTTATCTCTATCAGTTTTCAGATAAAAATAATATCTAAAGGTCTCTTCTGTATTAAAAGATGTAATACTCCAAAAGAATGATGATTTTTTAAATTAACAAACTAGTCACACTTGGCATTTAACAAAAAACAACAACATTCAATTAGAATTGTGGATTAAACGAATATAAAGACCTTAAGAAAAAGGGAAATTAGAATATTTTGTAGGTTAGTGCACATGAATGGTAATGAAATACCTAAGAATAGTGGTGTCACAATTTATAAAAAGAAAATTCAAATCAGAGCACTTAAAATACCTAAAAAACTGAAATTAGAATATTTAAATACCTAAAAATTTGAAATTAGATTATAAAAGAGAAAATAGAGGACTTTCTTAGAATACAACAATAAAAAAAACTGACATCATTCCCATATTTATCTTCCATTCACATTTAATTTTAAACATGACTGAGGGAGGTATGGGGGGAGTGAGAATTAAAAGGTCATAAAACATCTGTTACTAATAATTCTAGCACAGCTGTATTTCTTACTGCAAAAGAGATGATAAAGGTTTTCCCAGATTGCCATACTATAAGATCTTCTTCCAAAAGCCATAGTTTATAACTGAAACTCCACGTCAAGTTTCAGTAAATATATAAAGTTGATTACGAGGATAAATGTGTATATGGACATATAAATGTCATCCCTATGAATGCATGTATTAAATAAAAGGAAGATGGCTGAAGAAATAAGTGAGAGAAAAATAACTTCTTAGAGGGTGAAAAATCAAGAATCTAATAACGTTTCATAGCTATAATACAAGTATAGACTTGAACTTGGCTCTTTTTGCTCTTCCCTTTTGGAATTTTTCAATTAATCTACACCTAAATGATATACTCCAAAATGTTACTTTTTTTCTCGGCAAATATTACTTATCAGATAGTGTTTTGTTATTTAAATAGTATTGTATATTGCCATATTCTAAAGCAACCCAGTTTCTTAAGCTAACAAGAGCATAACCCACCCCCATCAAGGTTCAAATGTAGACATGCTCTTACCATACCAAAAATTTTTAGGACATTCATGTCCTAAAAATATTCTCTTTTAGGAATACAATTCTCAAAACACTGTCCTATCCAAAGGAAAGGTAATCTCCTATAGCAGCACCTATATAATAGATCACCCTTACTTTTAACTTGGGTTACTACAAAACTTTTTTTATTATATGTATATCCATTAATTTTCTTTTAGCAGTTTCATAATTATTTTAACAGGTAGTATATATAACATGTAGACTTTAAAAATATTTTTTAAAGAAATTTTATTATATTTCCTAATCAGGGAACTTTCCTATTTCAAAATTTTTCTTTCAACACTGAATTTTTATTTTAGTTTAGATCTCTATTAGAAATGAACATGTATTTCCCCACAAATTAGTGATCAAGCCACGAAGATTAAGAAACCTTTTCAGCCTGACTGGTGTGGCTCAGTAGTTGAGTATCAACCTATGAACCAGGAGGTCACAGTTAGATTCCAGGTCAGGGCACATGCCAGGGTTGTGGGCTCACCCGCCAGTAAGGGGTGTGCAGGAGGCAGCCAATCAATGATTCTCTCTCATTGATGTTTCTATCTTTCTCTCCTTCTCACTTCCTCTCTGAAATCAATAAAAAAAAAATTTAAGGAAACTTTTCAATCTTAAGTACTATTTCTACAATTTCATCAAGTCCTCTAACCTCTCGCTGCACTTCTGCACACTAATGCATATCTTTTTCCAACATCTGTATGATTTTTCTTCTTTACTGCAATTCAATACCGATAGTTAAAAGTAGCTAACAATATAATTCCACGTGATATTGCATCTGTGTTTATATCTGGCTCTAATCACATGCTTAGAAGTGATTTGTACAGGGGGAAGCAAAAATGGGTAGAAAAACACAACTATGAGAAATGATTATGCTAATGTTTTAAAAATATTCCCAATTTGATATAACTTTTTCACCACATGTTTCAAAGTGACTAAAACTGCAAACATAGTATGGCATTTTCAAAAATACTGAATACTAGAGAAACAAAATAAAATACTAATCAAATATTTAATATGCTTTTATAAAGGGTCATATTAATAAATTATTGATCCTCTCAATTTGTAAGCTACTTTCAGTTTTGCTCCATACTACAATTATGTATGTCATGTCTTTGTGGTCAAGTACCTCAGTTCATTAAAAAAAGTGAATCACACCTAGTCACTACTCAGCTCTAGGAATTAGACCATCAAAATCAAGAAATATCTGTCAGGAAATGTAAAACTATATTTAAGAAAACAAACTAAAAAGAAATAACTAAATTCATGATGTCTTGTGCAATTATTTGTGTGAAAGTTATATTGAAAGTTCTATCTTCTACATTGTTTTAAAGAATCCTTTTAATACAAGCATAATTAACAAAAATTAGACTTTATCCATTGCATTTAAATCCTCTAAACAAACTTATATTCCTTAATTTACAACTGGTAAATTTAAAATTATGTATACACTACCTGATTTTGATTAATAAAAGGGGAAGGAAACTATATAATCTAAAAATCACTAACATCTGAGTGACTGCTGCTTAAGACCTTCATTAGTAGTTGTCTGCCAACCCATGCATACTTTAAGTATACCTAAGTTATGGGAAAATAATTATACACTATTATCAATCAATTAATTGCATTTTTTCTTACCATACCTATGGTTAATATCTTTTAATGTCTAAAAATATTTTTTCAGGGCTCTTACTATGAATAAAAATGGTTAAAAATATAGTAAATATGCAAAATAAATATGGGCTAATCATTACATGTTCTTCTTAAAACATAACAACATAAAACACTTTTTAAAAGCAGTAATATAACTGATCTAGAGTGAGACTAAATTAATAGCAATCTCAATTTCAAGATTTAAAAAGCTCAAATTTTAAAATTGTTCAATTTAAAACATTATTGCCTCTTTCTAGTCTCAGTAGATTAGAAAAATGCTTATGCCTAATTTACCCAAGGCTGGTTGAAATAACAGACTCAGAATTACATGAAAGATCCCTATCAACATAGAGGTCTCATTCAACAGGAGATAAACAGACTTAATGGTACTACTACACCAATAAACATTTTTGTTAGCATCCTCTACTGGTGGTTTCCAAAGACAGCAAGTGGTGCAAATGACAGAAAGATATGTACCTGCTATTCCATCTAAAGTGAATTAATCAGCATGTTGTCATTAGTAACCAGAGTACATTTCTCCAAAATAAATACATATATAAGAAAATCACATAGAAAGTAGAAGTAGAAAATGAGAAGACAGGTTTTTAAATTACAACAAACAAAACATTAGATTATAAATGATAAAAATTGATTTAAGTAATTCTAATCCCACTCCTTTAACATCATTACCATAAAGTTACTACATAAGGTTTGATGCTTTGGCCACACCTTGCTTAATTGGTTTACCCCTGTCAGATTACATTACTTGATTCCCCTATTAATATTCTACTCTGAAGATATTCTAGAAAGAAAATTAAAATATTTTACTTAAAGCTCATCATCAGTTAAATATGCATACCTTATTTGAAAATAAAATTATTTATATATAAATAACAGTATAAAGAATCTCTATGACTACCTGCCACTAGATACAGCATTTATTTCTTAATTTAAAAAGAGTTAAGAGATCACATTTTTCCAAGCAATTCTCTCCAATAAACAACTGCAACTTAAATGACTGCGTTGTTAAGAAATAACCAGCACCTACCCTGAGATTTCACTATACAATGGCATATAACTTCATTTTCAATTTGCAAATTTTAAGGCTTAACCATATAGCATGGTGACAATCATCAGCAATGGATGAGATGTATTTAAGAACAAAAAGAAATACAAGGACAGAACCAAAAGTGATGAAAATGGAAGATACCTATAGTAGTACAGTGCTATCTTAAACACCTTTTGTTTTCTCAGAATAATGCATACTGCAGACAAGACATTTTGTGCTAAACAGCCCCCAAAATCTGTTTTTCTAACATTAAACACAAAGGAAAAACACTGACAGCAAGCGTGGTAATAAATCCGTCCCTTGAGAATGAAAGTAGCAGACAGGAGGGGGCTGACATACATGCAGGAGAAAACTAAACACCATCTTTTTTTCTACCTGCACAAGTTGCCATTTGCTGCAGCGACGGAGAACCTCTTTTTTCCTGTTGATTTCAAGTACCTTTCAAAATAGCTTCCCCCTTAAGTCATCTGTTGATATGCCTTATGGGTGGTCATATTCATATCACAGACTCCTTGGGAGAAAAATCCATTCTTTCCTGTTCAGGTAAACATGTTTACAGCAGCTGCACAGACGCTGGGTGGTTCAGTCTCACATGTCATACACATGTCGTCAGCAACAAGAAAAACCCCTTTCTATGGCGATGAACATTTTACATAAGATAAAAAGCGAACAGCCCTTTCCGAACCAACTTACCTTTCATAAAGCCACAGCAGCAACAGCTCAATATAGAACATACACTATTTGACGCTAAAACAGGAAATTAAAATTGCAATAGCCTATGTTTCGCTCTTTGCTGTAACAAGTCATCTCTCCACAATGAAGATACAAAATATTAGTTCTCAAGCATAGCTGATAGACGCTTTTAAAAATGTTTATTGGAATAACTAAAATTATTCATGAAAGCGGTGATTTTAATATAGGCTCAAATATATTAAAAAATATGTTTACGATTGGAAGGAAACGTCTTGGAACGGCTAAAAATCTTCGTATCTGCTCCTAGACAGGAAATCCCACACAAAATCTAAAATTGCCTGGAAAGGTTACAAAACCTCGCGTTTCGCATCCGAGAGGGGAGGGAGAAAGGGAGTCTAGGCGCGGGGGTGGGGCGGGAGGGGGGAGCGCGAGAGTTTTTCCTTATACACATATTTCCTCATTTTTTGGAAGATACAGTGATCCCAATACAGGCGCATTTATTTCCCTATTCTTAAAAACTAATTTTAAAAATAACGCAGGAACCCAGAGGAGCCCCTCGGCCCTAAATGTACGTGTAATTCCTTATATAGCCTGGGCCGCAGCCGGCAGCAGGGCCGTTGCCGCCCATTATTATACAAACAGGTACCCGGCCAGCGGGCGGGGGCCTCTCCACGCGCTCACGCCGCCCCCGGGCGGACAAGTATCGCCCCTCTCGCCACAGGAACTGTCCAGACAATAACAATCAGCAGACATTTCGCTGCTGAACAAGAGGGAGAGAAAGCACAGAATCGCCCCTGAGATAAGCAGAAATACAATCAACTTACAACGTCTCTCCAAACTGGAAAAAGCAACTGTGCAACAACCACATGTTCGGGTCTCGCTCTCTCAATCTCTCTCTGATTTATTCATTGATTTAAAACTCTCTCGCCAGACCCAGGCATGTGTATTTCCCCAGCACAAATCAATAAACACTGCAGTTACAGCGCAAGCAGGCGACCCGCGCGTCCGTCGGTCCGCCCGCCCCCTCCCCCATCCCCTTCCACCCGAGACCGTGAGCGCCATCCAAGCTCCATTATCTGGCTTCAGCACTCCGAGCGTCTGGCCCAGGTAATAACTTCCCCAAAAACCGAAAGAGAAAAAGAGAGGCGTTCGCAGAGGGCCCCATCCCAGCGCGGAGAGTCTTCCCCGGGGAGGGAGCTCTGCCTGTGGTGCTTCCCAGTCTCTAACCAGGTAACAACTCTACAAACACACCACTGCCCCACTCGCCGCCATCCACAGATCGCCCCCAGCAGCAAGCAAGCGCCCGCTGCCGCCCCCGTCGCCCCACCTCGCCCCTGCCGCCCCACCAGCGCCCCACAGGACGTGGACCTCACTAGCGGGGCTCACTGTGGTTGCGGGGCGGGAGAGGAGGGGCGTTTAAGGACCCGCGCCTCCGCCGCTAATCCCCACTCCGCGAGCGCGTCGGCAGGTCCTAACTTTACCGCCGCCCGCCGAGCCTTGTCCGCCCGCGGCGCGCCCCGCCGGCGCCCGCGCACACGCGCGCACGGACGACACGCAGCCGGGCTGCCGCGTCCCACCGCCGGCCGAGCCTCGGAGCCCAAGCCCCAGTGCGGGCCGGGGCCGCGGCGCGCAAACGCCACTTTGCACGGTCAGGGCCGGCACAAGTTAGTTCCCAGCTCCAGGGAGCCTCCACGCCCAGGGAAAATATAGCGAAGGGGGCTGAGGGGGGGGGGGGGGCAGGGAAGCGCGAGAAGGAGAAGAGTGGGGAAAAGTGAGAAAAGAAGCAACAGCCGCTCCACCCGAGACCAGAAAAGTGAACGCCGCGTCCCGGCCGCCTTCCCAGAGCCGGGGATGCGGCGGCGGCGGCTAACGGTCCAGGGAGGCGGCAGAGGCGGCAGGAGCCGCTAGGCGGAGAGAGACCAGGTAAGAGACATAACGGTTCAGGGAGAGCGAGCGGCCACGGCGCGGCTCCGGCAGCTGAGGGGGGCAGAGAGCACTACTTTCTACTTTCCCACTCCACTTTGCCCGTCCCTGCCCCGGCCGCCCCCATCCCGACTAGCCCCCCTCACCCTCGGGACGCCCCGGCTGCCCGACTCCCCCTGACTCCGCCGCTCCCCGGTCCCCTCCGCTACTCACCGTTATTGCGTCGCGGGTTAGCCTGCTTTCTGCGCTTACACCTGGGGCCATCCGCCATGATCCTCTCGCTTGAGTCTAAATGCTCGAGTCACCTCCTCCCCCTCCCTCCCCCTTTCCCCTTCCCCCCTCCCCCTCCCCCTCCGCCTCCACCCCTCCCCACCGCACCTGGTTTACGACACTCAAGGCTTTACGACATCACCTTCCTTACACCTAGCGCCGCTTGCTCTACGGCCGGAACCTTGTTGCTAGGGAGAGGACGGTTTGCGGCCACCGTGGAAACAGCCGAGTTTGAATTGAGGGGCAAGGGAAAATTCTCCCTCAGTTGTCACGGGGTTGGGGAGGGGGTCACTAGGAAACTGTGGGGATGGGGTCAGAGGGCGACAGGCTGTCGGAGTGAGAAAGGTGAAGTAGGAGGCTCCGCGGCTTTCTGCGTCGGACTGGCCACACCCGCCGCGCGCCGTGGGGCACTTATGGTTCTGGCTAATTCTCGGGACCCTGTGCCCTCAGAGTAACTTGAGCAACCTGTCCTCCCTCTTCCTCAAGGTTGGGCCCTGCTCCCACGCAGCGTCCTACGCTCTGCGCCCCTGGGGCTCCGGAGCGGGTCCTGTTCGGGGCACCCCGGGGAGTTTCCGGATTAGGGGAAACGCAGGTTTGAGGAACTAATTTGGGAAGCTTGGCCTCTGACAACGAGGACTCTCGACGTCACCAGAGAGGCTACCTGACCCCACTGTCCTGACTCTCTTCCCTTACACGGACGCAAGGTCCCGTCCCCCCCCCCCGCCCCCCACCCCCACCCCGAGAACCGGGATGGGAAGTAACTTCAATTAGAAGTTCAGCTGGATCGAAAGAGAGGCTAGAAGTTACGCTTGAAAGCCACCTTGGCGGTAAAGTGGAATGAGTAATACCCACACAGTCCCTGTCTCACTTCCTCATCAGCAGCAAGCTCACCTGCTGTCACCTTGGCCTGCCCCGCCCGGCTGACCTGCTTTCTGAGCTCCTCGCAGCTTTCCCCTTAGAGTAGTCTCAGGAGATGGGGTTCATGGGCATTGAAGATTCAGAGTTAAGGTGAAAACAGGCCGCGGTTTACCACCTAAATGGGCAGTTATTGCTCTGTAGGTCCTTAATGCAAGAAGCACGACCGAAAAAATGTGGTCTTTGAAACAGATTGCTGATTTTATCTCAAGTCCCTGACTTTGTACACGTTTGGGGGCTTTCTGAAAGGCCATATAGATAACACCATAAATACCAAGGGAAGTCCTCTTAAGTAGTCAGTTCGCTTTTCCCTCCTCTCCAATGAGGAAATGTTTTGGGAACCAAGTTTATGGAATAAATGAGCTGAGCTGCATTTCAAGTAATATAGTTATAAATTAACAATATAAGAATTATTGGTAGAGAAATCGAGAAAACAGAAACGTGACATATAGATGATTAGAAATAACATAGTTGCCCAGCACAGTGCTGTCACACAGTAGGTGCTCAACAAATTTATGCCTGCAATTTTTGTCATACCTATGGCAGGATTCTTTATTATGTTAAAATAATCTTTTAAACATACTCCAGAATTTTAGAAGATTAATAATCCCTTCAAACCTTTCAACTGAAATAAATTTACAGCTGAAGTCCATAATTTAAAACTAGAAAGTCTAATCCTGAATATAGGTGAAAATTTTCTCACCCACATTTACTTTGGCATTTTGAGAAGTGAATACATTATTGGTGTGTGAAATGGGATTATAAATATGCTTTGCTATCCATTATGTCTATATTAATTCTCACCTTCAATGTCAAAACTAGAATTATTATTCTTGATGATCATTTTAAGTACAGGCAGTTCTTGCTTTCCTCAACACATTGTTCACTGAAGTTTGTGTGTGTCAGAACCAGAACTGAGTCCATGCTTTGCCTGGTTCAAGTGGTAAGTTTCCTACCCTAATTCCTACTTTCCGGTCCAAAAGGGAAAAAAAATGCTCTCTAACTTTGGCACACATCTTAATTATTCTTAAACTTAGGAAATAATCACACATACTGTTTGCTCTTTATGAAATGTCTGTCCTGTACCTCCCTCCTAAGTTTCCTTCATTGTTTATCCTCACCTTGAAATCAGACAAAGTGAAGGGACAAATTAAGTAGAAATCATTTTTTCCCTTTAGTGCTTATTGGTTTAGTTAGCTTGGGCCAGATGTATTTAACTCCATGCAGAAATATACCTTTTTTTCCCCCTGCTGTTTATGTCTATGCCCTCAGCTAGCAGAGTGCCTAGTCAAGTAGTAGGTACTCAGTATTTCCTAAATTAGTATTGTTCACCTTTTCTGAATCTGTTCTTAGCTAAAGTAAGGATTGTTTATCTACCTTCACGTTAGTTTTTAGGAGCCATTGAAAAAATGGATGTAAAAGTCATTTACTGTCATTTATATCCTGTTTTATTTTGAGACAATGCTCTTAATTTTAGTTTTCCCATAATCATTTTTCCCAAATGATTAACTGTTCTCATTATATTTTTAAATATGCACATGAAATATTGGTATCCCAACTCTTCTAATACAAAATTTCAATTTTGTAAAATCCTGCAATAATTATGTATATCATAAATTGAACATTTGATTACTATATTTTATTTAGTGTAAATGTTCCCAAATTTATTCAAATCTAGACTGGAAAGGAAACAGACAAAGTAAATCTCAGAATAAATTGCTGCTTTAAACCTGATGCATATGTGATGGTTCTTGCCTCAATTATAATTAAAGAATTGGAAAAATCTTTAGAATAAGTTGAGAAAAGGAATACATTTACTAAAATTCAGGTTTATTTAAATCAAATATGATGGGGATAGAAAGAGTTTAACATGTATTATGTATTGTTGGTTTTTTAATAATTTTAGTTCATCATACATATATATTCAATATATGCTATTTTTACATCAAAAAATGTTAACACTGCTTCTAGTGAGCACTGAGAATATATACTGAAAGAGGCATTCTGCTGAAAATTTTTAAATGTACGGGAAACAATGTAAATGGGTAGAATATTTTCAATATTGAGTTCTTTTCTATAAATTTTTCGAATCCTTTGCACCTACTGTTTGCTTTCCATATTACATTCATGTATAAGTGAGGATAAAAATTGACATAAAATTATTTTAAATTTAAATATAGGTATCTCACGATTTTCCACATGGAGTCTATGATTTCCATGTACCTAAGTTCCTGAACACATTTGAGAAGTATTATTTCTACAGTCTTCATCAGAATAAAAAATTGATTATTTTCATGGAAGGGTAAAATATTATGTTAATTAAATTAAATATGTTTATATGATTTTAATATTAAAGGTTTGAAGGAAAAAGAATAAATTTGAAACCTCGGCCTGCCCCGTCATGATGAATAAATAAAAATACACTCATCTACAAAATATGCATGTTTTGTACAAATTACCTACAGGTAATATAGAATTTAGAATCCCCTAAAGTTGCTCCTCAGTCCTTAGCTCAATAGTGACTCTGGGTATGTAGTTCACATACAGAGCAATGACATTTCACTGCCTGCAGTTGCACCAAATTCTACAATGACTGAATCAAGATGGAAACATGACTACAGGGTGATGCAGAATCGACAGTTTTCTTTAGGACCTATGAATAAAGCCTCCCAGGAAGGAATAATAGGGACAAACATTTTCCCCAGACCTTCATGTGATTTTATTATTTATTGTACCACAAAATGGTATTTCCCTCTCTGTGGAATAAGGCTTCTATTTTTAATATGTGAGTGAAATGGAGCTTCTTATTTTGGGTGCAATATTTCAGGAACATGTCAAATATAGAGAAATGTTAAGTATATACATAGAGGTTTGAAGGATGTTGATGAACATCCAAAAAGTAAAACGAACCTTTTCCATAAAATCACAATAAAAGATTGCTTTAAAATGCCACTTCCACAGAAGATATATTATATTTAATAATATTGATATTCTCTAGGAACATGAAGAACGTTTTTTCTATACTAAACAGCTATAGGTAGGTAATTTGTACAAAACATGCATATTTTGTATTTGAGTGTATTTTTAGTTATCATGATATCAGAAGTCTGATGTATGGTTTCTACTGTTCCCCCCACACACACACACTTTGTCGCCATATATTTATTTTTTATGGAATTTTAACTTCTTTTAGCAGCTGACTGGTTCTCTTACAGAATATGTCTGTTGACCTACAGTTTGTCCTATAGTCCTGGCCTCCTATATTCCACAGATCTGCAGTTACAATCACTGCCACTATTCAATCCTTGGAGTATATGTATTTAAAGTATTTTCGGTGGCCCTGTCTAGTTTTGCTCAGTGGTTAAAATGTCCACCCTTGCACCTAAGAGTCATGGGTTCAATTCCCTATCAAGGGCATGTACGTACCTGGGTTGCAGGTTTGATTCAATTGATGTGTCTATTTCACATTGATGTTTCTCTCTCTCCTGCTCCCCCTTAAACCCCCGCCCCCACCTCAGCCCTTCCACTCTTAATAAAAATCAATGGAAAAAATATACTCAGGTGAGAATTAACAAAATATGTATATATTTTTCAGTGAATAACAAGTTTTAGATGTCCCATCATTGTAAATTCACATAAAAAGTTGGTAATAAGACATACCCTGGTCATTGGCACATACCAGATGACTGCCCAGCTGCCCATAACCTGCCAGAGAGGGCAAGACAAATTCAGTAAGCCATGGGGCTGTTTGGGAAAACCCAAAGAGCTGGTGATGAGTGGTCATTGAAGATAAGAAAGGAAATGAGAGTTGATAGGCAAGTAAGAGATATTCAAAGAGAAGAAAAAATGAAATTATCTGTGAAATATACTTCCAAAAAGGGTCAGAACGACCACTGTATGGTCCTGGCCAAGGAGTTGATTAGGTCAACAAAGGCTATAAGCAAGCTCTATGCATCCAAAGCTCATATGAACTCATGTGAGTGACTGGTTCCCTGCAGAAGAGCACAGAAGTGATGAAGGTCATGCAGAGTCTTGTGAAGATCCCAGAAATCTAGGCCACTATACTGGAGCTGTCCAAAGAGATGATGAAGGCTGGGATCATAGAAGAGATGTTAGAGGACCCCTTTGAAAGTATGGATGACCAGGAAAAAATGGAAGAAGCAGAAATGGAAATTGACAAAAGTTATTTGTAATTACAGCAGGGGTCTTTGGGCAAAGCACCTAGTGAAGTGACTGGCACCCTTCCAGAGTCTGAATGTCTGGGAGTGACAGCTGCTTCAGAAAACGAGGAGAAAAAGGAGGAGGCCCTGGAGGCCATGCTCCACAGCTAGGTGCTGCCCAGCTGGGCCCTCAAGCTCTTCTCATGGCCTGTCAGATGTGCATGCACTCCTCTGAAATGGCCACCATTTATGTAGCTCTTGCACTATACCTCTGTGAGAAGGCTTTGCATTTTGGAGGTTTTTTTTTTTTTACTCTGCAGAGGTTTGGGGATCTCAAAAGATTGTTCTTGAGACCTGGTGTAATGCATCATTTTCAGGAGTATAAACAAAAGTATCTTTTTGGAGGGGGTGCAAAGAATTTGGTCTTCTCACAAAACACTTCTGAGAATAGAATTCATTACCTGAATGTTGAGGACTCTGTACATTTTTATAAAACACTATATAAATGGATTCTAATAAATTTCTGCTTTAAAAACAATTGAAAATGACGTGCCCTGTGTCAGACCCCTCTAATTCTTTCATGCCTCTATTTTTTAATTTATTTTTTATTTCTTTGCTCACTCTCTTTATCCTACTTAAATAAATAGATTAGACAGTATGTTTGATGTTTCTATTTCTCTGGGTCTATTTTTGTTCATCAGTTTATGTTGTTCATTAGATTCCACATATGAGATCATGTGATCCATCTTTCTTTGTCCCAGGTCTGACACAGCTCTGTTTGGATCAATTCCTTTTCTCTTTTTGTTTTTTTTTTGTTTTTGTTTTTGTTTTTTTTTTTGAATTATTGTAACTTTAAAAAGCTTTGCTTTTTCATATTATGCTGGTTATGTGCTGTCCTTCAAAGTCCATTCTCCACCTTTCCATGCTCTGGGATGTTGATTTCTGTGAACCACATCACTTAGGCTCCTTTACCCTCTTGTTCCTATATGATTTCAGCCACTTTGGAGGCATTGCCAAATGATCAGAGGAAGAAAATAGAGAAGTCATGATATTTATTTCATCTTTCCCCATACTCCCTCCTGCTTGTCTGTATTTTGACAGTAACTTCATTCCTCTACCTAAGGCCATGGCTCTGGTAAAACAACCCTGTCCCCTGGCTATAGTTCTTGGCAAGTTTTAGAAACGGCTTTTTCCATTTATCCCTTCAGGCCTAGGAATGATAGTAGTTTCCTCCTGTTTTGAGTCCTTGGTTACTTTATACCTTATTGTTTCCCTTAATGCCTATATACAAGTCTCTTCATCAGACTCTTTTCACTTTACCCTTTGAGTGTGTCATCTGTTTCCTGCCATGTCCCTGAGTAATACACATATATAAATAAAATGTATTTTTCATCATATTTATTATCAAGCAAGAATTATACTTCCATTAATTACAACACTAAATTTAAATGTAATGTAAGTGTCATTCATTGACTAAGTATATACTCATGTTCTGATGTATGTGCGAAATCTGGTAAATACTTAGAAAGTTGTCAGAGTCTATGATACAGTAATTATTTTATTCAATAACTATTTGTGGAATGAAGGTCCCTGCCCTAATTGATCTAAAATGTAGATGAGGCTGCAGAGGTAGGGAAGCAGGCACCTGATCATATAAAGATGCTTAGAATTTGGACCTTATATTGAAAGCAGTTGTAAGCCATGAAATTTTTTTTAAGTCAGGAGTATCCACATTATGCAAGATGTCAGTGTTCTGTGACGAAAAAGAAAAAGTGAGTGTCCAGCATTAAGATAACTTCCGTTCTCTTGAATAATCATTTCTAAAGGAATAACTCAGTAAGGAAAAGCAATACAGATAAAAGATGTGGCTATCCAAATGAAGCACAGATGAAGAACAGCCTTTCCAGATTATAATGACAAGTAGTATAATTCTGTTGTTAAAACTTCAGCAGTATAAAACAGTATTTCCAATGTTTAAAATAATAAAATTGTTTCTGCCTATACATTCAGGTAATGGTTTTCCAATGTCCTAGAAACTACCTTAGTACATGGCAGGCCCTCAAAATTATGATAAATGAATGAATATAAAAAAGTCTCCAATATCTTTTCTAATACTTGCTGTTTTTTCCACTATTGTGTTTATCCTAGCCCAGTGGTCGGCAAACTGCGGCTCGCGAGCCACATGCGGCTCTTTGGCCCCTTGAGTGTGGCTCTTCCACAAAATACCATGGCCTGGGCGAGTCTATTTTGAAGAAGTGGCATTAGAAGTTTAAGTTTAAAAAACTTGGCTCTCAAAAGAAATTTCAGTCGTTGTACTGTTGATATTTGGCTCTGTTGACTGAGTTTGCCGACCACTGTCCTAGCCTAATGCATAAAAGCTAACATACTCCCCATTCAGATTCTCCAGGGGTCCTCAAACTTTTTAAACAGGGGGCCAGTTCACTGTCCCTCAGATGGTTGGAGGGCCGGACTATAGTTTAAAAAAAAATTATGAACAAATTCCTATGCGCACTGCGGGCCCGGGACGAGTCGGCTGCTAAGCAGGACAGGCAGCGGCACCCAGCGAGCCGGATAAATGTCCTTGGCGGGCCGCATGTGGCCTGCGGGCCATAGTTTGAGGACCCTGTGTCCTCCAGATTATCTTACATACAGGGTTGAGCAAAAGTAGGTTTACAGTTGTGAGTATGAGAAACAGTTTATTCTTGTATTATTATTTATTAATTATTATTTTCCAAATGAACAATTGTAGATCTACTTTTGCCCTACCCTGTATTTGCACTAGAAATATGTGAGATTTTATGTCTCCATGATTAAAATTTTTGAAAATTGGTAGCTTATTCACACTGATTGAAAACATATGAATTCCTCCAAATTTTAGAATATGTGTATAGGCAAACAATGAAATGGACTAATGAAGAACATATATAAATACATAATAAATTCCACATTGGATTAAACCAATAACCATTCCACCTCTGGATCTTGAGTCCTGTTCAAGTTATTTCGTGCCTAGTATAACAAAAAACATGTAAGTGTGTTGTTTATTTAAAATTCCCTTATTAGGAAAAGAACATATTTTGTTTCATTTAGATTCTAATTAAGCTTGTAATTGGATATTTTAAATCACTAATATTTTGAATTTTTATGAGTCTAAATTCTTGCTTGCTCTTAATCAGTCAACTGCAAGGATCCCTTTTATATGTCCTCTCTTGAAACTCACTTTCTCTAGACTTTGCATATGTTTTGGTCATAAATTGAACTACTAAAATACACTTTTGTTGGTTGATACTGGTTTTAAAGCACGTCCTTGTTGCATCTGCTCCCCTTCCAATTGCTAGTCAGCCTCGAACTGACCAAAAGGCTATCAACCAGAAAGAAGCATTTGGTGTAAAAAATTTGACAACCCATTAGCTAGAAAACTATCCCTTGAACAATTCACAATTGATTGAAGTTCCCTCTCTTCATATATAAAATTGTTTTGCAGTTCTATTCATTTTTGCATTTCTCCTTTGTATAGCCTTGGAAAACTTAGATCAGTGATATAGCAGCAAAAGACATCATGAGACCAAATAGAAAATGAGGACTTCGAAGGTGCTTTGGACCTCTTAATTTCCAGGCCACTTGCTAGCAGATACAGTTCATTTCACAGGAAAATTGCTTGATCTTGGGAAAAGAAGGTCCTGGAGATGAGGTAAAATGAGTTAGTCACCAATACAGTTGACCTTGCAATTCAATCTTTTAGATCTACTAGAGAATGATTGCTGCCATTTCCAGATAAAGAATGACAGCTTCTTTCCACAGTAAAATGGTGAATCATGTATCCCCTGTGTTTAGATTCTAAAATAAAAAAGAAGGAAAAGGAAGGCTATGTATGTTAATGCGCACTCAACAATTTAATAGAGAATGTATCATTTGTTGAGCTTGATAATCTATCACATGGTTTTATTTGAGCTTCGTTATAGCACTAATAGCTATTATTTCCATCTCGTGTAGAAACATTTAGAGAAGCTGCAGTCACACAGTTCATATGGTCTAGACTTGGACTCTCAAACCATGATCATAGCTATAACTCCCATGTCAAATATTATTACACTCACTCGATAAACATAAAATCATATCCAGAGATGTGCTAAGAAAAATTTCTAAAGCATAAAGAAAATGTTAATATTCAGGAGAGAATTATGAACAATTCCTCCCTATCTGCTCTTTATCCCCTAGACTTTGATGACCCAATCCAAGATTTTATCTTTACTTCATAGTCAATTGTTCAGTGTCTTGTTTCTCATGCTCTATTATTAACTCTTTTATGATTAGACCATGGCTAATAATAACTCTTGTTACAGTGGCGAGCATATATAGAAAGTATATATATTTTAATACCTTCTATGATAAATAATTTCTATCCCGATTGGATGCTAATATGGAAGGAGTTCAAATTGTCTTAGAATACTTAATAACTTGAACTTAAACCTGACAGGAAGCAAAATGCTGAAAAGGTGATAACCCTTTTTATATGATCCAAGGGATTAGCCTTCATATTTTAGTACCATTACATATGATATTTGTGTACCTGCGTTCTGAGAGCCAAGGAAGAAAATTGCTTTTTGGTGCAAATGTCTTTAACATGAGTTTGAAGAAAAATAGCAATCAAGATAAGCTCTTTATTTTGATGTAGTCCCATTTGTTTATTTTCTCCTTAATTTCCATTATCCTAGGAGATCTATCTGTAAGCATATTGCTATGAGAGATGTCTGAGATTTTGCTGCCAATGGTTTCTTCTAGGGTTTTTATGGTTTCATGTCTTACATTTAAATCTTTTATCCATTTTGAGTTTATTTTTGTGTATAGTGTAAGGTGGTGATTTCATTTCATTTTTTTTGTATGTATCTGTCCAATTTTCCCAACACCATTTATTGAAGAGACTGTTTTGACTCCATTGTGTGCTCAGATTCAGAAACAGCCTAAGCGCACATCAGCAGATGAATGGATTAAAAAACTGTGGTACATCTATACAATGGAATACTACGCAGCTATTAAAAAGAAAGAACTCTTACCATTTGCAACAGCATGGTTGGACCTGAAGAGCATTATGCTAAGCAAAATAAGCCAATAGGAGAAAAATAAGTATCACATGATCTCATATGTGGAATCTAATGAACAACATAAACTGATGAACAAAAATAGACCCAGAGAAATAGAAACATCAAACATACTGTCAAACCTCAGAGGGAAGGCAGGGGACGGAGGAGGGGGAGAAGAGATCAACCAATCCTATCTAATAAAAGAGTAATATGCAAATTAACCATCACTCTGCTACACCCACAAGCCACGCCCACTAGCCAATCAGGAGTGGCTATGCAAATTAACCCAAACAAGATGGCTGCAGCCACAGAGTGAGCAGGAGGCTTGGGTTTCCCCGGTAATGGAGGAAGCCAAGCTTTCCGCCTGCCCTGGCCTGCCTTGGTCTCCGCTTAAGGCTACAAAGTTTCAATTATAGAAGATAAGTAAATCTCAACAAAAATAGCGGCAGCCACAGAGCTGGAAAGAGCAAGAGGCTTGAGTTGCCCCTGGCGATGGAGGAAGCCAAGCTTTCTGCACACCCTGGCCGGCCTAGGCCTCCACTCAAGGCTACAAAGTTTCAATTATAGAAGATAAATCCCAACAAAAATGGCTGTGGCCACGGAGGAAGCTGGAGGCTTGGCTCCGCTCAAGGCTACAAAGTTTCAATTATAGAAGATAAATAAATCCCAGATACCAGGGCCTCCACTTGGGTTGCCGGGTGGCGTGGCCAGCCTGCAAACCACCACAGGCCCCTCACCCAGGCTGCCCCAGACCCCAAGGGAACCCCCACCCTGATCCGGGACACCCTTCAGGGCAAACCAGCTGGCCCCCACCCATGCACCAGGCCTCTATTCTATCTAATAAAAGAGTAATATGCAAATTGACCATCACTCCAACACACAAGATGGCTGCCCCCATGTGTTCAAAGATGGCTGCCCCTATGTGGACACAAGATGGCCACCACAAGATGGCCAGCAGGGGAGGGCAGTTGGGAGGGACCAGGCCTGCAGGGGAGGGCAGTTAGGGGTGACCAGGCTTGCAGAGGAGGGAAGTTGGGGGTGACTGGGCCTGCAGGGAAGGGCAGTTGGGGGGGACCCAGGCCTGCAGGGGAGAGCAGTTGGGGGGGACCAGGCCTGCAGGGGAGGGCAGTTAGGGGCAAACAGGCTGGCAGGCAGAAGTGGTTAGGGGCAATCAGGAAAGCAGGCAGGCGAGCATTTGGGAGCCAGCAGTCCTGGATTGTGAGAGGGATGTCCGACTGTCCCAGATTGGAGAGGGTGCAGGCTGGGCTGAGGGACAGCCACTCCCCCACCCCCGTGCACGAATTTCGTGCACCGGGCCTCTAGTGAACTCATATGTGTGTATGCATAACCCATAGACACAGACAATATGGTGATGAAGGCTTGGTTGGGGGAGAGGTCAATAGGGGAGAAAAGGATCATATATAATACTTTCAACAATAAAGTTTTATTTTTTTAAAAGAAGGTAAGTATCCACCATCCAAAACAAGCTGTATTCTGAATTAGAATTTTATAGCCATGGATTATAAAAGGATCTAGATTAGATTGTCCACGAATGTGAGGATACATGGCAGTATATATTTGGAGTAATGACAGAAAAGGTAAATATGTATCTTAGTGAATACCTCATGTGGGGAAAACTAAGAGTTTGGAGAAAATCTAACATTATGTATTAGGCATAAGCCACAAACATAATGAAAGGATTATTTTGAAACATAATCTAAAAGTTCTTATGTTAATATAATATATGAAGCCAAGAGGACATAACTATAGTAGTTCCTTTTTTACCAAGATAAATTGTCAACCAGATACAAAATTAATGTGTATAACAACTCTCAAGGTATTGTGCCTTCAATATGCACACTTTAAATTACCCAGTAGGAAAAAAATTAAGAAATTGTGGAAATAGAAGTGGAAGAAGAAAAGATTTTTTTAAATATATTTTATTGATTTTTTACAGAGAGGAAGGGAGAGGGATAGAGAGTTAGAAACATCGATGAGAAAGAAACATCAATCAGCTGCTTCCTGCACATACTGGGGATGTGCACGCAACCAAGGTACATGCCCTTGACAGGAATCGAACCTGGGACCCTTCAGCCCGTAGGCTGACGCTCTATCCACTGAGCCAAACTGGTTAGGGTGAAAAGATTTTTTAATATGTCACATGTAGTTGCCATGAAAGGAAATTAAAGCAGCAGAGCAAGTTCTCAAAAAGATGCATTACTCACAATGTCATGATAACCTAGTTTTTCAAAGTATCTGTAATAAAAAGCAAGTGACTGCAGGGTAGGAAGAAATTTCAGAAGCCTACCAAAAAAGTTGTAAAATTTTACACAGATACAAACATACACATAATATTCAGTGATTGAGAATTTTGAAGAGTAAAATGAGAAAAAAACTGGATATTTGAGGAAAATTATGATAATGATAAAAAGATAAGGGACTAGTCACACTATCCAAGAAAAAAGCTAGGAAGAATGTAAAATAGATACAGGTAATAACAAATTATCACAAAGAAATGCCCACAGAGAAAGAATAACTTTAAAAAGTCATCCTAGTCATCCGGCTGGTGTGGCTTGGTTGGAGCATCACCCCATAGGCCAGAAGGTGGAGGGTTTGATCCCCAGTTAGGGCACATACCTGGGTTGTGGGTTCCATCCCAGGTCAAGTGCATGTGATCAATGTTTCTCACATTGAGGTCTCTCTCTCTCTCAATATCAACAAAGTAATAAAAAAAGAGTCATCCTAGTCATTAACAAAGATCTTAGAACAAAAGAAATCATAGTAAAATAGAGGATTCTTTAAGGAATTTTTTGAATGTAGCCAAATATTGGTTTAAGCGGCAATTGTTCTTTCAGTAGTAGCGAAGGTCATTATGGTAAGATAATTACAGAAAACATTGCTGGATTGTTTGTAGAAAATTGGACATTAGATGTGTGCCTAAGTAAGATAAAACTCAGATCAAATATTAAGCCAAAGACATCAACACATGTTATTTAACCTTATAAACCTAGCGTGGAACCAAGGGAGAGTGCCTAATCTGTATAAAAAAGGACACATAAGAATTCTTTTATTTGACACATATTTATTGATCTGCTACTACCGTATGTGCCAGGCATTGTTCTAAATTCTTGGGATACATTAAGAAACCAGGTAGACAAAAATCCATGCCCAGCAGAACTTACATTCTAGTGGAATGAGGCATATAATTAGAGAGGAAATAAATAAGCAAATTATATGTTAGAAGAGTATTAAGTGCTATGGAAAAATAGAACAGGGTAAGAGTGATTGAAGATGCAAAGGGATCATGTTTCCTCCTTTAGATTACAAAATTTCAGTGCTCTGTAACATGTTCTCCAAAAGGGGCATGTTAGTATATTGAGGAGGAAGTTGGTAGAGCTAGGCACTTAGATGTGTCCAATAAATGATTGTTTGATTTTAACTACTCAATAATTCTTGTTTTGTTCAAAGCAGTTGCTATAGCAGAAAGTAAGTTGTGAAATTCTTGTAAAATATGTGTTTTTTATGAATGCTATAATAAACAAAATCTGTGATGTCTTCCATTAATTGAATCCCTAACACCTGTTCTCTTACCTTTTGTTTTTCATTTTGTTAACTATTTTTCACTACTGTTTTAAAACAAAATAATTGAACATATGTGCAGTTTTAGTTAAAACATTTACATTGTTTCCATCAGTGTTAATGATAATATAATTGTATGTTTGTATGTTTAAGACCATAGAGATAATTTCTTTACCACAAATGAATATGTACAGCTCATCTGTTTTCATTGGGAAGTGACGAATATGAAGGGATTTACTAATTTAGGGATAAACTAGTGAACTTTGGCTTCATGTATCTTTTGATTAGTTCTTTTAATGTTATCCAATTACATTATCAATGACACCAAAGTCCACATAGATATAGAAATGTCTGTCTCCTTTTTCAATCCTTGAAACATCATTAGAATTAGGATACTAATGTATTATTATTAAACCTCAAAAATAACATTATGGTATCAGGAAGATTCTTTCGAAACTGAGAGGTTATTTTACCAAGGTTACTAACCTAGTAGGGGTTGAGGTGGAGGGTATAGTGCATGAGGTAGAAGTGAATACTAATACACTGTTTTTTAACAACTAAGTTTTTATGTTTAAGTGACTTTATCTTCTTGTAAAATCTCGAAAGTATGTAGTATAGCTTACCAAATCTGGATATTGTATTGTCTAGTTAAGTGCTGTTAATTTAATGACTAAGCATCTTCCCTCTCACTTCACTGTTCCTGCTTCTTTGCCCCAACCAGCAGCTCAACTCACCTCATCCCACCCTTACTTTTTATCTTAGGAAGGTAGAAATAGAACTGTTACAATCCTATATAGTAAAAGGCTAATATGCAAATCGACCTAACAGCAGAATGAACAGTCGCTATGATGCGCACTGACCACCAGGGGGCAGACACTCAATGCCGGAGCTGCTCCCTTGTGGTCATTGTGCTCCCACAGGGGCTGCGCCACTCAGCCAGAAGCCCTAAGCTGGGCTCATGGCTGGCAAGTGCAGCATCAGTGGTGGGAGCCTCTCCCACCTCCGCGGCAGTGCTAAGGATGTCCAACTGACAGGCCAGGCTAAGGGACACCCCCCTTCCCCGAGTGCATGGATTTCATGCACCAGGCCTCTAGTCTTCCATAAAGGAAGCAACCAAGTGTATACTGGAATTTGAGTTGGCTGATTTTTAACATTATGCTCACTTAGGATATGAATTGTAGAATTTTTGAAAAGTGAAACAGTATCTCTTATATAGTAATCTATATATATAAAAGCCTAAGTGACCACCTGACTTCGACTGGTAGCTATGATGTGCACTGACCACAAGGGGGCAGATGCTCAATGCAGGTGTGGAAACTACAGGCATGGAAACATGGAACAGACTGATGAATCTCAGAGGGAAGGGGGGAGGGCGGGAAGAGATTAACCAAAGATCTTATATGCATACTAGATGCCCAGTGCATGGATTCATATACCGGTGGGGTCCCTCGGCCTGGCCTGCACCCTCTCATAATCCGGCCAGTTTCATCCTGATCCCCACAGGCCAGGCTGAGGGACCCCACAGGTGCACGAATCTGTGCACCAGGCCTCTAGTTCTTAATAATTTGTGATTTTTTAACATTGAAAAAATATCAAACTGGATACTATAAAAATTATTTTAAAGTCATTTTTTACTACTTTTTATGTAACTTATGGATCAAGCCAGATTTTTAGAATTTAAATATGTGAAATGTTCCAATCTCAATGAACTCATATTATTACTAAAGTAGGATTGTTAAACATTGGATCATTTTAGTATTTTACTGTATATTAATGTCTTGAACATTAACTGAAATAGGCTTTGCTTTGGGTATCATCTCTTTCCAACTTGGTCATGAAGCTGACAAAAGAATAACCTATCACAATTTGTTTTATGAAACAGTGACAATAAAAATATTACTACCTTTTAAATCTAAAGGTTTTTTTTGCTGTTCAAAAATATTCTTAGAAGAATTTGTGGGTGTGGAAGGGATGTGCATTCTACTAAGGGATTAGCAAGCAACTTTAATTGTATATTGAATAATGCAATGAAATTTAACATTATCTAACAGGAGTGGCCTATCCAACTCCCAGATTAAAAGTATTATTTTATTTAATGTCTCTAAAGATTGAAATAACTTCCCAGGTAAGGATACAACCTCATTTTGGATTTTTATAGGCTCATTTTGCCTTATTGCTCAGAGAGTTTACTACTTTTGCATGTTTAGATTTTATTTTGGTTTTCTTCTTAACTGGAAATGAGTCAAAATGAGCCCTTAAACTTGTGTACTGAATCCCAGAAACTCTTATCCACTTAAGAACTGAATTTACCTCCCTTTTTATGTATTGGTATTCTCTTCTGTAATATAATATACTAGAGGCCCAGTGCATGAGATTCGTGCATGGGGGGGCGGGGTTGTCCCTCAGCCCAGCCTGCACCCTCTCGCAGTCCAGGAGCCCTCAGGGGATGTCTGACTGTCATGGAGGCGCTTGCCAGGTTTGAGCCCGGCTTCTGGCTGAGCGGTGGTCCCCCTGTGGAGTGCACTGACCATCAGGGGGCAGTTCCTGTGTTGAGTGTCTGTCCCCTGGTGGTCAGTGCGCATCATAGCAACCCGTCGTTCTGCTGTTCAGTCGATTTGCATTTTACCCTTTTATTATATAGGATTATTAGATCTAGTGTTAGTTCACAGTCCTCATATGTTTTGTGATAGCAAATCCTCACAGTTGATCCTCTGTCCTCCTTGAAGTACTTCCTGCACTTGGCCTTTAGGACACCATCTTTGCCTCCTTTCCACATTACATTTCCCTATTACTCCTTTTCACTCTCTCTTGTTTATCCTCCTCTCTCCAATCTAAATATTGAGTGCCAGGGGTCAGTCTAAGGACATCTTTCCTTCCCTGTTTACATGCCGCCTTTAAGTGTTATTTTCCATTTTCTTGGCTTAAATTTTCATTTTCATGCCAATGGCTCTTAAATATCTCTAGCCTGGACCTAATCTGTGAATTCCACCCTTATTTGGCCTCTCCATTTGGATGGCTAATAGACATTACAAACTTAAACTGCCCCAAACTGAGCTTCTTATTAATTCCTCTCTCCAAACCTGCTCCTTTTGCAATCTCAATCTCTTATTTCACACAATAGTAATTCCATCCTTCTAAAGGCCTAGACCAGTGGTCGGCAAACTGTGGCTCGCGAGCCACATGTGGCTCTTTGGCCCCTTGAGTGTGGCTCTTCCACAAAATACCACGTACCCTAATTAAGTTAATAACAATGTACTACCTATATAGTTTAACTTCAAAAAATTTGGCTCTCAAAAGAAATTTCAATCGTCGTACTGTTGATATTTGGCTCTGTTGACTAATGAGTTTGCTGACCACTGGCCTAGACCACACCTTTGGAGTTAATCTTTATGTCCCTTTTCCTTAAAACTTATGTTTACATTTTCAGAAAATGTGTACTACTTTCCAAATACATCCAGAATTTGGTCATTTTCATAGTTCCCTTGCTACCATCTGGTCCAAACCACCATTATTGCTCACCTGACTGTTATAATTTTCCTCACTGGGTTTCCCTATTTCTTCCTTTGTTGCCCATCAGCCTATTTCAATGGAGTAGCCGGAGTTATCCTGTTAAAACACAAGTCAGATCATGTCGCAGATCAAGTCAAATCGGTCTTTGTTCAAAGCCTCCAATGGCTTATCCTTTCAATAAATTAAATCCAAAATCTTTACAACGGTCTTCAAAGTCTACATGATCTCCCCACACCCATCTCTCCAATCTTATCTCCTATAGTCCTCACCCTTTACTCTGTTCTGGCCTCATCCATGTTCCTTGAATATGCGTGTTTCTGTCTTAGAACAGAGGTTAGAACCAAGGTCCCAAATTCCAAAGCCTATTGCTAATATTAAATAATTTAACAGTGTCTCTTCAGAAATCCTAATGAGAATAATGTCAAGGAAACATGGGACCTAAGTTATATACTAATTTTTAATGGCCTTATTAAAATGAATTCTAAGCATATTACTTCATTTTGCTGGGATATTTCCTAAAATCTGTTACAATTGTAAGACTGAAAAGAAAAAGATCTATCAGAATTCTATGACATAGGACATTTACGGACTAATTAAACTAAAAGCGTAGATACTATCAACACATGTTTACTTATTATCTATTAAGTGCTAGCATCTACAATGAATTCATGGGTGTCGGGCCCCATATTGAGGGAGGAGGTGTAGTTGTGAATAAGAGAAACAAAGACAGAGACAGAAAAGGAGGGAGAGAATCTGGAAAAGACACAAGTAATTTTGCAAAATGGACTATAAAGTGCACCTGGGAATGCAAATCTTATTCAACATTATATCAGTTAATGAACTAATCATACTAACATCATTTTAAAGAAGAAAAGCTATAATATCTCAGTAGATACAGAAAAAGTATTTGATGCAATACATTTATTCATGATTTTAAAATTCTCTTAGGAAAGTTGGAATGGAAGGAAATTTACTTAATCTAACAGAGTACCTATAAAAAACATATCAAACATTGTATTTATTGGTGAAATGATGAAAACCTTCTCATTAAGATCTGGGTGAGATAATGATGCCCAATATCAATCAATAGTGTATGAAGGTTCTAGCCAGAGCAATGGGCAAGGAAAAGACCAGAGCCAGGCCCATGTGGTTCACTTGGTTGAGCATTTCACAAACCAAGACATGACCAGTTCTATTCTTGGTCAGGTCACATGCTCAGTTGTGAGCTCCATCCCCATGATGGACATGCAAGAGGCAGCTGATTGATATTTCTCTCTCATTGATGTTTTTACCTTTCTCTCCCTCTCCTGACCTCTCTCTGAAATCAATAAAAACATATTTTTTAAAAGACAAGGTACATGAAAGTGTTGGAAAGTCAAATACTGAAGTTCATTGTTCACAGATCGTATGATTTGGTCAAAGAAAATAAAAAAGAATCTTCAGGTAAATATTTAGAATTAACAAGAGCATTAGAAATAATATTGAGCCCACAACCAATATACAAAAATCAATTGTATTTTTCTATACCAGCAATAGGTAGGAAAAGAATTAAGATACCATATAGGATAGTTTTAAAATGCATCAAATACCTAAGAAGAAGCTGAATAAAAGATGGACACTTCTACACAGAAAACCATAAACATTATCAAAAGCATAGAAGAACTTAATATGTTTTCATTGAAAAACTTGGTATTTTAAAGATGTTAGTTCTCTGCAAATTTAATGCATTTATGTAGTGAATATATTAAAACAAATCCAGTAAAAATTCCATCAGCCTTTATGAAAACTTACAAGCTGATTCTAAAATTTATATGGAAATGTAAAGGGCCAAGAATAGCAAAGAGTCTTAAAGAAGTATGGAAAAATTCACATATCAAATATCATGATTTATTGTAAAGCAAAGTAATTAATAATGTGAATTGCCAAAAAGATTGATTTAAAGACCAATAGACCAGAAAAGAGATTTCAACTCTGATTCATAGACATATGTGGACTCTTGGTTTATGACAGGTAACAACTTTTCAATAAATGGTATTGAGTCAATTGACTATCCATTTACTAATATGGTAAAAGATTAAACTGGACCCTTCATACCATAACACAAATTTATTACAAGCAGATTATGTAAATATGAAATGTTAAATCTTACAGAAAAAAAGGATTATTTTCAGAGCATTAGGATAGGCAAAAGGTTTATTAAACAGAAGACGAAGAGCACTATCTAAATAGAAAATGATAAATTAGATTACATGAAAATTAAGAACTTCTACCACTCAAATAAATCATTAAGAGAGTAAAAATGAAAGACACAGAGTAAAAGACAATATTTGCAGCCTATATAACAACAAAAAGTTTATATTCAGAATATGTGAAGAACTTATAAAGATCAATAAGAAAAAGATAAAAAGACAAGTGGGCAGGACTTGAAGAGACACTTTTCAAAAGAGGATATTCAAATGGCCAATAAAGATAAGAAAGATGACAGTATTACTCTTTAGGGGACCTGAAATCAAAACCATAAAGAGATATCACTTCAAATCCACCAGAATGGCTAAAAGAGAAAAGCCTGACAGTATTATAAGAGGACTAAAGGCCCGATGCATGAAATTCATGCAAGGGGCTCAGCCCTTGCAGCCACAGTGGCTTGCTTCAGCCCTGGCAGCCCTGGCTTTGTTCAGAAGGTTGTTTGGCTGTCCAGCCTAATTAGCATATTACCCTTTTATTATTATAGACGAGTGGCCCAATGCACGAATGATGATTCATGCAAGAATGGGCCTTTGTTCCCCTGGCTGCCCGCACCGCCTTCACTCTGGCTGGAGCAGCCTTTCTGCTCCAGCCTGGAGCTGCATTTCTGCCTTCCCATGCTGCCCAGAGACCCCAAGCGGCTGGGGTGGTGCGGAATGCCTGCATCGTCACCATGGTGTCCCACCCCATCCCCAGCCACTCGGCACCTGCGTGTGCAAATTAACCCAACATCTTTGTTGGGTTAATTTGCATACTCACTCCTGATTGGCTGGTGGGCATCACGAAGGTATGGTCAATTAGCATGTAACTCTTTTAATAGGTAGATTATGTGGGATAATGGAAACTCCCATATTGCTATTAAGAATGTAAATTGGTACTGGTAATTTAGAAAATGATTTTATATTATCTGCTAGAGGCCTGGTGCACGAAATTCGTGCACGGGGGGTGGGGGGGTGTCCCTCAGCCCAGCCTGCACCCTCTCCAATCTGGGACTCCTCGAGGGATGTCCAAATGCCTGGTGGGATTGGGCCTAATCAGGCATTCGGACATCCCTCTCACAATCCAGGACTGCTGGCTCCCAACCGCTTGCCTGCCTGCCTACCTGATAGCCCCTAACTGCTTCTGCCTGCCAGCCTGATCACCCCCTAACCACTCCCTGGCCAGCCTAATCTACACCTAGCTGTTCCTCTGCCAGCCTGATTGCCCCTAACTGCCCTCCCCTGCCAGCCTGGTTGCCCCCAACTGCCCTCCCCTGCTGGCCCGGTCACCCCTAACTTCCCTCCCTTGCCAGCCTGGTTGCCCCTAACTGCCCTCCCCTGCTGGCCTGGTCACCCCAAACTGCCCTTCCCTATAGGCCTGGTCACCCCTAACTGCCCTCCCCTGCATGCCTGGTCCCCCCAACTGCCCTCCCCTGCTGGCCATCTTGTGGTGGCCATCTTGTGTCCACTTGGGAGCAGCCATCTTGTGTGTTGGAGTGATGGTCAATTTGGATGTTACCTCTTTATTATATGAGAATATTATATAGGATTAAAACTGAACAGATTCTTACCTATGACCCAGTAATTCCACTCCTTGGTGGAAATGCATACATTATGTGTACATGCCCCAAAAGATATGTAGAAGAATGTTTATAGTAGCATATCTATAATAATAAAAGCATAATATGCTAATTAGACTAGACAGCCAAATGACCTTCCGGACAAAACCGGGACTGCGAGGGCCAAGGCAAGCCACCATGGCTGTGAGGGCCAAGACCCTTGCATGAATTTTATACATCAGGCCTCTAGTATGTAAGTAATATTGTAAAATGTCCATTCAAACAATGAAAATGAACCATTGTTTTCCTATTTATGAAAAATTTAAAAATAGATAAAATTAATCAATGGTGATACAAACCAGAATTTCAGGAGAGGGGCGGATGTAGAAATGGAGAGAGGGACCAAGATGGGGATGTGGGGTACTGAGAATATTCTATTTTTTTACATGGCTGGCAGTTATAAAGGTATACACTTTGTGATATTTCATTGAGCTTATGATCTTCACTTTAATATATGTTAAATTTTAAAAATATTTTTAAATTTCCATTGCATATAGCAACTCATTTATTAGGTACCATTTTTATCTATTTTGTCAATTGATTTGTTATAATATCTACAGGTATTGGGAAAGTTATTATGTGAACTAATAATAAATTTTTCTTTTACATTTTTTAAATTAATTTGTTTTTTCATTTACAGTTTACATTTACTATTATTTTATGTTAGTTTCAGGTGTACAGCATAGTGGTTAGACAATCATGTGCTTTAAAAAATGTTTTCCATGATATTTCTAGTACCAACTGACACCATTCATAGTTATTACAATATTATTGACTTCATTTCCTATGCTGTACTTTACATCTCCATGACTATTTAGTAACTACCAATCTGTACTTCTCAATCCATTTACTTTTTTCACCCAGTCCCCCAGATCCCTTTCTTTCTGGCAACCATCAATCTGTTCTCTGTATTTATGAGTCTATTTCTGTTTTTGTTTGTTTATTTTATTCTTTAGATTCCACATATAAGTGAAAGCATATGGTATTTATCTTTTTCCGACTGACTTATTCGCTTAGCATAATACCCTCTAGGTCCATCTATGCTATCACAAATGGTAAGAATCCATTCTTTTTTTATGGATAAGCTCCCTGTTTCCCCAAAAATAAGACAGTGTCTTATATTAATTTTTGCCCCCAAAGACACGCTAGGTCTTATTTTCAGGGGATGTCTTATTTTTCCATGAAGAAGAATACAGTACACATTTATTGTTAAATGAAAATAAAGGAAACTTATTACCTGTATATGGTACGGTAGTACGGTAGTTGTCAACACAAACCAGACAAACTGTGAATCCTACAGTATCAAGAATTTACTCATTTATTCAATGACAATCATGTCATCATCTTCTGGAACATCATCATAACAATCCAATTCCAGAATTTCCTGGTGAATTTCTTGTGACTCCATTTCTTTCAGAATCAGTGGACCAAATCTCTCATGTTTAGCAATAGCACTGTCTTTAAATGAGTACTTCTTGTCAATGTAGCCTGCTCACAGTGCATTTGCAATGCAACTGTCAGTGACTTTCTCCCATGAATTCTTCACCCAAGTCACAACTTCTTGCAGTTTAGGTTTCACAAAGTTTCCACGCTGATTTCTCTCCATTCTATTTTCAATGTAGTCATTAATTTCCATGCACAAATTGTCTTTGAATGGCTTGTTTATTGCAATATCAAGAGTCTGGAGATAGGCCGTCATTCCTGCAGGAATCATTATCTGATCTATTTTTCTTTCGTGAAGAAATGTCTTCATGTCTTTAGCGCGGTGAGTGCTGGCTTCATCCCAGACTAGCAGACCTCTTTGGCTCCCTCACATAACAAGTGGCAGCATTAAATCGACCCACTTCCTTATAACTGCTTGTGTGGCCCAGGCTTTTTCAGTTTCAAGAATAAAAACGCCCAAAACACGTTCAATCTTTTCCTTCTTGCCCTTAGAAATGATTAAAGGTGGGATTTTAGTGCCATCCAGACGAATTGCCAAAATACAGGAAACACGTGCACTTTCGTAAGCAGTGGAGGGAATGTACGCTAAGGAGGCACCCCGCTGTTCAATTGTTGTTTTGAGATGATTGGCCCATAAACACTGCAGTTTCATCCATAGCAATCATGTTGGAAAGATTGTATTTAGAGAAGTCAGCATCATCAATAAAGGACTTGAATGCAAGTGCTCGCTTAATAACTTGAGTATCTTCCAACCTAAACAATGTTGTAGATCTTCTTAAAGACAGTTCACTTCGCTGAAGGAAATTATCCAGCCAGTGTTGTGATGCTTTGAAGCCTTCGGGAGCTATGTCAAACTGTGGTGCCATTGCAAGGGCAAATTCTTGAATCTGAGCCCTATTCACAACCAAAGCTTTTGCTCTCCTGTCAACAACCCATTCACAGATCAGGTCTTCCAGCTCGGAAAATAATGGTTGCCAACCTGATCCACACTTGCGCTTTTTAGCATTTCCCTTGTCCACTTGTTCAATGAGGTTACCATACTCTGCTCGCCATTTTCGGACCAATTGGATACTCAACATCTTCTCTTTGCAGAAAGCAGTAAGATTTTGGCCCCAAGAGTCTTCCACGATTCCTTTCTTGTACTCCACGGAGTAGCTTTTTCTTTTTGCGCTCATTTCTAGGGGCAAAAAAAAAGGAATTGGGGTGTCAAGGTGGGGGGAGGGGGATCACTCAAAATGACACAGGGGGGATCAGAGGGGGGAATCAAAATGGCACAGGAGAATCAGAGGGGGGATTACCATTTTAGTAACCCCTTTTGATCCTCCTGTGTCATTTTGATTGTCCCCTCTGATCCTCCTGTGTCATTTTAAGTGATCCCCCTCCCCCACCCCTGTGCCACTGAACACCTTCACCAGACATCCCCCCTACCCCTTTATCAGACATTTACCCCCTGGGGCCTGCCTGGGGACTGTCACTGGGCTTGCTGGGGCCTGGATCTGGGCTGGAGCAGGGTCTGCCACTGACTGAGAACCTTCAGTCATCATGAAGGTGGCCGCGAGCATCAGGTAGTGTCACCAGAGACAGACCAGCACTCACCACCTTCGCCATGTCCCATCCGCTCTAATCCTCCTGTTCTTCTACACACATCTGCGAAAGTCTCCTCCTCTCTCCTGCCCCGCGCTCACTGCTCACTCTGACCTCCGCTCCGCCTCCACACAGCAGTGACGTCAGGACTCCACGTAACGTCACTGGTTGCTAGATGCCAGTCGGGGCGGACCTAGCGACCAGTTTATGGTAAATTAATTTTCATTCTGAGACAGAGCCTGGGGGCCTTATTTTCGGGGGGGATGCCTTATATTTCACTCAGAAGGAAACCTGTAAGTAGGTCTTATTTTCGGAGGATGTTTTATTTTCGGGAAAACATGGGTGGTATTCCATTGTGTAAATGTACCACAGCATTTTTATCCACTCATCTATTGGTGAGCACTTAGGCCAAGCTCCCAATCAACATAGGGGTATGTATATTCTTTTGAACTAATGTTTTGGTTTTCTTCGGATATATGCCCAGAAGTGGAATCACTGGGTCATAAGGCAGTTCCATTTTTAATTTTTTTTAAAAACCTACATACTGTTTTCCACAGTGGCTGCACCAGTCTGCATTCCCACAAACAGTGCATAAAGTGTCCCTTTACAACCACATTCTCACCAACACTTGTTTGTTGATATATTGACAATAGCCATTCTGACAGTTGTAAGGTGATATCTCATTGTGGTTTTAATTTGCATTTCCCTGGTGTTTAGTGACATTGAGCATTTTTTCATATGTCTATTGGCCATCTAATATGTCCCTTTGGAGAAGGGTCTATTCAGGTCCTTTGCCCATTTTTTAATTGGATTATTTGTTTTTTTGGTGTTGAATTGTATGAGTTTTTTATACGTTTTCAGATATTAACCCCTCAGTAGATGTATCATTGATGAATATATTCTCCCATTCAGTAGGTTGTCTTTTTATTTTGTTGATGGTTTCCTTTGCTGTGCAAAAACTTTTTAGTGTGATATAGTCACACTTTTTATTATTGTTGTTGACACTATACAGATGTCCCTTTCCCCCCCCTCTTTGCCCACTTCCACCAACCCCCACCCTCTGGCCTTCACCACACTGTTGACTATGTCCACGGACTATGCATGTATTTTCTTTGGCTAATCTCTTCACCTTATTTTATCCAGTGCCTCCCCAAACCTTCCCCTCTGACAACTGATAGTTTGTTCCATGTATCCATGTCTCTGCTCCTGTTTGGCTGTGCAGATGCTTTTTAGTTTGATGTAATCCCATTTGCTTATTTTTTCCTTTGCTTCCCTTGCTCTGGGAGATATATTGGCATAAATATTGCAATGAGAGATGTCCGAGGTTTTACTCCTTATGTTTTCTTCTGGGATTTTATGGTTTTGAGTCTTACAGTTAAATCTTTAATACATTTTTAGTTTATTTTTGTATATGGGGTAAGAAAGTTGGTGAACTAATAAATTTAACAGCACCCAGGAAATGACTGGCTATTTTACCAATTATTTTAAGTTAGCAAGATCAGAACAAATAAAACTTTAAGAGGCACTTTATCTAGTATATATTTTTTTCAAATATTTTGATTCCAAATGAATACATTTTTATGGTTCCAGATATTAATTCATATAAAATATATATGCCAATACATGTCAAATATATAAAGTATTTTAATGAATGAAAGTGATCATAACTTACATATATCATTTTCTTATTTATTTTATACCTAAAATATATGTTTGAAATCACTCTTTTTATTTATTTATTTTATTAATGCTAAGTTATTCAAACTCAAAATTGACTATAGAGCAGAAAGTAAATTCTCCTTTATCCCACCCCTCTGCCATCCCTGCTTCCCAGAATTAAGCATGTTCACTGATTTTTTTCACATTCTTCCATAAATTCTCTGTGTATGCCAGTGTGGTTTTTCTTTGTTACTATTTTTTACAAGTTTTAAGGTCATATTTTTCTGCAACTTATTTTTTATTAATATTATTTCAGCAAATTTACATATTTGCATATCAGTGCATAAATATTTATATCATTCTTTAAAATCTAGAAAATATCCCAATGTGGGGAAAGTTCATAATTTATTTAGCCTTTCTCGCACTAATAGGTATTTAGATTGTTTCCAGTATTTTTTTGTTGTTATTGTTAATCCTCACCCAAGAATATTTTTCCATTGATTTTTAGAGAGAGTGGAAAGGAGGGGTGGAGACAAAGGGAAGTATCAATGTGAGAGAGAAACATTGATTAATTGCCTCCCACATGTGCCCTGACCAGGGCTGGGGATGAAGCTGCAAACGGTAAGTGCCCTTGACAGGAATTGAACCCGGGACACTTCAATCCATGGGCTGATGCTCTACCCACTGAGCAAAACCAGCTAAGGCTCCAGTCTTTTGTTACTACAAAAATGTTACAGCAAGTGTGTGTGTGTGTGTGTGTGTGTGTGTGTGTGTGTGTGTGTGTGTGTGTATCTTTATGTATATGAGAGAGTATCTGAATAGGAATTGCTGGATCAAGAGTATAGATACTTTTTACATTGAAAATAACTTGAACCATACTTTATTTTTATTAGTAGTCATTGAGAATTAGATACAGCATCATAGCAATAAAACTAATTTAATCAAGAATTAAAGGAAGGCACAAAATGGGAACCAATGAGTCTTTTAAAAAGCCAGAATATATTAAATGTTAATGATGTGGGGTTTTAGTGGGAAGACACACATATGGGAGATAATTTGCCCCTGCCTTAACCCCACAGCCATAGAACTTATTTAAAAGTCAAAAATAGAATGGACAAACAACTGAGACAAAACTACAGCCAATATTCACAAACAAATTCTAATACAATGTAATTAAACCACCTATTTATAATAGTAAGTAAAATATTTCATTTAAATTCCTAAAATTAGAAATTATCTTCTCAGGATTAGGTCACACTTACTCTGAAAAGCCTTCTTCCTTGAGTCATGCTGTTCTAAGAATTGAATTTTTCTTCTAATGGAGAACTGTTGATCATTTAAGTCTGTACCTACTGCTGATAGTGATTCTTAGTTTAACACCAGGAAATGAAGACTTCAGAATCTCTTAGAAATGCAGCTATGGACACTAGATGTATTAATGTGCTCTAAATATAATTTAATTTACAGAGAAACAAATAAAATTTCTTCTTGACAGGAAGAAAGTTAGTAACCTGGTTCTTTGCTGTTTACCTACATCATGCATCAAAATACAATCTTTCTTTGCCATAATACAAGAATATTGTTAATAGCAAGAGAACAGGAGATATGGTGGAAATCTAAACACCTGAATAACGTTTAGTTTCTGTGGATAATCATAGCTAATATTTGAGTGCTTATTATGTACTTGGTGCATTGTAAGGGCCCAATTTGTATTATTTCATTTATTAGTCATAACAACACTATGAGGTGGATGTTTTAATAAGCACAGTTTTACAGTTTGGGAATAGGATGTGTGGAAATGCTAAGCAAGATAGACAACTGATAAGTAGCAGAGCCAGTATTCAAACCAGGTAATATGGGTACAGAGCCCCTACCCTTAACCATTTAACTAGAGCTGGAACTCCATTTGGTTCTTAATGTGTGCAGTCCGCACCTTCACATCTTTCTGTCTTTCCCCACTTTGGAGCACAGTTTCAGTTGGTCATAGTTTTCCCCTGCTGTTGGGAATAGGAGCTGGGCAAGGGCAGCTGTTTTTATCTATGTGTCAGTTGTAAGACCAATGTCTTCAGCTTGTCTTGTCTTTCAGCATGCCTTGGTGAAAGCCAGATATGGTATATATGGTAATAGAAACTGAGGTAATTGGGCTTTTAGTGTGAGGTATTATGTAAATACTAGAGCTCCGGTGCACGAAATTCGTGCACTCAGGGGCATCCCTCAGCCCTGCCTGTGCCCTCTCACAGTCTGGGAGCCCTTGGCAGCTGTCCAACTGCCAGCTTAGGCCCACTACCTGCGGAGGTGGGAGAGGCTCCTGCCACAGCCACTGTGTTCGCCAGCCATGAGCCTAGCTTCTGACTGAGCAGTACTCCCCCTGTGGGAGTGCACTGACCACCAGGGGGCAGCTCCTGCATTGAGCGTCTGCTCCATGGTGGTCAGTGCACATCACAGTGACCGGTCGTTCTGCCATTTGGTTGATTTGCATATTAGCCTTTTATTATATAGGATGGCTAGGAGCTGGGCTGTGTTTAATGTATGCTGTAGCTATACCAGAGGCTTCAGTTTGTTCTGGGTTTTGTTTGTGCACAAGTGTGGGTGCATGTGTGATTCTTGGGGAGGCAGGGTTCTCCCCTGCTATATTCAAGTTTCCCTAAAAGCTTCTCTTTTTGTTGTTGTTATTGTTAATCTTCACCTCTGAAGTATATTTTTCCCCATTGATTTTTAGAGAGAATGGGAGGGGGGAGAGACAGAGGGAGAGAAACATCATCAAGCCTGCAAATGAGGTATGGAATAAAACTGGTGACCCTTCAGTCCTTGGGCCGATGTTCTAACCACTGAGGGAAACCAGCTAGAGCAAAAGTCTGTGTCTTACAGTTCTTGCAATTGTAATCCACTGTTATTATACTGGAGCTCTGTTGATGTGGCAGTAAGGTGTTGGGGAGAGGAAATGTTCTATAATTTTATGATTAAACTAGAGGCCTGGTCCACAAAATTTGTGCACGGGGGCATTGTCCCTCAGCCCAGCCTGCACCCTCTACAATCTGGGCAGTCAGACATCCCTCTCACAATCCAGGACTGCTGGCTTCCAACTGCTCACCTGCCTGCCTGCCTGATGGCCCCTAACCGCTTCTGCCTGCCAACCTGATCACCCCCTAACCACTCCCCTGCCAGCCTGATTGATGCCTAACTGCTCCCCTGCCAGCCTGATTGCCCCTAACTGTCCTCCCCTGCAGGCCTGGTCCCCTCCAACTGCCCTCCCCTGCAGGCGTGATTGTCCCTAACTGTCCTCCCCTGCCGGCCAGGTCACCCCTAAGTGCCCTCCCCTACTGGCCTGGTCACCCCCAACTGCCCTCCCTTGCAGGCCTGGTCCTTCCCAACCGCCCTCCCCTGCTGGCCATCTTGTGGCGGCCATCTTGTGGCGGCCATCTTGTGTTCACATGGGGGCAGCCATCTTGTGTGTTGAAGTGATGGTCAATTTGCATATTACCTCTTTATTATATAGGATAATTATATAGGATATTTACCTTTTATCATGGGAAACCATGCAGCTATATTCTGGCCTATTATTTTCTTTCTTTGTAGTCTCTTTATCTGGTTTTGGAGTTAGGATAATGCTAACCTCATAAAAAAGAACTTGGGAAGTCTTTCCTCCTCTTGAATTTTTTGGAATAGTTTGAGAAGGATAGATATTAGTTTTTATTTGAATGTTTGGTAAAATTCACCTATGAAGCCATTCGAAGACTTGGAGTTTTAAATGCAAGCACAGAGAGGGTTGACGTTTTTATCATCTTTCTTTTTCCCCTTGCCTGAATACTATCCATCCCCAATATTGTTAAAGGTAGTGGATGTTTAAAATGTGATGTTCACAGATAGTGTCTGCAACTATGCCTCCTTTCTCCTGCATGAAAATTTATATTCTATGTACCAAAATAATTGTTATTTTCATGATTGTTGACTTAGGAAGTCAGTGGCTCTGTGTGGTTCCTGCCCATCAGCCATTTCTACCACAGTTCCCAAACTGCACTGACAGGCCCTGGGGTACCACAGAGAACTCACAGAAGTACTGTGAAATATTTGAAGGTTTCAAGAAACACTATGACATTTGTTGAATACTACATGAACTGCTATTACTAAGTTGTTTGAACCTGACTATTTAATAGAATGAGTGAAAAGGACCTGTTCAGTCTTTCTTTTGACCTAGAGGCACCATGAAAAAATTATTGAGGCACTAATGATACTGTGAACAGAAGTGGGGGCACCTCTGCATTACCCCCTTCCCAGCATCTCTTATTTCTCTTTGGGGATTCATGTGGATCTGAAACATTGGATTCAGCTCCAGATCATGGGATGAAGTATATGATGAAGCTAAGATAATCAATGCAGTCTATTCCTGGCCTTGTTAAGAGGTGAAAATGTGTCCTAAATCAGCCCAGTCAGTAAATCTCAAATATCATGTTTTGAATGCTTGAAGGATTTTAAAATCAGTCTCTCTTTTTCTCTCTCTCTTTCTCTCTGACTGACTAAGCATGTAGCCACTGGAAATGTTGACAGTCACCTTTTGAACACAATGAGAGACAGCTTTTAGATGAATTTGGTACTGCAAAAGTTATAATGGGGAGACTGAAAGAAACTGAGTCTTTGGTGATATGCATGAGCCCTGGATCAAGCCCTGCCTGAAGCCTGCTACTTTTTATTATTTATGACTAAATATTGTTTACATAAGAGTCCATCAGTTTTCCTTTTTTGATTCACAAGGTTTGTGTTATATTCTGATTATTAGTCAGATATAGTATTTCAAAAATCTTTACCCTTTTCTCCAATACAATTTTGAATAGAAATGGAAGTATTGGGCATCCTAGTCTCATTCTCAATCTCAGGCAGAGAGCTTTCAGTAATTCATCATGAAGTATTATGTTTGCTATAAGTTTTGTTTTGTTTTTGTAAATATTCATTAATCAGATTAATTAAATTTCTTTTTATTCATCGTCACAAAGAGTTTAGATCAGGAATTGAGTGTTAGATTTTATCTCTTGGGGAAGCAGCCATTGCTGGACCTGCTGTAGCTCTTAATGTCCTGGGCCTGGAACATTACCCTATATGGAATCTGGGTTCCAAACTTTCACTTGGCCCCAGATTCTTTTTTCTTATTAGAACCTTTTCCCCTGTTCTGGATATGCAGTGAACTTCCTTGTATTGCTGAAATGTGTGTTTCATATGTCACCTGGCCAGCCACACCAGTATATCTGGCTGCCTTCCTTGGGAAATAAACGGAATATTAACCTGGAATCTTCACCGGCAGCATGAGAAGGGTGTGTGCAGTCTGTAGCCCTGCATCAGCTATCAAGATGGGCATGCTGGCTATGGGAGATCATCATGCACTACAGATGCTGATATCGCTATATATTTTCTCCTTTCTGTGAGTTCCACCTATTACCATTGTCCACACAGTTCCTTTTGTGTTGGATCCTTCTTGGTGATTTCCAGCCCATGAAAGTTGCAGTGGCTGAGATCTGTGGGCTCCTACTTCTAGTAGTTGTTGGCCCTGTGATGATATGGGCCGCCTTCCACTCTGTGGAAATGCTCATTTGGGATTGGTACTTGCATCTTACATTATCAGATGTTTTATCTACATCTATTGAAATGACCGTACCATTTTTTTCCTTTTTTTTTTCTGTTAATGGGGTAAATTACATGCATTGATTTTCAAATGTTATGTTTTGCATTCCAATAATAAACTCCACTTAGTTGTAATCTATTCTTATTTTTATACATAGCTGGACTTGACTTGCTATTGTGTGGTTTAGGAATAGTGCATGTATGTTTAAGAGAGATTGGTTTGTACTTTCTCACACCTCCTGAGAATTCAATTACATATTTGTTGGATCTTTTTACTATGCTCCACACCACTCAAATTTGACTCTCTTCTTTAGTATTGATGTTTCACACTGACCTGTTTGTGGGTTTACTTAATCTTTTATCTGTATTCTATTGTTAAATCCATATGTTGAGTTCTTAATTTCCATTTCTGCCTTTTTCAGTAGTTCAGTGTGTTTTTGTCCTATTTCATTGAACATGTTAATCATAATTATTTATAAGTTCTTATCTACTAAGTCCAATCATCAGATCATATAGAGGTCTTTGAATGTCTTGAGTATTGGTTTAATGATCCCTTTCTTGGCATGCTAAGTAATTTTTTTTTATTAACTCTGGACATTGGATATTAGAAATCATACAATCTCTAGATCATGTAATCTTTCTCCAGAGAGGTTTCATCTTTTACTCTGCTAGGCAGGTAGAGTAAAGACTGATCACCTAAATCCAATCAAGAACCAAGCTTTGTTCACAGGAGGTGAGGCTCCATTAACCTCTCCAGGATGTAGCTCTTCAGGGCTTCCAAATGGAGGCCTGGTGTGTTCACTGGGGCCTATTATTCTGTCTAGTCCTTAACTTTATTATTTTTATCCTCAATCAGGAATTCAGACCTGATTTTTCTGGTCTTTGTTCTTAGGTTCTTAGTTTCTACCTCATGCAGCTTAAGAATTCAATAAAAATCTTGGGAAGAACCTACTGTGTGTGAACTCTAGTTATGACTTGGTTAAATTAACATTTATTAAGTGGAACACAGTGATACACTACTTAATGATGGGGATGCATTCTGAGGGATGCGTCATTAGGCAATTTCGCTGTTGTGCAAACATCACAGAGTGCACTTACACAAACCTAAGATGGTATGGACTGCTACACATCTAGGCTAATTGGTATAGCATTATTGTATATGCAAGCCATTGACTGAAATGTCATTATGTGGGGCATGGCTGTAGTTGATTAATCTCAGATATTAGTGTTGAAATGGAATTTTTAAAATTACAGAATTAGAGATTTTCCTACATGTAAGTAGAACCATGTTATCACATAAGAATTAGGGTATAACACTTTATGTGCAGGCTCTCTTGGTATAGGAAGGGAAATCTAAGCACTTTATGAGTTTGCTCCATAACCAAATGTATGGTTGAGTTGCTAAATAACTTAATTTCATTATACTTTGGTGAAATTTAACTACATAAATTAACCAATCTCCAACCTGAAGTTTTCCAAATCCAGAAATATTTTATATAGCAAATCTCTATATAAATTTCTCGTATTTTATTAAAAACATCTTACAAAATTGGCACACAGCATATGTTTATAAAAAGAAATCTATTTTCACATTGTCTTTCCTTCCCTTGGTGTCTTCCTTGCCAAGGTAGATTTCATGTGAGTGGAGCATTCTGTATGTTTAGCCTACTATTAAATCCTCAGTATCCAGAAGAAGGTTCTCAATGGTATCTGTGAATAATTGTACTTTTTCCTTCATTTTATTAGTGAAGTCTTCCCATGGAGGAAAAATAAAATTGACTGAAATGCCTGAACATCAATGAGGATCATTGGCTATTTTAGTAAGAACAAGTTCCAAGCAAGAACACAGCCTGGGATTTAGTCAAAACAGCCATATAGATAACATGTTAACTAAATTTACATAATTTAGTTCAAACTTCTTGTCTTGTAATCAGGAATTTTCTAATGTATTCCAGAGTATGTGTATGTAGGTTTATATCTAAAGGAAATACATTTTTATATACTTTTTATATTCATGTTTATTTTTAATCGTATTAAATGGAAATGAATTAATTTATATAGTAACTTTTGAAATAATTAGCCCCCAACAGGCTGTTGGCAGAGACAGCCTTTCTGAACCAGCTTGGCAGTGGATGAAGAGCAAACATAAGACAAAGCTGGATGTGGGGGCTTGTGGGAACTCTAAGAAAGATTCTAGCCTTGTTGTTCCTCTTCAAAGGACAGGAACTGTCACCCCAACCAGAACTTAAGGGGGGAAAAAAGAATACTCCAGACCAGCACTACCTGTATTATTAGAATTCTTATTAATATAATTAGAAATAATTTAAAAATAAATTACTGTATGAATTGTGGAACAAGATGTCAGTATCTACACTTGCCTTATAAAAAGATAATGCAATTTTCTTCTTTTCTCACTGATTAGAGGTCTTTAAATCTAGTGTACCATAAATAATGGTGGCATCAGAATGGCATCTTCTGTTTTACAATGATTTACCTGTGACCTACAGTGTCCATAGTATTGCACAAACTTTCAAATCTCACAATGAATTGCATAATGGAAGTGATACTTTAAATATTATTTTATTCAGAAACTCAAAACATTTGGAAATGTAGGCAGCACAAATAGTTATTGAAGTATAGAAGATGGAAAGGAATCTTAATTGAGAGTCAAAACCAATTTCCAATTTTGGGGTGGAAAAAAATCTTTCTGAATAGCTTTTTCTCAGATCTTCATTTGCCCTCAGTCCCCTCTGTCCCAAAGAAGCCTGCTTTCCAGCATGGGAATCCCTGTTATAATTTGGAAAGAACTTTTAGCCTCTTTTAGATATATTTTTCATGGGTCTCTTTTCTAAAGCTCAAAACAACAACACTTTAAAGTTTTTAGTAACTAGTTTTAAATCAATTACTAGTAATTTAAAAATTGTTTTATTTGCCTGCATTCAATCTTTTCCTTTAATTGCTTTCTGTTTGTGCCTGTGGGTGGCCAGCATAGGTCTCTGAGAGTCTGACTTCTTTCCCAGTTTCTACTGAATGCATGAAACTGCACAATTCTTGAGCTTTAAATGTTTACTTCTTTTTTCGGTTCCTTTTTTCTAGTTGATGTGCTCTTCTTTCACTTTCCTTTCTTCCACTATTGACTCTCTCCTACCCTTCATTTTTTCTGCTTCTTTTCTATCTGTTTGGGGCATTAGATTTAACTTGCTAAACTGAGGATTGTTTTTAAAAAATGTTTTTATTTATTTCAGAGAGAGAAAGAGAAACAGAAAAATCAATGATGAGAGAGAATCATTGATCAGCTGCCTCCTGGACACCCCCCACTGGAGATATAGCCCACAACCTGGCACAGACCCCAACCAGGAACTGAACCGCGACCTCCTGGCCCATGGGTGGACGCCCAGCCACTGAGCCACATCGGCTGGGTGAGGATGTGTTTTCAAGAGCAAATTGTAATCTTTAACCATCAGGAGTCACTTAATAGGATACTAGAAGCAGCTTCTTAAAGTTAGTAGCATCTGATGAACTGTCTACTCAAGATGAACCTTTTTAAAATATTTATCTTTATTTTTTTTATTTGTAAGGTAGTACATGAGCATATGTAAGTATTTTGAAATTAAAAATACCTTAAAGCCTATAGACCTGGGACTAATAGAATGTTCTTTGTCATTTACATCTCAGTAAAAATAAAAATGTCTCATTGAATAGCAACATACTCCTCATTCCTCTTCACCCCCAAACTGATACTCAAAGGCAGCCAAATTCAATTCTTTTATTTGCTTCTTCACTTAGTAATATATTTATAATATAGTTTCTTGGGTTATGATTTCTAGACAACATCAACTTTATATTATGGTAGGTTAGGTTACAGTTGTCTTACCCCACCCTATCCATTCCCCTCTTCCATCTTCCTTAGTAAAATTTCTATTTGTGCTTATTCAGGTAGAATGCTTCGTTTCCTTTTTTGTACAACTTTTTATTCTTTCTAGAATTAATAATTGCCTTGTTTATTATTTTATTTGTGTATCTATCATATACATACATACACACACACACACACACACACACACACACACACACACCTATATATATGTATGTATACTAGAGGCCCTGTGCACGAAATTTGTGCAGAGGGGGGTGTGTCCCTCAGCCTAGCCTGCACCCTCTCCAATCTGGGACCCCTTGAGGGATGTCTGACTGCTCATTAAGGCCTGATCCAGGTAGGAACGGGCCTAAATGGGCAGTCGGACATCCCTCTCACAGTCCAGGACTACTGACTCCCAACTGCTCACCTGCCTGCCTTCCTGATTGCCCCTAACCGCTTCTGCCTTCCAGCCTGATCACCCTTTAACCACTCCCCTGCCGGCCTGATTTATGCCTAACTGCTCCCCTGCCAGCCTGATTGCCCCTAATTGCCCTCCCCTGCAGGCCTGGTCACCCCTAACTGCCTTCTCCTGAAGGCCTGGTCACCCCTAACTGCCCTCCCCTGCAGGCCTGGTCACCCCCAACTGCTCTCCCCTGCAGGCCTGGGTCCCCCCACAACTGCCCTTCCCTGCAGGCCTGGCTGCCCCCAACTTCCCTCCTCTGCCAGCCTGGTCACCCCTAACTGCCCTCCCCTGCAGTCTTGATCTCCCCCAACTGCCCTCCCTTGCAGGCCTGGTCCCTCCCAACTGTCCTCCCCTGCTGGCCATCTTGTGGTGGCCATCTTGTGTCCAAATGGAGGCAACCATCTTTGAACACATGGGGGCAGCCATCTTGTGTGTTGGAGTGATGGTCAATTTGCATATTACTCTTTTATTAGATAGAATATTTGAATACTGTAACATATCTATCAAACTAAAAAATAACTTTCCCAAAAGTTAAATTCAGCAAATCAAACACCTCCATATTTTGAAGATTTCTCTCCCATGGCTCAATCTTCTTGCTCAAATAGGGACTTGTGATCCAGGGCTGCTGCACAGCTGTCATTCTGGAGCATTCTTTCATTAACTCTTGGGAATTTCCTTAGTCTCCTAAATCCTCTATTTCCTGTATCTCAAGTCTTCCTTTTTCTTTATTTACTTCATCATTTTTGTGGAGCAGATTTTCTAATAGTTTCCCGAGAAAGAATATACACAGGAGGTAAAAATTTTCAGCCTTTGTATATTAGTAATAATTGGTACTCTTTCTGGGTGTAATGTTTTAGATTGGAAATAATTCAGCCTCAAACTTTTAAAAATTTCTCCATTGCCATCTAGTTTCCTGTGTTATTGTAAATTTGATGCTATTTAACACCCAACTCTTTGCAAGCAGTTTTAGTCTGCTTGTCTGTTCTTCTGGAGATTTTAGGATCATGTCTTCTTTCTGATGTTACTAAATTTCACTGACAATATGACTCGGTGTAGATCTTTTCTTGTTGGTGTGCTAGCCCCTTTTAATCTGGAGATCCTTATATTTTTTATTAATATATTTTTATTGTTGACTAGTGGCCTGGTGCACAAAATTCATGCATGGGTGAAGGGGGAGTTCCCTCAGCCCAGCCTGCACCCTCTCTAATCGGGGACCCCTTGGGGGATGTCTGACTGCCGGTTTAGGCCTGATCCCACAGGGGTCAGGCCTAAACCAGCAGTCAGACATCCCTCTCGCAATCTGGGTTGGCTGGCTCCTAACCGCTCACCCGCCTGCCTGCTTGATTGCCCCTAACTGCCTCTGCCTGCCTGCCTGATTGGCCCTAACCCCTCTGCCTGCCTGCCTGCCTGATAGCCCCTAACTGCCTCTGCCTGAACTGCCCACCCCTGCCAGCCTGATCTCGCCCCCAACGGCCCTCCCCTGCCAGCCTGATCTCGCCCCCAATGGCCTCTCCTGCCAGCCTGATTGCCCCAAATGGCCTCTGCCTTGGCCCCCACCACCTTGGCTTTGTCTGGAAGGAAGTCGGATGTCCAGAAGATGGCCAGTTGACCCGGTATAATTAGCATATTACCCTTTTAGTAGTATAGGTAGATTATATAGGATAGGATTGCTTAAATGGGTGGGAAAAACCCTTTTCATCAGGAGGAGATGCTCTTGGAAGACAAAAATACATAATCACTGTATCTGGACTGATAGCCAGCCATATGCACTATACTGCCAAACTGGTCATTAAAAAATTGAGCCACTTTCTTACACCTTACACCAAAGAGCTGTTGCCCTTAAAACCCCTCCTCAGCCCTCACCTTAGGTTCTGCCTTCACAGTTCACCCAGACATAGGTTCTGATTGGTCAGTTTCTATGCCAGTCAGCGTCAAAAGCTCCGCCTCCTAGGTAGCTATTGGTTCCTCTCACTTCACCCAGATTTGGTTCTGATTGGTTGGTTTCTATGCCAGTCAGTGTCTCAGGGCCTATCAATGGGCCTGATCAGAGAGGCAGGGCTGATCAGCAGCCCCAGTGGAGACCTGAGAGAAAGAGAGGCACAGCTGCTGGCCATGCTCCAAGAGAAAGAGAGAGGCAAGGGCTGATCAACAGCTGCTACGGAGGCTATGGATCAGACCCTACTTCTCTCTCCCTGGGCCTCCCTTTGGGCCTGATCCACATCCCTCTCAGCAGTCAGTGCTGGGTTGCGGCGCCCGCAGTGGTGGGGCAGTTAGTGCTGGGTCGCCACGGCAACCCAGCGCTGACTTCCTGGGTCGAGCCTTTAGTTGTTTTGGATGTTATGACCCTGGGCTTTTATATATTAGGATGCCTTACATTTAAGTCTTTTATCCACCTTGAGTTTATTCTTGTTTATGGTGTAAGTTTGTAGTCTAGTTTCATCTTTTTGCATGTGTCTGTCCAGTTTGACCAGCACCATTCATTGAAGAGACTGTCTTTACTCCATTGTATATTCTTGCCTCCTTTGTCAAATATTAATTGACTGTAATTGGTGTGGGTCATTTTCTGGGATCTCTGTTCTGATCCATTGGTCTATATACCTGTTCTTGTGCCAGTACCAGACTGTTTTGTTTATAATGGCTTTGTAGTATAATTTGATATCCATTAAAGTGATCCATCATACTTCATTCTTCACAAGGTTGCTGCAGCTATTTGGGGCCTTTTATGGGTTACACATAAATTTTGGAGTATTTGTTCTAGCTCTGTGAAGTATGCCATTGGTATTTTAGTGGGAATTGCATTAATGATGTTAATTCTTCCAATTCATGAACATGGTATCTGCTTCCATTTGTTTGTATCTTCCTCTATTTCTTTTTTCAATGTCCTATAGTTTTCCAAGTACAGGTCTTTTACCACTTTGGTTAAATTTATTCCTAGGTATCTTATTTTTTTGTTGTTGAAATGGTAAATGGGGTTTCTTTTTTAGTTTCTCTTTCTGAGAGTTTATTATTGGTATATAAAAATGCCATCAATTTGTAGATGTTGATTTTGTATCCTGCTAACTTGCTAAATTCACTTTGTAAGTCTAGCAGTTTCCTGGTGGAGTTGTTAGGGTTTTCTGTGTGCAATATCATGTTATCTGTGAATAGTGAGAGTTTTAATTCCTCCTTTCCAATTTGGATGTCTTTTATTTCTTCTTCTTGTCTGATTTCTGTGGCTAGGACTGCCAGTATTATGTTGAATAAAAGCAGTGAAAGCAGACATCCTTGTTTTGTTCCTGTTAAGGGAAACACTTTTAATTTTTGCCCATTAAGTATGATGTTAGCTTTAGGTGTGTCATATGTGGCCTTTATTATGTTAAAATATGATCCCTTTATTCCCACTCTACTGAGAGTTTTTATTAAAAAGGGGTGCTGGATTTTGTCAAATGCTTTTTCAGCATCTATTAATGTGCTCATGTGGTTTTTATCTTTCAATTTGTTTATGTGATGTATCACATTTATTGATTTCTGAACATTGTACCAGCCTTGCATCCCCAGAATAAATCCCACTTGATCATGGTGTATGATCTTTTTAATATATTGTTGCATCCGATTTGCTAATATTTTGTTGAGGATTTTAGCATCTATGTTCATTGGATATATTAGCCTGTAATGTTCTTTATTTGTAGTGTCTTTATCTGATTTGTGAATTAGGCTAATGCTGGCTTCATAAACCAAGCTTGAAAGTGTTCCTTCCTCTTGAATTTTTTTGAATAGTTTGAAGAGGCTAGGTGTTAGTTCTCCTTCGAATATTTGGTAAAATTCATTCACCTGTAAAGCTATCCGGTCCAGGACTTTTGTTTGCTGCAAGTTTTTTAATCACTGCTTCAATTTCATCAGTTGATATTGGCCTACTCAGATTTTCTGATTCTCCCATGATTGAGTTTTGGAAGATTGTATGTTTCTAAGAATTTGTCCGTTTCACCCAGGTTGTCCAGTTTGTTGGCATAGAGTTGTTATAGTATTTGCTTACAATCCATTGTATTTATGTGGTCCATTATATCAGCTCTTTCATTTCTGATTTCATATATTTGGGTCCTCTCTCTTTGTTTCTTGATGAGTCTGGCTAGGGATTCATCAATCTTATCTTTTCAAAGATCTAGCTATTGGATTTATTGATCTTTCATACTGTATTTTTAGTCTCTATGTCATTTATTTCCACTATGATCTTTGTTATTTCTTTGCTTCTTCTTCCTCTGGGCTTTTCTTGATGTTGTCCTTCTAATTCATTTAGTTGTAAGGGTTAGATAGTTTATTAGTCCTTTTTCTTGTTTCTTGAGGTAGATCTGTAGTGCTATGAACTTCTTCTCATAACTGCTTTTGCTGTGTCCCATAGGTTTTGGGTGGTTGTTTGTTAATTTTCATTTGTTTCCAGGAAGGTTTTCATTCCGTGCTTGATCTCATTGGTAACCCATTCCTTGTCTAATAACATGCTATTTAGCCTCCATGTATTTGACTGTTTTTGAGTTTTTTTAAAATAATAAATGCATATTTTTAAAATATATTTTATTGATTTTTTTACAGAGAGGAAGGGAGAGGGATAGAGAGTTAGAAACATCAATGAGAGAGAAATATCCATTAGCTGCCTCCTGCACACCCCCTACTGGGGATGTGCCTACAACCAAGGTACATGTCCTTGACGAGAATTGAACCTGGGACCCTTCAGTCTGCAGGCCAATGCTCTATCCACTAGGCCAGTGGTCAGCAAACTCATTAGTCAACAGAGCCAAATATCAACAGTACAACGATTGAAATTTCTTTTGAGAGCCAAATTTTTTAAACTTAAACTTCTTCTAATGTCACTTCTTCAAAATAGACTCGCCCAGGCCGTGGTATTTTGTGGAAGAGCCACACTCAAGGGGCCAAAGAGCCGCATGTGGCTCGCGAGCTGCAGTTTGCCGACCACAGCACTAGGCCAAACTGGTTAGGGCTGGAGTTTTTTTTATTGTAGTTAATTTCTAAAATCATGCCATTGTGTACCGAGAAGATGCTTGGTAATATATCAGTCTTTTTGAATTTGTATAGACTTGTTTTGTGCCCCAACATGTGGTCTATCTTTGAGAATGTTCCATGTGCACTGGAAAAGAATGTATATTCTGTTTCTTTGAGGTAAAATGTTCTATAAATATCAGTTAGATCCATCTGATCTAGTGTGTCATTTAAGGCCTGTTTCTTTGTTAATTTTTTGTCTGGAAGATCTACCCAGTGATGTCAGTGGGGTGTTAAATTCCACTACTATGACTGTATTGTTGTCAATCTTAAAGACCATCAAGAGTTTTTTATGTACTTGGATACTTCTATATTAAGTGCATATATGTTTATAAGGGTTATATTTTCTTGTTGAATCATTCCCGTATTATGAAGTGGCCTTTTTTGTCTCTTGTTTATGGCCTTTGTTTTGAATTCTATTTTGTCTGATATGAGTTACCCCAGCTTTTTTCCTTTCCATTTGCATGGAATATATTTTTCCATCTCTTTACTCTCATTCTGTGTGTATCTGAGGTGGATCTCTTGTAGACGGTATAAATATGGGTCATGTTTTCTTATTCAGTCACCCTATATCTTTTGACTGGAACATTTAATCCATTTACATTTAAAGTTATTACTGATAGGTATTCATTTATTGCCATTTTTATTTTATTTATGCCTATAATCCTCTCTCTCCTTTTCTTCTAATTAAAGCAGTCCCTTTAATATTTATTACATTGCTTGTTTGGTGGTAATGTACTCCTTTAACCTTTGTTTGTCTGGAAAGATTTTTATATCACCTTCAATTTTAAATGATAGCCTTGCTGGATACAGTAGTCTTGGATGTAGGCCCTTGCTTTTCATTACTTTGAGTACTTCATGCCACTCCATTGTGGCTGGAAGTGTTTCTATTGAGAAGTCTGCTGATATTCTAACGGGAACTCCTTTGTAGGTAATTTCTCTCTCTCTCTCTCTTGCTGCCTCTAAAATTCTCTCCTTGTCTTTAACATTTGCCATTTTAATTATGATGTATCTAGGTGTGGGTCTCTTTGGGTTCATCTTAATTGGGACTCTGTGCTCTCTGAACTTGTGTAAACTTTCCTTCACAAGGTTAAGGAAGTTTTATGTCATTATTTCTTTAAACAGGTTTTTTATTCCTTGCTCATTCTCTTCCCCTTCTGTTATTCCTATAATGTGGATATTGTTAAGTTTCATGGTGTCCCAGAGCTTCTTTAAGCTATCTTACTGCTTTTTAATTCTTTTTTATATTTGCTGCTCTAATTGGGTGTTTATTTCTACCTTCTCTTCCAAATCGCTGATTCAGTCCTCTGCTTCATCCAATCAACTTTTAATACCTTCCATTGTATTCTTGATGTCATTTCTGTCTGGTTCTTGTTCATGTCCTCTATTTTCCTTTTCATACTGTTGTAATTTGCACTAAGTTCTTTAAGCATCTTTATAACCATAGCTTTGAACTCTATGTCTGATAGGTTGCTTGCCTCCATCTCATTTAGTTCTTTTGCTTTCTCTCATTTGGGGATTGTTTCTTTATCTCCCCATGTTAGCTGTCTCTTTGCATTTGCTTCTATGTAATTAGATAAAACTTCTGTGCCTCCCAGTTGTTGTGGGATGGCCTTATGTAGAAAATGTCTTGAGGTGTCCAGGGGTGTAGTCCTTTTGCTCACCTGAGTTGGATACTCTAGGAATGCCCTTCATGTGCATTGTTTAGGCTCTCCAGTTATAATTGGGACTTAATTGTTGATGTCTTGTTTGTGGGAGGGACCTCCCCTTCGACTTGTTTCCAGTGAGGCTCAACTCCAATTTCATCATGCCAGCTGTTATACAGGTGCTTTGGATCCACTATTTGCTGGGTCTGCTGGATTTTGCTCTGATGTTGTAGAATATGGTCTCTTAGTATGTCTATCCTGGGCCTCCTGGGATCTTCTCTAGTGCAAATGAATGTGAGTCACTGTCCTTTTCTGGTCCTAGGCAACCTGATTGATGTCTGAGAGGTTTAATCCCCTAAGGCCATGGTCGGCAAACTGTGGCTCACGAGCCACATGTGGCTCTTTGGCCCCTTGAGTGTGGCTCTTCCACAAAATACCACGGCCTGGGTGAGTCTATTTTGAAGAAGTAGCATTAGAAGAAGTTTAACTTTAAAAACTTTGGCTCTCAAAAGAAATTTCAATCGTTGTACTGTTGATATTTGGCTCTGTTGACTAATGAGTTTGTCTACCACGGCCCTAAGGAGTCCTGTGGTCAGGGACTCCTTAGTCCAGAAGCTGGATCTTCTTGAGTCTTACACCTTGATTGTCGCTGTTCTGAGCTGTACTCCCTTCCCCTAGAGGCGGTCCCTCAGGTGTCTGCTACAGGTGCTTGGGGTCCTGTTGGCTTTTGCCTTGCTGAGCAGTACAGGATGGTGTTTGTGGTGGGGACCAAAACTGCTGTTTCTGACTAATTAAATCAAGCAAAGACTCAAAGCCTCCAGAGACCTGCCTCTGCCTGCAGACTGATTGGATTCAGTTTGGAGTAGCCTCAAGCAATCATCCACAGGTAGGAAGAGAGTTTTTTCAACAGAGTGGAGCAATTGCTTCTGCATGGAGGCTAATCTCAGTCTCTTAATGGGCCTCAGAAACTCCACAGGGTGGGGTAAAGCATTTTCTAATAGGGTGGGTCAACTGTCTCCTCCCAGGCAAGAACTGCCTAGATAGCAAAGGTTTGCCTGAGAAATATAACCTCTGCAGGGTTAGGGAATGAGTCAGCACAGAAAACCAGGGTGTCTGCCTTCCAATCTCTAATCTCAGATCCTCCAACCCTGGCTTATGTTTAAACAACTCCAGTCCAGTTTCCTTCCTCTGCTGGAGCCCAAAGTGAGTGGCTGCACACCAAATTTTGTGTGTTGGCTTTTTAAGAGAGATGGCATCTCCAGCCATCTCTCCTGGGCAGACAGCAGCACTGCTGCTTTTCACAGCCAGATGTTATGTGGGCACCTTTCTCAGTTCTGGTGCTCTCTTCTAGGGGGCGCAGCTTGGGGATTAGACGCCAGAGTTCTCTGTGGCAACACCCCACAGCTGAGATTTTTCTCTGGAACTTCAGCTGCTGTGTATGGAAACCCGAGGGCCCTTTCATATCTCTGCCCTTCCTATCAGTCTCAATGCGGTCGGTTGTTCACTGTCCTTGGTTATCAGGATTCTCTCCACTTAGTCTACAATTGATTATTCAGGGTGGGTTTTTTTTTTTTTTTTTGTGTGTGTGTGTGTGTGTGTGTGTGTGTTTTGTTTGTTTCTTTTATATTTTAGTTGTAATTCTGGTTTTGTCCTGGGAGTGTGTGTGGAAACCCTTATCTTTTAATTTTGGGACTTTTTTTGAAATTATGTGTTTATACTTTCCCCCATTTTCTCTGTTCTCTCTAGGACTTGCAAATTATTTCAGTTTCTAAACACATCTTTATAGAGTGGTTTACATCATAAGGCTCATTTATGGGCAAGTGGTTTTCATGACTCCATATCATTTTGGAGAAAGAACATGGGACAAAATATCAAATGTAAATCTAAAGAATTATTTATCTTTCCTGTACTCAGTTTTTTCCTATATAAATCCTGCTTTTACAATATACTTTTAAAGTGAAGAATTTCTGCTGGTGTTAATTTCTTTTATTGTTAGCTATTAATGCGTTTAAATGACAACAGTATTAATGACATCATGACTATAAGTAGTAATGGCTCCCATTATGGCTATTATTGTGCCTTGGGTTTCACATTGAAAAAAATGGGACCACAATAGAATCTATCCTTTAGTGTTGTTATGAATATTAAATGAGTTATGACACAGAAAGTGCTTGGGCCAAATGCTATACTTAATAAGTGCTCAATAAGTAATAGTTGCCTATTATTGGTTCATAACTTATGAAACAGATTATGTAAGATTAGTATTATACCCATTTTACAGATGAGGAAACTGAGGCTTAGAAAGCTTGTACAAGGTGACACACTAGCAAGTTGGCAGAGCTGGAACCAGCTTGTCTGGCTCTAAAGCCTATGCTCTTTCTATTCTGCACGCTGCTAGTGATGGCATTTCTCTTTTCTTTCCATGTCCTTTTTTCTACCCCTGGATACAACTCACTCACCCTTTCTAAAATACAATAATATCCGAGGTCAGTGTTGCATCACTAAACACTGGAAGCTGTAAACTTCCTTGAATACCTCAGAAGCACAGAAAATACTCTGCCCAGACACATTAAATACTTGCTTGAAGGCGGAGAATGGAGCAATTTATTTTCCATACATGCTATTCCATGTCATTATGGAGAGGCTAGGATTTGTCTCAGTTAAGGCTGTGATGATTTTCAATTGGTGGTGCACTGAGGGCATTGCTAACTGATGCATGCTCTATGTGTTAAAATAAGCATGACATGGGATTCTCTCCAGAAGAAGTAAACAATTGGCCATTCATGTTCTTTATGATGCTTTTCCAACAGAAAAGGCTCCATTTGTGATTGTAAAGGCAATAAATACATTTTCCAAGTCAGTCACACAAAAGTTCAATTCCTTGAAGCAATTGTGGCCAAGAGCAGTGAGAGCTGAACACCTTCCAGAATTTCAGACTTTGTGCTGACAGAGCTCTCTGTCTTGTGCCGAGGAGTGTGGAATGCTCAGCAGAGCTGGCTACAATATGTTTCACCTCTAATTTTGGAACCAAAAAAATGTTCTTTTTTTTTTTTAATAAACTTGGACACAGTTTTGGACAGATCCATTGCATTAGACAACTTTTGAACTAGAAATAACATAAATTACCTTGAGTTGAAAAGGATCATTACCTTCTCATTATTCAAAACCCTCTTAAAATTCTTAACAAATAGAAAAAAAAATAAACACTTGAAGGGGTGATGGGCTGTGATATGCTTGTGATCCTGAGCATGTGTACTAGAAATTAAAATGTCCAGGACAAACAATTCAGATATTGAGACTACAGACATACAAGAAACAAAAATATGCAACAAATTTTTAAATATTGGTCAATCTGTTTCTCATTGAAAATTCAGTTCCTTAGGACTTGCATTTATGTTTTTTGACACTAATGAAACACCTAAGAATTTGGAAGCCAAAGAATCAGGCTGAAAAGAGCAAATTTCTATGATGTATTCTAACTCTTCTTGTCTTTTAAGGTTTACATTAATGAGAATAGACAAGCCAGATCAGCCAGATTACATAATTGGATCAGAAACAGAGGGAAGAGAAAGTACTAACTTACGAGGTATACCAGTGTAATGCAGATTTTGTAATCAAAGAAAACACAATAATTTCAAGAGAAACATCAGAAGTGCTTTATTCAAAGTAATGTTCATCGCTAGCTACACATTTCCCCCATCTTTCAGGTAATTTGTGGATACCATTCCAATAGAACTTTTCTTGTTTTGAGGCAAACCATTCAGAGACCCAATTTTCCAGTTCTTCATATGTTTTGAAGTGCTGCTGATACTGTGATCCCTCCAACCTTGTTCTTCTTAGGATTGTTGTGGTAATTGGGGTCTTTTTTTATTCCATATGAATATTTGGAGAGTTTGTTTAAGGTCTGTGAAATATGCCATTGGTAATATATAATGGGGATTGCATTGAATTACTTTGGGTAGTATGGACATTTTAATGATACTGATTTTACCAATACATGAGTACAGTATATTCTTCCATTTACTTATGTCCTACTCTATCTCTTTTTTAAACATCCTGTAATTTTCTGAGGACAGGTCTTTTACCTCCTTAGTTAAGTTTATTCCTAGGTATCTTAATTATTTTTGCAATTGTAAATTAGATTTTTTTTTTAGTTTCTCTTTATGTGAGTTCATTGATGATGTATGAAAAAGCCATAGATTTCTGAGTGTTAATTTGATATCCTGCTACATTGCCAAATTCATTTTTTAAGTCTAATAGTTTTTTGATGGAGTCTTTAGTGTTTTTTATGTACAGTATCATGTCATCTGTGAATAATGACAGTTTTACTTGTTCTTTTCCAATTTGGATGCCTTTTATTTCTTCTTCTTGTCTGATCGCTATGGCTAGCAATTCCAATACTGTGATGAACAGGAGTGGTGAAAGTGGGCATCCCTGTCATGTTCTGTTCTTAGGGGAAATGGTTTTATTTTTTGCCCATTGAGTATGATGTTAGCTGTAGGTTTGTCATATAAGGCTTTTATTATGTTGAGGTATGATCCCTCTATTCCCACTTTGCTGAGAGTTTTTATCAAGAAAGTGTGTTGGGGTTTTTTAAATGCCTTTTCTGCATCAATTGATATGATTATGTGATTTTTGTTTCTCAATTTGTTTATGTGATGTATCACATTTATTGATTTGCAGATATTGTACCATCCTTGCATCCCCAGAATAAATCCCACTTAGTCGTGGTGTATGATCTTTCTATTATAATGCTAGATCCGATTTGCTAGGATTTTGTTGAGGATTTTAGCATCTATGTTCATCAGAAATTTTGGCCTGTAATTCTCTTTCTTTGTAGTGTATCTGGTTTGGGGATTACGGTAATGCTGACTTCATAGAATGAGCTTGGAATTATGCCTTCTTGAATTTTTTGGAATAGTCGAGGAGGCTAGGTTTTAGTTCTTCTTTGAATGTTTGGTAAACTCCCCTGTGAAGCCATCTGGTCCATGGCTTTTGTTTGCTGGAAGTTTTTTTTTATTACTGCTTCAATTTCATTGGTAGTTATTGGTCTGTTCAGGTTTTTTGGTTCTTCCTGATTGAGTTTTGAAAGATTTTATTTTTGTAGCAGTATGCCCATTTCATCTAGATTGTCCAGTTTGTTGGAGTAGTGTTGTTTGTACTGCTATTTTTTTTTAATAATCCTTTTTTATGTCTATGGTGTCAATTGTTACTTCTACTCTTTCATTTCTGGTTTTGTTTATTTCGATTCTCTCTCTTTTTTTCTTGGAGAGCCTGGATAGAGGTTCATCAATCTTGTTGATTCTTTCAAAGAACCAGCTCTTGGTGTTAGTGATTTTTAGTATTGTTTTGTTTTTGTCTCTATGCCATTATTTCCAATCTGATCTTTATTATTTCCTTCCTTCTACTAACTCTGTGCTTTTCTTGTTGCTCCTTTCTAATTCTTTAAGTTGTAGGGTTAGATAATTTATTACCATTTTTTCTTTTTTGTGTGTGTGTTTTGTTTTGTTTCTGAGGTAAGCCTGGAGAGCTGTGAACATCCCTCTCAGGACTGCTTTCGCTGTGTACCATAGATTTTGGATTGTTGTGTTTTCATTGTCATTTGTTTCCAGGATGCTTTTTATTTCTTCTTTGATCTCTTTGGTAACCCAATCATTGTTTAATAGCATGCTACTTAGCCTCCATTACTTGATATTTTTTTCACTGTTTTTATTGTAGTTGATTTCTAATTTTATGCCATTGTGATTTGAGAAGATGCGTGATATGATTTCTATCTTCTTGAATTTGAAGAGACTTTGTCTGTGTCTCAATATGTGGTCTATCTTTGAAAATGTCCCATGTGCACATGAGAAGAATGTAAAATCTGTTGCTTTGGGATGAAATGTTCTGAAGATGTCGATTAATTCCATCTGATCTAGTGAGTCATTTAGGATTGCTGTTTCTTTGCTGATTTTTTGTTTAGAGGATTTATCCAGTGGTGTTAATGTGGTATTAAAGTCCCCTACTATGATTGTATTGCTTTCAATCTCTTTCTTGATATCTTCCAGAAGTTTTTTTATGTATTTAGGTACTCCTGTATTGGGTGCATATATGTTTACCAGAGTTATAGCCTCTTGTTGAATTGTTCCCTTTAGTATTGTGAGTGGCCCTCCTTATCTCTTGTTTTGGTCTTCACTTTCAGGTCTGTTTTGTCATACATAAGTATTGCTACCCCAGATTTTCTTTCATTTCCATGGCCTGAAAAATTTTTTTCCATTCCTTCACTATGTGAGTCCTTTGTTCTTAGGTGGGTCTCTTGTAGACAGCAAATATATGGGTTGTTTTCTTATCCATTGAGCTACCCTACATCTTTTTATTGAAGCATTTAGTCCATTTAAGTTTAAGGTTATTATCGCCATTTTTATTCCTTATGCCTGTGTTCCTTCTTCCCTTTCTCTTTCTTCTTTTTTTCAGCAGTCCCTTTAGCATTTCTTGCATTGTTGGCTCAGTTTTAATAAACTCTCTTAGCCTTTTATTTTTTTAAATCTGTGAAGCTCCTGATTTCACCTCCAATTTTGAATGATAGCCTTGCTGGGTATAGTATTATTGGATTCAGTCCCTTGCCTGGCATTACTTTGTATACTGCATTCCATTCCCTCTAGTCTGATGTGTCTGTGCTGAGAAATCAGTTGATAATCTAATGGGAGATCCCTTATATGTAACTTTCTGTCACTCTCTGGCAGCCTTTAAGATTCTTACTTTGTCATTGATGTTTGCTAATTTAATTATGATGTCTTGGTGTGGGTCTTTTTGGGTTCATCTTGTTTGGGACTCTGTGTGCTTCTTGGACTTGTTTGAGTGTTTTCTTTCCCAAATCAGGGAATTTTTCTGTCATTGTTTTTTCAAACAGGTTTTCTATTTTTTTCTCTGCTTTCTCTCCTTCTGGCTCCCCTATTATGTGGAAGTTGTTTTGTTTCTTGTTGTCCCAAAGCTCTCTTAGGCTCTTCTCCTGCTTTTTAAGTTTTTTTCACATTGCTGCTCAGCTTGGGTGCTTTTTCTACCTAGTCTTCTAACTCTCTGATGCAGTTCTCAGCTGCTTTTAGTCTACTGTTGAAGCCTTCCAATGTGTTCTTTATTGCAGCTATGTCATTCTTCATTTATCTTGTTGGTGAAATTCTCATTCAGCTCCTTATAATTCTCATTGAGTTGGGTGTATTTGTCATCCAGATGTTTGAGCATCCTTACAACCATTTCTCTGAATTCTTTCTCTGACAAATTACTTGCCTCCATTTCATTTAATGCATTTCCTGTCGACTCCTTTTTTTTTCTTTCCTTGGGATTTTTTTCTTTGTCCTATTTTTTACTGTAATGTTTTAATTGTTTCTATGTCTTAGATCCAGCTGCTTTGCTACCCTGGTAATTTTGGGGGTGGTCCTATGTAGCTGGTGATTTGTGGGACCCAGTGGTGCACTCTCTGAGATCTGCTGAGCTTGATGTTGTAGTGGAGCCCCCTACTTATGCTACTGGATTCTCCTCATGTAGTTGGTTCTTGAATGTTATTTTCTTGTTCGTGGATGAAGTCTCATCACAGGTTGTCTGACAATGTGACTCACTCCCAGCCTCATCATTCAAGTTGTTGTGGATGTGCTCATGATTCCAGCACTTGTGGAAAGGGTTGCCTGAGGTCTCTCTGGCATGCGCTCACTGTTACACCCTGGAGTCCACAGCTTGGGAGGAAGAGTTCTTGGGGCCTGAGGCTGAGGTAGTGTGACTCTGGCCCATGTGGTGTGACTCTTGCTGGGGTAGCATCACTCTGCAAATCACTGAGATGGTCCCGGAGCCCATAACAGTGGGAGGCAGGTGTCCTGTAGTCTGCAAATGAGGGTGTGGAACTCTGTCCAGGAGATTTCACTCAGAGAATCACTGGGGGATGGGCAGGGAGGGTCCAGAAGCCAGCAGCTGGGGATGCGGGAATCTCTGAGTCTGTGGCTGAAACAGCATGACCTTGGCCAGAGAGGCAAGCCCTCAGTAGCTTACCCAGGTGTCCAGGAGCTTGCAGCCAGGAGGTCGGCGTGCTGGGTCTGAAGGTTTGTGGACAAGGCAGCATGACTTTGGCTGAAGGGTTCCAGGCAATGTCCAAGGCCAGTTTTGGTGGTGGTGAGGCTGGGTTACCAGTGGAAGCCACTCTACACTTCAAGATGGTGTGGGCTCCATGCCCAAGCCCCGTAGCCCAGGGAGTGCCCACAGAGGTGGCAGGGGCCCCCCATTCAGGAGAGCCTTGTATGCCAGCCCCTGAGACTCTTGTGAGATCTACCTGTCCATCACTCATACATGCACACACCACACATGTCCCTTCCACTCCCTTATTCACTCACACCCTCTCCCTCACTACTGTCCTGCCAGCTGCCATCTTCCCCAATCCATATAAAAATATGTTAAATCATGCTTGCACAAAGGAAGCATTCAATAACAAAAATTATTTCTAAAAATCCAGTGTGGGGGAAGGAGTATGATAGATGACTCAGGCAGAGAGATCACTAGAATATCAGTATTAAATATTCTTATTCTTCTAGGCAATCTCATTTTTAGTATGACTAATTAGCATATTTTTTAATTTAATTTTTTAATTTAAGTACAGTTAATATACAATCTTATATTGATACTAGAGGCCCAGTGCATGAAATTCGTGTACTGGGGGTTGGGGGGTTCCCCTCAGGCCAGCCTGCCCCCTTTGACAGACTGGGAGCCCTCAGGGGATTTCCTAGTGACGGCTTAGGCCCGCTCCCCATCTGCAGGAGGTGACCGGGCTGATCAGAGGAAGGCTCCAGCCCCATCACCCCACTGCTTCTGCCACTGCCAGCCACCACAGCCACCAAGGTGTTTTCATCAACACAGATTCCAGTCCCTTCACCACGAAAAAATGACAACTTTCTTTAGGCATTTTCAAGATGTGTCTTTCATAGGATATGACATTTCTTTCTTTCTTTTTTTTTAATCCTCACCTGAGGATATGTTTCCATTGATTTTTAGAGAGCTTGGAAGAGAAAGGGAAAGACAGAGAGAAACATCAATGTGAGAGGGACACTTCAATTGGTTGCCTCCTGCATGAGCCCTGACCTGGGCCCCAGGCAGGGAGGAGCCTGCAATCTAGGTACATGCCCTTGATCAGAATCGAACCCAGACCCTGCGGTCAGCAGGCTGAAGCTCTATCCACTGAGCAAAACTGGCTAGGGCAGGATATGACATTTCTTACCCTCTCCAGCAGCAGACCTTAGTTTTTTCCTCCAGGAGTGTGGTGGAAAAACCCTAGATCACCTTCTTGTATTCTTATTACCCAAGTTACCAAGAACACTGAGAGTGGAGGCATAAAGTGAGCTTAGCCAATGAGCGGTCAGAAAAGGTGTTTCCTCTGCAGCTCATGTGCAGAGGCCCCCCTGCATTGTGTCCGCTGGAGACGGGGCAAGCTCTGAGCCATGCGGCAGCCACCAGGAGCACGTTCCCAGCTCTGTGTTGGGTCCGCTGGGGTGGGAGCATGTCCTGAGCCATGTGGTGGCCACCAGGAGCACACTCCCATCCCTGTGTTGTATCCGCTGGGATGGGGACGTGCTCCGAGCTGCATGGCGGCGGCTCAGAGCACGTCTCCATCCCAGTGTTGTATCCACTGGGCTGGGAGTGTGCTGCCTGCCCAGACACCCTCCCTCCTTCCACAACCAGGGTGTGAGATACTAGCCTCATCGCCAGGGCAATGACACCAGCGTCCCGCCTCGGCCACTATGGGCGCCACCATCTTTGTGATGGAGTGATGGTTAATTTGCATATTACCCTTTTATTAGATTAGATATTCGTTTCAGGTGTATAATATATTGATTCCACATTTGTGCACCTTGCAATGTGATCACCCCACTAATTCTAATAATCATTTGTCATCATGTAAATTTACCACAATATTATTAAATCTGTTCCCCTTCTCCTTTCACCCACCTCTCACCTGCTGGTAATTATCCCTTTGGGTTCTATTTCTATGAGTCTGTTTTTGATTTGTTTAGTTTGTTTTTGTTTTATTTTTTTTATTCTACATGTAAGTGAAACCATATATTATTTGTCTTTATCTACTTGACTTATTTCACTTAGCATAATGCCCTCTAGATCCAGCCATGTTGTCACAAATGGCAAGATTTCATTCTTTTTTATTGCTGCATAATATTCTATTGAATGGAACATTTATCCATTTATCTATCTAAGTATCTTCTACATCGTGGCTATCCCATATAGTAAAGAGGTAATATGCAAATTGACCATCACTCCAACACACAAGATGGCTGCCCCCATGTGATCAAAGATGGCCACCCCCATGTGGACACAAGATGGCCACCACAAGATGGCCGGTTGGGAAGGGCAGTTGTGGGGGATAAGGCTGGCAGGGGAGGGGGGTTAGGGGCAACCAGGCCAGCAGGGAAGGGCAGTTAGGGGTCACCAGGCCAGCAGGGGAGGGCATTTAGGGGCAATCGGGCCATTGGAGCAGTTAGGCATCCATCAGATTGGCGGGGTAGTGTTTAGGGGGTGATCAGGCTGGCAGGCAGAAGTGGTTAGGGAGCAATCAGGCAGGCAGGCAGGCAGGCGAGTGGTTGCGAGCCAGCAGTCCTGGATTGTGAAAGGGATGTCCAACTGCCAGTTTAGGCCTGATCTCTGGCCTAAATGGGCAGTCAGACATCCCTTGAGGGGTCCCAGATTGGAGAGGGTGCAGGCTGGTCTGAGGGACAACCCCCATGCACAAATTTCATGCACTAGGCCTCTAGTTTTAAATAATGCTGCAATGAGCATAAGGGTACATATGTCTTTTTGAATTAATGTTCTTGGTTTCTTTGGAAAAATAGCTCAAAATGGAATTGCTGGGTCTTATGGTGTATCTATTTTTAGTTTTTTGAGAAATCTTCATACTGTTTTATATAGAAGCTGCAATCCCTCCAACAGTGTACAAGGCTTCACTTTTCTCCACATCCAAGTCAACACGTTATTTGTTGACTTGAATATAGCCATACTGACTGGTATGAGGTGGTATCTCACTATAGTTTTTATTTGCATTTCCCTGATGATTAGTGATATTGAGCATCTTTTCATGAACATGCCTGTTAGCTATCTGTCTGTCTTTCTTGGAGAAATGTCTTTTCATGTTTTCTATCCATTTTCCTATTGGGTTGTTTATTTTTTGTTATTGAGTTGTAGGAGTTTCTTTTATATTTTGGGTATCAACCCCTTATCAGATATGATTTGCAAATATCTTCTCATGGTTTGTACATTTTTTTGTGTTGATGGCTTTCTTCACTGTGCAGATGTACTATTTGCAGATGACATGATGCTATCTATAGAAAATCCTAAAAAATCTACACAAAAATAGAGAATAAAATAATTCAGTAGAGTGGCAGGATACAAAATTAGTATACATAAATATGTCACATTCCTATCCTATCTAATAAAAGAGTAATATTCAAATTAACCATCACTCCGCTACACCCACAAGCCACGCTCACCAGCCAATCAGGAGCGAGTATGCAAATTAACCCAACCAAGATGGCTTTGGCCACGGAGAGAGCAGGAGGCTTGGGTTTCCCTGGCAATGGAGGAAGCCAAGCTTTCCGCACACCCTGGCCAGCCCAGGCCTCCACTCAAGGCTACAAAGTTTCAATTATAGAAAATAAATAAATCCCAACAAAAATGGCAGCAGCCACGGAGCTGGAGAGATCAGGAGGCTTGAGTTGCCCCCAGCGATGGAGGAAGCCAAGCTTCTGCAGCCCTGGCTTGCCTTGGCCTCCGCTCAAGGCTACAAATTTTCAATTATAGAAGATAAATAAATCCCAACAAAAATGGCTGCGGCCACAGAGCAAGCAGGAGGCTTGGCTCCACTCAAGGCTACAAAGTTTCAATTATAGAAGATAAATAAATCCCAGATACCAGGGCCTCCGCTTGGGTCACCGGGGGGCATGCCGGCCTGCAAACCATCTACAGGCTCCTCGCCCAGGCCACCCCATGCCCCAAGGGAACCCCCACCCTGATCTGGGACACCCTTCAGGGAAAACCAGCTGGCCCCCACCCGTGCACCAGGCCTCTATCCTATCTAATAAAAGAGTAATATGCAAATTGACCATCACTCCACACAAGATGGCTGCCCCCATGTGGACATAAGATGGCCACCACAAGATGACCAGCAGGGGAGGGCAGTTGGGAGAGACCAGGCCTGCAAGGGAGGGCAGTTGTGGGTGATCAGGCCAGCAGGGGAGGGCAGTTGGGAGGGGACCAGGCCTGTGAGGGAGGGCAGTTGTGGGCGATCAAGCCCACAGGGGAGGGCAGTTAGGTGTGACCAGGCCAGCAGAGGAGGGAAGTTTGGGGTGACCGGGCCTGCAGGACAGGGCAGTTGGGGGGACCAAGGCCTGCAGGGGAGAGCAGTTGGGGTGGACCAGGCCTGCAGGGGAGGGCTGTTAGGGGCAAACAGGCTGGCAGGGGAGCAGTTAGGCATCAATCAGGCTGGCCTGGGAGTGGTTAGGGGGTGATCAGGCTGGCAGGCAGAAGTGGTTAGGGGCTGTCAGGAAGGCAGGCAGGCAAGCAGTTGGAAGCCAGCAGTCCTGGATTGTGAGAGGGATATCCGACTGCCCATTTAGGCCCGATCCTACCTGGATCAGGCCTTAACGGCAGTCAGACATCCCTCAAGGGGTCCCAGATTGGAGAGGGTGCAGGCTAGGCTGAGGGACACCCCCCCCCCATGCACGAATTTCATGCACCGGCCCTCTAGTACACTAATAACGAACAATGAGAATAAGAAATGAAAAAAACATCTCTTTTACAAGTGCATCAAAAAGAATAAAATACCGAGGAATAAACTTAACCAAGTAGGTGAGAGACCTGTACTCTGAAAATTCTAAGATGTTTAAGAAAGAAGTTGAAGAGGACATATAAATGGAAGGATATATTATGCTAATGGAGTGGATGGATTAATGTTGTTAAAATGACCATACTACCCAAAGTAATTTTCAGATTCAATCCAATTCTTATCAAATACCAATGTCCTTCTTCTGAGAACTAGAACAAATAATCCTAAAATTGATACGGATACACAGAATAGCCAAAGCAGTCTTGAGAAAGAAGAACAAAGTTGAAGGTATCAGATCTCAAACTATACTACAGGGCTATAAAAATCTAAACACTATGGTACTGGCACAAAAAACAAACACATAGATTAATGTGACAGAATAGAGAGCTCAGAAATAAACCCTCACTTTTATAGTCAACTAATCTATGATAAAGGAGGTAAAATATACAATGGAGTAATGACAGTCTCTTTAACAAATAGTGCTGGGAAAATGGACAGATACATGCAAAAATATTATACTCAGCCACTTTCTTATACCATATACAAAAATAAACTCAAAATATGTTAAAGACTTAAATATAACGCCTGAAATCAGAAAACTCCTAGAAGAAAACAGGAAATAAACTATTTGACATCAGTCTGAGTAATATCTTTTTGGATGCATCCCCTTGGGCAAGGGAAACATAAGCAAAAATAAACCATGTCTATCTTACATAATAAAACCCTAATATGCAAATCAACCAACCAGTGGAACAACTTCTTGCTATGATGCACACTAACCACCAGGGGGCTGGTGCTCAACACAGGAGCTGCCCCCAACTGGGGGCAGCTCCTGCGTTGAGCATCTGCCCCCTGCGCCACCCCCCCCTCCCCCCACCGAGAGGGAGGCGACCAGCTGTGGTGGCAGGGGGTGGGGCCGACCAGCAGGCAGCGCCAGGCCGCCAGCCAAGGTGGGTGCCAGCAGGGGCCCCCCGATTGCCCTGCCTGCTGGTCGCCCCACAGATGGCCCTGATCGCCGGCCAGGCCTAGGGACCCTACCCTATATATTGGGAACAGTCTCTTAGATGTAAAAATTAAAATCTGGCAAGGCTACTCTAACACTGAAAAACAGAATGATGCGGCATTGGCATGCATGGACTCTGGCTTGCACATTTTGTGGTTAGCCCTGATTCTGACACTTATAACTGTGTGACAAAGCCAATTATTTAACTTCTCTCTGCTTCAGTTTTTCCACCCATAAGATGGGAAAAATGGTACTACTGTCTCAGAAGGATCATGTTATGCACTACTTTTTATAATCAGGGCAAAAAAATGTAGCTGCCCATACAACAGCAAGATGCCTTTCACCTGTATGAAAAGTATGGTCACTGGTGCATACAGTGTCCCTATTGTGAGAGGGATGGCCGACTGCTGGTTTAGGCCTGACATCCCCCATGGGTCCCAGATTGCGAGAGGATGCAGGCTGGGCTGAGTGACCCCCCTCCCATGCACAAATTTTGTGCACTGGGCCTCTAGTTTATTAATAATTAAAGATATACATTTCATTATTTGCAGATGATAAATGTGGAAAGACCTATTGGTAATAAAGCTAGTGCAGGTGTCAAAGACAACACTACTACAGAAGGAATTGTGGGGGAAAAATGGACTCCTGCAGTGCCACATTTATGAAGACTGTCATACCGGTGGTATGAGAATTAACTCTCCTAACCAGAGGAAATATCTGAGTGAAAGGCCTCTAGATTTATTATTTTTATTTTGTAATCACAGTTTTATAACATGCCTAGGTGACAGTAATTTCTACACATCATCTTTTCATGGACCCCAAAATTTCTTTGCCCCATCCTCTTGCTTGCCAAATGAGTTACAGTAAAGAGGCAAGGAGGCACAGATTTGGAGAAGGGGAGGTGAATGATTGAAAGTCCAGAACAACCTTTCTTGGAAGGCTTGAGCCAGGAAGCAAAGCATGTAGTGATTATGTCTCATTGTCACCTCCCCACTGGCTCTGCTGCTCTTGGCATAAATGCAGAAGGAAGACAGGGCCTGAAGACTGGAACCATATTATGAACATTGTGCATCATGGAAGGATGTAGATTGGAGTCATGATAATCAGCTTCCCATCTCAGCCACTTGTTCTCTGTGAGATCTAGGCAACTCATGAAATATCTGGCCTCTGCATATTACAGCAGTAACATCCTTAGTTTTTTTACTTCTCACATCCTGTGACTCTGTTCTATGATTCTTTTGCTCTTTGGGTCTGGAATTAATCTGGTAGACCCAAGAAAGCATCTGGTTCTACAAAGATACACAGATGACAGTCTGAGAGCCAGCAGCCACCCATCATCATCCTTAATCCCTTTTGTCAGTTCCAGGTGGTGTGTACTACCCCCAGGACAATCTGTCCCTCTCAGCCAGCTGGAGTACGGAAGACGATGTTTTCATCTTGACCTTATATATCCCTTCATGGCATATTTTCATTATTTCCATTCTTTCCAACCATTACTCATCTTCCTCTTTCCCACTCAAGGGGTAAGTAGAATTAATGACAAATAGAGGAAGATCTCTTTTTGCTATAACTTATTAAATTTCACAATAGTTTTTCAAGTCTCTGTGACCCAAATTCAAGAAAACTGGCTAAGTCCCTCACAGGAAAATATTAATACTAGGAAAAATGCTATCCCAAAGGTAGGAAGAAGGAATAAAAAGAAATTTCCATTTTGAATTCTAAATTTCAAGTAATCATTCTAGTTTTATTTTTAGGGCAAATAATCATTATTTGTTGAAATTTTTCTGCAAATAACAGTTTATTAAGACTTTTTGGGAGAAATTATTTGGGGAATGTATTTAACTTTCTACTTGAAATTCACATTAGACCAACTATTTTAAGTACAATAAAATGCCATTTAAATAATTTTATATAATAATTTAGTGATGGGTTGCTACTTTAAATTTATATGCCAGCTATGTAAATGACCTTAAGTGAATTTTTAAAAAAATATATTTCTTTATTGATTTCAGAGAGGAAGGAAGAGGGAGAGAGAGATAGAAACATCAATGATGAGAGAGAATCATTGATTGGCTGCCTCCTGCACGCCCCCCACTGGGGATCGAGCCCGCAACCTAGGCATGTGCCCTTGGCCAGAATTGAACCCGGGACCCTTCAGTCAGCAGGCCACGCTCTATCCACTGGGCCAAACTGGCCAGGGCTTAAGTGAATTTTTTATTATCCTAAATGAAAGAATGATAAGTAGTTTGGCATATCAATGTGAGTGCAATTCAGGCATATCATTTATAGTTCATTAAACTAGAAGGATGCTAATCAGTCTCTTATATTTAAAACAACATCCATTGGGGAAAGAGATTGATTTGGGAAGATAAAAAATGATATTTTAGAGTTAGAATTTACAAATACTTAACTTTAATAAGTAAATCAGTGGTAAGAATACACTATTATAATTGCTAAGAATTAGTTTGACCTTAAAAATAACTGCACCCTTAGAGCTAAGTGCGGTGAGAAGTGGTGGGACCTCTTTATAGGATTTCCTAATAGATGTACTGGCAAATGCGTAGCTTCCCTGGCATAAACAAGACATTGACACTTCACAATAGTGTAAGCGCTGGAATTCAATGTTTGCATATTGACTTCTAGACTCTATACCAGCCATGGGCAAACTACGGCCTGCGGGCCGAATCCGGCCCACGGAGACAAAAGAGCGGAGGGTTCTCTTGCTCTCCCCTCCGCTCCCTCACCAGCAGCAGTGTTAACATGGCAACGTCGGGAAACACGGCCGCAGCTCCTTCTTCTGAGTGGGCGGATTTATATCCGCCCATTCAGTAGAAGGAACAACCTCTCAATCTTCAGAGGCTCCTTGTAATGCCCGCGGACGCGTCCCCCAACATCACCCTGGGAATGCGTAGACACGTTATCGTGGTGATGGAGGGAGACACACCCCTGGAGAGCACAGTATCAGAGCATTAGCTAAAAAGGAGACAAACAACACTGTTCCCACTGAAGTTGATGTTTTAAAGACCAAAAACCTTTCAACCCAGTCTACATTGCCATCTACATCTACGTCCCGGGCATAATTTGGAAGTTGCACTAAAGAAAATGTTTAATTTACTGTTTACACATTTTGTTCTTTTCTATTTGTTTTAGTTTTAAATTATTTTATTATATTTAAGTTTAATTTGAAAGGCTTTTGTACCTTTCCTTTGTTAGGCAATTTTGTTTTGCCTTTGCCATCTTCAATATAAGGTATGTTATTGTGCTATGAGTCCTCCATTTTTTGAAGTTTCAAATTATAATAATTAGTGTTTACATTCTTCTTGTTAAAATGTTTGAAATGAATAAAACTATTGAAATAAAAAAAGACCGTACCCTTTTATGTAATGATGTTTACTTTGAATTTATATTCACACAAACACTCCATCCATGCTTTTGTTCCGGCCCTTCAGTCCAGTTTAAGAACCCATTGTGTCCCTCGAGTCAAAAAGTTTGCCCACCCCTGCTCTATACTATATTTATTTGGTTTTGCATAAAAAAGGCTTTCCAATAAAGCATTAACATCAGAACTGACATCAAAGTAAAACTAATTTAGCTATGAGTGAGCAACATAACCTTTTAAAAATCTTATTTTTGAAATACCTGTTGATTGATAGATAGATCTTTGCTGCAAAAAAATTTGAGCTAGGTCTTTAATTGCAATGACTAGACAATGGGTTAAAAGTTTTTTGACACACTTATTTTTCATTAAGGTATAATTGATAAACATATATTAGTTTTAGGTGTACAACATAATGATTTGATATTTGTATATATTGCTAAATCATCACCACAGTAAGTCTAGTTATCATCCATCACCCTACATAGTTAGAGCATTTTTACTTGTAATGAAAACTTTTTAGATTGATTTTCCTAGCAACTTTCAAATGTTCAATGTAATATTATTAACTATAGTCAACATACTTGCACATTTCATCTCTTAATTTATTTTATATCTGGAATGCTATATTCTTCGACCCCCTTCATTCACTTCGCCTAACCCCCCACCCCTCCACCTCTAGCAATCACCAGTCTGTTCTCCGTATCTATGAGCTTGGTGGGTTGTTTTTTGTTTTTTTTTTGGTTGTGTGTGTGTGTGTGTGTGTGTGTGTGTGTGTGTGTTTTGTGGTGGGGCAGAGAGGTATTCTACATACAATTGAGATCATACAGTATTTGTCTTTCTGTCTGACTTAACTTCACTTAGCATAATACTCTCTAGGTCCATCCATGCTGTTGCAAATGGCAAAATTTCATTCTTTTTTTATCGATTAGTAATATCCCATTTTATACATACATCACATTTTTTATTCATTTATCCATCAGGTTGTTTTCATATTTTGGCTATTATAAATAATGTATTCACTTTCTTTGGATAAATACCCAGAAATGAAATAGCTGTATCATATGGTAGTTCTATTTTTAATTTTCTGAGGAACTTCCATACTGTTTTCCATAGTGGCTGCACCAATTTAGAGCAATAGTGCACAGGCTTCCCTTTTCTCTGCATCATTGCCAACACTTACTCCTTTTCTTTTGATAATAGCCCTCTTGACAGGTGTGAGGTGGTATCTCATTGTGATTTTGATTTGCATTTCCCAGGTACCTGTTGGCTATCTTATATCTTCTTTTTTTTTAAAAAAATATATTTTATTGATATTTTACAGAGAGGAAGGGAGAGGAATAGAGAGTTAGAAACATCGATGAGAGAGAAACATCGACCAGCTGCCTCCTGCACACCTCCTACTAGGGATGTGCCCGCAACCAAAGTACGTGCCCTTGACTGGAATCGAACCCGGGACCCCTCAGTCCGCAGGCCGACGCTCTATCCACTGAGCCAAACCGGTTTTGGCTATATCTTCTTTTTTAAAAAATATGTTTTTATTGATTTTAGAGAGGAAGAGAGACATGGAAACATCGATGAGGAGAGATAATCATTGATCGGCCTCCTCTGGCATTCCCTCTACTAGGGACTGAGCCTGCAACCTGGGCATGTTCCCTGATCAGGAATCGATCCTCGACCTCCTGGTTAATAGGTTGATGCTCAACCACTGAGCCACACCAGCCGGGCCAGTATATCATCTTTGGAAAAATGTCTACTCAGGTCATCTGCCCACTGTTTAATCTGATTACTTGTTTTTGTGTTTGTTTGTTTCTAGTGAGTTGTATCACATTTTTAAAGTATATTTTTCACACAGCTAATTTTTCCAAGGATTGCAGGACATATTTACTAATTGTTTTGACCAGATTTTGTCAGCATGGAATCAGGGTTATTTCAGTGGGGAATCAAGTTCTTTGATTCATCTTGGTTACCTTTTATGAAACACATTTCCAGTTAATTATTATAGCAATGTTTAATCTGATTTGGAAGTTGGTAACTTTCCTTTAAAAGGAAAAAATATAAATTTGGATGTAAAATTAGTTTAAATGGTTAATCTGTCCATACTACAGTGGAACCTCGGTTCTCAAACTTAATTCATTCCGAAAGGCTGTTGGAGAAGTGGTTTGTTTGAAAACCAAATCATTTTTTCTCATTAGAAATAACATAAATTGAATTAATCTGTTTCAGGTCTACAAAGGATTCTATTTTAACCTTTCTTATATACAATACATGTCTATTATCTGTTAAATCTAAAAATAAACACTTTTCTTAAATTTATCGAACCACCCTCTACTAGCCTCAAATGAATCACTTTCAGCACTCTTTCCAAGGCTGTTTTTCAGGTCAGCATGCAGCAACTTTGCTTTTTCACATATCACTGCCTCCAAAATGCTGTCACAGGCTAACTGCTTTTGGTTTATCCAAATCAAAAACATTTTTTCTTAAGTTGCCTGTGATCATTGTTTCTTTAATACCCTTAGCAACATTAGCACTCTTGATGGCCTCTTTATATTTTAAAATTGTGCTAATCATTGATTTCAACAGCAACAAAAGCATTCTTTCCTTTGTTATCTGGGAAATACTTTTTGTCATGATGAGGTCTTAGCATGAAAGGGTTTTCAGGTCGAAAACAGAAGTTTTGTTCCACAACCAAGACATTTTTTTCTGTGAACAACTAGGTCAAGAACCGAATTGTTCAAGATGGAAGACATTTGAGAACTGAGGTTTGACTATACTTTAAAACTGAAAAAATAAAGCATTATTATATAGGTGTTATCTGTAAGAGTCATTCTGTTATTGGAACATTGAACAGATGGAATTTCTCCATTGATAAGTGGAAGTGGGGTTCGTATGCTACCTTGAGAAAAATAATTTTCTAAGACTCGCATGAGTGATTTTTATTTGTGTTATATCCCTCAGTTTCAAAAGTCCAATTTCCCTTAAACTAGTCCTGGAAAATGTGCAACTAGGGATTCAGCAGAGCTAAAAGCAAAGGCAGCGTCCAGAGTTTATATTCCATGGTGGAGCTGAGTCCCGCAAAGTATCAGGCTAGTTGTAATCCATTAGTCCATTGTGTGTGGGATCCACATGGCTGTAGGCTATGTGGGCAAATACAGGGAAGTGTGCCTCCTGCAACAAGAGAGCCAGGAGCACAAGAGGGCCAAGAGAGGGAACTCCATTTGTTCAGGAGCTTATGTATCTCAGATTTCACACCCTTGCAGTGTCTATTCCGGCCAATGACCTGCTCCAAGGTCTGACTGACTAACAAACACTTTCCCACCTCACCCAGACCTTACTGGGCATGCATTTGTTATCCTGTCCCTTCCCCCATTGATCGGTGGGGAACAGACCTGGAGAATGTTAAACTGCAGCTTCCTAACACAAATGGCAGGCCTATATTATCTGACCTTCCCTTTACTCCATTCCTGTTAATTAATAATCAGGTTATTACAACAGTATTGATTTCATTTTTGTACCTTTTAAATTACCAACTTTAATTTTAGGCATATTATGATGTGTCAAGGCCAAATCTGGCAGAACATATTTCATCTGATATCACTGAAAAAATAAATGTTATGTGGGATTTTAAGTTTTAAAATATTTCTCCAAGGGTTAACATTGCACACAGATGGAATCCACTTATCCATTTATTCAATATTCAATCCAGTAAATAGCTACTGAAAGTTTACTCAATATAAACCACTAAGCTAAGTCATGGTGAGGTTACAAAGATTAATTAAAAAAATAACCTCTGCTTCATGGGGAGTTCATTTGTTAGGCTAATTACTTAGCTGCTATACAAAGAGATCCAAAATTCAGAGGCTTAAGATAGAAATATGTTTATTTCCCCTATAGCAATCCATAGTTGTGCCCAGGGCAACGGGATGCTCTGCCACCCTAAACATGTGGCTCCCATGATTGCTGTAGTCATCACATTTTGCAGCCTTCAGGAAGAAGAAATTCAGGATGACTTGCTATTAAGGAGGTAATTCAGAATTCGCATATTTTATTTTTGCCCACCTCTCATGGAGTAAATTTAATTTTGCAGCCAGCCCTAGAGAATATTATCTCTAACTGGTCAGTGGGTATACAACTAGAATTCAGGAGACTCAATACTGACAAGAAGGGGAACTCAGCAATTGAAGAGATCAAAATATGGATATGTGCAGCAACATGAATGAATCTCAAAACCATTAGGTTAAACAAAAGAAGTTGATCATGAAAGATTATGTATTATGTCATCCATATTTATGAAACTCTGGGAAAGGCAAAATATAGTGTAGCAAGTCAGTAGTTGCCTCAGAAAGGGTTTTGAGAACGTGATCAACACAAAATAGCACAAAGAAAGTTTTTGGGGTGATGGAAATATTCTAGATCTTGATCATAGTTACATGACTATATACAATTACCAAATTCATAGAGATCTACACCTGAAGTGAGTTAGTTATTATTGTTGTTGTTATTTTGCCATTGTTATTAGGGCCTTGAGTTGGGGTCATAGAATTTCAAGGGAGTTAAGAAAACAAAAATCATTGACTAAATTTGGAAATGTTGAGCCAAAAATCTAACATACCTTTATTTTTTTTGAATTAATTTTTATTTTTAAAAATGAAAAGTACATATATTAAGATAATTAAAATAACAGTTATACAAACAATCCCGAATCTCCATAGGTTCACTGAGAAATAAATATAATAAAGGATTTATTTGTTTTATGTCATGGTCCTATTGGTTGGTTGCTCTCCTTCTAGCAGCAACGAGGAATCTAGGTTCTTTCAGCTAGAGGCTCCACTGTCTTCTGGGGCCTTGAAATCCTTTGGGATGTTGTAACCATCTGCCAGATCCTTTGCAGTCAGCCAGAGCCAAGTCTAGAAATGGCATACCTACTGTTGTCCATTTTCCAATGGCCAGAATGAGTCATATGACCAACCATACATGAAAGGAGTCTACATGTCTGGAAATGGTTAGTGAACATACAGCATGGTGTCTGCCACAGTACAAAAAGGTAAAGAGAAATAGAAAAAAAGTTGTCCTCAATTCCAATCTGGAAACACCTAAGAGTCTGCTTCATTTTCTTTTGATTGTTTTATCTATGCATTTTAACATTTTATCCTCTGTGGATTGTAAATATAATTTATATGTTTATTTTTTACTAAATATTATTAAATATTTTTCTATTATTAAAATCATCAAATCCTGCCTCTGAAATATACTAGTTGGTGAATCTGGAAAAGTCTCTAGGCCTTAGGTTGTTTAACTTAGAAAATGATGACATAAATGACACCTTACTAAACAGGGTTACTGTGAGGATTAAGTGAGACATTCATGTACAGTGTATAGTATGGGGCCAGACACACAGTAGACATCTAATTCTGAATTACTCTATTTAACTGAATTTTCTGCTTAGTTTTCTTTGCATTAAACATATACTAATTCAATCACTACCATTTTATAATGTGCTAATGTTTGATTGGGATAGTTCTTTATCATGTTTTATGTTCATAAGAGAATTAAACACTATTTATCATGGCTTATTCTTCCAAGGGAACTACAGAATGTTTTTCCTAGAAAAGTGTGTTATATCTTGGCTTTTCAGGAAAAGTAGAAACCAAGATGAAAGACTTAAGCCTATTAGGGAATGCAACCCCAGGAAGCACTGTGAGGGGCAAGGGGAATGAAGCAAGGAAGGAGAGAGAACCAGTGTAAGGTGTTACCTAGTTCTGTGATGCTCTGTGCAACTGCTTGTTTGATCCCACAGCACTGTCCTATGAGGTGTATGAACAGCATTTCAAGCCAGTCTGTCCAGGGGAGGAAAGGGGATTGACCTCTTATTTCATTGGTTAAAGTTTCACCCCACTAGGAGTCCATTCCACACACTTCAGGCTTGAACGTGACTCAGCGGCACTCAGAAGGTCCGATGGTGGTCAGGCCTGGGTATCAGAAGCCCTGGACAGAGTCAGGCAAAGGCAGCACAGGACAGTTGGTGAAACTGGAACTAGAAGAGATCCTGAGAGGATGTAACTTTGGAATAAGTTACCCTGTTTTCTATTCTGGAACATAGCAATAATATTTGCAAAAGAGAGGTATCCCATTTATTCCTAAAGGCATGTTTTTCTGTTCTCTTTTATTTGCTTCCACTAGTATCAAAGTAATAACAACAACAACAACAAAACTAGATTATAAAGCATGGAGGGAGAGAATTCTAAACTTAAAGAAGAAATGCTGCCATCTGATTAACCTCAATTCTTTGTGGTAGCCTGCCTTAGTCAAAAAAGAAAGGCAGGCAAATTGGTTCTATTTTTGAAGCCAAAAGAATTTGCTACCACCTTTGGGAAAGGAATCTTGCTCATTCCCTGGCAAAAAAAAAAAAAAAAAAAAAAAAAAAAAAAAAAAAACAAAAAAAAAGCCTGGAGATTAGAGGATCAATTAGCATCCTGTGGCCTCACCCAGTCATTTCTGATCTGCTTCAGGCAACTTTCCTTCTTCCCACATACTTATTAAGGTTCCTCAGAGCTCCTTTCTTAGGTATAAGTTATTCTTTGTTTAAAAAAAATGTTTGTGCATGGCATGTCACAGACCTCCTCCAAACTATCCCCTCTGTCTCATCTCTGCCCCCTAAAACATAAACTTTTCCTGCACCAGAATTAATATTCTGGGCATTGTAAGCATCTTCAGTGGACATGTAGAGGGAATTTTCCCCATATTTTGACAAGCTATGAGTCTGAAATTCGGTTATAGGTGATCATTTAGCATTCAAGAGAATAGACTGTATGGACCTGGTTTTCCCTCTTGTTCAAAAGATTTTTAATGACAGCCAGGTAGAAAATTTCTAGCCTATGACTATGAGCTATACACAGTGGGTCTAATCTATGCAACCCATATCAACTCTTTGTCATGATTATTTTGGGACACTGAGCTTTGAGTAGGTCCTCATCTAACCACAGAATTGCTGCACACTCTTTGAAGGTATTTCACTACACTCCTCGATGTCTAGATGTGCTATTATACCACATTTCTCCACAAAATGCCATTGCCATTGGCTATTTATTTGAGTACTCCAACATTTTTATATTGCACTTAGCCCATTTTGTAGTAGTTAGTGACCTTCACCAGAACTTCAGCATTTTTGGCAGATATATCCCCCCTTAGCCACAGAGGAAACCTGTATTCCTCTGGTCCTTTCAAGAGATGGGAATGCAATGGCAGCAGTTGAAGATATGAAAATAACTAGAAGAAAAATATACATTATATTCAGAAAAATACTGAGAAAGAATTTTCAGCAGAAGCAGTTATTTTTTGACAATGAACATTCTATAGGATTCAGTGATAAGTTGGCTACCAATGGCTATTTTGAACAGGAATAAAGAACTGTATGTATATAGACATGTTATTTCATATTTTAAATACAGATGTTAGAATTCTGACTATAAATTTTACTCTTAAACTCAGGTGGGTGATTGATGTAATATGTTAAAATACATGGATATAATGAGAATAGAACAGAGACTTCTAATATACTTCCATTTTTAACCATACACAAATAAAACTTTAGGACTTCACAAAATAATGAATCTAGCAAGTGGATAGTCAGTACCTACATGTCTGTTAATACTTTCAATGGGTACTTTCATAATGTCAAAAAAAAGTGTTCCACTGATTGGAACATCTGTGTTCCAATGCTCATCAAGATACACAATGTCTTTGAGTGAGCATTCCAAAAAAATGAGTATCTCCTTCTGGCGTGGATTGTTCTTTTTTCAGCATTCCTAGCTGACACTACCACATTTTTTCATTTATATATTCTGTTACAGGACTCCTAGGCAGTCCCACCCAAAAGCATTAACACTGTTCTGTTACCATAAAAGTCTGCCCTGTGAGTATTATTTTAAAAACAAAATAAATGGGCTGCATTAGAACAAATAGCAGCCTTCCCGCCTGGATTGAAGAGAGCACACTTAACACTCTGGTTGCTGAAGTTTTTTCCCCAGGGAGTAGTGATTTCCCCCAGTGTACAGAGACTTCCAAGATCACTGTTTTTGCTTTTTTTGTTTTCACTTTATCCAGAAGATATTTTAATGCATAAAAATCTCACATTTAAAGCTGTCTTTGAGATCGGGGATAAATATTTAAACATTTATGCATTCGTCAGAGATTTATTTATCATATAAGACTGTTGATTTTGGGACACCTAACTCTTGCATTTAAACTGCTGAACTGACTCATGTTTGTGGGAGGTAATTACTACCAGAAAATACAACTAACTTGTAAGCTTCTCCTTAAAATGTCTACTCACAATCTACAATTACTGTAAATAGCAGGCTACCAGGACTCTTGCTCTGTTGTGCAGCTTTATATATTTATTACGAGTGCATTAGTATACCCAAACATACTTTTGTCACAGACAAGTTCTTTGAGGATATATGAATCCCTTTATTAAAGTATCAATACAGATTTCTGAGGATGTAGGATTAAAAATATATAATTTCAAGGTCTCCCTTCCACTGTAGGGAACAAAGCCCAGAGAACAGCTGGCTTAAAAGAGAGATAAAATATATTCCACTTGGTGGGAAATGTGTGTGTGTGCATATATATATATATATATATATATATATATATATATATGATTTGAGCATCATTAAAACAGTGGATCCAACTCACTGAAATTAGAGCAGGTACTACTTCTTTAACAACTCAGTACTTTCTCAGGCTGATGTTGTGTCCTCCTGGGAGGCTCTCTGGTTTTCCACTTAGTGATTGATGAAACCCACAACCGTCTGACTAGTAGCAGAGTAGCTTCTTGTGGGCAATAACGCCAGAATTTCTGAGAACATCCTGCAGTTAAAATCCATGACTCCTTCCTCACCAGTCAGTACCTAATATTTCACAGATAAGCTGTCTAGAGAGCTTGTGTTGTAGAAAGGAGAAAGAGTAGGAGGGAATTTGTTGTCTGGAGTCAACTTAAACCAGGGACTTCCACAACTGGGTTTGGGGAAAGCATCAGAAAGGGAAGGCTGGATTTTCCATAGACAGACCAGCTACTTGACCGTTTTACCCTGCCACAGCCTTAACCTGCCTTTGTCTAAACATTACTTAACAGAACTAAGCCATGATACCAAGGCCTCCTGGTCTCCCCTGACTCCTCAGTCAAACACATACCCTTTCTTGAGGGTATGAGACTTAACTAACTGAATAATCATGCCTCCTTGGGCTGCCTATGACACAGTTGCCTTCTTGGATCTATTCACATTCATCCATCTGGCACTCATTTACTCATCATTTATTCAATAACCATTTACTGAGTACCCTCTATGTGTTAGTTGTTGTGCTAAGTGCTAGAATACATCTGTGAACATAACCCAGACTCTGTCTTTTTTTTTTTTTCCAGACTCTGTCTTTGAGGATCATACTATTTAGTTGGGGAGATGATCATGAAAAGTGGCAATTTCAAAACTGTATGATAAATACTATATAGGGATAAGTAGGTGCTAAGGGGACACATCAGAAAGGTGTCCTATCTGATTGTGGGAAGCAGAGAACACTTCTGTTGAATGTGCAGGTTTAAGCAAAGACCTGAAGGAAAAGTAGGAGAAAGACAGGAGACTTAAGAGAGGTAGGGTGGAGCAGGGGGCAGGATGGGGGTGTGGGAAGAGAGCGATAGTCCATGAAGAAGAAAAGGAGCAGGCCAAAGCCTGTAAGCAATAAGAAGACCTAGTTCAGGGGGAAGGAAGATGGCTGCCGATGGGAAGGCAGAATGCAAGATACTGTGTGAGTGAGAAAACAAAGAGAGAGTATGTGGTAGCACGGGGAGTGTTTGTTGGTGTGTTGAGGGACAGCTATACTCCAGGAGACTGTGGGGAACTGCTGGACAGGGCTCCCCTGACAGGGCAGCCCCCACTGCTGCTGGGTTGCCTCCCAGAGCAACAGGCTCCGACGCGGAGACCACTCCATCTTGAAGGGGAAAGTGGATGTTGTCGGACGCCTGAAAATCTACAACTATGGCACCCACCGAACATCTGCGAACCCAAGAACATCGGTCCCCAGTTGGCGCAAACACGCGGATTCAGAGGAGCTCTACACTCCACCACGGAAAGGTCAGGTTTCACCTGGGATAAGGTGAGGTTTCTGGTCCCAGCAGGAAAGAGAAACGTGCACACTGCGGGAGCTGGAGCACTGGGGGAAGTCTGCACCTACAAAAATCCTTGGCTGTTGGGGCTGGCTTTAGCCGTGAATGTGGAAGGGGGTCCTCAGAGCTGCTAACAGAAGGGAACTCTAAAAAGCAACCCATTTTGATCTGACGCAAAAGGACAGCCTAAAAATTTTAAAAGTGTGCCGGCTGCTTAGACCAGTGGTCGGCAAACTCATTAGTCAACAGAGCCAAATATCAACAGTACAATGATTGAAATTTCTTTTGAGAGCCAAATTTTTTAAACTTAAACTTCTTCTAACGCCACTTCTTCAAAATAGACTCGCCCAGGCCGTGGTATTTTGTGGAAGAGCCACACTCAAGGGGCCAAAGAGCCGCATGTGGCTCACGAGCCGCAGTTTGCTGACCACTGGCATAGACCCAAGGGGGAAAAAAGACTGCACAGACTTGTGCACAGCCCTGGAGTTCGCACACTTATGCTGGCTTTTTTTTTTTTTCTTTTTTCTTTCTCCTCTTTAAATCCTTGCTTCTAATTACTAAGCCCAATACATAGGATCACCCAATTGGGGACACCCTAAGAGACTGCAGGGAAAAGTTGTTTTTCTGGAACCTGGGGATCAGAGAGGGTAATAACCATCAGAGAACCAGCTCTGGGGCAACCCACTCCCACAAACCGGTATTGAGTGCCACAGGGAAAGCAAGATCTAAGCCAGCCGTGGGCAAACTACGGCCCGCAGGCCGGATCTGGCTGTTCTATCCAGTTCTCTTGCTCTCCCCTCCGCTCCTTTACTTTGAATTTATATTAGTTCACACAAACACTCCATCCATGCTTTTGTTCCGGCCCTCCAGTCCAGTTTAAGAACCCATTGTGGCCCTCGAGTCAAAAAGTTTGCCCACCCCTGAGAAGCACTGGTTAGAGAGGACCTATAGACCTGGAAGTCAGTCCAGAAACACTGCCACCCAGGGGTTGAATCACAAATTGACTCTTGTGTAAACACAAACGAATACAAGAAATTAAGACATACTGCCTGCTTAAAAATCAGGACTCGCTTACAACACTGAGGAGCAGTGGAATGCAGGGAACTGCAATACTGTCCTGACTAGGAAACAGGCATGCCAAACAGAACAGTAGAGGAAATGAATGACCTTCACTACTGCACATTTTTATTTTTATTTTTTTCATCTTTTACTTAAGAAACTATTTTTTTTCTTTTTTCCTCACTTGATTTTACCTTTTTAATTATTACATTCTTATTTTCAATCAGTATTATTACTACTACTATTTTACATTTTTTCTTTTTAAAAAGTGTCATTTTCTCTTTATTTACTTTGGAATTAGTGTTATACATTCTATTTTCATCTTTCCTTTAGCATCATTTTACTCTATCTCAACTTTACCTTTATGCCATCACTCTCTTCCTAACTTTTCACCTTCTGTTAACCTGTTTCTCTTACCCTTTTCCTGCTTTAGATTTTCTCTATTCCTTCTTTTTACCCCTCGTTAAAATTTCACCCTACATATATATCTACTTTCCAATCCCCTGCTCCAAGTCCATATACACCTCTCTCTTCTCTGTCTTCACTATTCAAAAAATTTTTTTTCTCTCTGTCCTTTTGTTGTTGTTTGCTTGATTATTGATTATATCAATTTTTATGCTTGTTTGTGAGATTGTTTTGCTTATTCTTTTTTGTTTGTTTGTTTTGTTTTTTGGTTCTGTTTTCCCTCACCTCACTTGATATTAGTTGTTATTTGTAGTTTGTATTCATCTGCAGGTACTTGTTGCTGGCATTTGTTGGGATTAGTGGCTGTTCTATTGGAGTTTTCTCCCCATATATATAGTTTGTTCCGCTCTTCTTTCTTATTCTCTTTCTTTTCTCTCTTACTTTGTTTTTCTTTTCACAATTTCATTTTTGCACTCCTTTCTTTTTTTTTCTCTTCTTCTTTCTCTCCTATCCTCTAATTTGCCTTTCTCTGATGGTCACCTTTATTTGGGGTTATTAATAGCGTGAATAATTTTGGTTCAGTGCCTTGTGCATTGTACCTGGTTGTGTTATATTGTGTGCCTTTAAATCAATGCAGGAGAGAGAGAACTACATAACCAGACACCCAGAGAAGAGAGACCATGGGGAGACAAAGACACAGCCCGCATATGAAAGAAAAGCAGGCATCACCAGAAAACGAAGTAAATGAAATGGAGGCAAGCAACCTGTCAGAGAAATAATTTAGAGAAATGGTCATAAGGTGGCTGAAAAGAATGGAAGACAAATTCGACAATATGTGTAAGAACCAAGAGGAAATGAAGAAGAACCAAGAAGAAATGAAAAATGACATCGCTGGTGTAAAGAACTCAATAGAAAGCTTCAAGAGTAGACTAGAAGAAGCAGAGGACCACATCAGTGAGCTAGAAGACAAGGTAGGAAAATATACCCAAGTAGAGCAGCTTCTAGAAAAAAAAAATTAAAAAGCAGGAGGAGAACCTAAGGGAACTTTGGGACAACACGAAACAAAATAACATCCGCTTAATAGGGGTTCCAGAAGGAGAGGAAACTGAGCAAGGAAAAGAAAACCTGTTTGAAGAAATAATGACAGAAAACTTTCCTGATATAGGTAAGAAAAAACCCACACAAATCCAAGAAGCTCACAGCATCCCAAGCAAAATGAACCCCAAAAGACCAATGCCAAGTCACATTATAATTAAATTGACAAACACCAATGACAAAGTAAGAATCTTAAAAGTGGCCAGAGAGAGACAGAATGTTACCTACAAAGGAACCCCCATCAGACTAGCGACTGATTTCTCAACAGAAACTCATCAGGCCGGAAGGCAATGGAATGAAATATACAAAGTCATGCAAAGGAAGGGTCTGAATCCAAGAATACTGTACCCAGCAAGGCTATTAATCAAAATTGAAGGTGAAATCAGGAGCTTCACAGACAAAAAAGAACTAAGGGAATTTATTACCACCAAACCATCAATGCAAGAAATGCTAAAGAGTCTGCTGCAAAAAAAGAAAAAAAAAAAGAAATGGGAAGCGAAGAAGGAACACAGGGGTAAAGAATAAAAATGGTGACAAATAAGTACCTATCAATAATAACTTTAAATGTAAATGGATTAAATGCCCCAATCAAAAGACATAGGGTAACGGATTGGATAAGAAAACATGACCCATATATCTGCTGTCTACAAGAAACCCACCTCAGAAAAAAAGACACACACAGACTAAGGGTGAAAGGATGAAAAAAAGTTTTTCAGTCGAATGGAATTGAAAAAAAAAAAAAAAGCTGGGGTAGCCATCTACCATTAGAGTAGCTATCTACCAAATTATTCATATGCTTGTAGCTAAGCATCCAGACTTAATCCTGATTGTGTTAGTAAACTCTCAACCTTTTGGCTAGCTTTTTTACTCTTTCTTTCCACAATTAATCAAAGCTGTGATGAGAACAAGTACACGGTTTGGGTCCTCTGTTTGATAGTATTGCCTAATTTGTGACCATCTTTAGTCACTCACTCCACTCCTCAACCTCTATCATCCATCTGGGCCCAAAACTTACCTACAATGCTCCTATTTGACATTTTTATTGAAATGTCTGTCTTGCTCAATTTTAACTCAAATTATAACCTGGAACATATGAAAATATATGAGCTTACACTCATCAAATGTTTAACTACTATATACAAGGAAATTTTCCAGTGACACAGTAATAACTAAAAAAAGACTAAACCTCCAATTTCATGGATTTAACATTTTAGAGGAAAAAGACAAACAGTATATCAGATAGTTATAATTGATGTGTAGAAAATTGTTATAATTGTTGAAAACTTAAGCAAATAAGGGCTGCTAGAGGGTGTCATTTTATTGTAGGATTGTAATATACATGTATATACACAATAGAATCATACTGCTATACCTCAAGCATGTATCAAGATTTTTAATGACTTCAGGATTGAAAAGGTAGAGAATTCATATAACTAGTTTGAAATCATAGTCTTGGATAGTAATGTTATTGTCATGTAAATTTCAGATTTCAATAATTTTTATGATTTTTAGTTTATTAAATTATATGTGTGATTATATTTTTAGCCTTATAGTATAATAAATGGGATTTTGCAGTAATCTTATTATCTAAATGCACCTAGTTTAAATAATGTGATTCAATACATTTTTGACTTAGGATTTGCTTTAATAAAATAATAGTTAAGCACTTCACTATTTATATTTATCTTAATTTTCATTTTGAATGATGGAGAAATATTAGTACAACCTTGTGGCCAGTAGTAGGGATTTTGATAGGGAGTGGCACAAGTTCCCCAATATATGCCTACTAGGAGTGACAACAAGGGGAATGGAGGAATAGTATTTGAAGAAAGAGGAGATGAGATTTCCCAGTATTGTAAGGTAGCATGACTCCTCAGAATAAAAGTACACTATTTACAGGTAGGATGAATAAAAATTAGGGTACAATGTAGTGAAACTGAAGAATATCAAGAATAAAGAGACAAACATTAAAGGCTATCAAAGATGAAAGGCAAATTCAATGCAAAGGAGCACTAGAGACTGAAAAAAGACTTGTCATTATTACAGTGGATGGGAAAAAAGAGTATTGTATTTGTGACCTGAGAGAAATGAACTCTTAATCTAGAATTTTATTCTCAGAAAAACTATTAAAAGGCATAAATAAACATTTTATAATTAGAAAGAAGTAGGGTAAACTTTCAAAAAATGGACCCAGAGGATTATGGAATGCAAGATAATAGCGAGCACAGATGTTGACAGAAATAAAAGATAGTATATTAATTACTGATATTAGAAAAGATTTTGGTGTTATAAAAGGTAACATCGAGGCTCTAAATAATAATAGGAAGTATTCAGTGGGAGGAGGTTAAAACTCTGAGCAACTTTAGGCTTTGCTTTAAAAATGTATATTGGTAATCATTAAAAGAATATAATCTATAGCTTCCAAACAAGTGGAAGGGTAAAACAGGAGGGTCAAACACTTTATTAATCCAGTAGAAGATTAAAAAAAAGGAGAAAATTTCAAAGGAAATAATAGGAAATTAAAAATATAAATATTAATATTTGCAATCTATATCCTATATAATAAAGAGGTAATATGCAAATTGACCATCACTACAACACACAAGATGGCTGCCCCATGTGGTCAAAGATGGCCGCTCCCATGTGAACACAAGATGGCTGCCACAAGATGGCCAGCAGGGGAGGGCAGTTGGGAGGGACCAGGCTTGCAAGGGAGGGCAGTTGGGGGTGATAAGGCCGGCAGAGGATGGCAGTTGGGGACGACCACGTCTGCAGGGGAGGGCAGTTAGGGGCAACCAGGCTGGCAAGGTAGAGAAGTTAGGAGTGAATGGGCAAGCAGGGGAGGGAAGTTGGGGGTGACCAGGCCTGCAGGGGAGGGCAGTTGGGGGCAACCAGGCCTGCAGGGGGAGACAGGGGTGACCAGGCCAGCAGGAGAGGGAAGTTAGGGGCAATCAGGCTGGCAGGGGAGCAGTTAGGCATCAATCGGGCTGGCATGCGAGTGGTTAGGGGTGATCAGGCTGGCAGGCAGAAGCAGTTAGGGGCAATCAGGCAGGCGAGCGGTTGGGAGCCAGCAGTCCTGAATTGTGAGAGGGATGTCCGACTGCCCGTTTAGGCCCGATTCCATCAGGATCAGGCCTAAACGGGCAGTCGGACATCCTTTGAGGGGTCCCAGATTGGAGAGGATGCAGGCTGGGATGATGGACACCCTCCCACCCCTGTGCATGAATTTCATGACCGGGTCTCTAGTATATATATAAAAGCCCAGCAACTGTTATGGTGGAACAACCAGAACCACTGGTCACTATGACACGCACTGACCTCCTGGGGGCAGACGCTCAATGCAGGAGCTGCCCTCTGGTGATCAGTGTGCTCCCATAGCAGAAGCACCACTCAGCCAGAAGCCGGGCTCACAGCTGGCAAGCACAGCTGCAGAGTGCACAGCTGTGTAATGCGAGCCTCTCCCGCCTCCAGCAGGCTCTATCTCCAGTGAACAGACTGCAGTCCTGATGCCCAGGTGGTGAGGGTGTAGCTGGAATGACCATGGATCAGCCACTGCTGGCCCCTGGAACTCTCCCTTCGGACCCTGAAGCTGTACCGCACTCCTTACCTATTGCTCTCTGGGTCTCTGGATGCAGGCTCGGGAAAAACCCACAGAGGTGCTTCATGCACATACTGTCTGGGCTGGCCCCCATCTCGACAATGGGCATCGGTGAAGTCCAGCCCAATGATTGACACCCACGCCTGTCCACAGGCGAGCCTTTCGCAACTTCCACCTACCACCTGGCCCCAGCCTCATCTCCCAGAAAGGTCAGCATCCTGACACTGAATTCCCACTCCTGGATCCCTGCAGAGTGCTGGTCAGCTCCAGTGGCTGGAGAGGCACCAGCAGGTGCTGGCCTGACCTGTTCGGTCCAGGCAGCCCCACACTTGGGCTGGGAGTTGCATGGAAAAATCACCCCCTATACCCTGCAGGTACAATCTACTGTGAACAAATGCAGTGTGGAACATTTGCGTGTGACTGGGATGACCTGATGCCAACAACAGCCCCTTGGTACTCCCCCTTGGGCATTAGGGCCACATCCTACCCCTTAGCTATTGCCATGTTCCTTCGGATGCGGAACTGAAATACTAAGAACACTCCTTACCCAGGACTGAGATTGACCTCTCCTTCCTTTCTTCCTACCACCCCCAGCTGCCACTTCCAAGCTGACTGGTCCCCACCTCTGGAGAGAGTCCCGGAAAAAGTGGGAAAATCCCAATCTGATGAGTGGATCTCCTACATGTGTCTGCAACTGAGCCCATTGTGCCCTTCCCAGGCCTGGCCAGCATCCAGGCTCCCATGTTCCCCATGGATCCCTGGTGGATCCTGCAGGTGGGTGTGCCCATGGACAGCAGCTTCTGTGGATAGACCCTGGATGGTGCTGGTACCCAGCCCCTGAGGATGCCCACAGCTCAGCCAGAACTTGCCACAAGGCACATATCCTGTAAGCCTAGAGGTAAAATCTCTGGGGAACAGATGAAGCATGGACACTCAGAGTAACCAGAATGAGCCTGAACGAGCCGGGCTCCTGGAACTCTGCCTCGGGCATCGAGATCAAATCTCATCTCTTACTGATTGCCCAGGAGCTACAGAGGAAGGCAGCAATATAAAAAAGGCCACAAGGTGGCGACTCACAATCGGGGTAAAAATCAGAGAGATGGATCTAAAGGGTGGGGGTATTGGCAACAGAGCACCCCCGCCCTCTCAGATCCCCAACTTTGTATTGTTCACCTCGTAGCATCTCTTATCTGGCTCTGAGTGGTAGAAAGTGTCCATCATGGCCCGAGGTGTCCACTGGGGACCTCCAGGCTGGCAAGGCATGACCCTGGCTGCAGAAGGGACATTTGGGAATATTATTTCAGGAAGCTGTGGGAAGGAGGACAGACTCCCCACACAACTTCCCAGCAGCTCATGGGGACATGCAACCTCCCCAGGCATGTGGGCACAGGCTCCCAATTTCCTTTCAATGTGCACAAATCTGTGCACTGGGCCACTAGTCCTATATAATAAAAGAGTAATATGCAAATTGACCGTCACTCCAACACAAGATGGCCGCCCCCATGTGGACACAATATGGGTGCCACAAGATGGCCTGCAGGGGAGGGCAGTTGGGGGTGACCAAGCCTGCAGGGGTGGACAGTTGTGGGGGACCCAGGCCTGCAGGGGAGGACAGTTGTGGGGGACCAGACCTGCAGGGGAGGGCAGTTGGGGGAAAACCAGGCCAGCAGGGGAGGGCAGTTGGGGGGGACAAGGCCTGCAGGGGAGGGCAATTGGGGGCAACCAGGCCTGCAGGGAATGGCAGTTGGGGGCAACCAGGCTGGCAGGGGAGAGAAGTTGGGGGGAAGTAGGCCAGCAGGGGAGGGCAGTTGGGGAGAACCAGGCCAGCAGGGGAGGGCAGTTGGGGGCAACCAGGCTGGCAGGGGAGCAGTTAGGCATCAATCAGGCTGCCAGGCAGAAGCAGTTAGAGGCAATCAGGCAAGCAGGCAGGTGAGCAGTTGGGAGCCAGCAGTCCTGGATTGTGAGAGGGATGTCTGACTGCCCGTTTAGGCCTGATCCCACCGATCGGGCCTAAATGGGCAGTTGGACATCCCTCAAGAGGTCCCAGATTGGAGAGGGTGCAGGCTGGGCTGAGGGACATACCCTCCCCCATGCACGAATTTCGTGCACCAGGCCTCTATTCCTATATAATAAAATTATTTTCCTTTCAATGTGCACGAATCCATGCACTGGGCCACTAGTATATCAATAATCACAATAACTATGAGTGGATTAAAGCAGGAGTTGGCAACATTTTTTTGTAAAGAATCAGATAAATATTTTAGGTGTTGTGGGCCAAATAAAGTTTCTGCATTTGTCCTTAAAAAACCTGAAAATCATTCTTAGCTTGCAGGTCATACAAAAACAGATTTCAGGTCAGATTTGGCCTATGGGAGTAGTTAGTCAATACTCTGGACTGAACTTGTAACAGACAAAAATGTTCAGATTGGATTTTTTAGGCCAGCTATATAGTTCTCACAATAGAAGAGCCTAAAAAACATGAAAGTTGTATAATAAAGGGTGGGGAAAGATACACCAATGCATCTATTAACCAAAAGAAAATCAGCTGGCAATCCTGGCAGCAAGGGTCATTGTTGAGTGCTAACTCTGGGGCTGTCTCTTTTGGCTTGCCTTGTGGATAAGTAGAATTTTCTTCTCTGGCTAGTGTGGCTCCATTGCTTGGAGTGTTGTCCTGTGCATCAATGTCATGGGTTCGATTCCCAGTTTGGATGTATCTTTCTCACATTCTCTCTCTCTCTCTCTCTCTCTCTCTCTCTCTCTCTCTCTCTCTCTCTCTCCTTTTCCCTCTCTCCCCCCTTCCTCCCCTGTTCCTCCCTCTCTGGAGTCAATAATTAAATAGAATTTTCTGCCATGGACAGAAAAATAATCCCTCAAGCGGAAAATCACAGGTTTTTGCAGCAAGCAGTCTTTTCAGGTAGAGAGATGAGTGCATTCTGTTACACTAGTGCAACAATATAAATATAAGTAAAAATTGAATGTAGGGCAAAGGGCACTAATAGGAGTAAAATGAGAAGTTACATAACAATAGAGAAATAATCAACCAAAAAAAGTATGAATTATCTCAAGGCAGCATGGAAATATGGAAGCAAAAATTGACAGAATTATAAGGATAAGTTGACAAATCTACAATCATAGTTGAAGATTTTAATAAACTTCTATTAGAAATTAACAGATCAAGCAAACAAAAATTAGTAAGGAAAATAGAATATATGGTGGGAAATATTAAATTGTGATAACCCACAATAAAAATGAAAATGTGAAAAAAAAACATTTCTGACTGAAATGGGTTTCATTGAGCTAAAATCAAGGTGTTGGCAGGGCTGTCCTTCTTTGGGGGGGGCTCTAGGGGAAAATCGATTTCTTTACCTTTCTCACTTTCTACAGGCCTCATGCATTCCTTGGCTAGTGGCCCTTTTCCATCTTCAAAGCCAGTTAGTTGCATGGTATCCTGACTCTCTTGCCTTTTTCATAGCTAAGGGCCCTTGTGATTATATTGGGTCTGATAGTCAACATAATCTCCTTATCACAAAATCCTTAATGTAATCATATCTGCCAAGTCCCTTTTACCATGTAAGGTAACAAATTCACTGATTCCAGATTCCAGGATAAGCACTCGGACATCTTGGGGTGAGGGCTTGTGTGGCATCATTCCACCTACCACACAGGCTATATAAAGTTTTGCCTTATGTATATTAGACACAAAAAGGCACATTTCCAAGGTTGATTTAGATTCAGACACTTTTTAAACCACATTCTTTCTCCAGATGGTTTATTGGAGTTCTGTTTTAGTGCCATAGTATAAATTCCAAAATAAAGATTAGATTAATTATTAAATGTAGCCAACCATAGAATGTATATAAGAGGTGCTCTGAACCTACTCCATATTTGTTCTCTCCTACAATATTATAGACCGTACTTTTACTTACAAATAATCTGGACTAGAAATTTTTCTACTATAAAACAAGTTAATATGTTTGATCTAATAGTTTTATATAGAATGCCATAAAAATGTTTTCTTACAAAAAAGTAGAATGCTTCCAAATATTGCTCATGTACTAAATAACAAATGAAACAATACATTTTAAAGAATTGTTGACACATAGAAAAATTCTCCAACCAGAGAATAAAGTTGTTAAAAATCGAGAGTATAAAGACAAGAAAATAAGGCTTAAATAACATAGGAAGGTTGAAGAGAAGATCGCAGCAAAGATTACATTTGGCACTAAATATCTACATATATAAAAGGCTAATATGCAAAGTGTCCCCATGGGAGTTTGACCGTGAATTCTATCACCCGCTATGACATGTGCTGACCACCAGGGGGTGGTGCGGAATGAAGGAAGGCCCCAGCTGGCAGACGGCAGCCAGGGAAGGGAGGCCCCAGCCAGCAGCCAGAAGGACCCAATAGGCCCTGATCCCTGGCCAGGCCTAGGGACCCTACCCATGCACAAATTTTGTGCACTGGGCTTCTAGTATAATATATAATTAGCTATACTTCTGGTGTGTAGAGGTGAATTTATAGCACAAAACACCTTCAGTTAGAAAAAGTATATTAAAAATAAGCTAGTGATTGGATTAAGAAGATAGAAAAAAGAAGAAATAAATTCAAGAAATGTAAAATAAATATAACTTAAAATTAAGTAAAAATATCAAGGAATAGTAGAGGGAATAAACAGAACCAAAAACTAATAACTTGAAAAAACTTATAAAGGAGAACAATAAAAAATATACAAAAGGCACAAATTTATATTATTAGCATCCAAGAAGGACACACACACAGAGATTTTAAACCATAAATGACTACTGTGAACAAATTTATGTCCAAAATTTAAATATTTAGATAAAAATTTTCTTTAAAAAAAATCACAAAAATGAATAAAAATGTGGACAATGTAATTAGTCTAACAGTCATTGAAGAACCTAAAGCAGTAGTCAGCACTCTCTTCCCCATGAAAAAAAGACCAGTTACTGATGATTTTATTGCTGAGTATTATATCTTTAAAGTCTAGATAATCTCCAATTTATACATCTTATTTCAGGGAATTGGAAAAGTTGAAAAGCCACAAGCTAATTTTTTAAACCTAGTGTACCCTTGAGATCAGGGAAAATATAAGAAAACTATAGATTCATTTTATGAGCACAGAGGCAAAACATTCTAAATAAAATAGTAGCAAATAAAATTCTGTAGTGTTTATGTTCAAGTTGGGTTCATCTCAGGAATGGAAAGCTGGTTCCAGAAGGGATTAAAAAATCTTTTGATATAATATACTACATTAATAGATTAAGGAAATGTTTATGATTATCTTAGTAATTCCAGAAAAACCATTTGATTAAAATATCAACATCTGTCATGATTTTTAAACACCTTAGCAAACTAGGAATACAGGAGAAGGTTCTTACCTAATACTCAAAATCTATAGTAATCTTATTTATGCGACTTTAGAGGCATTCTCATTAAAGTCAGGGACAAAATTAAATATATTTCATGTTACCACTTCTATTCAACAATATACTAGAGGTTCTAGGCAATTAAATAAATAATTAAAACATAAAAGGGAAGAGAAAAATGGCAGCTGAAAAGGTAGCAATGTCATGCATCTCCTCCTAGGGCCAGGCCAGAAAAGCAACTAAATTGGAGAAAATACACCGTGAATTAACAAGTTAGACACAGCTGAATAGACAATTTTTAATAAGGAAGGGCAGATGATGCCTAAAGAACACTGCTTGCCTGCCATAACCTGCGTGGAACCACCACTGAGCTCCAGCAGTGAGTGGTGCAATACCTCCCAGCAGTCTCCCAGAAATCTGCAGGGAGTGTGCCCTGCCAGAGTGAGCTCCTGCATCAGGCCTCCTCACCAGCCTGCTGGGACCCAGCATCCTAGGATCTGGCTCCAAGACCCCACAGTGAGTACAAGCCAGGGGAACCCTGTGTCCCAGCCCCACCCCAGACTCCAGAACCGTGCTGCTAGTGTGACCCTAAGCCACCCAGCACCCACTCCACCCTGATCCCAGGGTCTTGCTGCTGGGGCTCAGCATGTGCCCCACTCATGCCACAGGGGAGCATGGACTGAGCAACCCAGAGAAACCTGTCCCCACTCCACACTGAAGAGGGGTGAACTGGAGAAAACCAGCACATCTCACTATGGGCTACAAGAAAGCAGGGACTGTGCAACCCAGAGCAACCCACACCTGCTTCTCCCTGGCCCATGGGACAGTCCTGAAGGGGCTTCCCAGAGCAACCCAGCATATGCCACACTCCAGGCAATAGGAAAGTGCTGCTGGAGAAACATGGAGCAAGCTGGTGTGCATAGACAGCAGCCACAGGACCATGCCACAAGTGCACTGCCAGAGGGACCTATGGTGCTACCCTGCCACTGGTGCCAGGGCCACGCAGTGAATTGCATGCCAGAGGGCTCTGGACCCTCACAGGGAATAGCACATCAGAGGAACTGTGCACACACTCCCACCACCCTGATCATCTGAAGCAGATAACTGAGTAACTAGATCTGTGGAAAAAGGAGATACAACTCAGAGAAGAGACAATTAAGACTTGAGACTAAAGGCAGACCCAACCTCTGGGCTAATGATTTCCAGATCATTGCCCTGATAGGGTTTTCAACCTCTCAAACCCCAAGCAGGGTGCCCAGGGATAGAAAGAGACAGCAAAAATGGGGAGACAAAGAAACAAACCCCAAAGGAAAGGAAAGGGGGAAAGCGCCAGAAAGGGAACTAAATGAAACAGAGGCATGGAATATGTCAGAAAAAATTCAGAGTAAGGGTCATACAGTTCATAAACCGGATGGATGAGAAAATCAAAAACTTAAATAAGAATCAAGAGGAAATAAAAATGATATAGCTACAATAATAACACGATGGGAGGTTTCAACAGTAGATTAGAAGAAGCAGAGGACCGAATTAGGAAGTTGGAAGTAGGGTACAGAAACATGCCCAATCTGAACAACATTGGATTAAAAAAAAGAAAAATAGAAAGCTGAAGGAGAGCCTAAGGGAGCTTTGGGACAACATGAAATGAAGGAACTTATGTATAGTAGGGGTTCCAGAAGGACTAGAAGAAGAGCAAGGAGTAGAAAACCTACTTGAAGAAATAATGTCAGAAAACTTCCCTGATTTGGGGAAGAAAAACTCACACAAGCACAGAGAGTCTCAAAAAAGATGAACCCCAAAAGACCCACACCCAGACATGTCATAATTACAATGGCAAACATTAACAACAAAGAGAGAATATTAAAGGCTGTAAGAGAGACAGAGTTACCTACAAAGGATCTCCCATTAGATTATCAAATGATTTCTCAACAGAAATACATCAGGCCAGAAGGGAATAGAATGAAGTATACAAAGTGATGCAAAGCAACGGACTAAATCCAAGAATACTCCATCCAGCAAGGCTATCATTCAAAATAGAAGGGGAAATCAGGAGCTTTACAGACAAAAAAAAAAAAAAAAAAAAAAAAAAGCGCCTTAGGGGGTTTATCACTACTAAGCCAGCAATGTAAGAAATGCTAAAAGGACTATTGTCAAAAGAAAAAGAAAAATAGAAAGGGAAGCAGGAACACAGGCATAAAAAATAGAAATGGCTACAAACAAGTACCTATTAATAATAACTTTAAATGTAAATGGACTAAATGCTCCAATCAAAAGACATCCAGTAGTTGAATGGATAAGAAAACATGACCTATATATATACTGTCTACAAGAGGCCCACTTCAGAACAAGGGACTCACACTGACTGAAAGAAAAGGGATGTACATATTTTTTAGGCAAATGGAAATGAAAAAAAAAATCTGGGGTAGCAATACTTATATCTGACAAAATGGACCTCAAACTGAAGGCCATACCAAGAGATAAGGAAGGCCACTTCATAATACTAAAGGGATCGATACAACAAGAGGTATAAATCTGGTAAACATATATGCAACCAATGCAGGAACACCCAAATATATTTAAAAAAAAACTTTTGGAAGATATCAAGGGAGAGAATGACAGCAATGAAATTATAGTAGGGGACTTTAATACCCCATTGACATCACTTGATAAATCCTCCAGACAAAAAAATCAGCAAAGAAACATCAATCCTAAATGACTCTTTAGATCAGATGGACTTAATTGACATCTACAAAACATTGCACCCTGAATATATGGAATATACTTTCTTCTCAAGTGCACATGGGACATTTTCAAATCTAGTTCACATATTAGGACAAAGTCTCTTCAAATTCAAGAAGACTGAAATCATATCAAGCATCTTAGACCACAATGGCATAATATTAGAAATAAACTAAAATAAAAACAATGAAAAAATTCAAACATTTGGCAGCTAAATAGCATATTATTAATAAGTGACTGGGTTACCAAAAAGATCAAAGAAGAAATAACAAACATCCTGGAAACAAATGACAATGAAAACACAACAATCCAAAATCTATGGGACACAGTGAAAGCAGTCCTGAGAGAAAAGATCATAGCATTACCTCAAAAAAGAAACAAGAAAAACTGGTAATAAATTATCTAACTCTACAATTTAAAGAATTAGAAAGAGAGCAATAAGAAAAGCCCAGAGTAAGCAGAATGAAGGAAGTAATAAAGGCCAGAGAGGAAATAAATGACATAGAGACAAAAAAAATACAAAAGATCAATGAAACCAAGAGCTGGTTCTTTGAAAGGATAAACAAGATTGATAAGCTCAACAAGAAGCAAAAAGACAGGATGCAAATCACCAAAATCAGAAATGAAGGAGGCAAAATAACAACAGACCCCACAGAAATACAAAGGATTGTAAAAAATACAATGAACAACTCTATTCCAACAAACTGGTCAACCTAGAAGAAATGCACATATTCCCTAGAAAAATACAACCTTCCAAAACTCAGGAAGAAAAAAATATCTGAATAGGCAAATTACTATGGAGGAAATTGAAGCAGTAATCAAAAAACTTCCAGCAAACCAAAGCCCTGGGCCAGACAGCTTCACAGGGGAGTTTTACCAGACATTCAAAGAAGAATTAAAACCTATCCTTCTCACACTGTTCAAAAAAATTCAAGAAGGAGGAACACTTCCAAGCTCTTTCTATGAAGCCAGCATTTTCTTAATCTCAAAACTAGATAAAGACACTGCAAAGAAAGAGAATTATAGGCCAATGTCTCTGATGAACATGGATACTAAAATCCTCGCAAATTGGATCCAGCATTACATTAGAAAGATTACACCATGACCAAGTGGGATTTATTCCTAGGATGCAAGGCTGGTACAATATCCACAAATCAATAAATGTTATACATCACATCAACAAATTGAATCATATCAATTGAGGCAGAGAAAGGATTTGATAAAATCCAAAACACTTTCCTAATAAAAACTCTCAGCAAAGTGGGAATTGAGGGATCATACCTCAACATAATAAAAGCCTTATATGACAAACCTACAGCCAACATCATACTCAATGCGCAAAAACTAAAACCATTTCCCCTAAGAACAGAAACAAGACAGGGATGCCCACTCTCACCATTCCTGTTTAACATAGTACTTGAAGTGCTAGCCATAGCAATGAGACAAGAAGAAGAAATAAAAGGCATCCAAATTGGAAAAGAAGAAGTAAAACTGTCATTATTCGCAGATGACATGATATTTTACATAGAAAACCCCATAGACTCCATCAAAAAAGTACTAGATTTAATAAATGAATTCAGCATTGTAGCAGGATACAAAATTAACACCCAAAAATTTATGACTTTTTTATACAACTAAATAGGCACTTTTCAAAAGTGGACATACAGAAGGCCAAGAGACATATGCAAACATGCTCAAAGTTGCTAATCATCTGAGAGATGCAAATAAAAATGACAATGAGATACCACTCACACCTGTCAGAATGGCTATCATCAACAAATCAACAAACGACAAGTGCTGGTGAGGATGTGGAGAAAAAGGAACCCTTGTGCCTTGCTAGTGGGAATGCAAATGGTGGAAAAGAGTATGGAGTTTCCTCAAGAAATTAAAAATGGAACTTCCATTTGACCCAGTAATCCCACTTATAGGAATATATCTCAAGAGACCAGAAATACCAATCAGAAAGGACATATGCACCCCTATGTTCATAGCAGCACAAATTATAATAGCTAAGATTTGGAAACAACCTAAGTGTCCATCAGCAAATAAGTGGATTTAAAAATGGTTCTACATCTACACAATGGAATACTATGCTGCTGTAAAAAAGAAAGAACTCTTACCATTTGCAACAGCATGGATGGACCTAGAGAGCATTATGCTAAGTGAAATAAGCCAGTTGGAGAAAGCTAAATATCACATGATCTCACTCATTTGTGTAATATAATGAACAACATACACTGATGAACTAAAATAGATCCAGAGACATAGAAGCATCAAACAGATTGTGAAACAAGGGAAGGAAGGGAGGGAGGGAGGGTAAGAGATCAACCAAAGGACTTGTATGCATTCATATAAGCATAACCAATGGACACAGACACTAGGGGGTGAGGGCATGTGTACGAAGGGGGGTGGCTGGGGAGAGGTCAATAGGGGAAAAAGGAGACATATGTAATACTAACATTAATACTTTAAACAATAAAGAATTTAAAACAAACACATAAAATGTACAAGGATTGAAAAGGAAGATAAGATGCATATTAAATAACTTAAGAAGTAATAGTATTTCCAGTAATGAACTAGTATAAAATTCTAAAACTAATTTGAATGTTCAGATTTCTGGGTCTGAGGTCAGCATAATCAATAACATTTCTAATAATCCATTAGAATAGCAATATATTTTGTGTAGTGACAAGAAAAACTATAGTTTACCTACAGATAAATCCAACAAAGATATGCAAGATAATTAGAAAAAATAAAGCATTATTGAAGTCTCACGTAAGTGGAGAAATCCTGAATAGCAACCATGTTTGGGTATTGTAAGATTCACTATAATAAAAATGGCAATTGTCTCCAAATTAATTTACAAATCAATTTAAAATTCCATTCCATTTAAAATATCATCAGAGTTTTATATAGAAGGCCCAGTGCACGAAATTCGTGCACTGGGGGGGGTGTGTCCCTCAGCCCAGCCTGCACCCTCTCCAATCTGGGACCCCTCGAGGGATGTCCAACTGCCCATTTAGGCCGGGCCTAAACGGGCAGTCGGACATCCCTCTCACAATCCAGGACTGCTGGCTCCCAACTGCTCGCCTGCCTGCTTTCCTGATTGCCCCTAACCGCTTCTGCCTGACAGCCTGATCACCCCCTAACCACTCCCCCGCCAGCCTAATTGATGCCTAACTGCTCCCCTGCCAGCCTGTTTTCCCCCAACTGCCCTCCCCTGCAGGCCTGGTCCCTCCCAACTGCCCTCCCTTGCAGGCCTGGTCCCTCCCAACTGCCCTCCCTTGCAGGCCTGGTCCCTCCCAACTGCCCTCCCTTGCAGGCCTGGTCCCTCCAAACAGCCCTCCCCTGCTGGCCATCTTGTGGTGGCCATCTTGTGTCCACATGGGGGCAGGATCTTTGACCACATGGGGGCAGCCATCTTGTGTGTTGGAGTGATGGTCAATCTGCATATTACTCTTTTATTAGATAGGATAGAGGCCTGGTGCATGGGTGGGGGCCAGCTGGTTTGCCCTGAAGCGTGTCCCGGATCAGGGTGGGGGTTCCCTTGGGGTCTGGGGCGGCCTGGGCGAGGGGCCTGTGGTGGTTTGCAAGCCAGCTATGCCCCCTCGCGACGCAAGCAGAGGCCCTGGGATCTGGGATTTATTTATCTTATACAATTGAAACTTTGTAGCCTGGAACGGAGCCAAGCCTTCTGCTTTCTCCATGGCGGCAGCCATTTTGGGGGGGATTTGTGTATCTTCTATAATTGAAACTTTGTGGCCTTAAGCGGAGGCCTGGGCCGGCCAGGGTGTGCCAATAGCTTGGCTTCCTCCATCGCCTGGGGCAACCCTAGCCTCCTGCTCTTTCCAGCTCCGTGGCTGCCGCCATTTCTGTTTGGGTTTATGTATCCTCTATCATTGAAACTTTGTAGCCTTGAGTGGAGGCCTAGGCCGGCAAGGGCAGGCGGAAAGCTTGGCTTCCTCCATTGCCAGGGAAACCCAAGCCTCCCTCCTGCTCTCTGTGGCCGTAGCCATCTTGGTTGGGTTTATTTGCATATTCGCTCCTGATTGGCTGGTGGGCATGGTTGGTGGGCGTGGCTTGTGGGTGTAGTAGAGTGATGGTTAATTTGCATATTACTCTTTTATTAGATAGGATTGACATTCATATTATAAAGCACAGAATAACAAAAAATTTTTTTTAAAGCAGAACAAGGTAGGGAAGAAAACAATACTAGTGGTGAATATAATATGACTTTGGCACAGATATAGACAAGGTGCTCAGTGGATAGAATACAGAGCTCAGTCCCAGGAATGCAGGGAAACTTAATATTTGTCAGGAGTTGCATTACTGATCATTGGGGAATAAAATGGTGGTGGAAAATTTAGTTATCCATAGGGAAAAAGATAAAAGCTAATTCTTACCTCATTTTCCAGGCTGGATTAAAAGCCAAATGTGTAGAGCAGCATTTAACAAATTTAGAAGATAGCATACAAGAGTGTCCTTAAGACCTGAGGGTGGAGAGTTTGTTCTTAAACAATATACAAAAGCAATTAAGGAAACAATTGGTAAATTAGACTCCTTTAAAATATTAAACTCCTTTATTAAAAAGATACTATAAATAAAGTTAAGATAAAACACAGATTGAAAGAAAATATTTACAATGCATATAGCTCACAAGGAGTTAGTTGTCATAGTATATAATGATTGCCTAAAATTAGAGAGAGAATGAGAAAGAATTAGCTCAATGAAAAAATCAGCAAAGAATTTTCTTTGGCGAGGAGAGGGAAAGATGAATAAGTGGAGCACAGAGGATTTTTAGGGCAGTAATGGATACATATTATAATACATTTGTCTGAACCCACAGAATGAATAACACCAAAAGTGAACCATAATAGAAACTGTGGATGTTGCCCTCGCTGGTTTGGCTTTGGCCTGTGAACTGAAGAGTCCTGAGTTCAATTCCGGTCTAGGGCATGTACCTCAGTTGCAGGCTCCATCGTGGCCCAAGCCCTGGTCAGTGCACGTGCAGCAGACAACCAATCTATGTGTTTCTCTCATATCAATATTTCTCCCTGTCTTTTTCTCTCTCTTTCACTCTATTTAAAAATCAATGGGAAAATGTCCTAGGTGAGGATTAAAGTAAAAACAAAAGAGCTCTGGCCAGATTGGCTCAGTGGATGGAGCACTGGCCTGCAGAGTTGGGGGTCCCAGGTTTGGTTCCGGTCAGAGGCATGTACCCACGTTGTGTGCTCAATCCCCAGTGAGGGGCATGCAGGAGGTGGCTGATCAGTGGTTCTCTCTCATCATTGATGTTTCTATTCCTTTCCCCCTTCCTCCCTCTCTGAAATCAATAAAACTGTATTCAAAAAAGAAAAAGAAACTGTGGATGTTGGGTGATAATGTAGAATCAGTGTTGTTTCAGCAATTTTAACAAAGGTACCAGTTTGATTGGGAGGAGGAGGTGTTAATAATGAACGTGTGGTATAAGGGAACTCTCTGTACCTTCCCCTCAATTTTGCTGTGAACCTTAAACTGCTCTAAAAAAATAAAGCCTTCTTTTTTTTTAATAGGCAAAGTTATATGAGATGGCAATTTAGAGAAAAGGATTGAATGAAAAACTATTCAACTTTTACTAGTAACCAGAGAAATGCAAAATAAAAATAAGTCTTGTGACACAACCCTGGACCAGTGCAGTGAGCTGCAAGCCACCAGGACCTTGCAAGGGCCCCCTCCTGCCACAGTGAGTCACATGCCACCATGGCCGTGGGATCAGGGACCCTATAGTGAATCACAGAGTCCCACGCCACCCCTGCCCCAGGCTCTGGGATCATGAAGTGAGTCTCACACCAGTAGGACCTTGCAGGCACCCTCGTCACAGCAGGCAGGACCCCATGCACATCCACAACAGCTTGCATGACAAGATCAGGAGTGAGCCACATAGTTAGACAACCTATGATGGGACCATACACCAATGGAAAAATAACATTCAAGATCCAGCTACATCAGTAGAATCCAAATAACTCAAGTAGGGGGCTTTGCTTTAACACCCAGCTCAGAAGATCTGAGAGACTGGGTCCACTGGGTCCCACAAAACACCTACTACATAGGACTACCTACAAAAAGTCTGGGTGGCATAACATTTTGATCTAAGACATAGAAACAAATACAGAGGGACAGCAAAAATGGGGAGACAATGAAACAACCCCCAAGTAAAGGAAAAGGAGAAATCACCAGAGAAGAAACTAAATGAAATGGTGGCAAGCAATCTGTCAGATAAGGATTCAAAGTAATTATTATAAGGATGCTCAAACATCTGACTATGAATTACAAGCAACTTAATGAGAGTTATAAGGAGCTGATTGAGAAATACACCAGCATGGATAGGAATCAAGAGGAAATGAAGAATAACATAGCTGCAATAAAGAACACCCTGAAGGTTTCAGCAGTAGACTAGAAAAAACTGAAGACAAAATCAGCGAGTTAGAAGATAGGATGGGAAAATATACCAAATCAGAGCAGCAATTGGAAAAAGAAAGTAAAAAGCAGGAGAAGAGTGTAAGGGAGCTTTGGGACAACATGAAACAAAGCAACATCTGCATGTAGAGGTGACAGAAAGAGAAGAAGCTGAGGAATGAATGGAAAACTTGTTTGGAGAAATAATGACAAAAAACTTCCCAAACAAGATGAATCCAAAAGACCCACACCAAGCCACATTATAATTAAAAGTGCAAATGTTTAAGATAAAGAAAGAATCTTAAAGTTATAAGAGACAAAAAGTTATCTACAAGGGATCTCCCATTAGACTGTCAGCTGATTTCTTAACAGAAACACATCAAGCCAAAAGAAAGTGGCATAAAGTATACAAAGTAATGAAAGAAAAGGGAATGAATCCAAGACTACTCTATCCAGCAAGGCTATCATTCAAAATTGAAGGTGAAATCAGGAGCTTTGCAGATTAAAAAAAAACAGGCTAAGGGAACTTATTACCACCAAACCAGCAATGCAAGAAATCCTAAAATGATGGGTGTAACAAGAAAGAATAGAAAGAGAGGGAGAAACAGACATTAAGAATAAAAATGGCAACAAAACAGTACCTATCAATAATAACTGTAAATGTAAACAGATTAAATGCTCTAATCAAAAGACATAGAGTGGCTGAATGGATAAGAAAACATGACCCATATATATTCTGTCTACAAGAGACCCACCTCAGAAGGGCTCACACAGACGGAAAATGAAGGAATGGGAAAAAATTCCTTAGGCAAATGGAAATGTAAGTAGCAATACTTATATCTGACAAAATAGACCTCAAAGTGAAAGCCATAACAAGAGAAAAGGAAGGTCACTTCATAATACTACAGGGATCCATACAAAGAGGATGTAACTCTGGTAAACATATATGCAACCAATGTAGGAGCATCCAAATACATAAAAAAGTGTGAAAAATATCAAGGGAGAGATCAACTGCAATACAATCATAGTAGGTGATTTTTAATACCCAATTGACATCACTAGATAAATCTTCTAGATAAAAAAAAATCAACAAGAAAACAGCAATCCTAAATGACTCACTAGATTAAATGGAACTAATTGACATCTTCAGATCATTCCACCTCAAAGCTACAGAATATGCATTCTTCTCAAGTGCACATGGGACATTTTCAAAGATAGACCACATGTTAGTACACAGGCAAAGTGTCTCCAAATTTAAGAAGATTGAAATTACTAGTATATCAAGCATCTTCTAAAAATCACAATGGCATAAAATTAGAAATCAACTACAATAAAAACAATAATAAACAATCAAACACATGGAGGCTAAACTGCATGCTATTAAATAATGAATGGATTACCAACTTATTAGATCAAAGAAGAAATAAAAAACATTCTGGAAACAAATGACAATGAAAATACAACAGTCCAAGATCTACAGGACATAGTGAAAGCAATCCTGAGAGGGAAGTTCATAGCACCACAGGCCTACCTCAAAACAAAACAAAACAAAACAAAAAAAGAAAAAAGAAAAACTTGTAATAACTTATCTAACCCTACAATTTAAAGAATTAGACAGACAAGAAAAGCCCAGAGTAAGTAGAAGGAAGGAAATAATAAAGATCAGAGCCAAAATAAATGACATTGAGGCCAAAAAAAACAATACAAAAGATCAATAAAACCAAGAGCAGTTCTTTGAAAGGATAAACAAGATTGAAGAATGTCTAGCTGGGATCACCAAGAAACAAAAAGAGAGGATCCATATAAACAAAATCAGAAACGAAAGAGGTGAAGTAACAACTGACCCCACAGAAATACAAAGGATCATAAAAAATGTTATGAATAATTATATTCCAACAAACTGGACAACCTTGATGAAATAGACATAGTCCTAGAAAAATACCATCTTCTAAAACTCAATCAGGAAAAAAAAAACACACAAAAAAACCCTGAATAAACCAATAAAATAGATGCAGTATAAAACACACACACACACACACACACACACACACACACACCTCTCCCAGCAAACAAAAGTCCTGGTCTGGATGGCTTCACAGGGAAGTTTTACCCAACATTCAAAAAAGAACTAAAACCTGTCCTCCTCAAACTATTCCAAAAAATTCAAGAGGAAGGAACACTTCCAAACTCTTTCTATGAAGCCAGCATTACCCTAATCCCAAAACCAGATAAAGACACTATAAATAAAGAGAATTACAGGCCAATATCTCTGATGAACATAAATGCTAAAACCCTCAACAAACTTTTAGCAAATTGGATCCAGCAATACATTAAAAATATCATACACCATGACCAAGGGGGATTTATTCTGGGAATGTAAGGCTGGTAAATATATATGCAAGTCAATAAATGTGATACAGCACATTAATAGACTGCAAGCCAAAAATCACATTATCATATCAATTGATGTAGAAAAAGCATTTGACAAAATCCAACACCCTTTTTAAAAATATTTTTATTGATTTTAGAGAGGAAGGGAGAGGGAGAGAGAGACAGAAACATCAATGATGAGAGAGAATCACCGACAGGCTGCCTCCTGCTCTCCCCCTATTGAGGAGTGATTCCACAACCTGGGCATGTGCCACTGACCAGATTCGAACCTAGGTCCTTTCAGTCCATGGGCTGATCTCAATCCACTGAGCCAGACTGGCCAGGGCTAACACCCTTTTTTGATAAAAACAAACAAACAAACAAACAAAAAACAAACAAACAAAAAACTCTTAGCAAAGTGGGAATAGAGGGATCATACATCAACATAATAAAAGCTGTATATGACAAACCTATAGCCAACATCATACTCAATAGGCAAAAACTAAAACCATTTCCCCTAAGAACAGGAACAAGACAGGGATACCCACTTTCACCACTCTGTTTGAGATAGTACTAGGAGTGTTAACAATAGTTATCAGTCAGGAAGAAGAAATAAAAGGTATCCAAATTGGAAAGGAAGAAGTAAAACTGTCATCATTTGTAGATGACATGATAGTGTACATACAAAATTCTACAGACTCAATAAAAAAATACTAGATAATGAATTCAACAGGGTGGCAAAATATAAAATTAACACCAGAAATGTATGGCATTTTTATATACCAATAATGAACTCTCAGAAACTGAAATGAAAAAAAAAATATCCCATTTACCATTACAACAAAAAAATTAAGATGCATAGGAATAAACTTAACTAAGGAGGTAAAAGACCTGTGCTCAGAAAACTACAGGACATTGAAAAAAGAGATAGAGGAAGATATACACAAGTAGAAGAATATACTATTCATGGACTGGTAGAATCAATATCATTAAAATGTCCATACTACCCAAAGCAATGTATAGATTCAATGCAATCCCTATTAAAATACCAATGGTATATTTCATAGACCTTAAACAAACTCCCAAAAAGTAATATAGAATTAAGAAATACCCCAAATAGCTGCAGCACTATTGAGAAAGAAGAACAAAGTTGGAGGGATCACAATACCAGATGTCAAGTTATAATACAAAACCACTATACTCAAAATAGCTTAGTACTGAGACAAGAACAGGCACATAGACCAATGCAACAGAACAGAGAACCCAGAAATTGACCCAAGCCATTATGCTCAATTAATATTTGACAAAGGAGACAAGAGCATACAGTGAAGTCAAGACAGTCTCTTCCATAAATGGTGTTGGGAAAATTGGACTGATATGTGCAAAAAGTGAAACTGGACCACCAACTTAACATCATGCACAAAAATAAACTCAAAATGGATAAAAGTCTTAAATGTAAGTTGTGAAACCATAAAAATCCTAGAGGAAACCATAGGCAACAAAACCTCAGACATCTCTCATAACAATATGTTTACCAATACATCTCCTAGGATAATGGAGACTAAGGAACAAATAAACAAAAGAAATAATCAACAAAGTAACAAGAGTGCACACTGGATGGGAGAGCATATTTGCCAATGTGACATCCCATAAGGGGTTAATCTCCAAAATTTATAGGGAACTCATACAACTTAACAAAAGGAAGATAAACAATACAATTAAAACATGGGCAAAGTACCTAAATAGACACTTCTCCAAAGTGAACATACAGAAGGCCTAAAGGCATATGAAACAATGCTCAAAGTCACTAACCATCTGAGAGATGCAAATCAAAACAACGAGATACCACCTCACACCTGTCAGAATAGCTATCATCAACAAATCAACAAATGACAAGTGCTGGTGAGGATGTGGAGAAAAGGGAACCTACTGCTGGTGGGAATGCAGACTGGTGTGGAGTTTCCTCAAAAAATTAAAAATGGAACTGCCATTTGACCCAGTGATCCCACTTTTAGGACTGTACCCCAAGAAATCAGAAACACCAATCAGAAAGAATATATACACCAGCACAATTTACAATAGCTAAGATTTGGAACCAGGCTAAGTTCCCATCATCAGATGAGTGGATTAAAAAACGGTGGTATGTCTACACATTGGCATACTACACAGCCGTGAAAAAGAAAGAACTATTACCATTTGCAAGTGCATGGTTGGACCTGGAGAGCATTATGTTAAGCAAAATAAGCCAGTCCCAGAAAGATAAGTATCACATGATCTCACTCATTTGTGGACCCTAATGAACAACATAAACTGTTGAACAAAAGTAGATGTAGAGACATGGAAGCGTCAAACAGACTGCCCAACCTCAAAGGGAAGGTTGGGGACGGTGAGTGGGTGAGAAGAGATCAAGCAGGGAACTTGTATGCATATATGCATAACCCATGGACACAGACAATAGGAAGGCCTGTAGTGGGGGACAGGGGCAGACTGGCATAGGTCAATGTGGGAAAAGGGGGACATATGTAATACTTTCAACAAGAAAAAAAAGTTGGCATTTGATATCATGATATTAGAAATATATTTAAAGCCTGACAAAACCAAATGGTGACTTACATGTGGAACTAGGAGAACTTTTAAATATTTTTGTTGGAAATATTAATTTGTACAAGTTATTTGAAGAATAATTTGACAATGTCTGTAGAGATCAAATGCTGTTAATTTTATGACCCAGCTTTCCAGGACTCATGCAGGTCCTTTCTAGAGGAACTTTTGGGAGACTGTCACACAGCACACCTGAATATTCATTATAGCCATGCTAGTAAGAGTAAAAATCTGGAAATCACTTAAATTTTCATCAATAGGAGAATGGATAAGCAAATTGTGATATAGGCAGGCAAAAATGACCATTACACAACTTAAAATGAACTGTAACTACAGGTATAAACATGGATCTCTATGAAAAACATCATGTAGAAGGAAATAAATGTAGGATGATTATGTAGAATATAGTGTCAGTTATATAAAGTTTATAACACTCAAAAACAATGCTATTATTATTATGGGGTAAATATGTAGCAGAGCACAAAAACTTCCATGAGAAAGATAAACACCAAATTACTGTCAGCAACAATAGTGTTAGTGATGGAGGGAGGTGAATAGGATCCAGGAAGCTTGCCTAGGCGGCTTCCATATTGTCTGCAATATTTAATTTCTTAAAAGAAAACTGCAGACCAAATATGGTAATGTGTCCAAATTTGATAAAGCATATAGTACAAGTGTTTTCTATTTTAATTTGTATACTTCTCTGTCTATTTATTCAAAATTAATATCTAGCATGTGCCATGCTGTGTTAAGAACTATGGATATGAATCTTAGAGGGAAGGGGGAAAAAGGGAGTGTGAAAAGATTAACCAGAGAATTTATATGCATACTAGAGGCCTGGTGCACTGGGGGTCCCTCAGCCCAACCTGCACACTCTCGCAGTCCAGGACCCCTCAGGGGATGTCTGCCTGCCAGCAGTTGGAAATTCCTCTCACAGTCCAGGACCCCTCGCTCCTTACTGCCTGCCTGCTCACTACTCCTTACCACTCAGCTCGCTGCTCCTTAGCACTGCTACGGAGGCAGGAGAGGCTCCCGCCACTGCCACTGCACTCGCCAGACGTGAGCCCTATCTTTCTGTGTAGTTGTCTGTGGGCCAACTGCTCTCTTCCTTCTCACTTAGAGCGAGCAGCATGTGAGGGCAGAGTGCACTGTCGTGGAATGCAGAGGGTTGCCTGGAGCTGAGCAGAGTGGCCAGGCCCATGGGGTGAGAGGTGGACACAGAGGACACTATCTCACCCAATTGTGGGTTGGGCTGGCATATTGGTCCCAGCCAGGACAGGTGGATGGGACACAAGGTTTGAAGTCTATGGAGCCAATAGTCTGTGGACATTCTTCTAATCAGATATGGAAACTGTAAACAGGTGTTTTGATTCTTGGCAGTGCCTGGTCAAAACAGAACTGCATAAATAGTAATGCAGTTATACATACACCATACATTTTTTTCCTTATTATTGGTAACTGCATAAAAACACAGAATGTATAGGCATCTGGTGACAACCTGGTGGTAGTATGACAAAGAGTATGTATATATTAAAGATGTATGTTTTATTTATTTCAATTACCAACAATAAAACAATTGTGACCAAACATTAGAGAGAAAAGTCTGAATTGTCTTTCTATTTTCTCTATAGAAAACTAGAGGCCCGGTGCATGAAATTTGTGCACAGGGGTTGGGGGGTGGGGGTGTGTGTCCCTCAGCCCAGCCTGCACCCTCTCCAATCTGGGATCCCTCTCACAATATAGGACTGCTGGCTTCCAACCGCTCGCCTGCCTAGCTGCCTGATTGCCCCTAACTGCTTCTGCCTGCCAACCTGATCACCCCCTAACCACTCCCCTGCCAGCCTGATTGATGCCTAACTGCTCCCCTGCCAGCCCTATTGGCCCTAACTGTCCTCCCCTGCAGGCCTGGTCGCCCCCAACTGCACTCCCCTGCTGATCCAGTAACCCTTAACTGCCCTCCCCTGCCGGCCTGGTCACCCCCAACTGCCCTCCCCTGAAGGCCTGGTCACCCCCAATTGTCCTCCCCTGCAGGCCTGGTCCCCCCCAACTGCCCTCCCTTGCAGGCCTGGTTCCCCCCAACTGCCCTCCCCTGTAGGCCCGGTCACCCCTAACTGCCCTCCCCTGCCAGTTAGGTTGCCCCTAACTGCCCTCCCCTGCTGGCCTGATCACCCACAACTGCCCTCCTCTGCAGGCCATCTTGTGGTGGCCATCTTGTGTCCACATGGGGGCAGCCATCTTTGAACACATGGGGGCAGCCATCTTGTGTGTTGGAGTGATGGTCAATTTGCATATTACTCTTTTATTAGATAGGATATTACAATAAATAATTCCAACAGGTAATTACTTAATGAAAATATTGTTTTACTAGATTTTGTGATTTCCTTGTTCTAAATAAATATCCAAGTTCATATGAAAATTTTTACTAATCACTTCCCCTTATTTTTCCTGAAGAGGCTCCCTGCAGTGTTTAAACTTCAGGCATTACTGAACTTGGATCCACCCATGTAAGAAATGTGATAAGACAAAAACATAAGAGGGACTAAGGAACTTCTGAGAAGGAAGAAATTAATGATGATCTTGGAAGGGTTTTATGTAAGCTCTGATCAGGTGGAAGAATTTGAATTTAAAGGTGTGGCAAATAGTGTTCTAAATTAAGATGAGAATTCTTCATAACTTTTTAATAATTTCTATTCTGGATCTACACTCAAATATATACCCTTTTCTGCTTTTACATCCCCTCTAAATCCATATCTAAAAACCTTTTCTACTGATGTTTTGTGGACATGGGTTCAAGTAGAAAATAAGTGGGAACTTACTTGGTGGGTATTCAAGGAAGCAAATTTCCTAGGGTGGATGCTGGGTAGGAGTTCAAACCTAGAGAAATGTGATTATTCTGTAATGCCAACCAGGCCCTATTGCATGAATTATGTAGAAACAAAGCAAACTTTCTACCCTGCTCTTCAATTATGGCATAATTAATGAACAGGAGTCAGAGAAAGTATGTTTTTTGAACTCTAGGCTCTATGTCTACAGTCACTTCCTTCCCCATCTGGATCCACTTCTCCCACTGGCAGACTAAGCCTTCCATAGGTCTGGTGACTCATCGAGCAGTTCAAAGGGCCCTCGACTTTGGATGACCTAGCTTTGAGTGAACTTACCATTGAACCTAGCTGGCATCAGCTGGGAGAAGAGAGTACCAGAGACAGAGAGGGTCAGTCCATGGGATCTGGGCAACAAGGCTGGAGACAGGTACAGACAACTGAGCAGTTGCTGAGTGATGGGAGGAAAAGCTGAGAGCCATAACTCCTGGAGATGGGAATATAGGGGCATGAATTCTGACAATGACTTTCCTCTTGGCAGAGATGATGCTACAGGTCCTTCCCTAACCTCGTGCCTCAGTTCCAGGGACTGGACTTCTGCTTTGTGCTAATGACTAATCTTCTGCTTTCTACTCACTCCTGCCTTGGTTTTCCAGGCCCCTCAGAATTGGTGGCTGAGCCTGGGATTTTTGAGGCATGTTACCTATGGCCAGAATGACCCACACCAGTTTTTCTCAGTGCAAGGATTATTGTATGTTATCCTGGCCAGGCCCCATCCTTGTCCTCTGTAGCCTCTCCCATATGCCTCTTGTAAGATTTTTGATGTAATGTAGAAGACACACTTCACAACACTTGCCTGTTGTTAAACCCTGCAGTATGGACTTTCATATTTGTCATTTAATGCAATTTCCTCCTTAAAACTATCCTTCAAGACAGGTATCATTTGTTTTACAGGTAAGTAAGCAGAGACTCAGGTTGTATCTCATGTAAGTCCCATGCATGATCATCTTCACTTTGGATTTATTCCTCTTTATCCTACTTTCATGAAATGCGCACCTTGCCATTCTTTGGAATTGGGGATAATAATGTCTACAGGATTGTTTTGAGGCTTAAATTAATTCCTCAATATGAAAGTGCCTGGCACGTGGTAAATACTTCACAAATAGTAGTTTCCTTATTTTATCCTATTCTTACTTCTGTGTAGAAAACCATACTTCACTGATAGTATTTGGGCCTGGCACATGTCTAGTATAGCACTGGAGCACAGAAAGTTGTAGTAAATGTTGGATGGATGAAGTAGTGGATAGTCAATGGAGGCTTTATAATTCCATTTAGGGTTTGCAAAAACCTGTAGACCATCATTTTATTGCTACACTTTGCTCCTCCTGACTGCCTACTATTTGGGTCTATAATCTGAACATCAGACAGGCTTTTTTTTTTTTTTTTTTTTTTTTTTTGCTAGATTTCTTTTCACTTGCAGCTGAACGTCCTCAGCTCATCCTCACTTGTCCACAAGAATATGCTTCCCCTTGTTGCATGTACCTACTCATCAGGTCCCAGGCTCTCCTAGTTTATCTGTACCTTTACTTTCCAAGTCACCATTATGATACTCTGTACTAAGGAGGCTAAAAAATGTGTTTAGCGGTGTGAGTGGTCCTGAAGGGAATGGTCTACTAAGACATAGACTTGCATAGGACCCAGGCATCACTCTGCTGCTGTGTGGTTAGATCTGGGCTGAGCAAGGCCAACTGCTGGCTCAGCACCTTTCCAAATGATTAAGCAATCTGCTGAAAGCCTAGAGTTTGGAATAAGAGAAAAAATATTTGGATAGAAGTATAAGTAAGAATTCTATAGATGTATGTTTCCCTAGCCAACAGTTCCATTAAGGAAATTTACTTTAGTGTTTTGGAAGTATGAAGATCGTATAGTTCAGTCATGGACACTTGCAGTAATTATTTAGTCTTCAGTCAGCAGATTAAAACTCAGGGACTTCCAGTCATTTTTCAGTCCTTGGTCAGAGAGAAAAACCCAGGGTTCTGGGCCATCTGTAAGGCCTAGACAAAACTGAAGCCATGTCAGGAAGGGGATACGTGGCCACTGCTCTAACTCTGCTGAGCATCTATTATGTGTCACAAGAATGATACCTGATAATCAAGGCAAAAACTCCCTCCATATTTCCAAAATTAAGAACCCTGGAGAAGAATAAGAAATCTACAGAAAAAAAGACCCTAGAGTAAAGAAGGATGCAGTGACCCAGGGGTCCTCAAACTTTTTAAACAGGGGGCCAGTTCACTCTCCCTCAGACCGTTGGAGGGCCGGACTATAGTTTTAAAAAAAAACTATGAACAAATTCCTACGCGCACTGCGGGCCCGGGACGAGTCGGCTGCTAAGCAGGACAGGCAGCGGCACCCAGCGGGCCGGATAAATGTCCTCGGCGGGCTGCATGTGGCCCGCAGGCCGTAGTTTGAGGACCCCTGGAACAATTCCCTTCTATTATAATCCTCCTGTCCCACAGCTGGGACCACTGAGTGATTACTGGAGACTCGGCCCTGCACCATATGCTATGATCAATTCCATTTCTAGTTAGAGTGTAGGAAGCCTTTGGAGATACATTTGGGGGTTCAGCTTTAAATCAGCCTTGCTCTAATGTCCATACTGATGTTGCACTCCTGACTCTGATAAAAATGGGTTCTCACTATATGCTTTTTTATCAGATTGAACCTGTGCCTTAGAAGTTCCAGACCTCATCCTTATCTTACTCCTGCACACCTGAGCTCCTCTCTACCTCTGTATTTTCAAGACCAGAAGCTTGTCTTGCTATCACAAAAACTTACAAGAATCAGACTCTTCTGTTGCTTGTGAAGTCTAAAGTATATTTAACCTGTGCATTGCTGAAATCTAAATCAACCTGTTCTAACCCATTGGATCAGCCAAGTTTTGCCAAAACTCCACCACAGTTCCATCTACTCAGACCTGATGTTTGGCTGCCCTCTGATCATGAATGAGTACAGTTAGATGAATTAACCCATCCCTGCCCAACATTTCTATCTGCATGTACAACCCTGGGGCATGGGTGGAAGCTGATAAAGTAGCAGGATACCCAAAAGTCCTCAGGATATCACTAAGCATGAGAGGAATGACCTCTTCTACTTCTGAGCTAAAACCTCCCAATCATTCCAAGAAGCCCAGCCTCTAATACTGCATGTGTTCATTCACATCAGCCTTCCAATGCCTTGGTATTGTACCAAAAGCCTTCATTTTTAAAAAACTGTTCAATTAAGTATCTGAAACTGCTATGAAGCAATAACATTTTCCCTAAATAATAACTACAGAGGATCACTTTCAAGACTGAGACTTTTTTATTTCAGGAATTCTAAATTAAGCCCTGGAGAAACACTTTACTGCTAATAAATAATACCGTTTTAATATGCATTATTTCTGAGATAATAGGCTACATCAAATATCTATTCATGTTATTATAATTGAGAAATTGTACCTGAGCCTACTACTTTATGGGCCGATATTGAGGGAAAACAAACGTTAATTTTCATAGTGTCATTTTTGGTTTAAGTTACCTATTAAAAATTATAGGATTTTGTTGAATGCTTTTTCCAAAAGCCACCATACTCAAAACAGCCTGGTATTGGCACAAGAACAGGCTTATAGACCAATAGAACAGAACAGAGAACCCAGAAATCAACCCAAGCCATTATGCTCAATTAATATTTGACAAAGGAGACAAGAGCATACAATGGAGTCAAGACAGTCTCTTTAAGAAATGGTGTTGGGAAAATTGGACAGATACATGCAAAAAATGAAACTGGACCGCCAACTTACACCATACACAAAAATAAACTCAAAATGGATAAAAGCCTTAAAAGTAAGTCGTGAAACCATAAAAATCATAGAATAAACTATAGGTAGCAAAATCTCATACATCTCTCATCTCTCATAGCCATACATCTCCTAGTCTACAGTGGTCGGCAAACTCATTAGTCAACAGAGCCAAATATCAACAGTACTATGATTGAAATTTCTTTTGAGAGCCAAATTTTTTTAACTTAAACTTCTTCTAATGCCACTTCTTCAAAATAGACTCGCCCAGGCCGTGGTATTTTGTGGAAGAGCCACACTCAAGGGGCCAAAGAGCCGCATGTGGCTCGCGAGCCACAGTTTGCTGACCACGGTCCTAGGACAATGGAAAGTAAGGAAAAAATAAACAAATGGGACTACATAAAAATAAAAAGCTTCGGTACATCAAAAGAAACCATCAACAAAAAAGAGAGCCCACTGCATGGAAGAACATAAGTGCCAATGTGACATCTGATAAGGGGTTAATCTCCAAAATTTATAGGGAACTCATACAACTTAACGAAAGATAAACAATACAATTAAAACATGGGCAAAATACCTAAGTAAACACTTCTCCAAAGTGGACATACAGAAGGTCCAAAGGCATATGAAACAATGTTCAAAGTCACTAATCATCTGAGAGATGAAAATCAAAACAACAATGAGATACCACCTCACACCTGTCAGAATGGCTATCATCAACAAATCAACAAACGACAAGTGCTGGTGAGGATGTGGAGAAAAGGGAACCCACTGCTGGTGGGAATGCAGACTGGTGTAGCTACTGCGGAAAACAGTGTGGAGTTTCCTCAAAAAATTAAAAATTGAACTGTCATTTTATCCAGTGATCACATTTCTAGGAATATATCACAAGAAACTAGAAACATCAATCAGAAAGGATATATAGACCCCCTTTGTTCATAGCAGCACAAATTACAATAGCTAAGATTTGGAACCAGCCTAAGTACCCATTGTCAGATGAGTGGATTAAAAAATTGTGGTAAATCTACACAATGGAACACTATGCAGCTATAAAAAATAACTCTTACTATTTACAAGAGCATGGTTGGACCTGAAGAACATTATGTTAAGCGAAATAAGCCAGTCAGATTTCACTCATATGTGGAATCTAATGAACAACATAAACTGATGAACAAAAATAGATCCAGGGACATAGAAGCATCAGACAGAATGTCAAACCTCAGAGGGAAGGCAGGAGAGAGTGGGTAGGTGTGAAGAGATCACCCAATGAGCTTGTATGCATAGTACATAACCCATGGACACAAATAATAGGGTGAGGAGTGGGGGTGGGCTTGGAGAGGTCAATGGAGAAAAGGGGGGGCATATTTTATACTTTCAACAATAAATCTTTTAAAAAAATAGAAATATATTCACCTTTGATGTAATGGATTCATTTGTTTCTCAGGCACATTGATTTTATTAAATTTCTTTCCAAAACAATTTTATATGATAAGAACAAAACAGCTCATGGCTTATCAGTTGATAAACAACACACTGAAAGTAATTAAAGTGTTGATGAAATCTTTGCATTTTTTAAAAAAGGAGCTTTAAAATACACTTTAAAATATTTACCTGGAAGGTTTAAAAAATATTAGCTCAGATTTTGGTGTGTTTCTTCCTTGCTGGGCTACATTTCAGAATGTGTAGATTTTTTTAAAAAATTCTGAATCTTCTATATATTAAAATTTTTAACAAATGTAATCAGTTTTTAAGGTGGAAAGTCACAGCCTCTGATTGATTTCTAAAGTTGGATTTGAGTTTTTAATCCACAAAAATGGATTGCCAGAAAGGTAACTCCACCCCTCACCCCTTTGTGTCATTAAAGCTTAATTTAAAATGACATTTATTCCAAGAGAAATTTAAATCACACACTCATGAAAGAATTGACTTTGGAAAAATCTAAAACTACTTCAAGTATTTTGTTTCCAAATTGATGACCAAGCACCTCTAAAACCATATACCTGACAGGGGATTAATAGGGAGACACTGGGCCATAAATAATTAATGAAAAAAGCAATTTAGTAAAATGATATTAAATCTGAATTAGTTTTCCTGACAATAGTAGTCCAATGAGTTTCATAGTGGTTAAAATATAAATCTCTACTAAATAAGCTTTCTAAAACAAAACTAAACCAACTACGTTCTAGAACTTGTAATATTAAATAACCTTGAGTTTGGAGAACTTTGAAGTGATGGAACAGGAAAAGCATTAATGAATGGAAAATCATCCTTTAAGTTTTGGATTTTCTTTTCAAACAATAAAGCTGATTAATGCTTCCACTAAAGTGGCCAGGACTTGAAGGACCAATATCCCAGAGGAAAAGAATATTGAAGGAAGCTTAATATTTGGCACCAGTTTTTTCTTTTCTTTCTGTGAAACATTTAATGAATATTAAACTGGGCAGGGCAAAGTCTAGGAAACTAAGCTGAAACAGTGGAATTTTTGATAGTCTCATGGAGCCTGGGAAACAATCGTTGCATTTCATAATTTTCCAAAAGGGAAGAGGGCTCTTGTATACACTCAGGCTTTCACTTGGGAATCCTTGGAGGCTATTCCAGGCCTGTAGGTAAAACAAACCTTGTAAAGATTATAACTTCACTTTGATCAACTTAGCTGCTGATTGAACTCACCTGAGCCTATTATCTAGATACCTCACAGAGGACAGGGGAAAGTCTCCTTGTAGTAAAATAATAGCATTAAAAGCCTTAATTTTTTTTAGTCACAATATCTATCACTAAATAAAATAGGAGGCATACCAAAACATAGAACCCATAGATGACTCAGATAATTGGAATTGTTAGACATGTACTTAAAAATATAGTAATAGAGATTATCATGTTAGAAAAACTTTAAAGTCACGATAAAGAATTTTACCAGAGTACTAAATCTAAAACATAGAACAAATGGGAATTCAAAAATTGAAAAATATAATAATGTAACTTAATCTGTAAGTAGATGTACTTTAAAATTATTTCTAAACAAAGAGAGGATTAAGAAATGTAAACAATATAATTAACAAAATTAACCTAATTAACAGTGCAGTTAACAATCCTAATATATAAAAAGCCAGGGGCTGTCATGACCAAAACAACCAGACGGATGACCGAACAGCAGGCTGCGTGGGGCGACAAGGCCAGCAGGGGGGTTAGTGAGGAACAACCAAATGACTGAACAGCAGGCTGTGTGGGGTGACCAGGCTGGCAGGGGGGAAGTTGGGGGCAACCAGGACAGCAGGGGGGACAGTTGGGGGTGACCAGGCTGATGGGGGGGGCAGTGAGGGGTGACCAGGGTGGTGAGGGTGGCAGTTTGGGGTGACCAGGCCAGCAGAGGAGGCAGTTGAGGTGACTAGGCCAGCAGGGGGGGACACTAGGGGTGACCAGGCCAGTGAGGGGGTCAGTTGGGGGCAACCAGGCCATCAGGGGGGGCAGTAAGGGGCAACTGGGCCAGCAGGGGGCCAGTTAGCGGTGACCAGGCTAGCGAAGGGGGGGCAGTTGGGGGCAATCAGGCTGGCAGGCAGAGGTGGTTAGGGGTGATTAGGCTGGCAGGTGGGCAGTTAGGGGCAATCAGGCAGGCAGCAGAGGCGGTTAGGGGTGATCAGGCTGGCAGGGGAGGCAGTTGGGGCGATCAGGCAGGCAGGCAGATGATCAGGCAGGCAGGCATGTGAGCAGTTAGGAGCCAGTGGTCCTCGATTGTGAGGCCTAAACCAGCAGTCAGGCATTCCCCGAGGGGTCCCGGATTGGAGAGGGTGCAGCCTTGGCTAAGGGGACCCCCCCATGCATGAATTTTGTGCACCAGGCCTCTAGTAATAGAATATATTCTTTCTCGGATCACATTTGCTGAATGTTATCAAAATTGATCATTCAGTAGGCCATAAAATAAGTATCAACAAATTTCAAAAAATTGAAATTATGCTCTTACACAGTGGAATTAAACTAAAAATAAAACAAAAATAATCACTACAGAATCCTCAAATACTTATAAGCTAAGCAATTCATTTAAAAATAAACCTTGGAGAAGTGTCTATTCAGGTTCTTTGCCCATTTTTTACTTGGATTATCTTCTAGTGTTGAGTTGTATAAATTCTTTCTATATTTCGGAAATTAACCCCTTATCAGCTGTTTCAGTGGCGAACACATTCTCCCATACTGTGGGTTCTCTTTTCACTTTGTTGATGGTTTCTTTTGCTGTGCAGAAGCTTCTTAGCTTGATGTAGTCCAATTTGTTGGACTTTTCCTGAGTTTTCCTAACCCTTAAAGACATATCAGCAAAAATACTATTGCGAGAGATGTCTGAGATTTTATGGCCTATATTTTCTTCTAGAATTTTTATGGTTTCATGACTTACATTTATGTTTTTTATCCATTTTGAGTTCATTCTTGGGTATAGTGTAAATTGGTGGTCTAGTTTCATTTTTTTTGTATGTACCTGTCCAATTTTCCCAACACCGTTTACTGAAGAGACTGTCTTGACTCCATTAAATACTCTTGCCTCCTTTATCAAATTAACAATAATGATGTGGGTTGATTTTGAGGCTCTCTATTGTGTTCCATTGATCTATATGCCTGTTCTTGATATACAGATGGCAATGGATACATGAAAATTTGCTTAAGATCATTAATTATAAGAGAGGTGCAAATAAAAACTACAATGAGGTATCACCTTATACCTGTCAGAATGACTATCAGTAAATCAACAAACAAGTGCTGGCGAGGATGTGGAGAAAAGAGCACCCTTGTGCACTGCTGGTGAGAATGCAGACTGGTGTAGATACTGTGGAAAACAGTATGGAGTTGGAACTACCGTTTGACCCATTGATCCCATTTCTAGGAATATATCGTAAGAATCCTGAAACAGCAATCAGAATATATGCATCCTATGTTTATAGCAACATTATTTACAATAGGCAAGATATGGAAACAGACTAAGTGCCCATCAGCAGATGAGTGGATAAAAAACCTATGCTATAAACCTGGCCCATGTTTCTCAGTGGTTAGAGGGTTGGCCGCGCACCCAAGGGTCGAGGATTTGATTCCTGGTCAAGGGCATGTAATGTGGGTTGCAGGTTTGATCTCAGCCCCAGTCAGGACTCTGTGGGAGGCATCCAGTTGACTTGTCTCTCTCACATCAATGTTTCTCATTTTTTCTCTCTCTTCCCCCTCACCTCACCCCTTTCACTTTCTCTAAAAAGCAATGGAAAAAATATCCTCAGGTGATTATTTTAAAAAATTAATAATAGAAAAAAGCTATGTTACATTTACACAATGGAATACTACATGGCTATAAAAAAGAAGGAACTTTTATCCTTTGCAACAGCATGGATGGACCTGAAGAGTATTATGCTAAGTGAACTAAGCCAGCCAGAGAAAGACTAATACCATATGATCTCATGGAATCTAATGAACAAAATATACTGACAAACAAAATGGAACAAGAAGCATGGATACATGGAACAGACTTGCTGTTGCCTGAGGGGAGGTCGGTGGGGGTGACTGGATAAAGGAAGTCAAGGGATTAGCTAAAGAATATATGCATATCCCATGGACAGGGACAATAGTTTGGCAAAGTCTAAGGGAGGGGGAAACGGGTAGGTAGAGGTATGCAAAGGGTGGGAAAAAGGGAGATACCTGTAAATATGTCAACATTAAAATTTTTTAATGAAAAAATAGTAAAATAAAAAACTTGAGTCAAAACAGAAGTCCTGATGGAACTAAATGATATTTTGCACTAAATGAAAATAAGGATATGGCATATCAAAATATGTTGAATGCAACTAATGCTGTGCTTAGAGAAAAATTCATAACTATCAAATCCATATATTTTTAAAAAAGAAAGTTGAAAGACCAGTGATGCCACTCTTCACCTCAAAAAAGTAGGGTAAAAAAATACAACCTCCCAGCAAGTTAACCCAAGAATGTAGTTGGAAGAAAACTTATAACAAGAGCAGAAATTAATAAAATAGAAAGCATAAGTACAATAGAGAAAAAATAACAAAGATTAAATTGTGTTCTCTGAAAGCTTAACTTAGTTCTCTGAATATAGAAAAAGAAAAAAAAAAAGAGCATACATAACCAATATTGGGAACCGGAAAACAAAAAATTGTTGGCACTACAGGTCACATAGACATTGAAAAGATAATAAAAGATGTTTGAAATAAATTTAGACAATACATTTACAAACTTTGATGAAATGAACAAATAATGTATTTTATCACAACTGATACAAAAAGAAAACCAGAAAATCTGAATATCTATTTAAAACTTAAATCTATAATTAAATACCTTTCCACTAAGAAATTTCCAGGTCCAGAACATTTCCAAACCTCAAGGAAGATATAACGCTATTCTTAGAAAAGCTCTTCCCAATATTAGAAAAAGGGAGGCTACTTCTTAATTCACCTTTATGAGTCCAGCATAATCTTGATATAAAAACCTGTCAAGATCATTACAAAGACAGAGAGTGGTAGGCTGATTTTTCTCATGAACATAGATGCATGATCCAAAACAAAATATTTGCAAATTAGATTCAGCAATTTATAAAAACAAACATATAAAAATTTTTTTGATTTATTACAGGAATACAAGGTTGGCTTAACATAATAGAAATAAAAAAATGTAATTCACCATATTAACTGAGAAAAAGGAGAAAAAATTATTATGTCAATAGATGCAAAAAAAAAAGCATTTGCAAGGAGAGACAAACTAAGAAATGAAAAAGAAACAAACCAAAATATATAGTCTTTGATTTATGACAAAAAATGATACTGATGTGCAATGAGAAAAGGATAGTCTTTTCAATTAGTGATGCCATGTTGAAAAAAATCATATTCAAAATCAGTTCTAGCTGGATTGTAATCTAAATGTAAAAGCAAAATCAATAAACTTCTGGAATAAATCACAGGAAAATACCTTAATGTTTTGGGGGTAAGGAATGACTTTTAAAAAGCACAAACATAATGGATAAATAGAACATAAACAAATACTAATTGATACATAGGACTACACAAAGTTAAGAAACTGTTGATCTAACAACATTAAGGAATGTAAAGGCAAGCCAAGAAGTTGTGAGATGACTTTTGCAATACATATAACCTAAAAGGGACACACATGTAAAGGTGCAAAAACACTTAAAAATATATAAAGAACTCATAAAGAGAGTTAACCAATAAAGAAATAGGCAAACTACATAATCATGCACTTCATGAAAGAAGATATCTAAAAGGCAAATAAATATGTGATGAGGTGCTTAAAATAATTAGTTATAAGATAAATGCAAATTCAAATCACAAGGTACGCTACACATTCATGGCTAAAATAAAAAGGACTAACACTGTCAGGTTTGGGCAAGAATGTGGACTTACTGGGAAAATCTCATATACTGGTAGGTATGTAAACTTGTAAAAACCATTTAGAAAACTGGCATATCAATAAAAGTATAATACACTTATTACACCTTGGAGTCCAGCAATTTCACTTCTTAGAAGACTAATTAAATTAAAAATGCCTAGTAAAATTGATTAAGAAATAGATACTAGCCATTTTTGTAATGAAAAAATACACAACCAAAGATATTTTCAGAAATTAAAATTAGCATTTCAGGATGTGAAAAACATTTATGCACCCCAAAATAAAAATATAGACAAAATGAACAAACTTCTCTAAAAACACGACTTTTTAAAACTCATAAGAAGAAATAAAAAATCAAAATAGGTTTATAAAGATATTAAATCTGTAATTAAAAACTTTCCCACAAACAAAACTCTAAGTCCATATGGCTTAACAAGTGAATCCTACCAAACATTTACTATTATTTTGAGCAAATTACAGAATTAAGAAAAAAATCCTTTTGATCTTACATGATGTTAGCATATTATCTTTTAAGGCAAATGGCACTATGATCTTGGAACAGGAGAGAAGGAATTTGACCCTAGAAAGAGGAATAATTATAAAACCCTAATAAACACTGTTTTATTGATTTCCAACATTAGAATCAACATATTTAACTGTCGATAGAGGCAAATTGTACATAACTGTGACAACAAAAAATAAGATATATCAAAGGTAGAAGTTAAAAATTTTAAGAAAGGGCATAGGCAGTAATACTCTCATATTGCAAAGCAGGCAATCAAGATTCACTCTTGAAGTTGATAGAACAGGAAATAGAAATTTAGATATAGTGTTTTCAATCACAATGGTAACCAAAAAAGAAGGGAAAAACAGTAATAAAACATTAAAATATAGACAGCAGAGGGAAAGGAGATAAAATAGTATAAATGTGCTAAATCCTGATCTATCATAACAGGAATTCAGTAGAAAATTACAAGGGCTGCACTTTATTATTTAGCAACATATAGATAATGCTAAAAAAAATTAAAACAGAAATGGCTAAATGTGTTTGTTTCTGATGAACAGGGCTACAGAGTGAAGGAAGATTGGAGGGCTATTATTTGTATTATTAACACATTCTCTACAATCTGATTTTTTAAAATGTGTGCCTATCCTATATAATAAAGAGGAAATATGCAAGTTGATCATCATGCCCTTGCACAAGATGGCTGCCCCCATGTGGTCACAAGATGGCTGCTCCCATGTGGTCACAAGATGGCCATGCCCATGTGGTCACAAGATGGCTGTGCCCATGTCATCACAAGATGGCCACCCCCATGTGGTCACAAGATGGCAGCCCCACATGTGGTCACAAGATGGCCATCCCCATGTCATCACAAGTTGGCTGCCACAGATGGCCAGCAAAGGAGGGAAGTAGGGGGCAAACAGGCCAGTAGGGGAGGGCAGTTGGGGGCAACCAGGCCTTCAGGGGAGGGCAGTTGGGGGGGACCAGGCCTGCAGAGGAAGGCAGTTAGGGATGACCAGGCTGGCAGGGGAGTGGTTAGGGGGCACTCAGGCATGCAGGCAGAAGCAGTTGGGGGCAATCAGGCAGGCAGGCAGGCGAGCAGTTGGGAGCCAGCAGTCACGGCTTGTGAGAGGGATGTCTGACTGCTGATTTAGGGCCAACAGTCGGACATCCCCCAAGGGGGGGTCCCAGATTGGAGAGGGTGCAGGCTGGGCTGAGGGACACCGCCTCCACCCCCCAGTGCATGAATTTCATGTACCGGGCCTCTAGTATTACAATAAAATGTTTTAATTAAAAAAAATTGGTCTGGTATGAGAATAAATAGCTAAACTGAAAGAATACAAGTTTATGTAAAAATCTGGAATATGAAGAAATAGCACAAATCAAAACAGTAGAGAAGGAATTTTTAAATAAATGATGCTGTAACAGTTTTTATCTACTGAATTGTACTCACCACATACCATGGTCCCAAATAAATTCCATGTGTATTCTTGAAATACTGGTAATAATGAAACCATCAAAAACTAGAAGAAAACAAAAGTAAAGGTTTTCTTATTTCTTCTTAGACATGGAGTTCCCAAGCATGGAAGCAAAGCAAAAGATTCAAGAGCGTAAATTGATGGATTTTACAACATAAAAATGTAAAAAAAAAAAAGTTTTGGTATTGGAAAATAAAGCACCTATATTAAATTGAGGGGAAATAATGAATTTAGGGGAAATATTTTCAATAACAAAGAAAACACTCTACTATCTTGATAAGATGTTAAAGTATATTAATAATAAAGAAAAATTTAAGAAATTATTTTGTCTGAAAAAAGATGCAGTGCCCATGAGGTTTGAATGAAATAGGGATCCTATCTAATAAAGAGGGGATATGCTAATTGACCATCATGCCCTCACAAAGATGGCAACACCCACAGCCAATAAGGAGGGAATATGTTAATTGACTGCCACGTCTGCAAAGATGGTGTTGCCCACAGCCACAAGATGGCAGCGCCCAGTCCCCTCAGCCCCACTGGGGTGGCAGGCGCGCAGCATGGCTGGGCCTGACCCCAGGCAGGTCCAGCTGCTCTGCATGCCTGCCTCTGGAGTCCCCAGTCCCTTCAGCCCCCCAGCTGCCCAGGGCTACCTGAGGATCAGGTAACCAGGGCCAGCCGAGGCTTGTGCTGCCGGCCGCAGCAGCAGCAGAGGTGTGATGGGGGCGTCGCCTTCCCCTGATCACTGGGTCACCTCCTGCCCCTGAGGGTTCCCAGACTGTGAGGGGGAATAGGCTGGGCTGAGGTACCATCCCTCCAGTGCATGAATTTTCATGCACCGGGCCTCTAGTTTTCTTATAATTCTTGAAACTTTTAAAAAGAAACTTACCAATATGTATTATGAATACAAAAAGTTCTACAACTTTTGACCTAGTAATTTCATGTCTGTTGGTCTTAAGGAAAAAAAAATTAGACGTTCTGACACATAATTTTATATTTAAAATATAAAACTGTTTAAAATAAGAGAGGAATGGTTAATGTAATGTAACCATCACATTCACACACTGCAAAAGCATTTATTGAGTGTTTACTACCTGCCAGGAACTAGTGAGAAAACAGACAAAACTCCAAGCTCTTAATGAGCTTACATTCTAGGAATATATAATGATGGAGGAAAATGTTCAAGATAAATAGGAATCTATTATAATTTCAATTATATAAAACATTATATAAAAAGAAAGACAGAGATACACCAAACTGTTCACAGTGGTTATTTTTTGCATGGTAATATGGGTGATGCTTACTTTTCTGCTGGTATTTCTTCAGTATTTTGCAACTCTTCTATCATGAGCACATATTACTATAGCAATTAAAAAGAGATATCAGAAAAGGGAAGGGAAGGAAAGGAAAGGAAGAAATAGATGGCCACTAGGATTAAATGAAATATGTCAAGAGCTTGACGAAGAATGGACTTTCAATACTTGTCCGTTTTTCATTTCATTAGCAATCTGAACATTGATTTGTTCTTTGCAGTCCTCCCTTTTACTGTGAATGTTTTGGTCTGTAGATATCACATTTTTGCATTTCTTTATAGTAAATATATTTTTTAACCAAAATTGCCATTGTTATTAAATGGGTTGCCTATTATTTTATCTGTTTGTTTTAAACAGTTCAGAGCTATAAGAGAGAAATCTTCAGGCAGAAGTGCTTGCCAGAGGACCACAAGACATTCCTTGGAAGGAGCTGCTTTCTTTGCCTTAGAAACTGATAAATGAAGTATTTCTACAGTTATTAGTCTTCCTTTATTAATGCTAAAAATCTCCAAATGTAGTATCTGTCTTTCTCTGAATTACTTATTTCATTGAGTATAATGCCCCTTAAGTCCATCTATGCTGTCACAAATGGTAAAATGTCATTGTTTTTATGGCTGAGTAATATTCCATTGTGCTTTTTTATCCACTCACCTATTGATGAGTACTTGGGTTGCTCCCATAGCATGGCTATTGTAAATAACATTGCAATGAAAATAGGGATGCACATATTCTTTTGAATTAGTGGTTTGGGTTTCTTCAGATATATTCCCAGGAGTAGAATTGCTGGGTCATAAAAGCAGTTTCATTTTTAATTTTTTTTGAGGAACCTCCATACTGGTTTCCATAGTGGCTGTACCAACCTGCACTCTACAAACAGTACACAAAGGTTCCTTTTTCTCCACATCCTTGCCAGTACTTGTTGTTTGTTGATTTATTGATGATAGCATTTGTCAGGTGTGAGGTGATATCTCCTTGTGGTTTTAGTTTGCATTTCTTTGATGATTAGTAATGTTAAGCATCTTTTCATAAGTCTATCTGTATGTCTCCTTTGGATAAGTATCTATTCAGATCCTCTGTACATTTTTAAATTAGGTTACTTGTGTTTTTTTGGTTGAGTTGTATGAGGTTTTTATGAATTTTAGATATTAACCCCTTATCAGATGTATCATTGGTGATAATGTTCTTTCATTCAATAGGTTGCCTTTTTGTTTTGTTGATGGTTTCCTCTGCTGTGCAAAAACTTTTTAGTTTTATGTAGTTCTATTTGTTTATTTTTTTATTTGTTTTCGTTGCCCAAGGAGATATATCAGAAAAAAAATATTGCTAAGAGAAATGCCCAAGATTTTACTGCCTATGTTTTCTTCTAGGAGTGTTATGATTTTGAGTCTTACATTTAAGTCTTTAATTCATTTTCAATGTATTCTTGTATATGGTGTAAGAAGATGGTCTTGTTTCAATTTTTTTGTGTCTCCAATTTTTTCAACATCATTTTAAAAATAGATTGTCTTTATCCCATTGTATAATCTTGCCTCCTTTGTCGTATATTAATTGACCATATAGGTATAGGTTTATTTCTGGGTTCTCTATTCTGTTTGTTGATCTGTGTGTCTGTTTCTATGCCAGTACCATATTGTTTTGCTTACTATAGCGTGGTGGTATAATTTGATATCAGGTAGCGTGATACCTCCAACTTTGTTCTTTTTTCTCAAGATTTCTATTCGGGGTCTTTTGTCATTCCATATAAATTTTTGGATTATTTATTATAGTTCTGTGAAATACACCACTGGTATCTTGATAGGAATTGTGTTGAATCTAAATATTGCTTTGGGTAGTATGAACATTTTAATGATGTAGATTCTACCACTCCATGAACATGGTATATTCTTCCACTTGTTGATATCTTCCTCTATCTCTTTTTGCAATGACCTGTGGTTTTCTGTGTAAAGGTCTTTTACCTCCTTGGTTAAATTTATTCATAGGTAATTTTTGATACAATTGTAAATGGGATTGTTTTCTTAGTTTTCCTTTCTAATAGTTCATTATTGTTGTATAAAAATTCAACTGATTTCTGGATATTTATTTTGTATTCTGCTATTTTACTGAATTTATCATTTCTAGTACTTTTCTTTTTGATGGACTCTTTAAGGTTTTTGTCATCTGAAAATAATGACAGTTTTACTTCTTCCTTTCCAATTTGAATGCATTTATTTTTCCTTCTTGTCTGATCGCTGTGGCTAGAAATTCCAGTTCTATGTTGCCTAAGAATGGTGAAAGCGTGCACACCTGTTTTGTTCCTGATCTTAAGGGAAACACTTTTACTTTTTCTCCATTTAATATGATGTCAGCTGTGCATTTTTCATATATGGCCTTTATTATGTTGAGTTATGTGCCCTCTATTCTCACTTTGCCAAGAGTAAAAAGCTTTCTTTTAATGTGGCATGATACTGTCAGACCAGTAAATAAGGTGTGATATTTTTATGCACATTCAGATAACTAAAGCTGAAACCATAAGAGTTAAAACATTACAGTTAACTTTTGTCAAAAAAATTTCAAGGGAAATAACAGTTTAAAAACAATCATTAAAAATTATAACGATGTATGGTACCAGGTGAGTATTTGAAATATCACAGAGACCATTTTATAAAGTATTCTAGAGGCCCGGTGCATGAAATTTGGGCATGGGAGGGGGGTGTCCCAAAGCCCAGCCTGCACCCTCTCCAATCTGGGACCCCTCAAGGGATGTCTGACTGCCCGTTTAGGCCCGATCCCTGTGGGCAGTTGGACATCTCTTTCACAATCTGGCACTGCTCGCTCCTAACTGCTCGCCTGCCTGCCTGCCTGATTGCCTCTAACTGCTTCTGTCTGCCAGCCAGATCACCCCCCAACCGCTCCCCTGCCAGCCCAATTGCCCACAACTGACCTCCCCTGCCAGCCCAATTGCCCACAACTGCCCTCCCCTGCCAGCCTGATGGCCCCCAACTGCCCTCCCCAGCTGGCCTGATCATCCCCAACTGCCCTCCCCTGCTGGCCTGGTCACCCCTAACTGCCTTCCCCTGCCAGCCTGCTTGCCCCTAACTGCTCTCCCCTGTAAGCCTGATCACTCACAACTGCCCTCCTCTGCTGGCCATCTTGTGGTGGCCATCTTGTGACGACATGAGGGCGGCAATCTGTGGCGGCCATCTTGTGATGACGTGAGGGCATCACGCGAGGGCACGAGGACCACATAGCTTTTATTAGTATAGATGATTGTCTAACTATTATGCTATGCACATAAAATTAATACAGAATAATATTGAATATAAACTCTAATTAAAAATAAAATTAAAAAAATATAGCAAAAATGCAGTAAACTATTTTATTAAGGGTTTGAACTTTCTGGATATGAAAATCAAGACAATGAGGGGATCCAAGATGGAAGCCAATGGGACGGCAGGCTGCAAGATAGTGTGTGAGTGAGAGAGCTAAAGGAGAGTGCATGGACGTGCAGGGAGTGTCTGTATTTGTGAGTGAGGGACAGCTATGTTCCACAGGACTGTTGGGGACTGGTAGACCAGGCTCCCCTGGCCAGGCAGCCTCTACTACTGCTGAAATCTCTCCCAGATTGGCAGGCTCTGCCACAGAGACCGTGCCATCATGAAGGGGAGAGCGGCTGTGATCAGAAGCCCAGCCTTACCTTCAACCGGGGAGACCTCGGATACCTCCTGAGACCCTACAACCACATTGCCCAGGGACCAGCTGCCTCAGCTACAAACCTGCAAAAACCAAGACTCCAGCCTCCCTGGTCGCAGGCACCTAAAAAATTTGTCCAGGGGGAGACAAAGCAACACTGAATACACAGATGGACCCTGTGCCTTCTCACAGAACAGATAGAAGAAACAGCTGAATCGAACAACACCAATCCTGAGTTGGTGAATTAAACACAGCTGGTGAGGCAATCCATGGATGGAAAGGTCCGAGATCACCTAGAGAGAGGTGAGATCTGGGATCCAGGCTGGAGGGAGAAACATGGCAGTGGGGACTAGAGTCTCAGAGGGACTCTTGAGGTCAACCCTCGAATATGGAAGGGGGTCCACAGGGCTGCTGACAGAAGAGGAATCTAGATATAAGCCCACAGCCATGGGAAACTGTGCCCAGAAAGGCAGCCTGAAGTTCTAAACCAGCTGCACAGTGACAGGGGGAAAAAAAAAAAACGCTAGTTGGCACAGTTCCTTTGTCTTTTTTTTTTTTTTTTTTTTTTTACCTCATTGGTTTTAATTGCTAAGTCATAGTGCATAGGATCTTTCAATTAAAATCACTCATTAGGCTGCAGGGGAAAGTTGTTTTTGTGGAAACTGAGGATCAGAATAAGGAGAGACAAGCAGGAAACCAGCTCGGGTCAGTCCACACCTCCAACCCAGTATTAAGTGCAGAAGCGAAAGAAGAATCTAAACACTGGGTAAAGAGGCCATTTAGTCCCAGAAAATTAATACAGAAACACTGCGACCCAGGGGTTGTGTCACAAATTCATTCTTGTGTAAATACAACTGAAGGCATGCAGAGAAACAAAGTGAGCAGAGAGATACCACCTGCTTGAAAACAATGTTGTGGCTTATGACAAAGAGGAGTGGTGGATTGCAGGGAACTTCAACACTGTACTGACTACCTGACAGGAAACAGAAGTGCCGAGCAGAACAGTAGAGGAAGTGAATGACCTTCACTACTTCACTTTTTTATTTTTTATCTTTTACTTAAGAAACTAAATTTTTTTCTCACTTGATTTTACTTTATTATATTTTTATTTTTAATTATTATTATTACTAATATTATTTTACCTTTTTTAAAGTTTTATTTTTTCTTTATTTTATTTTATTTCATTTTATTTTATTCTGGGATTAGTATTCTACATTCTATTTTTATTTTTTTTAGCATTATTTTACTCTATCTCAATTTTTCCTTTAAGCCAACACACTCTTCCTCACTTTTCCCTTTTTCATCCTGTTTCTCTTACCCTGTTCCTGCTTTAGTTTTTCTCTATCCTTTCTTTTTACTCCCTGTTAAAACTGATCTTACTCATATATCTAATTTCCTCTCCCCTGCTCCAAGTCCATGCACACTTCTCTCTTCTCTTTCTTCCCTTGCCAATTTTTTTCCCTTTTTTTTTTCTTTTTTCTTCCTTTATGTCTTCTTGTTGTTGTTTGTTTGATTGTTTGTTAGTTTTTTTTCTTCTTTTTTTGCTTCTGTTTTTCCTCTCCTCACTTGTTCTCTTCTTCTACTAATATCTTAATTAATTCCAATTACCAATCCAGGCCTATCTACTCTCTATTCTCCTTTTACAATAATTGATGAATACATAGGTAGAAAGATTAAAAAAGGGAAAAAATTATATATATTCATTTATATATATTTTTAATATATATATTTCTTTTCTATTCTATTATTATTATTATTATTATTATTATTTTTTACTTTTCTTCTTATACACTCATTCTCTTTCTACCTCCTCTATACTGAATTGTGGCTATTTCTCCATTCATTCAATTCCTTGACCTTACCTTCTGGAAATAACCTCTGCCTCCTCAGATTCAGCTGGGTGTTTGTTATTTTGGTGTTTGTTATTTGCATTTTTTTTGATTAGTTGTGGTTCATTGTTTGCATCAATCTCAGAGTGTTTGTTGTTTGCCTTTTTTGGATTACCTGTTGGTTTTTGGAGTTTTCTCCTCATATACATATATTTCCCCCTTCATTTTTCTTCTCTTTCTTTTATCTCTTACATTTTTTTCTTTTCTCAATATCATTTTTGCACTCTTTTCTCTCCCCTAATTCTCTTTTCTCTGGTGGTCACCTTTATTTGAGGTTATTGGTATTGTCAATACATTTGTGTTTGGTGCGCTGTACATTGTATCTTGTCATGTTGTATTTTGTGACTTTAAGTCAATGCAGGAGAGAGAGAGCTACAAAACCAAAATCCCTGAGAAGAGTGAACGTGGGGAGACAAAGAAACAGCCCCCATAAGAAAGAAAAGGAGGAATCACTGGAAAAGAAAGTAAACAAAATGGAGGCAAACAATATGTCAGAGAAAGAATTCAGAACAATGGTCATAAGGACACTGAAAAGGATGGAAGACAATTTCAACAATATGTGTAAGAACCAAGAGGAAATGAAGAATAACCAAGAACAAATAAAAATGCTGCAATAAAGAACACAATAGAAAGCATCAACAGTAGACTAGAAGAAGTGGAGGACCACATCAGTGAGCTAGAAGACAAGGTAGGAAAAAATACCCAAGCAGAGCAGCATATAGAAAAAAACACTTAAAAAACAGGAGGGAAGCCTAAGGGAACTTTGGGACAACACAAAACAACATCCACATCATAAGGTTACCAGAAGGAGAGGAAACTGAGCAAGGAATAGAAAACCTGTTTGAAGAAAAAATGACAGAAAACTTCCATGATATTGGGAAGAAGAAAAAACTCACAGAAGTCCAAGAAGCTCACAGAGTCCCAAACAGGATGAACCCAAGAAGACAGACACCAAGACACATTATAATTGAATTGGCAAACAGTAACGGCAATGTAAGAATCTTAAAGGTTGCCAGAAAGATACAGAAAGTTACCTACAAGGGATCTCCCATCAGACTGATTTCTCAACAGAAACACATCAGGCCAGAAAGGAATGGAATGAAATATACAAAGTCATGCAATGCAAGGATCTGAATCCAAGATTACTGTACCCAGCAAGGCTATCTATCAAAGTTGAGGGTAAAATTAGAAACTTCACAAACAAAAAAGGGCTAAGAGAGTTAATTACCACCAAGCCAGCAATGCAAGACATGCTAAAGGGTCTGCTGTAAAAAGAAGAAATAGGAAGGGAAGAAGGAACACAGGCATCTATACTAATAAAAGGGTAATATGCTAATGAGTCTGGACAGACTGACAAAGCTGGGGCTGGCCCGGTGGAAGCTGCCTGTGGTCCCAGGTGCCTGCAGCCAGCCTGGGGGAAGCTGCCTGTGGTCCCGGGTGCATGTGGCTGGCCCGGGGGAAGCAGACCATGGTCCTGGATGCCTGCAGTGGGCTGGAGGGAAGTCCGGATTCTGGGATCTGGGTGTGTGCAGCAGGCTGGAGGGAGGGAAGGTCAGGTACCAGATACCTGCGGCTGGCCAGGGGGAGGGAAGTCCAGGTCCAGGGTGCCTGCAACCGGCCTGAGCAAAGCTGGCCCGGGACCCTGGTGCCTGTGGCTGGACAGAGGGAGGGAAGCCTGGGTCCTGGTTGCCTACAGTTGGCAAAAGGGGGGAAGCCTGGTTCCTGGGTGTGGGGGCTGAGCCAGAGTCTGTTAGGAGTGATCTGGCAGGCAGGCAGAGGCAATCAGGCAGTCAGGAAAGTAGTTAGGGGCAATCAGGCAGACATGCGAGTGGTTAGGGGTGATCAGGCAGGCAGGAAAGTGGTTAGGGGGAATCAGGCAGTTAGGAAGAATGGTTAGGGGCATCAGGCAGGCAGGCAAAGTGGTTAGGGGCAATCAGGTAGGCAGGAAGATGTGGTTAGGAGTGATTAGGCAGTCAGGCGAGCAATTGGGGGTGATCAGGCAGGCAGACAGAGGCAGTTAGGGGCAATAAGGGAGGCAGGTGAGTGGTTAGGGGCAATCAGGCAGGCAGACAGAGGCAGTTAGGGGCAATCAGGGAGGCAGGTGAGTGGTTAGGGGCAATCAGGCAGGCAGGCAGAGTGGTTAGAGGTGATCAGGCAGGCAGGCAGGCGAGCAGTTAGAAATCAGTGGTCCTGGATTGCAAGAGGGAGCAGGCCAGGCTGAGGGACCCCCCCCCCCACATGCACAATTTTCATGCACTGGGCCTATAGTAAAGAATAAAAATGGTGACAAACAAGTACCTATCAATAATAACTTTAAATGTAAATGGATTAAATGCCCCAATCAAAAGACATAGGGTAACGGATTGGATAAGAAAACATGACCCATATACCTGCTGAGTACAGAAGACCCACCTCAGAACAAAGGACTCACACATTCTGATGGTGAAGGGATGGAAAAAGGTTTTTCAGGTGAATGGAAATGAAAAAAAAAAAAAAAAAAAAAAAAAAAAAAAAAAAAAAAGCTTGGGTAGCAATACTTATATCTGACAAAATAGACCTCAAAGTGAAGGCCATAACAAGAGATAAGGAAGGCCACCTCATAATACTAAAGGGAATAATTCAACAAGAAGATATAACTCTGGTAAACATATACACACCAAATACAGGAGCACCCAAATACATTAAAAAAATCCTCTGGAGTATATCAAGGGAGAGATTGACAGCAATATAGTCATGGTAGGGGACTTTAATACCCCACTAACACCACTGGATAAATCCTCTAAACAAAAAACTAGCAAAGAAACATCAATCCTAAATGACTCACTAGATCAGATGAAATTAATTGAAATCTTCAGAACATTTCACCCCAAAGCCACAGAAAATACATTCTTCTCAAGTGCACATGGGTCATTTTCAAAGATAGACCATATATTAGGTCACAGGCAAAGTCTCTTCAAATTCAAGAAGATAGAAATCATATCAAGCATCTTCTCAGACCACAATGGCATAATATTAGAAATAAACTAAAATAAAAACAATGAAAAAATTAAAACTCTTTGGGACTAAATAGCATATTATTAATCAACAATTGGGTTACCAAAGAGATCAAAGAAGAAATAACAAACATCCTGGAAACAAATGACAATGAAAACACAACAATCCAAAATCTATGGGACACAGTGAAAGCAGTCATGAGACAGAAGTTCATAGCTCTGCAAGCCTACCCAAAAAAAAAAAAAAAAAGATAAGAAATTATCTAACCCTACAACTCAAAGAGTTAGAAAGAGAGCAACAAGAAAACCCAGCATAAGCAGAAGGAAGGAAATAATAAAGATCAGAGTGGAAATAAATGACATAGAGACCAAAAAAAAAAAAAAATACAAATGATCAACAAAACCAAGAGTTGGTTCTTTGAAAGGATAAAAAATATTGATGAACCTCTATCCAGGCTCACCAAGAAGCAAAGAGAGATGACCCAAATAAACAAACTCAGAAATAAAAGAGGTGAAGTAACAACCAATCCCACAGAAACACAAAGGATTATGAAAAAAAAAATACTATGAACAACTCTATTCCAACAACATGGACAACCTAGATGAAATGGACATATTCTTAGAAAAATACAAGCTCCTACAACTAAATCAGGAAGAATAAAAAAAGCTGAATAGGCTCATAACTACTGTAGAAATTAAAGCAGTGAACAAAAATCTTCCAGCAAACAAAAGCCCTGGTCCAGACGGCTTTACAGGGGAATTCTACCAAGCATTTAAAGAACTAAAACCTATCCTCCTCAGACTATTCAAAAAAATTCACATCATTTTACTTTTTATCCAATCCCAGGGGTTTCCTCCTCTTTGCTTTATCCCACCTCCTTAATCTATCACCAATGAATTTCATGTAACCCACCTATGTCCATCCTTTTATTGCAATGTATAAATACAAATGTAACCCGCCATTCTCCAGAGCATTATCTCAATTTGTGGAGGTTCTGCTTCCTGGCATATGTCGACAGTTTGGCTCAAATAAACTCACAAAAATTCTTTACAGGAAAAAAAAATCAATTCAAAAGGAAGCAACACTTCCAAGATCTTTCTATGAAGCCAGCATTACCATAATTCAAAAACCAGATAAAGACACCACAAAAAAAGAGAACTACAGGCCAATATCCTTGATGAACATAGATGCTAAAATCCTCAACAAAATTCTAGCATATTGGATTCAGCATTACATTAGAAAGATCATTCACCATGACCAAGTGGGATTTATTCTGGGGATGCAAGGATGGTACAATATCTACAAATCAATAAATGTGATACATCACATGAACAAATTGAGAGACAAAAATCACAAATCATATCAATTGATGCAGAAAAAGCATTTGACAAAATCCAACATCCTTTCTTGATAAAAATTTCAGCATAGTGGGAATAGAGGGATCATACCTCAACGTAATAAAAGCCTGATATGACAAACCTACAGCCAACATCATACTCAATGGTCAAAAACTAAACACATTCCCCCAAATAATGGAAACAAGACAGGGATGCTCACTTTCACCACTCCTGTTCGATATAGTAGTGAAAGTGCTAGACATAGCATCAGACAAGAAGAAGAAATAAAAGGCATCCAAATTGGAAAAGAAGAAATAAAACTGTCCTTATTTGCAGATGACATACTATACATAGAAAACCCCAAAAACTCCATCAAAAAACTACTAGACCTAGTAAATAAATTCGGCAATGTAGCAGGATACAAAATTAACACCCAGAAATCTGTGGCCTTTTTATACACCAATAATGAACTCACAGAAAGAGAAACGAAAAAAAAAAAATCCTTTACCATTGCACCAAAAAAATTAAGATACCTAGGATTAAACTTAACTAAGGACATAAAAGACCTGTACTCAGAAAACTACAGGACATCGATAAAAGAGATAGAGGAAGACATAAACAAATGGAAGAACATACCATGTGCATGGATTGGCAGAATCAACATCATTAAAATGTCCATACTTCCCAAAGCAATCTACAGATTCAATGCAATCCCCATTAAAATACCGATGGCATACTTCAAAGATCTAGAAAGAACTCTCCAAAAATTCATCTGGAATTTAAAAAGACCCAGAATAGCCACAGCAATCCTGAGAAAGAAGAACAAAGTTGGAGAGATCACAGAACCAGATATCAAGCTATATTACCAAGCCACGGTTCTCAAAACTGCCTGGTACTGGCACAAGAACAGACATATAGACCAATGGAACAGAACAGAGAACCCAGAAATCAACCCAAGACATTATGCTCAATTAATATTTGACAAAGGAGGCAAGACCATACATACAATGGAGTCAAGACAGTCTCTTCAATAAATGGTGTTGATAAAATTGGACAGATACATGTAAAAAAAATGAAACTAGATCACCAACTTACACCATACACAAAATCAAACTCAAAGTGGCTAAAGGACTTAAATGTAAGGCGGGAAACCATAAAAATCCTACAAGACTCCATTGGCAGCAAAATAGCAGACATGTGCCTTAGCAATATCTTTTCAGACACAGCTCCTAGGGCAATGGAGACTAAGGAGAAAATAAACAAATGGGACTACATCAAAATAAAAAGCTTCTGCACAGCAAAAGAAACCATCAACAAAACAACAAGAAAGCCCACTGCATGGGAGAACATATTTGCTAATGATATTTTCGATAAGGGTTTAATCTCCAACATTTACAGAGAACTCATACAACTGAACAAAAGGAAGATAAGTGATCCAATCAAAAAATGGGCAAAGGATATAAATAGACACTTTTTGAAAGAGGACATGAACAAAATGTCCTGCAGGCCTGGTAATATACAGAAGGCCGAGAGACATATTAAAACATGCTCAAAGTCACTACTCATCTGAGAGATGCAAATCAACATGACAATGAGATACCATCTCACACCTGTCAGAATGACTATCATCAAGAAATCAACAAATGCTAAGTGCTGGCGATGATGTGGAGAAAAAGGAACCCTCATACTCTGCTCGTGGGAATGCAGACTGGTGCAGCCACTGTAGAAACAGTATGGCGTTTCCTCAAAAACTTAAAATGGAGCTCCCATTTGACCCAGTAATCTCACTTCTAGGAATATATCCCAAGAAACCAGAAACACCAATCAGAAAGGATATATGCACCCCTATGTTCATAGCAGCACCATTTACCATAGCTAAGATTTGGAAACAGCCTAAGTGCCCATCAGCAGATGAGTGGATTAAGAAACTGAGGTACATCTACACAATGGAATACTACTCTGCTGTGAAAAGGAAGGGTCTCCCACCATTTGCAACATCATGGATAGGGCTGGAGAACATTATGCTAAGCGAAATAAGTCAGTCAGAGAAAGATAAGTATCACATGATTTCACTTATTTATGGATTATAATAACAATATAAACTGATGAACAAAAACAGATCCAGAGACAGAGAAGCATCTATCAGATGCTCAAATACAGAGGGAAGGTAGGGGAGGGTGGGGGTTAGTGGGAGCGATCAACCAAAGGACTTGCATGCATGCATATAAGCATAACCAATGGACACAGACACTAGGGGGGGGGGTGAGGGAATTAGCAGGGGGTGGGGCAATGGGGTGATAAGGACACATATGTAATACCTTAATCAATAAAAGAAAAAAAACAAAAAGAAAATAAATGAAAACAAAAAAAAAACCTGTGGTACATCTTCAGAATGGAATACTATGCTGCTATAAAAAAGAAGAAATTTTTACCATTTGCAACAGCATGGATGGAATGGGAGAGCATTGTGCTAAGCAAAATAACCCAGTTAGAAAATAATAAATATCACATGATCTCACTCATTTGTGGGATATAATGATCAACATAATTTAATGAACAAGAATAGATCCAGAGACAAATGGCAGGTGAGTGGGTTAGTTAGAGAGCAACCAAAGGACTTGTATGCATGCATATTAGCATAACCAATAGACACAGACACTGGGGCAGTGGGGGCTTGCCTGGGGTGGGAATGGCTGGGGGGTGGGTCAAGTGGGGAAAAAGGAGACATATGTAAAACTTTAGACAAAAAAATCAAGACAATGAAATCAAGCTTTGTGTTTTCTCAACATTTAATCTTTACTAGTCTTCCATAGAGAAAGTTCACAACATTGCAAGAAATATATTATGAAAAACACATTTAAAAGAAGAACAGTCATGGCAGCTTTATTCATACTAGCAAAAAGCTAAAGACAACTCAAATACCCATCAGCAATAAAATGAATATTACATGTATTATTATATACTAGAGGCACAGTGCATGAATTTGTACACGGGTGGGGTCTGGCTGTCCCCCCCCCACCCATGGGGGCTGATCGGGCTGGGCCGGCCTGGGGTAGGGGCTGCCTCCACCCTGATCGGGTGGGTTGGCCAGCCACAGTGTGTGTCATAGTGACAGGCCGTTTCAGTCTTTCCAGTGTTCTGGTCACTTGGCTTTTATATATATAGACTAGTGGCCCAGTGCACGAAATTCGTGCACGGAGGTGGGTGTTCTTCAGCCCGGCCTGCACCCTCTCCAATCTGGGACCCTTCGAAGGATGTCCTACTGCTGGTTTACAGGGATCTGGCCTACATCAGAAGTTGGACATCCCTCTTACAATCCAGGACTGCTGGCTCCAGCCGCTCACCTGCCTGCCTGCCTGCCTGATTGCCCCTAACCACTCTGCCTGCTGGCCTGCCCCCCTCTGCTGGCCTGCTTGCCCCCAAATGCCCCTCCGCCAGCCTGCTTGTCCCCAACTGCCCCCTGCTGGCCTGCTCACTGCAAAGTGCCCCCCACTGTCCTGATCACCTCCAACTGACCCCCACTGACAGCCTGCTCACCCCCAACTTCCCCCCTGTTGATCTGCTTACCCCCAACGGCCCCTGCTGTCCCATCCTGGCCTGATCATCCCCGGCAACCCAAGGTCCTAGCTCCTCTTTTTTTCTTTTTCTTTTTTTTTTTAATTCAGTGCCTCCTTGAGCGGAGGCCAGGGCTGGCTGGAAGCAAGTATCTAGGATTTATTTATCTTCTATAATTGAAACTTTGTAGCCTTGAGCAGAGGCCAGGGCCGGCCAGGGTGGGCAGAAAGCTTGGCTTCCTCCATCATTGGAGGCAACCCAAGCCTCCTGCTTACTTCAGCTCCATGGCGGCTGCCATCTTAGCTGGGTTTTATTTATCTTCTATAATTTAAACTTTGTAGCCTTGAGCGGAGGCCAGGGCCGGCCAGGAAGCTTGGCTTCCTCCATTGCCCAGGCAACCCAAGCTCCTTGCTTGCTCCAGCTCTGTGTCCGGCCGCCATCTTAGTTGGGTTAACTTGCATACTCACTCCTGATTGGCTGGTGGGCATGGCTTGGCATAGCAGAGTGATGGTTAATTTGCATGTTTCTCTTTTATTAGTGTAGACTAGAGGCCCGGTGCACAAAATTTGTGCATGGGGGTGTGTGTCCCTCAGCCCAGCCTACACCCACTCCAATCTGGGACCCCTTGAGGGATGTCCGACTGCCCGTTTAGGCCCGATCCCAGTAGCCTCATCGTCCCGAACTGCTCTCCCCTGCTGGTCTGCCCCCCCCCCCACAACTGTCCTCCCCTGCAGGCCTGGGTCCCCCCAAACTGCCCTACCCTGCAGGCTTGGTCCTCCCCAACTTCCCTGCCAGCCTGATTGATGCCTAACTGCTCCCCTGCCTGCCCGATTGCCCCTAACTGCCCTCCCCTGCCGGTGTGGTCACCCCTAACTGCCCTCCCCTGCTGGCCTGGTCCCCCGCAACTGCCCTCCCCTGCAGGCCTGGTCCCCCCCAACTGCCCTCCCCTGCCGGCCCGGTCACCCCTAACTGCCCTCCCCTGCTGGCCTGGTTTCCCGCAACTGCCCTCCCCTGCAGGCCTGGTCCCCTCCAACTGCCCTCCCCTAAAAACCCAGTCACCCCTAACTGCCCTCCCCTGCCAGCCTCATCGCCCCTAACTGCTCTCCCCTGCTGGTCTGTTCCCCCCCCCCCCGCAACTGCCCTCCCCTGCAGGCCTGCCCCCCCCCCAAACTGCCCTACCCTGCAGACCTGGTCCTCCCCAACTGCCCTCCCCTGCAGGCCTGTTCCTCCCCAACTGCTCTCCCCTGCAGGCCTGGGTCCCCCCCAACTGCCCTTCCCTGCAGCCCCCAACTTCCCTCCTCTGCCAGCCTGGTCACCCCTAACTGCCCTCCGCTGCAGGCTTGATCACCCACAACTGCCCTCCCTTGCAGGCCTGGTCCCTCCCAACTGCCCTCCCCTGCTGGCCATCTTGTGGCAGCCATCTTGTGTGCTGGAGTGACAGACAATTTGCATATTACTCTTTTATTAGATAGGATAGAGGCCTGGTGCATGGGTGGGGGCCAGCTGGTTTGCCCTGAAGGGTGTCCCAGATCAGGGTGGGGGTTCCCTTGGGGCATGGGGTGGCCTGGGCAAGGGGCCTGTGGTGGTTTTCAGGATGGCCATGCCCCCCAACGACCCAAGCATAGGCCAGGGCCATCTGGAAGCAAGTATCTGGGATTTATTTATCTTCTATAATTGAAACTTTGTAGCCTTGAATGGAGGCCAGGGCAGGCCAGGGTGGCGAAAAGCTTGGCTTCCTCCATCGCTGTGGGCAACCCAAGCCTCCTGCTCGCTCCAGCTTCGTGGCGGCAGCCATCTTAGTTGGGTTAATTTGCATACTCACTCTGATTGGCTGGTGCACACAGCAGAGTGATGGTCAATTTGCATGTTTCTCTTTTATTACTGTAGATTCATGCAGTGGAATACCCCATAGCAATGAAAATAGAACTCCTGCTATATTTAACCACATGGATGAATCTCACAGACATAATGTTGAAAGAAATAAACAAATCAAGCACTACAAGCAAAATCTATCTTTGTTGGTATAAGTCAGGTGGCTTTCCATCTGATTTCCAGTTACCACTGTTTAAAAAATCAGCAGTCTAATTGCACTTTTTGGTAACTGACATATATATATATATATATATATATATATATATATATATGTTTTTTTTCTGACTGCTTTTTTTTTTCTGACTGCTTTTAGCATCTTCTTTGGTATTACTGTGATTTTTCAAAAATTTTATTCTGGTTGGAATTCTTTGAGCTTGCTGGTTCTAAGGAAAAATTCTCTCTGGACAATGCCTCTTTTATATTCTCTCTGTTATATTCCTCTGAACTCAAATTAGACATATGTTAAATCTTCTCATTTTATCCACCTTGCCTCTTAATCTCTGTTTCACATTTTCCATCCCCTTTTTTCACCATATTTTATTCATTTCTTTGGTCTATGTTCCATTTGCTTTTTTTAAAATACCTTCATCAGCTGTGTCTAATCTGCTAAATAGGCAGTTCAATGAGTTTTTAATTTCACTTATTGTACTCACTTTAAACATATTAAATGAGTTATTCTTTGCCAAGTATTTTCAATATCTAAAGTATGTGGAGATTTGTTTCTGTTTTGTGTTGTTTCTGCTGAATTTCACCCATGATGTCATTTTTCCTCAAGTGTTTTGTGAATTTCGCCCGGTTTTTTGGGAAAGTCATTTTGCAGGAATTCTCTGAAGCCTAATTTGAAACTGAATTCCTCCACAGAGGATTTGCCCTTGCTTCTCAGAGATACCTACCCCAGACCATTTTAAATTAAATTGTCAGCCCAAGTTTTTCTGTACCACCCAGGTAGTATGAATTTAGACTGATGGCTTATAGTTACACATTCTTAAGGGGAGGAGGGAGATTTCTTTTCCCTGCCTCCACATCAAAATGAAGACAAGTTTCCTTTCTGTCCCCTTCTTAGTATCTGGGTTTCCTTCTGTTAGGGTCCCTGAAGGAGGAACACAAGGAGGCCAAAAGGCATAAAGAATTATTAATTTATTAGGTCATCTGGAAACCCAGATGGGCTGAGCCCCAAAATGGTGAAATGTTTAGGGTGGCCAAAGGAGGAACGCACAAGGCCAGAATGGTGAAGGATTACGAATTTATTGGATCATCCACACACCAGATGGCTGAGCCCCAAATGGCGCCAGCCCCCAGTGATGGGAGTCAGACGTTTTTAAAGGACTTTTGGTGGGCTTTTTCTGGGCGGGAGAATTCTCTGTGCAGGTCCAGAGGGGAGAGATAATGGTCTTAGCAAGTGGAATGTGGTTTCAGCAAGCAAAATGTGGTCTCAGTGAAAGGGAATGTCCATTGTGAAATGACCTGAAAGTCAGTTCCCGGTGGGAGGGGTATCGATTCAATTGCTCAATCAAACCTAACACATTCTCATTCCTTCTTACCTTAGGACTATAGCCTAGAGAGGGCTTCAGACAATTAGGGGTCTGCTATTGGACTCTCCCTTGGGCAATTTCAGCTTTATCTTCTGTCCCCTGAACTCCACAGTAATCAAAGCAGAAACACATCATCTCCAGGGTTTTGCCTTCCACCCTCAGGGCATACGTGTCATTTGGTATCAGCCTGCCCCCCAAAATGCCCATGTTCACTTCCTTTGGGGTTCTGCACCTTCCTTAATTTAGTGCCAGTTCAGTAATGCATTTAAATTCATGAGGGCCCTGACCGGTTTGGCTCAGTGGATAGAGGGTCGGCCTGCAGACTGAAGGGTCCCAGGTTTGATTCCGGTCAAGGACATGTACCTTGGTTGCGGGCACATCCCTAGTAGGGGTTGTGCAGGAGGCAGCTGATCGATGTTTCTCTCTCATTGATGTTTCTAACTCTCTATCCCTCTCCCTTCCTCTCTGTAAAAAGTCAATAAAATATATTTTAAAAAAATTCATGAGGGATGTTTTTTCAACATTAAATCTAATATTTTAGTTTTTAGTCAGGAGGGTCATTCAGGGTATTTCTCAACCATACCTCAGGAAACAGAAGATTCAAGAGCTACTCTACAGAGATTGTTTATTTTTTTCTAGGTGCTTAGCACAGAGTTTCAATATTACCACTTAGTTCTGTGCATTACCTACAAGTTACTATTAGAAGAAATTATTTCTTATCTTACATCAGAACTTAAGATGGCAGGTGACCGGGACTTTTTGGGAGGAATGTTTGGTAGAGAATCTTGATGATATTAGAATTAAGTCTTCCCATTTTAAATTAGTTCAAACGTTCTTCACTATTTCCATTGTTGGAATAGTGGGGAGCTTAGAATTGGTTACATAACACAATCATTCTTCCAAATTCATAGCATGGCACCAGTCCGAGCATTTGAAAACATCTCTGAAATGAGCAGAATGAACCCACATTCTATTGTCACAGTCTCGCCTGTGGGAAAATGATGTGTTGATTTATAGGGATGGATGAAAGACCATTAAAATTATTGTTCAAGTTTGTCTTTCCCTTCTTCTTTTATTTCTTACTTATTTTCACAGTATATTTTTATAAAAGTCACTGGTTTGGAAATTCTATTTATAGATTAATAACAGCATTCATAAGTCAAGCAGTATAAAACAATAGATCCCAGATAGTTATTTTCCAGAATTAAAATTTTCTCTTTTATAAGGAATCTGCTTTTAAACAGTTATAAGTCTGCACAGGACGGATGTACCAGCCCGGGAGCCCCAAGAGGAGGAGGAGTGAAGTGCTTTCCCTCCAGGACCTGCTCTTCCTGGGAGTCCAGCGCTGAGGGTGCTCTCCCTGGGAACCTGGAAATCTGCCTGCTGGGGTGACTGTGCAGCAGCCGGGCCGGGCGAGCCATGGAAAGGTCGACCTCCCCATGCGGTTGTGTACGCTGGCGGAGGCCACGCAGCTGCTATAGTTGAAGTTGTCCTCGATGGAGGAGCGGGGGTAGCGGAGATCAGAGTCGGCCATGATGGCAATGGAACCCCAGCTCCCTGCCGAATGACATAGAGCACATGGACCTCAATGATCCTCGGTCACTTCCTGAGCAGCAGTCAGCCCCAACCGGGGATCAAACCTGAAACCTAAGTAGGTGCCCTGACAGAATGGAACCCAAACCTTTGCTGTGGCAGAGGAGCTCCGGCCCACAGCAGGGGCCAGGGGACGCCGGAGGGGTTTTGTTGAGGGGCCCTGACAGGCAGCACACAGCGCAGTGGGTTAGAACCTCCTCCTGATACAGCAAGGTTGTGGGTTGGATCCCTGGTCAGGGCACAGACAAGAAGCAACCAAAGAGTGCATAATAAGTGGAACAACACACTGGTGTTTCTCTCGCTCCCGTCCTCTCTCTAAAATAATCAATAAAAATTAAAATAAAAAATAAACTCTCTGGCTTGCAGAGTTGCTAAAACAGTTAGAAAGCGAAGTCCCATTCAATCCCTTCTCGAAGTATTCAACAAATACTTCATATGCTCCTTCAATAATCACACTGGGGATGGGTGTTTGTTTGTTTGTTTGTTTTGGTTAATCCTCACCTGAGGATTTTTCCATTGATTTTTTTTTTTTTTTTTTTTTTTTTTGAGAGAGAGAGAGAGTGGAAGGGAGGGAGAAAGACAGAAACTAATGTGAGAGAGACATCAATTGGTTGCCTCTTGCTAAATCCCTGACCAGGGGCCCGGTTTGAGCCTGCAACCCAGGTATGTGCCCTTGATCAGAAGCCAACCTGGTACCCTTCAGTTCGCCTACAGAAGCACTATCCAATGAACCAAACCAGCATTTTTTCTCTTTTTAAGTCCTCCTCTAAGGATATGTTTTTTACATTGATTCTAGAGCAGTGGTTCTCAACCTTTCTAATGCCTCGACCCTTTAATACAGTTCCTCATGTTGTGGTGACCCCCAACCATAAAATTATTTTCGTTGCTACTTCATAACTGTAATTTTTCTACTGTTAATGAATCATAATGTAAATATCTGTGTTTTCCAATGGTCTTAGGCGACCCTGCTAGCGGTTCTCAACCAACCCACTAGCAGGGTCGCCTAAGACCACAGGTGAGAACCGCTAGCAGGGTCGCCTAAGACCATCGGAAAACACAGATATTTACATTACAATTCATTATAGTTGCAAAATTACAGTTATGCAGTAGCAATGAAATAATTTTATGGTTGGGGTCACCACAACATGAGGAACTGTATTAAAGGGTCGCAGCATTGAAAAGGGTGAGAACCACTGTTCTAAAGGGAGAGGAAGAGAGAGGGAAAGAGAATGAGAAACATTAATCAGTTGCCCAAGCAATCCGACCGTGTATGTGCCCTCACCTGGAATCGAACCCATGACCCTTTGGTGCGTGGGAGGACACTCTAACTACTTATCCACACTGACCAGGGCCTGGAGGTACACTTAAATTTTTTATTCAGATCTGCCCTGGCCAGGTGGCTCAATTGTTTGGAGTCTCAACCTGTACACCAAAGGATTTCCTGTTGAATTCTAGGTTAGGGCACATACTTAGGTTTAGGTTAGATCCCGGTGGGTCAGCAGGTGCAGAGGCAGACTACTGGTATTTCTCTGTCACATGGATGTTTCTTTCTCTAAAAATTAATTTTAAAAACATCCTCAGGTGAGAATTAAAAATATATATATTAAAAAATTTTCAGATCTAAAATTTTATTTGGTTCTTTTTTAAATTTTATTTTTCATTTACAGCTCACATTCAATATCCTATCCTATATAATAAAACCCTAATATGCAAATTGACCGAATGGTGGAATGACTGGTTTCTATGAACTGACCACCAGGGTGCAGACACTCAACACAGGAGCTGCCCTCTGGTGGTCAGTGTGCTCTCACAGGGGGAGCGCCGCTCAGCCAGAAGCTGGGCTCATGGCTGGTGAGTGCAGCAGCGGTGCCAGGAGCCTCTGCAGAAGCACTAAGGAGCAGTAAGCCAAGCAGTAGGGAGCAGCAAGCAGGCAGGCGGTAAGGAGCGAGGGGTCCTGGACTGTGAGAGAGATGTCCACCTTCCAGCTTAGGCAGACATCCCTCTCACAGTCCAGGACCCCTGTGGGGAGCAGGCCTAAGCCGGCAGGTGGACATCCCCTGAGGGGTCCCAGACTGCGAAAGGGCACAGGCCGGGCTGAAGGACCCACCCCCACCTCCAGTGCACAAATTTGTGCACCGGGCCTCTAGTCTTTAATAAACAAAATACTGAGCCCTTCCTCCAAATGTGAAACATCCATTCAACAAATAATGGACATTCATTTTGTGCCAACTGCTGCTTAGGTGCCAGGGATATCACTGTGAACACAGCAGACCAAGACCTTTTCTTGTTGGAGTTGACTTTTGGATAGGCTCATTCTTGACTCTACCACCCAACTATCTGTGGGAACTTTCCAAGCTATTCCAGTTTTTGCCCCTATAAAATGGAGTTTGAGAATCTCACTCTTGCCTTCCTGATGGGCTCTGGCAGTAAACCGGAAACTTTCTGATTTGATAGAGAAGGGGAGGACCACCCCTCATTGTCTTGTGGTGTTGTCACAGGACTTTCCTTTGAGTGGTGTTTTCATTTCAAGGGACTTGTTAGCTCTGCATTCTAGTTCACTCAAGGACATATGAGATGTATTACAATAGGAATTCCCTGCAATGCTCTATAGGCAGTCTTCAAAGAAACCAGCACTCTTAGATAAATTTAACCTAATACTCTAAATATTGTTTCATTGTTTGCCTGTTGTAAATTCTCTAATGGAAAATGTCTCATTTAATATCTTGATTGTCACACATCCACAGATCTCGCTGGACTCAGAGGTCCTCCCGGTCATATATGTGCATTTGTGCATAGGTGCACCCGAATGAGGTAAAATTATGACAAACTCTGGGGCTGGCCAACTAGGAATCTTAGATTTTCTGTTTTCTTTGGAAATGATCACAAAGTTATTCTCTAGGGTAAAATGTCTTCTTAACTTTGGCCATCTAAATATCTGCCCTTGAGAATAAAAGGTAATGCTCCTTGAGTAGCTTGGGGTGTCAGTGAATTTTCCATATTTGACTTAATTCACCAGCTGTCCAGATGTCAATAGCAATAACAGACTTTTTCATGAGTGAGAGTCTCACAAACTACAGTTACTGCTAATAGTAAACATTTATTAAGCATCTACCTTTATTCATAAGTATTAACGCTTTTGTCTTCACAATAATTGTAAGAGGCAGCTGTTGTCCCCACGTTACACAAGAGGAACTGAAGCAAAAGAGGTCAAAGATGTGCAGTTTGGAATCTTGGGGTGGGAAGGACACCCTACTCCTGCCTCCTGGCCCTGAGGGAAGTCATTTTACAGTCAACTTGACAGTTCTTCACAGTTGGACTCAGCCTGCAAACTTTAAGGACAGAACTCTGGCAGTGCCTCTTGGTGGAGCAAGTGAGGGCATCGCAGGCAGGACACTGCTTGTGAGCAGTTTAGCATATGCCAGTGGACAGCTACATCAGAGCAGGAAAGGGCCCTGATTCCCAACTCCCCCACCCTTCTCCACTCTCCAAAAGATGAAAAGGATGTGTCAGTGACCATGTTTTTGTAGTTTTGTATTGTTTTGGTTTTTTGTTCTTTAAAAAACAAGCAACAACAACAACAACAACAACAAAAAACTCCTTTCAACCAGTACTAAAAGAGCACTGGACCCAGCAAGCTCACCCAGGGGAGCAGGTAAGGATTGGGCTGAGAGGAAAAAATGAAATCAGCTTGGCATTGCCCTGATTGGCTGTCACATTTTCTGTAGCACTAATTGCCCAGGCCCTTTCCCTGTGCACTCCCAGTCAGAGGGTGACAGCCTCCCTGGCTGGTGCCAGATACTGCAGCACTCACAGAAATGCAGTGTACCCTGCACGGAAGCTGAATAGTGGACATGTAAGCCCCTGACCAGGAGCTGCAGTCATCTTGATGTCTGGTTTTTCTTAGACACTGTCATCCAGTTGCTTTCAAACATGCTGTGCTAAGCAGATTTACCACAAGGCAGTAATCACAAAGAAGAAAATGAAAATATACTTGATTAAAGCACTGAGAAACTCCCCACTTTCATTCTTCTTTTTATTGGTCTTTCAGATGTTGTCATCTTTTACTGTGAATAAGATTTTTTATAGTAACTGGCAGCCAGGAGATCAGGGCCTATACTTAGAACTAGTTTACCTTAAATGTAACATTTTGACTGTCAATTTTACTGCTTTTGGCACAGAGCGCTAGTTTTCTCTGAAATGTGAACTTAAAGTCAAGGCTCTAGGAAGGTGCTTTCACGGCTGACAAGTCTGCGCAGCTGGTGCGTGCAGTGGCCATTGGACTTTCCCTTTCGGTTTCCTAGCGTCATCATCCGAGGCTTACTAAGTCCTGTCTGTTCGTGAGGCTGCTCCAGATGTTAGCTTTACCTTCCATCTAGGAAAAAGTGCCAGAGTTGTTTTTTAGGAACACTCCATTTGTAAACTATTTGCTGAAGAAAATAGTACAGGAATTTTTCAACAAGTGATGATTAAGGAATGGTGGGTAGAAATGTCTTACTTAATTAAGTGATCTGGAAAATAAATTTGGCATAACCATTCAAACCAATTTGCAAAGAATTAATGTTCCAGACATAGCAAAATGGTGCCCAAAACCATGCAACCATTCTTTGATGGAATCTGGAATCATTTGAGGAGCTTATTTAAGAAGCAGCTCTTTGTGCACATTAGTGTAGTTGAGGAAGTGGGGCAAAATGGAGCAAGGGAGTTGGCATTGCCTGGTAAATTGATGTGATGTGGGATGCTCAGGAAATAAGTACATTCCTAGAAAGGGGCCCAGCAGGAGCAGGTCCACAAGTGACAATGAACTCAGTCCATTTCCAGGACAAGTAAGGAGTCAGGCTTAACTTGGGGGAGAGCTAATGCTATGGGGTGCTGTCGCCTGAGTTTCTCCCACCAGGGCTGAGGGGCTTCAGCTGCTGGAATTGGCCAGCAGTAAGGTCAGAAAATCAGGCAAATCATTGCAGAGGAAAGGACAGTCACAGCCTATGTAGGGCTCACAAACTCAAATGTCTCCAGAAGCCAGGCATGTAAGAAAATGCCTGAAGCAGTCAGATATACAAGATGATGGATAGACATGGGAGCTCAAATGCAAAATTATTATTTAAATAATGTACCAGCCAAACCCATCTTGTGTTTAAACTCAGGCCAGACTCAGCCTATGGACTGCAGCTCACAACTCCTGGTCTCTGGTGGGCTCAAGATGTAGATGAAAGTCTAAAGATTCAAGACAAAGACACCAGACCCTAAGACCAGAAGCTCTCAAAGGGAAAATAGAAACCAAATATGTACAATATAACTGCAATGAACCTTAGAGGGAAGAAGAGGGCAGACATCTACAGAAGCCCTATGACTACGGAGGTTGCTCATCCATTGGTGCATGTTTTCCAGGAGCATGCACAAATGATGGAAGTGGGGATCTTGGCCAAGAATGAATGTAATAATAAAAAAAGAATGAATGTAATAATAAACCTACAAAAAGCAGAGGAAAAGGGCAAAGGTTCAAACTGAATGGAGACCCAAAAAGACTTTAAAGGCAAGAAAAGGCTTTTGAAGTTCTAAGGGCAATCACTGAGAACAACATAGAAGGGACAGATCATTCCCTTGGGGCTTGCAGGAATAGTAAAAGAAGATCAAGAAAGCAGGTAGAAATAGAAACAGCAATTCCTGCATAATCCCTTCTTTATATTTAGGAGAATATTCTTTACACCTAGTGTGGAGAAGTAAAATTCTTAAAATACTGTAAGTAGTGGGTGAAAGTGGGATGAAACCTAAAATTGGGAAGGAGGAGATAGCAGGACCCACTGAGCTGCTCTAGTCAAGCTCAAATATCCTCTTTATGTGTCATCTCTCCTTTCTGCAAAAGAACCAGGGCTGGGGTGCCATGTCCCCCTGTACTCGACCCCACCGCCAATGCTCTAACAAACACCTTGGCACCCTCTGAGAAAGACTGAAGCAGCTGATGAAGCCACCAGCACATGGGGCCAATGTAGGTCCCCTGAGCCCTTTCTCCACCCCTCCAGCTTGGACCCATTCAGGGTCACTCCCTTTGCTCAGCAGATCTTGAGTGTGAGGTCCTGGACTTGCTGGTACCCTGACCTGATGGGGGAACTGGGCAGCACTCAGTGGGTGCTCATTGGAATTGCCCAGGAACTTGTACAGAGGCTGGCCTGCCACCCCACACGTGAAGGCACAGGCTCTGGGTCCCAGTCTTTATTCTAATACTAGAGGCTTGGTGCACAAAATTTGTGCACGGGGGTGTGTGTCCCTCAGCCCAGCCTCCACCCTCTCCAATCTGGGACCCCTCGAGGGATGTCCGACTGTCCGTTTAGGCCCGATCCCACCGGTGGGATCGGGCCTAAACGGGCAGTTGAACATCCCTCTCATAATTCAGGACTGCTGGCTCCCAACTGCTCACCTGCCTGCCTTCCTGATTGCCCCTAACCACTTCTGCCTGCCAGCCTGATCACCCCTTAACCACTCCCCTGTCAGCCTGATTGATGCCTAACTGCTCCCCTGCCAGCCTCTTGTCCCCTAACTGCCCTCCCCTGCAGGCCTGGTCACCTCTAACTGCCCTCCCCTACAGGCCTGGTCACCCCTAACTGCCCTCCCCTGCAGGCCTGGTCCCCCCCAACTGCTCTCCCCTGCAGGCCTGGGTCCCTCCCAACTGCCTTTCCCTGCAGGCCTGGTCGCCCCCAACTTCCTTCCTCTGCTGGCTTGGTCACCCCTAACTGCCCAACCCTGAAGGCTTCATGGCCCCCAACTGCCCTCCCTTGCAGGCCTGGTCCCTCCCAACTGCCCTCCCTTGCTGGCCATCTTGTGGTGGCCATCTTGTGTCCACATGGGGGCAGGATCTTTGACCACATGGGGGCAGCTATCTTGTGTGTTGGAGTGATGGTTAATTTGCATATTACTCTTTTATTAGATAGGATAGAGGTCTGGTGCACAGGTGGGGGCCAGCTGGTTTGCCATGAAGGGTGTCCCGGATCAGGGTGGGGGTTCCCTTGGGGCGTGGGGCAGCCTGGGCGAGGGGCCTGTGGTGGTTTGCAGGCCGGCCACGTCCCCCGGCAACCCAAGCAGAGGCCCTGGTATCTGGGGTTTATTTATCTTCTACAATTGAAACTTTGTAGCCTGGAGCGGAGCCAAGCCTTCTGCTTGCTCCGTGGTGGCAGCCATTTCTGTTGGGATTTATGTATCTTCTATAATTGAAACTTTGTAGCCTTAAGCAGAGTCCTGGGCCAGCCAGGGTGTTGGGAAAGCTTGGCTTCCTCCATCGCCGGGGGCAACCCTAGCCTCCTGCTCTTTCCAGCTCTGTGGCTGCTGCCATTTATGTTTGGATTTATGTATCTTCTATCATTGAAACTTTGTAGCCTTGAGTGGAGGCCTAAGCCGGCAAGGGCAGGCAGAAAGCTTGGCTTCCTCCATTGCTGGCGAAACCCAAGCCTCCCTCCTGCTCTCTGTGGCCATAGCCATCTTGGTTGGGTTTATTTGCATATTCGCTCCTGATTGGCTTGTGGGCATGGCTTGTGGGTGTAGCAGAGTGATGGTTAATTTGCATATTACTCTTTTATTAGATAGGATGTTTTCAGGGTTGAAGAGTGCTTGGGTTCATCACTGCCATTTATGTGACAAGGAACGTCATTTAGTCTCTCTGTTACTTTCCCCACCTGTTAAGTGGTTATAAGAATGGTTTGGCTCAGTGGGTAGAGCATTGGCCTGTGGACAGAAAGGTCTCAGGTTCGATTCCAGCCAAGGGCACATGCCTGGGTTGCGGGCTTGATTCCCAGTAGGGGGCATGCAGGAGGCAGCTGATCAATGATTCTCTCTCACCATTGATATTTCTATCTCTCTATTCCTCTCCCTTCCTCTCTGAAATCAATAAAAATAAATATTTTTTTAAAATAATGATGATCTTGCCTAGCTTAACAGGCTTTCATGAGATCAACTTAAATGGCATATGTGAAATTAACTCCTGAACTGAAAAGGCTATGTGTGTAATTATTATGTCGTGCCTTGGTACCTAGAAAGAGAGAGATGAGGGTTAAAATTATCAGTGGGGAAAAAAAGCACATCACTGAGCACAGGCCCCTTTCTCTCAATTATTATACATTTTTTTACAGCCTGTTGAAATATAAAAGGTTAGTTAAGTTGATGTTTTCATGGAGAAAATAAAGCTAAGAACAAGATCTCCTTCATGGAAAATGGATCACCTTCTTCTATTGTGCCTGGGTAGTAAATGTTGCTAGGATGAGTACTGATACCTTAGTGGAGAGTGTTAACTGTGCTGTGCCCTGCTAGGTACCAGTTCAGGTGTGAAGACACTTAACTTAGGATTTTATGATTGTGGTCACATTATATCTCAATATGAAGAACACCCTAAGGTTAAGAGCTTCTAACATTTCATGTTTCTTTCTATTTTGTTTGTAATTAGGTAAATTTTAACTGTTAAAATGAAGATATAAGAATTCTTATTTTATTGTCTGTGTCCATGGGCTATGTATATACGCATATAAGACAATAGAGTTGCGAAGGCCTAGGGTGGGCAGGAGTCAGGGGAGGGGGGAAAATGGAGGACATCTGTAATACTCTCAACAATAAAAATAAATTTAAAAAAATATTATTTTAGCAGTAGCAAGAAGGACTATAAAATCATAATTTAAAGATATGCTGTATGTCCAGGTCTTGGTCTGTAAGTTCCATTCTCCACTAAGGTATCAGAGCTTCTTGGAGAAATAGTTAATTCTAGGAATAGGGCAAGAAAAGTACACCATGAGCTTGGGACATCGTATTGTGCCAGAAAGCAAGAAGTGCTTGAAGATTGATGGACATATGTCACAATGAAACAGGGACCAAACTTCAATGGTTCCCACTGGCCAAATCTGGGACATTTTGAGCATCAAAATATAGAATGAATTAACAGATTATAACTCACTAAAATAAAAATGTGTGAGTCCTGGCTCATAAAAGAAAATAATTAAGAAGAAGGGAAAGCAGTTTTCGTAAGAGTGCCAATTCATAAATATAGAATGAATGATGGGTTTGGAAAAAATCACCATTTGATCTATAATTATAAAAGCATAATATGCTAATTAGACCGGACAGCTGAACAACCATCCAGATATCCTTCTGGACGTCCTTCTGGACAAAGCCAGGGCTGTGAAGGCCGAGCCCCTTGCACTAATTTCATGCATTGGGCCTCTGGTATAGTAATAATTGGGTCAAGAAGGAATGCTTTAAGTAGTGGGTGAACGTTTACATAATCTAAAACTATCTCTCCACAAACTATTTACTAATTTAGGGGAAAGTAATACATTTACAGTGGAAAAACCTGAGGGACACAACTTTAACCAAAGCATCAAAGTTAGCATATCCTACATACAATCCAACAGGAAATATGAAATGCTTTACCTTCAAAACAGATCCAGCTAAAACACCATTATCTCTCTCTGAGAGACTGCAGATTGCCTCCTCATGTCTACTGTCAGCATGGCAGCCAGAAGAATCCTGTTAAAATGTGAGTCAGATGATGTCATTTCTCCTAGCTAAGCTTCATGCCCTCATCTCTCTCAGAACAAAAGCCCAAGTCCTTACAATGGTCAGAGACTGCCCTGTATCTCCAACCTCCCAATACTGTCACCTTTTCTTACTCTAGTTGACCTGTTTGATGTTCTTTGAATGCATCAAGCAGGCTCCCATCTCAGGGTCTCCGCACTTGCTGTTTTTCCTGCTGCAAAAGTCTTCCTCCCGGTATCTGTCAAGCATGCTCTCTCTTCTTCAAGTCTTTGCTCAGACCTAACCTCTTCAAATGCAGCTTTCCTTGGAAAATATTTAAAATAACTTCCCTGCTCCTCCACCCTGGCAATCCTGTTGGGAAATAAATCCTTGCTTTATTTCCTCTATATCTGCCAACACTTTCTAATGTACTATTGATTAATTATTTACTTTTGTTAATTGTCTGTTTCCCACACTAACATTTAAGCAGGGAGAAATATATCCCCAGAACCTAGAATAAAATGGGCACTTGCTGAAATGTTGAGTGAATATATATAATAGGTATATATATATATATAATATATCACCAGCACTGTACTAGGCATTGCGTGGGATGTGGAAAAAAAAGTAATAAATTAAACAAAAAACATTTGCCATGGTCCCTAGCTCTCCAGACCAGATAATTCAGTGGAGAAGTGAAGCAGACACGCACAAGCGTTAATGCCCATCAAATGTTGAGTTCTTGTACTCCAGGAAGGGAGTGTGCTAAGTGGCTGGCATTCTAGAGGAGGTGAGAGGGCTGCTTTGGGTAGGGGGGTGAGGAGGATAGGCAAGAAGAGTGACACCCCCAGGCACAAGGAGATAGTGCTGAGATACTTCTTCCAGAGCTTGGGGGAGGAAAGCCACAGGGAATGCAGTGGCCTAGTGATAGAGTGGAGGGTCAGGACAGTCTGTGGAGGGATTTCTGGTGCTCAGGGTCCTTCATATTTCCACTCCACTCAACCTATCCTGTGTGTATTCAATTGGACTTGCTGTCTTAGTTTGCATCCTCAGGGAGCAGACCTGAGACAAGGGTTTGAGACTTCTGCCATGTTCCTGGGAGTAATCAGGAGCAAATGAGACAGGAAACCCCTTTGAACACAGGGCTAACCCTGCCAGGGGCCTGTGGGAGATTGTGTGGAACAAGGCTCCGAAGATTCTCTTGACTCTCATTCTTTATTTGCTGGAAGCTGCTGGGATGCAGGGCATCATCTTCCCTGGCACCTCCAGCCTGCCTAAGCTGAGCCCAAGAGTAAGCCACAGGGCTGAGAGCTGCAGGTGATCAGGAAACTCCGTTGCCATGAACAGAAGCAGTGAGCACCTGGAGGCCGGAGACAGGTGTGAAAGTGTCAGCGCACTTGCAGTTCCTTTTATAGTAAGGAAGCAAAAACATGATTTCTTTTCTAAAAGAGGAAAGTAAAAATTGCCTTTGTACCAATGCAATGCCTAGCCCAATTTAGAATTCCTATGAAAACCAGTCCCTAATTAATATCTTATAAAGAAACAGAAAGGGGCCCTAGCTGGTGTGGCTTAGTTGGTTGAGCATCGTCCCATGCACCAGGAGGTCACTGGTTTGATTCCCATCAGGGCTCGATCCCCAGTAGGGGACATGCAGGAGGTTGTTTCTCTCTCATTGATGTTTCTATCTTCTCCCCCACTCTCTTCCTCTCTCTAAAATCAATAAAAACATATTTTAAAAATATTTTTAAAAAGAAAGAAAGAAACAGAAAGGGCTGATACATCTAGTAAAACAGACCTATGGGACTAAACCAGTGGTCAACAAACCGTGGCTCGCGAGCCACATGCGGCTCTTTGGCCCCTTGAGTGTGGCTCTTCCACAAAATACCATGGCCTGGGCGAGTCTATTTTGAAGAAGTGGCGTTAGAAGAAGTTTAAGTTTAAAAAATTTGGCTCTCAAAAGAAATTTCAATCATTGTACTGTTGATATTTGGCTCTGTTGACTAATGAGTTTGCCAACCACTGGACAAAACCATCCTTCCTGCTAATGACTGTAAACCAGCATCAACATCATCAAGCCTTTACAAAGCATTCTCTCCCATGACTAAGAGGAATAAAACCCAAGTCACACCCCAATTCATTCACAAGGGCAGATAGCACTTTTAAGTTAATATTCAAATGCAATCCCATATTTTCCAGGTAAAAATTTAAAGCATAACCTACATGTCTCTTGGCTGACAGTACATTTTTGAGAAGATGCAAACAAGATCACACGGCATTGGACAGCTTTATAACTGAAGGGAAATACCCTTGACCACTGGCTTCTTTTGGAAATCTTTCCAGTGCAAATGAAAGGAGAGGGATAAAGGCAATGCTATCTATTATCACATCAGCCAAACGGTGTGGGCAAAGGCTTCCAAAAGCAAAAGAACTAGGACCTTAGGAAAAAGGGACCATGTCCCCACCAGGAATAATCAGGATCAGGGTTCCAGGGAGCTGCCAGCTCACATTCCTGCCTGCTGAGTGGGAAACACCCTTGAACTCTGAGGTCTGTCAAAACCATCTCCATCAGAAGCAGCCCCACCTTCCACCTGTTGGTAACTGGAGAACAGGAAGGCACTTCCTGTTCTTGTGGACTTTTCTTAATTCCTGGACCTGCAAGAAATGCGACTTGGGGGGCAGCCAGGCAAGCCTGATATGTGGGAGGATGAGGCATTTCAACAGCTGCTCAGGGGTGGCCAGCACATTGTAATTATCTCTGGGCAATTATCATGGAGTTAACTTTTCCCAACTTTAACCTTTCCAGAAAGGGGGGTAAAGGGCCCATTTATGGTTCTGTTTGGGAATTCAGTGAATGAGTCAACAATTAGGACAATTTATTTATTTAATCTAGGTAGAGAGAAAAGCAGCATTTTTTGTATTTTTCTCCAGGAACACTCCGTGAGGCCCTGCCTCCTGTCTGCTGAGTTCTGCATCCACATCTGCCCAGAAAGCAGTCCTCTTCTCTCCCCGCCCCTCCGAGCACAAAATGAGCTTCCTGAAGAGCATGGCACAGTGATGCCTGGCAGTGTGCATGGACAGGCCCTCTGCATCTTCTCCAGGCCATGGTCAGGGACTGGGAAGGTTCTTTCCCTCAAGGCAGCCATCCTGATGCCACATGGTCTAGGCTGGTCTTTCCCCACCTCCACTGCCACCTAGGCTTCCTTATCACCCATCTCAGAACCTTGCCTGCCCTTCTTGGGCATTCCATTCATAGTCACACAAGCATCTTCTCACTGGTCTTCAGGAAGCACCAGGCTGGTTTTATAGGAAAGGGCATGGAGGCACAAAGAGGCTGGGAGTTGACTAGGGGCACCTAGGTGCTAAGTGCAAGAGTGAGATTCAAAGTGGGGCTTTGTTTCCAATCCAGGGCTTCTTGTTTTAGCCCAATCCTTCCCCCAGCCTTCCACAGAAGCACCCATTTAAAAGTACAAACCTGCTATCACATATTAATAGAAAAGGGATGGGTGTTCCCTCTTGCTTATCTCTGTATAAGTTGTCTTACCCAAAGACATATCTAATGCAGGGACTAGTTTCAAGGTGGAAAAGATGATGATAATGAACAAAATAAACTGACAAGCAAAATAGGACCATAGACATGGAAGCATGGAACAGGCTGATAGATCTCAGAGGTAAGGTGGGAGGGAGGGTGGGAAAAAATTAATCGAAGAACTTATATGCATATATGCATAGCCCATGGACACAGACAATAGACAGATGAAGGCCTTGGGTTGTGTGGGAGCATGATGAAGGGGGGCAAAGGGAAGGAAATGGGGGACATCTGTAATACTCTCAACAATAAAATTAATTTTTAAAAAGTTAACTCTTAGGAAGCACAATTAGGTACTGTTATTCTAATCACTTTCATGTATTAACTCATTTAGCCTTCACAATAGTTCAATAAACTATGAACTGTTATTATTTCTTCACATTTTACAGGGGACCATCTGAGGCACAGAGTCTAAGGAACATGCCCCAATGTGCAAGTCATAAGTGCAAGCTGAGGCCAGAGTTCTCTATCTAGCCATCTACCCTCATTGCTTGCAGACATGGCAAATAGCAGGCTTCCTTTCAGAGGGTGAAGATAGGTCCAATTCAACAGATCTATCTTGTTCAGTTCAATTATTTGGATTGATTTATTTTTAAGGGAGAGGGTTTTCTTTGGCAGGGACTTGAAAGAGCATCTGCTTGATCTAGCCTCAGAAGCCACTGAAAAGCGGTTTGCCTTGGGAATTGGGTGAGAGGACAGTGTAGACACCCGCCGGTGCTGTTGGCAGCCTGTGCTGCTGGCAGTGGATCCTCATGGGGTGTCTATTACTAGCACATCTTGTGCTGTGTGACAGGATGATAGGTAGCCTCCAGCTTTGGTAATGACTTCCTGCTGATACTGAGTCACCTGATGTCAACAGAAAAGGCCACCTGAACCTGCCAGTGCATGGTCTAGGCTGGTCTTTCCCCACCTCCACTGCCACCTAGGCAGATTTTTAGAAAGGACCAAAAGCACGTGCTTCCCTAGTGTCTCATTTTGTGTGTGACTTGATTTTAAAGGGCCATGTTTACAATTGATAACTTCCTTGGTCACAGCTTAAATCTTTTCTTCTTCAGCCAGTGAACTCCAGCAAAGGGAAATCCTGCCAGATTATGTACCAGTAAGACCTGAAGACCTGAACCTGAATGGGGACTCATGTGTTTCATGGGAGACATGAGCATTTCCCCATATACACCAGACATATAACACATGCAGAATCCAGGAACCTCATTTCCTAAGAGTCAAACCCATATTCCTAGGATTCAAACCCAAGTCTTTTTTTTTAACCACATCTCTACCACCCTTTTGGGCCTTCTCAAACTTCTACCCAGAAAAATAATTTTTCCACCTATCTCCCACATGCCAACAACAAGGTAGGTGCTTAATTAATGCTTCTTGAGGGGATGAATAAATTAATGGATAATATCTTTCTTTAGTTAACACTCACTTTGCCATAAGCTTCTCTGTGAATTTCCATATCAGGCCATTCATCTATTCTCCAATTCTTAATACAGCTCCCAAATACTAATCTATGCTGTGCAACAATTACTTTCATGTACAGTTCTGACAGACTTAGACTTAATTTTATTCTATTTCCCCCCTAGTTTGTGCCTCAGTTGAATCATTTGGCTTAACCTGATTTGCACCCACTGTCCAAGTCAGTGCTGACAGGATTGCAGACCTGGTGAAACTTCAAATCTACAGGTCCAGAAATAGATTATGAAACAAGAAAGAGTATAAGACAGTTATAATCATGATGCTATTAATAGCCATTAATGAATGGAATTCTTAATACACCTCACTGTTGGTCAACCATCATGGATCATCATTCATGCACTTTAGAGTTATGGAAACTGCCAGTATAACACATCCATCATTTAAGGTGCCTGAGTTTGTCATAAACTCATTGTCTGAAGTCCTAGCAAACTTTAATGTCCATCTCCTCATATTACATATGCTGTATTAACTCTTGTATTTGGAGTGACTGATAAAAGTAGTGAGTGCAGTGTTTGGACTGTTCAAATTCCATATTTTCCCACACTAAAGTGTTCTCTAAGTCTAATATTTTCAAAACTCAAAATGTCACAGAAACTTGTCCTTCCTTTCAAAATAAAGGGAAAACATTATTTCTACTCGTGGCCCTGTTTTATTATGAATCAGGAACATTTCCTCATAGGAGGATGGGAATGAGGAATAGTTAAAACTGAAGGGTGCTATAAAAATCCAGCTATGACTGCCTCATAAACTCTTGGGTTGCTGAAGCTGAAAGAAAAGGAGAGGGAAGATGGAAGAAGAGAAAATTTCACCTGACTTAATTTTTCTAGGATTTTTATTTCCATCTACTATTTGATAAATTGAATGGCATTGAGTGCAATCATTGCACACTAAATATTGGGTAAATGCAGTTGTCGAATGGTGTTATAGAATTGAGCTGTTCCTTCCCACAGTGGGAAATGCAACTTCTTTCCCTTGGTAAGCTTCTCATGGAGAAAGGCAATGATTTCCACAGAAAGCAAAGAAAAAGTTCATTGACATCAATAATTAACTTCTATGTCTCACTCTCATTTCCTGAAAAGGGTGCTTTCAAGGGAAAATTGTGAAGAGACAACAAAGAAATCTAGGCAGTGGTGACATCATAGGACTCTAGGACTTCCCTGGAGAAGATGCCTCTTGAGATTGAAAAGACATTAATTAAGCAGACTCTCAGGATCTAATTTATGAGACATGGGAAGCTAGAAAAAGTTCACCTTGCCCACCCTGCTGCAAAACCAGCAAAAACAAAGATACATAATCAAGCCATAATAAAATTAAATGTATACTCAATTTTTCTTAAATTTATCCTTTCATTCATCATTCTTTCATTCATTCAACAGACTTATTCAATGATATTATAAGGCACTTTTCTAGGTGCTGGAGGTATAACACAGAACAACACAAAGTCCCTGCCCTGATGGCATTTATATTTTAAGGGATGAGAAAAATATGTCTATACACATAAATGTAAGGTAACTGTATAACATACAAAATAAATATCACATATTACATTAATATATTATATAATAGTGTCTATTATGATATTATATGCAAATTAATGTTATCCATGTAAGATACACTCATGATAATTGCCATGGAAAAATATACAATAGGGTAAGGAGGATGGGGGCAGAAACAGGAGTGGTTATTCTTTCATGTTGGATAGTGTCAGGGGAAGCCACTGTGATAAGGTTACATTTGAGCAGAGACCTGAAGGAAGAGAGGAAGGAGTCATGCTGACTTCTGGGAGAGGTTGCAGAGGCAGAGTCTCTGAGGGAGGAACAGACGCAGTGTGAATGAGGAGCAGTGGTGAAGAGGCCCTGAAGCTGGAGCAGAGTGAGCACAGGAAAGAAAGTGCCAGGGGGTGAAGGCATGGAGGGAATGGGGCCAGACCAGACAGCACACCGTGGGCCATTGTAAGAATCCAGCTTTTACCCTGAATGAGCTGAGAAGCATTGGAGGGATATGAGTTAAGGAATGACATGACCCAATCTACTAAAAACAAACACTGACTTCTGAGTAGAAAATAAAAAGGGCAGTAAAAACAGGAGCTAGGATTCCATTTAGGAACGTTTTTCAATAATTCAGGCAAGAAGTGATATGAAATGCTGCTAATAGGTCAAGTAAGATGAGGACACAAAACTGACCACTGTGTTTAGCTGTGGGAAAGCCTGAAGATGTGATTAAGAGCAGTTTCAGAGGGGAGGGGAGGATGGAAGCCTGACTGGAATGAACACAAGAGAACACTTTTTCAAGTGACAGATAAATGGGGCAGTAATAAGAGGGGAATACAGGGCCAAAGGGTGTGCCTTTAAGATGGAAACAATAGGGAGATGTTTGTATGCTGAGGAGAGTGATCCAGTAGAGAGTGGAAAATTGATTTAATTGAAACAAAAGAAGGCAGAAGCTGGAGAGCTGTAAGGGAATGGATCTTCTGTACCACTGGAGGGTACAGATGGTTCACAGTAACAGGAGAGAAGGCAGATGGTTTACAGTTATGTGTAGGTGAGGTGGTAGAAATTTGAAGAAACTCTTTTCTGACAGTCTACTTTCTCAATGGAATAGGAAGTAAGGTCACACAGACAGAATCAGCAGAGGTGAAGATGGAGAAGTAGAATTTGAAGATTTCCAAAGAGAAGAGAGGTTGTGAATAGTCTCCTAGGAAAGCAAGAGGGTAAAGGAACAACAGAATCCTAGTAGAGCACTAAGTATAGGCTAAGATTCTACTTGATAAATTTGAAGTGAAACCAACAAGAGCAGTTATGTGTCTTTCTTCAGCCATGTTTAGCTAACAGGTTCAAGTATAAAATAGGTAGAATGTTGGATTCAAATAAAGTTAGGAATTTCTCAGGGAAGCAGGACAAAAGCTTAGAAGTCATGGGAGTTGAGATTGCACAGCTGAGAGTTACACGTGAGTGATTATAATTCTAAGTCATGGGATCTGAGCTGTGTAAGGATGAGAGGACAACCCCACTCGGGTGAGGTAGAAAGATTATAGGATCAGTTGATTGTAGGTCTTAGTGGGATCAAAAAATTGTTGGAATTGGGGTACAAGAGGGAATAGACTGTAAAGAGAAACGAATGGGTTGCTTCAAGGCAAATCTGATCTCATTTGCTAATGGAAAGAAGGTATATTTGCCCTGGCCAGTGGTTGGATATCATCCCATGCACTGAAGGGCTGTCAGTTCAATTCCCTGGTCCAGGCACATGCTCAGGTTGTGGGCTCAATCTCCAGTAGGGGGCATGCAGGAGGCAGCTAATCCATGTTCCACTCTTAAATGGATGTTTCTCTCTCTTTTCTCCCTCTCCCTTCTTTTCTCTCTCTGTAAAAGGAAGGAAGGAAGGAAGGAAGGAAGGGAAGGAAGGAAGGAGAAAGTACTTGTTTGTTGTAACAGGTTATTAGAATTTATGGGCTTAAAACAACACATTATATTATTTTATATTTCCTAGAGGTCAGCATTCCAAAATGGGTCTCAATGGACTACAGTCAAGATGTTAGCAAGACTGTTTTCTTTTCTTGAGGCTCTGGGGAGGAATCCATTCCTTGGCCCTTTCCAACCCAAAAAGGACACCCATATTTGCTGGTTCATCGTCCTACATCTGCAAAGCCAGCAATAGTGGGTTGAGTTCTTCTCACACAGCACCATTCTCACTTCCTCTTCTGCTTCCCTCTTCCACATTTAAGGACACTTGAGGTTATATTGGGCCAACCTAAATAATCCAAGATAATCTCTCTAAGGTCAGCTGATTAGCAATCTTAATTTTCCCTTTGCCATGTAAAGCAACATATTCACAGATTCTAGAGATTACACTGAAGACATCTACCTACACAGAAGGAGTACCGTTATTGGTGTAGGTATCATCACGAGAGTAGATGGCTAAAGTAAGGTAGAGGCCAAGCTGATAGGAGAGAGAATGGCCAGGGAATAAGAGGCTATAATAATGGAAAAAGTGTCAGTAAGAATATTAAAATCACAAAGAATTAAGTAGGAATAATGTTGGAGTAAATGACATTTAACCAGGAAATAAAAATCATCAAGAAATGAAGATAAATGACCAGGGGATAAAGCAATTTTCATTTACAAACTGTTGAGTGAGATGCAGCTGAAGCTGGAGTCAAAGGAAGACATTTTCCAAGCTCTGCTTCTTGAGAATATTCATAAAAGATAATCAAATGACAGAGAGTTCCAGAAATGCAGAATTCCCTTACTGCATATGTCAAGGTGAGCTATTATAACCATAGATATTGTTTTAAAATGTTCAAAAATTTTAATTTTTTATTTCTTTTAACCCTCAACTGAGTATTTTTTAAAAATTTGTTTTAGAGAGAGAAAGAAGGAGAGAAAAACATCAATGTGAGAGAGAAACATTGATTGGTTGCCTCCCATACACACCCTGACCTGGGATTGAACCCAAAACGTCAGTATGTGCCCTGACAGAATCAAATCTGCAACCTGTTTGGTGTAGGGGTGGATGCTCCAACCAACTGAGCCCCCTGGCCAGGGCCTGTTCAAAACTTTTTTTTACATTTCTTTATTGATTAAGGTGTTACATATATGTCCTTCTTCCACCATTACCCCACCATCTCTCCCACTCATGCCCTCACCCCCCTGTTGTATGTGTCCATTGGTTAGGCCCATATGCATGCATACAAGTCCTTTGGTTGATCTCTCCCCCTTACCCCCACCCTCCCCTACCTTCCCCCCGAGGTTTGTCATTTATTGATTTGTTGATGATAGCCATTCTGACAGGTGTGACATGGTACTGCATTGTCGTTTTGATTTGCATCTCTCGGATAATTAGTGACTTTGAGCATGTTTTCATATGTCTCTTGGCCTTCCTTCTGTTTTCTTTCAAAAAGTTTCTATTTAGGTCCGTTGCCCATTTCTTGATTGGATTGTTTATCTTCCTTTTGTTGAGTTGTATGAGTTCCCTGTAAATGTTGGAGATTAAACCCTTATCAGTGATAATATTGGCAAATATGCTCTCCCATGTAGTGGTCTTTCTTGTTGTTTTGTTGATGGTTTCTTTTGCTGTACAAAAGCTTTTTATTTTGATGTAGTCCCATTTGTTTATTTTCTCTTTATTTTCCATTGCCCTAGGAGCAGTATCCCTTTAGCATTTTTTGCATTGCTGGTTTGCTGAGAAACTCCCTTAGCCTTTTTTTTTTTTTTTTTTTTTTTTTTTGGTCTGTGAAGCTCCTGATTTCCCCTTCAATTTTGATTGATAGTCTTGCTGGATAGAGTATTCTTGGATTGAGTCCCATGCTTTGCATCACTTTGTATATCTCCTTCCATTCCCTTCTAGCTTGATGTGTTTCTGTTGAGAAATCATTTGATAATCTGATGGGGGATCCTTTGTAGGTAACTCTCTGTCTCTCTCTTGCAGCCTTTAAGATTCTCTCTTTGTGAATAACATTTGCCATTGTAATTATGGCGTGTCTTGGTGTGGGTCTTTTGGGATTCATCTTACTTGGGACTCTTTGGACTTGAGTAACTTTTTTCTTCCCCATATCAGGCAGGTTTTCTGTCATTATTTCTTCAAATAAATTTTCTGATCCTTGCTGCTCTTCTTGTCCTTCTGGCAGCCATATTATACATATGTTATTTCTTTTTGCATTGTCCCAAAGCTCCCTTAGGCTCTCCTCCTGCTTTTTAATTTTTTTCTCTAGTTGCTGTTCAGATTGGGCTTGTTTCTGTACCTGATCTTCTAACTCGCTGATCCAGTCCTCTGCTTCTTCTAGTCTACTGTTGAAGCCTTCCATGATGTTTTTGATTGTAGCTATATCATTTTTCATTTCTTCCTGATTTTTGCATAGGTTGTTGATTTTCTCATCCATTCGGTGTATGAACTGTATGACCTTTACTCTAAATTCTTTTTCTGTCATGTTGCATGCTTCCATTTCACTTATTTCCTTACTTGGCGATTCCTCCTTTTCTTTCCTCTGGGGATTGCTTTGCTGTCTCCCCATTCTGACTATCACCAGAAGGTTCAGATGTCGAGTTGCAGGAGCCTGGACCGTGTGCAGTGGGAGTTTTGCAACCCCCAAGTGTCACTGAAGAGCTCTGATACCAAGACGTGCAGTTGCTGTGGGTTGGTGGGAACCACGCTCGCCCTGGGTCAGAGTCACAGGTGCTTAGTGTGGCCTCATGTGTGCACCTAGAATCAGAAACCTTGCTTGCACCACGTTGAAACAGAGAACCCACTGGCGTGTGCCAAAAATCAAAGTCCCCTATTGCGTGTCAAGAGTCAGAGGTTCCCTGTGTCCATGCCAAGAATCGAGTATCAGAGTCTCTGTTTCTTGGTGCTACCTCACACTGAGATTCAGGTCCCTGTGTGCACATGCGCCAAGAATTGGAGTCACTGGCTCTTAGTGTGAATATACTGGGAATCAGAAATCTCAGGCGCACGTAATGAGGAATGGAGTCTAGTCACTGGTGGTCAATGCTGCCTCTTGTGTGGAGATTCAGGGTCCCCGATCTGCCCAGGAGACTGTGTTGCTCAGTCTCACTGTGTTGGCAGGAGGTCCACTCCTGCCCTGTGGTAAACAGCCTTCTGTGTGTGCTTGTCCTGAATCAAAGTCAGGTGGCTCTGCCCCTTAGTGTGGGTGTGGGATCTAGTCATGCGGGTGTGCACTGTGGAAAACAAATTCCCTGTGTCCATGTACCCAGGCTCAAATTCAGCCCTGCCTTCCTGTGTGGGCACAGGATCTGGTCATGGGGAACAAACTCCCCGAGACCGCACATCCAGGTTCAAATTCACCGCAGCCTCTCTGCTAAGGTGCAGGGTCTGGTCATGGGAAACAAACTCCCCAGGTTTGCACCCCCAGGCTCAAATTCAGTGCTGTCTTCCTGTGTGGGCTAAGGATCTGGTCGCAGAAGACAATCTCCCCAAGGTTGTGTACCTATGCTCAAATTCAGGACTGCCTTCCTGCCTGGGCATGGAGAGGAGTCACGGGAAACAAATTCCCCGAGTTCACAAGTCAGGGCTCAAGTTCAGAGCTGTCTCCCTGCCCTGCATGGGCACGTGATCTGGTTGCAGAAGACCACCTCCCTTGGGGTGAGTGGCTAGGCTTGAATTCCGCTCAGTCTCCCTGCCTGGGCACAGAGACTAGTCGCGGGAAACAAACTTCTCGTGTCCAACACCAAGGCTCAAAGTCAGGCAGAGTCACCACTGCTTTGTGTGTGCAGAAAGCCTTATTGTGCAGCTGGGGTCTGGTAGTTTCTATGTCACTGCCGTGGGGGTGGTGGGAGAGGGGATTGGCTTTGTGACTCACAGAAATCTGCGGCCAGGTGCCTGGAGTCCTGGTGTCCCTGGGTCTGCAGCTGTGGTGGCATGTCTTCTACCAGAGCGGCTGTAGGGTGCTGATTTGCTTCCGAGACCAGACTGGGTGGTGGCGAGGCTAGGATCCTAGTCTCAAGCAGTTCTGTTCTTCAAGATGGCATGGTCTCTGTGCCGCCAGAGTCCTCCCCAGAGTATTTTCTGCGGCCACGGGGTTTTGCCATCAAAGACTGCCTGGATTGGCAGCCCTTTGGAAGAACCGCAGGGTCTAACTGTCCCTATTTCACTTGCACACATACCCACACACGTCCACACACACCTCTATCGCTCCCTCACTCTCTCACACACTCTCCCTCCCTACCTTCCTGCCAGTCGCCATCTTGCCTCCCCTCCCTGTTCAATACTTTAGAAGTTTTATTGTTTTCATAAATGCTCAACTGTGAGATGGAAATAGGCAAGCAATATTGCCCCTATATCATAGTTTTGAAAATAAGGGATTAATTGATAGCAAATAAGTGGAAATACTACATCTATCCTATGCCCATTCAATTACTAAGCTGAGTAGAAAACATAAGAGAGTATATTAGTTTCTTTCCTCCAAGAGACTACTATCTTGGGTCAAAAATCTCCTTGAGAATCTGATGAAAGATAAAGATTTTTGCCTTTAAAAAGGCACATAGGCACATACACACAAAATTTTACTCATAATTTTATGATATCACAGTTTCCCTAAAGTCCTAAGGGATCCATACAACCCAGGATAAAAAAACAAAAACAAAAACAAAACAAAAACTCTTGTCTAAATATTGAGATAAAACTACTGGTATACACAGTATAAACAGACTAACCATGTAAGTACAAGGGAAGGTGTACAGTAAATAGATGCTAAATGAATGACACAGAAAATTGTAGTTATGAGTGATGAACAGTAATATATCAATAAATTTGGAAATAATTGTGGGAATGCTGCACAGAATATTGAAGAATTGAGATGATTGCATGAAAAGGAGGTGGGATAAAATTGCAAATAAGGAGAATAAGGAATAAGGAGAGGAAAGGAATTAGAAATTGCTTGGGATATTTAGGGAAAAGTGGATAGACCAGCTTGACCATCTGTGAAATGTGGGCAAAATTACTTTTAAGGCATATATATATTAAAATTTATTGTTGAAAGTATTAAATATGTCCCTTTTTCCCCCATTGACCTCTCCCACCACCACCACTCCCAGGCCTTCACCACGCTATTGTCTGTGTCTATGGGTTATGCATATGAGTTCAATAGTTGATCTCTCCTCACCCTCTGCCTTTCCTCTGAGGTTTGACAGTCTGTTCCCTGTTTCCATGTCTCTGGGTCTATTTTATTTTCCATCAGTTTATGTTGTTCATTAGATTCCACACATGAGTGAGATCATGTGATACTTATCTTTCTCTGACTGGTTTATTTCGCTTAGCATAATGCTCTCTAGGACCATCCATTCTGTTGCAAATGGTAAGGGTTATTTCTTTTTTACAGCTGCATAGTATTCCATTGTGTAGATGTACCACATTTTAGAATGCACTCATCTGCTTATGGGCATTTAGCCTGTTTCCAAATCTTAGCTATTGTAAATTTCTCTGCTATGAACATAGAAGTGCATTTATTCTTTCTGATTGGTGTTTCTGAATCCTTGGGATATAGTCCTAGAAGTGGAATCACTGGGTCAAATGGAAGTTTCATTTTTAATTTTTTGAGGAAACTCCAAACTTTTTTTCACAGAGGCTGCACCACTTTGCATTCCCACCAGCAGTGTCTGAGGGCTCCCTTTTCTTCACATCCTCGCCAACACTTGCCGTTAGTTAATTTGTTGATGATAGCCATTCTGACAGGTGTGAGGTGGTAACTCATTGTCATTTTTATTTGCATGTCTCGGATGATTAGTGACTTTGAACATTGTTTTGTATGCTTTTTGGCCTTCTGTGTGTCCACTTTGGAGAAGTGTCTATTTAGGTCCTTTGCCCATGTTTTAATTGGATTGCTTATCTTCCTTTTGTTAAGTTGTATGAGTTCCCTATAATTTTTGGAGGTTAAACCCTTATTGGATGTCACATTGGCAAATATGTTCTCCCATGCAGTGGGCTTTCTTGTTCTTTTTTTAATGGTTTCTTTTGCTGTGCAGAAGCTTTTTATTTTGATGTAGAACCATTTGTTTATTTTTTCCTTAGTTTACATTGTCCTAAGAGATGTATTCATAAACATACTGCTACAAGAGATATCTTAGATTTTGCTGCCTGTGGTTTCTTCCAGGATTTTTATGGTTCTACATCTTACATTAAAGTATTTTATCTATTTTGAATTTATTTTTGTGTATGGTATAAGTTGGTGGTCTGATTTATGTCTTTTTGCATATATCTCTCTAATTTTCCCAACACCATTTATTGAAGAGACTGTATTGATTCCATTGTATGCTCTTGCCTCCTTTGCCAAATATGAATTGACTAGAAGCCCGGTGCATGAAATTCGTGCATGGGGGCAGGGTGTCCCTCAGCCCAGCCTGCACCCTCTCCAATCTGGGACCCTTTGAGGGATGTCCGACTGCCCGTTTAAACCCGATCCTGGTGGGATCAGGCCTAAACGGGCAGTCGGACATACCTCTCACAATCCAGGACTGCTGGCTCCCAACTGCTTGCCTGCCTGCCTTCCTGATTGCCCCTAACCACTTCTGCCTGCCAGCCTGATCACCCCCTAACCCAGGGGTGGGCAAACTTTTTGACTCGAGGGCCACAATGGGTTCTTAAACTGGACCGGAGGGCCAGAACAAAAGCATGGATGGAGTGTTTGTGTGAACTAATATAAATTCAAAATAAAGGAGCAGAGGGGAGAGCAAGAGAACCGAATAGAACAGCCAGATCTGGCCCGCAGGCCGTAGTTTGCCCAAGGCTGCCCTAACCACTCCCCTGCCAGCCTGATTGATGCCTAACTGGTCCCCTGCCAGCCTGATTGATGCCTAACTGCTCCCCTGCCAGCCTGTTTGCCCCTAACTGCCCTCCCCTGCAGACCTGGTCACCCCCAACTTCCCTCCTCTGTCGGCTTGGTAACCCCTAACTGCCCTCCCCTGCAGGCTTGATTGCCCCCAACTGCCCTCCCTTGCAGGCCTGGTCCCTCCCAACTGCTCTCCCTGTAGGCCTGGTCCCTCCCAACTGCCCTCCATTGCAGGCCTGGTCCCTCCCAACTGCCCTCCCCTGCTGGCCATCTTGTGGTGGCCATCTTGTGCCCACATGGGGGCAGGATCTTTGACCACATGGGGGCAGCCATCTTGTGTGTTGGAGTGATGGTCAATTTGCATATTACTCTTTTATTAGATAGGATAGAGGCCTGGTGCATGGGTGGGGGCCAGCTGGTTTGCCATGAAGGGTGTCCTGGATCAGGGTGGGGGTTCCCTTGGGGTGTGGGGCGGCCTGGGCGAGGGGCCTGTGGTGGTTTGCAGGCCGGCCACGGCCCCTGGCGACCCAAGCAGAGGCCCTGGTATCTGGGGTTTATTTATCTTCTATAATTGAAACTTTGTAGCCTGGAGCGGAGCCAAGCCTTCTGCTTGCTCCATGGCAGCAGCCATTTTGGGGGGGATTTATGTATCTTCTATAATTGAAACTTTGTAGCCTTAAGCGGGGGCCTGGGCCGGCCAGGGTGTGCGGAAAGCTTGGCTTCCTCCATTGCTGGGGAAACCCAAGCCTCCCTCCTGCTCTCTGTGGCCATAGCCATCTTGGTTGGGTTTATTTGCATATTCGCTCCTGATTGGCTTGTGGGCGTGGCTTGTGGGTGTAGCGGAGTGTGGTTAATTTTCATATTACTCTTTTATTAGATAGGATCATAATGGCTTGGGTCATTTTCTGGGTTCTCTGTTCTGTTCCATTGGCCTATATGCCTGTTCTTGTGCCAGTACCAGGCTCTTATGAGTACAGTGGCTTTGTAATATAACTTGATATCTGGTATTGTAATCCTTCCAACTTTGTTCTTCTTTCTCAAGATTCCTGTGGCTATTCAGGGTCTTTTTGATTCCATATAAATTTTGGAATATTTGTTCTAAGTCTGTGACATATGCTGTTGGTATTTTATTATTTTCTTTATTGATTAAGGTATTACATATGTGTCCTTAACCCCCCATCTTCCCCCACCTCCCTTCCACCATGCCCTCACCTCCTCCCTGGTGTCTATGTCCATTGGTTATGCTTATATGCATGCATACAAGTCCTTTGGTTGATTTCTCCCCCTTCCCCCTGCCCTCCCCTACATTTGACAGTCTGATCAATGCTTCTCTGTCTCTGGATCTGTTTTTGTTCATCAGTTTATGTTGTTCATTATATTCCACAAATGAGTGAGATCATGTGATATTTATCTTTCTCTGACTGACTTATTTTGCTTAGCATAATGCTCTCCAGTTCATCCATGCGGTTGCAAATGGTAAGAATTACTTCTTTTTTACCACAGCATAGTATTCCATTGTGTAGGTGTACCTCAGTTTTTTAATCCACTCATCTGCTGATGGGCACTTAGGATGTTTACAAATCTTAGCTATGGTAAATTGTGCTGCTATGAACATAGGGGTGCATATATCCGTTCTGATTGGTGTTTCTAGTTTCTTGGGATATATTCCTAGAAGTGGGATCACAGGGTCAAATGGGAGTTCCATTTTAAGTTTTTTGAGGAAACTCCATACTGTTCTCCATAGTGGTTGACCCAGTCTGCATTCCCACCAGCAGTGCATGAGGGTTCCTTTTTTTCTGCATCCTTGACAGCACTTGTTGTTTGTTGATTTGTTGATGATAGCCATTCTGATAGGTGTGAGATGGTACTGCATTGTCACATTGATTTGCATCTCTTGGATGATTAGTGACTGTGGGAACCCCTTTCACGTCCCGCGTGGTTCAGGGTTCCAGTTCAGGGTTCGGGTTCTGGAGAAGGCTGCACACAAATGAAAAGAGACTTGGAAAAGTATTAATTTGGAAATATTGGGGGCCAGGCGGGAGCCCAACTCTAGTGGAAGGACTACCCCTTGCTCTGGCCTTGCAACCCTTTTATTGAGACTATGGGATACGCCCATAACCTTTAGGCAGGAAATTCCAATAACAGAAATTTACATGAAACAAACAGAGGTGGAGGCTGCTTCAGCTAACAATGTTTCAACTAAACAGTGAGTGATCAAAACAATTAAGGTTGTTGACCAGCCTTCCCAGTTTCCTGGCCACATCTTTCTATTAGTGGTAGAATGATTGGTTTCCGGCAAGTGACTTTGAGCATGTTTTCGTATGTCTCTTGGCCTTCCTTATGTCTAGAACGAACTCTCCAAAAATTCATCTGGAATAAAAAAAAAAAAGACCCTGAATAGCTGCAGCAATGCTGAGAAAGAAGAACAAAGTAGGCGGGATCTCAATACCAGATATCAAGCTGTATTACAAAGCCACTCTTCTCAAAATTGCCTGGTATTGGCACAAGAACAGACATATAGACCAATGGAATATAATAGAGAACCCAGAAATCGACCCAAACCACTATGGTCAATTAATATTCGACAAAAGAGGCATGAACATACAATGGAGTCCAGACAGTCTCTACAATAAATGGTGTTGGGAAAATTGGACAGATACATGCAAAAAAAAAAATGAAACTAGACCACCAACTTACACCATACACAAAATCAAACTCAAAATGGATAAAGGACTTAAATTAAAGACAAGAAACCATAAAAATACTAGAGGAATCCACAGGCAGCAAAATCTCAGACATATGCTGGAGCAACATCTTCACTGATACAGCTCTTAGGGCAATAGAAACTAAAAAGAAAATAAACAAATGGGATTACATCAAAATAAAAAGCTTCTGCACAACAAAAGAAACCATCAACAAAACAATAAGAAAGCCCACTGCATGGGAGAACATATTTGCGAATGTTATCACCAATAAGGGTTTAATCTCCAACATTTACAGGGAATTCATACAACTTGACAAAAGGAAGATAAACAACCCAATCAAAAAATGGGCAACAGACCTAAATAGATACTTTTCGAAAGAGGACATAAGGAAGGCCAAGAGATATATGAAAACATGCTCAAATCATCTGAGAGATGCAAATCAAAACAGCAATGCGGTACCATCTCACACCTGTCAGAATGACAATCATCAACAAATCAACAAACGACAAGTGCTGGCGAGGATGTGGAGAAAAAGGAACCCTGGTGCACTGCTGGTGGGAATGCAGACTGGTGCAGCCACTGTGGAGAACAGTATGGAGTTTCCTCAAAAAACTAAAAATGGAACTCCCATTGAACAGACTGTCAAATTACAGTGGGAAGGCTGGCGGCGGGGGGAGGTAAGAGATCAATGGAAGGACTTGTATGCATGCATATAAGCATAACCAATGGACGCAAGACACTGGGGGGTGAGGCCATGTATGGGAGTGGGGTGGGGGGGAAATGGACACATGTAATACCTTAATCAATAAAAAAAATTGGAAAAAAAGAAATTCATCAATATTGTTTATCCTTTCAAAGAACCAGCTCTTGGTTTTATTGATTTTGATATTGTTTTTTAGGTCTGTATGCCATTTATTTCTGCTCTGATCTTTATTATTTCTTTCTACTTACTCTGGGATTTTCTTGCTGCTCTCTTTCTAATTCTTTAAGTTGTAGGGTTAGATAACTTATTATAAGTTTTTCTTGTTGTTTTTTTTTGAGGTATGCCTGTAGTGCTATGAACTTACCTCTCCAAATTGCTTTCACTGTGTCCCATTGATTTTTGGATTGTTGTGTTTTCATTGGCATTTGTTTCTAGGATGCTTCTTATTTCTTCTTTGACCTCTTTGTTAATCCATTAATTGTTTAATAGCATGCTATTTAGCCTCAATATGTTTGATTGTCTTTTATTATCTTTATTGTAGTTGATTTTTAATTTTACGCCATTGTGATCTGAGAAGATACTTGATATGATTTCAATCTTCTTGAATTTGTAGAGACTTAGCCTATGTCCTAACATGTGGCCTATCTTTGAAAATGTTCCATGTCCAAGAATGAGAAGAATGTATATTCCATAGCTTTGGGGTGAAATGTTCTAAAGATGTCAATTAGTTGCATCTGATCTAGTGAGTCATTTAGGATTGCTGTTTCCTTGTTGATTTCTTTTGTCTACAAGATTTATCCAGTGAAGTCAATGAGGTATTAAAGTCCCCTACTATGATTGTATTACTGTCTATCTTTCCCTTGATATTTTCCAGACACTTTTTATGTACTTGAATGCTCCTGTATTGGGTGCATATATTTTTATCAGAGTGATATCCTCTTGTATCAATCCCTTTAGTATTATGAAGAGGCCTTCATTATCTCTTGTTATAGCCTTCATAATGTATTTTTAGTTAAAAAATAATTAAAACTCTTGGTGAAAGGAACCACCACAAAACATTATTAATATGGTAGATAGATTTGTTTCAGGATGACCAGTGCATAAAATTATTATTATAAGTGATTCAGTAAATATTTCTAAATGTAGTATACTAAACACTTTTAATGGGTCTCTCTACATAAGATCATATAAAATCTACGTAAATATTGCATTTTTTCCTGTAATTTTATGTAGCTTTTAAGTGTTCTTAGCCCCTTAAATACTGATTTATGAAGATAAAACAAAGGATCTTCTTTATATCTTTATAACTGGGGAAAAAAATGCTTCCATTATTTCAAGAGTGGGTTTGAGATCCCAAACTCATCTTCTGACCCATTTCCCCCAAGCTTTCTTTTGTTTCCTACAAAATATTAGCTACCATGTGGAAAGAATAAATATAAATGTTAATACATTATAGTTACTTTGATAGCATTTAAAGAAAGTGTCAAATGTTCAGCAGTTCTAAGAGGGAGGTTCATAGCAATACAGGCCTACCCTACGAAATAAGAATAGTCTCAAATAAACTTACACCAAAAGGAACTAGAAAAAGAGGAACAAACAAATCTCAAAGTTAGTAGAAGAAACAAAATATTAAAGATCAGAGTAGAAATAAATGAAGTAGAGACTAAAAAAGCAATAGAAAAGATCAATGAAATTAAGATCTTTCTTTGAAAAAATAAACAAAATTGATCAACCCTTAGCCAGATCCATCAAGAAACAAAAAGAGGACCCAAATAAAATGAGAAATGAGAGAGGAGAAGTTACAACTGGCCCCACAAAATATAAAGGGTCATTAGTAAACACTATGAACAACAAATTAAAAAACCTAGAAGAAATTGATAAATTTCTAAAAACATGCAATCTTCCAAGACTGAATCAGGAAGAAACAAAAAATCTGAACAGATCAATTACTAGTAATACAATTAAATCACTAATCAAAAATCTCCCAAGAAATAAAAGTCCAGTTCCAGATGGCTTCATAGGTGAATTCTACCAAACATTTAAAGACGAATTAATGCCTCTGTTTTTCAAACTATTCAAAATAACTGAAGAGGAAAGAATAGTTCAGAATTAATTTTCTGAGGTCAACATAACCCTGACACCAAAACCAGACAAAGTCATTACAAAAAAAAAAAAAAATACAGAGCAATATCCCTGATGAACATAGATGCAAAAATCCTCAAAAATATTAGCAAACCAAATTCAACAATACATTAAAAGGATTATACACCATTATCAAGTTGCATTTATTCCGAGGATGCAAGGATGGTTCAAGATTCATATTTGATCAATGTATTACACTACATTAACAAAATAAAGGATAAAATTTATATGATGATTCTAATAGATATAGAAAAGGCATTTGATGAAATACAACATCCATTTAAGATAAAAACAACTTCTAACAAAGACTAAAAAAGCAATAGGAAAGAGCAATGAAATGAAGAATAGAGAGAACACATCTCTACATAATAAGGACCATATATGACAAACCCACAGCTAACATCATATTCAATGATGGAAGGCTAAAAGCTGTTTCCCTAAGATTAGGAACAAGACACTTTTACTCAACATAATGTTGGAAGTTTTAGCCACAGCATAAAGACAATAAAAAGAAGTAAAAGGTACCCAAGTTGTAAGGGAAGAAGTAAAACTGTCACTGTTTGCAGATGGTATGATACTATATATAGAAGACCCTAAAGACTCCACAAAAAACAAACACGATTATAACTAGTAAGTTAATTTAGTGAAGTTTCAGTATACAAAATTAATATACAGAAATTAGCGGAATTTCTATACACTAAATAATGAACTATTAGATATAGAAATTAAGAAAACAATACCAGCCCTGACCGGTTTGGCTCAGTGGATAGAGCGTCGGCCTGTGGACTGAAGGGTCCCGGGTTCGATTCCTGTCAAGGGCATGTACCTTGGTTGCGGGCACATCCCCAGTGGGGGGTGTGCAAGAGGCAGCTGATCGATGTTTCTCTCTCATCGATGTTTCTAACTCTCTGTCCCTCTCCCTTCAATAAAACATATTTAAAAAAAAGAAAGCAATACCATTTACAATTGCATCAAAAAATAAAATACCTAAAAATAAATTTAACCAAGGAGGCAAAAGACTTATACTCTAAAAACTATAAAACAATGATGAAAGAAATTGAAGGGAACACAAACTAAATGGAAGGAAATACCACTTATGGATAAAATTAACACCATTAAAATGTCCATGCTACTCAAAGCATATACATATTTAATGCAATATATCAAAATACCAAAGGCATTTTTCACAGAACTAGAAAAGATAATCTTAAAATTTATATGGAACCACAAAAAAGCAATCTTTAAAAAAAGAACAAAGTTTTCTAATTTCAAACTATAACTACAAAGTGATAGTAATGAAAACAATATGGTACTAATACAAAAACAGAGACATAGATCAATGGAAAAGAATAGAAAGCCCCCAAATTAACACATGCTTCTATAGTCGATTAATTTAGAGCAAAGGAGGCAGAAATACACAGTCTCCTTAATAAATGAAGTTGAGAAAATTGGAAAGATAACTACAAATAAATTAAACTTGACCTCTTTCTAACAACATATGCAAAATGGATCAAAGATATAGAAGAAAACATAGTAAAGTCTTTGACATCAGTCTTAGTAATATTTTTTGGATATGTCACCATAGGCAAGGTCAACAAATGAAAAAATAAACCAATGGGACTATATCAACTAAAAAGCTTTTGCATGGTGAAAGAAACCATCAATAAAACAAAAAGACAATCTACTGAAATAAATTTGCAAGTGATACTTTCAATAAGGGGTTAATATCCAAAATATAAAAGAACTCATACAGCTCAACATAAAAAATCTGGTTGAAAAATGGGAGAGGACCTGAATTGTCATTTCTCCAAAAAAAAAACATACACATGGCTAACAGACATTTGAAAAAATGCTCAACAACATTAATTATCAAGGAAATGCAAATCAAACCACAATGTTATATCAGCTCACACCTATCAGAATGGTTATTATAAAAAATACAACAAAGAACAAGTCTTGGCAAAGATGCCAAAAAAGGGAAACCTTGTGCAGTGTTGATGGATTGTAGACTGGTGCATCCACTATCAAAAACAATATGAAGTCTCCTCAAAAAATTAAAAGTATAACTACCATATGACCTAGGATTTCTATTTGTGAGTATTTATTTGAAGAAAATAAAAACACTAGTTCAAAAAGTTATATGTACCCCTTTGTTCATTGCAGCATTATTTATAATAGTTAAGATATAACAGCCAACCTAGATGTCCAACAATGAATGAATGGACATGGATGCGATATCCTATATAATAAAGAGCTAATATGCTAATTAGACTGAACAGCAGAATGACCTTCTGGATTAAGCCGGGGCTGCAAAGGCTTACCCTTGCACGAATTTCATGCATCAAGCCTCTAAAATATATATAGTGGAATATTACTCAACCATAAAAAATAATGAAATCTTGCCATTTGTAACAATATGGATGGACCTAGAGGATATTATGATATTATGCTAAGTGAAATAAGTAAATCATAGAAAGACAAATACCAAAATACCATAGGATTTCTAAAAAAAAACCAAAAACAACCACAAAATATATGAACAAACAGAAAAAGATTCATAGATACAGAAAAAAAGGGAAGAATGGGTGAAAAAGATGAAGAGGAATTAAAGGTACAAGCTTCCATTTATAAAATAAATAAGTCACAGGGATATAATGTAAAGCATAGAGAAAATAGCCAATAATATTGTAATAACTTTGTATGGTGACAGATGGTTACTAGACTTATTGTGCTGATCACATGTAAGGCACATAAATGTTGAATCACTATGTTGTACACCTGAAACTAATATAATATTGTATGTCAACTATACTTTAATAAAAAATGTTTGAAGCACACTAAATATCAAATGGAAAACAGATGAATGACAATAAATTATTCTATCTATATCCCTGAGTCGCCACATTGGAATCTAAATCTGAGACATTACAGGGAAAATTCTGTGCATGACTCATCAAAGGGCTGACTTACACCAAAATGAAATCCAGGTTAGGAATGTGTGTAAAGACTGGAGAAATTCTGACACAGATATTTACATTAGATTCATTAACAGCAAAATTATAGTTATGAAGTAACAACGAAAATAATTTTATGGTTGGGAGCCACCACAACATGAGGAACTGTATTAAAGGGTCACGGCATTAGAAAGGTTGAGAAGCATTGTAAAGTATACATTATTGTATGTTTTAATGTGTTATTATATGTTTTAATTTACTGTAATAACTCACATTATATTAAAAAGGGGGCTGGAAATAGTACCTACTTCACAGATTATTTCAGAGAATAACTGAGATAATACATGTAAAGAACCTAGCATAGCACACACATACAATCTTCAATAAATAATTGAATGATTGATGTCAAAGAAGATGGCTTTCCATAGCATGAAGCATGAATAAACAAACTATGGGTATAAAGTGAGTTGACTTTCTCCTTCTCTTCCCACATCACTTTATTTTTAAATATGTTTTTATTGATTTGAGAGACAGGAAGGGAAAGGGAGGGAGTGGAAGAGAGAGATAGAAACATAAATGATAAGAATCGATCATCTGCCTTCTGCACGCCCTCTACTGGGGATCTAGCCTGCAACCCAGGCATGTACCCTGACCATGAATTGAACCGAGACCTCCTAGTTCATGGGTTGACACTCAACCACTGACCCACATTGGCTGGGCCCATATAATTTTATTCACCCATTTATTTGATGACTATCATTGAGGGTCTCCTACCCGCCAGGCATGGGAGATGCATCTGGAAGAGGACCAAGTCCTGCCTCACAAGCTCCCACTCCACTGGGGCAGACAGTGATCAAATAAACAAGGCAAGTGGTAAGAAGTGCTCTTGAGAAAAATAAAGCAGGGTAAGGAAGATACAAATGGTGGGGGAAAGTTACTATTGTTTATAGATGGTCTCTCCTAAAGTGACGTTTGAGCAGAGACTTGAAGAAGTAAGGAGTGAAACATGTAAGTATTTGAGAAATAAGCTTTCCAAGAGGGAAGAGCAAAGGCAAAGGCCCTGAGGCAGGAGTGTGCTTGGCCAGGTTGAAGGAGATCCCAAAGGCCTGCATGGCTGGAGCAGATGGGCAAAGGTTGGGAGGGGAGGTCTGACAGACAGCAGGTTCGGGGGGCATGTGGGCCTCGGTGGACTATGGCAAGGCAGGAGAGTTTTACTGAGTAATATGTACAATGATGGCAGGGAGGGGGTTTAAACTGGGCTTGATGTTTAACATCAACATGGTTGCAGTATAGAAAATGAATTGGGAGAGAGGAAGGTGGAGATGGATGAGGTTCTCCTTTACAATAGTAGGAAAAAGAAGATAAGGGTATGGCAGTGAGTGTGGGAAGGAGGGAATGGAATGCCATTAAAACAAGTTAAATGGTGAAACCAGCAAGCAGAACTGGGTAATTAATTATATTGAAGTATGATGAAGAAAAGAAGTCAAGACTGAGGCTGTGATGAAATTGAAATTGCTCTATCATTCCACTTTGAGGAAGTCTTGAGGGAAAAGGCTGCCCAGGAAAGAGCATCCAGCCTCTTGCCCAGCCACATCTACCTGTCACATATTTGAATTCCCCATCTGCACCAAATTATTGTGTACCCAGAATGCCCTTGCCCTACTTGGCTGCCTAGAGAACTCCTTTTCATCTTTCAAAACCCATATCAGGCATCACCAAGTCTGGGCAGCTTAATGCTATGGTTCAAATGAATCGTTTATGCTTCTGTGCCTTGCACAGTTTTCCAACCAATGTTAAGTAGCACATGGTGTATTGCAAATAGTTTGTCAGTGTGTCCTTAGGCCTGGAGGCTTACACATTGGGCCGAGAGCAGCTGGAGCTCTTGGCTAATCACCTCAAGCTGTGAACAGTACATCCATTGACCCTAGAGTACCACTCAAATATTGTCATTTTCTGTACATGCTATGCCCTATGTACAAGGAATGCACTATGCTAATTGTACAAGATGCAAAATTAGAACTATTTTAGTTTCAGTTTCACTGATGAAACAATAGATGAAACATTACAATCGAAGAAACATTACAAAGTATGCTGCAAAATTTGCAAAAAGTGTTTATAATACCAGTTTTATACTCTCACCCAACAACCCACCTTCAGACTATAAAAGATGACAGAGAGACCAAGAAGAAGATTAAAGTTTACACTAGAGAAGATTTTTAGAGAAACTAAGATGTGGGTCTCACCTGGAACTGGAAGAATGGGATGGCTTGCCCTACCTTAAACCAATGTATAGAAGTTTTGAGGAAAATTGGGAGGGTTAGCCTGTGTCCCCTGAAGCTCAGGGACACAATGAGCTGACTGAGGAATGTAGAGGGGAGAGCCTGGCCGTCAGCTGCTTTGATGGCAAAGAAAGAACTGGTAACTGTCACCACTAGTAAATCAACAACCAACAAGTGCTGGTGAGGATGTGGGAAAAAAGGGGAACCCCAGAAGCCACTGTGGAGAACAATATGGAGTTTCCTCAAAAAATAAAAAATGGAACTGGCATTTGATCCAGAGATCCCACTTCTGGGAATACTAGTACTAGTATATCCTAAGAATCCCAAAACACCAATCAGAAAGATTATATATATCCCTATGTTCATAGCAGCATTATCCTATATAATAAAGAGGTAATATGCAAATTGACCATCACTCCAACACACAAGATGGCCACCCCCATGTGGACACAAGATGGCCACCACAAGATGGCCAGCAGGGGAGGACAGTTGGGGAGGACCAGGCCTGCAGGGGAGGGCAGTTAGGGGCAACCAGGCTGGCAAGGGAGGGCAGTTAGGGGTGACCAGGCTGGCAAGGGAGGGCAGTTAGGGGCAATTGGGCCAGCAGGGGAGCAGTTTGGCATTGATTAGGCTGGCAGAGGAGTGGTTAGGGGGTGATCAGGCTGGCAGGCAGAAGCAGTTAGGGGCAATCAGGCAGGCAGGCAGGCAGGCAGGCGAGCGGTTGGGAGCCAGCAGTCCTGGATTGTGAGAGGGCTGTCCGACTGCCTGTTTAGGCCCGATCCTGGGATCGGGCCTAAACGGGCAGTCAGACATCCCTCGAGGGGTCCCAGATTGGAGAGGGTGCAGGCTGGGCTGAGGGATCCCCCCTCCCCTGGCACGAATTTCATACACCGGGCCTCTAGTTTATAATAACTAAGATCTGGAAACAGCTCAAGTGCCCATCAGTAGAGGAGTGGATAAAAAAGCTCTGGTACATTTACACAATGGAATATTATGATGCTATAAAAAGCAACTCTTATCCTTTATAACAGCATGAATGAATCTGGAGATTATTATGCTCCAGACCAACTCTCAGTTCCAGACCCTGGGGACTGCTGTGCTCCTGGATGGGCCCAACTTCCAAACTGGGATTCAATTTAGCCATAGAAGGAGACACATCAGAGCAACAGGCTCAGTCTTATTCTTCATTTACCTATGGGCACTCCAGAGTCCAGACCTTTTTCAGCTTCTTTGCTTATTCCTAGATCTGCATTTTGTGTGTTCAACTTGGCTGCATTTCTGCTTTCTGACTTTCTGAACTCCAGGTCTTACTTTCCCAGGCCTGCAGTACCTGCCTGATGCCAACTTTCCTGCGCTCTGCCTCTCCCATACTAGAGCCTTGGCCCTGGCCTGCACACAACTCTGGCTCCACGGAGCTATAAAATCTGCTAACCCAATTTATGGTCAACCCAGTCCTTTCATGGACTTATTGGTCAAGGGATCTTAAAGTAATTGAGTTTTTATTTGAAAAGATGGGGACAAAGTTAGGGGGTCAGAAAAATCATTTAATTCCAACGGTGTTTCTGAGGAACTCGATCAGAAAACTCTGCAAGCAGTCTGTCTCAACCTAGCTAGGATGCACTGGGCATGACTAGCTTCACCACTATTTGGAGAGTCAGTGAAGACTACAGATGAAAAAATTGTCTAATAAAGTATGATTCATCTTGATAAAACTCTGGAAGAAAACAAGAATAGAATTTTGTTGTTTAGTCTGACAAACAATTTGCTTTAAAATTATTAAAACAATCATAAATGAAAATCACACTCCATGAATCTTTGTGCTCTGTACATGAAATGCTCTTAATTTCATAGATTGTTGGTAAGGGGGCAATTACTCTCAGTGTGTGAATTAAATGACTTCCTTTTTGCCGGACAATGTGCAGGGAGAAGAGAGATCACCTCCCTAGGGAATAGTTGATGTGTTCTCCCACTGATATTCCTTCACTTTATCATTACTGAATACAAATCCAATCTCATGCCTTGCCAAGTGCCAAGATTCCAACCCCCAACAGGACTTCTCTCTCTTCCTTCTCCTCCTCCTCCTCCTCCTCCCCCGCCCCCATTCAGCCTCTGCTATTTCACAACCGAAAAATGACAGCACCCTACACAACATGACACAAACTAGCACTAAGAAGGTGCTCATGTCCCTTCAAATGCTTTAATGGTGGACAAAGGCTTTCATTCCTCAAATATAGATAAAGCTTCACAACCTCTCTGCCAATTGGGTTTACAGCTATATTGACAAATTGATGCTCCCACCAGGCCCCTCCAGCCTTGAGCTGTGGTCCCAGTGACCATACAGATAGTACCATTTCCTGTGACAGTCATGACATTCAAATAGCATAAATGGCAGCAAATCCTTTTAATGAGTAAGTTCTGATGAGAGAGAGCACAAGTTCTTCCAGAACATCCTCTACTCCTTCAGCATTTCAGCCAGAGCACATGGCTGGGGGCTCCATCACCTGTGCTAAGCAGACCTAAGCTCTGAGGGCCCACTGAGAATTAGAAGGAGAAAATTTCCCCATAAATCTAACACCCCCAAATTCTTCCTGGCCGTTTCCTGTTCTTTCCCCATCTGGCCTCATTCAGAAGCAGGTGTGGAACATGTGGCACACCCTCCAGCCCATAGTCGCAGGGGAAATGGCCTCACATTGACCCTTGGAAGGAAGACTCCAGAAAAGGAAACCTGATTTGGAAGGTTTTATAACACAAGCTTTCCACTAAAGAAGCAGGAATATTTAAAAAATAAAGTGTTTTGTATTTTCTAAGCAAGAATGGCTTTCAAACATTTCAAAGCAAAGGCAGTTTTCAAATATTTAAAAAATGTTAGATGATGAGTCCATCTCTATTCTATTTTCTTTCTGAAAATATATGCACACATTACCCTTGGTGGTGGTGGGGGGGGGGGGATGCTTTTTAGGATGTAAATAACAAAGAAAAGAAAGTGTTTGGCACCTGAAATTCTAGTTCTTAGAGGAGGTGAATATGTGGAACTCTTTCCTTTCACTTGGTGTTCTGGCTTTGGCCTTGTGATGTATCATCTCATTCACCTTGCACACAGGCAGTGTCCTTTGCACATGGCAGGGCTGTACTGGAGAAATAAAAATAGTGAGGCATTGTAAATTCCATTGTAGAGGCTCTATTGGCAACATGGTGACACCAAAAACCCAACAATAACAGTTTGTCTTTAACTCTATAAAGCAATGTGACCATTGGTTTCACCAGAATATTCAAAAAATATTTTGCAAATGAAAAGGGATTTCAAACTGAAGTTTTAACATTGGAGTCCCGCAGTTGGTTTCGAATGTGCTGTTGTTAAAATGGGCAGGCATGAGAGTTTGACCCTTCAGAGGGGGACAGTGGGTAGGAGAAAACATGAGGCTGGCACGGTTCTTGTCCTGGCTCATGCTAGTGAACTCCTTCTTATGTGTGGTGGGCCAAGTTTGTTTGTTTGTTTGTTTGTTTATTTATTTATTTATTTATTTATTTATTTATATTGATCTTAGACAGAGGAAAGGGGGGAGAGAGAGAAAAAAAACATTGATGTGAGAGACAAATATCGATTGGTTGCCTCCTGCATGTGGCCTGACTAGTGCCCTAGGGAAGGATCAAACCTGCAACCTGAATATGTTCCCTGACTGGGAATCAAACCCACCACCTTTAACTTTGTTGGGCTTTTTGTTTTTTGTTTTTGTTTTTGTTTTTCTCAAAATTTCTGAGGTCATTCAGGGTCTTTTTTGGTTCTATATAAATTTTTGGAATATTTGTTCTATATGTGTGAAATATATTGGTATTTTAATAGTCATTGCATTAAATCTATAGATTGCTTTGAGTAGTATGGACATTTTAATAATATTTATTCTTCCAATCCATGAATACGGTATACGCTTCCACTTCTTTGTATATTCCTCAGTTTCTTTCTGCGGTATCTTATAATTTTCTTAGTACAGGTCTTTTACCTCCTTGGTTAAGTTTATTCCTATGTAATCTTATTTTTTTTGTTACAGTAGTAAATGGCATGGGATCTTAATTTGTCTTTCTGATAGTTCATTGTTGGTGTATAAAAATTCTACCTATTTTTGAATATCAATTTTGTATCCTGCCACTTTGCCAAATTTATTTATTAGATCCATTAGCTTTTTGGTGGAGTCTTTAGGGTTTTCTATGTACAATATCAAATTATCTGTGAATAATGAGTTTTACTCCCTCCTTTCCAATTTGGACGCCTTTTCTTTCTTTTTCTTGTCTGATTGCTGCTGCTAGGATTTCCAGTACTATGTTGAATAAGAGTAATGAAAGTGGACTTCCCTGTCTTATTCCTGATGTTAAGGGAAACACTTTTAGTTTTTGCCCATTGAGTATGATGTTGACTGTAGGTTTATTATATATGGCATTTATTATGTTGAGATATGATCCCTCTATTCCAGCTTTGCTAGAATGTTTATCATAAATTGATGCTGGATTTTATGAAATACTTTTTCTGCATCTATTGATATGATAATGTGATTTTTATCTTTCATTTTGTTTATGTCATGTATCATGTTTATTGATTTGCAAATTTTATATCAACCTTGCAGACCTGGTTGCAGAGTCTACTTGATCATGTGTATGATCATTTTTAATGTATTGCTAAATCTGGTGCTATTATTTTGTTGAGGATTTTAGTATCTATGTTTATCAGCGATATTGGACTATAATTTTCTTTCATTGTAGTGTCTTTATCTGGTTTTGGAATTGGAAGTCTTTCTTCCTCTTTAATTTTCTGTAATGGTTTGAGAAGGATAAGTATTAGTTCTCTTTGAGTATTTGGTAAAACTTGCCTGTGAAGCCATCCAGTTCAAGACTTTTGTTTCCTGGGAATTTTTGACACTGTTTCAATTTTATTAGTTATAATTGGTCTATTCAGGTTTTCTGATTCTTCCTGATTGAGTTTTGGAAGATTGCATGTTTCTAGGAATTTGTCCATTTCACCCAGGTTGTTCAATTTATTGGCATATAGTTGTTCATAGTATTTTCTTACAATCCTTTGTATTTCTTTGATGTCAGTTATTATATAGAATATAAGTACATTTAAAATATTCAATATTTAATACCTGTTTATTTATATATTCTATTTTGCTTTAGTATTGACATTTTATACATATTATAAAATACCAAAAATAAATGATTTTAAATGAAAAAATTTAAATAAGATTTAAAAAATTTTATTGGTAAAAATCTTGATTCAACATGTGATTATAGCAAGATCAAAAACAATTTGTGATGGTTTTGAGTTCATTATATTTTATTATTTAGTTAGAATAAATGAAAATATGCTTTACAAAGAAATGTTGGTTCAAGTGGAAGTACTGTCTTTTTAAACTACAATTACTAAATTATGATACAGATTTCTTAATTCCATACACTATCTCATTATTTCTTAGGGCTAGTATATGTCTGTTTTTCTGAATGTCAAACAGTTGTTGCAAGTTAATTAGGAGGTGTGACTTTTTTTGTATTTTTGACAAATATATTCAAAACATAATAAAATACTTCATTTGGAAGAGTTTAGGGCAGGTTAAAAATTTTTTTTCCAGGACTTTTATTTGTGCAGATATGAGTCTTTACATTTGTTTCTGCCAATAAAAACCACATAAATTAGAACATTTCCAAACATCCATTTTCAAATTACTAGTATTCTTTTTATTGCATGAATTTCATTCCAAAGTTATTACTTTTTTTTGCTCATTTTAATGTCATTTCTTCCTCAGCTTTATTTCAAATGAACATAAAAAATCTTTACTAGATTGTAGATCAGCCTCTTGTTACCACGGGGGGCGGGGAGAAATAGCATATTTGGAACATTTGTATTTTTAAAAGCATAATGAATATTTAAAGTTTAGTAATGCTTTTTAAAAATGCTTTGCCATGAGATAACTTATAACTTCCTAAGGGCACAGAGAATTTACATGGCAATTACCCATCTCATTAAGACTCTACTTCTATTTTGCTTTTAAGTAATCACAGTGATGACATCCTGTAACATTTTAACATTTTGTGGATTTTTAGTTCAGCTTTTTTGCTGTAATGATGTCCCTGTGACTGATGCATTAGGTGAATGTCATGGAAGGAACAGGTCTGTGCATTTTCCTTCAAGTTTTTTCTTTTTTAAATCTGTCAAATCCACCACATCCAGAGTAGTTACACTTACATTTGACCTTGAATAATGTGAGTGTGAGCTGCGTGGGTACACTTATATGCAAAGTTTTTTCAGAAAACATATACATTACTCTATATAGCATTTTCTCTTCCTTCTGACTTTCTTAATAACATTTTCTTTTCTCTAGCTTACTGTATTGTAACAATACAGTACTAGATATAGATATAGATATAGATATAGATATAGATATAGATATAGATATAGATATAGATATAGATATAGATATAGATAGATATATGACAAAAATATGTTAATCAACTCTTTGTCATTGGTAAAGCTTCCCATCAACAGTGGGCTATTGGTAGTTAAGTTTTTTGAGGGGTCAAATGTTATATTTGGATTTTTGACTATGTGGGTGGTTGGCATCCCTAACTCCCACGTTGTTTAAAGGTCAACCTCATTTCTTCTTATTAAAAGAACCATTAACTATTAAGAATGTTTTTTTTTTCTGGTACATCTTTTCTTTGGTGGCCCATAGAAAAACATTTCTGCACATAAGTTATTGTTAAAACAGAATCGAGCAGCTCAGTTAGAGTCATGTTACAAGTATCTCAACTTTCATTCAACAATCATCCCATAGTTTGTAATTTTTATTAACACTTTGTGCTTTGTGTCTTCCAAAGGATTTTATAACTTAAGAGAGTGTTTTAATTTTTCATCATTGCTGTATTTAAATTATTTCCTTGCCACAGTTTCTCCAAAAGTATATCTGCTATTAGATAAGAAATCTCAAAAGTGGCCTCTGTGTATAAACATTTGGTAAAATGTTTTAAAATCCTGAATTGAGAATCATACAACATTATACTTCAAACAAAACCAGAGGTTTGTTTTTTTAATAGTCTTAATTCTTCATTTCAAATAGCTTTCTAATCATGGTAATTTTGTTCTATTCATCTAGTACTATTACAAAAGAACACTATACACTTAGGTCAATGTTTATAGTTAATAATAATAATAAATGTAAACATCTATATTTTTAAAATAGGTTTTTATAAAGAAGTTTCTATTTGAGAGAATTTTAGATTTGCAGAGGCTTGTTAAAATAAAACAAATAATTCCCATGCAGTTATATATACAATGGAATATTACAGCTATAAAAAAGAATGAAATCTTGCCATTTGCAACAACATGGATGGGCCTAAAGGATATTATGCTAAGAAGAATAAGTCAGGGAAAGACAAGTATCATATGATTTCACTTATATGTGGAATCTAAAAAAAAACAAAAACAAAAAAATAAGTGATCAAAACAAAACAGAAACAAACTCATAGAAAACTTTCGATGGTTGCCAAATAGGAGGGGGTTGGAGGATAGGTGAAAAAGAGAAGGGATTAAGAAATACAAATTGGTAGTTATAGAATAGTCATGGGGATGTAAAGTATTGCATAGGAAATATACTAGTAGTTAATAACATTGTAATAACTACATATGGTATCAGATGGGTACTAGACTCATCAGGGTGATCACTTCATAAGTTACATAAGTATTTAATCACTATGCTGTACACATGAAACTAATATAATATTGTATTTTATATACAATAATTATTACAGTAACTTAAAATTTTCTAAAATTATTTTTAAAAAAGAATTCTCATATACCTTTCACCTAGCTTTCCCTAATTTTAACATCTTCTGTAACCACAGTATATTTCTTAAAACTAAGAAATTAACATTAATAAATTTTCATTAACTACAGACTTTATTTTACTTTCTCCAGTTCTAATATTGTTCTTTTTCTGTTCCAGGATCCAATTCAGGATACCATGTTACAAAAATAGTCAATAGTCAGTACCACATAATAATTTTGTGAAAATTTGTTAAAACTAAATATTATTTGGCATTCCAGTTAACCAAGAACAAGTTAACTACAGAATGTCACATGATGCTAAAAGCAGTGGTATCTTTGTAACTCTCTTTTGTATTGTGGAATTAGCACTTGCTTTTTTACTGTACTTGACATGAGGTAGTCTGGCTTATGGACTGAGTATGTTTAGTAAATATTAGGGATTATTTATTTCTTCCTTATTTTTCCCTTTTTAAAGACAGAAACATGTATACATAGAAATTCTCAAATTTCCTTTCTTTAAGAAATGTCTCTGCCATAAAAAGAGGGTGAGTTGGTGTCTTTTGGGTTCCTTAGTGTGCACACTTCCCATTTTGTAGAACACTGCTCTATGTTATATTCATGCTACTGTGGATGTACAGAAAATCTGCTTTTAACTCATACTAATATTATTAAGGTCTAAACTATGAAAACTGAGTAATTTCAATGTCTTGTTCTCTACTGGCCAACTCATGTACTCCTGAATTATTGATAGGTTACAATCCTATATAATAAAAGCCTAATATGCAAATTAACCATCACTCCAACACACAAGATGGCTGCCCCCATGTGGTCAAAGATGGCCACCCCCATCTTTGGCTGCCCCCATGTGGACACAAGATAGTCAGCAGGGGAGGGGAGTTGTGGGCAATCAGGCCAGCAGGGGTTGGCAGTTGGGAGGGACCAGGCCTGCAGGGGCGGGCAGTTGGGGGGGACCAGGCTGGAAGGGGAGGGCAGTTGGGGGGGACCAGGCTGGCAAGGGAGGGACCAGGCCTGCAAGGGAGGGCAGTTGGGGGCAATCAGGCCTGTAGGGGAGGGCAGTTAGGGGTGACCAGGCTGACAAGGGAGGGTATTTAGGGGTGACTGGGCCAGCAGGGGAGGGAAGTTGGGGTGACCAGGCCTGCAGGGGAGGACAGTTAGGGGTGACCAGGCTGGCAGGAGAGGGTAGTTAGGGGTGACCATGGTGCAGGGAAGGACAGATAGGGGTGACCAGGCTGACAAGGGAGGGTAGTTAGGGGTGACCAGGCCTGCAGGGAAGGACAGTTAGGGATGACCAGGATGGCAAGGGAGGGCAGCTAGGGGCAATCAGGCCAGCAGGGGAGCAGTTAGGCGTCAATCAGGCTGGCAGAGGAGTGGTTAGGGGGTGATCAGGTTGGCAGGCAGAAGCGGTTAGGGGCAATCAGGCAGGAGAGCAGTTGGGATCCAGCAGTCCTTCATTGTGAGAGGGATGTCAACTGCCCCTAAATGGGCAGTTGGTCATTCCTTGAGGGGTCCCAGATTGGAGAAGGTGCAGGCTGGGCTGAGGGACACACACCCCCATGCACGAATTTCATGCACCAGGCCTCTAGTTATTAAATAAACCATTAAGGCAGTGAGCATACACAAATAAATTTCTCCAAGAAGCACTGCTTAAAACATCCCTCAACAAACTGGTAAAACTCATGTACCAGGTATTTCTTTTTTTTTTTAATTTTTTTATTAAGGTATTATATGTGTACATATCTCACCATTGCCCCCCCACCCCACTCCCATACATGCCCTCACCCCCCAATGTTTTGCATCCGTTGGTTACTCTTATATGCATGCATATAAGTCCTTCAGTTGATCTCTTATTTCCCCCACCTCTCCCTAACCTTCCTGCTGTAATTTGACAGAATGTTTGATGCTTTACTGCCTCTGTATCTATCTTTTTGTTCATCAGTTTATACTGTTTTTCATTATCCCCAAATGAGTGAGATCATGTGGTATTTTTCTTTCATTGACTGGCTTATTTCACTTAGCATAATGTTCTCTAATTCCATCCAGGTGCCTACAAATGGTAATAATTCCTTCTTTTTTATGGCAGCATAGTATTCCATTGTGTAGATGTACCATAGTTTTCTGATCCAGTCATCGGCTGACGACACCTAGGCTGTTTCCAAATCTTAACTATTGCAAATTGTGCTGCTATGAACATAGGGGTGCATATATCCTTTCTGATTGGTGTTTCTAGTTTCTTAGGATATATTCCTAGGAGTGGGATTACTGGGTCAAATGGGAGTTCCATTTTCAGTTTTTTGAGGAAACTCCATACTGTTCTCCACAGTGGCTGCACCAGTCTGCATTCCCACCAGCAGTGCACCAGGGTTCCTTTTTCTCTGCATCCTCACCAACACTTGTCGTTTGTTTATTTGTTGATGATAGCCATTCTGACAGGTGTGAGATGGTACCTCATTGTCGTTTTGATTTGCATGTCTCGGATAATTAGTGACTTTGAGCATGTTTTCATATGTCTCTTGGCCTTCCTTCTGTCTTCTTTCGAAAAGATTCTATTTAGGTCCGTTGCCCATTTTTTTATTGGATCATTTATCTTCCTTTTATTAAGTTGTATAAGCTGCCTGTAGATGTTGGAGATTAAACCTTTATCAGTGATAACATTTGCAAATACGTTCTCCCATACAGTGGGATTTCTTGTTGTTTTGTTGATGGTTTCTTTTGCTGTGAAAAAGCTTTTTATTTTGATGTAGTCCCATTTGTTTATTTTCTCTTTGGCTTCCGTTGCCCTAGGGGCAGTATCGGTGAAGAAGTTCTTTCGGCATATGTCTGAGATTTTGCTGCCTGTGTATTCCTCTAGTATTTTTATGGTTTCCTGTCTTATATTTAAGTCCTGTATCCATTTTGAGTTTATTTTTGTGTATGGTGTAAGTTGGTGGTTTAGTTTCATTTTTTTGCATGTATCTGTCAAATTTTCCCAACACCATTTATTGAAGAGACTGTCTTGACTCCATTGTATGTTCATGCCTCCTTTGTCAAATATTAATTGCGCATAGTGGTTTGGGTCAATATCTGGATTCTCTATTCTATTCCATTGATCTATATGTCTGTTCTTGTGCCAGTACCAGGCTGTTTTGAGGACAGTGGCTTTGTAATACAGCTTGAAATCTGGTATTGAGATCCCTCCTACTTTATTCTTCTTTCTCAGGATTGCTGTGGCTTTTCGGGGTCTTTTTTTATTCCAGATGAATTTTTGGAGAGTTCTTTCTAGGCCTGTGAAATATGCTGTTGGTATTTTAATGGGGAGTGCATTGAATCTATAGATTGCTTTGGGTAGTATGGACATTTTAATGATGTTGATTCTACCAATTCATGAACATGGTATGTTCTTCCATCTGTTTACATCTTCCTCTATCTCTTTTTTCAGTGTCCTGTAGTTTTCCGCGTATAGGTCTTTTACCTTCTTAGTTAAATTTATTCCTAGGTATCTTAATTTTTTTGGTGTGATGGTAAATGGGATTGCTTTTTTAGTCTCTCTTTCTGTAAGTTCACTATTGGTGAATAGAAATGCCATAGATTTCTTGGCGTTAATTTTGTATCCTGCTACATTGCCGAATTTATTTATTAAGTCTATTAGTTTTTTGATGGAGTCTTCCAGGTTTTTTATGTACAATATCATGTCATCTGCAAATAAGGAAAGCTTTACTTCTTCTTTTCCAATTTGGATGCCTTTTATTTCTTCTTCTTGTCTAATTGCAATGGCTAATACTTCCAGTACTATGTTGAACAGGAGTGGTGAGAGTGGGCATCCCTGTCTTGTTCCTGTTCTTAGGGGAAATGGTTTTAGTTTTTGCCCATTGAGTATGATGTTGGCTGTGGGTTTATCATATATGGCTGTTATTATGTTGAAGTATGATTCTTCTATTCCCACCTTGTTGAGAGTTTTTATCAAGAAAGGGTGTTGGATTTTGTCAAATGATTTTTCTGCATCAATTGATATGACTATGTGATTTTTATCTCTCAATTTGTTTATGTCATGTATCACGTTTATTGATTTTCGGATATTTTACCATCCTTGAAACCCCGGGATAAATCCTACTTGGTCATGGTGTATGATCTTTCTGATGTACTGCTGGATCTGATTTGCTCAAATTTTGTTGAGGATTTTGGCATCTATGTTCATGAGGGATATTGGCCTGTAATTCTCTTTCATTGTGTTGTCTTTATCTGGTTTTGGTATTAGGGTGATGCTGGCTTCATAGAAAGAGCTTGGAAGTGTTCCTTCCTCTTGAATTTTTTTGGAATAGTCTGAGGAGGATAGCTTTTAGGTCTTCCTTGAATGTTTGGTACAACTCCCCTGTGAAGCTCTCTGGCCCCGGGCTTTTGTTTGCTGGAAGCTTTTTGAAGACTGCTTCAATTTCTTCCATAGTTATTGTCCTATTGAGATTTTTAGAATCTTCCTGATTGAGTTTGGAAGGTTATATTTTTCTAGGAATATCTCCATTTCCTCTAGGTTGTCCAGTTTGTTGGAATAGAGTTGTTCATAGTCTTTTTTTAACAATCCTTTGTATTTTGGTGGGGTCTGTTGTTATTTCACCTCTTTCATTTCTGATTTTGTCTATTTGGGTCCTCTCTCTTTGCTTCTTGGTGAGCCTGGCTAGAGGTTCATCAATCTTGTTTATCCTTTCAAAGAACCAGCTCTTGGTTTTGTTGATCTTTTGTATTATTTCTTTGGTCTCTATGTCGTTTATCTCTGCTCTGATCTTTATTATTTCCTTCCTTCTGCTTACACTGGGCTTTTCTTGTTGCTCTCTTTCTAACTCTTTGAGTTGTTGGGTTAGATAATTTATTACCATTGTTTCTTGTTTTTTGCAGTAGGCTTGTAGAGCTATGAACTTCCCTCTCAAGACTGCTTTCGCTGTGTCCCATAGATTTTGGATTTTTGTGTTTTCATTGTCATTTGTTGCCTTGATATTTTTTATTTCTTCTTTGATCTCTCTGGTAACCCAGTCATTGTTTAATAGCATGCTGTTTAGTCTCCATGTGTTTTATTTTTTTGGATTGTTTTTATTGTAGTTGATTTCCAGTTTTATGCCACTGTGATCTGAGAAGATGCTTGATATGATTTCTATCTTCTTGAATTTGAAGAGACTTTGCCTATGACCCAACATATGGTCTATCTTTGAAAATGACCCATGTGCCCTTGAGAAGAATGTATATTCTGTGGCTTTGGGGTGAAATGTTCTGAAGATGTCAATTAATTCCATCTTGTCTAGTGAGTCATTTAAGATTGATGTTTCTTTGCTGATTTTTTGTTTAGAGGATTTGTCCAATGGTGATAGTGGGGTATTAAAGTCTCCTACTATGATTGTATTGCTGTCAATCTCTCCCTTGATATCCTCCAGGAGTTTTTTTATGTATTTGGGTGCTCCTGTATTGGGTGCATATATGTTTACCAGAGTTATTTCTTCTTGTTGGATTGCTCCCTTTAGTATTATGAAGTGGCCTTCCTTATCTCTTGTTATGTCCTTCACTTTGAGATCTAATTTGTCAGATATAAGTATTGCGATCCCAGCTTCTTTTTTCAGTTCCATTTGCCTGGAAAACCTTCTTCCATCCCTTCACCCTCAGTCTGTGTGCGTCTTTTTTTTTTTTTTTTTTTGAGGTGGGTTTCTTGTAGACAGCAGATATATGGGTCTTGTTTTCTTATCCAATCGGTTACCCTATGTCTTTTGATTGGGGCATTTAATCCATTTACATTTAAAGTTTTTATTGATAGGTACTTATTTGTCGCCATTTTTATTCTTTACCCCTGTGTTCCTTCTTTCCTTCCTATTTCTTTTTTTAGAGCAGACCCTTTAGCATTTCTTGCATTGCTGGTTTGGTGGTAATAAATTCCCTTAGTCTTTTTTTGTCTGTGAAGCTCCTGATTTCACCTTCAATTTTGATTGATAGCCTTGCTGGGTACAGTATTCTTGGATTTAGACCCTTCCTTTGCATGACTTTGTATATTTCATTCCATTCCCTTCTGGCCTGATGAGTTTCTATTGAGAAATCAGTTGCTAGTCTGATGGGGGTTCCTTTGTATGTAACTTTCTGTCTCTCTCTTGCCGCTTTTAAGATTCTTACTTTGTCGTTGGTGTTTGCCTATTTAATTATGATGTGCCTTGGCATCGGTCTTTTGGGGTTCATTTTGCTTGGGACTCTGTGAGCTTCTTGGATTTGTGTGGGTTTTTTCTTCCCTATATCAGGGAAATTTTCTGTCATTATTTCTTCAAAGAGGTTTTCTGTTCCTTGCTCAGCTTCCTTTCCTTCTTGAACCCCTATTATGCGGATGTTGTTTTGTTTTGTGTTGTCCCAAAGTTCCCTTAGGCTCTCCTCCTGCCTTTTAATTTTTTTTCTAGAAGTTGCTATACTTGGGTATTTTTCCCCATCTTGTCTTCTAGCTCACTGATCCGGTCCTCTGCTTCTTCTAGTCTACTCTTGATGCTTTCTATTGAGTTCTTACATCAGCGATGTCATTTTTCATTTCTTCTTGGTTCTTCTTCATTTCCTCTTGGTTCTTGCTCATATTGTCGAATTTGTCTTCCATTCTTTTCAGCCACCTTATGACCATTTCTCTGAATTCTTTCTCTGGAAGGTTGCTTGCCTCCATTTTGTTTACTTCCTTTTCTGGTGATGCCTGCTTTTCTTTCATATGCAGGCTGTTTCTTTGTCTCCCCATGGTCTCTCTTCTCTTGATGTCTGGTTATGTAGTTCTCTCTCTCCTGCGTTGATTTAAAGGCACAAAATACAGCACTACCAGGTACAACACACAAGGCACTGAACAGAAATGTATTCACAATATTAATAACCTCCAATAAAGATGACCACCAGAGAAAGGCAAATTAGGAGATAGGAGAGAAAGAAGAAGAGGAAAAAAAAAGAAAGGAAAAAAAAAAGGAGTGTCAAAATGAAATTGGGAAAAGGAAAAAACAAGTAAGGGAGACAAGAAAGAGACTAAGAGAGAAAGGGAACAAACTATATATATGGGGATAAAACTCCAATAGAACAATCACTAATCCCAGCAAATGCCAGCAACAAATACCTGGGGATTAATACAAACTACAACACCAACTAATATTGAGTGAGGCAAGGGAAAACAGAAGCACAAAAAAAACAAAAAAATAAACAAACAAAAGAAGAATAAGCAAAATAATCTCACAAAAGAGCATAAAAATTTGATATAATCAACATTCAAGCAAACAACAACAAAAGGACAGAGAGAAGAACAATTCTTTGGATAGTTAAGACAGCGAAGAGAGAGGTGTGTAAGGACTTGGAGCAGGGAATTGGAGATTAGATATGTAAGTAGGGTGAAATTTTAACAGGGGGTAAACAGAAAGAATAGGGGAAATCTAAAGCAGGAAAGGGGTAAGATAAACAGGACACCGAAAAGGGGAAGGTTAGGAAGAGTGTGATGGCATAAAGGTAGAGTTGAGATAAAGTAAAACGATGCTAAAGGAAAGATGAAAATAGAATGTAGAACACTAATCCCAAAGTAAAATGAAGAGAAAATAAAATGAAACTTAAAAAAAAAGATAAAATAGCAGTAGTAATAATATGGATTGAAAATAAAAATGTAATAATTAAAAAAGTAAAATCAAGTGAGGAAAAAAGAAAAAAAATTAGTTTCTTGAGTAAAAGATGCAAAAAATAAAAATAAAGAATAAAAATAAAATATGGAGTATCACTTCCTCTGTTGTTCTGTTTGGCACGCCTGTTTCTCAGTCCAGAAAGTATTGCAGTTCCCTGCATTCCACTACTCTTCAGTATTGTAAGCCAGTCCTGATTTTAAGCAGGCGGTGTGTCTTAATTTCTCGTATTCCTTTATTTTTGATTACACAAGAGTCAATTTGTGATTCAGCCCCTGGGTAGCAGTGTTTCTGGAATGACTTCCAGGTCTATATATGGCCTCTCTAGGCAGTGTTAGAGCCTTCTTTCCCTGTGGCACTCACTACCAGTTTGTGGGAGTGGGCTGCCTCAGAGCTGGCTCTCCTATGGTCACTCCCCGCTCCGATCCCCAGGTTCCAGATAAACAACTTTCCCCTGCAGTCTCCCAGGGTGTCCCCAACTGGGTGATCCTATGTATTGGGCTTAGTAATCAGAAGCAAGAATTTCAAGAGGAAAAAGCCCAAGTGTGCGAACTCGGGGGCTGCGCATAAGTCTAAGCAGCCGGCACACCTTGAAATTCTTAGGCTGTCCCTGCACGTCAGATCAAAATGGGTTGCTTTTTAGAGATCCCTTCTGTTAGCAGCTCTGAGGACCCCCTTCTACATTCACAGATCACGCCAGCCCCAACAGCCACGGATATTTCTAGGCTCAGACTTCCCTGGTCCTCCAGCTCCCACAAAACGCGCGTTCCTCTCTTGCGCTGGGACCAGAGACCTCACCTTATCCCAGGCGAAATCTGACCTTTCCCTGGTGGAGTGTAGAGCTCCTCTGAATCTGCATGTTTGTGCCAACTGGGGACTGGTGTTCTGGGGCTCGCAGCTGTTCCGTGGGTGCCGCAGTTGTGGATTCTCAGGCTTCCGATAAGCTCCACTTTCCCGTTCAAGATGGCGCAGATTCCGTGTCCAAGCCCGCAGCTCCGGGAGGGGACCCAGCCGCAGTGGGGGCTGTCAGGTCAGGGGAACCCCGTCTAGCAGTCCCCCACCTTCTCCTGGAGTTTAGCTGTCCCCCAATTTGCCAACAAACACTCCTCGTGTGACCCTCAGCTGTTCTTTCTTTCTACTCCGGGACAAGGCTCGGAACACGTCTGTCTATTCCGCCGCCATTTTTCCACATCCCCAGGTATTTCTTCCAGGGTGGTGTAAGAAAAAATTGGAGGCCAGAGGGCAGATAGCCCCGTCATCCTGTAAGTCACACCACAAAGTCTGCCTACCTCCCAAGATGGAGCTAACCTGTGTTTTAACTATTGAGACTGGACATTACATACTTGATTGTTGTGTCATTCATTTATTGCGAGAACAAATGATGCCATGGATACTATCATGGGGCTCCCGGTGTCCCTTCAGGAAGGGGATACTTATTGCCCAGCTGCTGGAAATATGGTAAAATAAGGCCCTTAGCCATCAACTCTTTTGAGGGGTTACCTCAGCTGAAGAATATGACTTCACCCAAAGTCCATCTCCTTCAGGGCCAGCATCCAGTACCTGATCAATTGGGGGCATCAGGGCCTGTCTCCTCTTCCCATTTTGGAACAATTGTGAGGGGCCATCCCAGCTTCCGAACTTTCAAGGGGTTTGACTGAAGCCTTTTTGGGGAATCCATAAAGATCAACTTCTCCCTCTGCCCAGTCCTGCTTCCTTCTCCTCCCTGTACCAGCGCCCTCCCTAATAAATGTCCTGCACATTAATCTTGATTCAAAATTTGCTTCCCAGAAAACCAACCTGCCACATATGCAAATGGCCAAAAGTCAGTACAAAACAGAATGCAAAGGAAAATAAGCATATCAGTTCCTGTGGATGCTTCCAAGGATGGTCTTGTGTGTGTGAATGTGTATATATAAAAATAGGTGTGCACATATCTGCACATTGTGGCCCTTTTCTTATAAAAATTATAGCACCTTATACCTTCAAATTTATATCATAAATAAAATTTTTAAATGTATTCTTACATATTGATACATAAGGTTTTTAAATTACTGATTAATATTACTGTATATTATATGAATATACCATTATAATAGCTACCATCTGGGTGCCAATTACTTGCTGGGCACTCTTGCAATCCTTTTATATTTCTACAACACATATTTATCAAGCACCTATTATGTGCCAGGCACTGTTCTAGGTAATGGTGATACTAGCAACTAGTATCTCACACTTCACTTCAACTTAAAAATTAGCTACTACTTTTATCCCTATTTTACAGATGAGAAAACTAAGGTTTAAGTAACTAACCCAAAGTCCCATGACTAGTAAGTGGCAACTGGTCTCCAATGCTTCTGTTCTAAACCCTCTAATAGTGTGCCTCCCATACTTCAACTTTTTCAGTCTCCTCTTGATGGGCAGTTCGGCTGTGTGTCATTGGTGGACATTATAAAGGGATACTGCAGTGAACATTCTTTTTCATGTATCTTTTGATGCTGCCTCTCCACTTTTAAAAAGGGCTGAGAAAGAGACTGGTGAGCTCATTATTCCACAGGATACCTAGTAGTAGTCTTAGGACATTGCCCAGATCATTTTAAAAGGTCTCTTTCTTCAAAAATAGGGCATTAAGGAATCAAAAGACACTACATTCCATTCTTAATATGAAAATCTTAGGTTAAGCTTTTAAAATATTTCCATGCAGGCCCTGTGTGCTGGATGCATATTTGCAGATAGGGTAATACCTGGATTACCATCACCAGTGTCTCTGGTGGGAAGTGGAATGTTTTTATTGAAATTTCTCTTGTTTGTTTTTCAGGAAAAAAAAAAGAAAGAAAGAAAGCAGATCTACAATCTGGGTCTGGTTTTAATCAGAACATAATTTTTATGAGCCAAAGTAAGGCTAAAATTTTTTTAATCTGATATTTTTAAAGAAAAATACATGTTCAAAAATGATACGAACCAATCACCATTAGAAGAATGATGGAAAAAAGAAATCTCTTGCACAAAAGAGAAGCAGGAAATTCCAGAGAAGTTTCAGAGGGAGGAGGGGGAAAACCAACATCTATATTGCTATTTATTACATTATTTCTTAGTATAGTGCAATATCTGGTTTTGTTGAACAACCAAAATTCAGTTTAGAGGAATTTGCAAAGTTTGGAGTCCCTGAAGTGAGAACATAGTGATTTACTGAACATATTACAAGTACCCTATGTGTCCCCTGACTCATTGGCCCTTTAAATCAATATTTCATCCTCTTCAGAGAATCTTCCCGTTCTGGATATCGATCCATCTTATATGAGATGATTTCATGTCGAAGTAATTTGTAATGTCTCTGAAGATATTCTTCAAAGTTTCATATTTTCATTTAATGGTACAGTCCACTGATTGGGGGTAAAAAGTAATTTGGCATGAATTCAGGGTTAGTTGTTGAGATTTAAAGCCATTTTCATAAAATGCTCTGTATAGTGGGAATGATAAAATCTCAGTCTTACAATAAAGCTGCAAAACTCTTAATGGATTCTAGGTAATATTGCTTCATGTTCATATTCTGTGGAATATATTTTTCTGTGAACATGAAAGTGATCCAAATGTGTTAACTTTATTGTTTCCTGGAGTATCTATAATTTCAAAGTTAAACTAGTCTTCTTTTATATGTGTGTTTTTTTTCATGAATTTTGGCTTTTTTTAAATAAACATAATGACTCAACCATGGAGACTAGAAACTGTCAAGAAAAAGCTAATAAACACATAAAGAAAGTCAAAAGTTTTACAGAAATGATATTTACCAAACAATATACAGTATAGTTCCCTTTCTACCAAAGCTTTTCATCTGAATTTTTTTTCTAAAATGGCTCATGCAGTGTTTACTTGTGCCAGTTTCATAGCAAGAATCAAATCATGCCAAAACCGGTTTGGATCAGTGGATAGAGCGTCGGCCTGCGGACTGAAAGGTCCCGGGTTCGATTCCGGTCAAGGGCACGTAACTTGGTTGCGGGCACATCCCCAGTAGGAGGTGTGCAGGAGGCAGCTGATCGATGCTTCTCTCTCATCGATGTTTCTAACTCTCTATCCCTCTCCTTTCCTCTCTGTAAAAAATCAATAAAATATATTAAAAAAAACAACAACAACAACAAAAAACCCTTCAATAGAAACCCCATACACACTGGAATAACATTTAAAAAAAAAAAAAAGAATCAAATCATGAAGGTTAAATGAGTAAATGAAGCACCATTTTAAAATTCGTTCTTGGATTATGTGTGTTTCTTCTCTTACTCCCATTGTGTTCTCATTTCTTTTCAGAGCAAGAAATTTAAATTTTTGTGTGTCTAAAATAATCATATGTCAGAATTCCCTAGGACTTAAAACTTCAACTGCTTTGGCTCACATACTTCAATTTCCTAAATCTACTGCAAAAACAAAACAAAACAAAAACACAAGATAAATTAAATTTCTAATATTGTCCTATAATTATTCTCCATTTACTTCTCAATGCTATAAGTTACACGTTTACTAGAATGAATACTATTGCCTTTTCTCCTGTTGCTTACGTCCCTTTGTCTACAGAAAGTGGTGAGAGCTCATCCATTATCCTATATAATAAAGAGGTAATATACAAATTGACCATCACTCCAACACACAATATGGCCACCCCCATGTGGTCAAGTTTGGCCACCACAAGATGGCCAGCAGGGGAGGGTAGTTGGGGGGACCAGGCCTGCAGGGGAGGGCAGTTGGGGGAGACCAGGGCACCAGGGGAGAGCAGTTGGGGGGAACCAGGCCTGCAGGGGAGGGCAGTTAGGGGTGACCAGGCCAGCAAGGGAGGGCAGTTGGGGGTGACCAGGCCACGAGGGGTGAGCAGTTAGGGGCAATCGGGCTGGCAGGGGAGCAGTTAGGCGTTGATCAGGCTGGCAGGGGAGTGGTTAGGGGGTGATCAGGCAGAAGCAGTTAGGGGCAATCAGGCAGGCAGGCAAGCAGTTGGGAGCCAGCAGTCCTGGATTGTGAGAGCGATGTCCGACTGCCCATTTAGGCCCAATCCCGGTGGGATAGGGTTTAAACCGGCAGGCGGACATCCCTCAAGGGGTCCCAGATTAGAGAGGGTGCAGGCTGGGCTGAGGGACACACACCCTGCTGCCGTGCATGAATTTCGTGCACCGGGCCTCTAGTGTAAGTTGTAGTCATGTAATGGAATGAATACATACATCTACTTGAGCAAATAGATTGATAGGATAAAGGTCCACACAAAATGTGGAAGTCCCATTTCATCTATATAGATGCTTACTATTAAAAACACACTGCCAGGAATACCAGGATTTAATGTTATGGTGATAGGGTACATAATAATATAAGAGGAAAAACTATAATATTTCAGCAGAGAAAGTTCTAGTTTAAAAGATTCTTCTTACCTCTTAATTTTATAGGGCCCAGAGGGGAAAGTCAAGCTATTATATCCTACTTGGCTGAGTAGATAAATATTACCTTGGATTGTTTAGGATAAAAATGGGGGTTTGATTTTTCCATCATTATTAGTCCAACCTCATTCTGCCACTTTATTGGGTTATCCTACTTCAGTTTTCTGGCTCTGACCCCCAAGTTTTTCACTAGCCCCATTAGCTGCTTCTGTGAGGGAAGTGGAGTGGAAGAAAATTTCAGGGCAGCCCTGTATAGAAAATAAATGCAAAAATTTGAAGTTCATGGGAGAATAGTATCTGCCACTTCCCCCATTGGAACTCCACTGTTGAACCTACATACATGTACTTGTTTAATACATAAATTGCCATACTTTAAGAGAAAATTTATTTCATTTTAAAGACTTCCTTATACATTGCAGCTTTTGAAAGATAACCTTCTGCAAATGATAGACAGCAATCTCACACACCTAAGTTATTTGCAACATTTATATTATTAGTTTTTATGTTTCAACTAGAGGTTTGGTGCACAAAATTCATGCACAGGGCGGGTGATCCCCTCAGTCCAGCCTGCATCCTATCCAATCCGGGACCCTTCAGGGGATGTCCGACTTCCAGTTTAGGCCCGATTCCAGGGAGCCAGACATTCCTCTCACAATCCAGGACTGCTAGCTTAAAATTGATCACCTGCCTGCCTGCCTGGTTGACCCTAACTGCCCCCCCCCCCCCCCGCCAGCCTAATCACCCCCAACTGTCCCCACCTGCTGGCCTTGTTGCCCCCAACTTCCCCCCCCAACCAGCCTAGTGGTCCCTCACTGCCCCCCTCCCGCCAGCCTAATTGCCCCCAACTACCCCCCCTGCTGGCCTGGTCACCCCCAACTGCAACCCCTGCCGACCTGGTCGCCCTTCACAGCATCCCCGCTGGCCTGGTCACCCCACGCAGCCTGCTGTTCAGTCATTTGGTTGCCCTTCACTAACCCTCCTGCCAGCCTGGTCACCCCATGCAGCTTGCTGTTCAGTCATTTGGTCATTCCTCACTAACACCCCCGCTGGCCTAGTCACCCCATGCAACCTGCTGCTCAATCGTTTGGTTGCCCCTCACTAAACCCCCTGCCAGCCTGATTGCCCCACACAGCCTGCTTGTTGAGTCCTTTGGTCGTCCCTCACTAACCCCCCTACCGGTCTGGTCATAGGCAGCCATCTTTGTGAGGGCATGACAGTCAATTTGCATATTACCTCTTTATTATATAGGATAATTTATTTAAACATTTTATTTATTTATTTTTTTAATTTATTAAGTTGTTATAATTATTTAGCTCTGGATAAAATGTACCAATTAAAACATATACAATAAACTTCATTTAAAATCATTATTTTTTATGCATTTTAAATGATTGGGACTATTACTTTTTTTATTGTTTAAAGTATTACTTATATTAGTACATATATCTCCTTTTTTCCCCCATTGACCTTCCCCCAGCCTACCCTACCCCCTGTTGCATGCCCTCATTCCCCCCCCGCCCCCCCGCAGTGTCTTGTGTCCATTGGTGTGCTTATATGCATGCAAGTCCTTTGGTTGATCTATTTCCCTCCCTCCCCAACACTCCCCAGCCTTCCCGCTGTAATTTCATAGTCTGTTTGGTGCTTTACTGCCTCTGTATCTATCTTTTTATTCATCAGGTTATAATGTTCTTTATTTTCCATAAATGAGTGAGATTGTGTGGTATTTTTCTTTAATTACCTGGCTTATTTCACTTAACATAATTCTCTCCAGGTTCATCCATGCTGCTGCAAATAGTTAGAATTCCTTCTTTTTTATAGCAGTGTAGTATTCCATTGTGTAGATGTACCATACTTTTCTAATCCACTCAACTGCTGATGGGCATTTAGGCTATTTCCAAACCTTAGCTATGGTGAATTGTGCTGCTATGAACATAGGGGTGCATATATCCTTTCTGATTGGTATTTCTAGTTTCTTGGGATATATTCCTAGAAGTGGGATTACTGGGTCAAATGGGAGCTCCATTTTTAGTTTTTTGAGGAAACTCCATACTGTTCTCCACAGTGGGTGCACCAGTCTGCATTCCCACCAGCAGTGCACCAGGGTTCCTTTTTCTCCGCATCCTCGCCAGTACTTGTCGTTTGTTGATTTGTTCATGATTGCCATTCTGACAGGTGTGAGATGGTACTGCATTGTCGTTTTGATTTGCATCTCTCGGATAATTAGTGACTTTGAGCATGTTTTCATATGTCTCTTGGCCTTCCTTCTGTCTTCTTTCGAAAAGATTCTATTTAGGTCCGTTGCCCATTTTTTTATTGGATCATTTATCTTCCTTTTATTAAGTTGTATAAGTTCCCTGTAGATGTTGGAGATTAAAGCTTTATCAGTGATAACATTGGCAAATATGTTCTCCCATACAATGGGCTTTCTTGTTGTATTGTTGGTGGTTTCTTTTGCTGTGAAAAAGATATTTAATTTGATGTAGTCCCATTTATTTTCTCTTTAGCTTCCATTGCCCTAGGAGTGAGTATCAGTGAAGAAATTACTTCAGCATATGTCTGAGAATTTGCTGCCTGTGAATTCCTCTAGTATTTTTATGGTTTCCTGTCTTATGTTTGAGTCCTGTATCCATTTTGAGTTTATTTTTGTGTATGGTGTAAGTTGGTGGTCTAGTTTCATTTTTTTGCATGTATCTGTCAAATTTTCCCAACACCATTTATTGAAGAGACTGTCTTGACTCCATTGTATGTTCATGCCTCCTTTGTCAAATATTAATTGCGCATAGTGGTTTGGGTCAATATCTGGATTCTCTATTCTATTCCATTGATCTATATGTCTGTTCTTGTGCCAGTACCAGGCTGTTTTGAGGACAGTGGCTTTGTAATACAGCTTGAAATCTGGTATTGAGATCCCTCCTACTTTATTCTTCTTTCTCAGGATTGCTGTGGCTTTTCGGGGTCTTTTTTTTATTCCAGATGAATTTTTGGAGAGTTCTTTCTAGGTCTGTGAAATATGCCATTGGTATTTTAATGGGGAGTGCATTGAATCTATAGATTGCTTTGGGTAGTATGGACATTTTAATGATGTTGATTCTACCAATCCATGAACATGGTATGTCCTTCCATATGTTTATGTCTTCCTCTATCTCTTTTTTCAGTGTCCTGTAGTTTTCCGCGTATAGGTCTTTTACCTTCTTAGTTAAATTTATTCCTAGGTATCTTAATTTTTTTGGTGTGAAGGTAAATGGGATTGCTTTTTTAGTCTCTCTTTCTGTAAGTTCACTATTGGTGAATAGAAATGCCATAGATTTCTTGGCGTTAATTTTGTATCCTGCTACATTGCTGAATTTATTTATTAAGTCTATTAGTTTTTTGATGGAGTCTTCCAGGTTTTTTATGTACAATATCATGTCATCTGCAAATAAGGAAAGCTTTACTTCTTCTTTTCCAATTTGGATGCCTTTTATTTCTTCTTCTTGTCTAATTGCAATGGCTAATACTTCCAGTACTATGTTGAACAGGAGTGGTGAGAGTGGGCATCCCTGTCTTGTTCCTGTTCTTAGGGGAAATGGTTTTAGTTTTTGCCCATTGAGTATGATGTTGGCTGTGGGTTTATCATATATGGCTGTTATTATGTTGAAGTATGATTCTTCTATTCCCACCTTGTTGAGAGTTTTTATCAAGAAAGGGTGTTGGATTTTGTCAAATGATTTTTCTGCATCAATTGATATGACTATGTGATTTTTATCTCTCAATTTGTTTATGTCATGTATCACGTTTATTGATTTTCGGATATTTTACCATCCTTGAAACCCCGGGATAAATCCTACTTGGTCATGGTGTATGATCTTTCTGATGTACTGCTGGATCTGATTTGCTCAAATTTTGTTGAGGATTTTGGCATCTATGTTCATGAGGGATATTGGCCTGTAATTCTCTTTCATTGTGTTGTCTTTATCTGGTTTTGGTATTAGGGTGATGCTGGCTTCATAGAAAGAGCTTGGAAGTGTTCCTTCCTCTTGAATTTTTTTGGAATAGTCTGAGGAGGATAGCTTTTAGGTCTTCCTTGAATGTTTGATACAACTCCCCTGTGAAGCTCTCTGGCCCCGGGCTTTTGTTTGCTGGAAGCTTTTTGAAGACTGCTTCAATTTCTTCCATAGTTATTGTCCTATTGAGATTTTTAGAATCTTCCTGATTGAGTTTGGAAGGTTATATTTTTCTAGGAATATCTCCATTTCCTCTAGGTTGTCCAGTTTGTTGGAATAGAGTTGTTCATAGTCTTTTTTTAACAATCCTTTGTATTTTGGTGGGGTCTGTTGTTATTTCACCTCTTTCATTTCTGATTTTGTCTATTTGGGTCCTCTCTCTTTGCTTCTTGGTGAGCCTGGCTAGAGGTTCATCAATCTTGTTTATCCTTTCAAAGAACCAGCTCTTAGTTTTGTTGATATTTTGTATTTTTTTTTTTTTTTTGGTCTCAATGCCATTTATCTCCACTCTGATCTTTATTATTTCCTTCCTTCTGCTTACACTGGGCTTTTCTTGTTGCTCTCTTTCTAACTCTGTGAGTTGTTGGGTTAGATAATTTATTACCATTGTTTCTTGTTTTTTGCAGTAGGCTTGTAGAGCTATGAACTTCCCTCTCAAGACTGCTTTCGCTGTGTCCCATAGATTTTGGATTTTTGTGTTTTCATTGTCATTTGTTGCCTTGATATTTTTTATTTCTTCTTTGATCTCTCTGGTAACCCAGTCATTGTTTAATAGCATGCTGTTTAGTCTCCATGTGTTTTATTTTTTTGGATTGTTTTTATTGTAGTTGATTTCCAGTTTTATGCCACTGTGATCTGAGAAGATGCTTGATATGATTTCTATCTTCTTGAATTTGAAGAGACTTTGCCTATGACCCAACATATGGTCTATCTTTGAAAATGACCCATGTGCCCTTGAGAAGAATGTATATTCTGTGGCTTTGGGGTGAAATGTTCTGAAGATGTCAATTAATTCCATCTTGTCTAGTGAGTCATTTAAGATTGATGTTTCTTTGCTGATTTTTTGTTTAGAGGATTTGTCCAATGGTGATAGTGGGGTATTAAAGTCTCCTACTATGATTGTATTGCTGTCAATCTCTCCCTTGATATCCTCCAGGAGTTTTTTTATGTATTTGGGTGCTCCTGTATTGGGTGCATATATGTTTACCAGAGTTATTTCTTCTTGTTGGATTGCTCCCTTTAGTATTATGAAGTGGCCTTCCTTATCTCTTGTTATGTCCTTCACTTTGAGATCTAATTTGTCAGATATAAGTATTGCTACCCCAGCCTTTTTTTCATTTCCATTCGCCTGAAAAACCTTTTTCCATCCCTTCACCCTCAGTCTGTGTGCGTCTTTTTTTCTGAGGTGTGTTTCTTATAGACAGCAGATATATGGGTCATGTTTTCTTATCCAATCGGTTACCCTATGTCTTTTGATTGGGGCATTTAATTTATTTACATTTAAGGTTATTATTGATAGGTACTTATTTGTCGCCATTTTTATTCTTTACACCTGTGTTCCTTCTTCCCTTCCTATTTCTTTTTTTTCTTTCTTTCTTTTTTTTTAATAGCAGATCCTTTAGCATTTCTTGCTGGTTTAGTGGTAATAAATTCCCTTAGTCCTTTTTTGTCTGTGAAGCTCCTGATTTCACCTTCAATTTTGATTGATATCCTTGCTGGGTACAGTATTCTTGGATTCAGACCCTTCATTTGCATGACTTTGTATATTTCATTCCATTCCCTTCAGGCCTGATGAGTTTCTGTTGAGAAGTCATTTGCTAGTCTGATGGGTGTTCCTTTGTAGGTAACTTTCTGTCTCTGTCCCGCTGCTTTTAAGATTCTTACTTTGTCGTTGGTGTTTGCCAGTTTAATTGTAATGTGCTTTGGCATTGGTCTTTTGGGGCTCATTTTGCTTGGGACGCTGTGAGCTTCTTGGATTTGTGTGGGTTTTTTCTTCCCTATATCAGGAAAGTTTTCGGTCATTATTTCTTCAAACAGGTTTTCTGTTTCTTTCTCAGTTTCTTCTCATTCTGCAGCCCCTATTATGTGAATGTTGTTTTGTTTTGTGTTGTCCCAAAGTTCCCTTAGGCTCTCCTTCTGCTTTTTAATTTTTTTTCTAGAAGCTGCTCTACTTGGGTATTTTTTCCTACCTTGTCTTCTAGCTCACTGATGCAGTCCTCTGCTTCTTCTAGTCTACTCTTGAAGCTTTCTATTGAGTTCTTTACACCAGCGATGTCATTTTTCATTTCTTCTTGGTTCTTCTTCATTTCTTCTTGGTTCTTACACATATTGTCGAATTTGTCTTCCATTCTTTTCAGCCACCTTATGACCATTTCTCTGAATTCTTTCTCTGACAGGTTGCCTGCCCCATTTCATTTACTTCCTTTTCTGGTGGTGCCTGCTTTTCTTTCATATGTGGGCTGTGTCTTTGTCTCCCCATGGTCTTTCTTCTCCAGATGTCTGGTTATGTAGTTCTCTCTCTCCTGTGTTGATTTAAAGGCACAAAATACAACACAACCAGGTACAATGCACAAGGCACTGAACAGAAATGTATTCATGATATTAATAACCCCAAATAAAGGTGCCCACCAGAGAAAGGCAAATTAGATGATAGGAGAGAAAGAAGAAGAGAGAAAAAACAGAAAGGAGTGTAAAAATGAAATTGGGAAAAGGAAAAAAAAAGGAAGAAAGAAAAGAAAGAGAATAAGAAAGAAGAGGGGAACAAACTATATATATGGGGAGAAAACTCCAATAGAACAGCCACTAATCCCAACAAATGCCAGCAACAAGTACCTGGAGATGAATACAAACTACAAACAACAACTAATATCAAGCGAGGTGAGGGAAAACAGAAGCAAAAAACAAACAAACAAAAAGAATAAGCAAAACAATCTCACAAACAAGCATAAAAATCAATATAATCAACAATCAAGCAGACAACAACAAAAGAGCAGAGAGAAAAACAATTTTTGGATAGTGAAGACAAAGAAGAGAGAGGTATGTATGGACTTGGAGCAGGGGATTAGAAATTAGATATATAAGTAGGGTGAAATTTTAATAGGTGGTAAAAAGAAAGAATAGGGAAAATCAAGCAGGATAAGGGTAAGCGAAACAGGACAACAAAAGGGGAAAAGTTAGGAAGAGAGTGATGGCATAAAGGTAAAGTTGAGATAGAGTAAAATGATGCTAAAGGAAAGATGAAAATAGAATGTAGGACACTAATCCCAAAGTAAAATAAAGAGAAAATAAAATGACACTTTAAAAAAAAAAAAGGTAAAATGGTAGTAGTAATAATACTGATTGAAAATAAAATTGTAATAATTAAAAAGGTAAAATCAAGTGAGGAAAAAAGAAAAAAAATAGTTTCTTAAGTAAAAGATGAAAAAAATTAAAAAGTAAAAATGTGCAGTAGTGAAGGTCTTTCAGTTCCTCTAATGTTCTGTTTGGCATGCCTGTTTCCTAGTCAGGACAGTATTTCAGTTCCCTGCATTCCACTGCTCCTCAGTGTTGTAAGCCAGTCTTGATTTTTAAGCAAGCAGTGTCTTAATTTCTTGTACTTTTTTATTTGTGTTTACACAAGAGTCAATTTGTGATTCAACCCCTGGTTGGCAGTGTTTCTGGATTGACCTCCATGTCTATAGGTCTTCTCTAGCCAGTGCTTAGATCCTGCTTTCCCTGTGGCACTCAATACCAGTTTGTGGGAGTGGGTTGCCCCAGAGCTGGTTCTCTGATGGTTATTCCCCACTCTGATCCCCAGGTTCCAGAAAAACAACTTTCCCCTGCAGTCTCTTAGGGTGTCCCCAGTTGGGTGATCCTATGTATTGGGCTTAGTAATCAGAAGGAAGGATTTAAAGAGGAAAAAGAAAAAAGAAACAAAAGAGCCAGTGTAAGTGGGCAAACTCTGGGACTGCACGCAAGTCTGTACAGTCTTTTTTCCCCCTTGGGTCTAAGCAGCCGGCATACTTTTAAAATTTTTAGGCTGTCCTTTTGCGTCAGATCAAAATGGGTTGCTTTTTGGAGTTCCCTTCTGTTAGCAGCTCTGAGGACCCCCTTCTACATTCACAGTTCATGCCAGCCCCAACAGCCACGGATTTTTCTAGGCGCAGACTTCCCCAGGTCCTCCAGCTCCCACAGTGTGTGCGTTTCTCTCTCCTGCCAGGACCAGAGACCTCACCTTATCCCAGGCGAAATCTGATCTTTCCGTGGTGGAGTGTAGAGCTCCTCTGAATCCGCGTGTTTGTGCCAATTGGGGTCCAGTATTCTGGGGCTTGCAGTTGTTCAGTTGGTGCTGTAGTTGTATATTTTCAGGCTTCCTATAACATCCACTTTCCCCTTCAAGATGGCGTGGTCTCTGTATCCGAGCCAGTTGCTCCGGGAGGGTACCCAGCAGCAGTGGGGGCTGCCCAATCAGCGGAGCCCCATCCAGCAGTCCCCCACTGTCTCCTGAAGTATAGCTGTCCTTCAACTCACCAACATATACTCCCCATGCGACCCTCAGCTGTTCTTTCTATCTGTTCCAGGACAAGGCTCGGGACACATCTTTCTATTCCGCCACCATTTTTTCCGGGCTTCTATTTAAACATTTTAAATACATGATAGGGAAAGTATAGGAAAGAGACTTGGAGAGAACAAAAGAACTGGTCATGATAATTGTTCTGCTTAGAGAAATTTATTTTTAAAATTGGCTCATGTGATTTTAGAGACTGTGAAGTCCAAAATTTATAGAGCAGGCCAGAAAGCTGGAAATTCAGGAAAGAGTTGGAGTTGCAGTCTTGAGTCCAAAACCCATAGGACAGCCTGACAGGATAGAAACTCAGGCAGGATTTCTATGTTAAAGTCTTGAAGCAGAATTCCTTCTTGACCCAGACACCTTGGTTTTTGCTTCAACTAATTGCATGAGGCCCACCCATATTATAAAGGGTACTCTCCCTTTAAAGTCAACTAATTGTAAATGATGGTCATATTTACAAAATATCTTCACAGCAATATTTAGACTAATGTTTGACCAAACAGCTGAGCAACATAATCTAACAATGTTGATACATAAAATTAACCCTCCCAGAACTATTATTTCCCCTGAATTATTAATGAGGAAAATGAGACTTGGTAACTTGCTCAAAGTCAAACCATGAGAATGAAGTCATATCAAATTTTAACCTGTGTAATCTCAATGTCAAAGCAGCCAGAGTACATTGCAAAAGAAAAGATTAGTGAACTTGAAAACATACCAATAGAAATTAAACAAAATGAAATACAGAGAGAAGAAAGACTGAAAATCATGAACCATATCTCTGAGCTGTGGACAGCATCCAGTGGCCTAATATATGTGTAATTAACTACAAACTAGGAATTGAAGGAAATTCCCTCAAATTGATAAAAGTTAGCAATGGATAATGTATAGCTAACCTCATACTTATAATTAAGGACTTGAATATTTTCTCCTGAAGAAGTAAAACTGATTCTATGTGTTGATGGCATTATCATCTACATAAGAAAAATCTTATGGAATCTACAAAAAAGCTATAAGGACTAATAAGTGACTTTAGGGAGATTGCAGAATATATAATTGATATGCAAAAATTGGTTATCCTATATAATAAAAGCCTAATATGCTAAGAGTCTGACCGTTCATTCGACCATAGGACCAGTTGCAATGATGCGCACTGACCACCAGGGGGCAGATGCTCCAATCGGTAGGTTAGCTTGCTGCTGGGGTCTAGCCCATTAGGACAGGGCGAGATGGGCCAGACATACCTGGAGCCTTCCCACAGTCCCTCCCCAGCCCTGATGGTGCACTGCTGGGGTCCCTTGGCCTGGCCTGTGCTCTCTTGCAATCTGGGACCCCTCAGGGCATGTCAGAGAGCCAGTTTTGGCCTGATCCCCATAGGCCAGGCTGAGGGACCCCACTGGTGCACAAATCCATATACAGGACTCTAGTTTCTATATATTACCAGTGAACAATTAGCTATTGAATATTTTAATTCCATTTAAAATGTAATAAAAATGTGGCATATGTAGGAATAAGTTTAGAGAAATGTATAAAATCTGTACACTTAAAACTACCTAAATAAATGAAGTGATTTGCCAGTGTAATGGGTCAGATGACACCATATAGTTAATATGTCAGATTACCCCCAAATTAATCTATAGAAAAAAATCATTCCCAATCAAAATCCATTTTGTAATTTTTTTTTACAGAAACTGACAAGCTGATTTTAAAATACTTATGGAAATGTAAAGAACTAGGAAAACCAAAACAAGTTTGAAAAATAGGAACAAATATTTCACATTACCTTATTCAATATTTCTTATAAAACTTTAGCTAATGCCAGTGGTCTTGATCTGGCATCTAGAAGGGTTCAGGAACCTGGAGAAGGTGCTGTGCATAAATTAATCAAGAGTCCAGAGACGAAACATAATTTTGAAAGGCATTTGGGGGAGTCAGAGAAGACTTAGCCAAAGGAACTAAGTTCTCCTTGTCTCAGGACCCCTTGCTTTTTATTTTTATTAACACAATTTGTCCTAAGGCAAGGTGGAGATATACACATCAAAGGGTAGGTTTGTATTCACAATCCATTGTCAGATTGGAAGAACTGCCTATGGCTGTTCAGGTGTTTGGCCAGTAGGAGGCAATAACATGTAGATTGAAATGCCCTGAGCTGTCTGGCAGCAAGCAATCATTTTATGCATCCTTTTTTAGATTTGGGGAAATGCCCTCAGCCATTCCCAGATGATTCAGCCCTGCTGACATGCTGGAATTGGCTTCCGGCATTTAGCAATTAAGAGACTGTAATGGCATCATGATAGATATATTGATCAGTGGAACAGAATAGTGTAATTAAGATAATATGATATTGGTGTCAAGATAGCCAATATTATCAAAAGAAACATCCAAAAATGGGTGTTGGATATTGTCGAATGCTTTTTCTGCATCTATTGATATGATCATGTGATTTTTTGTCTTTCAACTTGTTTATGTAATGTGTTGGGTTCATTGATTTGTGCATTTTGTACCAGCCTTGCATTCTTGGAATAAATCCTGCCTGATCATGGTGTATAAACTTTTTAATGTATTGCTGGATCTATTTGCTAAAATTTTGTTGAGGATTTTTGCATCTAGGTTCATCAGAGATATTGGCCCATAATTCTCTTTCATTATAGTGCCTTTATCTGGTTTTGGAATTAGGATAATGATGGCCTCATAAAAAGAGCTTGGACATGTTCCTTCCTCTTGGATTTTTGGGAGTAGTTTGAGAAGTCTAGGTGATAGTTCTTCTTTGAATGTTTAGTAAAACTTCCCCGTGGAGTCTTCCAGGCCAGGGCTTTTTTTTTTTTTTTTTTTTTTTTTTTTGCTGGGAGTTTTTTTATTACTGTTTCTATTTCCTCAGTTGTTATTGGCCTATTCAGGTTTTCTGATTCTTCCTGGTTCAGACTTGTAGGCATGTATTTTTCTAGGATTTTATTTCCTCCACATTGGCCAGCTTGTTGCCATATAGCTATTCATAGTATTTTCTTACAATCCTTTATATTTCTGCAGTATCAGTTGTTACTTCACTGCTTTCTTTTCTGATTTTATTTATTTGGGTCCTCTCTCTTTGTTTCTTAATGATTCTTGCTAATGGTTCATCAATTTGTTTATCTTTTCAAAAAATGAGCTCTTGGTTTCATTGAGTTTTTGTATTTTTTTTACTCTCTATATCATTTATTTATGTTCTAATTTTTATTATTTTCTTTGGACATTTCTTGTTATTCTAATTCTTTAAGTTGTTGGGTTAAATAGTTTCTTATTAATTTTTCTTGTTTTTTCAAGTAGACTTGTAAGTGCTATGAATTTCCCTCTCAGGACTGCTTTTGCTGTGTCTCATAGATTTGGGGTTGTTGTGTGTTCATTTTCATTTGCTACCAGGAAGTTTTTTATTTCTTTCTTAACCTCATTTGTAATCCATTCATTGTTTAATAACATGTTATTTAGCCTCCATATGTTTGAATGTTTTTGAGTATTTTTCCTGTAGTTGATTTCTAATTTCATTCTATTGTGATCTGAGAAGATGCTTGATATAATTTCAATCTACTTGAACTTATAGAGACCTGTTTTATGTCCTAACATGTGGTCTATATTTGAGAATAACCCATGTGCACTTGAGAAGAACATATATTCTGCAGCTTTGGGGTAAAATGTTCTATAAAGGTCAGTTAAATCCATCTGATCCAGTGTATCGCAGGGGTCCTCAAACTTTTTATTTTTATTTTTATTTTATTTTATTTTTTTAAATTAAGGTATTATATGTGTACATATCTTACCATTGCCCATCCCACCCCACTCCCATACATGCCCTCACCCCCCAATGTTTTGCATCCGTTGGTTACTCTTATATATATGCATATAAGTCCTTCAGTTGATCTCTTATTTCCCCCACCTCTCCCTAACCTTACTGCTGTAATTTGACAGTCTGTCCTCAAACTTTTTAAACAGGGGGCCAGTTCACTGTCCCTCAGACCGTTGGAGGGCTGGACTATAGTTTAAAAAAAAAAACTATGAACAAATTCCTATGCGCACTGCAGGCCCGGGACGAGTCGGCTGCTAAGCAGGACAGGCAGTGGCACCCAGTGGGCCAGATAAATGTCCTCAGCGGGCCACATGTGGCCCGCGGGCCGTAGTTTGAGGACCCCTGATAGAGTCACTGTTTTCTTGTTAATTTTTTGTCTGGAAGACCTATCCAGTGAAGTCAACAGGGTGTTAAAGTCCCCTACTATGACTGTATTGCTGTTGATCTCTCTCTTAAAGTCCTCTAGAAGTGTTTTGTTTTTTTTTAATATACTTAGCTTCTCCAATATTCAGCACATATATCTTTACGAGGGATATATTGTCTTGTTGGATTGACTCCTTTAGTATTATGTAGTGACCTTTATTGTCTCTTGTGATGGCCTCCATTTTGAAGTCTATTTTGTCAGATAAGAGTATTGCTACCTCAGCTTTTTTTTTTTTTCATTTCCATTTGCATGGAAAAATTTTTTCCATCCCTTCATTCTCATCTTGTTTGCATCTTTTGTTTAAAGGTGGGCCTCTTGTAGACAGAATATAATCGGGTCATGTTTTCATATCCATTCAGCTACCCAATATCTTTTGATTGGAGCATTTAATCCATATACATTTAAGGTTATTATTGATAGGTATTTCTTTATTGCCTTTTTTTTTTTTTTTTTTTTTTTTGCCTGAGAAGGCTGTTTAATGAGATCTAGGGACATGGCATAGCCCTTTACACAAACACCAAATTTTGATCAGGGAGAAAAGACAGGAAAACAGGAAAGTAGACTTTTAATGAGGAGGGGTGGCTTTTCAGTTGGCTGGGGGAGAGGGTGGAATGTTTCCAGGGCCCTCAGAGGGCAGCAGGGGTCTCATCATCGGGAACATGGGAGCCAGGGTGTAGACCCTGGGATTGGAGGGATGAACTCCAGAAGACGGGGGGTGAACCCCATGAGCTGGAGGATGAATCCCTGGAGGAGGAGGGTGTACCCCAGGTGGCTGGAGGTGCATCTCTGGGCCCGGAGGGGTGTACTCCTGGGGCCTGAGGGTGGATTGAAGAAGCTTATGGGTGTACCCCTGAGGCCTTGGGGTGGACTCTAGAAGATGGGGGAGGGTGGACACCTGGGGCTAGAGGATGGACTCCTGGGGCTAGAGGGTGAATCCTGGGAGCAGAGGGATGAACCCCAGATGTTGGTGGGTGGACCACTGCTGCTGGGAGATGGACCCCTGGAGCTGGAGGATGGACCCCAGATGTTGGTGGGTGGACCACTGGTGCTGGAGGGTAGACTCCAGGCACTGGGGCGGGGGCAGCTGGGGAGGGCCCTGGGGCCCTGCAGGTGTAGACCCACTGGGTGGCATGCGGGGCAGAGACAGGCCTCCTGGTGGGGATGAAGGCAAAGACTCAGGCAGTGATGGCTGTGGGGGCAAACCATTCATCAGTGGGTGTGGTGGCCGCTTCACCCCAGGAGGCCCAGCGGGGAGGCTTGGTTGGGCAGGAGGCTTTTCCATCTTAAAGTGGAACTGAAGGAAGAACTGCTTGGTTTCCTGGTTCCAGTGAGTCCAAAACTTGCCCTCGACCTTATCAGTCTCTCTGCTTGGCACCTTGAAGACAATGGTTTTGTAGGGCTCAGCAGCTATCAGCAGGTACTGCCAGCACCTGTCTGGGGGCTCCATCCTCTGCTCATAGGCAGATATGAAGTGGTGGTGTGGCATGATACCGTCAGTGATCTCAGTATAGTTGATCTGGAAGAGGAGGCTCTGCTGGCCCATCTCTGTGTCCCTCTGCTTAGTCACTTTATAGCCTGGGCAGCCAATCTTCACAAACTTCTTCACTTCCACCTTAACCTTCTCCAGTGCTGGCTGGGCAGGGGTCTCCTTAGCCTCCTTGGCTGCTCGCTGGGCCAAGTTTGTGCTTTTTCCCCTGGGTGTGCGTGAGGTAGCTCCCCTCATTGTTGTGGAGTGTCAGGCGAAGCTTGCATTCATACGAGCCCAGGTGGTTCTTCATGAAATAAGGGTCCTTGTTGATGTTGATGGTCTCCAGGGTCAGCTGCCAGAGGCACCCCCACCAGTCCCTATTGCTCTCAGAATAGGAGGCCAGGCCCCCCACTCCTGGTCTTGCTCCCAGAGCAATGTTGGAAGTCCACGGTGAAGGCCTTGGAGGATACCTGCACCTGAGGCAACAATCCTGTCACCTTTTCACCTGCTATGGCCACTACGACTTTGTCCTGCACACAAGCATGTCCTCGCCATTTTAATTCTTTATTCCTATGTTTCTCTACATATACTAGTATTTCTTCTTCTCATTACAGTAGTCCCTTTAGCATTTCTTGCAGTGCTGGTTTAGTGATGATAAATTTCTTTAGTTTTTTTTTGTGTGTGTGGTTTTTTTTTTTTTTGGTCTGGGGAGTCCTTTATTTCAGCATCTATTTTGAATGATAGCCTTGCTTGATATACGAATCTTGGTTTCAGATCCTTCCTTTTCATTACCTTGAATACTTCATGCCATTCCCTCTGGCCTGAAGAGTTTCTGATTAAAAATTAGCTGGCAGCCTTATGGGAGCTCCTTTAGGTAACAAATTGCTTTTCTCTTGCTGCCTTTAAGATTCTCTTTTTTTGTCTTTAATTTTTGGTATTTTAATTATGATGTATCTGGGCATGGGCCTATTTGGGATCTTCTTTCTTGGGACTCTCTGTGCCACCTGAACTTGTGTAACTTTTTCCTTCACCAATTTAGGGAATATTTCTGACATTATTTCTTCAAACATGTTCTCTATCTCCTGCTCAATTTCTTCCCATTATGGTACTTCCATGATGCGATAATTGTTATGTTTCATGTTGTCCCATAGCTTCCTTAAGTTGTCCTTCTGTTTTTTAATTGCTTTTTCTTTTTAGTTGTCTGATTGAGTGATTTTTTTTTCTACCCCGTCTTCTAATTCATTGTTCTGATCCTTGGCTTCCCAAAATCTGATGTGTATTTCTTCCAATGTGTTCTTTATTAGTGCTATGTCACTCTTCATTTCTGACTATTTTTTTCATAGTTTCTAGATATTTTCTCATGCTGTTTAGCATACTTGTGATCATTATTCTGAACTCTCTATATTTGATAAATTTCTTATCTCCATCTCATTTAGTTCTTTTTCTGGTGAACTCTCTTGTTCTTTCATTTTGGGCTTATTTTTTTATCTCCCCATTTTGACTGCCTATTTGGGTTTGTGACTATATAGATCTTCTATTAGGTAGATCGTTTATGCTTCCCAGTCTCTAGTGCAGGACAATGTCAGATGCTGTTTGTGATGCCCTGTGTACCCTGTTTGGGTCTATCAGCAATCCACAGCTTGTGGATCCATCTGCTGGGTGCTTTTGGAAAGAACCAAGATGTGCACCAAGGTTTGTCTGTTCCAGCCCCAGGTCCAGAAGATCAGGCAAAGAATCAAATCTTCTGGAGATCTGACTCTGACTGTGTTCTGTCTGATTGTTATTCAGTCTTGATTAGCCTCAGGCTATTGACCACAGGGTGAGGCAATTGCTTTTCCCTTTCAGGCAAAAGCTGCCTAGATGGTAAAGGTCTGATGGAGAAAATGACCTCTGCAGTTTGAGGGAATGACTCAGCACAGGAAACTGCCTTCCAAGCTCTAACCCCAATGCACCCAATCCTGGATTCTGCTCACCCAGCTCTAGTCCACTCTGCCCTCCCTCTGCTGGAGGCCAAAGTGAGTGAGTGCACATGAAATTGTGTGCTTACCCTTTAAGAGGGTGCCTGTATTTCCAGCCATCTCTCCCTCACAGACAGCAACCCTTCTGCTTTTCACAGCCAGATGTTGTGTGGGCACCTTTCTCAGTTCTGGTGCTCTGGGCTGGGAAGCCCAGATTGGGATTTAGGCTCCAGATTTCTCAGTGGGCAACCCCTGCCCCCCCCCCCCCCACACACACACACAGACTGCTGGGATATCCCTCCGGAACTTCACCTGCTGTCTGTGGGAGCCAAGTCAGCCCTTATGCACCTCTGCACTTCCTACCAGTCTCTTTGTCTCCACTTTCAGTCCTTGGTTATAAAGGTTCTCTCCAGCTAGTCTTCAGTTAATTATTCAGGATGGCTTTTCTGTATTTTATTTGTAATTCCAGTTTCATCCTGGGAGAGTATCAGTGTAGCTTCTACTTACACAGCCACTATTTTGGAACTCCCTGGACTTTTTTAAAAAACGTTAGAAACTGATATAATGAACAAAGGCTGCTGCCACCCTTGGTAAGACATTTCAGATGCTGTTAATTTCTGAAGTCCAAGTTAGTAGTTCCAGTGATTTAGCTCAATATACTTGTTAATGACCTAGAGGATGAAGTGAATGGCAGTGTGGAAAAATTTGCTGATGACATGAAAGTGTTTAGTTTGTTAAGAGCTAAAGAGGATTGTGAAGAACTTAAGATGCATCTAATAAACCTGGATGACCGAACAAACACAAAGACAACTACATGATACAGAGAAGAAAAAAGGTGCTAGATAGTGAAATAAATAATTTAAGCTCTATAATTTAAGTAGTATACACTGATGGAATTAGAATTTATGTTCATCTCAAAGGAATAAGATGTTCTATAGGAATCAAATTAATGAAAATATTTCAGTAAAATCATCTAATCTACAATGGTCCTTAAAGAAAATCAAAAGAGTTTAGGTATATATTCAGAAGACAGAGAGAAAGGAAAACATGGGTTGGAAAGGGCAGGTTACCTACCTAACAAGCTTTCTTTTTGCTGACTTTGTCCTGATATTTCCCCCCAGTTGCCTTCACCCCCATTCTTCACCCCACAACATGACGAAGTAAGATTTACACCATTAGTCCTTAAAGTGTTCCCCAGACCAAGCAGTAAAATTACCTTGCGACACATTAGAAATGTCAATTATTAGGCCCCATCCCAATACATGGTACTAAATCAGAAACTCTGGTGGTGGAACACTGCAATGTACATTTTAACAAGGCTCCCAGGAAATTCTGATTCATGCTAAAGTTTATGAACCAGTGCCCTAAACCAGTTATGATAATTCCATTCCTCTTTGCCAATGATCATATTAATAAGAATTGACTCCCTTAAGGCCAATGAGATACAAGTGAAATCTGCTGGGGATTCTAAGAAAGGTCTTTCTCTCTGATAAAAAGGAGAAAGACACTGCAGCATTTGGCCATAGTTGAATGAGGATATGATATCTGGAGCTGCAGCAGCCAACTTGTGGCTATCAGGAGGTACATCCGAGGACTGCAGAGCCAAAAGACCATGTGTTTGTGCCACTAATTTAACCAAACTTGGCAACACTCTACATCTAGGACTTCGGGTATGTGAGTGAGTAAATCCCATTTTGATAAGGTATGTTATTCCTTGAATCTGAAAGTATCCCAAAAGCACATCTTTTCCTTCTCCATTATGGTGCAGATGAGGCAAATCTGAACAGATAAATATTCAGAAATAGTGAGACAAAAATATGGAACACAGAATTCCTTATCCTGCTCACATGAACACATGAGAGCCATATTCCCTAATCCAGTGGTCGGCAAGCTCATTAGTCAACAGAGCCAAATATCAATACTATAACAATTGAAATTTCTTTTGAGAGGCAAATTTTTTAAACTTAAACTTCTTCTAACGCCACTTCTTCAAAATAGACTTGCCCAGGCTGTGGTATTTTGTGGAAGAGCCACACTCATGGGGCCAAAGAGCCGCATGTGGCTTGCGAGCCGCGGTTTGCCGACCACTGCTCAAGCAAGTGTATTTTTAAGCCTCATTGCCATTATATATGTGTTAATATAATACATATTTACTTTCCTCGCAGTTATTTGTGAAGCATCGTTAGCAATAGAGCTATGATGAACATAAAAGTCCCTCCTGGGGCCAGCACACAATCCATCCAGCATAGGGCTCCCTGTGACTAAAGTATACATTGTAAAGAAAGGTCAAAGTTGTGGTAGCTCTTTATCTCAAACTTGGCAAGTTAAAGTTGAAGCAATGCACTTTTGTTTCCCCTAAAAGCCGATCATGAACTGACCATTTATGAATCTACTCAACTCTTAATGTTGCTATTCATATTATGGATTAAGAGATCACATAGGAGAGGCAAACCTCCTCTCTAGGATCACTTTCATGAAAAATAAAGTGCCAGGACAGAGGAATAGTACGAGATATGCACAGAGAGCAGGCAAAAAGTACTTCCTGTTGACTGTGTCTTGATATCCTAGCCACATGCATTGCTTGGGACAATATACAAAGTCACAAAAAAAAAAAAAGAGGGCAGAGAATGGGATGATCAAACAAATGAACACATTCTTTTCTGTGCACCATCTCAGCTTAACTTTAGAATAACCCCCCACAAATGATTAACTTCAAAAGCAGATGGGTTTTTCATCATAGGTCAGTAAACTGGGCTTTATAGGACTGACAGCAGGCATTGTTCCAAAATCAACTGTCCTCCACTGAGAATTCCCTGTCAGCTGTCAAAGAAGACTGGCTCTATAGAATTCAGTCCTCAAAGAGTGAAAAAGGGGAGAGAAGATCTCTCTGAGACAAAATGCAGACTTTGCAGGATTTGGGGGCTTAAGTACAATACCTTTCAGAGCCATTAAGGAAGCCAGCAGCATCTGGATCCCAGATGTCCAAGCAGGTCTCTCTCTGAGAAGAGGCTGTCCTAGTTTGCCCTGTAGCTCAGAGCAGGTCACTAGAGAAGGTACCCAGGCAATCAGCCAGGAAGATAGAAGGGCTGGCTCCTGGGCACAGTTAGAGGCCAGGTTTCTTTATCCCAGCTGGAGCCATGAGATTAAGGTTTTTTTGTTTCCATTTTCTCCCCTTGAAAGATGAGACTATTCCTATCTCATAATGGAGTGAAGATAAAATGGTACAGGTGATGGGAAGAGACATTTGATCATCCTATCTAATAAAGAGGGAATATGCTAATTGACCATCACTCCCTCACAAAGATGGCTGCACCCACAGCTGAAGCCAAGTTCCCATAAGGAGCCTTAACGAGCAATCAGCAGGAACCTGAGGCTACGCCCTCCCTGCCCCTGTAGGGCTTGACAGGGGACCTCAGGCCGCATCCCCACCTGGCAGGGCTTGACAGGGGACCTGAGGCCATGCCCCCCGCCGGGCAGGACTTGACAGGGGACCTCAAGGTGCGCTTCCTGTCCTGGTGCTGGGCTAGGGGACCTCAGGCTGCTCCCTCTGCCCCAGCGCCAGGCTGGGGGACCTCAGGCCGTGCCTCCCACCAGGTGGGGCTTGTCAGGGGACTTCAGGCTATGCCCCCACACTGGCACCAGCACGCACCCCCTGCTCAGTGGGTCTTGACGGGGGACCTCAGTCTGCACCCCCCACCCCAGCATCGGGCCAGGTGATCTGAGGCTGCGCCCCCCTGCCTGGCTGGGCTTGACAGGGGACCTCAGACTGCACCCCCCACCTGGTGGGGCTTGACAGGGGACTTCAGGCCATGCCTCCCGCCTTGGCACCAGGCTGGGGGACTTCAGGCCATGCCCCCCGCCCAGCGGGGCTTGATGGGGGACCTCAAGGTGAGCTTCCCATCCTAGTGCTGGGCTAGGGGACCTCAGGCTGCTTCCCCGTCCCAGGCCCAGGCCGGGGGACCTCAGGCCGCACCCCACACCAGGTGGGGCTTGACAGGGGACTTCAGGACATGTCCCCCACCCCGGAACCAGGCCGGGGGACCTCAGGCTGCATCCCCCACCCCAGCACCGGGCCAGGGGACCTCAGGCTGTGCCCCCCTGCCTGGCAGGGCTTGACAGGGGACCTCAGGCCATACTCCTCACCCAGCGGGGTTTGACAGGGGACCCCAAGGTGCACCCCCAGTGCTGGGTTGGGGGAACTCAGGCCACACCCCCCGCCCAGTGGGGCTTGACGGGGGACCTGAGGCTGCACCCCTCTGCTGGTGGGGCTTGACAGGGGACCTGAGGCTGTGCCCCCCTCCCAGTGCCGGGCCGGGGTACCTGAGCCTGTGCCCCCCTGCCTGGTGGGGCTTGACAGGGGTGAGCCTGCGCCCCCCTGCCTGGTGGGGCTTGACAGAGGACCTCAGGCCATGCCCCCCATCTAGCAGGGCTTAACAGGGGATCTCAGGCCATGTCCCCCACCTGGCGGGGCTTGATGGGGGACTTCAAGGCACACCCTCCACCTTGGTTGGGGCTGGGGGACCTCAGGCCATGCCCCCCCATCCTTGCGCTGGGCCAGGGGATTTGAGGCTACTTCCCCTGCCCAGTGGGGCTTGACAAGGGTGGGACTGGCCAGATCTGGATCTAGCCCAATGGGGGTGGGGGCCGGCAATTTTGAGGCGCATGTGGGTGGGCGGGGACTTGACTCTGGGTCCCGTGGTCTGCCCCAGACTCTAACAGGAGGAAGGTTTTCATATACATTTTACTAATTTTCTTTCATCTCTGACACTTCTATTATAGAGAAAGGGCAAATAGCAATATTAAATTATTCCCTCTAATTAATCCCCTTTTAATGTGCATGAATTTCGTGCACCGGGCCACTAGTATAGTTTATAAAATCCCTGTGGCAAGAGACACTGTTATGTACTTACCAAAATCTATTTCCCAGACTCCTTTGCAGCTAGGTGGGGCCATGTGACTGAGTTCTGGCCGACGGAATGTAGGCAGAAGTCACATGTATCATGTCCAAACCTGGCACATAAAAACCTACCTTAGCCATTTTGCACAATCTCTCTCCTCCTTCTACTGGTCATATGCATAGGATCAGCAGACCACTCCAAAGGCATAGGACAGTGGTTGGCAAACAGCGGCTCACGAGCCACATGTGGCTCTTTGGCCCCTTGAGTGTGGCTCTTCCACAAAATACCACGGCCTGGGCGAGTCTATTGTGAAGAAGTGGCATTAAAAGAAGTTTAAGTTTAAAAAATTTGGCTCTCAAAAGAAATTTCAATCGTTGTACTGTTGATATTTGGCTCTGTTGACTAATGAGTTTGCCAAGCACTGGCCTAGGACATGGAGGAGCCATGAGATGGAAGAAGTTCAGATTCCTGAACACTGAAGTTACCTGCATAGCAGGAATAGCCAAATGAGATTTTGCTTGAATGAAAAATATAATTTCTATTGTGCTAAACCACGCTGGAGTTCAGCAGTTAGCATTATTTCCCTTACCTAATAGAGGTTCTGATCATTTTGTAGGTCAGTGATTTTCAACCTGTCTGTTGCATGCAAGAGGCACACAAACGAGCAATACCTGGCTGTTTAGCCAAGGGCACTGTCTCTTTTCCTTTAGATTGTCAAATGAAAAAATAATGTCAACAGCCAACACAACTATAACTATCTGGTGTGAATGAATCAAAATTATACCAATTTTTTTTGTCAGATCAGCAAAAGTTATATTTTTTGGTGTGACGCAGAATTTTAGTAATCAGTTTATGTGTGCTGTGAGATGGCAAATGTTGAAAATCGCTGTCCTAGATAAATCAACTGAGAGAGTAACTGGAACCTGGGGAGGGGGGGCGAGGATGGCATATACATTTAGAGAGATGACTCACAGTGTTCAGGAAACACATGCATCTTCAGTTCAGCTTCCCTTATCAATGCTGTTATGCTCTTGATGAAACCACTAGGAGATCACCTGGTTGCCCTCATCTCCAGCTGGCTGCCAGTGTCTAAACAGATAGCCAAGGAGGCATTTAACAAACCTTAGGGAATCTCAGGGTCTGAAAGAAATTAACGCAGGCTAGTCACCACCAACTAAGTCTTTCTTTTTTATGACAACAGTGGTAAACACAACCCACACCATCTCTCAGAAGCTGCAGGGTTTGCTTCCATTGGATTCATCTATAGTGGATTATTGACAAGTAGGGAGCATTGGTGAATGAATGCCAGGTTAATATCAATTTTAATTGGTTTGGTAATTAACCTGCAAGATTTTAAAAGTAAAATGTGTTTAATATGAGGTCAACTCTATAAAAATCTTATTCCAAAAATTGCAATCATTTTAGATAAATATTTTAATGTAAATATTCTGCCAGATGTTTTTTATGCATGAATAGCTAGATGTGAATGAATTCATTTCTGATGCTCAAATATTACCTCACTTTTTTGATTATTTTTTATTGTTGCAAAATATACATTACATACATTTATCATTTTAATAATTTTAAGTGTATAATTCAGTGGCATTAATTATATTTACAAGTTTGTGCAATCATCATCACTATTTTCCAAAACTTTTTCAACATTTCAAATGGAAATTCTCTAACCATTAAGCAATAATTCCCATTTCTCCCTTCCCCCAGTCCCTGGTAACCTCTAATATATTTTCTGTCTCTATTAATTTGCCTATTCTAGATACTTCATGTAAGTGGAATCATAAAATTTGTCCTCTTGTGTCTGGCTTATTTTACTTAGCATAATGTTCTCAAAGTCCATCCATGTTTAACATGTATCAGAACTTCATCCCTTTTATGGGTGCATAATATTTCATTGTATGTATATACCACATTTTATTTATCCATTCATCTACTTATAAACATTGAACTGCTTCCACCTTTTGACTACTGTGAATAATGCTGCTATTAACATGGGTATAAAAGAATCTGAGTCCCTACCTTTGATTTCTTTGGGTATATACCTAAGAATGGAATTGCTGGACTGTAGAGCAATTCTCTGTTTAGCTTTTTTAGAAAGTGCCAAACTGTTTTCCAGAGTGACTCTGTAGATTTTTAAAACCCAGATTAAGAAAAAAAAAAAAAAAAAAAAAAAAAAAAAAGTAAGAGGCTCTTATTATACTATGACTATGGGAATGCCTGAGTGATTAGATAGCCAGGTAGATCTGAAGACTTTGTTAGCACAGAATACATCTTTCTGGCCCCTAGCTCTCTCTCCTGGGCAATCTTATTAAAGGGTCACATCTAAGTGACTCCTAGACTGAGAAGATAGCAAGGCTGAGACTCAGAGTCTCTTGCTTGCATTGACTCCTCCTAAGGCCCTGTGAAAGACTCATATAATGTGGGTTTTGTGCGTGTGTTTTTTTTTTTTCCAATTCAAAAGTAAAATATTTTAACCAAAATCAGTTAAGGCCAATGCCTCTTTCCACTCCAACTTTCATTCTACATACTTCCCCTTGTGCTGGGTGGCATCAGAATGCACATGGGCATTTGGGGAATATGGCTAAGGGGAAGTTGAGTTGGGGATACATTTAATGTTGGTTTAGAAAGCTATATTAATGGAGATTGTGGTTTCTCTTGAGCATAACTAAGTGACTACTAGTCATCCCAAAATAGGAATATTTGTGGGGAATACCACCCACTGAGGAAACTCATCAACACAATGAGCCAGAGGAGATATGAAAAGGTCCTGGACTACCCAGCAGAAAAAATAAGATTTGAAATGTACAGAGCCACAAACTAGTCTGTGGTAAATTCTTCCAAACAAGTGTGTAAAGTCACAAATAAAAACCTCACTTTTTATCAGTGCTGAACCAAAATGGAAGCCCTCTCCTGTCAGGATTTCTACTTGATAATAAAACATGTACAATCATAAGTGCATCACACATTTTGTTCTTTTTAAATTAAACTTTCACAAAATGAAAATGATCAAAATTCCTGTACTTTTAGGGCAATTCTCATGGTGTTATAAATAGAGAGAGAGGACATTTTTACCAGTTTGTATATGAAATGGACTGAAAAGAGGCTTTTCCAAGTTTGACAACAATCAAAGAAATTTACCAGGTAATACCAATGCTGCTTGAGAAGATGAACAAACTTTTCTAAACTATTTATAACTAGAGGCTTGGAGCATAAAATTCATGCATTGGGGGGAAAGGGGGTGTCCCTCAGCCAAGCCTGCACCCTCTCTAATCTGGGACCCCTCGAGGGATGTTCAACTGCCGGTTTAGGCCTGATCCCACAAGGATCGGGCCTAAACTGGCAGTTGAACATCCCTCTCACAATCCGGGACTGCTGGCTCCCAACAGCTTGCCTGCCTGCTTGCCTGATTGCCCCTAACCACTTCTGCCTGCCAGCCTGATCACCCCCTAACCATTGCCCTGCCAGCCTGATTAACACTTAATTGCTCCCTTGCTGGCCCAATCGCCCCCAACTGCCTTCCCCTGCCGGCCTAATCTCACTCCCAACTGCCCTTCCCTGCAGGCCTGATCTTGCCCCCAATTGCCCTCCTTTGCCAGCCAATTTGGTTCTGATTGGTCGGTTTCTATGCCAGTCATCGTCTCTGGGCCTATCAACGGGGCCTGATCAGAAAGGCGGGGCTTATCAGCAGCCCTGGTGGAGGCCTGGAGAGAAATGGAGGCACGGCTGCTGACCAGGCCCGGAGCTAAAGAGAGAGAGATCAACAGATCAGACCCTGCTTCTCTCTTCAGGCCTCTCTCTGGGCCTGATTCACAGCCCCCTCAGCAGTAAGTGCTGGGTCACCATGCCTGCCACCATGCCCTGGCAACCCAGCACTGACTGCAGGTCTGAATTCTGGTTGGTCAAGCCTCTCGGTTGTTGCAGACCCAAGGTTTTTATATATTAGGATAATAAAAGCATAATATGCTAATTAGACCAGACAACTGAATGACCTTCTGGAGGTCATTCTGGACATCCTTCCAGATGAAGCCGTGGCAGTGGGGGCTGAGACAGAGTGGTTAGGGGCAATCAGGCAGGCAGGCAAGTGGTTAGGTGTGATCAGGCAGGCAGGCAGGTGAGCGGTTAGGAGCCAGCAGTCCTGGATTGGGAGAGGGATGTCTGACTGCCAAATTAGGCCTAAACTGGCAGTCAGACTACCCTCCTCCCTCCCCTGCACGCATTTTGTGCATCAGGCCTCTAGTCAATTATAAAAGCCATATTTTGATCAGTCATGCTAGAAGAAATAACTGAATTCTCTCTATATAGAAAATATTATGAAGTTACTGTTTCACAAAGAGATGTTCAAAAAGTATTCAGGCAACAAAATAGGGGGTAAAATGTCAGAGAGTGGCATCAGACAGTTAATAAAGTATGTTATTTTCTGGATATGTGATGTTGGTAGTATTTGTCAGGTTTTTCACAGTGTGTGATTTATTGTGATTTCTTTTATTATTCAAAATAAAAATTCACTTCCATAAAAATATATTTGTAATTTTGGATTATTTTTCATAAAAATAATCTTTCCAAGATTGTCTAAGTAACAGTTCCTACAAAACTTGAACCTGCATCTACCTCCATGCAGCATTTTGCCACCACTGACCCATTTCATGCATCCCATACTCTGGTTTGTCAGGGTCCCCGTCCTAAGAACAGTGCCCTACACTACATAACCTTTCAATAAGCCACATTTCTCCCTATGCCCCTCATTCCACATTCACCCACTACCACTGTGACCTCTTTACTTCCCAGCAGACTACATCTCCCCTGTGAGTTCCTCCTGCTTGCTTTTCTTTAGAGGCCTCCCATGAAGGGCTCAATATTGGCCCCAAAAGATATCTAGATCTGAATCCCTGGAACTGTTACCTTTATGGTGAAAAAGGATTTTACAGATAGAAGTAAGTTAAGGATCTTGAGATGGGATATTATCCTGAATTATTCCAATGGGGCCTAAATTTATATATATAAAAGCCTAAGTGACCATCGCAACCAAACGGATGACCAAACAGGCTGTGTGGGGCGACTAGGCCGGCAGTGGGGTTAGTGAGGGGCGACCAAATGATTGAGCAGCAGTTTGTGTGGGGCAACCAGGCTGGCAGGGGGGTTAGTGAGGGGCAACCAAACAACCAAGCAGCAGGCTGCATGGGGCGACCAGGCAGGCAGGGGGGTTAGTGAGGGGCGACCAAATGACTGAGCAGCAGGTTGCATGGGGTGACCAGGTTGGCAGGGGGATTAGTGAAGGGCAACCAAATGACTGAGCGGCAGGCTGCGTGGGGCAACCAGGCCCACAGGGAGGGCCATTGGGGGCTACCAGGCCAGCATGGGGGCAGTAAGGGGCAACCAGGCTGGTGGAGGGGCAGTTAGGGGCAACCAGGCCAGCGGGTACGGCAGTTGGGGGCAACCAGGCTGGCAGGGGGGGCAGTAAGGGGTGACCAGGCTGGCAGGGGGGCAGTAAGGGGTGACCAGGCTGGCAGGGGGGCAGTTAGGGGCGACCAGGCAGACAGGCAGGTGAGCAGTTAGGAGCCAGTGATCCCAAATTGTGAGAGGGATGTCCAACTGCCAGTTTAGGCCCGATCCTCAGGGGTCCTGGATTGGTGAGGGTGCAGGCTGGGCTGAGGGGACCCTTCCCTGTGCATGAATTTCATGCACCGGGCCTCTAGTATTTTTATAAGAGGGAGAAGAAAGATATGTGACACAGAAAGAAGAGAAGATGAGACGACCAGGAAGGAGAGATTGGAGTGATGCTGCCATGCGCCAAGGAATGCCAGCATCCACCAGAAGATGGAAAAGGCAAGGAAATGGGTTCTCTCCTCAAGCCTCTGGAGGGAGTCTGGGGCCTAATGTCACTTTGGTTTTGGCCCCGTGAAACTGATTTTGGATTTCTGGCCTCCAGAACTATGAGAGAAGACATATGTGTTTTAAACCACCTGGTTTATAGTAAGTTGTTACAGTAGCCACAGGAAATATATATCTCCCAGCCTCTGGTCAATTCTGAAAGATCAACACCCCACCCCAATTCAGACAACTCTTGGTTCTAATATTCTGGACACAAGGCCCCTTTTTTGTGAGATCCTTCAGCTACTTTCTCTTCATCCCTTTTCTATGGTCTTTTCATCCACAAAGGATTTGAAGCCCTCTGTGAAAGCTCATGAAACCATGCCACTTATGCCCTTTGGCCAGTCTGGTGGCCAGATCATCCTCGAAATGGTTTCCTGCAGTGGAGCCCTAATGTGTGAGGAAGCAAAGTCTCTCTCTTGCTTGAACGTTCCTCTGGTCTGACTCTCTTCTTTCTTTAAGGGGTCTCTTCTGTGGGATCTGTGTACTTCCCCAATCACTTAGCAACAAATAGAACAATCACCAAAAAAACCCTCTTTAAATGTGCCTCCTCTTAAGAATACTAACTTCTTAGGGAAGAATAGGTTGTATCTACTCCCACCTCATTTTCCTACCTTGTTTTTTTTCCAGAAGGAAATGTTGATTATTTATTCTGGAAGGTGCTGGAAGAAAAGACTCCTCATCTTTTAGTCAAGTTAGTCTCCAAATATCTATTGAATGGCTATGTGGAGGGAGCTAGACTAAGAGCTGAAGAGAGCTGAGACATGGCTCCTGCCCTCAAGAAGCATAGATTCTCAACTGAGTTGAGTGGAAACAACAAAATACACACATTAACATTTACAACAAAAGTCAGAATGTGCAAAATGCCATGGCAAAGAGTGATGAGGGAGGGTGCAAAGCAGGGAGGCATTACATTGTGGCAGGAGTCAAGAAAGCATAGTGAGTAGAACACACGTGATGGGCCTGGAGGGGTGAATTTCCCTAGGGATTGGTGTAAGCCAGGGCACAAATGTAGGGAAGCCTAGGCCAGTGGTCGGCAAACTGCGGCTCGCGAGCCACATGTGGTTCTTTGGCCCCTTGAGTGTGGCTCTTCCACAAAATACCACGGCCTGGGTGAGTCTATTTGAAGAAGTGGCATTAGAAGAAGTTTAAGTTTAAAAATTTGGCTCTCAAAAGAAATTTCAATCGTTGTACTGTTGATATTTGGCTCTGTTGACTAATGAGTTTGCCAACCACTGGCCTAGGCTATAAGGAAATGAAGTTGGAAAGGAAATTTGGGACTATATTTTAGAGGAAGGGTCAGCAAAATTTTATAGCAAGCTTTTCTATAAAGGGCCAAATAGTACTTTAGGCTTTGCAAGCCATGTGGTCTCTGTCACAATGACTCAACTCTGCCATTTACAAACAATATGTAAATGAATGGTTATGGCTGTGTTCCAATAAAACTTTATTTACATAAACAGGCAGTAGAACAGAATACCCAGCTAAGGAAACTATAGGCCACAAGAAGCCTATAGTGAGCAGAAAGATATTATAAAATCTAATCTAATAATAGAGGAATATGCAAATTTGTCCATTACAGCGTCACGGGTCACAACCAGATCAGCAGGCTGTGTCCCTACCCTCTGCTCAGGCAGCTGCAAGGCCCGGCATAGGATAGGACTGTGGTCGGCAAACTCATTAGTCAACAGAGCCAAATATCAACAGTACAATGATTGAAATTTCTTTTGAGAGCCAAATTTTTTAAACTTAAACTTCTTCTAATGCCACTTCTTCAAAATAGACTCGCCCAGGCCGTGATATTTTGTGGAAGAGCCACACTCAAGGGGCCAAAGAGACGCATGTGGCTCGCGAGCCACGGTTTGCCGACCACTGGGATAGGATACACTAGGAGTGGAAAGAAACTGCACGCAGAAGGGGGAGGAGACCACGGGGGGGGGGCGGGGAGCAGGTGCGCCCGGCAAGGGGCGGGGTGCAGGCGGGGTGGACTGGGGACCCCTGCACAGATGCAGGAGGAGGGCAGTTGTGGCCGTTGGCTGGGAGGCGTCCACAGGTCTGGGACAGAATGGAGGACGATCCGAGGCCTTCTGGGCGGAGGCGCTCCTGCTTCGCGGCAGCAGCACCCAGGCTGCGTGGGCCTCGGCCACCCTCACTGGGCTGGTGTCCTGGGCAGGGAATGGGAGCAGGACAGTGGTGGGGAGGCTGGGGAAGGAGGGGCTGAGCCCTGGGCTGGGGGTTAATGCCCTCCCCCCTAACAGAAACTTTAAGAAGGAAAGGAGGGAGAGAAGAACTTTATAAAGGAGTCAGTAGAGAACAGAGTTAAAGAAGAAAAGAGGATGTGTGAGTGAACTGTAGGGGCTATAATGAAAATCAAGTACAGTTGTGTACTGGGGACAGATTTTAAAAGTAGGAGTCAGAAAAGAAAAAAAGATAATGATAGTGACTAATTAGGCAGGTAGATAGATATTAAAACAGTGGAAGGAAGTAGAGAAGAATGTGGATGAGAAAGAGGGAGGGAAGAAAAGTTTTAAAGGGGAGCTGGTAGAGCTTAAAAGGAGAATGAGAAGAAGGAAAAAAAGGGGGAGGGAGCAAAGCAGGTCCGACAGAGGAAGTGAAGAAAAAAAATAAGGTGGAAAGGAAGGAAAGGGGAGGGGTAAAGATAAAGGAAAAAAGGAATCTGGGGAGGGAGGGAGGGAGGGTAGGAGAAAGATGGGAAGAAGGATGATGGAACAGAAGTAGGAAATAAGGAGGAAAGAAAAGTTTATAAATGATGAGTCAGTAGGAAACAGTGTTACATAAAGGAGAGAGAAAAATTGTGTGAGAGGGAGAAGCTAATAAGGAAGTCAAATACAATTGTGTGTGAAGGGGATAAGATTTAAAAAAAAAAAAAGTTAATAGGGGCAACCAGGCCAGCAGGGGAGGGCAGTTAGGGGGATCAGGCAGGCAGGGCAGGGCAGTTAGGAGGACCAGGCAGGCATGCAGAGTGGTTAGGGCAGGCAGGCAGGTGAGCGGTTAGGAGCCAGAGGTCCCAGATTTCGAGAGGGATGTCCAACTGCCGGGCCTAAACTGGCAGTTGGACATCCCCCAAGGGCTCCCAGATTGGAGAGGGTTCAGGTCGGGCTGAGGAACAGCTCCTCCCACCCCCACCCCACCCCCCTTGCACGAATTTTGTGCACCGGGCCTCTAGTGTTATAATAATTACTTTTCCAAAGCTATGTATTTGGAAAAGTAATTTGACCATAGGATACTAGAATTAAAGGAAGCTGAAAAGCTGTTATAGTGTTTCGGATAAGAAGCTTGAATTAGGGTATTGAGAGCAGAAATGAGAGTGCCAAAGTTACAGGCATGGCATCTTATGGACAGAAATGGAGAGAGCCTAGTGAAAAATGTTTTTCACTTTGGAGCCAGGGGGCTGGGACTCAAGGGAAAGCTTGTGAACAACATAATGAGGAGGATTTGGGGGCTGAATGTGCCTTGGGATGGTCTCTGCACTGGGGATGAGTGGTTAGGCAGCTGGTGTGAGGCGGCTGAGCCTCCTTTGTTTGTGCCCGAGGCCATTTGGGGCACAGCTGACCCAAGGCTACAGGGTGACCCTTGAGGCTTTGAGCAGACAGCACCTGACACTCCCTGAGTCAGCCAAGCCTGGGCTCTGAGCAAGTGAGGAGGAGGATCCCTGAGCTGCTAGACATCTCGGAGGACAGCCAATGCAGAGCAAAACTAGTCCTGCCAGAGGCAGGGTAAGGCTGTGCCAAGTGACCATGGAAGCTGCGTGTGTGGGCCAAATTGCTTTCTAATTACATTGTACTCCAGACAAGACAAACTTGTGTCTCTTGAAAAGCATGTATGCAGAGTCAGGGTAAGTCTAGGGAGGGCAGGCCTGGTGGAAATTGGAGCAAGGAGTCATGTTACAGAGTTCATTGCCATCCTGGAAGGAAGAGCAGGGAGGAGGCAGGAGAGGCTGTGTGCCACTCAGCAGAATGCTACATGCACGTGGTGAAGAATCGAACACATTTAAATGGAGTAGGTGATTCTGAAAGAAAATGTGCCATTTCACTACGAATATCTCATCATTCTCTCTGGAACTTAATATAACACCCTCCTGGAAAAATCATATAAAGATTGTGTTTTTTTTGCCTGAGTTCTATAGCAAACATTCTCCCTGCTGCTCTGCCTGCTGAGACAATTTAGTAGAAAAGGAGCCACCTTTGAATTTGCTACATTTATGTTTGACAAAGAGGCCGTTTACTCACTAGTTATACACTTTCTTACTGAGATGCAAATGTTAAGGTTTGGCAGATATTGAAAATGCTGTTTTGATATGTTATGTATTTTCTTGGGACTCTATTTTAGAACTGCAGCAATAAGAGAAATATTCCTAACTTAGAAATATAAATATAATGCTACCTTTTGGGGTTATTTATTCCCAGGCAATCAATCAGGAAATGTTAGGAAATACGTTCAGAGAAGTTTCAAACAGGGTTCTAGTCAAGTGAGTACTCTTTGCATTTTCTTTTCATATGTTACATGATTTTTGAAAAAGATGAAATAGGAAAGGAATTAAAAGGCACTCTTAAGCTCAGCTCATAAATATGAATGTGATTGTCAATTTTTTAAAGAAATTAAATTGCTTTAATTATGCTAAAATAAATGCTGACAGTGAAACCAAATATTGTTCATTATATTAATACACACAGTATTTTAAATACAACTGGTGACTCCAGGACTTTTTGGGAACTCTCATAGTTTTTTTCAAGATGAAGGACCAACTAGCTGTTATCCATTCTCCTCAACCTGGTCCCAGGTATTCCAGACCAAGAGCATCCCCTGTCATTTCAATGGTTGAGATTCCATTGTACTTACCATGCCATATGCTCTGGCTTTATTTTGGGGGGGAAATAATTAAGAAGCAATTATAAGAAAAGTTATGCACGGGCCCTTTATGTTTCCTTCCCAGCAGTGCCATCAAGGAGAACAGACGGTGCAAGGCTGGCTGGGCTAAGGCAGCAGAGAGGAGTAGTCCTGGGAAGGGAGTTAGTTTGATTTTTGTACAGGGCTCTTTCAGATAAAAAGTTCCTCTTCCTGGGCTGTGTTAAATGTCAGTTTGGCCTTTGGAGGATCTGATGGAAAGGTCCAGGTGGCTGGGTCAGGAGAAGATTCCACTTTATTATCAGTTCTTCTGGTTTGGAATCCAGGTTGGCTGGGCCTGTGGATTCTTACCTGCACATGACGCAGCATGAGCAAAAACTTGGAAAACACAGAGCTGAGTCCCTGTGCCTATAATCAGGTGAATGAGAAGTGGATCTCAGACCAAGTCAGCTCCTCCTGGCTCTACTAGGGGATCAGTGTAGACCAAGATGAACTAAACACAAACTCAGTTTTTTGTGCTATTGGCCTCAGTGGTGAGAGAAAGGCAGCTTTCTTCCCACCGAAAGTTCTCACACACAGACCCACTCTGATGATTACAGGAGAATCATCAACTGATAGATCAGGTAAGTCATGGAGAAGATGAAGTTGTCTTCATTTTCCCTGAATGTCCATTTTTATGCAGTTCTAGACACCCTCCTTCTTTTTCAGGGACCAGGGGCCTCCTGCTCTCAACCAACCTTCCCACCCTCACCAACTGCCTATAAAGCTTAACCTTCCGTAAGAATCCTTATGAGTCCATGAAATCTTAGTGGGAAATTTTCAATGAGCATCTCCGTCATATTGGCACAGAGTCCTTAGCTCAGATGATAGAATTAAAGATTTAGTTTCCTGTTTAAGGATTTCAGGCAGCAAACTGGCAGAGGAGGGCATACAAGAAACATCTTTTTATACAGATAGCACCCCGAGTTTGGCCCCACTATATCTATGCCCTGAGCACACATAGTTGGCAATATTTGGAAAAGCAAGATAGAAATAGGCTGATTCTTAGAAAAGAAGTTTGGATGTGAAAACCAGTTTATCTGTGTTAATTTTGGTTAATTGCATGGTTTGGACCACAGTATACTGTCTGACCGTCAGAAATAGCAGACAGTGGAGAGAATTGCAGTTACCCTCAGCAGAGGTGAGGTATCTATCTTACTGTGGATCATAGTCACCTCCAAATAAACTCTGCATGATTTCCCTCTTCAGCTTGTTCTGGTTTGGCCTACTTTCCCTACCCCCAATTGACAAGGCCCTGTGTCTGTAGCCTGAGAAAGGAAGTGACCTGCTGTGATGAGAGGTTTTCCCTGGCGACATCCATTCAGCTGGCCACAGTTGGGGCTCATCTGGGGCCTACACATGCAGAATATCAGAAGGTGCCAAGATCAGCAAAGATAAAATCTTTGGACAGAATCCCATCATCCCCAAGGGCAAGGAGGCAGGGCTGAGTGACAGATCTGAGCCCTGCCCTTGCTTCTAAAATCTTTGGTCCATGGAACCCAAATGAGACTCAGGGATGGCCCTGTTGAAGAGACAAGAAGAGACAAAAAGAAGAGACAAGTGAGGGTCACAACTGAAAAACTTTGGATATTTTTGCAAATCAGACTGAAGCAGCTATCTCAGCTGCCAGAGCACCCGATAGATCAGCTGCCAGTGGTTCTGATGCAGGAGGTCACTCCTGCCAGAGAGCTCCACCATGACGCATGAGTGACAGCTTTTATCTGTTTGGTCCCACACACTCCAGACATTATCATTATTTTCTTCTAATTGGTCTTGATGCCAAGCTGAGGGTCATAATGAAATTAGAAAAAGCAACTCTGAAGAGAAAGAAGGAAACCAACTTGAAGTTTGGCATTTGATAAAATACCTGCCCTAATTGGATGCAGAGCTCCAGATCTGGTCTCATCTAATCTCCCCACAATGGCTATGCAGCTGGAAGGGAGATATCCCATCTGATACCCACATGGGCTCCCCTAGAACAACACTGAAGATTGAACCTAGTGACCTCAGAGAGGTGGCTTTCTACTGGCATCTCAAACTGTCTACTATTTGATTCGCTTAAAGAAACACATGGTCTTCTCACCTCTGGAAGGAGAAATATTTCATGGGGCTGAAAAAGTGCAAAAAAAAAAAAAATTCTGTTCATTTAGAAAACTAGGCTGTGCTTTCTAATGTTTATTGTTAACTGAAGTCAGGATAATGGCCTGCTCTGGTCGAAGGACAGCCCTGGGCTGCCCAGCTATGCTTGCTGACACTCTTCAACCAGTTCTGTTGTCAGAGGGGCCTCCTCTAACTTGTTCTACAAGCTGAGTTGCCTGCTTTTCAATTGCACATTCTCAGTCTCCATGATGGTACCTGGACCATTTGTTGTATATTAGACTCTGCCTGTGCATTAAAAACAAACAAACAAACAAACAAACAAACAAACAAAAACTCACCACCTTGCCTTCAGTTAGTGTTATGCTGTACAAAACAAGGACTGAGAAAGTTGGAGGAGTTGAAGATTAAACTTTAAACTGTCACAACAGATGTTTGTGCACTTATTTTCCCCCCAGGAGGACATGAATGCAAATCGTTCATTTGAGCAATTTCCATGGCTTTTGGATGGCCCCTATCCTCTTGCTGTGAGATGTGCATAGCTCCTCAACCAAATTGTCTGGGATGGTGCTGAAGTTTGCATACTTCAAATAAGAGGACTGCATGAAAATGTGTGGGAATCAGCGACTCACTCTATACCACTCACAACTGACTTGGGTCCTTAGGGAGTGAGATGCTTGAGGCTCAGCAGTTCTGACACCCCAAAAGGTGGAAGGAGATCTAATACATTTATAAAAAGTAGATAGATCATTATAAAATGCTTTGAAATTTTAAGTTGAGCATCTTCCTTATGCAGGTGTAGTAGGGTTCAAAATTTCAAAACCTCCATGTCCACACAATTCGTGCTCAGGCCAGCTCCTGGTATCAAGAAAGGGGAGGAGCCCTAGCCAGTTTGCTCAGTGGATAGAGCATGGACCTGTGGACTGAAGGGTCCCAGGTTTTATTCCGGTCAAAGGCACATGCCTGGGTTGCAGGCTCTATCCCTAGTAGGGGGCGTGCAGGAGGCAGCCAATCAATGATTCTCTCTCATCATTGATGTTTCTATTTCTCTCTCTCCCTCTCCCTTCCTCTCTGAAATCAATAAAAATATATTTAAAAAGAAAGAAAGGGGAGGAATTCTAATTAGGTTTCTCTCTCCTCGGCATTGAACTGCCTTTTGCAGCTGAATGCTGGCGTTCACTCCCTCAACGCGTTTGGTTTCCCTGGAACTCCAAGGCAAGCAGAAAACTCCGGAAACCCAAACCATGAAACCTACAGAGTTCCCAGAGGAAACTGGACCACCTGGAACCTTTCTAAAACCAGGGATAACTGACCAAATTACAAGTCAGGAAAATGGTCTTTAGTGAATGAGCATTTCTGAGGTCTTGGAATGTTTTGACTTGACTGAGCGCATTTGAACTCAAGTTTTTGGTTTTGCATGTGGATTGGAAAAAAAATATGTGGTGAAATTTTCTCCTCAGGAAAACAGAACAAGAGGACAGTGACCATCCTGAGTGCTTCAGGGAAGTCTGGGGTGGCAGGGTCAGGGTCCTGCACCCTACTCATCTTCCAGCTGCTTCCAGGGTGACTCTTTCTCTTTGCAGCCACTGCAACAGGACAGCCACGTCACCAGTGTTCACCCCTGGGCTGGCCCTCCAGAAGCTCAATCACACAGACTGCTGGTGTCAAGGACTTTCAATTTAACTAGTAAAGTTTCCCTGTTCTTCTCAATTGGATAAAAAGTCATGGTTTCCTCTGCTTCTAATTAAAGACACATGGTCAGAGGATGCACTCCTCCTTCATTTTACCCCCCTGTAAAAAGTGTGGCCTAATGGCATCCCAATTTGCCTGTTGCAGGTTTGCTGGGCGGTTTTAAAGAGGTCACCTGATCTCTCTGCAACCTGAGAGTAATATGCACCTCATTGTTTTGTGTCCTGTCCTATTTCACTGTTTGGTGATATTGAGTGGTAATAAAAATGCTTTAGAAGCAAAGTCTTGGGTTGTTAAAATGCCCATCCATCACCATAAGCAAATTTATTCCATAACACTTCAGGTCTTTAGAACTAAATTTTATAACTGCAAAAAGTCTCTGTGAAATAAAAGGGTCAAATAATAGCCTGATCCAAACAGTGAGTAGTTAACCTTCTGGTTGTTTTCTACTTAGGAAGTTTTAACTGCAAAAGTTCCAGGAGAGCACAGACTAGCACCACGTTTCCATGCTACTAAAAAGAAAACTATTAGTTTGTTAAATTGGCCACTTAGTGCCTTGTCCCCTAAAAATATGCGTCAACAGAGTCATAGCTCTTGTACAGCAGTTACAATTAATGACAGGCCAATCTTACTATGACTCAAGTGAATTAGAGTTTAATTAATGTAACGTGTTTTCAGATCAAATGTCTGGATGATAGACGCTAGCAATTATTGAGTTTTTACTCTATTCCAGACATTCTACCAAGCAAGTTCTTGTGTGTTAGTTCATTAAATCCACACAGATCCGTAGGTAGGTAACTCAGTTCCTCCATCTTCAAGAAGAAATTGAGATTAAACATTGCTTCAAAGTGACAGAACTAGAATATGAACCTGGACAGTCTGACTTCAGGCTACAGTATTAACCTCATGCTACGCTGCCTCCAGGCTTCCTATGCTAGTCTGATGGAGGAGCAGGTGTAGTATGGTTCAATGACTGACTCCCTGGCCATTCACTGATTTGGAATCCAGTAGTTGGTCAGGAAATACTAATTCCCTCTCCCATCCTTTTACATCAGCTTTATCTTATAGCCATAGAGCAGGCCATATTTTGAGGAAAGACTCTTCTCAGAGTCAGGAAAGTGGAAGAGAACAACATATTTGAGAAGTTCTTTACCTCTAACTTGCATGAGGATTTTTAAAAGGGCAGAGTCTTGTTATTTATACCTCAATAAAGCTGGAAAAAAAATAAAGTGCATTGCTTAAGGTAAATTGAAAGAAAAAGTAAAAGGGTAGAGGCTTTCAATATTTCTAAAAGTGTACATTCCAAAGTGTTGATGATAGCTGAATTAGGTATTTCAGTAACGATTTTTCTGAGTCTAAAAAAGCAGTCATCCCCCATAGTGTGACTCACCATATGCAAAACACTTGGAAATACTGTGCCCACCGGGTAACAGAAGCCTCCTGAGTGGTTCCCTGAGGACTCAGGGATGACTATGTTGTGGTATCGTCCTGGGAGTGGCTTTCCTCTTTTTTCTTCAGGAAGGAGGTCAGAAGCATTGAATCAGTATTGAAAATTATTATCATTCCAAACCCTTGGACCAAGTTCCCTGAAATGAAACTGTTCCAACCTTCAGTGGCCAGGCTCAACTGCCGTAAGGTCAGAGGGAAGAAATGTTGGCAGGAAGGGGTGAGAAAAGGGACTCATGCTGTAGTCACACCCCCAATCTTAGCCAGGTTCTTTGCAAATCACCACTGATAAGGTGTTGTCCTGGGTTTTGTTCATCATTCATGCGGTGCATTTGGCTATATCAGAGTAAAGTGTTTTTCAAGGTCTTGCTTATGGTTGGCATACCTAGAAGACACTGAAACCGTGAGCTAGCCACACCTATGAAAACGATCCCAAATCCCAGTTTCCACTAAAGATGAAAGCGAAGTGTTATTCAAGGGCTGTGTGTTGTGTGTGTGTGTGTGTGTGTGTGTGTGTGTGTGTGTGTGTGTGTGTGTGTTTTAAACTGGTAAGCACGTTCAGAGTCCTTGGGAGGATTTCTGCTCTGAGCTCTGGCCTTCCAGGCAGCACACAGCCCCTCCACCACATCCTGCCTCTCCACTTCCTCCTCCCCTTTCCCAGCTCCAGAAGCCAAGCTGGAAGTCTCTCACGACCCTGTGGCTTGGCTGGGAGGAAGCCTGAACTGGATACAGCTGGCTGTCCCCGGGCCTGGTAAGAGTGTTTATCCCTGAGTCTGTGCTTCTTTGCTCACCTATTTTTAGACTTCTGCTGCAGACCTTTCTGAGGGCTCAGGCATACGTCTCCTTTGGGGCTGGGCCACGCCAGAAAGGAGACATATTCTGAGGGTCTGTTGAGCACCTGAACAGGAATCCAGACTGCAGTTAAATGTGGTTTGCTTTAACGGCAAGAGGAAGAGAAATCAACACCCTTAACCAACTCCCTGCCTGTCTCCCAAGAACAAAAGTCTGTGTTTTCTCCTCCACCTTAGCAACAAGCCATGGAGGGTGGCTGAGGACATGTGACCTCACTGAAGAGGCACAGTGATGAAAGTCACACTCAGGACCAGCCTCTTAGAGCACTCAAGCCATGCTTAAGAACAGAGCTGTCTCCTCACCCTGCCCTCCCACCACATACCCTGTCATGAAGGCAAACCTGCACTGACCCACCAACTCACTGGTCTCCAGGGCTTGGCACCTATTGCTCTACAGAACTGTCCTTTCTTATCTGTTCTTCATACTTCAAGACCAAGATCAAATGCAACCATAGCCTTCACCTCAGAACAACTGATGTGTAGCTGTTGCACTCACCTGACTGGGCCAAGTTGAGGACAGGAGCCATGTCTATTCACTTGATACCGCAGGTGTGCCAGATAGCACATGTGTGAGAGGGGGTGGCTGACATGGCAGAGATGTGTGGAAAATGTGGTAGGATGTGTGGTCTGGGTAGGTAATACCACATAACAGGTGTTCAGTAAAAATTGAATGAATAATGGACAGATGACTTACAGCAAAAAGATGCTATCATTTAAAGTCAAGAACCAGTAAATAGCCACAACTAGAAAAAAGATAACTAATTTATGTTCCTAATTTTACTTGTACTTATAAAGTTTATTAGTTTAAGAAAGTCTTTATGAATTGTCTCCATTTTCCAATTCAAGAGACTTATGGTACCTCAACCTGGGTTGATTGTGTCAAATGTCATATGTGCAAAATTAAAACATAATGGTAAAATATTGAATATATCTTCTCTGACTTGTCACCCATATTGGCCATATTCAGGCAGAATATCACATCAAAAATAATCAGATTTAAATTATAGAAAACTTTTTAAAAGAACCAAAATTCACAATCTGGCAAGGGCCTTTACCTGAGACAAATCTTTGTCAGTCACTCAGGCAACGTTCTTGCCGATGTTTATACAGATCTCTAGAGTATAGTCATGCTTACTCCTGAACAGGGCCAAACAGAAGGGGTCTGGACTGGGAGGAAGGCAGCTGGGAGAGCAGCTTAAATAGAGTGAGCTGGAGAGGCAGTGGCAGGCAGGGCTGTGCCCTCTTGGAGGTGGGTTTTCAGGCCTTTAACTATCCTTTCGCACCCTCTCACTCTTGTGGGCACTTGATAAAAAGAACTTGCCCCATCTCACCCCTCCACCTTCAATTTGAATTTTCTGTGTTTCTCTTTCTCTGGGCATTGTTTTGAGTTCTTCCTCTCTGTCTCTCCTATTTGGGTGGCTGAGTCCTCCTGCCCATCTCCTCTTTTTGGATTTGACACTTTCCTAAGTGCTACTTTTCTGGGGGCTTTATCAACTTCACACATTTCAGCCCATAGAACAATAATATGTTGAGCCCAGGACCCAGGAATCTGCCATCTATGACTTGCATGCCTTAATCTCCGTTTGACTAAGAAAGGGTATCAGGCAGGCATGAAGTGAAATCACAGAGCCAACACCAGAAGCAGGCTTTCAGAGCCAAGTTTAGAGATCAGGTGACCAGGTAAGTCCAGGGGGCAGAGTGGGGGGAGGGCGGGTATCCCAAAACAGCCCGGGACAAAGTGCAGTAGCATGACACCTGTCCAGAGTTGGCATAGGAATAGGTGGCCCGAGCAGGCCTGACCCTATGACTGGGATCAACCTCTTGGGTACTGGCAGATTCTGGCAGCCATGAGCCCAGTGGTACTGCTGGCTCAGGTCAGGCACAGTTAGCCTTCAGGTGATTCTCTGGCTTGGGTGAAGAGGGTCTCATAGTTATGCTGCCCCACAAAAAGAAGCTGAATTACAGAGTTCTGGAAAGATCATTAGACCAGTGGTTCAAAACCTTAGGAGTTTTTTCAAATTCCACATACCAAGGCCTCACTCTAGACCTGGCAAACCAGAGCCTCAGGCAAATGTGGGGTGGGGTGAGCAGGCATATCTGACTTTAGAATTGGGCCCAGGGGACTTGAATACAGCAATTTGCCACTCCATGCCTCAAGGTGGACACCATCTCCGTTGTGCAATATTCAGGCCTCAGATCATATCTATTTACCTTGAACTTAGCAGTTCCTTTCACATAATAGACCTAAAATAATTTTTGTTGATTGGTCAAATGAATGAATATGTAACTAAATGAATAAACACTTCCAGTGACTGAAAGAATTGTTAACTACATCAACAATACAGGGAAAGAAGAGAGTTTCCCATAATGGATTTTAACAGTGGTTGTGAACAAGCCTTCCGGTTACTCATTCATAACAACAGCTAACTTTGACAACACTAAGGCATATTTTATCTACTATTGTGGCTCGACAATATGTGGTATTACTATATGAAATGAGGATTTGTATTAATATCATAGATGAGTGTAAAATGAAAGAAGGCACTCCACATAACTCACAATTAATTATGTAATCTGAGGCTTAATTCTGGTTTTGGAAACAATGGGAACCATAATTACATGTCTAAAGCCCAAAATGGAATCCCACAAGTGTTTGACAAGTAGAACATAGGATGATGGAGTAGTTTACCCTTAAGCTTGACCACAGGGCAACCCTCGTGAGTCACGATTTCAGGCCTTGGCAGGATTTCTCATTATCCTCCATTCTTCATAGTGAGTATATTGAGCTCTGGACCACTTGATGGATGTGATTCTGTGAATTCAGGCTGGCCTGCAGTCTTCATGGATCTGACCTGTATGTAGAATAGACATGCAAATTAGCATGGGCCTTGGGCCAAGAAAAATTAATCCAGGCCTAAAAGGAATCAAGTAAAAGATGTCAAAGGGCAAATGAGGGAAATATGACTGGGAACAGCAAGGCTCTATTTTTTCATTTCTTTAGCTCCCCACCTTGTGATTTTTTTCTTTTGTCACTAGAAAACTTGCCAGTGTAGAAAGAGCTGGTGGAAATCTTTCCAAATATTTAGGGGATGACAAAAGAAGTTCAGGTTGAAAGTTGAATTAAGGAATTCAGAGAGGGCTTCTCTGTCATCAGATCGGAAGTGGGCCTCTAGGCAAGTGCTTGGTCTTGATCTCAGCACGCTATTGTACCTGGATGGCACCTGCCATATTGGGTTGTTTCATTCACTTGTTTTATGGTGTTTGTCTCCCCCATTGGACTGTAAGTTCCTTGAGGCTAAGAATTGTGTCCATCTTATCAACCTCTGATTCCCTGTATAGCACAGGCATTCAACAAATACTCATTAACTAGTGAATGATGATCCTAACACAGCCTTCCTGTTGTAAGAGCAGGCCAGACAATTGTCAGAGGTCCTTGGCTCTCCCATCCTCTCCTGTTCTGGCCCAGGATGCCTTGAATACTCATTAGCATTTCCTTTATACCCCCTGTCAAGCTGCATGATAAACCACTATCCTGAGAAATGGACAGAATGTGGAGCAGCACAGGCAAACATTAGAAGGGACCTGGTCAAAGGATGGGCTGGATCCAGAAAGCAAAAAGTCAAGGAAGATCCAGGCTCACAGTCCCAGGTCTGGGAGCACAGGGAGGCTGCAGGTAAGGCAATGTGAAGGACAAAGAATCAGCCAAAGGCCAAGGTTATGGAGATGGAGACGTGGGCACTGAGGCCCCCTATTTCACAGAAGATCTCATTTATATGCCTTCTGTAGGGGCAGAGCCAATAATAATAGCAATAATAACTAATATTTCTTGAACTCTGCCTAGGTTTACTATGTAGAGTATCCTTCTCATAGGAGGAATTGACCCATACTAAGGATTGATAATTGTCAGAGGTTAGAGGTCAGAGAAGTGAGCATTTGATGGCCAGGATGGTATAATCGCTAGAATGGCCCAGTTGTCTGTAAATGCATCCTTCTCCCATGAGATTTGATTGTGCTCAACAACACACAGGCAATGTGTGTAATAATGCACAAGGAATAATTACAGAATGGCAATCAAAATACCACTTTATCATTATCTCCCAATTGCCCCTAATGGAGTACTCCTGTTAAGCTGCACTGGAGCCTGTGGTTTAGACTTAGGGCCAAACAGACTTCCTAATCCACCATGAAGACCTCTTCCACCCCACAAAAATAAATAAATAAATAAATAATAGCAAATTAAGAATATAGGAAGAGAAATAGCTCATGAGGGAAGGCTTGCCCTGTGGAGCACACTCTAGCTTAACTGACCAAGCCAGCAGTGTCCTGGATGACGCTGATCAGAAGGGAGACATCCTGCTACACACTCATCGAATGAGGTAGACTCTAAGTCTCCCCATTCTATCAGCAGCTCTTCCTTGGAAGATAAGGTATTGGACAAAGAAGTGGCAAAACCAGGATACAAGTGAACAGGCAGAAGGATAAAGACACTGAAAGAAAATCATCCCTCCCCTAGAGCAGTAGTAGTAATAATAATAATGACAATGAATGTTTAGATGTTATCATTTCCAGAATGCTTTTAAATGTATTGTTTACTCTTTATAACCATGAGGTTAGGTAGCTGTTATTAGCCTTGGAATAAGCAGATTGCTTAAGTGACTTACCCAAAACCATAAGCCTAGTAAATAGCGGAGACAAAACTCAGTATCAAGAGGGCAAATCCACCACACTGCTAAGTTAATCTAGCTGGAGGACAATCTAGCTGGGAAACATCCCAGCCAAGCCTTCTCTTTCTAATCACTGGTCCTTCAAAGATCCTACTGCCAGCACACTTTCTCTTTCTTGCTGACTCCCAGTGGAATGAATTCTTTATCTGGCTATACCTTCCTAATTTATAATTTATATAATTTAAAAAATTTCCAATGAACCATTAATTCCCAAACATAGAGGTTAGTCACTAGTCTAGGGATAGTTACTAGTCCAGGATTTATGGCAAAAGGCATCATCAAACATGTTGCTAACTTACTGTATAAAATAGCATGGTCTACATGCTGGACTAGGCAGATAAATGAAAGAGACCTAATAATATGGTTGAAAGATGTCATTTCAAATTATTGAGAAAATTTGAAAAACATGGATTGAGAAAAAACATGGATTATATAATAAATGAGATAAAATAACTGGCTGGTTAAAAGAAAATTCAGTTGGCTCTTTACCTTACTTCTTGCCATCAACATATAAATGCATCAAATATTTAAATATAAAAAACAAAGCAAGAAATGTACTGGATAAAAGCATAAATAAATATTTTTATAATGTTGGAATGAAGAAAGGTTTCCACACCAAGGTTATATACAGCATGTAATTTTAAATTTCAAATAGCAAAAAAATCACAAATAATACTTAAAGATAAATAATGAACTTGGAAAAATTATTTGCAAAGTATATTATAGACAAAGAGTTTATTATAGACTCCATCATAAAACTACTCGACCTAATAAATGAATTCGGCAATGTAGCAGGATACAAAACTAATACCCAGAAATCTATTTATACACCAATAATGAACTCACAGAAAGAGAAATGAAAAAAACAATCCCATTTACCATTGCACCAAAAAAATTAAGATACCTAGGAATAAACTTAACTAAGGACGTAAAAGACCTGTACTAGGAAAATTACAGGACATTGAAAAAAGAGGTAGAGAAAGACATAAACAAATGGAAGAACACACCATGTTCATGGATTGGTAAAATCAACATTATAAAATGTCCATACTACTCAAGCAATCTACAGATTCAATGCTATCCCCATTAAAACACCAACGGCATATTTCAAAGATCTAGAACAAACTCTACAAAAATTCATCTGGAATAAAAAAAGACCCCAAATAGCCACAGCAATCCTGAGAAAGAACAACAAAGTTGGAGGGATCACAATACCAGATATCAAGCTATATTACCAAGCCACGGTTCTCAAAACTGCCTGGTACTGGCACAAGAACAGACATATAGACCAATGGAACAGAACAGAAAACCCAGAAATCGACCCAAGCCATTATGCTCAATTAATATTTGACAAAGGTGGCAAGAGCATCCAATGGAGTCAAGACAGTCTCTTTAATAAATGGTGCTGGGAAATTTGGTCAAATACATGCAAAAAAAGAAACTAGATCACCAACTTACACCATACATAAGAACAAACTCAAAATGGCTAAAGGACTTAAATGTAAGACGGGAAACCATAAAAATCCTATAAGACTCCATATGCAGCAAAATTGCAGACATATGCCATAGCAATATCTTTACAGACACAGCTCCCAGGGCAATGGAGACTAAGGAGAAAATAAACAAATGGGACTACATCAAAATAAAAAGCTTCTGCACAGCAAAAGAAACTATCAACAAAACAATAAGAAAGCCCATTTCATGGGAGAACATATTTGCCAATGTTATCACCGATAAGGGTTTAATCTCCAACATTTACAGGGAACTCATACAACTTAACAAAAGGAAGATAAACAACCCAATCAAAAAATGGGCAACGGACCTAAATAGATACTTGTCCAAAGAGGACATAAGGAAGGCCAAGAGACATATGAAAACATGGTCAAAGTCACTAATCATCTGAGAGATGGAAATCAAAACAATGAGTTACCACCTCACACTTGTCAGAATGGCTATCATCAAGAAATCAACAAATGACAAGTGCTGGCAAGGATGTGGAGAAAAAGGAACCCTCTTGCACTGCTGGTGGGAATGCAGGCTGGTGCAGCCACTGTGGAAGACAGTATGGTGTTTCCTCAAAAAGTTAAAAATGGAACTCCCATTTGACCCAGAAATTCCACTACTAGACTATATCCCAAGAAACCAGAAACACCAATCAGAAAGGATATATGCAACCCTATGTTCACAGCAGCACAATTTACAATAGCTAAGATTTGGAAATAGCCTAAGTGTCCATCAGCAGATGAGTGGATTAAGAAACTGAGGTACATCTACACAATGGAATACTATGCCGCTACAAAAAAGAAGGAACTTTTACCATTTGCAACAGCATGGATAGAACTGGAGAGCATTATGCTAAGCGAAATAAGCCAGTCAGAGAAAGATAAACATCACATGATCTCACTCATATGTGAGATATAATGATCAACATAATTTGATAAACAAGAATAGATCCAGAGACAAATGGCAGGGGAGGGGGGTTAGAGAGCAAGCCAGGGATTTGTATGCATACATATTAGCATAACCAATGGACATAGACACTGGCCATGGCCATGGGGACTTGCCTGGGGTGGGAATGGCTGGTGGGGGAGAGGGGGAGAGTCAATTGGGGAAAAAGGAGACATATGTAAAACTTTAGACAATAAATAAATAAATAAATAAATAAATAAATAAATAAATAAATGGAAATAGAAGAAGTGAGAGTAAAAAAAAAAGAGTTTACTATACACAGAGCCCCTACAATCAATGAAAGGAAGCAAAAGCCCAATAAAAATGGGAAAGGAGTTCTTAACGGTTTGGCTCAGTGGATAGAGGTTCAATTCTGGTCAAGTTCATGTACCTTGGTTGCGGGCACATCCCAGTAGGAGGTGTGCAGGAGGCAGCTGATCGATGTTTCTCTCTCATCGATGTTTCTAACTCTCTATCCCTCTCCCTTCCTCTCTATAAAAAAATCAATAAGATATATTTTTAAAAATTGGAAAGGATACATATAGACTGTTAACAAAAAAAATACTGAACATGTGAAAATACACACCACTCTTAATAAGTATAGTGATAAATAAAATAATAATTAAAGTGTGTGTATTTGCCTATCAAACACAAAGAATAAAGAGATTGAGAAAATAGTGTTGGCAGTGTGTTGGGAAATTTGCACTAGTAGTTGAAATACAAATTCACATGACTTTTGGAAGAAAGTTTGCTAATATATACCCAAATTTAATATATACACACTTAATTTTAGCCTAAGAATTCCAATTCAAAGAATTTATTTATTTTCATTTTGGTAAAATAGATATACCATGAAGTTTACCATTTTAACAATTTTCAGGTGTAAAGTTAATGACATTAAGTACATTCAGATTCTTGTGCAAGCATCTCAACCATCCAGCTCCAGAACTTTTGTATCTTCCCCAGTTAAAGCTCTGTATCCATTAAACACTGGGGAGTTTCCCTCCCTTCAGCTCTGACAATGATGTTCTAGTTTCTGTCTCTAGGAATTTGACTACTTAAATAATTTATTTTAAGGAGAAAATTTTACAAGCGAAACAACATATATGCACAAAAGATGTATTATTAAAAATATTCCCTGAGGACCTACTATGTGCTAAGTAATAAATAAGATAGACCAGGCTATTGGTCTTATGTAGTTGTGATCAATGAAGGTAGATCAGAAACAAGCACATAATCAATAAAGAATTAGGTTTTGATAAGTACTATGAATAAAATAAACAGATTCATATCATGGTATTTAGGGGTTACTTTAGATAGGGCAGTAAGAAAAGGTCTCTCAGGTACTACTCACACTAGCAAACGAATTTGCAAATTTTAAACATCTCAGCAACATCCTACTAAGGTACAGAGTCCACCTGGCCAGATGTCAGCGCATGGCAGTTCCCTGTAGACTTTAAGAGACTTTCTCAGAACTAACTCCATTAATCCAGTGTGCCTTCTGTAGAGTATATTCCCACAGAGAAAGTGTTTCAACATTTTGGGGCAGAAAATAATTTAGCAGGGGTACATGCCAATGCTGCTTTATTCTGAGAAGAAATGGGTAGATGACAATTTCAAGTCCAACTCTTCCTAAAACTGAAATAGCAGCAGGACAGTCAAGAGGCTGATCTGAATCTTCCTTCTGTGGTTTTACTTTTGTTCTGGCAAGCTGAGTGACACTGGAAAAAAGTTACAGTTTGTGCATGGGAAATATATTCTTCGCTCTTTCTTGACTGACATATTGTAGAGTAGGCATGAGTCAGGGGCAATGGATTGCTTGTGATGGAGCTGAAATACATGGAACAATTTAAATAGCATCAAGGGCCAGGCCTACCCTTAGCCCAGGCAGGAAATTCAAGGGAAATATAACACTTTGCTGTTAAGTAATGCCATTGGAATAAAAGCATGTTTGAGATGACTTTTGGCTCTCACTTGGAATTTGTTTCATTTGCTTCCAGAAATAACTTTTTCACCTTCCCTAAAGTTCTGAACTTATATTTCAAAAGTGTTTGTAACTGTATAAATAGCATGTATACATTCTGGCCTTGAATTAAAGCTGTATGTCATAGATTATGCTGAAAAACAAATTCAGGACCTCAACTTTAACTCTGGTACTCTAGGGCAGCAACTTTGTATAATATAAAGAGCAGTCACAGGTTAGAGACCTCACAATCACTTATTACCTGTGACAACTTGGGTGGATTATTTGACTTCTGGGCCTCTAAAACGGGAATAACAATAATACCCACTCAGAGGGTTTTTGGTGAGGATAAAGTGCAAGAATACAAAAAGCATGGTGCTAGCCCAGCTTGAAATAAGGCTTTTTGCTTTTTCCCTTTCTTGGGCTTCAGAGAATATCTGTTCACTCTCTGGGTGTTGTACAGGTAATTCTGCATCAGAAAAGGGCTGCAGGAGATGCCCTATAGGGTTCTCTTCCAGGTCAGGGAGGCTGCAATTCAGGGAACTATGCCTATGAACATTTTGCTGCAGGAACTTAAGAGCCATAGCAAGGTGTAAGGAACTCAACTCACAAGAGCACACAGGCTGTGCTTATGTGTTAACTTTAACTTTTTATAACAAAGGAATGTCATGCCATATTGGAAAAAAAAAAAGAGGCTTTTAACTGCTAGAAATGAAAATGTACATATTTTAGACTAGTGTATCATATTTTATAGGTTCATGTAGACCCAGGGGCCAAATGAAAATGAACCAAGTTCTTAGGCATTAAGTTACATTTAATTTTACCTTTTCCCCCCTGTGATTTTGACAGAAGTGATTGAAAATGAACCTGGACCTTTGACCTACCCATTTGGGTTTTTAGTTTCCTGGGTTTCTTTTCTTTTTTCATTTTATTATTATTTTTTTTCCCTTGCCACCTGCAAACCTCTGCTGATTGTCTTGTAGATCTTTGGTCAGCTGCTTTTAACAGCTAAACATTAAAGCCACTGAGAGCATAAACAGGAAGCTGGTGTTTAGGTGGGAGTTCCTAGGAATTTTATACTACTGACCACAGAGGCCAACAGAGAAAGGAAATAGGAAAAACAGGGTAAATACCTGGGTGACTAATAAAACTTTGCCCAACTCAGCTGGCTTTTCTAAACATTTAATAGGAAGTCCCTTCCAGGGGAAACACCCTGAAAATTTTTCTGGACCCCGCGTGGCATCGAAGAACCCTATAGAAGTTTTTAGGGCACATAGTTCGTTTTGTTCACCGACTACGGGGCAGAAAGACTGTTTCTCCAAGTGATCCGCTCCATTTGCATGCGTGGTGCTGACATTTTGCCAAGCACCAGGGTTCCCAGACCTCCGATTTGTAAAGGATTGTCTAGGCCACCCCTTTCCTCGTTCACATGGAGAGCGCCTAAGAGGATTTAGAATCAAGTGGGCACATTTGCACGGCCTTGTTCTTAAGAGGCAGCTGGAGCCCGGCCGCCGGGCTGGCGCAGAAAACAGCGGGTCCCAGGGGGCACATTGTCCTCCGAGAGGCCGCCACGGGGCTCCATTGTGCGGGAGGCAGGCCTTTCTCTCCTGCCCTCTGTCTCCCACAGCCCCCTGCCCCCCCTCAAGCCCCACGCAGACTTCTCTCTAGCTGCCGGATCCCTTAGCTGCCACATTTCCCATGGAGAGGCGCAGGCCGGTTCGCCTGACCATCTGCACGCGGAGATTGACAGCAGCCCCGGGAAGGTCAGTGCCTCAACGATTTCTGTCTGAACAGCAGGCCACCCAGGCCTCCCGAGTAACACAAGGACATCTGCTCCCCTTAATTTAGAACACTGGTTCCAATTTCACCGGAGCCCCACGCTAGACGCCGTCCTCTGGTTCCAGGGGGGAGGGGACATGGAGGGGACGGGGAGGTGCCCAGCAGACGCGCCGCCTGCACCCAGCTCCCCATTCAATGAGAGCAGCTGAGTCTGGCGTGAGGGAAGGGGGAGGGAGGGTGTGTAGTGCCCGGTCACTCACGTGACCCGGATGACGTATACGGGGCGGGGCAGTAGAGGGGGCACGCCCTTCCCAGAGCATCTGCGACTGAGACGGGCTTGCGGAAGAAAGGGCTGCGCTGGCCTAGGGTAGGACCTGGAGCTAGCTGGCATGGGATCCCGCTCTGCAAAGAAGAGTTGGATCGCCCTGCAGCCCTCTCTTCGGTCTCTCGAACGGATTTCTGGTTCTCCAGCTCTTGCTGGAAGCAACAAGCGGATGGCAGGAAAGTTTACTGCAACCCGGGTGAGGAATCCTGCTCTGCCCTCCTCTGCAGGGGTCTGTGCCCGCAGTTTTAAAGCTGGCCTGCAGTGGGCAAGGCTAAAATCTTGCCTGGACAGTTGATATCAAAACTCATCTTGCCTTTTCTGCTTCATATTTGGATGAAAGGATGAAAGAATTGCATTTCTGTTGAGTTCCCACCACTAGATCATAAGCTCCTAGAACAAAGATACTGCATCTTATTCATCATTGTGTCTCCAACACAGAACACAAATGTTTGGAGACTAAACGAATGTGTGTGGAGAGGGCTGGGGTGGGGCTGGGGGTGGGGGGTCCTTGTGAAGACTGTGTCTAACTCATTTTAATGTGACAGGAAACATTGCATTGCCTAGAATGAATGGACACATATTCCAGATATGGGTTCACATTTCCTGTCCTTAGGGTCTTGGCTATCACCATGATCCAAGGCTTACACAGTGTTAAGTCCACTGTCATGGGATCTTATATAACATCTCCCTAAGGAGTTGTTGGGCACATGACCAGGGACTCCACTGGTTCTATCTCATACTATACCATCTAGGCAGAGCAGAACATAGACAGACATGCTGAAAGCTTAGCTGATGTACTAGATCAAAGGTGTTACTTTGTGAGGATGAAGCACTATTCTCCAGGAGGGTGGGTACACTTATATCAAAGACCTTTATATGGTGCTGTGTTCACAGTGGGTAGAAAACACAAATCCAGGAACCAAGGAGTAGAGGCAGGAGCAGTCTTGTCAACCATCACTCCCATTTGAAGAATTTGGGCTTCCCATCCTCATGACACTGAGCTCTGTGGGTTTTGAGATCCTGGTTCCTAAAAGGGGAATAGTTCTGACAGGGGACACAGCCATCTCCGCATTGAACTACAAGTGTGACTGATCCCTGGGTACCTTTAGCTCCTTGCACCAAAAGGCAAGAAGGGATAATTTAACCTGGTCATCAGGAAAAGAGAGGGCTACTGTTATATACAGCGATGAAAGGAATAACATAGAACCCGGTGATCTACTTAGGCTCCTCTTGGTACAACCTTCTCCCACTTTGGAAAAAAATAGACTAGCCCTAGCTGGTTTCGCTCAGTGGATAGAGTGTCGCCCTGTGGACTGAAGGGCCTCCTGGGTTAGATTCTGTTCAAGGGTACATGCTCAGGTTGTGGGCTCGATCCCTAATAGGGGCATGCAGGAAGCAGCCAATCAATGGTTCTCATCAATGATGTTTCTTTCTATTTCTCTATCCCTCTCCCTTCCTCTCTGAAATCAATAAAAATATATTTAAAAAAAATAAACTAGAACCTGAGAGGACCCATGGCCAGGGGTTCAGATCAGTCAGACATGAGGGACTTTTCTCACCACCAGAAAAGCCACTGAAACCAGAAGAGGCAGTTGTTGAGAGGGAGGAAAATCTTTAATGGATAACATAGGAGGGAGAAGATGAGTATCAGTTGTCATCTTGAAATCATCTGTAGCATTCAGTTCTGTAATTTGTCCCACTAACCATCCTCCTGTAAGTTCTCACTAGGAATAGATGCTCTCTGGTAACTTGGAGGAGCTTTTCCCAGAGCGTATAAGAAGAGCATCCAAGTGTTGCAAGGGGTGAAGTAGTGAATGCTTTGCTGCACTCTCCAGATTCCTATTCAGGAATGAAGACTTTATTTCCCAGCCCCTACGAGTACTGTCAGAAGATGGCTCTCCCTTAACCTGTGTGGTTTGCTTCAACTAAAGAAAACTGCCTGGTGATCTGAAGATCACACCTCTTTCCACAGACAACCTATGTTGAATGACCCTCTTGTCCTAATTTGGGACAACTCTAAAAGGCTACCCCAGGTCCAAAGCTCCATGTGGGTTGTCTGATGATTTCACCTCTCAACTTGTCCCTCTTTCTCATCCTGCTTTCCTCCTCTACCTTCACAAGTACCTTTCCAAGAGTACTTCTTAATAAATTACAGCCTGTGAACATGACCTACAGCAGTAAAACTTAGGTTATTACCAGATGAGAAAATTTGTATTCAGAGGCTGGTGAAGTCTATGAATGAAAATACTTTGGTTATTTAAAAATATAGTCAATTTTGCCCTAGCCGGTTTTGCTCAGTGGATAGAGCATCGGCCTGAAGACTGAAGGGTTCTGGGTTTGATTCCGGTTGGGGGCACATGCTCAGGTTGCAGGCTCAATCCCCAGTGGGGGGCATAGAGGAGGCAGCCAATCGGTGATTCCCTCTCATCATTGATGTTTCTCTCTCTCTCTCTCCCTCTCCCTTCCTCTCTGAAATCAATAAAAATATTTGAAAATATAGTCAATTTTATTAATCCAAGCTATAATTATGAGCCTCTTGTTAGTTGCCAATTGATTTTGATCAAATTGACATATGTAGCAAAGTGAACTCTTTCTGAGATTCTTAAATACGTTCAGTCTATATTTCACTTCAGATGTCAGATTTCCAATCCTGGTTTCAATTCTCAGTTTGGATTTTAGCCATTTTGTAAAAGAGAATGCATTTTCACAGAGCTCAGTAGATGCAAACATTCCTCAGAATTTTGATACATGGTCAGAAGCTCTAGGAGAATTAGTAGATTCATATACAGGGTGGAGAAAAAGTAGGTTTACAGAAGTTCATATGGAAAATATTACAATAATTAGTAGACAGTAGTACAACAATGAACTGTGTTTTGCATACTCACAACTGTAAACCTACTTTTTCCCTACCTTGTATTCATTTCTAGAATCCTAAGGTTTTGTGCCTTTGTTGCCTGCATAGCATTTTTTTCCCTAATCTAAACAGTTCTTGAAACTGAATCACACTGATAAAGCAAATGTTTAATAATTTAGATATATACTGAGATTTGCATTCCATGGGCAACTGCTGGAACTTTAAAACATGATTAATTTTTATCAAACTCTATGAATATTTTTTGAATTATTACTTCATAGTCACTCAATAGCAGCTCTATAAATATGGGGGGGGTTGGGGGAGCTCAGGGAAGATCAGGAAACTGGAATCGGTATATCCTCAACTGCCATCTATTTGCTCATATGCCTGGATAAATAGCAAAGCAAATGTTTTCTTCCTTGCCACTTCAAGTTTAAGTTTTGTGTAATCATCAAGAAATTTCCATCTTGGGAGACTTTGGGAAAAGAGGAAGGTGTTTCCTTTGTGTTCTGTTATGACTAAAAGTTATTGATCTGAGGAAATAGTTCAGGAAGCCTCTTCACCAAATTTGCACAACTTAGCACTCTAATTATACTAAATGTGGTAAGCCTCTATACTCTACTGCAAATTCTTCTAGACAGCATATACTGAGTATCATTAAGGGGACGGGTGCAAAGAAAATGCACAGACTTCATCATTTGCTGCAGCTCATCACCTAATGAGCCTGAGGAGTCCTGTTCACAGGTCAGTTCTACAAATGATACAACAGAAGTTGGGTGTGCATGCCTGTTATTTTTATTTGAGTAAAGAACTGAGAACTTTTTTCCCTTTTCATATGATGTTTCTGATGCAAATGAACTTGCTTTGCCACTTGATACCAAACTTCTCAGATATTTTACTAGAAAGGCACATGGGCTAATTCATCCTGTGAAGTTGTCATTGCGTGTGGTCCCAGGTGGACCACACTACCCCTTTTCTTCCCCACATTCCTACCATCCCCAGCTCTGCCCTCAAAGTTTGGATATCCAGTTAGCTATAATAGTCTTTGGTTAAGAGGACTGTAAAAACAAACCCCCTCTCCTCCCCAACTTTGAAAGTAAGGCACATGAGTGCCATGCTCCTGAAGTAATGAGGGCCCCTGGGGGGTCATGTCATAGAAAGGCAAGGAGAACAGAGCAGTGAGCATCAGTGATTTAGCCCCGGTTTTGTCAGAGCCTGAGTCAGAGCCCGAGTCATGGGCCCTGAGTCATTTTCTGAGCCCATGTGTTTTCTCAATTAGGTTAAGCCATCTCCTTCAGACAGCCTTCACAATTGATTTAGCCAGCACCAGAGGAGTTGGTCTATGAGAATATTGAGCCAGGCAATTGCTATTTGCCTCATCAATATGCATTTTATGTCAAAATACTTGCAGTAGTATTTTCCCTCTTCCTTTCAAAAACATTTGCACTTTCTATTGGAAAGGCTGCTGTTTAACCTAATGGTAAATTTTATCAGTATTCACAGCTTTGTCATTTTCTGTTTGGATTAGCCATCAGTGGATTATCTATGACTTCAGCTTCTCCTACAACATTTTTAAGTGCTATGAGCCCAGGGCCTCTTGGGTTGGGGGTAGGGGTCAGGGAAAGTGATCCAGAGATGATGTCTATGCAAAGTCCTGAGGACAGTAGGAATTTACCAATCCATCTACATTCCTCCTGCTGACGATGGGGCCATTTGCCATCTGCTCCCCTCCCTGCCCTTATCTTTTTAATATAAGTTCTCCTTATGCCCCAGCCAGCCCTTCTGTTCCAGGGAAGCTAAGCAGTTTTCTGTAACCCCCAAGGACTAGCTGGATACTGTCTGGCCACTCCCGTCCATGCCAGCCTTTCTCTTTGAATATATGTTCATTACATCCTGAAAGGTCTTGCTCAAACTCAAGGGATTTAAGCAGCCCTCCCTAATGAATTCTCTTCTGATCCCTTTATTTCCCTCCTTCTCAGAGCTTATGCTTTTAGCTTATACAGTGTGATTCTAAGAACCTAGATAAATTCCACTGGCATGAACATGATTTGGATGTCTACAGATAAAAATGACTCAAAGAAAGGTGTTAGGATTCTCCTCAAGCACTTTTATAAAGGCAGAAAATGCAGGGCTTACAGTATTGCATGTCAATGTGGACATGAACACTGTAGGAGTTGTCTACCTCTTTTTCCCAGGGACTCAGTGTCTCCAGGTCAAGACATAGTTCTTTATGTTAATTTAGCATTGTTTTTAGATAGGAATATTTGGGAGGAAATCTGGAGGAGTGATATATTAAAATGGGCTTTATAACCACTATTAATTCTTTCTTGTTTTATTCTTTGTGAATTTATCCATCTTTGTATTCCTATAGAAAAATAAAGGAAACAAAATAATAGCTTTCTAATTGTTTATTGAGCTTTACAGTTTACATCTTAGGTAAATGTCACCTCCGCTGAGAAACCATCCTGAATTCTCAGGAGAATTGTTGTCACCTTTCTTTGTGTCCCAATGCATCTTGTCATACCTCTAGCCCAGCACCTCCAGCGAAGTACTGTAATTTCTGTTACATGAGTGACTCCTTAGCTAGATAGAATCCTTCAAGGGTCGGGAGCCTGGCTTTTCATTTAGCATGCTTCAGTGTCCTGTCTCATGATACTTTAAAAGTACCTAATAGACAAATAAATGAATGAATAGATATGAGAACAAATGAGTGGTTTTTCTGTATTAAGTATTTGATAAAGGTTTGTTATATTACTCGTTGATTATAATAGAACTACAGGTCCAGTGCAAGAATTCATGCTCTAGTGGGGTCCCTCACCATGGCCTGTGGGATCAGGCCGAAACTGTCTCTCCAACATTCCCCAAGGGGTCCCAGATTGTGAGGTGTAGGCCAGGCAGAGGGACCCCATGGTGCACAATCAGGGCCTGGGAGGCACGCGGGAGGTTGGCCAGCAGGGAGGGACTGCAGGAGGGCTCCAGGGTGTAGCCCATCTCACTCAGTCCAGATCGGCTGAACCCCAGCAGCAAGCTAACCTACCAGTCGGAGCGTCTGCACCCTGGTAGTCAGTGCACGTCATAGTGAGTGGTTGAGCAGCCTTAGCATATCATTAGCATATTATGCTTTGATTGGTTGAATGGCTGACAAGATGACCGGACACTTAGCATATTAAGCTTTTATTATATAGGATAAATAACAAGAAATGCAGATAAATCTTGTTGATGACTATGGGAAAATATTTATGAAAGAAAGCTTGGAATTGTAGATGAAATTAAGTCTCTAAACTTTTCTAAGTCTTCTTTTATCCTTGGAATAGATAATGAGGAGTTAGTTATATTAATTTGGGCCAGCACTTCTGCAGTGTTATGAAATTTGATTTAGTTACATCCTATATTTCCATAAGAGTTTGAAAAGAAAAAGTGTTCCAAGATTTTTAAAAGTATAGAGCGAATAGCTACCATGTAAATCATGGAGCATTAGGGGCTTCTCATGATTTTCTTCTTCATGCTTAAATGTTAATCTCTGAGTTATGCACTGTAATAATAGATCCAACTGAAAAAAAAAAAAAACACACAAAACCCTGTTCCTGGGACTAATGCATAAAATATGTGCATGAAGTTTGAAAAATGGTTCATTCTTTGGGGGGAAAAAGAATGGTATGAAAGTTACTGCCACTCTAGGGAAACAGAACGTGATTATCTACAAGGTTAGCTGATTTTAAATACTGATTGCCAAACTGCTCAATAAAATATGAATTCTTATTAGGGCAATCCATATCACATTACATATCCTATTTCTGGGGTGACTTGCACCGTCTTAAAGAGACATACCCCAACTAGGTAATGTCAAACATTATTAAGTGAGTAGAAATTGAGACTGAAGTTCTTCTTTCCTATTGGGTGCTCAACTGGACTTGAACCTCTAGGAAAAGACTAAAATTATAAACAATGCTCAGTATCCATAGTAACATGCATAAGAAGGTAATTATTTTTTCTTTACATTTTTAAATTTCAGAGTTTAACAGCATATTATATGCATTGCCTTGGGCCCACAATTCCTGCAGTTGGTCATTAAATATCAGGAAATGCCCTCTTCACTAGCCATTATTGCTTAAATAAAATGCCACTTACAACCCTTGTGAACAAAAGAGCTACAGTGTCAGTGTAAGGCACACCTTGACTGTTGTAGTGATTTAGCATAGAGAGCAAGGACCTCCAGAGCACCTGGCCCAGAAGCCAGGCTTATGTCTTGAGAACACCAATCACAAGGATGCCATTTCATTTATGGCCCCAAACCCAGGTTCTCATATGGTCAACCCTGCTGCTGTAAGAAGGCTGCTGGAGCATAGTTCTGGGTAAATGCAAAGTATGCTAATTCCACCTTTCGTGGAGAACCACTCCCTGATGTACCAATCTGGAAGTGTACGTTTTGTGTTAATTTTTTTTGTTTGTTTGTTTGTTTTTAAAGAAAGACCTATTCACAGAAAATTGTATGATTGAGAATGTTTAAAGGAAAAAAATTAGTTTCAAAATCTATCTGATGTTCATTCTATAAAGGCAGAGTGATGATAGCATTTTAATGGCAATCAAGAAAATTCAACCCAAGTTGAAACCAAAAACACCTTTGTCTGGCTACAGAGGCTCCTTGCCCTGGGCCTCTGTACACCCTGGTGGCTTATGCCAGGTAGGTGCCCACCTCATAACTTCAGTTTTTGCCTCCTAGGTAGCCTCAGTAAACCGTTCCCCAGATGACTATGCAAACAAAAGGAAAAATGTGTGCTGAAAACTAGAGCTAATCTAGGAAATTCTAAATTTAGATAGAAATTTTCTTCCAAGAGCTTGTTTGTAAATCAGTTTTTGGAACCTGAAACAAACATTTTCCCATAGAAACATAATAATTTAAACCCCAATTGAACTTAAACACTACACATTAGCAAAAACATATTTTATTGGCTGTATTTTTTCACTTTTTTTTTTACCTACATTATAGATTAAGTGGGCTTTTGTGGGTTTGTTGGGTAACTAGATCACCACATGCAATGGCTCCTGTGGGAAATTAGTCCCTACTCAAAAAGCTAGCTGTGAGGAATTTTCCTCCTGCTGCCAAAGCTTCAGAGAGAAGAGAGAATTACTTCCCATAGCTCTGATGATGCCACCCAGAAGCAAGAGGGGTCAACCTTTATTTTGGTAAGGGACATTCATAAATTTGGTGTTTGTATTTTGGTAACTGCCAGCACTTAATTTAGAAAGTATTACAACTATCTTAGGCTAAAGGTGAACTCAACAGAGTTGAGACCAGGAAGTTGAATAAGAAAACATAAACAGTTAAGCAAAATTTAGAACAAAGATTTGTATGGAGATAGACACTGCAGCTGAGAACTTCATAGTCGGGCTGTGAGCAAGACCAACATTCCAGATCCAAACAAGGCAATACAAAAAAAATTGTTTACTAGAAAAAATAAAGAAATTCAAAGGCAGCGAAGGCAGATTGTGATGCTGATCACAGGAACTTTCTTCTTTTATCCTTGTTTATGTTGACTCTAAAAGTTAATAAGTTCTAAACAGTCTAAGTTATCGTGAAACCGTGTCCATCCTACTCTGCATCTATGATTCACATCTTAGCCACATGCCCCACCCTGTAAAAAAGCTGTGAGAACCAAAAGCTCCACTTATAGACAATTCTCCAATTGATTTTGCTCCCAAATGGCAAGAGAGATAGAGAATTTTTCAGCCAGAAGGAGGAGTGAAGTGAGAAGTGGGGGGAGAGCAGAAGAAAATGGAACCATGACCCATGAGAAAGAGATTTTTAGGGGTAGGGGTCCTTTTGGAAGAGAGAGAGAGAGAGAGAGGGAGAGAGAGAGAGAGAGAGTGCATAAGCCGTGATTCCTGGGGAAAGGAATTATAGCAGAGGGCCAGGAGGAAGGCAGAGGAATGCTGTGAGATGCATGAAATGATGCTTGGAATCTTCTAGAAAAAGAACACCAGAAATAAAAACAAAACCAAACAAACAAACAAATATATATATATTAGAGGCCCATTGCATGAAGATTCATGCAAGAATAGGCCTTCCTTCCTCTGGCTTCGCTCCCAGCTGCCCCGGAGCATTTGCAAGTCTTCACTCTGGGCCAGAGCGCCCCTCTTGTAGCTCCCTCTGCCCCCTGCCCTTCCCCTCATAGTAGGCGTCCCACCCCTCCCAGCCACTCCTCGCCTACATATGCAAATTAACCCGCCATATTTGTTGGGTTAATTTGCACACTCACTCCTGATTGGCTGATGGGTATCACAGAGGTACAGTCAATTTGCATATTTCTCTTTTATTAGTGTAGATTAGTAAATCAAATTTCTTGCAGCTAGAAGGGAGCAAAAGGTAAATTCCTAAACCAGAACAGCAGTTGTGGGGCTGAATCAAGACTCCTCATATTGCAAAATTGGAAGTTTGTGTCCAGCTTTCCTAATATCCAAGGTGCAGAAAGGTCTCCAATGTTCTTTATGCTCCTTAGGAGGAACTTTTGAGGAGCTTGAAGAAGTTCCTCCAGTGGACACTTCTAGGAATCTGAGCTTACATTCCCAGCTCTAGTAATGATCCCAAGGAACCTTGACAGTTGGGTTAGGGTTCAAACCCCCTACAATTTTGAGGAAGTGGAGAGGGATTTAGACACCATGTTCTCTGTCATCACATGTGTCTTATTATTTGGGGCAATTTGTTCCAATTGCCACCATTAGAACAAAATGGCAAAGAGTGAGCTTTTCAAAGCTCTTCGGTAAGCACTTCTCAGGATCAGTTAAGAAAAAGCCCACACTATAAGATGTCTTTCCACTATACTAAAACACAAAAGTGGCCATATGCAAAAGTGCTATTGGTAGAGGAAGGGAAATAGTAGTCTGACAGTTGGGGTAAATTGAAAGCATAAGGTAAAATTACATCAATGGGAGGAGATATTCCCCCTCCTCTGGGCCTGAAATGTTGAGCATTGGTAAGACTGGTCCGGTCTCATTTTTTAGCACTTAATAAAGAGACTTAGTGCTTTCAAATATGTTAATTTCAGAACAAAGCTTCTTCTTACTTGGTTCGAGTAATCCCTTCTCAGAGGAACTAAGTGAAGAGAAATAGAAAAGGCAATTTAAAAAACTACATATGTTCCAATCTAATGAGATTGTTAGAAGTCTGACTTGGTGGGAAACCCTAGCCTCTGGGACATAGGCCACTGCTCTGGTCGTTGTGGCAGTGACTTCCCCCTCCATAAAGTTTAGAAAGCATAGTCTGGACAACATGGATCAGAAAAATATATCAGTCTCCTAAATATGCAGCCCAAAAAGTTTATGTTCAGGTGAAAATGCACCTATCATTCAAATGGAGCGGGGGTGGGGGACTCTATATTTCTCAGTTGTTGTTTTATGTTCTAGTTCATTTCAAAGTAAGATTTGAATTGGGTAAAAGGAATTGTATATGCTATCCTGTTAGTTCCTAAATTTAACTATGTTTATTATATATATGACCAGTCTAAGTAATTTTTAAAAAACCCACTGATTTTGATACATTGGAAGAAGATCTCTCTGAATGACTGAAAGATTAAAACATTTGGAGCACACATGAAATTTGATTGTTTTAAGTGCTTCCACTTGACTATTTATTAGACTTTCCTCAGCAACAGTTATTGATGGAGCTGCTTCAACAAAATAATATAAGTGATTTGTCTGGGTTCATCTATCATTTGCTTCTCCTCCACGTGTGCCCTCCCATCAGGCTGGGCTACATGCCCCTTGCCTCTAAGAATCACAGATCAGTAAGAGGTAGAAATGTTGGAGAGATCATCTAGGCCAAGGGTTGTCACACTTTTCTGTAAAGGGCCAGATAGAAAATATTTCATGCTTTGTAGGCCATATGGTCTCTGACACAACTACTCAACTCTGTCATTGTAGCATGAAATCCATCATAGATACATTGAAATAAATGAGTGTGGCTGTTTTCCAATAAAATTCTATGTAAAAAGACAGGCAAAAGGAAGGATTTGGCCATTGGATTTTAGTTTGTCAACCTCTGAGCTAGTCTAATTTCTGCACATTACAGGTAAGAGAAAAAAATCTGGGAATATTGGGAATTTCCCAAAGACATTGGATGATTCGTAGCAAAGACAGATCCCAAACTTGAAATGAAATCTAGAATCCAGCTTTCTTTCTACCATGCACACCAGTCAGCTCTCATTTCATGAAGTTTCTTCTACTCTGTAGATGCATAGGTGTGAATCAGAAAGTAGTATTTGAGGAAATTATGCTCCAGTAACTGACAATTATTTAATTAAAAACACTTTGAAAATTTTCTAAGAGAGTGCCACTAATTATTGGTTTACTCTCAGTTCCATTGTTATGTTTCAAGATGGCATTAAGAGAGTAAAACCTTTAAAAAATTTTATTACATCATAGGGTCTCCTTTTAACAAGGGTTTTTACTAAAGTTGATTTTAATAAAGTCAGCAAACTGAGGGTTTCAATTCACCCAAGAATAACCAGCCTCCAAAGCAGAAGTTCTTACTGTGGAATATAGGGGATTAATGAATCCCTGAAATTCATGCCAGAGTTTCTATGCTTTTAATATTTTTTCAGGATAGGTTGCACAATTTTCTTCAAATCCTCAGAGATTTGTGACTCTCAAAAGTTACAGGATTCTAGATGGTAAACAATTTTTCTCCAGCCAGGCTTCCTGAACAGACTGTCTGAAGAAAGAATGAAGGAGCTCCAACCAACCTTTCCTCCCATGTGTCCTCAGTGGCTGCTTCTCCAGAGGGTAGTTAGCTGGCCACTAAAAGGGCCCAGAAAGGAAGGGACAAGTAGCCACATTTTGGCTGACACAGATAGATGCATGAATCTAATTTGTGGGATAAGCTCAGCATCGGGGTACTAGATGGAATGATGCTTTAAGTTAGTAGACAGCAGTGCTGAAGTTCCAGTTTACCAGCTAGCTCAGAGTGAAACCCCCATCAATGACTGGGTCCATAGAAGGTAAAATTCAATTTCTAGAAGCAAGTAGGTGGGCTTTATTTCTGGCAGCATAGTGGACTGAGTTAACTCAGCCACTCCTCCCACTACAAGCACAGAGAGAACCTATCAGCCGTGGGCAAACTACGGCCCGCCGGCGGGATCCGACTGTTCTATCCGGTTCTCTTGCTCTCCCCTCCGCTCCTTTACTTTGAATTTATATTAGTTCACACAAACACTCCATCCATGCTTTTGTTCCGGCCCTCCGGTCCAGTTTAAGAACCCATTGTGGCCCTCGAGTCAAAAAGTTTGCCCACCCCTGAGTCCTAGATGAAATAGAAGTGGGAAATAGAAGTGGGGGGCGGGGAAGATTGTTGTTATTTTGTAATACAGGATGAATTCAAAAGAAAGAAATGGAAACCCTACATGCCAGCAGGAGAGTGAACTCAAATCAGAATGGTCAGCTTTAGCTGAAGCCACAGTGGCCCAAGATGCTAAAAGCTAGGCTTTTATTTCCTATGCATGGATGAGAAACATGACCTTGAGTCCACTCAAGATGAGGGGTTCAACCTAAAGCCAGAACTCTTGAAGGCTGCTGGTTTATGAGAAGGGGTCCAAAAAACTCCATCCTGTGGTCCAAATAGGTATTAAGTAAGCCTCTGCCTGGCCTAGGCATTAAGCAGGAAAAAATGTCTACTGTGAAAGAAATTGAAAGTCCATCTTGCACTCCACGTTCAGGGGTGAGATCTGAATTTACACTACACAAATGGATTGGGAATCCTTAGTTGAGGAAAAAATGGTCCAAATTGGAGATGTCTAATGGATGACTACACAGGACGCTGATGCCTCACAACCCAGAAAGATAGCCTCTACTGAAGATAAGCTTATACAAAATTACACACACACACACACACACACACACACACACACACACACACACACTGGGAGAAAAAAACTAAACATAAGTAAGCAATCTGGAAGAGATTAAAAATCATTAAAGTTAAAAACTCCATGTAGAGTCTTCCTGACAGGCCTGACTCACGTGTCATCACCTGTCCTCTCCACGCTGCCCTGTGCCGGGGTTGGCTCTCACCAGAAAGGGGAAGGGAAGTCTCCCCTTTCTCTTCAGTTTCTAAACAGGGCTGTGAACCTCTGGCTGAGGAGAGCCTTGCTGGGGTTGTAATAGCTCTCAAGAATATTTTTCTTTCTTTTTTTAAAAAATTAGACTTTTTATTGCCTTCATACCATTTTAGCATTTGTATGCAACACCTCTTGGAGAAAGAAGGTTCTAAGTGAAAGGGAGGAAGGAGAAGTGAGGTTCATAAGATTGACATTTACTTTGCATTATGTCTATTATTTTTCATCTTATCTGAAGATAGTTGCATAATAAAAAATATAGATTGCATAAACATGTCATTTATTGATGAGACTTTCCCCATTCAATCCTTCTTTCAAGTCAACATATATGTTTTTATTAATGTAAGAACTTTAATAAAATAACCACCTAACATTTTTTCTTTTTTTAATATATTTTTATTGTTGTTAGTATTACAGATGTCCCCTATTTTCTCTCCCTTTGCCCTGCTCTGTCCAGCCCCTCTCCCCACCCCAGTCCTACATCACACTATTTTCTGTGTCCATGGACTATGCATATAAGTATACTAGAGGCCTGGTGCACGAATTCATGCATGGGTAGGGTCCCTCGGCCCGGCCAGTGATCAGAGCTGATGGGGGCCTGCCAGCAGGGGCCACAGGAGATTGGCTAGCTGGGAGGAGGGACTGCGGGAGGTTGGCCAGCTGTGGGAGGTTGGCTGTGGGAGCACACTGACCACCAGGCCTGAGTTGAGTGTCTGACCCCTGGTGATCAGTGTGTGTCATAGCGACCGGTCGACTGGTTGTTGGGTCATTTGGTCATTTGGTTGCTTAGGCTTTTATATATATAGATAAGTTCTTTGATTTATGTCTTCCTATTCCCCCACCCCGACCACTCCTCTGATATATATCAGTCTGTTCTATGCCTTCATACCTCTGGACTTATTTTTCTTTTAATTCTTACTGGAGGATATTTTTTTCCATTGCTTTTTTAGAGACAGTGGAAGGGAGGGAGGGAAGAGGAAGAGGGAGAGAGAAACATGGATGTGAGAGACACATTGATTGGTTGCCTCCTGCATGAGCCCCAACGAGGGCTGGGAATGAACCTGCAATCCAGGTACATGCCCTTGACTGGGAAAAGACCCTTCAATGCCCCAGCCAATACTCTAACAACTGAGCCACAACAGCCAAGGCTGGACTTATTTTGTCGGCCAATTTATTTTGTTCATTAGATTCCACAAATAAGGGAGGTCATGTGATATTTGGCTTTCTCTGATTGGCTTATTCCTCAGCATAATAATCTCCAGGTCCCTCTATGCTGTCTCAAAGGGTAAGAGATCTTTCCTTTTTATAGTTGCATAGTATTCTGTTGTGTGAATGTAGCACAGCTTTTTTATCTACTCATTTACTGATGGACACTTGGGCTGTTTCCAGATCTTAGCTTTCCTATCTAATAAAGAGGGAATATGCTAATTGACTCTCACACTGTTGCAAAGATGGTAGCGCCCACAGCCAATAAGGAGGGAATATGCTAATTGACTGCCCTGCCCTCAAAGATGGTGGCACCTACAGCCACAAGATGGCAGTGCACAGTCCCCTCAGCCCTACTGGGGTGGCAGGCACCCAGCTGCTCCATGGGCCTGCCTCCGGAGTCCCCCAGTCCACTCAGCCCCCCAGCCACCCAGGGCCAGCTCGAGGCGCAGGCAAGCCTTGGATGGTGGCTGCTCGAGGCTCAGGTAACCAGGGCTGGCCGAGGCTTGCACTTCCAGCAGTGGCAGCAGCAGAGGTGTGATGGGGTGTCGCCTTCCCCTGATCGCCAGGTCGCCTCCCACCCCTAAGGGCTCCCGGACTGTGAGAGGGGGCAGGCCAGGCTGAGAGACACACCCCCCCCTCCAGTACATGAATTTTCATGCACTGGGCCGCTAGTCTATATATATAAAAGAGTAATATGCAAATCGACCAAGCAGCAGAACAACCAGAATGACTGCTCAACCAGTCGCTATGAGGTGCACTGACCACCTCTCAGTTCCTTCCCATGGCCATCAGGCTCTGATCATCCAATGGCAAACAGAGAACTGGGGATAGCTGGTATTGGGAGGCAGGGCCAGTTGCAGCATCTGGAGAAGATGGCTCTGATCGCAGGCCAGGCCTAGGGACCATACCCATGCACGAATTTTGTGTGCCAGGCCTCTAGTTGTAAATAATGCTGCTATGAATATAGGGGTGCATATATTCTTTCTGATTGGTGTGTCAGTATTCTAAAAGCCATACTGACCACTGCTTCCCTGAGCAAGGACCTGACCCTGGGAGGAGAAGACATATGGTAAGTCCTATGGAAGGCCTTACTAGGAACCTTGGAGAAGGTGGTATTTTCTACCCCTGAGTAGGATACTTAACAAAAGGATAAAGAGTAGGATGCTAAGTCCCAAGTTCACTGATGAAACTCTCTCTAGGGAATCCCCTGATCCCTGACCTACTCCTGGCCTGGCCTCTGAAAACTGGCTGCTGCTCCACCCTGGTCTGCCTGGCACCTTTTAGTTCGCAACTTAGATAACTGTGAACCACATTCTTCTGTCTGCCTCTCCAAGGCCAGGTACCCTCCTGGTGCCCTCTGCTTTGACATCCCCCATTTCTTGAGGATAACTTTTTCACAGCCAATCAGGATCTTTCTAGAAGATTAACCCTCCCTTTGCTTCTGTTCCCAGGAATCACATTCTTCTGAGAAGCTCTTGACATACGGAAGAGGAAACACACCTGCCACAGGTGCCCTGAACAGCTTTATTTGGAAGCAGGAGGTGAGTGTTCACAGGCCCATTACTCAGGACCACCACAAGAGCTGCAGTTATTAGAATTTGGCAGTGATTTGGCCAGCAGACACCAATGGCCAAAGAAAACAATACCATTAATACCATAATGGTGCAGTAGCATCTCTGCAGACAGAACTCTCATTGACTTCCCTGGCCACCGGGTGGTGTTAAAATGCCCTCTGTCTCCTTTCCTTGCCTAACATGTACCCATTCCAAAGCTGAGTGAGCAGTGGGAGTCAATTCTGGGACAAAATGAGGACCTTTGTTATCTTAAATTACTTGTACTATCTAACTTCCTCTATACAGCAAAATGTCTCTGAATAAAATCACCTTGATTTCCATAAAAGTGTAGTCCATCATCACAGTGATGATTTTATTAGGCCATTGGAAGTTCGCCTCAGAGAGTATTAAAAGGCTGGCACAAAGGATGTCAATTTAGTAGGGGAAGCTGAGTTCTAGATTCCTACCAGAAACTAAAATCTTGACTCTGGATATCTGAATAGACCTTCACATTAAATGATATCCCAAGGCCAAAATTGTAGTGAAGATATTCATATTCTTTATTATAACCCCAAATAAAATCCCAAAGAAACTCCCTAGATAGGCTATTTCTATCAAAGTACCATGAGAATAAAATACTTTCAATTCTGTTTTTACTTCTGTGTTAAAAGTCACAAGCTGGAAGATGACCTATGTTAATGGTATCTCATTATTCTCCATGAAACAGGCCTGATGTGAGGTCTGGCTTGCAGTTTTGACAGATGCACATGACACATTTTCTGAGGCCTTTTAGTAGCAGTGTAGTCAGGAGTCTGCCTTTCAGAGGTGGGTTCCATGGAGGGAGTACAATAGCCCTCTCTGTCGGTGCCTTCTCAGAAGACAGGGCAGGGTCAGCAAGGAAGAGCTGCCTGGGCCTGGGTCCCAGTTCTGCCAGGAATTGTCTGAGACTTTAGGCATTTCACCTAACTTTCTGTGCTCTGGTCTCCCCATTTGTGAAGTGAAGATAATAACAGTATATCTCATAGAATTGTTTTAAGGATCAATGTATAATACCTGTAAAGCACTTACCTTGTAATAAGTTAATTATTAGCTAAGTGAACCACCCTTCATTGCCAGAGAAAGTGCTACATGACATCACACACCTAAGAGAGAAATCCCTGGAACTTCCACATGCGGAGGAAATTCTTTTATGGCCATGTGGCTGCTGAGGAAGATAGAGACATTTCCAAGAAATCCATGGGCATTCTTAATTGAAAATATATATCTTTATTAAATAAAATAGGACTTTGTTGGGCTGCCCTCAATGCAGGCTCCTTTGACAAATGAAGGCAGGATTAGCACCCAGCTCACAAGAGTTATTGGGGAATTTATAAATTAACCCATGTCAAAGTGATTAGCACAATGCTTGGCACAAGGCAAACACTAAATAAATGCTGGCTGTGCTCATGCCTAAAGGCTTGCACACAGTGTCCTATTTGCCGGGTTTCTTTTCACAGGACAGTAATGAGGGGCCTTGAGCAATTCCATGACATTTGTGTGTGGGTTCAGGAGCCAGGGCTGAAGCCAGGGCTGTGGGGCTCTATGGCCTGTGCTCTTTATGATATGCCTCTCTGTTCCTCGTCTTTGTTTTATTTTGAGACTGTGAGGACCTCTTAATCTATTCGCAAGGCTTGATCATCTTATAATGTAGGATTTTTACAGTGTGCTCCCTCAACCAGTGTGGTGGCCAGTACCTACCTGAATGACCCTGACCTCCAGTGATTTACTGATGCCATACTGGGGTCACTGGGACCAAGAAGAGGTGTTCCAAGATCCTATAGTGTGTAGGTCCTCCACACCCCCAGCCCCTGAAAGCACTTCATGATGGAGGAAAAATCAACTCCTCTGTAGAATGCATGTAAACACACTACTTGATGGGCCAGCCATCACTATACAACAAAATCCAGTGACACCTCACATAGCTGTAGTTTTGTAACACTGTTTATTCAAGTTTAACCATTGAGATTTTCTCTCCTTTCTCTCACTTGCTGCAAATCTATGGAATTCATTAGCTCCTATTCACTATTGCAAATAACTCTGATGGTCTGGGATATGGCATTTCTCATTCTCAAAGACCTCGATGACCAGAATGATCCAGCAACCTGGATTTCTTGTGTTTTTAAACAAGCAAATTACTAAAACCTTAAGGAATGGAAGGCAGGGAGATCCCTACAACATCTATATTCAATGTGGGCTGTGTCTTGGAATTGCTGGGGAAGAAATTCTGCTGCACATCTCACTGTGGCTCATCCTCTGCAGTGACCAACTGGCATTGCCTTGCACCGCCCGATTCTCATACAGAGTATCTCATTCGAATCTACCAAACCCTGTGAAGTAAGTAGGACATTTTAAAGAAAAAGAATAAAACAGAACCTCTGAGGTTAAGTGACTTGCCTCAAGTTACAGAGCTCAGCTGGTGTTTTACTTTGGCCCAGTGACCAGCCTGCTTGGCCATCCAGCCTCCTTGCAGAGAGTATAAAACAGCTAGCCCTGTGCCCACGCAGCCCACAAGTGGGGTGCCATGAGAGTCTTGGAAGATTATTAGAACACGGCAATTTGAACAGCTTGATGGGATTTAATTATTTGGAAGGTATTCAACATGGTATTTCCAAACACTGAAGTAGAACCTGGAAACTGTTTTCCCAGATAATGATAATACTTTAATTTTGGAGAGTGCTTTCATGTTTACAAAGCACTTTTACAGTTTTCTTCTTTGATTCCAGACCCAATCTGGGATTGGTGTGAAAGATGTCATTTTCCTTAACAGGTACAATAATGTATTGGTAAGGGAAAAAAAAAGGTGATGGAGATGAGAGAAAGGGAGACAGACAGGCCTTCTTGACACCACCTTCCTCTCTGCTTGCCTGCGATCTGCAGGCCAGGTATGTCCACTGAACTGGGAATGGAGCCCTAAGCCCAGTTTTTCCTGCCCTGTAGGCACCATCCACTTCCCTTTCTTGCCCAGTGAGTTTTCTGACCTTGGAGGGATATGTGTTTTACTGCCTGCAAAGGTGTTTTACTGACTTGAGTTAATGTCCACAGGGGCTCATTTGAAAGCAAGCTTATGGGTGAGCCAGATAATCCAGATGCAGCTGCTAGGAGTGAGGGGCTGGGGAAGGCATTACAGGCGTGGAGGGGTCTTAAGAAGACATGAAGTATGCAACCCTCGACCAACTGTGGATTTAAACATTCCCCAGGTGAAAGCTAACCTTAAAAAAAAAAAAAGACTCTATAGCCAAGGGGATGACCTGCCAGGCCTTGGTAGTCTACTCTTTCTTGGGTGGATTTCACTGCAAAGGCTGCTAAGACCTCCACACCATAAAGGTGTGAGAAAGAAGTGGGAAGAGATGAGGTTGCCCTGGGGCAGGAGCCAGGGCAGAACCAGCTGAGGCTGCCTGAGTGTGACAAGGGAGTCAATAGCCAGAATTACAGCATTCAAAGGAGCATAGAGGTGGGTCTACCATCCGCAGGAGAGAATTTTCCCGCTTGATTATTGAGTCTCTGGCTGTCTTTCTGCTTGCACACTTGTCCCTCTACAGTCTGTCCTCGCACAGCAGCCAGAGCCATCCTTTTGAAACAGACTCTGTTACTCCACTGCTCCCTGAAAGGCCCTCCTTGGCCCTACAGGACTCACCTGCCCTTGGTCTGGCCTCATGTCCTATTCCTCTTCTCTCATCTGCTCCAGCCACATGGTTTCCTGACTGCTCCTGCTCAGCCCAGCTTGCTGCCCCCTAGGGCTTTTGCACTAACGAAATACCTTCTGTGGTGAATGCTCTTCTCCAGAAATTCACAGCTCTCACCTCCTCAACAACTTCTAATCTTGGATCAGATTTCCCCTTCTTAATGTGAATCACCCCCAAGGCCGACGCCTTCTTACCCTGCTGTCTACTTTTTCCATACCACTATTCATTTACCAACCCATGAATTTACTCATATGTTTGTTGTCTGTTTTCTCCCATTAGAATGTGAACTCCCCGGGGTCAGGGACATCTCTGTCTTGCTCACTGAGGTGTCCCCATGCCCATGTAGTGCTGGCACATGGTTAGGGCTCAGTTAGCTTTGATTGGGCAGACAGAAAGCCCCCACATGCTGCATGAGGTGCGATGGCCCTCTGTTCCAGACTGGCTACTCCCAGGTGCCTGGTGTCTCCATCGTGTAGGAACAGGACTCTACAGATGCCCACATCAGTATCCAGGCTTCTGGAAGAGGAGCTTCAAATGCTGGGCAGGGGGTCTGGCTCTGGTGAAGCCAGCTGAAAAGGTTCTTGTTTTAGCAAGGACTGGAGGCAGAAATCTACTCCTCTGGGCTGCAGGGGTGGGGTGGGGTGGGGCTCCAGGACAGAAGGCAAACACCAACCTCAGATGGGGCAGCAAGACTCAAAATCCTTCTGCGACCCAGGAGTGGTAGACCTCCAATCTCGCCAACCTTAATCAGCACAGGTTACAGAATTCAGCAGATTGTTCCACATTATTTACGGACTAGCAAAAGATCAGGACCAGACCCTGTTACATAATTTGCAGAAGCTGTCAAAATGAAAATATGGGGGCTTTTGTTAAAATTCATTAAGAATTTCAGGACAGTGACAGCAGCCCATTAACCCAAGTGTAGGGCCCTTCTGAGGACTGGCCATGGGAATGGCATTCACAGCTCTCCCTGACAAAAAGTTCCCCAAAACAGATGCAAATCATTTATGCCCCAAATCCCTCAAGTGCAGTTGTAGACAGCCTCAGAGAAAAACTAAAGCTACCAAAAACTGTACCCTTGTAGCTAGCAAAAAGATTTGATGTCATATTGCAGGATGAGGGTGGGGACGGGAAAGGGTCAGAACAATGTGACATCAAAGGTGGCATCTGGGGCCAGATTGGGTTAATGTCATGGGAAATGAGCAGCCAGGACTTTGGAACATTTTCCATTCGAAAAGGTGGTCAGTGATCAGCAACAGGTAAGAGTAGTGGAAGCAGAAAACTGTAATTGGAAGTAAAGCCTGTGTATTTGTGGTTTGTTAGGCTGAGAAGTCCAGGGTCTTTGCACATGAATCAGCTGAAAGGCAGGCATACTGTGAGAATCCTAACAACACTTAGTAGCTCTCCATGGATACCAGATGCTGAGGTAGATACTATCTATCACCTTTCATGTGAATTGCATTTTACAGTTTAATGAGTGTTTATATATATCCAGTGGATTCTCTCATTAACTCTACCAGGTTAGCAGAGTATCACTTTCCCCAGAACCTATGGACCAACTCTCTTAGGTCAAAAGAGTTGGTAAGGACCAGAGAAGGTGCCGGAACTCAGTTATTTTGGATTTGGGTCCAGTATGTTTTTCCTTTCCTCCATGATGGTCCTGTCACTGGTGGTTGTTATCTTCCCAGAGTGTATGGCCTGAGACAAATGCAGGCCAGGGAATCACAAGTCTATGGCAACATGGTGACTAATTGCCTCCAACAGACCAGTATCCTGCCTGCAGGGCTAAAGTGAGCTTCTGGGACAGTGGAGTAGCAGCCCTGTGCTCACGGAAAGGTGGGTTTTCAGAGAGATTGGATGTTTCTCTCATACAAACATTATATGAACTGCTTTTGCAGGGCATCGCTCGATAATGTGAACTACAAATTAAATAAAGATAATAAAAAGATGCTGCCCTGAATGATTTATGTATTTGGAAAAAAGCCATTAACATTTTATCAAAAGGATTCTTTCTTTTGAAGCATTGGTGGTTTCTTGCACTAAAAATGTGCAGATAATTTGTTAAATAACCTTATCATGCACAGCTTACTGCTTTGAGAAAACTGGTACCTGCAGATGCACAGTCAGTGAGTTTGAATTAAATACTTCAATCATTAACATTTTCTCTAAAAATTAACGAGAGCAATTAGCCCATGTTAATGAATTAATCTCTTGATTATTTCTTTTTCTTTTTTAACTGAAGCCCCATTTGAATCACACAAATAAGAAAATGCATCTTAAAATCATTTCCTTTTAGAACAGGCACATGTTTAAAACAGCTAAACTTATTTTTCTCTCTTCAAATTCTGCAAAATTCACTCCAAAGTTTACTTTCTATGCCAAGTTTCAGAGCTGAGCACATTTTTATGGTCTAGTTATAAACCCTAGAAAAACAAGGTTTATAGGAAATGTTGACACAACCTTAACTAAAGTGGTGCTAGCTGACACCTCTATATTTTCAATTTGGGGATTTCTACTGGGAAAATATAAACGCTAATTCAGCAAAGGAAGCCAACTATAATAAAAATGTTGTAGTCTTCCTGTTCACCCCATGAAGTTTTACTTCAAAAGATGCCAGTGCAATGTGGAGGTGAGTTAGCATTAGAATGCTCAGTATGTAGGGCACCTGCAAATAGCTCAGTCTCCAGGTTACTATAAACTTCGCCTTGGAATGCATGACTTCACCATGAGTCATGGCTACCCACCTTAGTCCAGTTAAAGAGGTGGCAGAAGATTCCAATCTTTACCAAAAGGTGTCTACTAGTCTCTCACTGCATAATTTCAAATCTACACAAAATAGAGACAAAAGGAGATTTTCACAGACCAGTAAAGCAAACCTCTCAAACATGAAGAAGCTAAAAAGATGAACGTTGGAACGAAGGCACACCCTAGTAGGTTGGTTAAGAATGCATCAGGTTTTGTCCACTTGGGGCCAGTAGCCGTGACAGTGGGACCCAGGTGTAAGGGCACACTGAAACACCACGACAAAGAGCCAACGACAATTCTGATTTCTCCATTCCTCTAAACAGCCCAGATGAGAAGCACATGTGTTCCAGATTTAGTCTTTGCTTTTTTTCCTTTCTTCTGAAACAGGAGGCGGTGGGAGAAGGGGTGAAGCTTGACTCAGGTCCAGAGATAAAGACTGACACACACAAATGGGCCATAATAGGGGGCAAAGTGAGTTAAGCTGAAGTAAATGTTTTAAAATCCTCAGCTAGATAGACTAAACAGCATTGGCCTAGGAGTCAGGAGACCCAGCTGTCGGTCCAGGCAGTCCCACTTAGGAAATGCGGCTCCAGTCAGCCTAAAGTGTCCCTTGTGTCTCTATTTTGTCATCTGTAAAATGGAGGCCATGTCCATGTGAAAGGAGAAATGGGGAGGGGAAGTAACGTCCCTGGCAGTGCTTTGTGAATGTTAACCTGCAAAGTCAAATGAAAGTATTATTATATGTTGATTGTATTCCTACTTTGGAAAACTATATTCAGAAAACGGAAAATATATTTTCAATTGAGGGACAAATCTATCAGGATAAAGGGGGAAAAAAACCCCTCCCTAGTATATTTGTAATTGCTTTTTATTCATCCTAGAACTGAGTCAGAAGGGTGCTTACTGCTGACAACTTTGCTTTGGGTTAAGTCTAATTGTCTACTAAAAAGGCCATTTGGGTTGCACCCCAATTACCATCACATATGTCTAAACTTCACCAGCTCACAAGGGACCACTAAGTTACATATCTTCATGAACAGAAAGTATTTTAAATGATTATATTTTCCTCCCAGGTTTCTAAGCTTGTTGGCAGCATTTTCCCAGAGTGTTTTCAAAAGCTTTCACAAGATATCCTCACAATGTTGGCAAAATAATATGAAGCATAAAAAGACTAATGCTTAACTTCTGCAGGCTCTGATTGTTTTTCAGGTTGAAAACGAAGACAGCAAGTTTCTGGATGTACCTGTCAAGACTAAATGATTGTTCATTTCCTGTGAATTGGGAATAACATAATAGCATGCAGCTGGGGAGCCCGGCTGTGTTTCTTGCTTTTTCCTCTTCCAGAAGCTGGGTCCCTTACCAGCTGGGAAATATTACTATATGAATGTGCTGAAAAACTTATAGGAAATGAAAAGAACAACCACATTCTAGATGTCAGCAATCAGTTTGATGGTCTTACCTGTATCAACCTGAGAAGATTTTAATAGTAAAGTATACAAAGATTAATTTAATTTAAAATGAGCTCTTAGGGGGAAAAGGAAGGATTTACAAAGCCACAAAATTCTTTGCCTAGAATTGCGCTGATTAGAATGAACTCTGCTGAAATTATGCAAGCCTATGACTGGATGAGTTTAAGAGAGACAATTTAAAATAATATTTTTAACTCAAGAGAACAGATTAGTATGAAGCAAAGTATCTATGTCTTGTCAATGCACTCATTACCTGGAACAACAACAAAAAAACAACCCACATAAATTTAATGTTGAGTTTAAAACTAGAATTCAGCAAAATGGAATCCCAGGTACTTATTTTAAAAGCACACTTATATCTTTTAGCATAATAAATTTTGCCTAGTGTTTCATTAGCCATTGTACTCTACATTGTGATTATATCACATACTAGATGATGAGAGAAGTATTCTACTTTCAGTGGTCCACATTCCAACGTGTCATCACAGTTCGACAAAGAGGAGGTGGGTTGGGAGCAGGATAGATGCTTGAATTCTTCAGGTTACCAGCTTCTCCTGGGAAGGTACAGAGAGGAAGGAGAGGCCAAGCAGAAGGAAAGTCTCTGCCAATGAACTCTCCAGCATTATTGCCCATTGCACCCAGACCTACGCATGGAAGAAAAGAAATGTGAGGTTCTAGGGGAGTATAGGGATGAGACAAGTGCCCTGGACCACCTTGTACATAAGAATTATGTACAAGGCTAGTCCTGGCTAGGCATAAGAATTACCAGGAGAACTTTCATAAAACAGTTAGATCCTGTCCAGTCCTAGAGTAAACCTTGGTCATGACATCTGTGTGTTTAAAAATATATACATTTAAAAAACAAAACCTACAACTGATTTTGAATGCTGAGCTGGGTTGAAAATCATAGATAGGTGGTAGTTGAAAATAAACTAAAAGATGAGTTTGACAATATTGAACTTTATCTAAATCTCTATCTTGTTTGAGTCTAAAGAATGAGCTGCATGTCCTGAAGTACATCAGATAGAGAGAAGATGATTAGGATGATAATAAAATCATACCTGACACTGATGTAGCTAACAGGCAGAGTACATATACACCTATATGTTGTTTCTTTCTCTCCCTCTTCTCCTTAGTGAAAGAACCATCACTCTAAGTTACAGGAAACAAAACATCCCACATCCTGCCAAATCTCCCAACAGTGCGAAGGGATGAGTTGACTTCCATTTTCTCTTCCTTCCCCAAATTCAATTCCTTAGGCAAGACAGCTGCTTGTACAGCATTCCTGGGACAGGAGGCAGGGTTTTCTGCTCTCAGGTGATTTTATGTTCACGTAGGAGATATGCAAGAACACTTAGCTCCCAAGTTGACTGCAAATGGAGAGAAGGTTTTTGTTTTATTTTCACCTTAAAGAGTTGGCTTACATTCAGCATGTATGATAGATTTGTCCCCTTGTCTATTTGGCTGATTCCTGGGATTCAATAAAGAAGAGATTGGAGGAAATGGGGCAATAGACGCAGTAAGCAGCAGGGCCCCAGGCAGGTCTCTTGGAGTAAGCAGCCATGGCAGACTCCTAGCCTTCCAGCTTCTTCCACATCGCAAGAATCAAATGGTCTCCTGGTCAAGGATGGACGAATAGAGTAAGAAATCTTCTAGTCAGGTTTGTGTTTATTTCCCTGCTACCTGAGTAAACTTTCAATAACTTTGTTTTATGATTCAACTATTCTGACGAAAAGAAATAATGATCAAAGAATTTGAGGCAGATGGATGGCATAGGGCTGGAAGTTACCCTTATCTGGGAAGACTTTGTTAGGAATGAAACTGAGGATAAAACTATTACAAAGTCTGGCACTAGAAGCTATGCTTTTGCTGATAAAATTTACAGACTTAAGAAAGTTACTTCATATTTTATGTTAACAAAGTCAAAGAACTTCCTATATAATACTATTTTTGAAGATCTGTGATGTTATGACAGCTGTCACTGTGTCAAAGTACAGTGTTAAAATGTAATGACTCATGGAGGGCACAGTGGACTGGAGCTGTGTGAGGGGAGTCTAGAGTTGGGGGTTCTGGGGTTGGAGCTTGGAGAGCATACACTCAGGTTTCTGTGCCGAGTCATTCCCTCATGCTGTGGAGGAGATCATTCTCCTGTGCATTTGCTATCCTGGCAGTTTTTGCCTAGGGGTGAGGCAGTTGCCCCATCCTGTTGAAAGACCTCTTACCCCAAGCAGTGGTCGATAGCCTGAGGCTAATCAAGTCTGATAACAATGTGACTATAGGCAGAGAGGATCTCTGGAAGCTTAGAGTCTTTGTGTGACCTCCTTTTGGACCCAGGCTAGGAAAAGCAGACCCTGATGCACATCTTGGTCCTTTCCAAAGGCACCCAGCCTCAGCAGAGGGAGCCACAAGCTGTCGATTATTGGTATCTCCAAACGGTACTGAACTCAGGGCCAGTCTCAAACAGCATCTCACATTGTCCTGCACTAGAGATTGGAAGTCATGGCAGATCTAGTTAATACAGAGACACAAACCCAAACAGGCAATCAAAATGGGAAGACAAAAAAACAAACCTGAAATGAAAGAACAAGAGAATTCTCCAGAAGAAGAGCTAAATGATATGGAAATAAGAAATTTGTCGCATATAGAGTTCAGAATAATGATGGCAAAGGTGCTCAATGGCATGAGAAAAGATATAGTGACTATGAAGAATGACATAACACTAATAACACAGTGGAAGGAATACACAGCAGATTAAGGGAAGACAAGTATTAGGGCAGTGAATTAGAAGACAGAGTAGAAAAAAATCACTCAAACAAAAAGAACCAAAAAGAAAAAACAATTAAAAAACAGAAGGACAGCTTAAGGCAGCTGTGGGACAACATGAAATGTAACAATTTATACTAATAAAAGCCTAGGTGGTCCTTGTGTGCAATGTCATTACAAGATGGCCACCACAAGATGGCTGCACACACAGCAGAGTTGGGGCCTGGCAGCCGCTCTGCACAGTGAAACCTGGGGGTCCTGCGGCTCCGTGTGGTGGGGAGAAGGCCAGTCCCGGTGTCTCCACTGCCTCACGCAGAAGAAGCAGGTCCCAGCAGAGGAGGCAGGTCGCAGCAGGGGAGGGCAGTTGGTGGCGATTGGGTCAGGAGGGGAGGGCAGTTGTGGGAAATCAGGCCGGGAGGGGAAGGCAGTTGTGAGCAATCACACTGTCAGGGGAGGGCAGTTGTGGGTGATCAGGCCAGCAGGGGAGGGCAGTTGGGGGCGATTGGGCTGGCAGGGGAGGGCAGTTGGGGGTGATCAGGCCAGCAGGGGAGCAGTTAGGGCAGGGGTCCTCAAACTTTTTAAACAGGGGGCCAGTTCACTGTCCCTCAGACCGTTGGAGGGCTGGACTATCGTTTAAAAAAAACAACTATGAATAAATTTCTATGCGCACTGTGGGCCCGGGACAAGTCGGCTGCTAAGCAGGACAGGCAGCGGCACCCGGCGGGCCGGATAATGTCCTCGGCGGGCCGCATGTGGCCTGCGGGCCGTAGTTTGAGGATGCCTGGGTTAGGGGGTGATCAGGCAGGCAGGCAGAAGTGGTTAGGGGCAATCACGCAGGCAGGCAGGCGAGCGGTTAGGAGCCAGCAGTCCCAGATTATGAGAGGGATGTCTGACTGCTGGGCCTAAACAGGCAGTCAGACATCCCCCAAGGGGTCCCAGATTGGAGAGCGTGCAGGCTGGGCTGAGGGACACCCCTGCCCCGTGCATGAATTTTGTGCACCTGGCCTCTAGTATTTATATAATATGTTCACCAGAAGGGAAAGAAAGTGAGCAAAAGATAGAGAACGTGTTTGAAGAAATAATAGCACAAATCTTCCCTAACCTGGTGAATGAAAAAGTCACACATGTTCAGGAGCACAGAAAGTCCAAAACAAGAAGAACCCAAACAGGCCCACAGCCAGACACTTCATAATAAAAATGCCAAAAATTATAGACAAAGAGAGAATCTCAAAGGCAGAAAGAGAAAAGCAATTTATTATATACAAAGAAACTCCGATAGGCTGTCAGCTGCTTTCTCATCAGAAACTCTACAGGCCAGAAGGGAATGGCATGAAGTATTCGAGGTAATTAAAAGCAAAGATCAGAAACCAAGATTATATCCAGCAAGGCTATCATTCAAAATAGATGCTAAAATAGCTTCCCAGAAAAAAAAAAAAAGAAAAAAAAAGCTAAAGGAGTTTATCACCACCAAACCAGCACTGCAACAAATGTTAGAGGGACTGCTATAAAGAGAATAAATATATATAGAGAGAAAAACATAGGAATAAAAAATTAAAATGGCAATAAGTAAGTACCTATCAATAATAACCTTAAATGTAAATGGATTAAATTCTCCAATCAAAAGAAATAGTGAGTTAAATGGATATAAAAACATGACTCAATTATATGCTGTCTATAAGAGACCCACCTCAGAGCAAAAGACTCACACAGGATGGGAGTGAAAATTTTTCCATGCAATGGAAATGAAAAAAAAAAAAAAGCTGGAGTAGCAATACTCATATTTGACAAAATAGACTTCACAATGAAGGCCATCACAAGAGACAATAAAGGTCACTACATAACACTAAAGGGATTAATCCAACCAGAGATTATAACCCTGGTAATCATATGTGACCCAATATAGGAGCACCTAAATATATAAAAACTTCTAGAGGACTTTAAGGGAGAGATCGACAGCAATACAGTCATAGTAGGGAACTTTAACATCCTGTTTACTTCAGTGGATAGATCTTCCAGACAAAAAATTAATAAGAAAACAGATACTCTAAATGATACATTGGATCAGATGGATTTAGTTGACATTTATAGAACATTTCACCCCCAAAATGCAGAATATACATTCTTCTCAAGTGCACATGGGTCATTCTCAAAGATAGTCCACATGTTAGAACACAAAACACACACTGCAATATACAGATCTTGTAACATATAAACCCTCACCTGAAACCTGTATGTTCATATTGACCAATGTCACTGCAATAAATTTAATAATCTATACATATAAAAGCCTAAGTGACCATTACGACTGAACGGCTGCAATGACTGGTCGACCAGTCACTATGATGCACACTGACCACCAGGGGGCAGATGCTCAATGCAGGAGCTGCCCCAGGTGGTCAGTGTGCTCCCACAGCCAACTTCCTGTGGGCCCTCCCCCTGAGCCTCGACTGGGGGGCTGGCAGGCCAACCTCCCATGGTCCCTCCCCTGAGCCAGCCGGCCCCCTGATAGGCCTTGATCGCTGGCCAATACAAGGTACCCAACCCATACACAAATTTAGTAAATTTAGTCCTCTAGTGAAATATAAATAAATTAGAGGCCTGGTGCACGAAAACTGGCCTGTGCCCTCTCGCACTCTGGGAGCCCTTGAGGGATGTTCAACTACCGGTTTAGGCCCAATTCCACAGGGATCCCTAAACCGGCAGTTGGATATCCCTCTCACAATCTGGGACCACTGGCTCCTAACCACTCTCCTGCCTGCCTGCTTGATCGCTGCTAACCACTCGCCTGCCTGCCCGATCACCCCTAACCGCTTGTCTACCTGCCTGATCGCCCCTAACCACTCGCCTGCCAGCCTGATTGCTCCTAACCACTTTGACTGACTGCCTGATCACCCCTAACCATTCGCCTGCCTGCCTGATTGCCCATAACCCCTCTGCCTATCTGATTGCCCCTAACCACTCTGCCTGCCTGCCTGCCTGATCACCCCTAACCACTCGCCTGCCAGCCTGATTACTCCTAACTGCTTCTGCCTCAGTTCCCCCTGCCATGGCTTTGTCTGGAATGACATCCGGAAGGTTGTTTGGCTGTCTGGTCTAATTAGCATATTATGCTTTTATTATTATAGATTATTATAGATGTGGATATTCTGAGCTACATAAGTAGAAAGTGATCACTTGGCCCTCCTTTCAACATTTGGCAGGAACTACTTTTAGAGCCTGTGACAGGACTACTGGTTGCCTATACATTATTTTTTCTCCTTTACTACCAGCAATGTTCCCAGTTAAAATACTTCATTTCCTTGACTCCCTTGCATGTGGGGAGGGCCTGGGCACTGAAATGGAAGTCCACCTTGTTGGGTGGAACTTTTGCTATCTGACGGTTGGTTGACTAAAACAAGGGAAGCGTTTCTCCTTTCATCCTCTGTCATAAGACTGCTGAGCCCTTAAAACTGGTCTTAGCCCATGTCATAGGAATTGTGAGGCTGGCCCTTCCAGTGAACAGTTTGATAAATGTTATTAGAAAATGGGGGGGGGGGGGAACATCCGGTTATGTTAATGCATATAAAACAAAAATGGAAAGATGCCATTGAGTATCTTAATTTCAATCTAATTACAAATACATTACTTTAGAAAATTTTAGGTATGATAAATCCAGTGGGAAGCTTACTTTTCACCATTATATGCATTAACAAGGATAGACTTGTTATTTTAATCAGAAAATATTAAACATTAATAGTTACCAGCAATAGTGCTAGGTGTTGGGAATAAATAATGAGCAAGAGAGACATGGTCCTGGCCCTCTTGGAGTGGACCATGTAATAGAAAAGACATACTAGTACAATAATAGCAACCAGGGCAGAGATGCACAGCAGTGCAGGCCATGCCCTGGCCAACTTCAGGAGACATTATTCACACTGACTACAATGTAAATGGTGCCATGTAAGGCATGACCTGCCCAACTATATAGGTGGTGGCCCTTCAAACAAGTTTTCTAAAATGTGCTAAATAAATGATGATGGAAATGCCCTGTGTGCCATGGAAGCACATAGCAATAGCATATGACCTCGCCTAACATGTGGGTTCTTGGAGTAAATGATATTACAGTTGAGACTTAAGATCAGCCAGAATTAGCCAGATCAAAAGGAAGAAGAGTTGTCCAGGCAAAGGGAACAGCATATGCAAAGGCTGAGGACAAGGGACTGTGAGGCTGAGTTAACCAAGAAATGAACAGAAGGGACACTGTGACAGCTCAATCATGCTAGCCACCAGGAAGTCTCCTTTCCAGCTTTACAAACCCACATCAGCTGCAGCCAAACTTGATGGATTCCAAAAAATGGGGAACTCCTCACTTCCCATATCTGTTTTCTAACTGGGTCTCAGCAACCTTTCCCCATACAGTACGGCTGAGTCAAAAGCTAAGACTAAATGTAACACTTGGGGAAGAATCTCTGCCCTCTGACAGGTGGGTCCCAGTGGTAGACAGGTTCCTGCCACCTCTTCAACTTCATCAAACGTCAAACATTTTGAGTCAGACAAATTCAACCAACCTGATTGAGATGCTTTTATGCTAAAGTCTCTTATTTTAAGGGCTTGGAGATTAAGGAACAAACAAATATTTCGGGGGATAAAATTCAAAGTTCTTAAATGGCTTACACAGGGCAGAGACTATTTCTATCTTGTCCTTAGCATTTAGCACAATAGCTAGCACAAAGTAGCATTATGGAATGAAGAAATGAATGAACAAATAAATGGTCAGTCAACCTTGCCTGCCCACAATTTCTCTATTTAATCTACTCCAAAAAGAGGTGGACTGTATTGCAGGCAGGGCAAGCCCCATTAGACTTCTAAGTCTGCACAAGAGATTGCCACCCCTCTCCCAGCTCGCTGACTGTTTAAGTTTTTTGTCTGACCCTCTGGGTAGCACTCTGGGTACAAATAGTCAAGGTGTATCATTTCAAAATCCCTGCAGTTTCTCACTTATCAAAATTTGACTTATTACCCTAAAGAGAAAATCACACAAGTGTGAAAAGATGTATGCACAAAAATATTTGCTCCAACATTGTTTATAATAGTGAAAAATTGGAGCGACCCAAATGTCCATTAACAGAAGGCTGGTCACATAAATTATGGGATAGAACAGAATATGAAGCAACCTTAAAATGGGAGAGGTAGAGTCTATTGTATATCATCAAAATGAGATACCGTTGTTTTTATGAAAGACCTTCATTATTTTATGATACTAAAAAAGAAAAATAAATGTTGTCAATTAAAAGACACAGTGTTTTCTTGTTACCTAGAATTTTTTATAATTGTCAGCTTTTTAATTTAATTTTATTTTTTGAAATATATTTTTATTGATTTCAGAGAGAGAAACAACAATGATGAGAGAGAATCATTGATTGGCTGCTTCCTGCACTCCCCTTACTGGGGATCGAGCCTGCAACCCAGGCATGTGCCCTTGACCATAATCAAACCCAGTACCCTTTAGTATGTAGGCTGATGCTCTACCCATTGAGCAAAACCAGCCAGGGCACTTGTCAACTTTTTTAGACTTAAGTATATTTTTATTATATATCACTCTTGTGCATGCATGAAAGAAAAATATCAGCATAAAAAATTAATGTTTCTGAAACTTTGTCACATTTAGAGTCCAACTTTTGTGGTTGCTTATTAACTCAGAGTCATCAGTGTCCCTGTGTTTTTTCAATGTCGTCAAGAATATCTGGATGCTGAATTTCTTAAGAATACTTATGTAAAAGAGAGAAAGCCATCAGGCTCCTAAGCTGGCTTTGCTGTTATGTAGAATTGGCCAACTTTGGACACCTGCTTCAGGGATACTGATAAAGCACTTCAGATTCACATCAAACAAGCCACCTCCCACATTCCTCCCTCAATAATTTTCTTCCAAAGGGTTAAAAGAAATCTTGCTTTTGCATATGAATTTTCTCCTAAGCGTTTTGATGGTTTTGTGAATGTACCTGAAATGGCTGTTACCTGGCCAGACACCATGTATTATAAGATGCAGCCCAATTCCAGGGAAACAAATGTAAAAAAAATTTTTAGAATCAATCAAATATTTCATATATCCAAAACATGTTGAGGAGTAATAAAAAGCATGTATAGTAAATACATACATTATATATATACACACACACACACACACACACACACACACACACACACACACACACTAGAGGCCCGATGCATGAATATTTGTGCAAGAATGGGCCTTCCTTACCCTGGCTGCCGGCACAGCCTTTGCTCCGGCCAGAGCCACCTTTTTGCTCCGGCCTGGAGCCGCCTTTCTGCCGTCCCACGCTGCCCAGAGGCCTGGAGTGGCTGGAGCGGTGCGGAATACCTGCATCGTCCCATGCAAATTAACCCGCCATCCTTGTTGGGTAAACTTGCATACTCACTCCTGATTGGCTGGTGAGCATCACAAATGTGCAGTAAATTTGCATCTTACTCTTTTATTAGTGTAGATATCTCCTATATAATAAAGAGGTAATATGCAAATTGACCATCACACCCTAGCACAAGATGGCTGCCCCCATGTGGCCACAAGATAGCCGGCAGGGGAGGGCAGTTGGGGGCAACAGGGCCAGCAGGTGAGGGCAGTTAGGGGTGATCAGGCTGGTAGGGGAGCAGTTAGGCGTCAATCAGGCTGGCAGGGGAGTGGTTAGGGGGTGATCAGGTTGTCAGGCAGAAGCGGTTAGGGGCAATCAGGCAGGCAGGCAGGCGAGCGGTTGGGAGCCAGCAGTCCTGGATTGTGAGAGGGATGTCCAATTGCTGGTTTAGGCCCGATGGGATTGGTCCTAAACTGGCAGTCAGACATCCCCTGAGGTGTCCCAGATTGGAGAGAGTGCAGGCTGGGCTGAGGGACACCCCCCTCCAGTGCACGAATTTTGTGCACCAGCCTATATATATATATATATATATATATATATATATATATATATGCTAGTGGCCCGGTGAATGAAATTCATGCACAGGGGGGAGGTGGTGTCCCTCAGCCTGGCATGCACCCTCTCCAATCTGGGACCCCTCAGGGGATGTCTAACTGCTGGGGGATGTCCCTGTGGGATTGGGCCTAAACTGGCAGTTGGACATCCCTCTTGCAATCCGGGACCGCTGGCTCCTAACCACTCACCTGCCTTCCTGCCCAATTGCCCCTAACCACTCTGCCTGCTGGCCTGCTTGCCCCCAACTGCCCCCCCCCCCTGCTGGCCTGATCGCCCCCGACTGCCCTCCCCTGCTGGCCTCATGGCCCCCTACTGCCTTCCCCGGCCGGCCTCAGGGCCCACAACTGCCCTCCCCGGCCGGCTTCATGGCCCCCAACTGTCCTCCCCACCTGGCCTGATGGCCCTCAACTGCCCTCCCCAGCCAGAGGCCCATTTGCAGCTGGGCGCAGAATGCTTGCCTCATTGCTGGGGCAACGAAGCAAGCATTCCACCTCAGTGGCTGCGCCCCCTGGACTGGGGGACTCTGGCAGGGCTGAGAGGACTGGGCGCTGCCATCTTGTGGCTATGGATCAATCAATAGCTGTCTCTAAGTAGAAAGATTTGGGATAATTTTCTTTGTATTTCTCTATATATTTAGCAATTTTTACAGTAAAGGTGTAGCATGTTTTCAAAAGTAATAAACTTATTTTTTAAAAGAAGAGAAAATATTTATGAAAAATTACCTAAAACATGTACATTTCCATTTAAAATTTGATTCTATAACCTATAGCTAAGTTTCCAGAGATCTGTAAGCCCCCTGAAATTAGAACCATGCTTTTTATTTCTCCATACTACCTAGCATAAAATCTGAACTCCTCTCCAAGACTCACACGCCCATCCCTCCCCACAGTGCTGAGGTCACAGACCCCTACAGTTCTGCTCCATCTCCCTGCTCCCCCATGCACCTTTAGTCCTTGAACGCCCAACCCTCTTCTCCCCCACAGCTCCCTCATACAGGCTTCTGACATGTAGATATCAACTTACTAAATGAAGCCATTCCTGACCAGCCAATCTAAAGTAGAGTCACCTCTCCTTCAGTATATAACTCTGTTCTGTTTTCTTCAGAGTAGTCATTACTATCTTGAAATCATCTCAGTCACATGTTTGTTGCTTTATATGTATTTTGGCTTTTCCCTCTAGAACATAAATACCAGGTGAGTAGGATCCCTGGTTGTCCAGGTAACTTGACCTTCAATGCATGTGGGTTAGCTCTTTGGAAAAGCAGATGCCAAGATTTATTGGGAGAAATATACCAGAGAAGGACAAGGGGGTGGAATCAGGAGGCAGGCAGAACTGTTAGACCACAATGCAGTTCTGAGCCCCAGGAGAAGAGAAAGGGAAGGAAGGAAGATCAGCTTGAAAGAATATCATACCACAGCACAATTCTAAGAAAGTTCTGGCCAGGCCCGTGGGAGGTCCTTGAGCCAACGTTCTGCATCCAGCAGGAAGGAGTCAGGAACCTCACCTCTACAGTGCTCTGTCAATGGCAGGGATTGGGAGCAGCTGGGGGTGGGGGATGGCCTTGGTAAGAACATGGTGGTGAACCCAGAGGGAGGCATTGGCCTCCCACAGCAGGAGAGCCAAGCAGCATATTCCCATGGCTGCCATGGCCTGGAATGAAGCCAAATCGTTGTACATATTTGTTTAAAAAAATAAATGAATGGAAAGTTTCCCAAAGTAGTCCACAACTCAAAAGAAGTTAAGTAATACTGCTCTAAAATTGTTCCCATGGTAAGTTATACATGTATACTACATAATTTTTATTCTCATCGAGTTTCTTTCACTGAATTGGGTGATAGTATTTTTACTCCAGCCCTCTTGACAGCCGATAGAAAAAACATCTTCATAAAACTCATTTCCTTTTTTGCTTTAAAGTGCCACTGGGACATTTATCACTATATTATTCAGTGTCCTTTTTATGAAGATCCATGGGGAACAATTTCTTTCTTGCCTCAGTACCAGGAAGAGTTTGCTTTAGTTGGCAACTGGTTTGTATATTCAAGTAACTAAATAATTAAGTAATTAATTAAATTAATGAAGTAATTGACAATGTGATCAGAATCCCTTTTTTAAATATATGTGCCCGAAAGCTCGGAACCAAACTTGTGGTCCATTTTCAGCAAATGCATAGGAAATCCTACAAATATTTTTGTATATTATCTCAACAAATATTGATTTTGGACAAATCTCTTCATGGGTTAATCTTACTTTCCCTGCCCTAATGCTTTTGCCCCTATTCACAACTTATTTTCACCTTCTTTTCTGATATTATGTACATTTTAGTAGGCAACCTTATCTGTTTTGAAATATGGTTGGATATAATAAATTTGTGGAGGGTTTTTTGTTTAATGCTAAGGATGGTAACATGAAGCCATGACTTAGCCCCAATCTTCAGCCTCAAGTCCACCAACACTCCTCTCCAACTCTTCCCTGATTTTCACTGTGTTCTTCTTGATCCTCTGCTAGAGTCTTTACCACATTTTGTTATAAAGATTTCCTTGGGACAGAGATGTGGGGGTGGGGGGGTATCTTGCCATCCTGAAGCAGAGCATTTTGATCTCTATTCATTTAGCCATGTCAAAAATTAAATAACTATTACACTACTTATTAATTATCATACTCAACCAAAACTTCTCCGTTATTCCATCTCCAACACCCTACATTGCTAATTCTGGGAAACTTTCTTTTTCTACTTTATTTATTTCTAAATGACTTGTAGTTTTTATGAAGACAGAGTCTTTATCATCAAAGGGGGGAAAGTATAAAGACATATTGACATTTATATCTGGGTTAACCTCTAAGATGTTTTAGTCTTGTCCTCCTAATCACCATTATAATGGAGTTTTAGAATAATTAAGATGTATGTCTACAACAGAGAATGCCAAACAAACCTAGCACATTATGGGCAAGTTATTCCCTCACTCTGATGTCCTATGTATACTTAATCAATAAGGACAACCAAATCAGAAAGAATACTAAAAAACAAACAAACAGAAGTGTCCATACAGAAAATGGAATTAGTTTCATTATTAAATAGCTAAACCTGTTTGTTGCTAGAAAGTAAATGTATTTGACCACTGAAAGTTTAAGGGAGAATTCAGAGAATCTGATATGTGGACCACTCAAGATTCATGTGAAATCAAGAAACTGAGCAGACATCTTATTTAGAGTTGATTGATGGCCCCTGCTGTGATGAACGAGTATGAAAAACATATGCTGCCTAGTTTTATGTGTTTTGGCTGCCAGATGGTGCCTAACCACACCACACCCTTGAACCTGCCCTCACTCTCACCCACGCCAATCCCTGCCTTATCCCAAACCTTCTCCCCAGTCCCTGTAATTCACCCCCCCACTAGAAGTGGGGTTGGGGTGTAGTTAAGTGTGAGTCTCAGGTATGAAATATAGATGTCTGTTTTGCATATTATTGGGTAAAATAAAAAGTTTAAAATAGAATTATATGTTATATATCTGTTCTAAATATTATGCACCCACTCACACCTATTTGAAGGTCGTTTTTCTTTTCTTTTTTTAAAATATATTTTATTGATTTTTTACAGAGAGGAAGGGAGAGGGATAGAGAGCTGGAAACATCTATGAGAGAGAAACATCAATCAGCTGCTTCCTGCACACCCACTATTGGGGATGTGCCCACAACCAAGGTAAATGCCTTTGACCAGAATCAAACCTGGGACCCTTCAGTCCGCAGGCTGACACTCTATCCACTGAGTCAAACCGGTTAGGGCTGAAGCTCATTTTTCTATCGTCATTACCAAGACAGTTTCTAGAATATTGCAGTTATGTAATAAATGCTTATTGCATGAATGAATGAATGAATGAATGACCAACTCATATAATAACCCAATAAAAAATGAAATCAAGTGAATTTGGCATAATTTGGTCTCTTTAACCCAGGCTTTCTCCTAGTGTTCTTCAGCCATCTGTGTGATAGACTGTTGTAGAATTTGCTGGGAAGTCACATCAACCTTCTCAGTTTGTCATTTCTGAGCTATGTCATTTTCCTCTCCAGTTTTCCTGTGCTGTTCCTGTTTTTCAAAAGATACCCCAATGGAATTGTGATCACACTTGCAATCACTTTCCATTACCCAGATTAAAATTCATCTGGTTTTACAGGTACAATTCTCTTTGGACTACATACTCTTTTACTGGGAAACAAATCCCTTTTTTAAATACATAAATATATATTTTTACTATGATAGTAATGTAACTACATTAGCAAAAAATCTAGAAAGTAGCAATGAAGGGAGAAAAAAATCACTCATAAGGCTAATCCAGTGTCTGATACAATCTCGATTAAAATTTTGGGCTCTAGCTTGTTTGGCTCAATGGATAGAGCATTGACCTGCAGACTGAAGAGTTGTGGGTTCTATTCTAGTCAAGGACATGTGCCCCAGTTTTGGGCTTGATCCCAGTAGGGGGCATGCAAGAGGCAGTCAATCAATGATTCTCTCTCATCATTGATGTTTCTCCCTCTCCCTTCCTCTCTAAAATCAATAAAAATATATTTTAAAAATTTTTTGGTAAATGTCCTTTCAATACTTTTTCTCATACATCTGTTTTTAGATTGTTTCTTACTTTATTCCCTGATTTTTTTAACCAGTCAGGAAAGCAGAGACAACACTATTTAGCAGAGAGAATTTAATATAAGAAATTGGTTATACAGGTATTAGAGAACTGGAAACATAAAGGGGACCCTGAAATGAAACAGGCATAAGTGCAGGAAGCAGCTGCTGCCCTTGCTGGAGGAACAAAGGGAAAGGGTCCAGGTACTCAGAACTAGAAGCTTGGGGGAAGGGACTGCAGACCTCTGGGAGGGGACTCCACCAGGGCTGGTGCTGATAGTTCTAAGGGGACAGGTGATGAGGTAGCTTCTGGATGTGGGTCCAAAAGCTGAAGACTGGAACTAGCTTCTGGTGAAGTCAACTGCCCCTCTTCAGAGTGAAGGGCATGGAAGGGTAACTGACAAGACAGAAGCACACAGGAAGGGGCCTATCCCTTCTTCTCACTCCTGCCTTCAATCTCTCGTTAGGCCCCCTATTGGTGGAGTCTAATAGGGAACAAGCAGGCTAAACAAATTTAGTTTGCAGTTATAGCTCCAGCACAGCAGAGCAACATGGTTCCAAGTTGGGGGCCGATACACTAATAACCAATCCATACCTTAAGCTTTGTTTGGAGTATTACTACACATCCTACATTTAACATGGCTGTACCATATCCCATACAACATTGTACCTCATTTACTTAACCATTCCGGGATTAGTGGCATTTTAGTTTGTGGCCAAGATTTTACTTTTCAAAATGATGATGCAATGGAAATTATGCATTAATTTTTCCATTCCCTTAGTATAAATTCTCAGAAGACTAATATCTTTGCCAAAGGACAGAGGGAAAGTGTTACTACTCTTACTATGTATTGCCAAAATGCCTTTCAAACCAGTTATTTTAGTTTGTGCTGCCACTACCAGTATGTGAAAATGCAGCTAGTACAGAAGATGCTTAAAGCCTACCACCCCTACAAACAATGCTGTGTGTGCCCTTACACAGTTCAAGACAATGCCATTTGTTCCTCAAAACCTCCCCTCTGATTTTATAAACAAACAGATAAACAGATAGACACATTCTCTATACAGCTTACATCAAGTAAGAGCCATTTTAACACTACTACTAACATTCTAGTCTCCTGTATAGTGATTTGAATTGATAACTTTAGGGTACAATTCAAAAGCCATCTTTTTTTTTTTTTTAATATATTTTATTGATTTTTTACAGAGAGGAAGGAAGAGGGATAGAGAGTTAGAAACATCGATGAGAGAGAAACATCGATCAGCTGCCTCCTGCACACCTCCCACTGGGGATGTGACCGCAACCAAGTTACGTGCCCTTGACCGGAATCGAACCTGGGACCTTGCAGTCCGCAGGCTGACGCTCTATCCACTGAGCCAAACCGGTTTTGGCAAAAGCCATCTTTTTTATTTAAGCAACTAAGTTGAAGAAGTTTCTTTTTCCCTCTCTCTTCACCTTTCATCGTCTTTTGAACTCATGCACCTCAGGAACACAGCCCTCTAAAAAGCTATTCAGAGGAATCCTACCCAATTCTTGGACTAAGAGTCCCAGCTCTCCTAAAGACATAGGAGTAAGTAGTGTCTGTGGGACTGATTTAGTTGGTGAGCCTGAGGATAAAGAATAAAGATCTTAATGTAAATATAAGACTCATGACAGACTGTATGCAAAGGCCGATTTACTTTTTCCAAAATATTTTGATGCAACATGGGTAACTATCTCTGCCTTTGAATTTATATCTTTATCTTTTAATGTTTAATATTACATACTAGAGGCCCAGTGCACAAAATTTGTGCACGGGGGAGGGGAGTGTCCCTCAGCCCAGCCTGCACCCTCTCCAATCTGGGACCCCTCAAGGGATGTCCAACAGCCCGTTTAAGCCCGATCCCGGTGGGATCCAGCCTAAACAGGCCTTCGGACATCCCTTTCACAATCCAGGACTGCTGGCTCCCAACTGCTCGCCTGCCTGCCTTCCTGATTGCCCCTAACCGCTTCTGCCTGCCAGCCTGATCACCCCCTAACCACTCCCCTGCCAGCCTGATTGATGCCTAACTGCTCCCCTGCCAGCCTGTTTGCCTCTAACTGCCCTCCCCTGCAGGCCTGGTCTCCCCCAACTGCCCTCCCTTGCAGGCCTGGTCCCTCCCAACTGCCCTCCCCTGCTGGCCTGGTCGACCCCAACTTCCCTCCTCTGCCGGCTTGGTCACCCCTAACTGCCCAACCCTGAAGGCTTGTTTGCCCCTAACTGCCCTCCCTTGCAGGCCTGGTCCCTCCCAACTGCCCTTCCTTGCTGGCCATCTTGTGGTGGCCATCTTGTGTCCACATGGGGGCAGGATCTTTGACCACATGGGGGCAGCCATCTTGTGTGTTGGAGTGATGGTCAATCTGCATGTTACTCTTTTATTAGATAGAATAAAGGCCTGGTGCACCGGTGGGGGCCAGCTGGTTTGCCCTGAAGGATGTCCCGGATCAGGGTGGGGGTTCCCTTGGGGCGTGGGGCGGCCTGGGTGAGGGGCCTGTGGTGGTTTGCAGGCCGGCCACGCTCCCTGGTGACCCAAGCGGAGGCCCTGGTATCTGGGGTTTATTTATCTTCTACAATTGAAACTTTGTAGCCTGGAGCGGAGCCAAGCCTTCTGCTTGCTCTGTGGCGGCAGCCATTTTGGGGGGCATTTATGTATCTTCTATCATTGAAACTTTGTAGCCTTGAGTGGAGGCCAAGGCCGGCAAGAGCAGGTGGAAAGCTTGGCTTCCTCCATCGCCAGGGAAACCCAAGCCTCCCTCCTGCTCTCTGTGGCCGTAGCCATCTTGGTTGGGTTTATTTGCATATTCACTCCTGATTGGCTTGTGGGCGTGGCTTGTGGGTGTAGCGGAGTGATGGTTAACTTGCATATTACTCTTTTATTATATAGGATAACCTCGTAACATTTGACTTTTTAAGTAACCAGTGAATTGTGAAACAAAAATCTATACAGAATTCCTTAATGTCTTTAGGTAGGACCCTTTAAAATAATGTCCTGTGTTGACTGCACAGAGGATGGTGGAATACATAACGTGGGGAAACAGGCATACCTAGTGTGCATGTGTGTACCAGTTGTTTTGACATAGAAAAAATGTGTAAAATTGTATTCTTTATAATAATAGTATGCATTAACCATACAATGAAATATTAATTGATTCTATATCCTCACAATGTTCTTTGTATGAATAAATTCACAAATCAGAAATAAAATCCCTTTGGATCTCATTATTTGAATCAGAAGAAGTTGCATATAATTACAGGCACACTATTATCTACACACATAATGCCCACATATATGGACAAATGTATACATCAGTGGTTCTCAACTTTTCTAATGCCGCAACCCTTTAATACAGTTCCTCATGTTGTGGTGACCCCCAACCATAAAATTATTTTTGTTGCTACTTCATAACTGTAATTTTGCTACTGTTATGAATAGTAATGTAAATATCTGTGTTTTCTGATGGTCTTAGGCAAACCTGCTAGCGGGTCTCAACCTGTGGGTCGCGACCATCGGAAAACACAGATATTTACATTATGATTCATTAACAGTAGCAAAATTACAGTTATGAAGTAGCCACAAAAATAATTTTATGGTTGGGAGTCACCACAACATGAGGAACTGTATCAAAGGGTCGTGGCATTAGAAAGGTTGAGAACCACTGGTATACATGCATTTGTATTCACAAATTATTCCTTGGAGGACTAGATTCTGTTAATAGATGACCATTTCCACTTCCTTTAATTAACTTTAAGAAGACATATTTCATATATCAGCTTGTTCTATTAAATCCAAGCCATCTCCTCTCAGCTCCCAAATTTATGATCTTTAATTTCAGCACACCTCATATTTATCAAAACCATGGAAATGATGGCACACATTTCACAGTGACTTATGATATGTTGTAAAGATATTTGTTTTGCCTTTTGGCCCTGCAAGGTCCATGGATCTCGAATGCTTTTCTTTTTTCTCGAAGGGGATGGAAGGGAAGGTGAGCAGCCTCAATGTGGTCCACAGGCCTTCCTCAATGTGAGGGGAGTGATGGGGTGTGCAGGGCAATCATCACCATTTTATGTTCCCTCCAAATTTATAACTTATTCAGCAGCAGAGCCAAAGGGAAGGGAGAGGAGACTGTCTGTGTCCAGCGTTGGGTTGCCAGGCTGATGACCTTACTCCTTAAAGATAAATAAATAAGAAGCAACATTTGGAGCCAATTTTGAAGGACAGTCACAAGAAGGGTGGTGGGAGAAAATAGAAGTAAATTCACAGGCAAATACCTGGAAAGGCCTGGGAAATGCTGCCAATGCTACTGAGCAGGGTGCTTGGGAGGTGAGTGGGAGGGCAGAGGGGCAAAGCAGGGATGATGGTGATGAAAGAATTTCGAAGCGCGCTCAACACTATACTTCTGCTGACAAAGAAGACACATCCTAGTGACATACTTTGTTGTGAAAATATTGTTATCAGAAGTAAGAAATAACATGAGGAACCTAAGAATGTACTTTAGAATGAGAGCAAAGAAATAATTGCATAGAAAAATATTCTAAAATGCTCAGGGAAGAGAATCGACTGAGCTGAGCTATGTGGAGTGTTTGGATAGTAAATTAGATGTAACCCTTGCTGTTATTATCAGCAACATAACATGGGCTGGAGGAAGGGTAAAGGTTCAGCGGGAGGATACAGGACGGACAGCGGGAGGAAAGTGTCCAAGCACGCGTCTGTCTTAGGTCTCAGGGGGTTCTGGATTACAGGACAAGTTGATAAGAAAGTTGGCCAAATATATGCAGGTTCTGAAAATAGGTTTGGCAAGGAGCCCAGACAGCCCTGAGCTGGTCCTCCTCCCGGATCTCTCTGGAAGCTGTGGGGCAGAGCCTGCCAACCTTTTCGGATCACCCACTCTGGTCAGACTAAAAGAATTATCAATCCAACTGGAGCACACCTGGCCCTGAACAATTTCACCCACTCCATCACCCAGCCCTCTCCTTCCTGCTGCCTCCAGCCCTTCTAATTTGGGACCCAAACTTTTGTTCCACAATTAAAGATAAGGTGTCTTAAAACATAAATCCTGAGTGTAGTAACATCTTGCCTAAAACTTAGGCTCACTGTTGTAATTAATCCATCAGTAGCTGTAATTCATCCTTATTAGAACCTAAAGAGAGTGGTGGAAAAAGCCTGGGCTTTGATATTAAACAGACCTGAATTTAATTCCTAGATCTGCCAGTTGCCTGTACGTAACCTTGTGAAAGTTGCTTAATCTTTAGGATCCTCAGTTTTCTCATCCGTTAAATGGGGATAATAATAAAAATACCTACCCTTGGGATTGTTGTCAAGTTTAAATCACCTGCTGTGTGTAAAGGATGTAGCACATACTAAAACTCAATACATGGGCATGCCTACTGATAACGTGAATGTTTTAGGAGGCAAAATGATGCTGACTACAGAGAGGGGAACGGGCTAAGTAAGGACAGGAATAAAGACCCTGTATTGGCATGAGGTTGGCTTGTGCAGCTTCAGCTTTGTGCGATTGGGCCCTTGTGATGCACTGCACACTTAAGTCATTTGGCTATGTGATGCCCATTAGTGTTGCTCATGGAACTTCTATAATAATAAAAGCATAATATGCAAATTGACTGAACAGCCGAATAGCGGAACAACTGTCTGGACGACCTTCCGGTTGAAGCTGGGGCTGCGAGGGCTGAGGCAGCCGGGGCTGCGAAGGCCTACTTTTGCATGAATTTCATGCATTGGGCCTCTAATATAAGCATAAAATGACCTTTGTCCCCAGAGTCATCCTCAGCAGACATATGGAGGTCTGGAGAAGGAAGGGATTAGAGTTTAAGTTCTGAATCTGTGCACTTCCATCTCACACTTCAAAAGGTCTGTGTAAAGTTTCTGAAGAAATTGGAGTGCCCTACTAACTCAGTTTATTAAATGGTATAAATACTGCAGCTCAGAATATCTGAAGCAAGATAATTTTCAAAGCATTTAAGCTAGAAGCCCTATCCCCACATCACATTGTTGTCACTTATTCAAAAGGCACCACTATCCTCTCTGTGCTCCCAGACTGTATCCTGAAATATTTGTCTCAGTCTGTTCTCCTGGCCACTTCCCTTACCCACCTGGTCCTGATTGTCCCAGGTCATGGCTACAGTCCTGTTTCCTGTTCCTCTGACCTATGGTCCAACACTATTTCCATCAGACTGATCTCTGGCTTCCTTCCTTAGCTCACTGTTCACTTGTCCCTTTATAACATTGCTTCATGGCTGCTCTGAACCTCTGCCTGGTACTAGTTCTCATGGAGAGTGCCTGCCCTCCTGGTTCATTCTACCTCCCAAAATAAATTAGCTTTGAGCCACTTTAAAGAAGCAGCTAACATTAAGACTTTAGAATTTGGTCATCAATAAGAACATAAATATGAATCATAGAGCTAGAAAGGGCATGTGTACATAGAATTGACCTTTCCAGGTGTGCACATTGTAAGAACCACACCTCACTGTTATATAATTAAAGAGCAGTGCTATAAAGTAGAGCTTTGCATGACAGTAGTCAAGCTGATATTCAGAGAGAAAATAATTGTAATTGCTTGATTAGAAAAGGATAGCATAAAGATAATTCTAATGACTTCATATCAGGTGACATGGTGTTCCAGCCATGCCTTGTAATGACTTTCCAGGCCCCCTGTCCATGTACCAAAGTATGCAAGATTTTCTGAATATTGCTGTCTCTTGCATATGAGGAAAGTGGAGCAGAGTTTAAATACTTGCCCAAGGTCACAGCATGTAAATGTTGGAGCTGAAATTTAAGCCTAGATAGTCGAGCTCTAAAAAACTTTCATGTTTTCATCACTTGCATTATGCTACTTTTCAAAAGGAAGACTTTCATTCAAACATCTTGCAATAGGAATTATTTCTGTTTGCTCTATAGGATTGTTCAGGCTGGGGGTGAGTTTACTGGACAGGTGGTGCTGTCTTATTCTCTTATTCAAGGTGGCTACTGACTATTTCCAAATTATGAAAGAATGAAGTGTTAAGAAATACAAGTGAGCTTATTAAATTAATTCATCCAGGCTTAGTGCCTGCAAGCCAAGAAAGAATAATGTTCAATAGTTTGGCTTCCTAATCTCTTATCCATGTTTGAGCAACCAGACACAGAAAAACCTAGGATTATCTGTCCCAGACTTAACAGAATGCTCAATTATTAGATTTTCTTTACCTGGTCTTTTCATAAAGAAGTTGCTATCAACAAAATACCCTGAAAGCCCGAGTTGTTTGTTTGTTTGTTTGTTTGTTCATTTATAAAGCAACTTCTAGTGGCTGCCTTAAGTTCACATAGTTTTGACCCAATCTTGCCCATCCAAATAATATTTAGAATGAGGACTAGGGGATGCTCCCACAGTTTCCATTTTGTCCTTTGGTTGTGTTCACCAAGTCAGGAAAGTAGACATGTGTGTTAGATGGATTCCCAAAAGCACAGGCTCTGAAAATATATAATAAAATTCCCTGAAATTTCTGGTTGAATACAGTTTTACTATTGATCAAAATTTATAATAATGTATTAGTACAATTAATGAGAAAAATACCTTGTGCACCTACCCTATATTGAGTGTTATATGGACACATGTTGCCATGGGTGTCACCTTCATGACATGAACTGTTAAGAGCACACAGATTAGGACCACTCAGCTAAATAAAGTCAATTGAATTCTAACAGCATCCATTGAGTCTCCTTCAGTACAGGATCTGATCAGGACAGGTGATATGAATGAATCAAAACTACCCTATATAATAAAAGCCTAATATGCAAATTGTTTGACTGGGCATTTGACCAGGAGTTCGACCGCTCACTATGATGTGCACTGACCACCAGGGGGTGGCACGGAACATGGTGGCACTGGCAGTGGGTGGCAGTGGAGGTGTTACTGGCCCCGATGGGCCCCAACAACAGCGGGACCACGGTGGGATGGTGGAGCAGGTGAGCCGGCAGCACCAGGCCAAGGCAGGTGGGAGCAGGGGCCCAATCACACTGCTGATCGCCCAGCAGACAGCAACCAGTGGCGGCGGTGGGGGGCAGGGCCACCGCCCAGCTCCCTGGCACTGAGGGAGCCAGGGGAGGGGGGATGCTGGCCCTGATAGATCACCCTGCAGGCAGGATGGTGGAGCAGGTGAGGAGGTGGTGCCAGGCTACAGCGGGGTGCCAGGTGGGGCTGCAGGGCTGCGAGGTTGGTGGCATGAGCTGGGGCTGTGAGCCTGGGGATGCGAGCTGGGGCCCAATCCCTTCAGGCCACCCTGAGGGACCCCACCCATGCACGAATTTGTGCACCAGGCCTTTAGCATAAGATAAAATCTTACAGATGACTACAACATAAAGCAAACTAAAGAGCTACAACACCAAAAAATTCATGGAAATGGTCTAACTCAGAAATGGCAAATATGTGGCAATGCACTGTAACACTCCTTACCATATCAATGGCAGACATTATCAATCAATCACAGTACTCTTTCCACTGAGCCCAGAATTAGCCTTAAGGAATAATAATGCCTATAATGTCTTTGTAGGGAGGTATAGGACTTGGTTGGAAAGTCTGTAAGGAGGATTCTCTGAAAGGTCGGGGGCCTCTAGGGGGACCTTGCCAAAGGTAGAAGCTCCTGCCTTGACTTTCCCAAACAAGTCCAAGCCCCTGGGTGTTTTACTAGAATCTCTATGTTTAGTCTTTAGACCCGACCTTGTAGAAGCATATGCTTTCTCAAGGATACTTAACCTGCTGATAGTATCTATAGATTAATTTTAGTTCAAGCTGTTGTTACAATAAAAGCCTAAGGAGGCAGGCTAATGGGGCTGTTTGGTGCCTCTTGCCAAGCAGCCCCTTAGCCCTCTTTTTCACAGAAATGTGTGTTAAAGTAATCCATTCATCCATCACTCAGGGTCTGCTGGTCAGTCCCCGCATGTCTTATTCACTTGCATTTCCTTCTTGAATAGGACAAGAAGGAGTAGAGTTACAGCTACCACTTTGGGAACACCTATTGGGGTCATGCATGTTAACAGAAACAGACTATCACCTGTGTCACAGTAATAAAGAAGATTGAGGTTTTGGGAAGAGGAGCTGTTTTTAGGTATCCAAATTTTCACAATATTCATTTAAAAAACACTTGCACACTTTTAGAACTTTATATTGGTAAGAAATTCCTGCACACCTTACAACTTACTCCAACACACAGTTTGTTGGGACTTCTCCATTAAAAACCTGCTCCAAAGATTGATTTTCCCTGGCAAGTTGCTCAGTGGTTAGAGTATCAGACCCCAGGCTGAAGGGCCTCAGGTTTGATTCTGGTCAAGGGCAAGTATCTTGGTTGCAGCTCGATGGGTTGATTGATCGATTCCTGGTCAGGGTGCATTTGGGAGGCAATCAATCAATGTGTCTCGCTCACATAAATGCTTCTCTCTCTCTCTCTCTCTCTCCCTTCCTCCCTCTCTCTCTCTCTCTTTACCCCCTTCCCCTCCCTTCCACTCTCTCTAATCAATGGGAAAATCCTTGGGTGAGGATTAAAAATAAAATAAAATAAACTCCAAAGACTGTTTTAGAGCAAGGTGAAAGAACAAAATAACTAAATAAAACCACCTTCCTATACTGAGAACTTTAGTAAGCCAAAATAAAGCAAACCATTTTCTTCCCTCCACATTCCTGAGTAGCTATGCATGTTATTCCTACTTTTAGATGCTTACAATTCTTGGTCACCAAGTTAATTATGACAAGTAAGAGCCAACACATTGGTGTTTGTTTTTTTCCTTTATGGACACCCCCTCTGAAATGTGAGTAAGGCAGGTGTGGCTATTCTCCTGGCAGCCTCAGAGTTCTCACCAGTGCCAGTCTTGGCAAAGTCTCTGAGTGCTTTCCTACCTTCTCCAAAAGAAAATCCATTCCACAAGGAAGTGAGATATTTCACTGAAGATGCTTGCAAGTCAATGTCTACCTTATCTCCACTATCTAGCACAGAGCTGATCACACAGCAGGTGCTTAGTAAAGATGTCTGAACACAGTGAATGAATGAATGAATGAATGAATGAATGAAAATTCAGTAGAAGTCCCCAGTGCACGTCTTTGTCCCCTCCTAGAGCTTCCCTTCAGCCACAGGGAGCCTTACTTTGCTCTTCTTCCTTCTCCTTCATAGCTTGGAGGCAGCCGTTCCTGTGTCCAGGATCTCCTGCCATCCAATAGGTGCTTTTCCCACACATGGCTACCTGCCCCTCCCCAGAGACTCTGTCTGCCACTCTCACACCCATCACTTCACTCTGCAAAGGGTTCTCTTTAGAATCCTCCTTCCTTCAAAAGCAGCCACAAAATTGTAAAATAGAAAGGCACTTTTCACTCTCACAAATAACATTGTCTTGTCACTCATGTATTTGTCATTTTCCTGATCCCCAAAGGGAGTCATCTCTTTCAAGGCAAGGGACCTTCCCTTTCCATGCAATTCAATGTGATCCTTGTGAGTTTGTGTGTGGAGGAAGGGACTATTAATGTAATAGTCTGCATAGGGAGGGTTCCTTCGATGTTTCGTGACTCTCAGAACAACAAAACCCTAGTAATATCAATATTATGTATAAACACAAATGTGTTGGCAATTAGAGGGGACTCAGCTCTCACCTTATCTCTCCATAGACAGAGGTTTCTTAAAAGAAATTGAACTTCATATATTTAGAGTAAAGAAAATATGAGTTTTGTTTTCTTAAGACCATAATCTAACGAGTAGAAACACATTAATATAGGCAGACTTTGTGAGAGCTCCCTAATTCTTTCCAGTAACAGGCAATGAGGAAAAAAATTCCTATTTTACTAGCTCTTTATCCCTTCCTCCTACCTCTTCTAAACATCCCCCACCCATTCCATTCCCTCCTCCCCACACCCATATGCACACACAGAACCAGAGGGAAGATGTGTTCAAGTTGTAGGATAGAGAAATCAACAAAGTCAAAATTGTAGGATTTATGGTTGAAAAAAATTATCTTTCTGCAACAATTTCCTACTAAAAACTCAGTTCCAGGAGCTCAGCTTCTTTTCAAATGCACTTTGCATGGTAAAAATCTCCATTCCATTCCTTGTAACTTAATTTTTATTTGATTTTATTGACGCTGCTCTATTGGAATGTGTATCGCTTGAGCCCCCACAGAGATCTGAGCAGGTGTGAGTAAAGCAAAACATCTTTTGTTAATAGAAGTACACCCTGGGAGTTCATGGAGATGCTGTAATTTCTTCAATTGCTTTTATGAAAATTCTGTAAATTCCCATGTTGTGAATTTCAAACAGAGCTTAGGAGTCCAACAGGTTTTAATACAGGCCAAAGATATATTTATTTCTATGACTGAAACAAATGATCTACTTTCTTTCTTCCAAAAAATAAATTCGGGAATTTAATTAGAATGTTTAAAGTGCAGAAAATCATATTAAGTTGAGGTTGGCTCTGATAGGTAAAATGGAGATCTTGCTGTGATCAGCCTACAGAAGGAAGACTCTGGGTTTCCCGGATAACTTCTGAAGCATGAAGGAGAGCTTATCCTACCTTAATTTGGGTCCAAAATGACTTCACATCAGCATTGCTCATTCCCAGCTCAAGTTTTGCTCATAATTATATTTAGAAACCAAAGGAATGAGCACAAGTCCCCCAAACCTTTCAGCTTAAGGGGTGCTGTGTTAATTCTCTGTCTGTGTCTTGGCCTCTTGGATCAGCTGCCACAGAGAATCTAGGGGTTAGTCCAGGCCCAACTTTCTTCCTGATTTGGGGCCAGACGCCTATGGTGCTACATTCTCTCAAGCTGGAAGAAACTATGTAAGCTTGGTAGATTACAAAATTGCATGTGTCATTCGAAAAAGATGTCAGAACGCTTTATTTAAACTTTGTTTTCTCAGGTTGTATTGCCTGAGTGTATCTTGGCATAACTTCGGCTTCAAAAATTCCAAGATGTATAAAGGGTTTCACATAGCTGAAGCTATTATATTTGGTTATATGCCACTAACACCTTTTTCCCCCTTCATTCTTGCAGATGAGTGAAGTGATGACTGAATTCCTACTAAAAATGTCATTCTCTTCTCTTTGCAACCATGAGGTCTATTCTTGACAGAATCATTTATCTGCTCCAAAAAGAAAAATGTAGAGTTCATGATTATATGGGACCTAGGGGGATTTCTTGGATAAGGTCTTTAGAGTGAAAGCTTTCACCATTCCAGGACAACTTTCAGAAGAATTACCTAGCATTCTGCCCTGGTAAGCTTGCCAAATTGCTCGTTCTTGGCTGGAACCACAGGCACTTGAAGGCCTCTCTTTCCCCTATAGAGCAATTGAGTATCACTTGACAGGAGCTAAGCATACTCATGTGATGTCTCTGGGAGTTTTTCAGCCTGAGGATAAACTCTTGTAAAGGAACCATTTCAACAGACATCTTAACATCCACTTAGTCATGCCGAAATGAAGGACACTTATAGAGAAGAACAGATGTGCCTTTTAAAAACATATGCCCTCATGGTTTCCTATGCTATCTGGCAATTAGGTGGAGAAGTAGCAAGGGTAACAAGGGTTTTATTTTTTCCCCAAACTCCTTGATCAGACTCTTATGGGACATGGCTATTCTTAAGAGTAAAGATTCTGATAGACTTGAGGACACTCCTATACAACCCATAAACTTCTCTGAAAACTGTCCTTATGGGCAGGGGCCAAGTCCAATCTCCCAGAAGTTCCCAGCCCTTGCCAATGACCTAATCATGTAGAAATTGAACCAGGCTGGACTGTGTGCAGTAACATCTGTCCCTAGAACCTTGCTTTATTTCCAAGCTGCATTACCTCAGCCTTTCAAAGTTACCACAAGCAATGTTAGAATTTAATTTTGGTCCCTTTGGCAACAGTGGGTAAGAAACTTTGCTAGAAAATAACAAATGGGAGTCAAAAATGTATTGCTCCATGATCAGTCTTCCTATGGAGAGGAAGACATATGCCATGTTGCTTTCACAGGGCTTAAGAACCTGCCTCCAATACTGATTCTAAGTGAATTGTTATTTTAAAAGGCCAGTAAAATGGGGTGATCCTAGGTCGAGTGATCTGGTGATGGGGAAAGATCAGGAAGCTGTTCACAGGCCCAGCGGGGCCTGGTGTACAAGTCCTCTTAATCACCTGCTCATCTCTGTCCAGCCAGAGCTACACCAACTCGGGCACACATGGAAAAGAAGGCACAGTGTGTTAGGTATTAGGAAACTGGAGTTCAAGATACAAAGCTGCCCCCGATTAAGCATTTCAGTTCTCAGAGCCTCATTTCTCATCAGCAAAATGAGAGGTCTGGACTGGAGAGCATCTGGTTTTTCTGTGGTCGGATGTGAATCTTCCTGCACATTGGAAGTGCTGTACTGCTCATGATGGATGAGCCAACCATCCTTCCTACCCAGGCAGGCCATGGGAAGGGAGTAGCAAGGCTCTGGGAAGTTCAAGGATCAGAGTGTGGGGCTTCTGGGAAGGAATCAAGGAGCTGGGATTTTAAGAAGGTCCCCACCTGGGAAAGGAAAGCCCAGACTAGTGGCTGGCTCCACCTTCTATCCAAAAAAGGAAGAGATTAGTTATGACTTCTCATTTCTCCAATATCTCAGCTGTAGGAAACAGCACACCTAACCTCCCAGACCCATGCTAGTAAGAGTTGGTCTGTTCTTCACCTGTATCCCTATAACACCCACTGGCTCATGCCTCTCTCTCCTGCTGACTGCAGAAATACTGGGATGGAAATGTCTTGAAGTCACACAAATCACAATCATTTCGGGAACCAGATGCACATTTATGCTTAATTACCATGCAGCAAGAGAGCGATTAAAAGTATTAGTGACACTGTCAATGTAAGGAGGCTTATTCAATTATAATACTACGTTCTGTTCATGGATGCTCAGTTTTCATAGTTCTGGAAAATAATTGGATCATTCTTCTCATTTATCATCCAAGCACCCAAATTTATAGATAGCAAATAATAAAATCTAAACTGGTGGTTTTCCAATACTAATATGTAGAAGAATGTTAACGTTTTGAAATGTTGAAATGCAGATTCCTCCCAGCTGGTGTGGCTCAGTTAGTTGAGCATCATCCAAAACACCAGGAAGTCTCTGATTCAATTCCCTATCAGGGCACATGCCTAGGATTGCAGGCTCAATTCCCAGTAGGGGGTGTGCAGAAGGCAGCCAATCAATGTTTCTCTCTCATCGATGTTTCTATCACTCTCTCCCTCCCTTGTCATCTCTCTGAAATCAATAAAAACATCATAGAAAAAAATTTTTTAAGGAAAAGAAACACAGATTCTTTCCCACCAGAAGTCTTGGGTCAGTAGGTCTGGAGAGTAGTCCAGGAGTGTGGCCTGTGAACGTGTTTGTCTGATGCTTGCTATCAGGGGAGATATAGAACTAACCTGTCCACCCCTCTGCGAGCTCCAAAATGCCCGTCTCCCATCTTAGACCTTGGCTGGTTTTTCCTGCTTCCCATCCTCAAACCTGGTAACATGGCCTTCTGGTCAATGATCGTGGATTCATGTCCAAACATTATTCCTGGTGGTTTAAGAATCATCTCCAATAAACCTGAGTTCAGTCTTTCCTGTTACATCCCTTCTTTTCCTGTTTGCCACATCATTTAAATCTATTGAACTGAAAGTGGTGCCCTGAACGTTCCTATTTTGTTACAATTTTTGTGTGTGTGTTTACACACCCTCATTTTCTGGGAAATCCCTTCGAGTTCTAACATAGGATTCCAGAATCTCTGTTCTCCTAGCAAAGGCCCTAGGGGTTCCTCGGTCTCCCCAAACTTCCTACATGATGGAAACATGGACCACTGGTTCCCAGGACCTAGTGAGCAGTTCCTAGAGGAGAGAACCTCTCATGCCAAGATGGCCTTGGCCTCCAGGTGACTGTCCCCTGGCTGCTTCTTGGCCTTGAGTTGTTTCTTTTTCCCCCAAGAATTCTTGAGCTTGTCTGATTGCTTTGATTTCCACTCTCCTCACCTGTTTCTTGGGATCAAGGTTTCCTTCTTTCTCTGGTGCCTAAGCCATGGGATCAGCTATAAATACCGTCTTACTCTCCAAGTCTTCAATGAGCTACAATCCTTTTGAAGTTGGAAACAGCTGGAACAGGCTGAGAGTAAAAAGAGCAGAGATCTGTGGATGTTAAGTCCAAAGTCTCTCCAGCCACTTTGTTTCTCAGGCTCCTCAGCCTGTTGCTGGAGCCGAGGCTTGGATGCCAACCTGATGCTCCTTGTTCCTCAGAGGCCCTCCCACCCCTAGGAGCTGAAATCCCAGGTCCTCCTGTGCACTACTGCTCTCTCTTTTTTAACAGTGCTCACTCCTATTTTAGTTTATTGATTAATTTCATAGCCCCCTGTTCTGTCACCCCCCTAGGAGAGAAGAAAATTGGGAAAATGCTAATGATGGATATTAGGATTCCCAAAGATCCTTTGTATTTTAGAGAAATAGTCAGACTGTTCTAGTATTTTCTTTAAATCAAAATAACCCTACACCCTCTTCCTACCAGGAGCCAGGACTGATATAAAAGCATAGGATGTTTGGAGTTGGCATCTGTGAGGATCTAGAAATGGTAGATGGCAGCACAAAAGCTACCACACCAGAGAGCTGCGGTGTCTGTCTGTCTGTCTGTCCAGCATGCTTTCCCTCCCTCCCGGCTTCAGGTAACAGAAAACTTTACACAGCTGCCTGTGCTTTGGGGAGCGTCTTCTGCCTAATTAAAGAGTTCACCAGGAGCCTGTAGGCAGATGGCTTAAAGCAAAAGGCTTGGGTTCTAATCCCCATTTACCACTTACTGAAGGGTGGTTTAACCTTTCTGTGCCTCAATTCCCTCATCTGTAAAAGTGAGGTAGTAAAAACTTACCTTATAAGGATTGCTGTGAGGATTAAATGGGTTAATCCACAAAAAGCATGTAGAGTGTATCAGGAATGCATTAGACATTATCTTAAGTATTAATTCTTCCTATTATTATTTTGGGTCCATCCATCTACCTCATCCCTTTGCATATTTCTCAGTTCTCTCAAAGATCCCCAACACTTTAATCAAATGATAACTCTCAGGTAGTCAAAAGCAACATTTTCCTTAGTAAGTTTCTATGTAAATTTTCTAGTGTATAAAATTTCTTAATACCATTTTGGTCACATTAGAGAACCTATAATGCAAATGAACTTACATGCAGCTGATCAATAGAAATGAACTTTGTTGAACCAGGAAATTGCATTGGTTCATGATCTTTTTCTAGGCAAGGAGCACCTTATGTAACAATCAAATTATTACCTTTAGTAGAAAAGGAAAAAGAAAACTCGGCTTAATTGCCACACTAGTGCTAGGAACTTATAAACTATATTTTTAAGAAGATAAAGATCGCTGGACTGGGGGGCACTCACCCCAGAGAAGTAAGTAGCCCCCAGTGCCCACCTTCCTAGCACCCATAGCCTCCGCCACCTGCATTGTTGCAGCCCTGCCAGCTCTGTCTAATGTACATGTTGTTAGCACTGCCCCTCCTGTTCTGTTGTGGCACTTTCTAGACTCTGGGAGCTGCCCAACTGGGCTCTTGAAGTTATTGTTCCAGGAACCAATTTGTGTTTTTATAGTGCTCTGGTCACAAAGTCGCATAGTTTGGAGTGGCTGCTCCAACTGTATTTCCTTCATAAACTCCTGGTATGGTTTTGTGGAGCACAGAGTCTCTAAGGAAACATATCACACTAGGGAAGAAACACCTTTATTACCTAGAAGACATATTTCAACACTTAACTTAAATGTGTTTACATTTTCTTTATAAATGAATTTCAAGGCTTTGCCTTAAGTCATGAAATTACCAGAAAGAAAACTTATATGTGCATTTGCCTGGAAATGAGATGTAGTTTACCCTTTCACCATAGGTGGCATTGAACCAGTATTGACTAATTTCTAAGATCAATTAGAGATAATATCTAGACTTCAGCTTCTAAGCTACATACTGATAACATTTTTATAAAACCATTTTATTTTGTTAGTGTTTTATTTGTTCATTATTAAAGTTTTTTTTTTTCTCTCTCTCTCCTCCCCTTCTCCTTCCCTCCCCTGTTTCTTGCTCTGTCTCTCTCTCCCTTCCTCCTTTTCTTTATTATCATTCTTGGAGAGGAGGGCTAATTTTATTAAAGCTTGTTTCTTAAGTGACTGTTTGTTTTTAGTATTGTCAGTGTGATCCATCATGCTAAGAGGATATTTTATATTCCTTGAAAAAAAAATGAAGAAAGAAGATATACCATGTTAATAATATAAACTTAAAGAGATCTGTCAATATTTCACATAGAAGGCCTCCATTACCTTTTCATGAGATGTGTGATTCATTTGCTCTAAATAATGATGACATCAAATTGGAAAAACTTAGTTGGTGTTTATATAGAATATACCCTTTGTTATGAATATATACAGATCAAATCCTTGTTATATAATTTATTGAACATTTCTTTTTAAATATATATATATATATATTATTGATTTCAGAGAGGAAGGGAGATGAAGAGAGAAATAGAAACATCAATGAGAGAGAATCATTGATCGGCAGCCTCCTGTACACCCCTCCCCACTGGGGATGGAGCCCGCAATTGGGAATGTGCCCTTGGCCAGAATCAAACCCAGGACCTTTAGTCCAAAGGCCGGCACTGAGCCACACCGGCTAGGGTGAACATTTCTTTTCTTTATATACATTATTTAATTTAAAAATCATAATAATATCTAACAAATTAGCAGCCAATGTTGTTTTATTTTATTTTATTTTTCCATCATCATTTATCCCCTCTATGCCATCTTCCACCTCCACCCACCACCCTCCCACCACACTGTTATTCATGTCCATGAGTTGTCTCTCTTTTTTTTCCTTTTGTGCTCAATCCCTCTATACCCCACCCCCCAACACTGTGCCTCCCTGCCACCGGAGCTGTCTGCCTGCTCTCTATCTATGATTCTGTCTTTATTTTGCTTGGTAGTTCAGTTTTTTTCATTAAATTGCACATATGAGTGAAATCATATGGGACTTGTCTTTCTCTGACTGGCTTAGTTCACTTAGCATAATGTTCTCTAGTCCCATCCATGCTGTTGCAAAGGGTAACATTTTCTTCCTTTTTACAGAAGAGTAGTATTCCACTGTGTAAAAGTATCATAGCTTTTTATCCAGTCATCTACTAATGGACACTTTGGCTGCTTCCAAATTTTGGCTATTGCAAATAATGCTGCAATGATCATATGGATACATATATTCTTTCAGTTTTTTTCAGATAAATTACCAAAAGTGGAATCACTGGATCATAAGGCAGTTTCATTTTTAATTTCTTGAGGTATTCCATATTGCTTTCCACAGTGTCTGCACCAATCTGCATTCCCAACAGTGCACAAGGGTTTCCTTTTCTCCACATCCTTGCCAATACTTGTTGTTTGTTATTTATTGATGATATCCATTCTGACAGGTGTGAGGTTTTAATCATTGTGGTTTTAATCTGGATTTCTCTGATGATTAGTGATGCTGAGCATCTTTTCATATGTCTTTTGGTCATCTGTATGTCCTCTTTGGAGAAGTGTTTATTCAGGTCTCTTGCCCACTTTTTAACTGGATTGTTTGGGGTTTTTTTGGTGTTGAGTTTTGTAAGTTCTTTATAAATATTGGATATAAGCTCCTTATCAGATGTATCAATGGGAATATGTTCTCCCATTCAGTGGTTTGTCTTTTCTTCTTTGTTGATGATTTCCATTGCTGGGCAAAAACTCCTTAGTTTGATGTAGTCCCATTTGTTTATTTTTTTCTTTGGTTTCCACTACCCGAGGAGATATATCAGAAAGAATATTTCTATGAGATTTTTATAGTTTTGAGTCTTACATTTAAGTCTTGTCATAGAATTTATTGAACACTTATTATTTTCTTTATATATATTATTTAATTTAATAATAATAATATCTAACAAATTAGTAGCCAGTGTTGTTTTAATGCTTGTTATGTACCAAATATTCTTCTAAGCATTTGAGTAGCATTAATTAATTTAATCCTCAAATCACCCCCTAGAAGATAAGTACTCTTATTATGCTCCTGTTTGGGGAAAGAAAACTGAGGCAGAAAGGGACTACTAGGCCAAAGATCAATAAGCTAGTGTGTGGTGAGCCAACATTGAAAGCCAGACATTCTAAATCTGGAGCCTACAGAAAAGAGAAAGTACCTTATCCAAAGTCTCAATGTTCAGTGGTAGTGTTACAGAAGACCAGAAAATAAAACAAGCCATGCTTAGAGAAAGGGAGTTACATTTTATTAAGGGCAGGGCCAGAGAAAAATGTGCCTTTCAAATTCTGGGCGCCCCCACACGGAGGAAACCTTTTCTATTTATACTTTTCCTTGCTCTTTTGTCTCCCAAATTTGGAATGAGACTTCCGGGCCTTCTGGGAAAGAAGGCCTACGTGCTGGGAAGGGGCCATGAGACCATATCTCAAGGCCTGGCCGGGTGTCAGCACTGACAACTCTGTCTGGGGCATAGTCCACGGCCTCTCTGGAATGGGAGTAGTCTTATTTTCCTTATTATTTAAGCAAGCAAGCGTTTACAGAAGCCAAAATAGCAGGGATAAAATTTCAAAATTTCATTATCAGCAGTTTTTATATAAGATGGATGCTTCAGTAGAACAGGGATTTGAATTACAAACATAATTACTTGACCACTTCAGTCCTTCCTGAATTTTTTTGCTTCTCTGTCATCTCCTTGTCTCTTGAATATTTTTAAGGCTTCAGGTGGAAAAGCCTTGGTGCTTTTCATTCATTACTTTTGAATTTGCATTTTTATCATTTGTTTCTAAAGTGGGTAGAAATAAGAATGTCTGCTTTAAACAGGAAATCTTTACTAAAAAGACATTAATTTAAAAGAATTCTCAAAGGAGTTTCTCAAATGTGTGAATACCCACCCCACCCCCCCATTTAAAAGCTCTTCTGAATTAACTTGACAGAAAACTGACCATTCCTGATAGCTTTGAGATACCTAACAATTTCTCTTTTAAATTCCCTGGAAGATAAACAAAAAGATAAGAAGTGGAAACTAATGACCATATGGGAAAGAGCAACCAGATTCTCCACTAACTACCTGTAGCATTCAAAGGGTTGTATAGAGAGGCATATTTTTGGATTAAAAGACACACACTCCACAGCCTAAACCAGAACAGGGCAGATGCTCCCAAAGGAGACTGGACAAGCTTCTGACTCACCCATTCTGTTACTGTGATATACTGGATTGGCACTAAGAAGAAGAAAAAAGACACATATCCCCATGTTTGAACCACTAAAAGCCAGACTTGTGTCTTCTACCTGCCAATGTCTCTCTCTCTCTTTTTTTTCTTCATCAATTTCTTCAACTAGTAATTTAAGGCCAGAGTGTTGGCTGGGGAAACAGTATGAAGAGTATTGGATGGGGAAAGGGTATGAAGAGTATTGGAGGAATAATTTAGCAGCTTTTCTGGAAGAAGCCATTTGTAGACAAAGAGGCATGTTGTTTGTAGAAGAAAAAGAAATAGGATTAGGCTGATAAAACCTGACGGGAGTCCAGGAGTTCTGCCCTTTATAAGTGAGCTGGATTCGACATATTCGACATACCATCATATTCTCCAACCTGGAGAGCAGAGGGGTGCTTGCCAATGTCCATTGCCCACTGGGCCAGTCCATTCTTCAGGTACTAACTATGAGCTAAACCCTTCTCCAGAATGACAGGGGCTGCCTTATCTGGAAATGCAGGGATGATTTTGCTCTCCCCCTAGAGATGACTTTTAACCAATGGCTGACACCTAAAAAATGCCAGACCCTTGTTCAAGGTGGGCTTAATCCATGGGACTGTTCACATTTCAGAGTTCCCCATTGACTCAGGCTGAGGTTTGACTACAACTGAACTCACATATTCACTTCGTTTCTTCCTCAGTCCCTTCCTGGGCCCCTCACTCCCTTGTAGGTTTTACCAGCAAAACTCTCACTAAGTCACTGCACAACAACCCCCATCTCAGGCACTGCTTCTAGGGACATCCACCTCAATAATATACTGAACTAATTAATAGCCATTTTAGGTACACCTGATATCTTGTAAATACAGGTGGCACAAAAATCCCTATATATGTCGTTTTTCTCGTATTTTATAGATTTCAAATTCAGTTCCAAAAACTACAGAGCCAGAATATTTTGTGGTTCTTCAAATGCTTTGCCAAATTATTTTCTATAGGGTTTGTCCCAAATATACAACCTACAGCACTGTTTCAAAGTAGAATAGTAAAGCAGCCAGCACCAGAAACCAGCACTATTCTAAACTATTCAGGTTCTCTTACTGTTGCTTTGATTTGTGTATATTGGATTGCTAATGAGGTTGAACATTTCCCCATATTTGTGTACTAATTGTAGATATTTCTCATGTGAATTTCAAATCTAAGAGGAAAATTCTATGCCAGGTTTCCAAAGTTTCAACACCACAAGATTCATTTCATCATGTGTGAGGGCTTTCAGTTCTAGGTAAGACAATTCCAAGTTTAAAAACTGGGCAAAATCATCAGGACTGTTTTTCCTGTGTAGAAAGGTTAAAGTAAAGCAGATGTGAAACTAGTCTCAAATCTCTTTTCTCATACTGTATTATTTGTTAGGGAATGTTAACTCTTGAACCCACATGCAAAAGAATACTGAAGAAATAATTTAATAGTCATTAGAATTACTTTTCATGTCATTTTTATTAATAAAAAACAAATGTGCTATATAATCTGAGCATAATTGTAATAAATGACCTCATTGGCCTTGTTCCCTCGGTTTCCATGGCAAACTCTCCTTGTTTTTCTTGTTCTACTTTCTTCCTTTTCTTCTTTTCAGGTGCCCTGAAAGTAAGTGTCCCCACTTTTTAATCCTTGAACTGTTTATTGTTCCCCCTTTGCCTTCACCCTGGAGATTTATTTAGAGTGTAAAATTAAACTATTTAGAGTGTTTTTTCCAGATCTTTCCATTTCATTCAGGAGTGTGAAATACCTCAGGGTTGTCCACAAATTCAGCAGTGGTCTCACACCGATAGAGAATGTTAGCAATGAGAGCACACTCATCAGAGCACACACTCATCATTAGAAAACTTCACAGAGATAAAAATGGGTGTTTCTATAACATTCCCACACCACCACCTGACCACTGACCTGGTGAGTCAAGATGGCTCATTTTCCACAGTTTACATGTTTATTGCTTTGGACATAAAACAGGAGTCAGTAGACAAATTCAGCCCAAGGATGTGTCTCTCTAGCCTGTGTTAAGACATGAAGTTACCTACTAATATCTAAAAACTGGAGATTTCATATCCAATTATGAGCTTTTGTTAAAAAAGAAGCTATAGTAATATTAGGCTCCAAATTTCTATATGAAAAGAATCTATAAAAGCCTGGTAATGGCTCCTTTAAATGAGGTATGTTACCAGGTTACCACAGTTCTCACCGCTCCACATTGTTTTAAATCTCCTTATACTTCGTTCCCTCTTTGCTAAAAATTTTCCTCTGTTCCTTTACCCTTCCTCCCTCCCTTCTTTTTTTCTTCCCTCACATACTCTTTCCCTGTCTGAGAGTCTCTTCTCTCACACTTCCTTCAACTTCGCCCTCTATGTGGCATGGCCTCTTCAGTTTTAGAATGCTGTTTGGTGTCACCTCTTCTGTATCTCTTTCCTGACTGCCCACTATCACTACTACCTAATCATTGACTTCTCTCTACTTATTTTCTGTGGCATGTATAATGTATACCTGCATGTATTTACCTATAAATATTAGACAACCAATGTATATTGAAAGACTAGCATGAGAGACCCTCTGAGAGGGGCTGCACATATAAAACCAAATAAAGTATGGTCCTGGTCCCAGGCAGCATGGAGCACACAGTTTGTGGAAAGGCTAGGATGGAAGGTTGAGTAGGGTATTGTGGAGAGTAAAAGAAAGGCTACTCCATCTGAACCAGGCTCTTTAGAGCAAATGACTTACTTGCTCTGAGATTTGAAGGTCAAGAAGGAATTAGCTTAGTTAAAAAGTTCAGGGAAAGTGAATTTTTAAAAATATACATTCTTATTGATTTTAGAGAGGAAGGGAGAGGAAGAGAGAGGGAGATAGAAACATCAATGATGAGAGAGAATCACTGATCGGCTGCCTCCTGAAACTCCACACTGGGGATCAAGCCCGCAACCCGGGCATGTACCCTGACTGGGAATCGAATCGTGACCTTCTGGTTCACAGGTCGACACCTAACCACTGAACCATGCCAGCCAGGAAAGGGAAAGAGAATTTTAGAGAAGAAAAGCATAATCTGAGAAGGCACAGAAGCATAAAATCCACAGTGTATACAGGAAATTGCAATCACTTCTATGTTGCTACACATAAAGGTGTATTCCTTAAGTAGCAAAAATGAGGCAAGAATTTTAACCTACTTCCTTATTTCAAAACCATGGTTTCTTTTGATTCCATTTGAAATTGTAGAATTAAATATAACAAAATAAAATCAATTGTATTTTAAAGAAAGATTTAATTTTTAACTTGAGATCTACATTTTAAATCTTAGTTATGTGACTTTATGTGCATATTGAGCTGGCTATTGAGCTTTCTTTGGAAGCAAGAGTTTGGAAGGGTTGAGACAAGAACACAACATAGGCCATTTTTTAAAAATATATTTTTATTGACTTCAGAGATGAAGGGAGAGGGAGAGAGAGATAGAAACATCAATAATGAGCCGAAACCGGTTTGGCTCAGTGGATGGAGCGTCGGCCTGCGGACTGAAGGGTTCCGGGTTCGATTCCGGTCAAGGGCATGTACCTTGGTTGCGGGCACATCCCCAGTGGGAGGTGTGCAGGAGGCAGCTGATCGATGTTTCTAGCTCTCTATCCCTCTCCCTTCCTCTCTGTAAAATATCAATAAAATATATTTAAAAAAAAAAAAAAAGAAACATCAATAATGAGAATCATGGATCAGCTGCCTCCTGCACACCCCCCATGGGGGATTGAGCCCACAACCAAAACATGTGCCCTGACCGGGAATTGAACCAGAGACCTCCTGGTTCATAGGTGAATGCTCAACCACTGAGCAACACCAGCCAGGTTAGGCTATTTATTTATAGATTTTTTTTTTTACTGATTTCAGAGAGGAAGGCAGAGGGAGAGAGAGATAGAAAAATCAATAATAAAAGAGAATCATTGATTGGCTGCCTCCTGCATGCCCCCTAGTAGGGCATGTGCACTTGACTGGCATCAAGCCTGGAACCTTTCAGTCCACAGGCCAACGCTCTATCCACTCAGCCAAACCAGCTAGGGCAGGCTAGGCCATTTTTAATACCAAGCCTATCATGCTGTTTTGCTTTCAGAGCCATTAATATAAAAGCTTATATTATAAAAGAAAAAAGTTTCACAAACATAGTAAATAAAAATTGGATAAGGGCATGCAAGGTCTGCTCATTTATTCTCGGTAAAATAAGAACCTATTTTACCCCAAAATTTTCAAAAGCATTTTCTGGAAGTTATAACAAATCAAATTTGTTCTCCAAATCTTCTCTTAGAGATTGCTTGGCAAATATAAAATTTCCTCCCAAATTTCTGGATGGAATTTTCTGCCACAATATCAGGAAAATATTACTTGAATTTATCTTGCAAGCAGACTAGATGATATTTTACATTTTTCATTTTCCCTGACATCACTTTTAATAATTAAGTCAGGAAGAGACCTTTTTTTTTATTTTTAAGGACAATTTATTCTCCCTTTAGCTGGAGTTTATAATTGTCTGAAGTATACTTAACACATTAATGTTGGTGTTTACCTCTTAAAATTTCCATATACAGCATTCTAAATATACTTGCCAAATGTGGCCAGGATCAAATTATTAGTTTTGATGGTCTGAAGTAGTTGGTAGTTTCCTTGATGTTCAAAAAATAAGGCCCCTGCATTCTTCAGCCAAATATGTTTCTTTTTGATAACTAAGAAACTTCAGGATCAAACATAAGAACTTTGTCATGAACATTCAAATATTCAAAGTAAGGCATATATGCTAGTACTTTTCATGAGGTTGTACCTTGGCAGTTATATGAATAACTAGAGGCCCCATGCATGAAATTCATGCAAGGATAGGCCTTCACAGCCCAGGCTGCCTCATGGCCCAGGCTGCCTTGTCTGGGGAGGGGCCTCCCTCACCCCTCACCCCCACCCACACCCGCCTTCGCCTGGCGCTGCCCAAGTCTGCTGCCACACACCCCTGGTTCCCCGGTTCCACGGAGCCCCGTGATTGATCGCTCTGCAGAGGGTGGCCTGGGCCTTCCTCTTTGGAGTGATCACGGAGACCCCCCCCCACCCTGATCAATCGCCCTGCTGGCTGCTGGCCTGGGCCTCTTCTTTGGGGCAATCGATCATGGGGGACCCCCCATTGATTGCCCTGCAGAGGGTGGCCTGGGCCTTCCTCTGCGGGGCAATGGCGCGGCAATGGCAAGGCCCCCAACCAATCACATCACATCGCCTTGGCTGGCCAGGCGTCAGTGCATGTCATAGTGTGGTTGTCTGGAAGGTCATCTGGATGGTCATTCTGCTGTTTGGTCGTTTGGTTGATTTGCATATTATGATTTTATTATATAGGATTATATAGGATTCTCATTCCCATAGAGTGCTGGGTGGTGAATAACTGATTCCCTCATCACATCCCCCCACTGAATTCCACTGTGAATCCTGTGTCATGGGCATCATGAATACACATTCCTACCAATATTTTATTAAAGCTCATTTGTTCAGAAGAATTTTGACAGGGTTTTAAAGATATCATTAGGTTTGTTTGGAGCCCCAAAGGCTTGAGAATTGTTATTTTCTTCCACAGCATCTTAACCACAAGTCACGCATAGATACATGATATAGCACAAAGTTCTTGGAGGCAGTCACAAAATGCATAAAATAATATTAAGAAAAAGTCCTGACTTGATCCCTTGCAAAACTCAGAGTGTGGTATCATCAGATAAGGCATTCTAGTGTCTGACTACAGAAGATAAGAAAAAAATTCTGGGATAACTTCAAAATATCCTCTCAGATAAACTTTCAGCAGCCCTCCAAATGCAATGGTTCCTCTGAGAATTTCTCCAGTGTTGTAAAGTTGGTTCTTCAATTATTAAAATGGCTACTTTATATTAAATATTCACAGCCATTTTAGTTTCTTCCTAATATGTTCTGATATTTAATATTATATACTGCAGAGAGTTGCACTCTAATAACAAGGTTACCCACATAAAAATAAGGTTTGTGTGAATCTGATTTAAATGTCATTAAAACTGAAGTAGGGGCTCTATGGTTCTTTTGATCGGTATTTTTAGGCATAAAAAAGTGGAGCCCTTGTTGTTTGCAATAAGCCTGGGTCTAACCTTGATATATAAGAGAGTCTCATCAGATTTGCATTTTGGCTGCCATCTTCAATTACCTTATAAAAAGAGAAATTTGTATTGAGTAATATTTTCAAGAGTGCCAGGCTGGTTTTGAAGAGTAAAGCCACGCTGATGGCAGGAGATGACTACCTAGCTTCCCCTCATACCTAAGCCCAATAAACAAAATATGTTTTATTCTATGCATACACCTATGTCAGTAGCCTAAAACATGCAAACTTTTAATGAATACTTAGACAAGATTTAAAATATTTGATGATTCTCTGATTTTTTATTTACTGCTGGACTAAACTCCATTGTCAAACAATATAGAGCTATAAAAAGAAAAAAGAATTACTCCCCTAGTCTCTTACAAATTCTTTCTTCTGAGGTAAATCAAGTGATCTATCTATCCTATTCTACATGCTCCTACAAACATATATTTATATTTATATTAACACAAACACATGTAGTATTTTTATTTTATAAAAATAGAATTATATTGCAAATTTTTCTGCAACTTGCTTTATCACTTAACACTTTCTCATGAATGACCCCTCCCCCATCCATATAGACATGTAATTTATTTTTATTTTAAAGAACACCAAAAACTAAGATTTTTATTTAATTTGCATTAAAATGAGAATGGAATTTTTAAATCATACTATATTTCCATCTGGTAACAAAGTAAAAGTTTGCATTTGAGTTTTGCATCTTTCAAGAAAAATAATATTCATATTAATATTGTAATTTTTTGTTAAATTTATTCTTTGTATGTGTTTTTTCTATCTCTTTTTTTCTATTGCAAAAAGGAGCATTTTATTTTCTATTTATATTTAAGTGGTGACCACTAGTTTGGTAGATTGTATTACTATTGGTCATTATCTACTATTCCCTCTTTGATAAGAGGATTATACATTCATGTTCATTAGATATAATTCCCAATACCTTCTTAGAGATGAAGCATACTTTGTAACCCCATTTGGGCTGGCCATGTGACTTACTTTGGCCAATGAATGTCAGTGAACATGATATAAATATATCTAAACAGGCAGCCTGTGGGTCATTACTGTTACAGAGTGATGGTGTCCCAGACAATTTGCATTATTTCCTTCCTTATTTCATTCCTTCCTTCCTTCCTTCCTTTACCTCTGACTATAGAACATTCTTTTTAGAAGTTTTTCAAATTATGATTTAAGGCAAGGAACTAAGAAGTACATATAGTTTTAAGGTGTTAAGGGACAGACAGGATCTATTTCAAATAAAAATGTCAACTTGGAAGAATTTTATTATGTTAGAGTTATTAAGAAATACAAAATTTTTCATTTACATCAATTATGTGATATTTAAAAATACTAGAAAGTTTGTAGTTTAAAATTTCACACAGTTGACTTAAAGAACAGGTTTGTTCAAAGTTTTTCACTAACTCTCAAGAATGCGAACCATAGGATAAAGCATAAAGCATACTATCTATTTTTAATATAGTGTTAAGCAGACTCTTTACTGTGTGGATTAAGAACTATTCCGTTTTCTGCAGTTTTTATTGCTTTTTGATGGATTTTGTTTGTTTGATTGATTTTTGTAAAATATGTTGACACTATTTTCATAGAAAAAAAAAGCATAGACTAAAGGAAGGTAGGGTAATAGTGACCAAAGGACTTGTATGCATGCATATAAGCATAACCAATGGACACAGACAATAGGGAGGTGAGGGCACGAACGGGAGAGGGGAATGGGGGGATAAGGACACATATATAATACCTTAATCAATAAAGAATTAAAAAATAGTGAATTACTTAGATTTTAAAATTGAAGCTGACATTTTTGAGTTGTGAAGTTTTGGGTTTTATTTTATTTAAATCAAGACTTCTGGGATTTTCTGAGAACAATTGAAGCCAGGGACTGTCCTGAATGGAAAAAAAGGTGAAAACAGAGAAATGAAGGAACTTCAGCAAATGCCTCAGTTCCTCAGCAGCATCTTTTCTGTTTTGAAAATAAGCCTTTGCAGGTGTATTTTCTATGTTGCTTCCTTGCTCAAGGAAGAATGTTTATTATTTTCTGAATTTATCAGCAATTGGTGTGTGGTGAGGGCTCATTTGTTTCTTACAAAATGTCCCTAACTCACTCCTGTCCTCCTAAATTTAAAACAGCTGTTACTATGGGCAGGCTTTAAGTCTTAAGAGACAGAATTTCAGACTCTGTATGCCTACATTACACTATTGTTAATAATAATCTCTGTCCATCAAGGTGACAAGTGGACAGTGTGCATCTACACACATATTTATAAAAAGCTAAACTTTTATTTTGTTAACAAAAACCCATGATTCAATTAAGAAATAAAAATCTCTGATTGTTGGTGCCATTATAAGCAATATAATTTAGTTTTGCTTGAAGCACTGTAACTTGTTTTCTTTCTGTGAAGTTATACTTTTTTAATACTATCTGTGAATTAGGAAGCTTATTTACTGAGGGAATGTAGCAGAGGGATCCAAACTAAATGTTAAAAGGCAAGGCAAATTTGGGAAAAGAAACGTAGTCTTTAATTTTAAAATCATTATAATATTATATTAAGATTACTTTTTCATAATTTAGAATTCATAATCTCGTTAACATTTTTTTGTAAAGGAGACAATAATTCCAACTTTTTCAATGAATGAATGCCTCACTTTTTAAAATAAAAATTTTGACATAATTATTAAATACCTGAATTTTCAGTTAAAGACACAAGAATTTTTTTTCACTTTTACCTTGTTTTAGCATAGTTACCTTAGCAAAAATAAATTATTTCATTTTTCTTTCTCTTAGATTTTCTTGCAGAACAACTGTTCAATTTCTATAAGGATGGATTAATCTGTTTTGAAAATGCAGATTATTTTCATGCATAAGATAAATCACTGAAAGAGACAGTAAGTACTCAAAAGGTACCTCATGTTCTCCCAGAGTGAAATCCAAATCATTCTCCACAGTGAATTCACGGTTTCCTGCAAGATAAGATCTCATCCTGTTAAGGACTTCATCTTCGAAGAAAAGAACAATTTCTCAAGGAAACTCCTGCATCATAATTTATAAAATCAAATTTATCAATAAGCACAGCTCTTATTTTAAAGCAGTCATCCAAGTCTCTAGAACCTAGAGTCTAAAATATTAATGTTAAATTGTAATATTCTATAACATACTAGTAAATATGTAAAAGAAGACAAATAAATGTTTAATCATTTAAAAGTTTCCATTCTCATGAATAAAATTAAAATGCCCAGTAATCCTTAATTAGTACATTTACAATCCTTCCTTAGTGATGAGAATTAACTTTGCAATTTGACACTTTACAGTGTGAAAAAGAAAGATAAAAAATAAGCCTTTTGGGAATGGGAAGAAAATTTTCAGTCTCTCACCAGCCACTCTCTCTCTCTCTTGTTCCCTCTCACTCTCTCTCTAAATCCACCCTCCCTCAAATCATTTGTATTTCAACCCTCCCCAGTCCACCCCAGTCCTCCCCAGTCTTCTTCTTCTTTTTTTTTTTAATAAACAGAACTAACTTTTAAAATCTGAGGTTTAGATTTCATATAGAAGTGTTTGCCTGGATTTGTTGCTGATGAACATGGTAATCAAGAATTTAAAAAGGATAGCCCCCGCTTTCTCGGCACTGCCCGTGGAGGTGGCAGCCATCTCCTACTCAGTACTATGGCTGCCCTCAGACACCTCCTGAAACCCTATCAGGGGTGGGCAAACCTTTTGACTCGAGGGCCACAATGGGTTCTTAAACTGGACCGGAGGGCCGGAACAAAAGCATGGATGGAGTGTTTGTGTGAACTAATATAAATTCAAAGTAAAGGAGCGGAGGGGAGAGCAAGAGAACCCTCCGCTCTTTCGGCTCCACGGGCCTGATAGAACAGCCGAACGGGCCGGATCCAGCCTGCGGGCCGTAGTTTGCCTATGGCTGCAGATTGTCAAAAAGAGGATCAAGAAGTTTTCAGACCGATATGCCAAAATTAAGCAGGACTGGCGGAAACCCAAGAGGCACTAACAGGGTGCGCAGAAGATTCAAGGGCCAGATCTTGATGCCCAGCATTGGTTATGTGAGCAACAAGAAAACAAAGCATATGCTGCCCAGCAGCTTTCGGAAGTTTTTGGTTCACAACGTCAAGGAGCTTGAAGTGCTGCTGATGTGCAACAGATGTCACTGTACTGAGATTGCTCACAACGTCTCTTCAAAGAACTGCAAAGCCATCATGGAAAGAGCAGCCCAGCTGGCCATCAGAGTCACCAATCCCAATGCCAGGCTGCACAGCGAAGAAAATGAATAGACAGATTGTGTACACATTGTATTTGTGTTAATAAAATCATAAAATTCTGCCCCCCCCCAAAGAATTTAAAAAGGACTAAGAAAAAATACAAAACTCTCTTAAAGAAGATACATAATAGTGCAGATCAGCGATTTTCAGTTGGTGTGCCTCAAGAATTCTTGAAACATGCAATACTTGATTGTTTAGTCAGAGGCACTGACCTCTTTTTCCTTAGATTATCAAATAAAAAAAATGACAACAGCCAATAAAACAGCAGCCATCCGGTGTGCATGCCCTGCCTTGAACCATAAATGTATAGGTCATATAATAGAGTTGCATCTTATTGGTCATATCACATAATAAGATTGTGTCTGATTGGTTAATTCCTGGTATCAGAAATCCTTATATAGAAGCATAGGCACCCAATTTTTAAAAAAATCACCTTGGAGCAAAAAGAATAGGTAATTACTACTATTATTTTTTTTTGTAGATCAATCAAAATTATACCTATTTTTTGTCAGATGGGCAAAAAATATTTTTTGTGTGTGTCACAGATTTTAAGTAATTAGTTTATGTGTATCGTGAGATGAAAAAGGTTGAAAATTGCTGGTCTAGGTATAAGATACCAGAAACCAAGTATAGCAAAAATTTCCAAATGTCTATACTTTTTACAATGCCCAGCTTTTCTTGGTATTTATTATGAATTCACTAACTGAAAATGTATTTATAATGATCTACTGAATATATCACAGGACTCAGGATTCAGTTTCTGTGTAGAGGAGCTTACGATTTAGTAGGAGGGTCAGATAGGTAAGCTAATCTGCTTCAACATTAGACGATAAATTCTTATATAAAGGGTGGCATGGTGCTGTGGAGAAAAAACGAGACTGCCCAGAGGGGTTGACATCTGATCCAAGGCAGAACAGAAGGATAAGAAGAGGGTGAGAAGTTTATCTGAGAGAGAGGACCGTATGGGGAATTTTGAGATACAAATATTTGAAACTGTCTGAAGGATAGAGTCAGTGGTGACAGAGAAGTTTGAGGAGAGAGAGATGGATTGAAGCCAGACTGTGAACACCTTAATATGCCAGCTTTTGCCTATAGTCTGTAGGCAAAAGATTTTAAGCAGAGGAATGGCATAATCAGCTTTAAGAAGATCAGAGGTTAGACTCCCTAAGTAATAGTCTCTGAAAGCCCAAGATCTGCTTAGGAAACAGTACTTGTAAGGGGGTGAAGGGAAGTTGGCTGTAATGCAGCTGTAGCAGAGGCTGCATCCCACAGGGACCTCTGTAGCAGAAACGGTCCTTCAGAGTTGTCCCCCATTAAGTCCAGGTGGCCAGGCTTTTTTATGCACAGAGAGAGGGCACTGGATGTGATCACTCCCAGGGAGGAGGGGTATAGCCTTGGGCAAGGCTGATTCCTGAAAGTAAAAGCAGTTCCTGGAGAGGGGCACCACTGTGAGCCCTCTCCAACCAAAACATCTGGCAGCTGGAATGAGTGTCTCTGTTCTGAAGAGGATCTAAGCAATGTTACAGAATCCACTGCAGGGTTTTATGTGTTGTTGATTTTTAAAATTTTGTTTGTTCATTAGTTCATTCATTCATTCATTCATTCATTCATTCATTTGCCTAACCTTGACATAGTGAAGATGGTTTTGAGTGAGGAGAGACTGGTTAGAATGAGATCAGGTGGGATTTGTGAAAAAGGATGATATTAGAGATGATGCCCAAGGTATCATGGTAATTCATTGGGGGAAGCTAGTCTTTTCACAGATGGTGCTGGGTTAATTGGCTCTCTATATGGAGGAAATAAAGAACTTCAATCACCTTTTACACTCTACAAAAATTTAACTCAAAATGGATCATAGTCGTAAATATGAAAGCTAAAACTATAAAAGTTCTAGAAGAAATCAAAAGGGCAATCTTTGTGACTCTGGTTTAGTCCAAGCTTTTTTAAATAGAACACCAGAAAATAAACAATAGAAGGGCCGAAAGATTGACAATACCAAATGTTGATGAGAATGTGAAGGCACTAGAACTCTCATACATTACTGATGAAGATGTAAAATTGTACAGCCACTTTGCAAAATAATTTGGCAGTTTCTTACAGAGAATACACTTACCCATGAAATCCAGCCCCATTACAAGGTATTTATCCAAGACAAATGAAAACAAAAGAGTTGTACTGAAAGTTTGTAGCTGTTTAATCTATGATGGACAGAAACTGGAAATAACTGTCAACAAGGGGATGGAAAAATAAATACATTAAATAAAAAATATATATACTACTCAGCAATAAAAACACTTGAAGTACTAATACAACAATATGAATACCTCTTAAAGACATTGTGCTAAGCAAAAGATGCCAGACACAAAAGACTATATTATTCTATTTATATGCCTCTATTTCTATTAAGGCAAAAGAATCTACAGTATACATCATAATTGTGTGGTGGGCTATATATATATTAGTTAAAACTCACTGAATTATACATTTATTATTTCTGAATTTTATGCTATGTATATTCACTCTTAAAAAAGTGAAATCCTAATATATATAAAGAGCTAGGTGGCGTTACGACCGAACGGGCGACCAGTAATCATGAAGTACATGGAGCACCTCTCAGTCCCCCCTCTCCCTCAGCCCCCGAGCCGCTCACCGTGAGGGGGCGGGGGGGGCTGGCTGCAGGGCAGCAGCAAGCTTCGATGAGCAGTAGAGGGGCGGGAGAAGCCTCTCGGAGCAATCGAGCATCGCAGAGCGTCCTGGGGCGGGGAGCTTCACCTAGCGTCGCAGGGCGGCAGAGGCCATGCCAAGGAGACCAGGCTAGGCCTATGGATCTAACCACACACAATTTCGTGCACGCTGGGTCTCTAGTTTTAAAATAAATGAGTAGAACTTACGTGGCCACCCAGGTCTGATTTTCTTCAGTTCTTATTTCTCGGAAAAGTTCTTTGTATAACCTTCAGTATTAATTCATTCAATGAGGACTGACAGTCCACCAGGCTTTGTGTTTTTTATAAATGGCCCAATTTTATTTAGAGAGGGAAATGTAGGCATTAGATAACTCTATTTTAATGCTCTGGTTACTAGTGAATTGATCACCAAGCCCATAATAAGAAACTGGTCTACTTTAAATGACAAGGATAATATAATCTTTTAAATAAAAAAAAAAAAGAAACTCTAAAAGTAATATATAAAAACTAAATTCAAAGCAACTTAGTATAAAATGGGCATCTATTTTCCTGGATTGGTGTGTGTGTGTATATAAGTAAAAATGTAGTAAGTGCCTACTTAGTTGAATAGATATGGCAGGAATAAAATTTTAAAGTGAAAAAAAAATTGCTTCTGCAAATAGGAAAATACTGCTAGCAAGGAAACTCTCTAGCTAGGAAAACATTTGACATTTTTCTCAACTGCAAGAATTAGAAAACACAAGCATCTCTCTGAGTGAAGGTCTCACCATCTGGGGCTCTTTAGATATCATCTAAATTTCTACTGTCATTACCTCTCTATAGTCACTATGAAGGGTAGCTTTGTAGTTATAATCAGATAATAAGTAAAGCATGAGAACTTATATATGACAATAAAGTGTTATTTAAATATAAGATATTTTCCTGCGCATACATCAACTTTTGTGACACCCACCCACAATTTTGTTCCATGACATCTGAGTCACAAGAACTATTACATTTCTTTACTTTTTGTAAGTTAAACCCAATCTGACACAGCTTCCACACTAGAATGGCAAAAATGCTATCTATCTATCTATCATCTATCATCTATCTGTTTTCCTGGTTCCTATTCCCTTTCTTGGGGTTGTACGTCCACCCCTTTCCTGCAACATGGCCTTCGATCTTCAATGCCTAGTGGATGCTACCCCTGGTCAACCCTGCCCATGGGTTGCCCATATCTGTGTAGTCTGTTCACAGATAAGAAGCCTCATATTTCTAGGTAAAGTTTGGCCTCAGGATTATCTGTCCAGAATCCTAAGCTTGGCTTCCTGATGTCTAGCTTGCCTGGGTACACATATTCCTTAGGGCCCTGCGTGCAAGTGAGGCACTGATAGAACCTGCAATTGGTGAATCCACTCCTTAACAACCCCCTCCCCAACCCTGCTCTGCAACTGTCAGTCCTTTTTTCACCTTTGCAGTTGTTTTCCAAGTACAGCAGGTCCTCAAATAAGGTTGTTTCATTCAAGTAGTTTTTTTTTTTTTAATATATTTTATTGATTTTTTACAGAGAGGAAGGAAGAGGGATAGAGAGTTAGAAACATCGATGAGAGAGAAACATCGATCAGCTGCCTTCTGCACACCCCCTACTGGGGATGTGCCCGCAACCAAGGTACATGCCCTTGACCGGAATCGAACCTGGGACCTTTCAGTCCGCAGGCCGACGCTCTATCCACTGAGCCAAACCGGTTAGGGCTCAAGTAGTTTTGTTCAATGTTGTTTCATTACAACATTGATGAGATACCATAGGAACTTAACTCATTTATATCAGCCTACTTTATAGTGTATAATGCATAACTTTTGTTATACATTGTTTCACTTAAAGTTACAGAACCTATCCATGATGTTCAATAAGGACTTATGTGGATCCTGAATTTGAGAATTGTTTTTCATTTTAAAATTCATCAGGCACTTCTAATGGAGAGTCAGGATTGAGAATCTTTGATTTAAGAACAATCATGATGATAAAGATGTTGAGACTATACATAACATAAATACGTTATTGATTTTTTTTGTTAATCCTCACCAGAGGGTATTTTCCTCCATTGAATTTTTAGAGAGAGTGGAACGGAAGGGAAGAGATAGAGAGAAACGTTGATGTGAAAGAGACACATCAATTGGTTGCCTCCCACACACCCACATGCTCCCACTGGGACAGGGTATTGAGCCTACAACCGAGGTACGTACGTGCCCTTGACTGGAATCAAACCCACAATCCTTTAGTTGTGGGCTGAGGCTCTAACCACTGAGAAAAACTGGCTAGGGTTTGTTTTTGTTTGTTTGTTTTTCAGAGAGAGAGAGAGAGGAAGGGAGAAGGATAGAGAAATAGAAACATCGACAAGAGAGAAACATCATTGACAGGCTGCCTCCTGCATGCCACCCTACTGGGGATGGAGCCCAAAACCTGGGCATGTGCCCTGAGGAAGGAATCCAACAGGTGACCTCTTGTTTCCTGGGTCAGCGCTCAACCACCAAGCCACACTGTCTGGGCCATAAGTACATTTTAAAATATTTAAGTGATTGAAGTCTGGTATAGTAGGTTTTAAGAGAATATAGAAGATAAATTATCAATCCAGTCTCTTAATTAGCTGAAGAAAGTTTCTTGGGAAAAGTGGGATTTAAGGAGTACTAGTTGCAGAATATTCCAGCCTTTCTCCCTCCTGCACTCTGGGGATTGCTGGAGCTAGGCTGCCTTCTTGGACTGTGAGGTGACTTTGCAAATGTAGGTCATGCATGACTAAGCAACAAGATCGAAAGAGCCTGAGTCCCTGACACCACTACGGCAAAATGGCCCTGGATCACCTACATCCAGGCATTTTCAGACATATAAGAAATAAACTTCAATCTTGTTAAAGCCTGATCCTGAGGTGTTTTTTGTCACTTGTAACCAAATCTAATGCTAATGTCAATAGCAGTACCTACTGTATGACTGGTTAAAAGAATCTCACCAAAATAATAGAGTAATTAAATATGCTTGTTCTATATAACTTCAGAGCTTGCTTTTAGGTGTAATTTAAAAGTGACTGTAATTACCACCTGGATAAGAGTGTGTTCTTCAAATGCAATCAATACAGCAGTCGCATATGCTGGGCAACACTGTGAACCCTATCTTCTATTTTGCTCTTCAACTTTTCTTAAGTATTTTTTCTTTGGTTTAAATACCAAAAAAGCAATATATCTTATAGGAAAATCCCTAATGCATAAAACCATTTCTTCTCTAGAAGACAAATATAAAAATTGTAAAACATCTATTTGTAGAAGCAAATGTGATTATTGTAAATTATTCGCGTAGAGCATTACTGAGTTTCCGGGCAAAGCTGTTCATTTCACAGGTTTTATGTCCCTTATTAAGTTAGAGACTTATATAATCAAGCAAACCCTTCACTTCAAGATCCACCATAAACTCTAGTGCCTTCAGGGGCCAAGTGGGTGGGTTACATAGTCACATGTGGGGTTGTGAGAAAATGGGGAAAATTGCCTCTGAACCAGGCAATGGTTCCTTCCAATAAAGAATGCCTTGAGTGAACGGGGGCCAATATCATCAGAGTTTCTGATATTTTTAAAGAAGCCAAAATACTTGCTTTTTAAGTGTGTTATCTTCTAATGGTCAATTAAAAAATTTGAAAACACAATGCAGACCAAATCAAACACCTCTGTGAGCTGAGTACCATTTTCACTTTATAGTCTAAATGTAATTGAATCTGAGTTTGCAAAATCAGATTTTAAAGAATTATTTTAATTTGGCTTTAATATAACTGCTTTCATTGATTAAAAATCACCTGAACCCAACATAAAGGAAACATAATAAATGACAATTTGTTAAATAGAGCAAATGACAGGTTGGATGACTACCATACACTTTTAGAGCTAGACAGAACTTATCTGGAATGAAACTCAGAGAAGTTGTGACTTTGTTTGCCCAGGCCAACAGGCCTTGGGGATGACCAACAGTTTCTGTTGACACAGGGATGACTTTGTCTCCTAGATTGCACCTACCTGTCACCCTGTCAGGACGATGGCATTTCTTTTTCAACTGAATTAAAGAAATTTGTCAAATGCTTTTTATGTGCCAGAAACTGTTTTAGGTGCTAAGGATACAAAATTGAGTAAACCAGTCTCTGTCTTCAAAGAGTTCATAGTTTAGTGGGGGGGAGAAAGAAGTATAAACAATTGTAATACAATATATTACTTGTTATTAAATCAAAGATGCCATCAATTAAAAGGTACACCATTATTTCTTGTACCTCTAAGAAAAAATTGTTTGAAGCTTAAGGATTTCACACAGTGCTCAGCAATGCTTTTGATCTAAGTAAGTGCTCAAGAAAGGTTTGCTATTATTAGCAGATGTATTAATGATAGAACTTAAACTTGAAGAAAGACTAGGTCTTTTCCAAGAGATAAGGTAGAAAACAGAATCCAAGGAGAAAGAACAGGCACAAACACCTAGCGGCCTGTTTCAGAAACATTCTTTCTGTCTGCTGTGCTGTAGTAGGTGAGGTTTTTTTCCCTTGGGAAACTGTCTTTTTTGACATCCTCTTCTTTCTCCTGGACTTTCCTCCCCTCCCTTCCAGTCCAACACACCCACAAAGTCAGCTTGATTTTTTTCAGATTTATACTCAAAAGCATGCACATGTACTCAATTATGAACTTGGCTCCTCTGAGCAATGATACTAGTTACTTGTCTTTCATTTCCCTCCTCACTCCCACATCCTATACCTCTTGTTGCTGGGAGAAGCTTTTGTCTAACATCTTTGATTTAAGAGGATTAATTGTTAGCCCCCAGTGCCTGTCAGGTTCTTTCAGGGGACTTAATGCAAATAAGGCTCCAGGTGGTCTCTCCTGATTTCCCAGAGTTCCCCAGGGGGGTAACACCCTATTAGGACATTCACTACAAATAACATTTGGTGAGCCTAACCCCTTTTGAGATTTGGAGAAGTCTCAAAAGTAGCCAGTTAATAACAGAATTGACCTTTGCAGTGTTTTGCTATGTTTTGCTGCATTGTCATTCAAAATGTTTTTCCTCCTAAAAGATTTTCTTCTCAGTATTATTTCAATTAACACAGTATCCCCCCACCCCTTTTTTAGAAATTAACTAGTATTTTGAGTAAGAAACCTAGCTGGACTTTGAATTTTAGTTCATTCATCCACTCATGCCTCCACACATATATACTGGGTACCTGCTTAGGGTAGGGTACTCAGCTATTAAGTAGAGGATTTAAGGTTGAACAAGACGAGCATTGTCCCTACTCTCATAGAGCATACAGTCTAGCAGAGGCAGAAATTAAAATAATTTTTGAGGCTGAGAGCAAAGGCAAATTAGAGAAAGCTTCTCTGAGGAAGTTCCTGTGGAGTAGAGACCAAAAGGGTGGGGAGAATAAGCTACATAACAGAATGAGGGCAGAGAAGTGATAAAATAAGATTTGAAATACTTTGCAAACCATGTAACAGCAGACATGTGTATGAGTGTGCATGTATATTATTAAACATACATCCCTCTGTAGCTATCCAATCTCTGTCCCAGGTCTTCTTTCCACCAAGCTCCCTAACTCAGCTCCTTTCTCAGAACAACCTCTCTTTTATTTTTCATAACTCTTGTTTTATGGATGTTTATTATATTATTAGGGTATTAGTAGGGTATTAGTAAACTATTGGGTTTGTGCTGGAGACAAGAGCCTTTCTGGATATAGGAGTCACCTGATTATTTTGTTGATTATTTGGGAAGACATCTCTTAGATCCTGGAGCTGAGAGGGGTGTGAGGAGGTTGTAAGTGGAATTTGGTTTCTCTTGGTTTTGATTCTGTAAGATGAAATATGCACAGAAGTCAGGCAAGGGAAGGTTATAATTGTATTAAAAATTTTTTTTGATTGAGATCCAGCTTTGAAATACATTAACATAGCAACCTAGACTATGCATACATTATTAAAACACTAGTTCCCTAAAATTTGTGTTTTGGAAAAAATTACCCTAATTACATGTGATACAATCTGATCTTTATATTTTGGATTCTGATTAGTGTTTCTCAGGGTGGCAATGTATTAATAGGTTACAAAACCAACTTAGTGGATCATGGTGTGCACCTAAAAAAATGAAATAGAAGCAGAATACGGAAAGAGACTGGAAAATAGTGAAGATTCCTCTATATTGTGGCCTTCCCTTTGTCCCTGGTGGAACACATTTTTGGTTTCTACTGGAGGCTGTGTTTCTTGGGTTTGTAAACTGTTCACCTGAATAAAGTTTCTCCTTTCACTGCACTCCAGATTGGGACTTCTGTTGGCATTGTATTGGTGGCAGCAACTTTTGATTCACAGGTATATCTAGACTCATTAAAAAAAATTCTCATTTTTGGGATGATATACTATAAACCTGTAAATAATGTAATTAACAATTTAAATTTAAAATTAAATTTAAATTTGTTGTTTTGCAAGGAAAATATATATTTTTTATATGTAGAATTTTTAAAAATTGCTAATTTTTCTAACTGCTCCACAGAACAAAACCTTATTATAAAGTTATCATGTAAAAACTTCACAAATTTCTTACATCAGTTGATAATGATCATTAAAATCTCATATGAAATTATATTAAGTAAAATGTACAAATACTCTTTAAAAATACAGAAACTTTAAAAAATTTTTGGTAGATCTTTTTCTGAATAATAGTTATTTTTAACTAATGTTAAAAGACTAACATTCCCATCATCATTCTTTCCTATGAAATTACTACACCGTTTTCAATAAGAGTGTAAAGGAACCATTGTTTCAGATTTATTTACAATGGATCTGCCTGGCAAAATTCCAGGTCTCACCTACCCATGTGTCGTGATTCCAAATAAGTTTTTAAAAGTGTCCTTGCTACCTTCAACTTAGGGTCTATTTTCAAGGCCTGTTTTTCCCACTTAATTTATTTTCTCCAAGACAGACTTGTCCCAGCCACTTTTTACTTTAACATGTATTATTTTTTCTGCTTAAGAGTACTCTAAGAATCCTACCAGCTAGAAATGACCTGTTAATACATTGTCACTTTTTGGAACCTACCTTTTTCCTTCTACTGAGCCATCTTTAAACCAGAACTCTTGTAAAATTGTAAGAGCAGAAATCTGGGGTTGGGCACACAAGATGTCGTCACATGGTGGGAGGTGGTGGAAAGTTGACACTGGCGAAGAAGTGTACATATTTGTTTACACGGATCAACTTTTATTAAATGTAATAGAGGATGAGCCCAAAAGGGGAATCCAGTAGGAGGGGAGAGGCTAAAATGTCTAAGGGAAAGGCTAGAGATGGAAAGGAGACAGGGCGAGGTAGCTGGCGCCCGCCCGCCCCGCGAGCACAAGCCTGCAAGGCGGACTCCGGGGCGGGGCCGAGTCGGGGCGGGGCCGGATGGAGCGAAGCCCCGGGCTGGGCGGGGCCGGGGGCGGGTCCATGGAGACCTGACACCTCTAGGCCAGAACGCGCAGGCACCCGACGAGAGCACAGGGTTGTTTCCACACGTGGAGAACTTTTAACGAACACGTGAGGAAAGGACAGCAGTGTCTGTGGAAAATCTGCCTCACAACTCTGGCGTCCTACCCAACCCCCTAACTAACAGCTGGTTTGCTGTGTTCCCGGGGGTCTTCGACCCCTTCTATTGATGTCCAAGCTGGGGGTCACACGCTTGCAGTGAAGCTCTCTCGAGCGGCCCCACCCTGGACATCCAGACCCGCGAAGCCCCCCCAGCAGGCGGCCTTGCAACGAGTCTGCGCCTGCGCCTGGAGCTCCAAGCCGGGGGCGGGGCCCTGAGGAAAGGGGCGTGCCTCTCGCCGGCGCGCTGGGGGCGGAGCCGTGGGACCAGTGTGGTCCTGTGACCTGCGGGTTGACCTTCCCGAACGCTGGGTCCCGTGACGTCACCTCGCCGTGACGCGCACGCTGTAGGAAAACTGTAAGTTTTGGAGGATTCCTGCAGCTACCCGGGCCTGCGGGGCTCTCCCTGCTGCTCGTCTTCCTGGTGTTGGTAGTGGCTGTGGGTTGTTAGATCCTGGTGCGACCACCGGGAGAGCCGCCGAACCTGGTTAAGGGACAGGTGCCTGCCTAGGCGGGAGCGCGCCCTCTGTGGTGGGAGGGCCAGGAGTGCCTGAGGCAAGGCCGCACTCCAATGGACAGCGCACCAACCTTTTCTTCTGGTGTCTATAAGGCTTTAAGAGCCTGGGGACGAGGTCACCCAAGGGCAAGATCCAAATAGGAGAGTCCCCCTTTTTCTTTATTGTTGAAGGGACTTTGATTCCTTTCAGCCCAGGAGTTTGACATTGTTAAGTTATCCAGGCTTCCTTTGCGATCCCAGAAGTTACCAAATCGCCAAACTCATTAATCAACAGAGCCAAATATCAACAGTACAACGATTGATTGAAATTTCTTTTGAGAGCCAAAAACCGACTTCTGCGCATGGGCCACGAAGTTTCCAATCGCACTGTACGTGTGTGCCCACACGTGGTATTTTGTGGAAGAGCCACACTCAAGGGCCAAAGAGCCGCATGTGGCTCGTGAGCCGCAGTTTGCCAACCACTGGCTTAAGACAATTTGTAAAAATACCCACTTGCTGCCTCAGTTTTCTTTTTGGGTAAAATGGCGGTGAAGCAGACTCTAGCCTTCCTAGTTGTCATTCCCACAGGAATGGGAATTGTGAGAGCACGTGAGGTAATACAAACATGTAATCTTGGAAGAAAGCTTATAAAGACAATTGGCTATTCTGAGAATGTACTGGCCAATGGCTATTTGACAAAGGTCTTGTAGATAGTGGCCTTTTTTGCAATTCTGCCTCCTCACCTTGCCCCCCACCCTAGTCTGATCCCAGACAACACTTGAGCCTGGTGGGTGGTCTGAACTATTATTGAATTTGGTGGAATGCGGATCAAGAAATAACTGGTACCATTATCACAATGATCTTGACAATTACGAGGTCCCCTTTGTCTGGGTTTTGCAAAGAAAGCTTTTAGAGTGTTGAAATTAATACTTTATGCTCAATACAAATATACTGTGAGTTTTAGGGATTTTGCTGTGTAAACTTAGAATATACCATCATTATATCTGACTCCTTGAATTTGTTGGCTTGCCAAGTGTTAATACATTATTAATGAGTTTGTACCATACTATAGTACTTCTTAAAGTCAGGAACAAGTATTTGACAGAAACTTTGAAGGGAAGAATATTGTACACACTTCAGGAGACTGAAAGGTCACATTTCTGTAAATTCAGTTTCAAGGGTATAATCTCCTTCCATCTAAGGAGGCTTAGAAAGCAGGGGTCCTTATATTTGTTCTATCAGTTATTAGCTCTGTGTCTAAAGACAAGTCACCCAAACTTGGAATTTTCTTCTCTCTCTAAGATGGGAGATGATGGTATATCTGCTGTTGCTTTTTCAAGGATCAAATGAGATCATAAATGTGAAAACTAAAGGCTATGTTTGTTATTGCTATTAAGAAATTTGCATTGGTCCCCAAGCCTGGAAAAGGGAAATAAGAGATGTGTGCATTCAAAGTCAGGTTCTGAGTCACAGCTAGAACTAGAGCAGCAAACAAGACACAATCTCCAACCTAGTGGAGCTCATGTTCCAGTGGGGAAATAGGCAACAAAGAATAAGTATATAATATTATTTCAAATAGTGATACATAAAGTGATATAAGCGAAGATAAGAGAAAAACAGACAGTGGGAGAACAGAACAGGTTATTTTAAGGTCTATCAGGGAAGGCCTTTCAAAGGAGGTGACAGCTGAGTCAATTGAAGTGGAGGAAGACCCTGAGGTAGGAACATTCCAGGGAGGAATAATAATAGCAGTAAACACTTATGTACAGCTTATATGTGAGGCACTCTTATAAACACAAAATTAAGTTATTACAACAACCTTATGAAATAAGTACTCATTACCATTTTTATAGATAAGGAAACTGACACAGAAAGATTAAGAATTTGCTCAAGGTTGTACAGCTAAAATGTGATGGAGACAGTATTTGAATTTGGGCAATCTGACCTCACAGTCCATGCTCCAATCAACAATACTGTACTGCCTCACAGTAGGAACAACAATGGAACAATGATCGGAGGTGGAAGCAACCCTGAGGTTCCAAGGCATTGCAAGGTAACAGTGTTGAGAACACAGCAAGGATAGGGGCAAGTGATGGCAGATGATGTTGGAGGGCCAGGCAGTCTATGGGGGCCTTTGTAGGCTGTGATGAGGTAAAGATGTTATTCTAAGAGTGGTGGGAAACCTTTGGAAGGTTTGTATTAAAGTAATAGCATCTGATTTCTGTTTTATTAGGTGGAATATTAATTCTAGGGTCATGGAGTGGGGAGTCTTGAAAATGGGAAGGTAGGAGACTATTGCTGTACCTGGTGGTGTCTTGGGCTAGGGGAGGTAGTTGGTAGAGATGGTAAGAATTAGTCAAATTCATGATATACTTTTGAAGGTAGAGGTGTGGACTTTCTAATGTGGGTTTCTCTAAAACCTAAAACTCTTAGGTTTTAGGCTGGAACAACTGGAAGGTAGTGCTGTTTATTGAGAAGGGAGAAAGGGGTTTGAAAAGGAAGTCATGATTTCTGTTTCGGACAAGTTTCAGATGCCTAGTGACACTAGTACTGGTGCTGCTAATAATAATAGTAAGCACTATGTAAGCACACACTGTGTAGTAGTCAGGGTTTTAAGCATTTTTACATATCAGTTAATTTAATCCTTGTAGCAGTTGTATGTCTCCATTTTACAAATGAGAAAATAGGCACAGAGAGGTTAAAAGTCACTTGCCGAAAGTCACCCAGTTTGTGAGTGATGGAGCTGGGATTCAAACCCAAGTAGTCTGTCTTCAGAGTCCATGCAGTTAATTTCTGTAACTACCTACATGTTAATATGTTGAGTAGGCAGTTGGGTATATGAATATAGAACTCAGGAGAATGGTCAGGGCTAGAGACACACATTTATATTCCTGAAGGGAAAGACTATGTTGTTTCTCATCTTAAGTCTTGGTTGGCAATAGGCAAAAAGAACCTAGGCGACGGGGCTGTGTTAACTGGTCACTAATTACTTGATTCTGTTCATGCAGCCAATATTCAATATCCCCTTTCCATGAAGTTCCATGAGAGTGAGATACATATCTCTTTTACTTCTCTACTTCTAGTCCCTAACCAGGGGTCCTCAAACTACGGCCCGCGGGCCACATGCGGCCCGCCGAGGACATTTATCTGACCCGCCGGGTGCTGCTGCCTGTCCTGCTTAGCAGCCAACTCGTCCCGGGCCCGCAGTGTGCATAGGAATTTGTTCATAGTTGTTTTTTTTAAACTATAGTCCGGCCCTCCAATGGTCTGAGGGACAGTGAACTGGACCCCTGTTTAAAAAGTTTGAGGACCCCTGCATCTAATGCCTGCCATGTAGTAGATGTTAGGGATGACTTTATATGCAGGACATTTGGATAAATTTTGGAGGTTAGAGATGAATAAAACAGCACTTTTCCTGGAGAAACTTAGTATGACAAAAAAACCTCTGGGAATAAAGCTAGAGTAGACTAACTGCATAAATGCATGATGATTAGTTCATTCTGGCCTTCTGTAGCCACCTCCACCCTATTTACTTACAGGATGGGGCATGAAAGGTTCAAAGGAGCAAAAGAATGCCTAAGCAATTGCAGAATGAACTTGAGGCTCTCCCAGCTTTTTTCAACAAAAGAATTCCTCAAAATCTTGCATATATTACTGTATTTGCATTACTTTTATTTGGCAGTGATAAAATTATTACCAAATGAAATATATTCTGATATTTGAATATCATTGTGGATTGATGAGTTTTTCCAGTTCTATTACCTCAGTGTTGACAGGGCTCATTAGTGAAATAAGGGAGTTGACTTGAAAAGCTGCAGCTTGCATAATAGAGGGTGATGGAGGGGCTGTGTGAAGTATTTAGTTAGGTTTCCACCAGTTTCAGTCTTTCACACCAAAGTTCCACATAATGAAATAAGTTTGAGTTCCTCTGATAATCATCTCTTTAAATATCTTATATGTGAACATTGTAAAATGTAGAAACTAGAACAATACACACAAAAATAAGTATCTTATTTCTGTAGATTTCTTTCAGGGTTTACTATACCTCAATTCATTTATCACAATTTTATTACTTCCTAACATGAGTATTTCAAATTTGAGCCATTAAAAGATTAGATAAAATTTCACTGTTATAGATTTCATGGTTAAATTCAGAGGTTTTTAAATTACAATATATAAAATTATATTTTATTTAGCTTTTTTGCTTCCAGTGGAAGTGTTGATTTGAATAAACAAATCCACCAGTAATTCTAAACAGGAACCTTCCACAAATATATTGTAGAGATGATGTACCATCTCATTTTGCAGTTCTGCTATTTTAAATCTGCTATTGTAGCTTCCCTAAATTTAATGGAGTTGAAATAATTAGCATTTCTTTTTTTAAATATATTTTTACTGATTTCAGAGAGGAAGGAGAGAGAGATAGAAACATCAATGATGAGAGAGAATCATTCATCGGCTGCCTCCTGCACACCCCCTACTGGGGATGGAGGCCACAACCCAGGCATGTGCCCTGGACCGGAATTGAGCCCAGGACCCTTCAGTCCCCAGGCCAATGCTCTGTCCACAGAGCCAAACCTGCTAGGGCCGATTAGCATTTCTTTATACCACAATTGTATTTAGCTTCCTTAAGAATATTATATATGGTATAAAGTAGAATTCAATCTTAAATGGCCTGTTGATTTCTAAGGCTTTGTCACTTTGTAAGTTCAGGCTCAGTGAGGGCAGGTTGATGGTTATTTTGTTGTTTCAGATAGCTCCCTGCAGTGCAGGAGTGATGGTAAGCCCTCCTATTGGAAGACAACAGAAGCCACGCTTTCTAACACTGAACCATATGAAATATAGCATCATATGAAATAGGAAAAATAACTTATAAAATAAAAGTTCCTTTGAAAATTCATATTACATAAACAAATTTAAAAACTACTACCTCATGTTAAGAGAACAAATGTAAATATATGGAAATTGTTTCTTAAGAAAACCATGCATCTAGCTCAATGATGCTATGTAGTATCACTAAATATAATTTTTAAAATTCCACTTCTTGTGGTTTCTTTTATTGTAGCTGGGTTCAATAGATCTTAAATCAGAGTCAGTGTCCAGAGTTTCCTTTCCATCTTGGAGCAGAGTCCAATTCAGCATCAGGCTAGCCTAATTTGTGTTCCCTGGTGCAGTCCATCAGTCCATTGCATGTGTGGACTGCAGTGCCACATGGCTATGGAGGAAATGCGGGTGAAGCCAATAGCGCAAGAGCAACAAGAGAGAGAACTCCTTTGTTTAGGAAATCGTGTATTCCCAAACTTTCATGACCCTGCAGTGGCCATGCCCATTCTGACCAACAATTTCTGTCCCTGGGTTTGACTGACAGACAAGTACCTTCCCTATGTCACTCCAGCTTTACTGAGCATGCATCAATCTTCCTTTTTTTGGATCCCTTTCCCTGATGTTTGTTTGTTTGTTTTTCAGGGAATTGGCCAGCGGTTCCCTGGGGAGTGCAGAATTGCAGCTTCCTGGTGAAGCTGCCCTAATGGCATGTGTATAATGTCTGGCCTTCCCTCTTTGCTCCTTTCCTATTATTAGTAACTAGTTAAGTACAGTGGTATCAATTCCCCCTTTAAAGAACTTAAGCCTTGCAATCTTACAAGGGTAAATGGCTGAAGGTCTTTATTTTTCTGTAACTGTTTTAGGCCATCAAGGGTTATAGACCCGTCTATTCCAAGGCTTAGAGGTACTCCCCTATTTGGTAGAGGAAGAGGGAGCAAAAGGGAAGGGAGTATTTATGAAGGTAAGAGGGGTTTTGCAAAGTTTAGGATAGTTTGATGTCTCTGGGAAGTGGAACAGGTGATGTTTAGAGGATTGGACAAGCTGGCATTGGACAAGCTGGCATTCTCGTATTCTAGAAATGACAAATTTGGCAAGAAGGTTAAAAGGCATAATTCAAAGATGAGGAGATTTATAGCAACTAAAGGACTGGTGGGAGGTCAAAACCTATGTGGTAGAGGGAAGAATTAATTTTACAGTGTTTTAGATTAGGATGGAGGAGTGGCTTCCCTGGAGTAGGTGTGTCACATTTGCCTTTTTTTAAAAAAATGTATTTTATTGATTTTTTTACAGAGAGGAAGGGAGAGGGATAGAGAGTTGGAAACATCAATGAGAGAGAAACATCGATCAGCTGCCTCCTGCACACCCCCTAATGGGGATGTGCCCGCAACCAAGGTTCATGCCCTTGACCAGAACTGAACCTGGGACCCTTCAGTCCGCAGGCTGACGCTCTATCCACTGAGCCAAACCCGTTAGGGCTGTTTTTTGTTTTTGTTTTGTTTTTTGTTTATTATATTTAACTTAAATTAAACTAAGGGAAATATTCTAAGATGTCCCTCATGAGAAATTGTGGGCCCTGTTTGTCTGAACCATTTGGGAGAAAAGGGAAAGCAGTTTTAAGTGAAGTCGATAGACCGTCCATATTTTATTGACTCAACCTTAAGTCCAAACCATTTAGTCTTATTTTAGGAGATGGTGATGCAGATGGCTTTTAAAGTGAGTCTTATATTGGTAATAATCAGGTAAATAAGGACATAAGCATATATTCTATGAAAATAGAAGGAAGAACATACAACAATGCGTACAGTAAATCATAAAACAGTTGAGAAGACTTTTAGATGCAAGGCTTTTCTTGGAATGAAATCAAGCAATGACAATCTGATAGATTTTTTCATATTTAGAACATCTCTTGTGATGTTATTAGGTGTTGAGATCTGTATGGTATATATAGACATAGTCTTAAAAGCAAAACTTTGAAGCCAGTTCATTGTATTGGAGTCCAATATTTATAATTGAGCATTGTAGTTTTTATTGACATGATTTTTCCCCTAAGATTATCCTTATTTTTAAAGAGACTGTATTAAGTTCAGTTTTATTTTGACCTGATTATTTGCATAAATACAACAAAAATAGTAATTGATTAAATAGATTATAAAGGCTTTTTAAAATCTGTTTTGCTTGAATCTTTTATAAGGAATTTTTAGATTGAGTTATAGTCAGTCCCTTAGGTCAGAGAAGCCAAGCCAGTTGTTATCAGGCTTTGCCTGTAATATTTGTAGGTTTGGGTAGTCCTCAAGTCCTTGAGGTCTTCAAAGATGTCTTGAGGTTTCTTTTTTGCCATTTTTTTTAGGAAAGCAATTTTTGTTCCTTAGTTGGAAAGATTGTCATGAACCACATGACTAAGCAAGTTGGTAGGCCATTTCTGCAATGGGCTTTTGATCGGCTTTGGAAAGTCAATCTCAGTGTCTTAAGGCTTTTTGGTGACATTCAGAGTCCAGGCATGTCTTTCTTAAACATGGTATTTCAGTCAAAGTCTTAGTTAAAAAGACCACAGGTGAAGACTTGTCTCATTGGATTTATGCAAAGAAACATATTGCCATGATTTATTAAGAATTACCAAATTCTGGAGGAATTAGTTAGGGAGAAAATGCTAAAAGTAAGCAATTACTATTTCCTAGATTGGCAAACATATTTCATAATTTTTAGAAACATAGGCTTTTTTATTGACATATCTATTGATACTTTAAGGGGCATACTTCCATGGAGACAGGTATTATATAGTGAAATTCACAGAATTTAGTAAATCACAGGTGAATTGAATTAGATTGATTGGCTCAGATAGTTTGGGTTAGATAAGACTTATTTCTCAGAATCTGTATTTCAATAGATGTCTTAGTTAAGAGTTCTTCTGGAGACCAGATATTAGCACTTTAAAGGCAGACAGTCTTTTCCATGAAAAACCCAGAATAAAATTCCTTGTCAGACGAGGCACTCTTGAGACAATGTGAATGGAGATTTTATTACATATTGACTTCAGAGAGAATAAAAACCTAAAAATTTTTTTTCTTTCGTCCTCTTGAGAGGGAGATATTATAGCTTAGGGAGGCATGAATGTATTTTATATTTCCTAGTTTTTCTATCATAGACCAGAATTTGTAGTGGCCTGTGACCCCTTGCCCCACATGCCATTCTGACATTCACATTTACCCACAATCTAAAGTCCCTTTCCACATGAGACAGAGACTTTTCCCCCAATAGTTCCAGTTGTCCAGGTGTGGGGTCTTTAATTTCATATGAGAGATTCTGATGGCCTTTGACTTTATTGTAGGCATTCATTCTTGTGTTTGTATATGTCTATTGTTTATTATTTGAGGTAGAAAAATTCTGTTTTTTAAAAATTGGCCTTTAATAATTGGGCTAGTAATTCATTGTTGTCTCTCATACTTCTAACAGTCTTGGTCTCTTAAGAGGCTTGACTGTGTGAGACAGTTTCCCCTAAGAAAGGGGGGAGTATTTTCTGTTAATTTGGCTGGACAGAGATTTAACACCCAGGCCCTGGGGTTAAATTCTGTTGTAGTCTGTTTTCAAGATTAGGTAACAAAAGTTTTTCTTTTCTTTGAATATTTGTACACTTGAGGCCTTTTTTTCCTATTATATTTGTGAATGAAGTATTAGTGACAATTAGTAATGTTTGCATGAAGTCAGAAACATAGTAGTTGTGTTTGTATCAGAAGTTAAAAAATATTTTTTGCCCTCAAGCAACATGACTTCCTTGTTCTTATTTTGCTTCCTCAAATGGAGCTCCTAATCAGTGTGCCCTCTTCCCCTCCTTGGCAGGGGATGGTAGGGTGGGGTGGGTGGGGGAAGGGTAGTGCCAGGCTGCTGGAGAAGGGGACATTACCAAGCAGCCTTCTGAAGGTTTGAGCCCATTCTGCTGCGGAAAGGGCAGTGAGAGGCAGAAGGGGAAACTGGAGGCAGAGGAAAGCAAGGGCTGGGCGGCCCTTAGTTTGGAGTAGCACTGGGCTGCAAGCCACTCCTTAAGCCCCCCTCCCTTCCCTGGGGTTCAGCACCAGGGATATGTGGTTTCAGGGACACTGAATAAGCTGTCAGAATGGAGCTGAGTAGTTGCCAGAGGAGAGTGACTCTCTGTGCCCAGGCTGCACACAGCTCTGCCAGGCACCATGGAGGAGGAAGCCTCTGAGTGCTGGGCTGAGCATGCAGCCGCTGTGAATAGGAAAAGGAGCAGGGGCACATCCCAAGTCTCCTATACTGGACACAGAATTCAGGAAATTGGCATTCAGTGTGCATGCATTTTCCTTTTGCCCATAACAATGGTGCAGAGGGAGTGCAGGTGCACCCACTCCAATGTTTGCTACAGCCCTAGCTCTGCCCCAGTTAAGGGCCATGACTGGACACCCCACACTCGGGAAGCCAGTCTGAACCAGCATCCAATGTAGCGCAAGGCAGAAAAAGGGAAGTGAGCTATTCGTACAAGAATCAGTATAGGGGGGAGAGAAAGAGATGAATTATAGAATTCCCAGTTATAGGGAAGTTAAATTTTATTTCTCACCATGGTCCATGCCATTTTCTTTTTTCTGTTGTTTTGCCCTTGGAGTCCTATAGGTCCGGAGGCTGCGGGTGAGCTTTCTGAGCTTCAGGAAAATGGCAGAGAAGGATACTTTTTTATTTCTTCTCCAGGTGTTTTTGTCCCAGATGTGTCACCATATGTTAATGAAGGGGAGAGGGTCTCCCAGGTGTGGACTTCTGAGACTCTCACAGGAGAACAAGTAATTTTTATTTCTGTGAAATTAAATCCCTGAGTTTCCAGAGTCCCATTTTCTGGAGACTAAACTTTAGTGACATATTAACCAAGTTGTTTCCCCCAAAAGAATACTCAAGAAGAAAATTCTAAAAGTATCAAGCAAAAAACATGTTGATGGAAGTGATAATTTAACCATAACTCCCTACTATGTCTATAATTCTTAAGATTTTACTATCCTACAAGCAGCATTCTTTACTTATTTTTTATATTGCAAAACTGCTAGGGTCAAGCTGCATTCTAAGCCATCAATATATATAGAGAGAAATGTGAGATAAATGTTGGAATACTAGAGGCCCGGTGCACGAAATTTGTACATGAGGGGGGGTACAATCACCCCAGCCTGCACCCTCTCCAATCTGGGACCCCTTGGGGGATGTCCGACTGCCAGTTTAGGCCCGATCCCTGGGATCGGGCCTAAACTGGCAGTCGGACATCCCTCTCACAATCCGGGACTGCTGGCTCCTAACTGCTCACCTGCCTGATCGCCCCTAACTGCCCCTCCCTTCCATCCTGATCACCCCTAACCACCTCTGCCTGCCGGCCTGGTTGCCCCTTACTGCCCCCCTGCTGGCCTGGTCACCCCTTACTGCCCCCCCCGCCAGCCTGGTCGCCCCTTACTGCCCCCCTGCCAGCCTGGTTGCCCCATGCAGCCTGCTGTTCAGTCGTTTGGTCATCCCTCACTAACCCCCCTGCCGGCCTTGTTGCCCCACACAGCCTGCTGTTCAGTTGTCCGACTGGTTGTTTCGGTTGTGATGGCCCCTGGCTTTTTATATATTAGGATTACTATGATTTTAGCTCAGAGGATCTCAACTGGGGATAACTGCTCCCCCGATTCACCCTGGGGACATTTGGCAATGACTGGCCACAATTTTGGTTGTCAAAACTGTGTGTGGGGGCACTGTTCCTGGCATCTACTTGGTAGGGCCCAGGGATGCTTCTAAATATCCTACAATGCACAGGATAACCCCAACAGCAAAAAAATTATCTAGTTCAAAATGTAAATACTACTAATGTTGAGAAATCTTGCAATGTCTAACCCCCTCCGCCCTTTTGAAATTGAGGCGGTGGTGTACTAGCCAACACCTGACTTGAATAAAAGATAAGTAAAACTGCTTTTTGTTTGTTGGAGAGCTGAGCTAATTTGGTTCATTTATTTCATGAAAAAATAATTCTTGTAGCTAAAAGTCTTGAATATTTTGGTTGCTAATGTATTTAGTTTTTTGTTTGTTTATAATTATGTATTTTTTTTCTTAGTAAATTTAATTTAATTTGGATATTATATAATCCTGGGTTGTAACAGGTTTGGTAGCCTGACTCCCCTGCATTTTTGTACATATTGAATTAATTATATCACAGTACACTGTTGTTTATATATTTCAAAAATACTTTTCACATTAATTTTCATATGTCATTGTCCTAAATGTATAGGGCATGCATTATCCTCACTACTTGACAGATGAGGAAACTTAGATTAAATGACTTGCCATATGTACTATAATGTGACAAAAGCAAATCTAGTTCTCAGAGGTCTTGGTGCTTCGACTATTTGTACAGTTAATAGTTACTGCTATCTTATTTAGTCTTCCTGACATTTCCTATGAAATGGGGTTATTATTCCTATTTTATAGATGAGGAAATTGGTTCAAAGATATTAAGTAACTTAGTAGGGTCACCCAATTCATAATGTAGTTTTGACTATTTTCTCTAAGCCTATGCTCCAGTTAGTTTTCTCTAATAAATAAATTTGACAGTTTCTGGATAAATTCTGCCTAACCTAACTAAATAGATCTCTTGACATTGTAGGGAAGGGAAACTTCTGTACCCTTTTTGGGTTGCTGGCTAGGCCTAAGAATTAAACTGATACAAGAGAGATTATCAGGAGAAAAGCACACGTTTTATTAAACTTTTACATGTATATGGTAGCCTTCACAAAAGAATAAAGTCCCAAAGAAGTGATCAGAGCAGGAAACATTCATATATTTTAGACAAAGAAACAATAAATTTGAAGAATTGAAAAGGAAAAGGGGTTTGGGCTAGGGATAATATATGGTGAAGAAGTAACTAGGAAGATATGGGTTAGTTTAACAAGACTTGTTTGTACAGATGTCTCTTCTCAATTACCTGTCTCTGGTGATAATATCTTCCTTCCTCCTGAAACAGGGAGGGTACCTTTGACATGGGAGTTTAGTGTCTTGCTTTCAGGAAGAAAAGAGGAGAATCAATGTCCTTGCACCTGCTATTTCTTAAGTACCTTTAATTCAAATAATATGTCAAAATGGCATATTTTAGGGAGACAGTCTAGTTTCCTTCAGTACCTACTTCATGTTGTCATTTGAATCAATTGGTAATTCAGTGTTTGTAATACTACTGTGATTGTACTTGAGTGGCAACTTCACTGACTTTTGATAAACTATAAGATAACACTATTTGCTATTTCAAATTTATTTTTTGAGAACACTAAGTCCAAAAGTAGTCCAAAGAGATGGCTCGTGGCTGTATTTGAGTATACATACTTGGGTGAGGCATCCCATCCAGCATCATTCATTTTGCCAGTCTGATAGATTTATATTTGGGATAGGACTCCCATTTATTCTGATTTTCTGATTAGAATTCATATTATTCTCTTTAGCCATTTTTATGTAAATTTAAGGCAGCTTCTCTTTTTATCCAGGCTGATATAAACCCCAGACTGACTTGACTTTAACAACAAACAAAATGATAACATAACAAAATGAAAGGTTTTTATTTTCCTTCCTGAAACATTTAGAGTTCATCTTACTATAAGTAATTACATCATTTTTGTAAGGTGGTAGGAACTGGTAATTGTCACTTATTTTCTAGATTGGAAATTTTAAGTAGAGACTATCAGTTTACCCAGTTAAACCAATTTCAGAGATAGGATTTAGAATTTAGGTTTTCAGATCTTACAAAATTAAGCCACACTGTCATTTTCATTAGATAAAAAAGAATACCTACTTAAATATTTGATCAGTTATCATTTTGTTCCAAGATACTTTATCATATTCAATTCTTGATGTAGTTGGAAATTTTAATATTTCATATAATACTTCCATTGTCTGTATTTGGACCTTTGATAGTATGAAATTGTGGGTCTGGGATTGAGAGGAGAAGGAAGAAGATACCTTTGTTAGTGCAATGGGATTGGGCAAGAAGGATTATAATTAGGCTTAAAAGTTGAAGATTCCCAAGTTTCTATAAAACTTAATTATTGTAACAAAAGTTTTTTTTACCTTTGTCAACCAAAAATGCCTAGGCTATAATAAAGAATAAAAAGCCTTTATTTGAGGGTAAGATTGTAATCCAAGAGAAACAAATTCAAGTAACAACTCCAATTAAGCTCTGGAGAGAACTTTAAAAAGGCAGGGTTTATAAAGGCAAAAACCACAAGCTGGAACAAAAGAAACTTTTCCTGTTGGCTACCTAACATGGTGTGATGACTAGTTCAAAGAGGATTGGTGAGATCCAGGTAATGAAACTCTGAGGTAAGCATTGACATGGAAACAAGACAGGACAAGTTCTAGGATGTACTTCTAAGGCAAGTGTGAAAGTTCAAATGTTTAAACCTCATCTGGGTGTGAACATGGATAAGTCAGACTTTCTTAATGACCTCTTGACTACATTTTGGGGGCCCCTAATACTAATACTCTGTTTTGGTTCACAACTCCATGAAGAAAAATGCTAATATCCAAGTAACCATAATATTTGTTGTATTATTGAGGGAAGAGACCACTGCTCATATATGTAGCTGAAACAGCTGAATTTCTTACTTGTTAATAAAGGGAGAACTATACTTACAGAAGGTAGTCCCCCAAATAAGAAGAGATGCAGTTAGCAGTTTGTAGTTAGAGTTGGAAGGGAATATCATTTTGTTAAAGGATATTATTCCCTCTGCTTAAGCCTGTGCTCTGAATTAGGCATCAGGTTGAATAGTAATATGGTTATTGCAGGGTTGAAAAATATTGCTTCTGTATCTTAAAAGCAAGATGTAAGGTTCATTCTCAGAACCTCCCATTAGATTTTCTTGGCCAGACAGTGGAAGCTAGTCCAGCCAAGGATCAAATTAACGATTTAACTTCTCACTTGAACCAGTCAATTAAGCTAGATAAAGCTCCAGTTACAAATACAGTTTCAATTCCCTACAACAACAGGTTTATTTCTTACTCATGACATGCCTATGACTCTGTTCCACATCCTCTCTTACTCTAAGCTGAAAAAAATAGACTTTTGGGGGACATTCTGTGGAAGAGGGAAAAAGCGATATGGCAGAACCAGCTGCTTGGAAGTGGCATATGTTATTTTTCATATTTTATTGGCCAAAGCAAATCAAATGATCGAGCCTGAAATCAGTCAGGCAGGAAGGACCATTTCAAGTCATATGACATGCCCTTGTATAAATGGGGTGTGATGGTAAATCCTCCTGTCATGAATGAGACCTCAAAGTAGTTAACATTAAGAGAGAGAGAGAGAGAGAGAGAGAGAGAGAGAGAGAGAGAGAGAGAGAGAGAGAGAGAGAGAGAGATGGCTCTACCAGAGGCCAGCAAATAAAGGAGGAGAAATGACAAGCTTATTAGCTATGACCAGACTAAATCTTCAGTTGTGGTTACTTTCATATGGCACTGACTGAAGGCAAACAGACATATTGAATTTTTGAGAGTATTATGTTGTCAAAGATACTACAAGTTTTCCTTGAAAAGCCTGTGGTGGTTTGACATTGAATTCTAAAGCAACCCTTGATCCCCAAGTTTATATCAGCTTTTTGTTGCCTCTTTGGAGCACAGATTCTCCCATATCCACTTAATATATAGCCAGAAAGGATAATGGAAAAATAGAACCTTCCAGAGGCAAAGCCAGGTCCAACAGACAAATTGACAAAGAAGATCCCCCCAGAGAAAGAGATCCACCCAGAGAACAGAAATAAGTTTAACTAAGGGACTTGCTTTGCTGGTATAGCAGGGAGTCTTTGCCATTCCTGTCCAGCAGTATTTCATCATTGGTAAGAATATATAATTGTCACTCTTTTCTTTTCAGAATGGAAGACTTAGTTGCATTCATCTTACTTGCATTTTGTTGTGCAATGGGTACTATGATGGTGGTGGAGAGCAAAGGTCACTGGACTGGGATGGAGCCAAATCGATATCTGTTGAAGAGATTGTGCATCACCAGAGATCATAGACTTTGAGCTGAATTCAGTAACTGGATGAGGCTTTAGATATATCTCTTTAGAAAGGAGATGATCGTTCCAGAATAGGAAGGTTGCACTTCCACCTCTGATATTTAGTGAGGCACCTAGCCCCTACATAGAAACTGTATTTCTTAGGCTCCTTGTAGCTAGGTGAGGCTTCTTGTCTAAGTTTTGGCAAGTGGATGGGAGTGGAAGTGATATGAGCAACTTACCATTTGTATTAAAAATCTGCTTGTTTGGCCCTGACCAGGTAGCTCACTTGGTTAGAGCCGTGGTCGGCAAACTGTGGCTCGCGAGCCACATGCGGCTCTTTGGCCCCTTGAGTGTGGCTCTTCCACAAAATACCACAGCCTGGGCAAGTCTATTTGAAGAAGTGGCATTAGTAGAAGTTTAAGTTTAAAAAATTTGGCTCTCAAAAGAAATTTCAGTCGTTGTACTGTTGATAATTGGCTCTGTTGACTGATGAGTTTGCCGACCATTGGGTTAGAGCATTGACCTGATATGCCAAGGTTGCAGGCTCAATCTCCAGTTAGGGCACATATAAGAATCAACCAATGAATGACTAGATAAGTGGAACAACAAATCAATTTCTCTCTCTCTCTCTCTCTCTCTCTCTCTCTCTCTCTCTCTCTCTCTCTCTCTCTCTCTCTCTCTTTCTCTTTCTCTTTCCCTCCCTTCCTCCTTCCCTCCCTCTCTTTCCCTTCCTTCCCCCTTCTCTCCTCTCTCTCAAATCCATCAATAAAAAAAATTAAAAATCTGCTTGTCATATTCTTTTTCTTCCATGCTTGTGAATAAGGTGTTGGTGAGCCAGTTTCTGTCATCCAGACATGGGCAGTGCCCCCCGGGTATTGGTGGGACAAGAAAGAAGAAACCTTAGTCCCTGGACTGAGGGAGAGCTCTCCATCTTTCTGGGATCACTTGTCTATTCCTGGACTATTGCGTTAGAGAGAAATAAACCCCCATTTGTTTGAGTCATTATATCCTTGGTTTTGTTACAGCAGAGTAGCCTATATCCTAGTTAATATGGATGGCAATAATGTAAGTAGGAAACAAACAGAAAGACTTGTTCTTAGTATTTTCTTAGTTGAAACTTTTGATTTATATATTCTCTCTATGAAAAATAATTTGTAATTGTCTAACAGAGTTCAGAAATAAACTGTTTTACTTGAACATCACTCCTATTTTCATATGCATATTTTTACATGTATATATAAAGCTTTGTGTCCTGATCTTTTCATGTGACATCCATTTTCTTTGTCACTTTAGAATTTTGTAGTTGCACAGTAATTGTTGCATAACATTTGGTTTTACCATACTTGACTTAAAACATCATTATTGTTGGCTGCTATGAACTGAATTGTGTGTCCTCCAAATTCCTGTTGAAGCCTTAACCGTCCATGTGACTATATTGGAGATAGGGCTTTTAAGGAGGTGATGAAGGTTAAATGAGGCCATAAGGGTGGAATCCTGATAGCTATGGAACAGAGAGAGAGATGTAAGGTATCTCTTCTGTGTGATGGCAATGAGAACACAGCCACCTGCAACTCAGGAAGAGAGTTCTCACCATAACTCGACCATGCTGGCATCCTGATCTTGGATTTTCAGCCTCCAAAATTGTGATAAAACAAATTTCTGTTCTTCAAATCACCCAGGCACATACTTTGTTATGGCAGCCCAGCTGATAACCATGTTTTTAATAGCTCTACCACATATAGAGGCTTTTCTCAAATCATACAGTCAGTAGTAAATAGAAAGGTCCAAAAAAGTAGAACACCAGGAAAGAATAATGTTACTGGAGCCAAGAGACAAAAATTTTAAGATTAAGCGTATCAATATAAAATTGACGGGTCTCATAAATTCTGAATAAATTTTCAGTTAAGTCATCTGTGTTTTGGAGAAAGGAGTTTTGTGTTTGCAGGCAAATACAAATTGCAGAGGGTTACTTAGTGAATTGAAGAGGTAGGCAGAGTGGTAAAAATGTGAGTTTAGACTATCTTTCAAGACACTTGGTTGTGCAGAGAAAGGGGCAAGTAGGATAGTGCAAGAGAGAGATAAATTTAGGGGAAGTATATTAGTTTTGTTTGTTCATTTGCTTGTTTTATAATGGGAGAGATTTAAACATTCATGTAGTGGAAGAAAAGCCAGAAGAGGAGAAGTTGAATATGTAGAGAGGGAAGGAGGATAAATGATGGCATCATATTCCTAAGGAGGTGGGATGGGTGGCTTGAGTTCTGTTAGCTTTGAGTATGAAGAGGGACATCCTCCACAATGCCAGGACAGAGGTAAGAGTGGGTTATTGATTGTTGGTCAGTGGAAAGCTGAAGGAGTCTAGTAACCTTTTGTTTCTGTGGAGGTGATTTCACTTGCTGAGTGGAGTGGAGAGTTGGAAGCTTAAAGAAAGTGATGGAAGTTTAGAATTGAATTTATGGGATGTGAGAGAGAGCTGATTGGAACCTCAAAAGGCTAAGGGCAGCAGTGAGCAAGGTCCTATTAAAACCAGGGGTGTGCAGAGTCTCCAATCCATATGGTTGGGGCTTTTTATAGCAGTCATCTTTAGATGGTTGGGGTTTGGAAGTGAAGAAATAGATCCTTAGATTGGGTTAGGCGGAAGACAAGCTGGCAAGACATTTGAGAGTTCAGGCAAGGGAGTGTGCAAAACTGGGTGATCGAATCCTAGGTTATGTAAACAGAAGTGAAGCTTGGGATCCATGTTTGATGGATCAGATTAAAAAAAATACAGAACAGTTTGGGAAAAACCTGATGCCTAAACATATTTAAGATCAAGTATGGTTCATTCATTTGTTGATTCAATAAATATTGAGCATTTATGTCACAGGTGCCATTCTAGGTGATGTGGCTACCTAGATAAAAGCAGTGATTAAAACAAAGTGCTGCACTAGGCAAAGGATCTGAGTGTACATTTCTCCAAAGATTTACAAATGGCTCATAAGCACATGAAATGATGCTCAACATCATTAGTCACAGACGTATGCAAATAAAAACCACAAAAGATAGTACTCATAGTCACTAGTTGGCTATAATTAAAGCCTAGTATATGGATTTTGCTTCTAGTGGGAGGTAGACAACATATGTAGATATAGATCTAGAGATGTGTGTGTTTGTGTTTGTGTGTGTGTGTGCGCGCGTGCGTGTGTACTCTTTGAAAAAGTGTCCTCTGAGCAGAGATTGGAATGTAGTGGACATGTGTAAGGAAACAGCATGGCAGAGCCTGGCCAGGAGATTGCTTGTGAAGCAGCCAGGGCACTGAGGAGCATCAGTGAGGAGGAGAGTGGTAATTAATGAGGGGTGTGATAGATTAGAGCCACCATAAAAATTTAAGATTCTATTCAAGTGTCATGGAAAGGCCATTGGAAGGTTTGAATCAGAGAAGTGACTGTCCTACTTTTATGATGGTTCACATTGGTGGTTTATGGAGAATTGATTGATAGTGGGATTTAAGGAATCTAGAGAGCTAAAAGCGTAAGAGATGTGGCTCGAAAGTAGCATATTATAATTTAAGATTTAAGCAGTTGAGTGCTTCTGGGTGAAGGATTTCATTGCTGTGCCTTTAAGCAGACGCACCCACTCCACAATAGGCATTCTTTTCTGTGGATAAAGGCCTGACCCCGACCCTTGGCTTATACCGCACCCTTTCCTGTTTTTGACTCTGCTTCTCACCAGCTTCATTATTCATTCTCCCATTTTATCCTCATTTTGTCTTTCAGATCTGATGGACATTGTTGTCTGCCTGGCCAAGACTTCCTCTAGATTTTGCTATTCAGCCCATTTTCTCTGCAGGCTGAGTTCAGTCTTCAGAAAATTTACATAAATGCCTAGTATGTAAGACAGGTGAAAGGGAATTTTAAGTCAGGAGTGCAGTGCTCTGCTCACTTCTAGCTATTCTCTGACCCCACAAAGCAACCCAAGACACCTCCAGAGAACCCCTAGCCTCCTAGTTCATAGTGTGGAGAAGCCCTGCATTGAACTCTGATGCTGCCTTCTTGCAGCAGGCCATCTCTAGGATCACCTCAGATCATGCTCTCCCTGCTCAGCCTGTGCCTTCTTAATCAGTAGGCACCTAGCTAACCAAATGCAGTATGTACATCCTCCAGTCACAAAGGAGTGGGCTGATGGCACTCAGAACCATGAGGTAGGCATGGTACCTCTTTCTGAGTGTTAAATTTTCTTGCTGGCTATTATTTAACTTACTAACTTTGCACCGTTAAAATTAATGTAGTTCCAGTTAAAAGCCATGAGTTTATTCTGTTAGTCCTTCTCAACAAATTCTTATATTGACCCTAATTAAGAATGTTAAATGTTTTTGATAACAAAGAAACTAGGTTTACTATAGTTGAGAATATAATATTTATATAAACTATTTAGGGGAAAAAAGACCAAGAAATTTAAAGTTTCTGTGGGCCACTTAGGGTTTCAGTCTTGTGGGAATTATTTAATCTCTTTGCATTAGGAATACTTTGATAGACAAGGTTGGAACTACCTTTTCAAGTTTCCAGATTTGCGATTCTGTTTTTGTCTGCATGTTTAATGCAGCTATTATAACATTTCTTCATCATGGGGTAAGAATTGCCCACGATATAGACTGAACCTTCCTTTAGTCAAAGTTTCATTTTGACAAATATCATTAAAGTAAGCATTGACACATTATGAAAAGGATTTATAAGAACCAAGTGTTGCCCTACTGAAGCCAATACTCAAAACAAAGTCACCCTGGACCACAAAATAAGTGTGGTACTTTGGATTTTTTTTTTTAAAGAATATTACTTGCATTAAAATCAGCAGTGTTTTTACTGAGTTGAGCGTGGATGAAAAATTTCTTGGTTTGGACTGTTTACTTTTAAGAAATTGCTTTTGAACTAGGGATTTGCACAACATTGCTAAATTGTAGGACAATGAGGACAAGGATTTGGTTATGTTCACTGATGAATCCTGAAATAGGAGTAGCACACAGCCAGCCACATTAACACTTAAGAACTATTTTTTTGAGTGAATAAATGAATCATCTTTTATATAGTGTGGAAATAATATCGATAATATAGATAGCATCAGGGTTGAATGAAGAAAACTTCCTAGGTGTTCTGTCACAATGTTGCTATGCCCTTTTTAAATTAATAAAAACAGTAGCAAAACTATAAGCTTTCCTTTTATGACATGCTTATTCTATCTATAAAATTGGGATAGCAACACAGAACCTGTTTACTGCAAATAGCTGCACTAATATTAGATGAGATACATAGACTTGGAGAAAATATATGCAAATCATATATCTGATAATATACTTATATCCAGAATTTATTAAAAACACTGTTGCAACTCAATAATAAAAAAAAGGACAAATGATCCAATTAAAAAATAGGCAAAGGATCTGAGTAGACATTTCTCTAAAGATTTACAAATGGCTTATAAGCACATGAAATGATGATCAACATCATTAGTTATAGAGGTATGCAAATCAAAACCACAAAAGAGTACTCATAGTCACTAGTTGGCTATAATCAAAGACAGATAATAACGAGTGTTAAGGATGTAGAGAAATTGGAACCTTCCTACTTGCTGGTGGGAATGTAAAAGTGGGCAGTTGCTTTGGAAAACAGTTTGGCAGTTCTTTAAAAGATTAAAACATAAAGTTACCACATGTTACTCAGCAATTCCACTCTAGGTGTATACCCAAAATAAATGAAAATATACATACATGCAAACACTTGTACATGACTGTTCATAGCAGCATTATTCCTAATAATTAAAAAGTAGAAGCAACCCAGAAGTCATAAATTGATGAATGGATAAGCAAATGTGATATATCCATACAATGTAATATTATTCAACAATTAAAAGGAATGAAGTGCTGTACAACATATGCTACAATATGGGTGAATCTCAAAACATGCTCAGTGAAAGAAGCCAGACCAAAAAAAATGCCATATATTATATGATTCCATCTATATGACATGCCCAGAATAGGCCAATCCTTAGGGACAGAAAGTAGAGTATTAGGCTAGGAGGGTTGGAAAGGAGTTATGGGGAGTGACTGCAAATGGGTAGGGATTTCATTTTGGGATAATGAAAATGGTCTAGGATTGTGCTAATGGTTGCAGGACTCTGTGAATATACTAAAAGGGTGAATTGTATAATATGTGGATTATCCATATATATAAAAGGCTAATATGCTGTCTGTCTGACTGGTTGCTATGACACACATTGACCACCAGGGGGCAGATGCTCAACACAGGAGCTTCCATGACATGCACTGGGCCATTTACAGAGAAATAGCACTGTGGACCTACGCCCACAAAGCAACACTCGGCTTCCCCCAAGTGGGACACAGGCCCCGCCACTACCCCGGAGCGACAGCCCACCAAATTGCAGCCAATGCTGCCGAGACCCCATGGCGCAAAATCTGGCCCACAGCCCAGCCCAGCCCAGAAACGGTGGCTGTAGGCACTGGGTAATGATGTCACTTAGCAACACCCGGCTTCCTCTCCCTAGCCACTAGCCTCCTTAGAGTTTTTTCGGCCCAGGAACACGACTTGCTTTATAGCCAGGTGGAAACATTTTACACTTTAACCAAATGTCTGTCCTCACAGAAGTCCTGGAGTAGGTAGATAGGACACTTGGTAGAATCCTATTTTCTTTTCATTAGCCGGAAAATGGAGATTTAGGAAGCTTAGAAACTTGACCTGACTGAAAAGAAGTAAGAAATGGTGGACCTTGAAAATGACTTCAGGTTTTCTCACTTTGTGAAATATAGTCAAACACTGCTGCAGTTAAATATTTTACCCTTTGTTCTCCCTGCATGATCTACAATAATAATCTGCTTCATGTTGATATTTACTGCTGTGTTTTTGACAATTATCTGAAAGAGAAGTTAGGGTGCTTCACTGGGCTGGAAAAAGTTTAGCTAAATCAGAAAGCAGGTCTAAGTAAGAAAGTTTATTCTATATATATATAAAAGGCTCAGTTGACTCGCACATGCGTGATACATATAAAGCTCTTGCTGGTGCCAATTGCGCGCCTGTGTTTTGATCTGTCATTGTTGATCATGAATTTGGTTGGCACTTCTATTATAGAGAAAGGGCAAATAGCAATATTAAAATATTTCTTTTAATTAATTTTCTTTCAATGTGCACAAATTCATTCACTGGACCACTAGTAGCTCAATAAAGCTGTTAAAAAAGAATAAATGAGTTAACATGTGCGAAGATGCTATTGTTATTTTAGTTTGACTGTAAGGCCTTTAAATAGTAGGATGACTTCATTATTTTTCCTTGCTTGTAGACCTGTGATTTTTATGCCATGACTCAACTTTATAAGGCTATAATTAAACTATAAAATACTGAAATGTTGAAATATAAAATGAAAACTACTTGACTTATTAATTTTATTAGATAGGGTTTTCTGTATCAGTTAATTAGTAATAAGTAGAATGTGTCATTAAGGAATTGGATTTTAGAATCATAAAATTTTAGAACTGGAAGAAACGTTAGAAGTCATCTATTCTAGGCCCCCTCATTTTGTTTTGAAGTGAGAGAACTGAGTCCTACAGAGGTTAAGGTATCTTAGGTCACAGAGTTGAGTAAGTTCTAGGACTGAGTCAATGTTCTTTCTGTTAATTACAATGGTTTTGGTGCTATTAGTAGTATTAGCACTGATAATATTAATAGCAGCTATTTAAATGCTTTCTATGTACCGGGTACTAGGCATTCTGTTAGGTACTTTGTGTATGTTATTTTGGTTAATCTACACAACAATTTATGAAGATGTTTGTTTTACTTATGTATTATTTTCTTATTGCTGCTGTAACAAATTAATAAGAACTTCATGCTTAAAACAACAAATTTATTATTTTAAGTCAGAAGCCCAAAATGGGTCTTACTGGGGGTTAACAGGGCTGCATTCCTTTCTGGAGGTTTTAGGGAAGATCAGTTTTCTCATCTTTTCTAGTTTCTATAGGCTGCTGGCATTTCCTTGGCCATGGCCTCCTTCTGTCTCAAAGCCAGCACCTCTAGGTTGAGTCTTTCTCACATACCATTTCTCTGGTTCTGAGTCTTCTGTGTCCCTCTTCTCCCTTAAAGGGCCTTTGTGATTACTTGAGGCCATCCTAGATAATCTAGGATACTTTCCTTACTTGAAGGTCAATTGATTAGCAACCTTAGTTCTACTTGTTGCCTTATTTTCCCTTTGCCATGCAACATAACATATTCACATACTTGAGGGATTAGGATCTACATACCCTTGTAGGGGAGGGCAGTATTCTATTAATTAGATTAAGAGATTTAGGTTCAGAGAGGTTAGGTGAATTGTCCAAGGTCATAACATTAGCAAATGAAAAAGCTGATGTTTTAACTCTGTTATCTTTCATGATAACATGGTTTGTTTTTTGCCATTTGATCTGGTCATGAAAAATAAGTTGAATGGTGAGCAGTGTTCAAATGGCAAATAGCTATTTCTTATTAAAGTAAAATCAAATTTACTTAATAATATCAAGAAATAGACTATGTTATTATGGAGCAATTAAAGGCATGGCAGAGAAGTATACTTATTAATATGGCAAAATGTTTATGACTTACCAAGGCTTTCAATTAATTAACCCCTCCCTCCATTGTCCTTTATTCATTAGTGTCTACCTGTCATCAGTTCCTCTCTTAACCAACCTAGCTGCCCCAATTCAAGTTACTCTTCTCAAAATTCCCTCAATTCCTTTGTACCTCTTTGATCTCCCCTATCTGGCAAAGCCTCAGGACTAGATGAGCTTTACTGTCTGCCTGTTGGTTTCACTAAGCTATACTCAGCAGCCTCAAAATTACTCAATCTTCCCATGTGCCTCTACTATATCACTCCTCACAGCATATCTCCTTCGTTCTTTCAAACCTCTTACTCCCTACCATTGCTCTGAATGCAGTTGACCACAGTTGAGCATTGCTTCCTTTCAGGAACACTTTTCCCGTGGCCTTTGTCACACCACCCTTTCCTGGTTTCCTTTTCCCATTCTGGCTTACCCTTTTCAGTTTTCTATGTTAGTTCTTCCACTTTTGTATGACTATTGAAAGAGGAATTCCTCAAGGTTTAGTTCTCTTTATTTGTCTCACATTATTCTCTGGGTTTTAAATATAATCTATTTGAATAAGTCTTCTATATTTATGTCTCAACTTTGGTACTAGCGACATTTGGACTGGATAATTTTTTGGGGTGTGTGTGTGTGCGAGGGGGGGGCTGTCTTCTGTATTGTAGGATGTTTAGCAGCATCTCTGGACTCTACCCACTAGATGCCAGTAGAACACCTCCTCCCAGGTGTGATAACCAAAAATGTCTCCATAAATTGCTGAATGTCTCCTGGGGTGCTGGGTGGTAAAATTACCCCCCGTTGAGAACCATTTATGTAGCCTAAAGCTGTGTCCTGAGGTTCTAAGGATAATTCTTTTTTGGTAGCTCTACTTGAATGTCTCATAGCACCTCAAATTTAACTTGATCAAAATGGACTGCTATTTTTTCTCCCTGATACCCTCTTCCTTTAGTTTTCCTCATTTCAGATTATTTATGACCTTATAGGCCATTGGAGATACTTGGCTTTTATTATTATTGAACCAGTGAGCTATCAGGAAGTTTGGGCCTAAGAAATGATAGGATCTCATGTAAGTCAGCTCTTTTTTGAGAGTAGACTATTAGTTGGAAGGTTTTTAAAGCAGGAAGACTAGTTAAGAAACAGTGGTGATCCAGGTGAAAAGATGGTAATAGCTTGGACCAGGGTGGTAACAGAAGAGATGGTAAAAAGTGTTATCTTTGGTTTAAGCCATAAATACAAATATTCCTGAGAAGAGGAATGCATTGTATCATCAATATTTTAGTGTGATTTGTTTATCAAGTATTTTCTCAGAACTTACAGGAAACAGATTTTGGTAGATCAGAGTGAGACGAGAGTAGCTAAAACCCAGAAAATTGTGGGGATGTTACTTGAATAAATGTAGGCCAGAATGAGCAGCAAATTAGAGATCCTACGGAGGAGTAAGCAAGACATCCAGTACAACTAGTCTTCCCTAGAGCTGGCCCTGCTACTGTAAAACATGTACTTATGGCAGGGTGGATAGAACAAATGAGAGGAATATCTTGCCTTCACCAGATATTGGAAATGACATTTTGGGCTATAGGGCTCTTAGCTGAAGTAAGGTAGTTATTGGGATTTGGGATGGGACAAGTTTTTGTGCATAAGATTGTCTCACATGTTGAGGAACATTTATGATCCCTGGTTCCTCACTGATAACAATGTGTACTTCCTCACTGTGACGATCTAAAAAGTGCCCCCACCTCCAATTTCCAAACTTCCATGGGAGTCAGACATGCTCAACTGGAAACCACTTGACTAAGTCCCCTTTTCTAATTTGAAAATTACCTCCCATAACATGGAGTCAAAAGGTTTTCATGCCAGGCCAATTTTGAGGACTTACAAAGCATGGCAGTGAATATTACCACAATACTTTAAAATTAGCATTAATTTGTACTGCTAATACATCTCTTAAGTGTCTTCTATTCCTAATATGTACCTTAAAATGTTAATTTTTAATTCTTTCATAGAGGATGTGGATGTCTCAGGGCCATTTCTAAAGATAGTACACTGGACACCAGCTCCAACTGCTTTCTTCCCAGCATTCTAATGTAAAGGAATTTTGAGTGAAAATGAATGAGGAGTTTGGATGAAAGGGATTTCCTTTGCTTTATCTTAGCAAAGGGAGTAGGAGTAGAATTGGAAAGAGGTAGGTTAATGGCTATGTATGAATGTTTATGCCCATCATGTCGTTATCAAGTCTATCTGGTATTAAAAGATAAACACTTTAAAAATTGCATTTTAGAAAAAGTAGTAGAAAATCAAATATTATTCATCAGACTTGTAAAAGAGGATAACTCAATATTAGAGCAATGGAAAAAAAACTCACCAAAGAAAAATTCAACAGTTTTGAATATATAAAATTTAAGATCCATTCATAAAGAAAAAAATAATAAACAGATGGGGAGAAATGTTTGTATCAAGTGTGACTAAGGGTTAATATCTGTAATACTTGGAGAGTTTTTTCAAACTTAATGAGGAAAAAATATCAAGATTTAATACATAAGTGGACAGAGAATTTTAGCAGATGAGTAATAAATAGCATTAGTAATAAAAATGGGTAATTAGATTTCAGATTCTTATGCCTTATCATATTTCATCTTCCCCCTCTTACTCCTGACCTCCTTTTGACTTCTCATCCCTTGGGAGCAGCAATCAGATAGGAGGGGACATCCTACCCAACTCAGCTCTGTTGGTGAGTCACCCTCTGATTTGTGCTCAGCATTACACTGTGTCCTGTGTGTATGAGTCAACTCCTGCCACTTGACTGGGGCGTTCTTGAGATTAGGAGTGGTCAGTTGTGCCTTACAGCCTGTCACATAGTAGTTGTTCAATCAATGTTGAATAAATTATTGAAATTTGGTAAACGTTTTAATGAACTACAGTATGTCAAGATGATAGAATAACATGGTCAAAGTATAATTATGAGTGTAATTTATGGCAGAATTTTGGAACCAAATAAAAATGATATATTTACTTTAATTTGAACCATATTTGAAAAGTAATATGTAAAATGAAATTGTAAAGATTTTAAATTATAGATAATTTTTATATTCAATAAAGAAAACTTTTAAATCTTTATGATAAAATGTGTAATTTTAAAAATAAGCTGTCAGACTTAATCTCCCCACTCCTCATCAAAGGTAAACTCTCTTCATCCTGTCCAATTACCTGAGTTAGCTATGAGGAAACAGCATGGGCCTCTACAAAGTGTGGGCTCACAAGGATAGCTTCATTTATGTGAATATGAATTAGTTCTCTGAATTTTTACTGTGCCTGAAGTATATAGCTTGAGATATTTATTTTTTGCTTTATATTCTAAATGATTCTATCTTATAGGTATATATCACTTAGTATTTTGTAGATTATAAATGTGTTCACATTATCAATGATAAGTTCTTCAGATTTTGAAGAAGTCAGTTATAAATGGCAGTTGACTTCTTTTCACATTTTTTGAGTATGTAGCATCTGCTAGGGGTTGAGATGCAGAATGCCTTTAGGGAAGTCCTTTTCTGGCATGGAAGATAGATAGCCATGATAAGCAATAAACAAAATGCAATGAGAGAGCAAAACTGTTATTTACAAAGGGGACTGTTGAGATAAGATAATTCTTCTCCAGTGAGATGACCCTTGAGCAGGCAGATGAGCAGATTTTGGCAAACAGAGGAAAAAAGAGAAAAACAAATAGAATGGTGGGCGTGTGGAAGTACATGATCTGTGCAGAAGCCACTGAAAGACTTTAGAATGTCATGACATAATCAGATTTGTATTTTGGAAAGAAAGTGGAGATCAGTATGGAGAATAATTATAACGAGGAGACACAAAAAGAGTGGTTCTCAATCTTTTTTGCTTTTGTTTTTGCATGCTTCCCCATGTGATGCTTTTGTAAGCAACTTAGATAAGATGAGCTATATGTTATGCATAGTCCTAGCCAGCCAATCATATGGCCGCTCTCAGAATTCATAGCTATACAACAGAGTATCTCTTCTAAAATGTTCCAGACAAGAGGAATATAGTCATAATCTATATATATAAAAGCCTAAGCGACTGTTAAGACCAGACGACCAGAGGACCGGATGGTAGCTATGATGTGCACTGACCAATAGGAGGCAGATGCTTAACGCAGGAGCTGCCCCCTGGTGGTCAGTGTGCTTCCACAGCCAACCTCCCGTGGCTGACCAACCTCCCGCAGTCCCTTTCCCTGGCTGGCCAGCCCTGATTGGCTCTGATTGCCAGCCAGGCCAAGGGACCCCCTCCATGCATGAATTTGTCCACCGGGCCTCTAGTATTGTTGTAACTATACTAGAGGCCCGGTGCACAAAATTTGTGCACGGAGGCGGGGGGTCCCTCAGCCCGACCTGTACCTTCAACTGCTAGTTGGACAGCCCCCTCGCAATCCAGGACCTCTGGCTCCTAACCGCTCACCTACCTGCCTGCCCTAACCACTCTGCCTGCCGGCCTGATCCCCCTAACTGCTCTCTCCTGTCAGCCTGATCCCCCAAACTGCCCTCCCCTGCTGGCCTGGTCACCCCTATTAACTATTTTTTTAAATCTTATCCCCTTCACACACAATTGTATTTGACTTCCTATTGGCTTCTCCCTCTAACACAATTTTCTCTCTCCTTTATGTAATACTTTTTCCTACTGACTCATCATTTATAAACTTTTCTTTCCTCCTTATTTTCTACTTCTGTTCCATCATCCTTCCTCCCATCTTTCTCCTACCCTCCCTCCCTCCCCACATTCCTTTTTTCCTTTATCTTTACCCCTGTCCTCCCTCCCCTTTTCCTTCCTTCCCACCTTAATTTTTTTCTTCACTTCCTCCCTCGGACCTGCTTTGCTCCCTGCCTCATTTTTTCCTTCTTCCCATTCTCCTTTTAAGCTCTACCAGCTCCCCTTTAAAACTTTTCTTCCCTCCCTCTTTCTCTCTCATCCTACCTTTCCCATACATTCTTCTCTACTTTCTTCCACTGTTTTAATATCTATCTACCTGCCTAATTATTCATTATCATTTATCTTTTTTCTTTCTTGACTCCTAGTTTTAAAATCTGTCCCCAGTACACAACTATACTTGATTTTCATTATAGCTCCTACAGTTCACTCATACATTCTCTTTCCTTCTTTAACTCTGTTCTCTACTGACTCCTTTATAAAGTTCTTCCCTCCCTCATGCCCTTCTTCCCCATCTTTCCCCCCTCCTCCCTCACTCTTTTACTCTTTTTACAGGCTAATTAAAAATTCTATGCTTTTCATTCTTAGTACTGACTGCTTTCTTATCTGGGACCTGTAGCCACCTCTGTTTGGGCACTCGGGCCCCTCTCGCACCGGCTTTGAGGGGCCGAGTGACGATGCAGCTGTGTCTTGCCTACCGTGGCCTGTGCCTCCCCCCTCTGAGTTGGGGAAGGGTCCAGCTAGCCAGGCTGGCGTCCATCGCAGGGACTGCTGCGTTACGTGCATTCCTGTATGCATTCATGCGCGCACAAGGCTTTTCTCCTGTTGAGTGCTAAAGAGGGGGGGATGCAGAGGCCTTTCCCACCCCCGGCGTGCCCGCTCCCATGCCTTGAGCGGCTCTCCATCCGCTCCCCTCCAGAATTCGCAGGTGAAGGGCCTGCTTGCACAGGCACGATCGGGCCTGGCTTGTCCTCGGGGGTGGGTGGGGGGTGCTTTCCGCCCAGTATGTGAGCCCCCGTCCAGGTCAGACTGGACAGATGAATAAATGGACAGCTGGAGAAAGCTGTGGTGACTTCCCTAATATGTGAGGGTTGCCTGTGCACTCTCTGTTGTTGCGCCTGGGCCCTTCCTTTGTGGTATTGGGTCCATACCCTCTTGATTTGCATGCGCGACCCCTCCTGGGGGTCACCGCCAATGCATGCACCCCCCCCCCCCCCGTTGGTGTCTGCCAACCGCGCCCCAAGAACCGGCCTTCTGCTGTGCGGGTGTCACCCCTCGGCTCCCCCTACCTCAGGGCGGGGATTGGTGGTGTCCCTGGGCAGAGTGCTCTCAGATGGGGCATGGTGTTGCAGGGGTGTTTGTTGGGTGTGTGCACCCGGAGAAAAAGAGGACTCCAGCGCCAGGGGCAGGGAAGCGAGTGTCACGTAAGTCCCCCTGCTGCGCATGCACCTGCTGGTCTGTCAATATGCAAATTGGTCATTATTGGGACACTGTAATGGTCAATTAACATATTACCTCTTTATATGTATAGATATGGTACATGGTGGGTACTTGAAATAAATATTGGGGGGATCACTTTGTAAAGTATATGATTGTTTAACCACTATGTTGTACACCTGAAACTAATACAAAGTAGTGTTGAATGTAAACTGGAATTGAAAAATTAAAAAAGAGATTGATGGCTTACATTAGACAACCATAACAGACATGGATGGAGTATAGTTGAGAAATTTTCTTTTTAGAGTTGGTGGTAGAGTTGATGTGTGGTGGTAGGGGAAAAAGGAATTATAGATCATTGTTTCTCAAATTTTAATGTGCCTATGAATTGCCTGGGGATTTTTTTAAAAGATAGGTTCTGGTTCAACAGAATAATCTTTAAGAAGCAAGGATGAAATATTAGTAACTTGAGTATCAGACTAGTGCCATCATTCTCTGAAATGGGGAACACAGGAGAAAAGAAAGGTTGGGAAGGATCTGGGGAGGGAGTGAAGTCCTGTGGGACATTCAAGTAGAAAACTTTGATGGCTGGAAATTTGGATCTTCACTCAATAGAGAAATCAGGCCTTGGATACAAATTTGGAGATCAGCATTTTGTCAATTATAGTAAAAGCCATAAGAACAAAGAGAGAATCTTAAAAGCAGCAAGAGAAAAGCAGTTAGTTACCTACAAGGGAATACCCATATGACTGTCAGCTGATTTCTCAACTGAAACTATGAAGGCCTAAAAGGGAGTGGCAAGAAATATTCAAAGTGATGAATAGCAAGGACCTACAACCAAGATTATTCTACCCAGCAAAGCTCTCATTTAGAATTTAAGGTCAGATAAAGAGCTTCACAAGTAAGAAAAAGCTAAAGGAGTTCATCACCACCAAACCAGTATTGCATGAAATGTTGAAGGGTATTTTTAATAAGAGGAAGAAGAAGAAGGAGAAGAAGAAGAAGAGGAAGGGGAAGGGGAAAGGGAAAGGGAAGGAGGAGGGGAAAGAGAAGAGATAAAAAATATGAACAAGAAAATGGCAATAAATACATAATACATATCTATCAGCAATTGAATCTAAAAATCAAAATAAACAAATGTAATGAACAAAATAAACCGGTGAATAAAATAGAATCAGAGGCATGGAAGCACGAAACAGACTGATGAATTTCAGAGGGAAGGGGAGAGGGGGACAGGAAGAGATTAACCAAAGATCATACCTATGGACACAATAAGGTGGTGAAGGCCTGGGACGGGTTGGAAACTGGGTGGAGGAGGGGCAATGAGACTGAAAAAGGGGGACATTTGTAATACTTTCAACAATAAAGATTTTAAAAATAAAAGTTAAAGAGGCAGAGTAACAACTGACATCACAGAAAAACAAAGGACTATAAGAAAATACTGTAAACAACTATATTCCAACAAATTGAACAACCTGGATAAAATGGACAAATTCCTAGAAACATAAAATCTTCCAAAACTCAAGCAGGAAGAATCAGAAAACCTTAAATGGCCAATAACAACTAGTGAAATTGAAGCAGTAATCAAAAATGTCCCAGCAAACAAATTAGCATATTACCTCTGGACAACTTCACAGGCCAGTTTTACCAAACATTCAAAGAAGAACTATAACCTCTCATCCTCAAACTATTTAGAAAATTTAAGTGGAAGGAAGATTTCCAAGCTCTTTTATGAGGCCAGCATTATCCTAATTCCAAAACCTATTTTTTAGATAAAGAGACTACAAAAAGAAAATTATAGGCCATTATCTCAAATAAATATAGATGCTAAAATCCTCAACCAAATGTTAGCAAATCAGATCCAGCAATACGTTGAAAGACCATACACCATGACCAAGTGGGATTTATTTCAGAAAAGTAAGGCTTGTACAGTATTCTCACATCAGTAATGTGAGACATCACATAAACAAAATGAAGGATAAAATATAACATGATCATATCAATAGATGCAGAAATAGCACTTAACAAAATCCAGCACGAATTTATGATAATAAAAGCCACATGAGACAGACCTATAGCCAGCATCGTACTCAATAGGCAAAAACTAAAAGTTTCCCTTAAGATCAGGAACAAGATAGAGGATATCTGCATTCAACATAATACTGCAAGTTCTAGCCACAGCCATCAGATAAGGAGAAAAAATAAAAGACATCCAAGTTGAAAAGGAGGAAGTGAAAATGTCATTATTCGCAGATGACATAATATTGTACACAGAAAATCTTAAAGACCCCATGAAAATGGCTATATTTAATAAATGAATTTGGCAAAGTAGCAGGATACAAAACTAATATTCAGAAATCGGTGCCACTTTTATATACCAATAATGAACTCTCAGAAAGATAAACTAAAAAAAAACAAAACAAAACAAATCCCATTTACCACTGCTACAACAGATAATGTTATCTTGGAAAAATCCTCTTCTCAGAAAAATATAGGACATTGAAAAATGAAGTACAGGAAGATACAACCAAGTCTAAGCATATACTGTATTCATGGATTGGAAGAATAACCATCATTAAAATGTCCATACAACCCAAAATAATACAATCCCTATTAAAAAAACAATGGCATATTTCACAGATCCAGAATAAATATTTCAGAAATGTATATGGAACCAAAAAAGCCCCCAACTAGCCTCAGCAAACTTGAGAAAGAAGAAGATTGGAGGGATCAAAATACCAAATACCAAATATACTACAAAGCCATTGTAATAAAAACAGCCTGGTACTGGCACAAGGACAGGTATGTAGACCAATAGAACAAACAGAGACCCCAGAAATTGACCCATGCCATTATGGTCAATTAATATTTGACAAAGGAAGTAAGAGCATTTAATGGAGTAATGATAGTAATGACAATCTTTTCAATAAGTGGAGTTGGGAAAATGGGACAGGTACATGAAAAAAAAATGAAACTAGACCACCAACTTACACCATACACAAGAATAAGCTCAAGCCTGGCCAGTGTGGTTCAAGTGGTTGAGCATCAACCTATGAACCAAGAGATTGCTGGTTCAGTTCACTGTCAGGGCACATGCCTGGGTTGTGGGCTTGATCCCCAATAGGGGGCATGCAGAAGGCAGCAGATCAATGCTTCTCTCTCATCAGCGTTTCTGTCTCTATTCCTCTCCTTTCCTCTCTCTAAAAACTCAATAAGAACATATTGAGAAAAAAAGAATAAGCTCAAATGGATGAAAGACTTAAAAATGTAAGTCAAAAAACCATAAAAATTCTAAAAGAAAACAAAGGCAGTAAAATCTTAGACATCTTGCATAGCTGCATTTCCCCCAATACATCTCCTAGGGCAAGAGAAACAGGAAAAAAATAAACAAATTGGATATTACATCAAACTAAAAAGCTTCTGCACAGCAAAAGAAACCATCAACAAAATGAAAAGGGAATCCACTGCATGAGGAAACATATTTACCAATGACATATTTGATAAGTGCTTAATTTTCAAAATATATAAACAACTCATCCAACTCAACACCAGCAAGATAAACAATCCAATTAAAAAATGGGCAAAGGGGGGGAGAAAAATGGCGGCGGAATAGACAGACGTGTTCCGAGCCTTGTCCCGGAGCAGAAAGAAAGAACAGCTGAGGGTCGCACTAGGAGTGTTTGTTGGCAAGTTGGGGGACAGCTGAACTCCAGAAGAAGGTGGGAGACTGCTAGATGGGGTTCCCCTGACCTGGCAGTTCCCACTGCGGCTGGGTCCCCTCCCGGAGCTGCGGGCTTGGACGCGGAGTCTGCGCCATCTGGAACCGGAAAGTGGAGCTTATCTGAAGCCTGAGAATCCACAACTGCGGCACCCACGGAACAGCTGCGAGCCCCAGAACAACGCTCCCCAATTGGCGCAAACACACGGGTTCAGAGGAGCTCTACACTCCACCACGGAAAGGTCAGATTTCGCCTGGGATAAGGTGAGGTCTCTGGTCCCAGCGCGAGAGAGGAACGCGCGTTTTGCGGGAGCTGGAGGACCAGGGAAGTCTGTGCCTAGAAAAATCGGTGGCTGCTGGGGCTGGCGTGATCTGTGAATGTGGAAGGGGGTCCTCAGAGCTGCTAACAGAAGGGCTCTCTAAAAAGCAACCCATTTTGATCTGAAGTGCAGGGACACCCTAAGAATTTCAGGGGTGTGCTAGACTTACGCGCAGCCACGGAGTGCGCACACTTGGGCTTTTTCCTCTTGAAATTCTTGCTTCTGATTACTAAGCCCAATTCATAGGTTCACCCAGTTGGGGACACCCTGGGAGACTGCAGGGGAAAGTTGTTTTTCTGGAACCTGGGGATCGGAGCGGGGAGTGACCATCGGAGAGCCAGCTCTGAGGCAGCCCACTCCCACAAACGGGGGAAAGAAGGCTCTAACACTCCCTAGAGAGGCCATAGATAAACCCGGAAGTCAATCCAGAAACACTGCCACCCAGGGGCTGAATCACAAATTGACTCTTGTGTAATCAAAAATAAAGGAATACGAATTAAGACACACCGCCTGCTTAAAATCAGGACTGGTTTACATCACTGAAGAGCAGTGGAACGCAGGGAACTGCAATACTGTCCGGACTGAGAAACAGGCATGCCAAACAGAACAACAGAGGAAGTGAATGACCTTCACTACTCCACATTTTATTTTTATTTTTTATTTTTTTATTTTCATTTTTTGCATCTTTTACTCAAGAAACTAATTTTTTTCTCACTTGATTTTACCTTTTTAATTATTACATTTTTATTTTCAATCCGTATTATTACTACTGCTATTTTATCTTTTTTTTTTTTTTTTTAAGTGTCATTTTATTTTCTCTTCATTTTGTTTTGGGATTAATGTTCTACATTCTATTTTTATCTTTCCTTTAGCATCATTTTACTCTATCTCAAATCTACCTTTATGCCATCACTCTCTTCCTCACTTTTCCCTTTTCAGTGTCCTGTTTATCTTACCCCTTTCCTGCTTTAGATTTTCCCTATTCTTTCTGTTTACCCCCTTTAAAAATTTCACCCTACTTATATATCTAATCTCCAATCCCCTGCTCCAAGTCCATACACACCTCTCTCTTCGCTGTCTTAACTATCCAAAAAATTGTTTTTCTCTCTGTCCTTTTGTTGTTGTTCATTTGAATGTAGATTATATCGAATTTTTATGCTTTTTTGTGAGATTGTTTTGCTTATTCTTCTTTTGTTTATTTTTTTGTTTGTTTAGTGCTTCTGTTTTCCCTTGCCTCACTCAATATTAGTTGGTGTTGTAGTTTGTATTAATCCCCAGGTACTTGTTGCTGGCATTTGCTGGGATAAGTGATTGTTCTATTGGAGTTTTATCCCCAATATATATAGTCTGTTTCCCTTTCTCTCTTAGTCTCTTTCTTGTCTCTCTTACTTTTTTTTCTTCTTTTTTTCCCTTTTCCCAAATTCATTTTGACACCCCCCTTTTTTTTTCTTCTTCTTTCTTTCTTTTTCCTCTTCTTCTTTCTCTACTATCCCCTAATTTGCCTTTCTCTGGTGGTCACCTTTATTGGAGGTTATTAATATCGTGAATACATTTCTGTTCAGTGCCTTGTGTGTTGTACCTGGTAGTGCTGTATTTTGTGCCTTTAAATCGACGCAGGAGAGAGAGAACTACATAACCAGACACCCAGAGAAGAGAGACCATGGGGAGACAAAGACACAGCCCGCATATGAAAGAAAAGCAGGCATCACCAGAAAAGGAAGTAAACGAAATGGAAGCAAGCAACCTTCCAGAAAAAGAATTCAGAGAAATGGTCATAAGGTGGCTGAAAAGAATGGAAGACAAATTTGACAATATGAGCAAGAACCAAGAGGAAATGAAGAAGAACCAAGAAGAAATGAAAAATGACATCGCTGCTGTAAAGAACTCAATAGAAAGCATCAAGAGTAGACTAGAAGAAGCAGAGGACCGCATCAGTGAGCTAGAAGACAAGATGGGAAAAAATACCCAAGTAGAGCAACTTCTAGAAAAAAAAATTAAAAGGCAGGAGGAGAGCCTAAGGGAACTTTGGGACAACACGAAACAAAACAACATCCGAATAATAGGGGTTCCAGAAGGAAAGGAAGCTGAGCAAGGAATAGAAAACCTATTTGAAGAAATAATGACAGAAAATTTCCCTGATATAGAGAAGAAAAAACCCACACAAATCCAAGAAGCTCACAGAGTCCCAAGCAAAATGAACCCCAAAAGACCGACGCCAAGGCACATTATAATTAAATTGGCAAACACCAACGACAAAGTAAGAATCTTAAAAGTGGCCAGAGAGAGACAGAAAGTTACATACAAAGGAACCCCCATCAGACTAGCAACTGATTTCTCAACAGAAACTCATCAGGCCAGAAGGGAATGGAATGAAATATACAAAGTCATGCAAAGGAAGGGTCTGAATCCAAGAATACTGTACCCAGCAAGGCTGTCAATCAAAATTGAAGGTGAAATCAGGAGCTTCACAGACAAAAAAGGACTAAGGGAATTTATTACCACCAAACCAGCAATGCAAGAAATGCTAAAGGGTCTGCTGTAAAAAAAAAAAAAGAAATAGGAAGCGAAGAAGGAACACAGGTGTAAAGAATAGGAATGGCGACAAATAAGTACCTATCAATAATAACTTTAAATGTAAACGGATTAAATGCACCAATCAAAAGACATAGGGTAATGGATTGGATAAGAAAACACGACCCATATATCTGCTGTCTACAAGAAACCCACCTCAGAAAAAAAGACGCACACAGACTGAGGGTGAAGGGATGGGAAAAGGTTTTCCAGGCAAATGGAACTGAAAAAAAAGCTGGGGTAGCAATACTTATATCTGACAAATTAGATCTCAAACTGAAGGACATAACAAGAGATAAGGAAGGCCACTTTATAATACTAAAGGGAGCAATCCAACAAGAAGAAATAACTCTGGTAAACATATATGCACCCAATACAGGAGCACCCAAATACATAAAAAAACTCCTGGAGGATATCAAGGGAGAGATTGACAGCAATACAATCATAGTAGGAGACTTCAATACCCCACTATCACCATTGGACAAATCCTCTAAACAAAAAATCAGCAAAGAAACATCAATCCTAAATGACTCACTAGACCAGATGGAATTAATTGACATCTTCAGAACATTTCACCCCAAAGCCACAGAATATACATTCTTCTCAAGTGCACATGGGTCATTTTCAAAGATAGACCATATGTTGGGACATAGGCAAAGTCTCTTCAAATTCAAGAAGGTAGAAATCATATCAAGCATCTTCTCAGACCACAGTGGCATAAAACTGGAAATCAACTACAATAAAAACAACCCAAAGAAATCAAACACATGGAGACTAAACAGCATGCTATTAAACCATGACTGGGTTACCAGAGAGATCAAAGAAGAAATAAAAAACATCATGACAACAAATGACAATGAAAACACTACAATCCAAAATCTATGGGACACAGCGAAAGCAGTCTTGAGAGGGAAGTTCATAGCTCTACAAGCCTACTGCAAAAAACAAGAAACAGGGGTAATAAATTACCTAACCCAACAACTCAAAGAGTTAGAAAAAGAGCAACAAGAAAAGCCCAGTGTAAGCAGAAGGAAGGAAATAATAAAGATCAGAGCACAGATAAACGACATAGAGACCAAAGAAACAATACAAAAGATCAACAAAACCAAGAGCTGGTTCTTTGAAAGGATAAACAAGATTGATGAACCTCTAGCCAGGCTCACCAAGAAGCAAAGAGAGAGGACCCAAATAAACAAAATCAGAAATGAAAGAGGTGAAATAACAACAGATCCCGCCGAAATACAAAGGATTGTTAAAAAATACTACGAACAACTCTATTCCAACAAACTGGACAACCTGGAGGAAATGGACATATTCCTAGAAAAATATAACCTTCCAAAACTCAATCAGGAAGAATCTAAACAGCTCAATATGCCAGTAACTATGGAAGAAATTGAAGCAGTCATCAAAGAGCTTCCGGCAAACAAAAGCCCGGGGCCAGACGGCTTCACAGGAGAGTTTTACCAAACATTCAAGGAAGAAATAAAACCTATCCTCCTCAGACTATTCCAAAAAATTCAAGAGGAAGGAACACTTCCAAGCTCCTTCTATGAAGCCAGCATCACCCTAATACCAAAACCAGATAAAGACAACACAATGAAAGAGAATTACAGGCCAATATCCCTCATGAATGTAGATGCCAAAATCCTCAACAAAATTCTAGCAAATCGGATCCAGCAGTACATCAGAAAGATCATACACCATGACCAAGTAGGGTTTATCCCAGGAATGCAAGGATGGTTCAATATCCGAAAATCAATAAATGTGATACATCACATAAACAAATTGAAAGATAAAAATCACAGTCATATCAATTGATGCAGAAAAAGCATTTGACAAAATCCAACACCCTTTCTTGATAAAAACTCTCAAAAAGGTGGGAATAGAAGGATCATACCTCAACATAATAAAAGCTATATATGATAAACCCACAGCTAACATCATACTCAATGGGCAAAAACTAAAACCATTTCCCTTAAGAACAGGAACAAGACAGGGATGCCCACTCTCACCACTCCTGTTTGACATAGTACTGGAAGTATTAGCCATTGCAATTAGACAAGAAGAAGAAATAAAAGGCATCCAAATTGGAAAAGAAGAAGTAAAGCTGTCCTTATTTGCAGATGACATGATATTGTACATAAAAAACCCGAAAGACTCCATCAAAAAACTAACAGACTTAATAAATGAATTCGGCAAGGTAGCAGGATACAAAATTAACACCAAGAAATCTATGGCATTTCTATACACCAACAGTGAACTTACAGAAAGAGAGACTAAAAAAGCAATCCCATTTTCCATCGCACCAAAAAAATTAAGATACTTAGGAATAAACCTAACCAAGGAGGTAAAAGACCTATATGCGGAAAACTACAGGACACTGAAAAAAGAGATACAGGAAGATGTAAACAGATGGAAGAACATACCATGTTCATGGATTGGTAGAATCAACATCATCAAAATGTCCATACTACCCAAAGCAATCTATAGATTCAATGCACTCCCCATTAAAATACCAACAGCATATTTCACAGACCTAGAAAGAACTCTCCAAAAATTCATCTGGAATAAAAAAAGACCCCGAATAGCCACAGCAATCCTGAGAAAGAAGAATAAAGTAGGAGGGATCTCAATACCAGATTTCAAGCTGTATTACAAAGCCATTGTTCTCAAAACAGCCTGGTACTGGCACAAGAACAGACATATAGATCAATGGAATAGAATAGAGAATCCAGATATCGACCCAAACCAATATGCGCAATTAATATTTGACAAAGGAGGCATGAGCATACAATGGAGTCAAGACAGTCTCTTCAATAAATGGTGTTGGGAAAATTGGACAGATACATGCAAAAAAATGAAACTAGATCACCAACTTACACCATACACAAAAATAAACTCAAAATGGATACAGGACTTAAATATAAGACGGGAAACCATAAAAATACTAGAGGAATCCACAGGCAGCAAAATCTCAGACATATGCCAAAAGAACTTTTTCAGTGATACTGCCCCTAGGGCAATGGAAGCCAAAGAGAAAATAAACAAATGGGACTACATCAAAATAAAAAGCTTTTGCACAGCAAAAGAAACCATCAACAAAACAACAAGAAACCCCACTGTATGGGAGAACATATTTGCAAATGGTATCACTGATAAAGGTTTAATTTCCAACATCTACAGGCAGCTTATACAACTTAATAAAAGGAAGATAAATGATCCAATAAAAAAATGGGCAACGGACCTAAATAGAATCTTTTCGAAAGAAGACAGAAGGAAGGCCAAGAGACACATGAAAACATGCTCAAAGTCACTAATTATTCGAGAGATGCAAATCAAAACGACAATGCGATACCATCTCACACCTGTAAGAATGGCTATCATCAACAAATCAACAAACGACAAGTGTTGGCGAGGATGCGGAGAAAAAGGAACCCTCGTGCACTGCTGGTGGGAATGCAGACTGGTGCAGCCACTGTGGAGAACAGTATGGAGTTTCCTCAAAAAACTGAAAATGGAACTCCCATTTGACCCAGTAATCCCACTCCTAGGAATATATCCTAAGAAACCAGAAACACCAATCAGAAAGGATATATGCACCCCTATGTTCATAGCAGCACAATTTACAATAGCTAAGATTTGGAAACAGCCTAGGTGCCCGTCAGCAGATGACTGGATCAGAAAACTATGGTACATCTACACAATGGAATACTATGCTGCCATAAAAAAGAAGGAATTACTACCATTTGTAGACACCTGGATGGAATTAGAGAACATTATGCTAAGTGAAATAAGCCAGTCAATGAAAGAAAAATACCACATGATCTCACTCATTTAGGGATAATGAAAAACATTATAAACTGATGAACCAAAAGATAGTTACAGAGGCAGTAAAGCATCAAACAGAGTGTCTAATTACAGCGGTAAGGTTAGGGAGAGGTGGGGGAAATAAGAGATCAACTGAAGGACTTGTATGCATGCATATAAGAGTAACCAACGGATGCAAAACATTGGGGGGTGAGGGCATGTATGGGAGTGGGGTGGGGGGGGCAATGGTAAGATATGTACACATATAATACCTTAATAAAAAAATCCTCAAAGCAAAAAAAATAAAATAAAATAAAATAAAATAAAAAATAAAAAAAAAAAATGGGCAAAGGACCTGAATACACATTTCTCCAAAGAGGATATACAGATGGCCAATAGACACATGAAAAAATGCTCAGTGTTACTAATGATCGGAGAAATGCAAATCAAAACTACAGTGAAGTATCACCTCATACCTGCCAGAATGGCTACCATCAATAAATCAACAACAGCAAGTGCTAGCAAGGATGAGGAAAAAAGGGAACCCTTGTGTAGTGTTGGTGGGAATACAGACTGGTGCAGCCATTGTGGAAAACAGTATGGAGTTTCCTCAAAAAATTAAGTGTGGAACTGCTGTTTGACCCAACAATCCCACTTCTGGGAATATATCCTAAGAATCTCGAAACACCAATCAGAAAGAACATATGCAACCCTATGTTCATAGCAGCACTATTTACAAGATCTGGAAGCAGCCCATGGGAAGAGTTTAACCAAAGAATTTATATCCATATATGCATAGCCCATGAACACAGAAAATAGTGTGGGGAAGCTTGGTGTGGGGTGGGGGCTGGGTGAAGGATACAAAGTTGGGGAAAATGGGGGACTTCTATAATATTGTCAACAATAAATTTAACAAAAATCTCCATATAGGCATGAGTTAATATTATTGACTGTGAGTTCAATGTTATTGAATCAACAACTTACATTAAAGTGTCTTTAAAATGCACATAAAAAAAGGTTATGTTTAATTAGTTGATGAAATTGTGGCCAAAGGCTCACAGGAGCCTAACTGTATTTCTCTAAGAGCAATGGTTTGGTTTTCATAAATTCAGTGTTCATTGTGGCTTTATAGAGCTTAATTACTTTGAATAATGAAAACGGTCTATAATTTTATCTTTATTGTTAAACATTTTTACTCAGTTTAAGTAGCAATTACAGCAATGACTGGTGTTTCACGTTCGACAGAATGAACTTCCAAAAGCTTTACTTTGATGGATTATGTGAAAACAATCAAACAATTGGAATTAACTGATTTTTCTAGTTGATATATCTCCTGACACTCATTTAAGTGTGAATTTCTTTTGCTAATAGAGCCAACAAAATATCAGCTGTCACTTAACATTGACTGTTTAAATAAGATAATTTGTAATCATAGCTGACTAAGAAATGTAAAGAACAGTCTTTTTTTATTTTTATTGTTGACACTAGTACCGATGTCCTCATTTTCCCTCCCTTTTCCCACCTCTACCAAGCCCACCCCTGCCCTCCACACTGTATACCATACCAGTGTGTTATACATATGTATTTAAATAACAGTCATTTGACCTAATTGGAAAGTCATGCTTTATAGAGTAATATTTAAAACATCTTCTCCATATGCTTTTCTTAATTGGTGTAATCAAGTTAGGCATAAGCAGGGGCAGCAGCATGGAATATTTCTTCGACCTTCATCCAAGACTAAAGGAGTCAGTTGTCCCTAGCTACTCCTGAATGCTCCTCTTTCTGTAAGTGGCTTGGATGCTATATTTGTGGATGAAGTTATAGTTACAGCCCATCAGATACAGTCCATCCGGAGATGGGCTACTGCTCAGGGCCTTTCAGATTTAACCACATGTTAAATGGCACTAGGTTCACTGCACATGCATCTCACACTGCTCAATGAGATTATGGCAGAACCTGAAAGTGAAAGTCCTGGCTTATTATAATACTACTTTTAAAAAATCACTAGAAAATGGAAAATCCAGGACAAATAATAAATTGGTTGAGACAGTGGGCATAATTTGGTACTGTCTCAGGCAAACTGTTACACATAGATACTTTGCCAGACACTTTTTAAAAAAATGTCCTAATCCCAAACCCTTATTATTTTTCCTCAAAAAGTCTGTGCCTTCAATATGATTCACTTGTTTATGACTGTTTAGTAATTTCCACAGCATTATGTACATGGAAAAGAATGTGAAACATCCTTCTTAGTCAGTTTTTATTCATTGTGACCTTTTTTTCTATAAACTTTTCTATTTATCTTAAAACTTTCATTAAAATTTGCATGCCTTTATTATTTTTTTCTGAATATGTCTTTTATCAGATATATAATTTGCAAATATTATCTCCTATTTGTTAGCTTAACCTTTTCTTTTTTGTTTTCTTTTTTATTGAATTCATGGGGGTGACATTAATTAACAAAATTATACAAGTTTCAGGTGGACAATTCCGCATCATCTGTAAACTGCATTGTGTGTTCACCATACCAAGTCATGTCTACTTCCATCACCATTTGTCATCCCATACCCCCCCCCCTCCACTTTTCCCCACCCCTCTCCCCCCAGCAGTCACCACACTGTTGTCAGTGTCCATGAGTTTTTTCTTTTTTCTTTGCTTTTTGCTCAATCCCTCCAACCCCCTCGCCCCCCGCCCCACAACCTCCCAACCCTCTCACCCCCACAGCTCTCAGCCTGCTCTCTATGAGTCTGTCTCTATCTTGTTTGTTAGTTCATTTTGTTTCCACATGAGTGCAATCATATGGTATTTGTCTTTATTTGACTCACTTATTTCACTTAGCATAATGCTCTTTGGGTCCATCTATGCTGTCACGAATGGTAAGATTTCCTTCTTTTTTATAGCTGAGTATTTCATTGTTTAAATGTACCATAGCTTTTTTTATCCACTCATCTACTGATGGGCACTTAGGCTGCTTCCAAATTTTGGCTATTTTAAATAACTTTGCAATGAACAAAGGGGTGCAAATATTCTTTTGAATGAGTGTTTTGGGTTTCTTCAGATAAATTCCCAGAAGTGGAATCACTGGGTCATAAGGCAGTTCTATTTTTAATTTTTTGAGGTGACTCCTTACTGCTTTTCACAGTGACTGCACCAGTCTGTATTCCCAACAATAGTGCACAAAGGTCCCCTTTCCCCCACATCCTCTCCAAACATTGATTTATTGATAATAGTTATTCTGACAGGTGTGAGGTGATATCCATTGTGGTTTTAATTTGCATTTCTCTGATGATTAGTGATGTTTTCATATGTCTATTTGCCATTTGTATGCCCTCTGAAAAAAATTCTATTCAGGTCCTTTGCCCATTTTTTATTTGAATTGTTTGCTTTTTTTGGTGTTGAGTTTTATAAATTACTAGAGGCCCGGTGCATGAAATTTGTGCACGGGAGGGGTGTGTCCTCAGCCCAGCCTGCACCCTCTCCAATCTGGGACCCCTTGAGGGATGTCCGACTGCCCAAGGGATGGGCCTAAATGGGCAGTTGGACATCCCTCTCACAATCCAGGACTGCTGGCTCCCAACTGCTCGCCTGCCTGCCTTCCTGATTGCCCTGAACCGCTTCTGCCTGCCTGCCTGATCACTCCCTAACCACTCTCCTGACAACCTGATTGATGCCTAACTGCTCCCCTGCCAGGCCTGATTGCCCCTAACTGCCCTCCCCTGCAGGCCTGGTCACCCCTAACTGCTCTCCCCTGCAGGCCTGGTCCCCATAACTGCTCTCCCCTGCAGGCCTGGGTCCCCCCCAACTGCCCTTCCCTGCAGGCCTGGTCATCCCCAACTTTCCGCCTCTGCCGGCCTAGTCACCCCTAACTGCCCTCTCCTGCAGGCTTGATCAACCCCAACTGCCCTCCCTTGCAGGCCTGGTCCCTCCCAACTGCCCTCCCCTGCTGGCCTGATTGCCCACAACTGCCCTCCCTTGCAGGCCTGGTCCCTCCCAACTGCCCTCCCCTGCTGGCCATCTTGTGGCGGTCATCTTGTGTCCACATGGGGGCAACCATCTTTGACCACATGGGGGCAGCCATCTTGTGTGTTGGAATGACGGTCAACTTGCATATTACTCTTTTATTAGATAGGATAGAGGCCTGGTGCACGGGTGGGGGCCGGCTGGTTTGCCCTGAAGGGTGTCCCGGATCAGGGTGGGGGTTCCCTTGGGGTGTGGGGAGACCTGGGCGAGGGGCCTGTGGTGGTTTGCAGGCTGGCCACGCCCCCTGGCAACCCAAGCAGAGGCCCTGGTATCTGGGATTTATTTATCTTCTATAATTGAAACTTGGTAGCCTTGAGCGGAGGCCAGGGCTATTCGGGAAGCTTGGCTTCCTCCATTGCCGGGGAAACCCAAGTCTCCTGCTCGCTCCGTGGCTGCAGCCATCTTGGTTGGGTTAATTTGCATACTCACTCCTGATTGGCTTGTGGGCATAGCGGAGGATGGTCAATTTGCATGTTTCTCTTTTCTTAGTGTAGATTTGTAAACCTTGAATAGTAACACCTTATCAGATGTATCAGCAAATATGTTCTTCCATTAAGTGGGTTGTCTTTTCATTTTGATGATGGTTTTGCTGTGCAAAAGCTTTTTAGTTTTATGTAATCCCATTTATTTATTTATTTTTTTGTTTCTCTTGTTCAAGTAGATATATCAGAAAAAATATCACTATGAAACATGTTTGAGATTTTACTGCCTATGTTTTCTTCTAGAAATTTTATGGTTTTGAGTCTAACATTGAAGTCTTTATTTATTTTTTATTTTTTTAATATATATTTTTATTGATTTCAGAGAGGATGGGAGAGGGAGCAAGAGAGAGAAACATCAATGATGAGAGAGAATCATTGATTGTCTGCCTCCTGCACACCTCCTACTAGGGTTCGAGCCCATAACCCAGGCATGTGCCCTTGACCAGAATTGAGCCCAGGACCACTTAGTCCACAGGCCAACACTCTATCCACTGATCCAAATCAACTAGGACTAACATTGAAGTCTTTCATTCAGTTTGAGTTTATTCTTGTGGATGGTGTAAGAAGGTGGTCAAGTTTCATTTTTTTTTTTTTTTTGCATGTAACTGTCTAGTGTTCCTAGCACCATTTATTGAATAGACTGTCTTTACCCCATTGTGTTTTTACCTTCTTTGTCAAGTATTAATTCTCTATAAAGGTATGGGTTTATTCCTGGGCTGTCCATTCTGTTCATTGATCTATATGTCTGTTTTTATGCCAGTGCCATGATGTTTTGATTACTATGGTCTTGTAGTATAGTTTGATATAAGGTTGATGTAAGATAGGGAAATTCCTCCCACTTTGTTCCTTTTTTTTTTTTTTCAAGATTGCTGTAGCAATGTGGGGTCTTTTGTTGTTCCATACAAATTTTTGGAATATGTGTTCTAATTCTATGAAATATGCCATTGGGGTATCTTGATATAGCATGCCTTTGTTTTTGAAGACGTATAATTCATGTATGGAATTATTCTCCATTAAATTAGTTCTTTTGTTATCTTACTAAAAAGATCATATAGTTATTAAAAATGAAATTTTGGAATGAAAGGAAAGTAGTTTTACATATATTTGATAAAAATTGATTATTTGAATATGATTATAATAATACTTTATATTCTATACAGGATTAATTAAAAGAATTTACCACATATCTTATGACTTTTTACTGGAGCCTTGAGAGATAGATAAGTGACAAGCATTTTTTTAAGAAATATTTCTGAAAGTAATTTGATCTAACAGTTTCCTGACAAAGTGAACAATGGAGCATATCTTTAGAGATTTACCTCTTTTCTTCTCAATGAAACATTAATAGAAATGTCATGTTTACATTAATCATAATGTAACATTTCCCTGTCATACAATAAATCATATTTTCCAAGGAGCTGTATTTTTTAATATATTTTATTGATTTTTTACAGAGAGCAAGGGAGAGGGATAAAGAGTTAGAAACATCCATGGGAGAGAAACATCGATCAGCTGCCTCCTGCACACCTCCTACTGGGAGGTGTGCCCACAACCAAGGTACATGCCCTTGACCAGAATTGAACCTGGGACCCTTCAGTCCACAGACCAATGCTCTGTTCACCAAGCCAAACTGGTTAGGGCAAGTCTGTATTTTTATAATAATTATAATTAGGACATTGTTAATAAGACACACAAGTTTAGCAGGTTTAAAACGTAAAGCACTAAAAACATGTCATTAAATACAATGTGGTACCATGGATTGGATCTTAGAACTGGTAAAAGATATCCGTGAGGAAAATCCAAATAAAGTCTGTAGCTTAGTTAATAGTAATGTACCAATGTTAGTTCCTTAGTTTTGACAAAGCCATGGTTATGTAAGATGTTAACTGTAGGTGAAACTGGGTGAAGGGGGTATATAAGTTCTTTGTAATATCTTTGCAACTTTTCTGTACATCTAAAATTATTCCAAAACAAAAATTTAATTAAAGCAGAAAAATATCATGGTTTATTGATTTGAAATTATGAGTGACTTTTCTATGTAGTACTTTGAAAAATCAAAATTATTATCTTTTTAAAAATCTAAATTTCGTGCAATAGAGATATAGGGAAATATGCACCCATAGGTTTCATAAGAGGTGTGGGACTTTATTTTTTGGACAGTGGTATGGTGCTCATGAACACATCCTTGTACTTGGCTACAACTTTGCTCTGAGTCCTTCCAGGTACTTGTGTGTTCTTCAGTAGTTTAGTACAGCACTTTCTGTTACCACAAGCAGGTCCTTTAAATGGTTTCTTTTCTTTTTTTTAATGTACTGTTAGTGGCAAAAAGACTAGTGATGTGACTCAGTGGTTTGGAGTTGAGACTCTCTTAGTGTAGTTTGGTTCAGTCACACTTATTTGAGCTTATAGATCAAATACTGGATACAGATGACCTGTTGTTGTTAAAGATCATGAATAAAGATGAGTATAACTCTTAAATAACCATTTCCATAATTGCACTAAAATAATTTATTCCTATCAGATAATAGAAATGATCAGTTTCCAAAATGAACTCTAGTAGTATAACTCTTTTAAATTTCTATAAATATTAAAAGAGTAAGAAGGGAACTCTGAAACTATTATATAACTTTTCATTAATAAAAGTAAAACAGCCATGCTTTCCTTATAAATGGTTTCTTGCTTCTATTGCCAACTTTAATGATTTTAATTAAACTTAAATTTCATACAGGGAAATAGAAATACACTATACTTAAAGGATATAGACATTTACAACAAGAGACCTGGTCCTGAATGACTTTTACAGAATAATTGTTAGTCTTGGAAAGTTCTGTTTTTGCTTGATATTTACTCAGAATTGTTGTTATCAATCTCATGTTAATAGAATTCACACCTTTACTTATTAGTTGTGTAACATAACTGTGCCAACCTTGGTAAAGAAGTTTAGAAAAATGGAGGAGAGTTTTTTTCAGGAGAGTTTAAATGTTATTGATTATATACCAGTTTATACAACTAAAAAAAACCCCATGCTTTTTATCATTATTCTATACTAGAAGAGTGTTAAAAGTGTTGCTTTTAGAGACATGCTTTATCATTCAGCTGACTGTCACTTTGTGATAATCTAAAGTATAAATGAGAATAGCTAAAATGTGTTGAGCACTTTCTATGTACCAGGCACTTTATTTACAACTAGAGGCCTGGTGCACAAATTCGTGCATGGGTGGGGTTCCTTGGCCCGGCCAGAGATCAGGGCTGATCAAGCTGTCTTTCCCAGTCCTGATTGGGACAAGGGGGTTGACTGGCTGGGGAGGGACCGCGGGAGGTTGACCAGCCAGGGAGGAACTGCAGGAGGGCTCTAGGGCATGTCCGGCCCATCTCACCCAGTCCCCATAGGCCGGACCCCAGTAGCAAGCTAACCTACCAGTTGGAGCATCTGTCCCCTGGTGGTCAATGCATGTCATAGCGACTGGTCAAGTGGTCAACTAAACAGTCGACCTATTATTCAGACACTTAGCATATTAGGCTTTTATATATAGAGACTAGAGGCCCAGTGCATGAAATCGTGCACAGGTAGGGTCCCTAGGCCTAGCCTACGATCAGGGCCATCTTCCGCTGCTTGCCAGTCCCCAGTCCCGCCCTGCCGGCACCCACCCAGTTCCCCGTGGTTCCCCATTTGGCATGCTGCAATTGGAGCCTGTGGGCTGGGGGGAGGGACCAAGAGGTTGGCCGTTCTGCCCACTCGCCAGTCTCCAGTCCCACCACCCACCGGTTCCCCATGGTTCCCCCTTCGCCATGCTGTGATCAGAGCCTGCAGGCCAGAGGGAGGGACCAAGAGTTGGTCAATGCACCTTATAGCGACTGCTCGAGTGGTCGTTCCAGTCGTTCTGCCATTATGTTCACTGGGCTTTTATTATATAGGATGATCTCATTTAATCTTCGCAAACACCTGTGAGATAGTTTAGAATTCCCTGTATAGATGAGGCTGAGAGACTAACAGATGTCTTCAGGCTAACCCTGAGGGTATGGGGCAGAAAGAACAAGTGCCCCTGGTGGCTGTACCTACAGTTTGGTTCATAATGTTACCAGCTTCCAGGAAATTCTGAATCCTTGAATGCATGGTAAACTTCAGATACTTTAGTTCTTCTGGATAAAAGGATGTCTGATCACATTGGGTAACTGAGATTAAATTTTCCCATGGGGTAACTAGTCTGGAGTACAATCTCCATTTCTCTATTTCAACCTTGATCTGGCTCATTTTGCAGTTCCCTAATATGTTAGTTGTTCTCTGTCACCTGATTAATTGCTGAATACCCACTTGCTGTGTGCTTCATTGATCATATGCCAAGAACTTTTGGCAGCTGTGGAGAATATGATCTCAATGTGTCTCCTGGTCAGTGTTGAGCAACTAGAAGTTGTTAGTTGGGGTGAGTACTTGGATCCAGAAGTTAGGACGCATGCCAGAGGTTAGGGATGGAACAATTGAGCAGCTGACACATAAAATGCAGCTATCCAGACTCATTCAATAGGCAGGAGTCAGAAATAGAATAGACACATGACTTTGAAAGGTGGTTTTTGAAGAAGATTATGATGACTGGCTATGGACTTTATAGTGTGTAGATATAAAATAATTTCAACTGCTTTTTGAGCAAGGGTAAGTTAGCAACTTATTCATTATAGTGCTTATTACGCTGAACAGAAATCTCTGTAACTTCCCCATCTAGCTATGTCTTCCTGTAGTTCTAAATCTCTAGTCCCTCTTATACTTGAAAACATAAGATACATATAAAATTTCCCTTCCTATCTCCTCCTTTTCATGTTTTCCAAAAGTTGGCATTCTTCAGGGCCCAGTCCTTGGCCACCTTCTACATTTATTCTCTGTGTGATCTCATGTGATCCTTTGCTTTAAATGCCACCTGTCCTCCCAAACTTATTTCTTTGCCTTGATCTCTCCCATGTATTCAAGGCTCATATCTATGTCTGCCTAGCCAACATCTCCTTTTGAAAGTCTAATAAACATTTCAAACTTAACATGTTTGGAATAGAACTCTTGAAATCCCCTCCTAAATCCTGTTTCTGCCTCCTCCTCCTTCATCTCGGTAAATGGTCCACTCAGTTGCTCAGGCCAAAAGCTAGATCTTTGACTTTTCTCTTTTCTTCTTAATCTACATCCAGCCCATCAGGAAGGCTTAAATGTCCTCTTTTCAAAATATGTCCAAAATCCCCCTTTACTGCTGCCACCCGCTACTACTACTTTAATATAACGTATAATCACCATTATATGTTCCTAGATGATAGTAATAACTGGCCTTCCTTATCTCCTCCCTGAACCTCTCCAATCAGTTTTCCATGTAGGAACAAAAGTGTTTTGTGTGGGGTTTTTTGTTTGTTTGTTTGTTTGTTTGTTTTTAATGTTAAGCAGTTGCTGTCATTGCCCTGTTCAGAACCCTTTAGTGGCTATCCATCACATCAGTATAAAACCCCAAGTCTCACCATGTTTTACCAGATCCTACATGCTCTGCTTGCTGACTTACATCCTACCATTCTGTCTTACTCACTTTGTTCTAGCCACAATTGCCTTCTTGCTTTTCTTTAAATTCTCCAAGTCCATTTGGAATCAGATAAATCCCTCCTACTCCCCTACTCTACACCATCATTCTAAACAGTCCAGCCTCTAGCTTTTTACAAGTGGAGGGAGGTTTAAAGAGAAGAAAAGTACATATGCAAAGTTTTTTAGCACAGAGACCCTAGTAGGAGAGGTCATACTATAAATGTTGTGGTTTTGTTATTCCAAGTTTCTGTCATGTGAATTGGTTTCAAGTGTAAGAGGGTCTGGAGATTTTAGTGCTATAGAAAGACATAGCTAGATCAGTGGAGAGAAGTTACAAAGAGAGATTTCTGCTCAGGTTAATGAGCACTATAATGAATACCTTGGTAACAGTCACATCAGCACGAAAATAGGCTGGGCTGCTTCATAGGACAGTGCCTTCTTGCTTTTCTTTGGGGTATAAAAATTGGGGTGATCCCCTCGTGGGATGTGGTAGAGGAAAACTATTCTGAAGTGGAGAAGGGGACAGTTGATTTCTAAGATCTTCCCAAAGGTGAGATGATACCTTTTAGAATATTTTTTTCAGAGTAATTATTTTTAATTTCTTCTCAGATTAATCTGCCGGTATTTATATTGGAAACATTTACCAATTTCACCAATGAAGTATAAAGCACTTCTAGGTGAAGTTTCCAATATTTGAGATGAGAGAAGAGCTAATATCAAGTTTGATTTCCAGTCAGATTGGCCAAGTCCTCATCTAAGGAATTTATTACTTTGAGGCATTTTGTTCTCTCATTTTTTATATAAAACTTATTTTGATTGATTTCAGGTCTAAAATAAGCAATATGTAGGTACTAGACAAGTTCCCTAGTAGATTTTAGTTATTAAGCAAAATTTTCCTGAGTTGTAGAAGTAAGGAATATGATATTTGGAAATCGCCTTTGGTCAGATTTTGCTAGCAATGGAAAATTCACCTCATCCTTAACCTTAAACCAGAAGCACTTTGAGAAGTAGTGACTATGTTTGGATGTTTCATTGAGGGTGAAATAGTCATTTCCTTATCTTATCTTAGAAAGGCAAAAATAATGATTTAAGTAATAGAGAACTTAAAGTTATAAAAGCTTTCAGTTGGACCTGAATAAGGCTGTTCATGCAAATTCAAGTTTCCTGTAACCATTGAACTGTGGCACTTGGAATTAGTGATATAGTAAAGAATAGTTTTCAGGGTCTCTGTAATACTAAAGTATTTTATATTTTACTAGAGGCCTGGTACATGAAATTTGTGCATGGGGGGTCCCCTCAGCCCAGCCTGCACCCTCTCCAATCCGGGACCCCTCAGGGGATGTCTGACTGCTGGACATCCTTCTCACAATCTGGGACCACTGGCTCCTAACTGCTCACCTGCCTGCCTGCCTGATCACCCCTAACTGCTCCCCCTGCCAGCCTGATCACTCCTAACTGCCTCTGCCTGCTGGCCTGATCACCCCTAACTGACCCCCTGCTGGCCTGGTTGCCCCCAACTCCTCCCCCCTTGCCAGCCTGGTCACCCCCAACTGCTCTCCCCCGCCGGCCTGGTTGCCCCCAACTGCCCCCCTGCTGGCCTGGTCACTCCCAACTGCCCCCTCCCGCCAGCCTGGTTGCCCCTAACTGCTCCCTGTCCCCCTGCTGGCCTTATCGCCCCTCACTGCTCCCTCTGCTGCCTGGTCGCCCCATGCAGCCTGCTGTTCAGTTGTTTGGTCATCCCTCACTAACCCCCCTGCCAGCCTTGTCGCCCCACGCAGCCTGCTGTTCGGTCATTACTGTGATGGCGTCCTGGAAAATTTGCATATTCCTCTATTATTAGTATAGACTAGAGGCCCGGTGCACGAAATTCTTGTATGGGGGGTGTCCCTCAGCCCAGCCTGCACCATCTCCAATCTGGGACCCCTCTCACAATCCAGGACTGTTGGCTCCCAACCGCTCGCCTGCCTGCCTGATTGTCTCTAACTGCTTCTGCCTGCCAGCCTGATCCCCCCTTAACCACTCCCCTGCCAGCCTGAGCGATGCCTAACTGCTCCCCTGCTGGCCCGATTGCCCCTAACTGCCCTCCCCTGCTGACCTGGTCACCTCTAACTGCCCTCCCCTGCAGGTCTGGTTGCCCCCAACTGCCCTCCCCTGCCTGACTGGTTGCCCACAACTGCCCTCCCCTGCTGGCCATCTTGTGGTGGCCATCTTGTGTCCACATGGGGTGGCCATCTTTGAGCACTTGGGGACGGCCATCTTGTGTGTTGGAGTGACGGTCAATTTGCATATTACCCTTTTATTATATAGGATTGCTTTGGTAGTTAGTACCAAAGGATGACATATATAAAAGTTGCATCCAGCTAGTCATTGCTTCTTGCAACACCAGGGCCTGCCCCGAATTAGCATGTGCTTGGCACGACTTACGAAATCAGCATCCTGATGAATACACTGTTCCAACTTTTTAAGGAAGGCCTGAACCCCTTAACATGTTTTCACCTTGAGTGTCTTCTTGTTTCTCTGTTGTCCCCTGGTTTCTGATTTTGCTGCCCCTTTCCCATTATTTCTATTTCTATTTTTTAGATTGACTCTTTTTTTTCCTGGTCGCTATTTAGATTTCACTTAAATAAAACTGCTATTCTAACCAAAACAATTTGGATTATTTCCTGTATTGATATTCCTGTCTTGACTTGAGCCAGGGTTCCTCCTAGGAGGTGAGATAGATAGTCATACCTTCTTGGTTCTAAAGATAACATAAACATTACATAAGTATCATGGTTCTTGATGTCTTGTACCTAGGCAATTGAGAATAATTTTTGCACCTGGCTTTAGCAGAAAACTAACATATCCACAATCCTTTTAAAGCCAACAGCCAGGGGGAAAGCAGTTGTCAAATGTAGTACACTTGTCTTTTTTTTTTTTTAATTCTCACCTGCAACCTAGATACATGCCCTGACCAGGAATTGAACCCACAACCTTTCTGTGCACAGGACAATGCCCAGACAACTGAGCCACTCTGGCTGTGTTGGGCTCTTGTACACTTCTCTCTGCCAAACTCAGCTATTTAACAACAGATCTGAGAACCAGGAATGAAGTGAAAGAGGCTTTTAAACTACATATAGCTGATGTCTGAAAGTTCAGACCTTAAAATGGTGTATTAGGTTTACTTAGCGCCTCTTTATTTACTTGTTTTTCCTCTTAATGATAATAGTAAACACATAAATAACACTAAGTGTTCTAAGTGTATTATGTATTTTAGCTCATTTAATCTTCATGGCAATCTTGTGGGGGAAATACTATTATAATTCTGATTTAACAGATGAGGAAACTAAGTCTTGGATAAGTTGCATCATTTCTCATAGTTACATAGTTTGTTTTGTTATAGCTGGGATTCAAATTTAATTGTATAACTACCTGTTGTTTTTGATCCTTAAATTCTTTAACTCATAATTCTAAGAAACCTGGTTAACTAATTTCTTATACCACAAATTTCAAAGAGAATGTAACAACTCTGGATTCCCACTGCTTTTCAAACTATAATATACATATGAATCACCTGGATATCATGTTAAAATGTAGATTTTGATTAAATCTGTGGTACATTTCTAACAAATTCCAAGGTAATGCTGATGCTGTTGATCCATGGACCCCACTCTGAATAGCAAGGAATTTCAATACATTCATATTCTGTGTTTGTTAGGAACAGGTCTGGGACTAGGAAGAGATGTGTGGGGCACCTAAGATGCTCCACTTACCTTTTCCTAGTGATATGGGAAATTTGGACTGGAACGCGGGGTGTTCCCCTGGGCAGGATGGTTTTCCCAGGGTTTTTTGTCCAGTGGAGTTGAAGAATGAAACCACAGACGAAAGGTGGTATAATAAAGGTGGAAATTTTTTTGAGAAACAAGCACAGACTCCCACTTGGGGAGGGGGAAAGAGTCCCACTGAGTCCCTGTTTCCTAAGGTTTTTAAAGGCTGCATATCTTTGTGCTTTGATATCCCCTCTGATTGGTCACTATCCCCTTCTGATTTGGTCTCTATAGCAACTCCAGAGTTCAAGTCTCACATGAAGTTTCCTCCTTCTTCTCCCTTATTGTTCTATTCCCTCTTGGCTTTTTTTCCTCTTCCTTTGAATGTAGGGTTTCCTTCCCTTTGTTCTGTAAATATGTACTTTTTGCTACTCCCAGCTCCCTTGTCTTATGGAAATGTATTCTTTTGCAACTCTGTAGCACTGTGTTTTTTCCATGGACTCCTTAATTTTTAAAATTTCCTAAACCTGCCTATTTCACCCCTAAAAATTCATTTTACTAGTCCAGTCCCTTGTTAAGAATCATGTTTTTAAATAACATTCAGTGATTCGCAATTATGCTTACAACATAATTAAAAGGAAATTTAAAAAATGATATCTGCACTATTATCTCAATATCTCAATTTAAATGAAGTGTGTGTGTGTGTGTGTGTGTGTGTGTGTGTGTATGTAAGTATATGCTTAGCAAAAGTCTGAGGAGATATGGCAGATATTAACAGTTATCCTCTGAGTGATAGATTTATAGATGGTATATTTTTTATCTTTATATATTTGGCATGTTTCAGTTTTCAATAATATGCCTGCATAATTTTCTAGATGTAGTTTATTATTATTAACATTATTAAAACTTTTAGATAACTATACACTCAAATTTGATTTATTACAACAGAGCTTAAAGGAAACATTTGCTTTCTGCCACCTGCATACTTCTCTTCAACCTCCCCCAAAATATCTGCTCATTATTTTTCTCAAAAAGTACATAAGCTATTTAATGGTTTAGTGGAGGCTTCACTTTAGGGTTTCAGTTAGAGCATCTGCCAACAAAGATAATAAAAGGCAAATATTTTTAAGAAAGGGGGTAATGAAATACTTTTTATGAAATTATGGGTTAGATGTGGAAACATGCCATTTTTCAATATTTACTGGTATATATTTTGCATAGAGGCAAAATCTATGGTTGGTTTTTTATTTTATTTAATTCCTGTAAATATAAAATAAGTACCCTTTTTTTTTTTTTTACCTTGCCTCCTTCTCTTTTAGTAAGGTTAACCTAGCCTAGCAGGTTTTTAGGAGATCTGTTCTTCTTTCGACCTTTAAAGTTCAGCAACCTGAAATTAGAAGTGAAGTGCCTAACCCTCACTATGGAGCAGGGAAGGAAGTAATAAGGAGTCAGGATAGAAGAGCCTGATTCTTTTAAAACGTCACCTCCTGGAGAGGAGTTTGTTGGGAAGAGAAGGAATTCCTGGAATCGGTGTAGGGGTGCTCCTGAGCATCTGGTTTAATACCAAACTTCGCATAAAATGAAACCCCAAGAAGCTGGCAAGTACAATTTGATAAATGAAATAATACCAAGTCAGTGTAAGATTGAGCCCTAGAATAAAGGTTCCTCTATATAAACCCTAAGATAGCTTAAAACCAAGCCTCAAAAGAATCATATTAATTCACAAGTAGCTGTCTTCCAGAAGAATTCCATCACTCTTTAAACAAATACAAAAAAATCCAGCACTCAGCAATGTAAAGTTCACAGTGAATTGCATCCAATCAAACATTACTAGACAAAGAAGTAGGAGAAAAATACCATAACAGGAGACAACAGAAATAGATCCTGAAATGACAGGGATGATAGAATTAGCAGATAAGTACATTAAAACAACTATTGTAAATCTGGTCCACATATATATAAACATAATGAATGAAATAGAAGATATAAAAAAGAAAAAATTGGAACATTCAGAGATAAAAAGTACAGTAACTTGAAATGAAAATTTTTCTAGATGGGATTAAAAAATTAATCAGTGACCTTGAAAATATGGTAAGAATTTAGCCAAAAGCATAGAGAGAAAAGAAACTGAAAAAGATGTACAGCAACTTGGTGTCTTATAGGCTAATAGCCATGGGTCTAACATAAGTGTAAGTTGAGTCTCAGATTTGGGGGGAGGGTGAAAGAGAAAAAATATTTAAATAAATAATGGCTGAAATTTCCCCAAATTTGAAGAAAACTATAAACCCACAGATCCAAGAAAGTTATACCCCAGATAAGACACACGCGCTCATGCGCGCGCATGCGCGCGCGCGTGCACACACACACACACACACACACACCTCAAAACACCATAAGAAAAATGCTCAAAATCAGTGATAAAGAAAAACTCTTACAATTAGGTAGAGAAAAATAAAGACATTACATACAAATAAATAAAGTTAAGAATGGCAACAAACTTGTCATCAGAAACTGTGCATACCAGAATGCAATTTAATGGCACTTTTCAGGTGCTAAGAGAATTGTCAACTTTGGATTTTATATCCAATAAAACTTAAGAAAATAAAGGAGGGAGAAATAACGTTTTTAGACAAAAACTGATACAACTTATGACCAGCAGATCTACATTACAAGAAATATTAAAGGAAGTTCTTCAAGCAAAAGGGGAAAATAATACCACATGGAAATTTGGATTATACAAAGGAATAAAGAATGGTCGAAATGATTCATATGTGGATAAATATAAAACAGATTGTTTCCTCCTCTTTGACTTTCTTTAAAAGGTAACTGACTGTTTAAACCAGAAAATAATATCAATGTCCATTTAGTAGGGTTTATAATATATGTGAAATTAAAATGTATGACAACAAAACTCACATAATGGGGTGGGGAAAGGGAAGTATATGATGGTAGGGGTCTTCTACATGAAGTGATCTAATATTTTTGAAGGTGGATTGTAGTAAGTTAAAAAAAAGCATCCACTAAAAAGGTTCTTGAAAAAGAGTTATAACTAATAAGAGTGAAATCATTAAAAATAATCCAACAAAAGACAAGTTTTAACTGATGAATTTTATCAAATATTTAAAGGAGAAATAACTCAGAAAATAGCGGAAGAGGGAACACTTTTCAATTCATTTTAGAAGACCAGCATTATACTAATACCAAAACTAGGTAAAGACATTATAAGAAAAGAAAACTGTGAACAAATATCTTTCATGAACATAGATGAAAAATTTAACCATTAGCAAATAAAATCCAGCAGTATATATAAAAAATGGGTTTATTCTAGGGATGCAAGGTTGGCTTAACATTGGAGAATCCACTAACATAAATTATCACTTTAACAGAAAAAAAGTGGGGGGACTATATAATACTGTCAGTAGTTGCATAAAAAGCATTGGACTAAATTCAACAACTATTTATGATAAAATCTCAAAACCAGAAACAGAAGGAACATAACCCGATAAAAGTAATCTACACCTAATTTTTAGCTAAAATCTCATTTAAGGTTAAAAGATAAAATGCCTTTTTCCCTAAGATAGGAAATAAATCAGGTATGACAACTCTCTTTCCTCTATCTAATATTGTAATGGAAGTCCCAGCCAGTGTAATAGGCAATAAGAAGTAACAAATGTCATATAGATTGGCAAGGCAGAAATGGAAACTCTTTATTTGCAGACATGATCATGTCTAAAGAAAATGCTAATAAATCTCCAAAAAGCCATTAGCATTTGTAATTGGATTTATCAAGATTTCAGGATACAAGGTAAATACATAAAATCAGTTGTATATGTATTTCCATTGATCTATATAATCTGCATACTAGCAATGAAATTTAACATTTATATGGAAATACAAAGGCCCTAGAAAAGTAAAAAAAAAAAAAAAAAAGAATTGACAAAAAAGACCAGTATTAGAAGGTTTTTATTACCTAATTTCAAGACTTCCTTTACATTTTATAACTTTCTCATTAAAGTAATCAAGGTAGTGTTGGCCTAAGGAAGACCTATATTGATGGAATAGAATAGAGAATCCAGGATTTTTATGGTTTTGGGTCTAACATTTAAGTCTTAATAACCCATTTTGAGTTTATTTTTGTGTATAGTGTAAGAAAGTGGTCTAGTTCCATTTTTTTTTCATATGTCTATCCAATTTTCCCAGCACTACTTATTGAATAGACTGTCTTTACCCCATTGTATGTTTTTCTCTCCTTTGTCAAATAGTAATTCATATAAAGGCATGGGTTTATTTATGGGTTCTCTATATATCGTTTTTATGCTAGTACCATGCTGTTTTGATTGTTCTGGCCTTGTAGTATAGTTTAATATCAGGTAGCATGATTCCTCCCACTTTGTTCTCCTTTCTCAAGATTGCTATGGCTTTTGTGGTTACATATAAATTTTTGGAATATTGGTTCTAGTTTTGTGAAACGTGCCATTGGTATCTTGATAGGAATTACATTGAATTTATAGATGCTTTGGGTAGCACGGACATTTTAATTATGTTAATTTTTCCTATCCATGTACATGGTACATGCTTCCACTTGTTTGTGTCTTCTTCAGTTTTTTCAGTGTCTTATGATTTTCTGAGTACAGTAGGTCCTCAGGTTATGTTGGAGATCCGTTCCTACGGCGGCACAACATAACGCGATTCCCGCCTTAAGTCGGAACCCACCTACATAAGCACCTACGTCATTCACATGGAGCACATACACAGCAGTAATGAAGTGAAACAGTAAAAAAAAAAAAAAAAAAAAAAAAATTAAAATTAATTTAACAATTCCTGACCTTTACTTGTGGTAAATAAATAATAAAAAGACATAAAGCACATATGTACAGACGTCGAAATGATGGAACTTTTTTTTTTATAAATAAATGGGAGATGGCGACGTAACCATGAAATGACGTACATCCAGTCCGATGTAACCCGAGGAATGCCTGTATAGGTCTTTTATATCCTGGGTTAAATTTATTCCTAAGTATTTTTTTTCTTGCATATTTAATTGGGATTGTTTTCTTATTTTCCCTTTCTGATAGTTCATTATTAGTGTATAAAAATGCCACTGATTCTGGATGTTTATTTTGTATCCTGCTACTTTACTGAATTCATTTAAAAGTTCCAGTAGTTTTTTGTTGGAATCTTTAGGGTTCTCTGTGTATATTATCATGTCATTTTCAAATAATGTCAGTTTTACTTTTTTTCTTTCCAATTTGGATGCCTTTTATTTATTCTTATCTGATCACTATGGCTAGGACAGTGATCAGATAAGAAGTGCTGAATAAGAGTGGTGAAAGCAGACTTCTTATTTCCAACCTTAAGGGAAACATTTATAGATTTTACCCATTGAGTATGATGTTGACTATGAGTTTGTCATATATGGCCTTTATTACATTGAGGTATGTTACTTCTATCTCCACTTTGCTGAGAATTATTATTATATATGGGTGCTAGATTTTATCACATGCTTTTTCTGTGTCTGTTAATATGATCATGTGCTTTTTATCCTTTATTTTGTTTATGTCGTGTATCACGTTTATTGATTTGTGGATATTGTCCCAACCTTGCATCCCTGGAATAAATCCCACTTGATCATGGTGTATCATCTTTTTAATGTATTGCTGGATCCAGATTGCTAATATTTTGTTGGGGATTTTAGTGTCTATGTTCATCTGGTTTTGTGATTAGGATAATGCTGGCCTCTTAAAATGAGCTTGAATTTCTTCCCATTTCTTGGATTTTTTGGAATAGTTTGAGAAGGATAGGTGTTAGTTCTTCTTTGAATGTTTGGTAAAATTCACCCACAAGGCTATCCAGTCTATTGTAGTGTTATTTACACTAGCCATGATTTGGAAACAGCCCAAGTGTCCATGAGTAGATGAGTGGATAAAAAAGCTGTGTTTACACAATAGAATAGTACTCGGCCATAAAAAAGGAAATCTCACCCCTTGTGTCAGCATGGATGGACTTGAAGAGCATTATGCTAAGTGAAATAAGCCAGTCAAAGACAGACAAGTGACATATGGTTCCACTCATATGTGGAATCTAATAACAAAATAAACTAACTAACAAAATAGAAACAGACTCATAGATTAAGAACATACTGACAGCTATCAGAGGTGAGAGGAGTTGCAGGGATAGGCAAAAAAAAACAACAACCCACAACAAAACAAAACTCATAGATATTGACAACAGTATGGTAACTACCAAAGGGGAAAGGAGGTGGGGGGAGGTAGAAAAGGGTATAGGAGATAATAAATGGTAATGGAAGGAGACTTGACTTGGGGTGGAGAATACAGTACAATATACAGATGATATATTATAGAATTGTACACCTGAAACCTTTATAATTTTGTTAACCAATGTCACTCCAATAAGTTCAATAAAATGGTAAAAAAAAAAGTCTTATTGTGTCTTGTTATAAAAATGTCATAATGATAAAAAATTAATAACTAAAACAACAACAAACCAAATGATAACTACACTGTGAACATCTATTTGGAATAGGAGATGTAGTTATTTAAGAATAAAATAAAAATTCTTTTTAAAAATAAAGAATAGAGAATCCAGAAATAGACGCACACATGTAGATAGATGGTCAATTGATTTTTGACAACCTTGACAAGATAATTCAATGTAGAAAGGATAGTCTTTTCAACAAATGTACTAGAACGCCTGGGTATCCAAATGAAAAAAAAAAATTAACTGCAACCCTTACCTCTCCTATATACAAAATAACTTGAAAGGATTCATATCTCTAATTATAAAAGGCTAAAACTATAAAACTTTAAGAAAAAAAATCACAGGAGAAAACATTCATGAATTTGGGATAGGCAAAGATTTTTTAGGACACAAAAAAGCATACCATAACATAAAAGTAAAATTGACAAATGGTAGTCCATCAAAATTTAAAATTTCTATTCTTTATAAAAAACAGTTAAGAATATAAAAAGACAGTCTTAAACAGAGACAGCATATTCTCAACACATGTATCTGACAGATTACTTGTGGCCAGAATATATAAAGATTTCTTATAGCTTATTAATAAGACAACCCAGTTAAATAAATAGCATAAGAAAATAATGAATGACCAGTGCAGCAGAGGAAAAGGGGTTTAACATCATTAGACATCAGAAAAATGGGGATTAATACAATGAGATACCACTATATATCATCAAAATAGCTAAAGTTAAAAATTAAAAAGGAACAAGTATTAGGTGAGATGTAGACTGATTGAAACTTTCATATGTTGCTAGTGGGAAAGTTAAATGATAAAACCATTTTAGAAAACAGTTTGGCAATGTGTTAAAAATTAAACATCTATAATATGCTAATTAGACCAGACATCCTTCTGGATGAAGCCAGGGCTGCGAGAGCCAAGGCGACTGCGCAGTGAGCGGGGGCTGAGGCAGAGGAGGTGGCGGCGGCAGGGGCAGAGCCCCTTGTACGAATTTAGTGCATCGGGCCTCTAGTCTATAATAATAAAAGCATAGTATGCTAATTAGACCGGACAGCTGAACGACCTTCCGGACATCATTCTGGATGTCATTTTCAATGAAGCCATGGCAGGGGGTGCTGAGGCAGAGGAAGTTAAGGATGATCAGGCAGGCAGGCGAGTAGTTAGAGGTGATCAGGCAGGCAGGCAGAGTTATTAGGGGTGATCAGGTAGGCAGGCGAGCAGTTAGGGGTGATCAGGCAGGCAGGCGAGTGGTTAGGGGTGATCAGGCAGGCGGGTGAGTGGTTAGGAGTGATCAGGCAGGCAGGCAGAAGGTGGTTGGGGTGATCAGGCAGGCCGGCAAGCAGTTAGGGGTGATCAGGCAGGCAGATAGAGTGATTAGGGGCGATCAGGCAGGCAGGCAGGTGAGTGGTTTAGAGCCATCAGTCCTGGATTGTGAGAGGGTGCAGGCCGGGCTGAGGGACCCCCTCCCTTACCCTCCCCCCCCGTGCATGAATTTTGTGCACCGGGCCTCTAGTATTACTGTAAGACCCAGTAATTTTACTTCTAAATATTTATCCAAGAGTAATGAAAAAATGTTCACAGATACATTTGTACAAGAATGTTCATGGTGGCTTTACTCATAATAGCTCCAAGCTGGAAACAGCTTATATACTTTATTGATTTTTTTACAGAGCGGAAGGGAGAGGGAGAGAGAGTTAGAAACGTTGATGAGAGAGAAACATTGATCAGCTGCCTCCTGCACACCCCCACCTGGGGATGTGCCCGTAACCAAGGTATATACCCTTGACCAGAATCGAACCTGGGACCCTTCAGTCCACGGGCCGATGCTCTGGAAACAGCTTATATGTCTATCAACTAGTGACTGGATAAACACATTGTGGTGTATCCATGCTATGGAAAATTATCCTATATAACAAAAGCCTAATATGCAAATTGTCCCCTCGACCGGGAGTTCCACCAGGAGTTTGCTTGCTATGACGTGCGCTGACCACCAGGGGGCGGCATGGAACATGGAGGGCATCAGTGATGTGGCACTGGCAGTGGGTGGTAGTGGAGACGCTGCTGGCCCTGATGGGCACCGACAAGAGCGGGACCGCAGAAGGATGGTTGGAGCAGGTGAGTGGGTGGTGACAGGCCAAGATGGGTGTGAGTGGGGCCTGATTGCCCTGCTGATCGCCCTGCAGATGGTGACCAGTGGCAGTGGTGGGGGGTGGGGCTGCCACCCAGCTCCCAGGCACTGAGAGAGCCAGGTGGGGGCCCGATGACTCAGGCGGAGGGAGGCCTGTGGGGGTCTGGGGGTCCAGGTGCTGCCCAAGGCCCAGAGGTCAGCTGGGACCTGCCCTTCAACTCCAGATGCTTGCGCTTCAATCGCCAGCCAGGCCTTAGTTTCCCCACCTGTGCCCGAATTTTGTGCACCTGGCCTCTAGTTCAACAATAAAAGGGGATAAAGTACTGATACACACAATGTGAAGGACTCTCAAAAACATTATGGTGAATAAAATAATCCAAATACAAAAAAAACAACAAAGTATGAATCTGTTTAGTGCTCTGGGTTATTATATCGGGAATGCTAGAAAAGCTAGATTTAATCTATAGTGACAATAAGCAGACAAGTTGTTGCTATAGCTGAAAGTGGAGTGTGATTGGCCTGGATGCGGTACAGGGAATGTTTTGGCATGATGAATGTGCTCTATGTCCTGATTATGGTGGTAATTATATGGATATAGGTGTTTATAAAATTCATTGTAATGCGCACTAAAAATGTACATATTTTATTGTATATAAAATATACTTCATTAATATAAAAATAACTTCAGTAATATTTTTTAAAACTTATATAAATGTTGAAAGTTATTTTACTAACAAAAGATTAACTTCTGACTAATGTTTGAAGACCTCTGTGTAAGGCTGAAACTTAATCGACCTGAAAAATCCATTTAGATAAATCAGTATACACAATATAAACAAGAATGCATGAATTAAATATCCTTAAAGAAAGAGAGATGAATTCTCAGTATACTTTCTAGTCTGTGATTTGATGTTTTGGAATGGGGCCCTTGCATCCTTAGAATTCATTGATGTACTTTTCTAATTTATTTTAAATGATGTTAGTTTGTGTTTTTGTCACTAAGAATCCAGCTGAAAGGAAGTAATTACATATAATTTATTTTTCATTGTACTTTTCTCTCTTTTTTTTTTTTTTTAACTAGAAAGAATATGTGGAAGACACCCTAATGTTCCTTAGAATCTATTCTTCCTTTTGGGAACAGAAGCCCTAGATTTTACCTGAGCACATACATGGATGACCACCTAGACAGTACATCTCTCTGCTTCTTTTATAGAAGGATGTGACTTTGTGATTGAGAGGTGAATGGTAGTGTGTGTAAGGTTACCTCCTTAAAAACAAGCCACTTGACCTAGAATTTCTTTTTTCTTTCTCTGCTGGTTGGAGGTTAGTTACATCAGGTATAGCTGTCACCCAAAAGAAATAGAAGCTATATGGAGGATGATAGGGCCAGACTGCCTCCCTGAATGATCTTGTGTAGCACTCCTCCCCCTGCCACACTGTATTGTGACATGAAAAAGAAAATTTTCTATCTTGAGCATTTCTGAGGATCTTTGTTATGGCAGAAAGTTTATACCCTAATAGAAAATGAAAGCATTTAAGACTTCTGTGTTTTTCTCTGTGTACTGTATGGCCATGTGTAATATATTTTGCTGTATATTCTCAATTAACTATTTCTAAAATAGCATAGCATTGTATGCCAAGAGTTATGTTGATATAGTAGTTATTTAGAGAGTGTTTCTCAAATTTCCAAGTTATGTTTAAACTTTGTGTACTAACTAGAGGCCCGGTGCATGAAATTCGTGCATGGGGGAGGGGTGTTCTTCAGCCCAGCCTGCACCCTCTCCAATCTGGGATCCCTCTCACAATCCAGGACTGCTCGCTCCCAACCGCTCGCCTGCCTGCCTGCCTGATTGCCCCTAACTGCTTCTGCCTGCCAACCTGATCACCCCCTAAACACTCCCCTGCCAGCTTGAATGACACCTAACTGCTCCCTTGCCTGCCCGATTTCCCCTAACTGCCCTCCCCTGTGAGCCTGGTCACCCCTAACTGCTCTCCCCTGCTGGCCCAGCCCTCTCCTGCTGGCCTGGTTGCCCCCAACTGCCCTCCCCTGCTGGCCTGGTAGCCCCCAACTGCCCTCCCCTGCTGGCCCGGTAACCCCTAACTGCCCTCCCCTGCTGGCCTGGTTGCCCCCAAATGCCCTCCCCTGCAGCCCTGGTTGCCCCCAATTGCCCTCCCCTGCTGGCCCGGTAATCCCTAACTGCTCTCCCTTGCTGGCCTGGTCGCCCCTAACTTCCCTCCCCTACCAGCCTGGTCACCCCCAACTGCTCTCACCTGCAGGCCTGGTTCCTCCCAACTGTTCTCCCCTGCTGGCCTGGTTCCCCCCACTTCCCTCCCCTGCAGGCCTAGGTTCCCCCAACTGCCCTCCCTTGCAGGCCTGGTTCCCCCCAACTGCTCTCCCCTGCTGGCCTGGTTCCCCCCACTTCCCTCGCCTGCAGGCCTGGGTTCCCCCCAACTGCCCTCCCCTGCAGGCCTGGTCTCCCCAACTGCCCTTCCTTGCAGGCCTGGTCACCCCCAACTGCCCTCCCTTGCAGGCCTGGTCCCTCCCAACTGCCCTCCACTGCTCGCCATCTTGTGGCGGCCATCTTTGACCACATGGGGGCGGCCATCTTGTGTGTTGGAGTGACGGTCAATTTGCATATTACTCTTTTATTAGATAGAAAGATAGGATTATTAATAAATTAAAATATAGTACTGCTTTCCAGTTTCTAAGGTTTTCTTTATGGACTTGATTATGATCAATTTCAATAGAGTCTTACAGACCTTTTTTAAGTTGTTTTCTTTTAAAATATCTAAATATTCTGTTTTTCAGCTTTTCTGTAATTACTGTTTATCTGTTCTATGAAAGGCTTAAATATATAAATCAATGATTTCTTCTATTAATTTTTGTTTACATTTCTGTCAGTTTTTGGTTTGGTATGTGTGTTAATATATTATTTACTGTCAAAATCTCAATTGAGGATTATACATTTTATCACAATGATATGACTTTCTAATTTATGCCTGTGTGCTTTGTGTTTTAGCTGGCATTAATATTAGTTTATATTTCTCTATACATCTTTGTACTTCATGTTATATTTATCCTTTCTTTTCATTTCTTTTAAATATGTTTCCTCAAAATGGAACGTTGTTAGATTCATTTTTTAACCTAGTGAAAACCTTTGTCTTTTAATAGATATTTTAATTCATTTATGTTTATTGTCAAAATTGATTTAATTGATTTTACTTCATTGATCTTATTTTAAGCTTTTTGTATTAAATTCTTTTTTTGTTTTTATTGTTGTTGTTTTTTGTGCTATTTGATTCAAAGTTTATCTTTAATTTTGACTTGATTGATATTTTAAATCTGTGATATATCTAAAGGTAAATAGCTTGCTTTGAAATATGCTAGTGATTATATTTTCAAGTTTTTTTGAAACCATAAATCTCTGTAATATCCATAATTAGCAGTTAAGAATGAGATGGAACATTTTGTTTTCCCTCAGTATGAAATGAGAAATTTAATAGCGTTTTACCTATCTGTTTCTTAGTTTTATTTATATGATATGAGGTTTTAATCTCAGACTATTAGTAAGTTGTAATTTGAAATTATTTATAAAATATTTCTTTCATTAATTTTAACATAGGCATAAAATTATAAAAACTAAGGTTATCATAACTTTCAATAAATTGTCACTTTTCCAAATATATATTAAAATGAACTTTAAAAAAGTCATTAAAATATACTCTTGTTTCATATTACATTACTCCACATTATTATCTTGATCAATTTCCATATTCTGTCTTAAAAATAGATACTCTTTTCCTTTTCCCTGTTGCCCACTTTCAGACTATTTTTCTACTTACTAGACCAGAGAAAAAGAAAATCTAATTTGAAATTACAATATGAAATGTTTTATTTGGTATTCACTATAGCAAAGTGTAAGATTCAAAATGTGTTTGGGATTATTGGATTAATGAGTTTTATGGAAATGGGTTGGGCAATATTACCAGTTATGTACTAGTAAGCTTGTTTTCTAAGATGTCCTTGTCAATGACTGTATCAAATAACATAGGACATGGAATTTACATTATCATTAATGTTTGTTCAATGACAGCAAGAAGCTGTCTTCTGCTGCTTTGAGTCTCTGATAAGCTGTTATTCTTACCTTGAATGTTCCTAATCATGTCAATTTCTCAAGTGGGCATTGGGCTCTGTTCTTTCTCTAGGGTAATGATGCTTATATATGGGTGCTTTCTCATATTTTTCAGAATATACTGGAGGACTGTTTAGGGAAGTGGGGTCTTAAAGGATACTCAGCCTTGTCTTGGAAACACTGTGGAAGGAAGAAGCCTGTAGCAGTTTTGAAGGGTAATATCTTTAAGAAAACAGTGATGGTAATATCTTTAAGAAAACCCTTTCTGGGTTTGCTCAGTGGTTAGAGCAGTGGTTCCCAACCTTTTTTTGGCCGTGCCCCACCTAAGCATCTCTAAAATCCTGATCCCCTCCCCCTCTTATTTTGAATAATAAGAATTATATTATTCAATATAATATAATAAGAATTATATTATTTTGAATAATATAATTCTTATTATTCAAAAAGTGAACTCCTATTCACCTGGAGGAAGCCTTAAAGGCCATTAACTTGGTCTAAACAAGCTTCCAAAGAACATGGCATCTATGAAAGGGAAAGATAAAAGAACAAAAAGATTGTTGAAGTACTGAGAAAGAAATCACTAAGAATTTGTTAAAAAGAATAATAATATGAAGTGATATGAAAAATAGCAAATAAAGTTTCAAAACATAATAGAGAACTGAAATGCATAAATATGTCACTATATATTTATATACTGTATATGAGGCCCCTAGAATCATAAGAAATGCAAAAAATTCACTGTTAATAACTCATTCTCGAATTGCTTCCCTTAAAAGTCAAATTGGCCCCTGTTGGGCGTGTGCCACGCATTGGGAGCTACTGGGTTAGAGCATTGGCCCTCGGACCCTTCAATTCCTAGTCAAGGGCACATACCTTGATTGCAGTCTTGATCCCAGAAGATTTTTTTTCTCTCTCTCTCTCCCTCTCCTTCCTCCCTTCCACTCCCTCTAAACATCAATGGAAAAATATCCTCGGGTGAAGATTTTTAAAAAATAACAAAAACCCCCAATGATGTTTGCTAGGTTATTCTTAGAGATGGGAGACTTAACTTTCTCACATTTTTGAGCAGATAATTATGTAGCTGGACTACCAAGATCTGTAGGAAGTAAGTTGAAGCTGAGAATGAGAACAGCCTCTCCAGGACTATGGTTTAGGATGGAGTTCTTGGCAAGAAACTTATTTAGTGTGGTGTATGGAAAGGACATGGGCTGAGGAGGCAGGAAGACCTTTGTTCTAGCTTTGGCTTTGTGTGTGTGTGTGTGTGTGTGTGTGTGTGTGTGTGTGTGTGTGAGAGAGAGAGAGAGAGAGAGAGAGAGAGAGAGAGAGAGAGAGAGAGAGAGAGACCATGGCAAACCCTCAACTTTTCTGGGCCTTAGGCTAGATATATTAAAAGAAGAGGACTCTCTAAGATCCTTTCTTTGACTGACCAGGGCACCAGGGATAGCAAGGACGTTTTAATTTGACAGCATTTTTTTAGATGTCATTAAGCAAAGAAGTCAGCTTAATTTCATCTTGTAAAGTCTAGAGGAATAAATCACTTACCTTACTACTTAGAGTAAGGAGAATTAGAAGAAGGGATCATATGTGACTCGTGTATTTATACTCTGATCTAATATTAGGTAAGTGACATGTTGTAGTCGAGAGGCCTAATTATAACACCTGGAAGTAATCTGGTAATAGGATGACTCAGAGGAATATTAAATCACTATTTTCCTCTGAGAAAACTGAGAAAGGTGTTTATCTACATTTTTTTTCATTGGGACATATGCATGTCTTGGGATTGAGGATGCTGGTAGGTAGCCCCACTGTGGGTAGTAGTCAAACATCAGATTTAAGGTCCCACTGAAGATCTTTCATTGATGAGGTCGTAAGTGGTGAAAGGCTGCCAGCCCTGAAATCAGCAATAGAATGCTGCTCAAGGTGGTTGTTTGTCATAATCTCAGCTGGGCATGGTCACAAGCTTGGTGGGCAGAGAGAATTTTGAAATAATGCCATGCCATAATTGTGAAAGAGCTAGGAAACAGTGCTGACTGAATAAAATATGCACAGCAGTCAAATGGTGACTCTTTTTTAAAAAAAATATATTTTATTGGTTTTTTACAGAGAGGAAGGGAGAGGGATAGAGAGCTAGAAACATCGATGAGAGAGAAACATCGATCAGCTGCCTCCTGCACACTCCCTACTGGGTATGTGTCCACAACCAAGGTACATGCCCTTGACCGGAATCGAACCTGGGACCCTCGAGTCCGCAGGCCGACGCTCTATCCACTGAGCCAAACCGGTTAGGGCAAATGGTGACTCTTTTTGAAGAAAGGCTTTGTTCTGGTTAAGTCCTGGAGGATGGGCCACTGACAAAGGCTCCAGCCAGGACAGCATGGAAAAGATCATGCAGTGGACATTGGTTGTTTCTCTCTGTTGTCATCACTTCAAGGACTAAAATATAATTGAAAAGTTTTATTTACCTCTCTATCTAGAGCTTCTAGGGGAGAAAAGAGAATTGTTTCATTTCTAAATGCATTTCATTTTTAGTAAATAAAGCATCAAATAAAATTCAAAACAAATTAGAAACTTGGATACAAAATATAGGTGTTAATGCCACCACCATCCAGAAGACCTCTCTAAGGATGCAGAGATCAACATTCAGTAGTCTCTGTCCTCAGGAACTTAACTTGAGTGAGAGAAACAGATAAATAGCTAATGTTGATTGTTTTATTCAGTTTTTATAGAGTGTCTACTCTATGCAAGGCTATGTACTAGATGTTGAGACTACAAGGTAATCAGTTGATACAGTCCCTGTTTTCAAGACATTTATAGTCCAGAGGGAGAGGAGTAAATGGGTAACCAGAGCACAGGGTTCATGGAGTCATATACGAGGGATGAAATCATTAGAATGCATAACAGAAATTGATGCAGGGGACTTTGAATATGTTCTAAGAATGGAACTAAGCAGTTTCAAGGAACCTGTTCCTTCTGTGGTTGTAGTAAGCTGTGTTTAAAGTTATGTTCCAAGAGCTGCACAGTTCGGATGTTAAGGATGATAATAATAGCCAAGAATTTTACAATGCTTCCTCTGTGTCAGGCACAGTTCTAGTACTTTTCATATAACAAGTTATGTAATCCTTACAGTAATCCTATAAAGTAGGTGTTAATATTAGCCCATAAACTTAGGCCCAGAGAAGCCTAGTTACTTAATAACAACTAGTATGTAGTGGATCTGGCATTTGGTTCCAAAGTTCATATTCTAACTACTGTGCTAAGTTAAGACTTACAGATTTAAGGAAGTCATCTACTGGAAGAACCATTGTTGTACATTTTTGTAGATAGAACAGCTTAATAATAATGAATCCATATCTGAGCACCTAGGAGAAAAAATTGTATATACATATGTCTTTTTATTGTCTAGAAATAAAGCTTATCTTATAATTACTATTGGAATTGCCTTGTACTAGCTATAAATTATAATAGAATTTTTAAGTTGAAATTATAGGAAATACCTTTTGATCAAATTCTGTTCTCCATGAATTTACAGAAAAGGGCCTTCTTGATTTTTAAATATCTCTAAAAGAGAATCCATAGTCTTCCACAATCAGGAGCTGAATCCCATAGCTCTTTGAGGTAGGGATTTCCTATTCAGCCCAATGTCCTCCTGGTCAATAAGAGGTTGCTTTCTCTATCGCTCATCCTTTGAAATGTCTCTCTCTTTTTATAACACTGGAGGCCTTTAATTTATAAGCTGGATTTGTAAATTGATGGGGCCCAGCCCGGTTGGGCCTGTGGTGCATGTGGCTTATCTCCATGTTTGGAGGCCTGTTATTTGCTGTTCTCAGGGAGTTAATAAGAGCTTTGGTGGCCTGGTTTTCCCACAATTTTAGGCTCAAATCTAGATAATCTGAAGGAAAAAAGAATGGAACTAAAATGTCAAAGTTATGGTTGTAAACTACAAGGAAAGTTAGAATTTTAAAACCGGCATCAGTATGCTACAGACAAGAATTAGAAGTTAGAAAGAGCCTGGAAGGAGACATTTTTAATTAAAGCAGTCCTCAAGACATTTGAAATTGTTAGGATGATTTTAAATAGGAAACCCTTTGGCTTTAAAAAGAATCAAGGATTCAGTTTTCTATAGGTGGTGTTAAATATAAAGACATATAAAATTTAAGAGGAAAAGTAATCTTTTTATGTAAAGCCATTTTGATTTATGGTTTTCTGGCCTTTGAAAGCCTCCCTGCATCTTGATAAATACATTGAATTGTTTTAAAATGGTATTAAAATGATTTCTTTTGCAAAAGCAAGTATTTTTAATGTAACAGTTAGGAATATCATTAGGAAGATTATTGAAAGTGATGTCTACCAGAAAGCTGAATGGTATATTTATTCTTCTATACCAGTGGTCGGCAAACTCATTAGTCAACAGAGCCAAATATCAACAGTACAATGATTGAAATTTCTTTTGAGAGCCAAATTTTTTAAACTTAAACTTCTAACGCCTCTTTTTCAGAATAGACTCTCCCAGGCCATGGTATTTTGTGGAAGAGCCACACTCAAGGGGCCAAAGAGCCGCATGTGGCTCGCGAGCCACAGTTTGCCGACCACGGTTCTATACTAATAACAGGGTAATATGCTAATTAGACCAGAAGACTTTCCAGGAGACCTTCTGGATGTCCTTCCGGACAAAGCCATGGTGGCGGGGCCAAGGCAGAGACGGTTAGGGGCAATCAGGCCAGGAGGGGAGGGCAGTTGGGGGTGATCAGGCCGGTGGGAGAAGCAGTTGAGGGCAAGCAGGCCAGCAGGGGGGGTGCAGTTGGGGGCAAGCAGGCCGGCAGGGGGCAGTTGGGGGTGAGCAGGCTGGTGAGGGGGCAGTTGGGGGCAAGCAGGCCATTGGGGGGGGGGCAGTGGGGGCGAGCAGGTTGGCAGGGGGGGCAGTGGGAGCGAGCAGGTTGGGAGGGGGGGCAATTGGGGGTGATCAGGCCAGCAAGAGGGGGCAGTTAGGGGCAGGAAGGCAGGCGGGGGGGGGGCAGTTGGGGGTGAGCTGGCTGGCAGGCAGATAGGTGAGCGGTTAGGAACCAGTGGTCCCAGATTGGGGAGGGTGCAGGCCGGGCTGAGGGACACCCTCCCTGTGAACAAATTTTGTGCACCGGGCCACTAGTTGCTAAATAAAGAAAAGGATATTTAGACCTCATATGGACAATTAACTAAAAATACAAGTAAACTTTTACATGTAATATTGAAATCAACTATGGACTTAAAGAAATTTACTAAGATAATTTGTCTAAGTTTTATTTTCTATTTTGTTTTATAAAACTTTAATTTTATGTACAAAAGGAATACAAAGTACTTTTTTTAAAAAAAAAAAAAAAAAAAGCATTACAGATCAAAGTTCCCTTTGACTGCTATCCTCCCATCCTCCCAGAAGTCACCATTTTGCCATTGTTTCATCCAAATCATTTTTTGAATATTTATATGCATGTATTTCTATGCATATAACAGAAATATGTTTTGAATAGATGTTAAAAAAATAATTCACAGATTGTATTATTTGCTAGTTCATTCTAAATATGACCTTCCAGTATGTTTTGGTTTTGATACTTCAATGATATTAATAATAGCAACAGACATTTATTGAGTAGCTATTATGTGCTTGGCAAGATATTTAACATTTTATATGTAATTTATTCTCATAATCTTCATAATGAGCTTCAGAGGTGTGAACCCTGAGAAGGATTATATCAACCAAGAAAGACTCCTCATGGTTATAGGCCCAAAGTCATAATCATAGTCCAGCAGCCATTGCTAACAGAAGTCTCTCACAGGCTGCATTTCAGGGAAAAGCTACAGACTGAGCTTCCAAGCTTCCTGAACTGTGCTCCTGCTGTCTGATATGACCTGTATGACGGAGCTCCTGGTATCATCTTTACCAATGCACTGAGACCTTCCCAATTGGAACTCTGCACAACTGTATCCTCATTTGCATTTATACTGACGAATCAGAGAAGTTCCATGATGACTAATTGGAGTGCATGAAGCTCACCAATCAGGACAGTGCTATTTGAATCAATCAGAACTATGCTGTTTGGATTCCTCATTTGCATTAAAATGAACCAATTGGGAACTAGAGCAGGAACTTCTCTATAAAAAGTGCCCTCCCTTTTGACTTGGTGAAGCACACTTTTGGTTTTCATCAGAGGCTGCTTTCCCCCAGTTTGCAAATAGTTCACTTAAAGTTCCTCTTTTTACCGCAGCCCAGATTGGGGATTCCTGTTGGCACTGGGTTGGTGGGAGCAACCCTTTGTTGAAATAGGTGAGTATTCTATATTCACTTTATATGAATAAAAATTTACCTTAATTTTATCTCACATTTACATTAAATTGCTAATGCCAGTAGTTTATCATCCTTTAATAAGTATTCAAAAAGAAAACATTTATAATGATTCAAAAATTGGTAGGAATATAACTTCTAGTTCTGTTAGTTTTGTTACTCACATGACTTCGGCCTTTTTCTACCAAGTCCCTGGAGTATCTTTGCTAAGCCAGAAGGCTGGGAATAAGAGGGTGACTCCTGCTCACCTTTTAGGAATGTGGAGGTATTTTTGTCATATCTGACTCATTCTACAAGAAGAAAAGATAACCCCAGAGATTTCCTCAGTAGTTAATGCTTTTAAAAACCTAAGCTTGTGATGATGTTCTTGTTTGGGGGAACCGTTATGGGATATAAGATCTAGGAGAAAAGAGGTTTGTTTTTGAAAGATGCTTTTCATTGTGCCCTTAGTCATACTGTTATGAGGAAATAAAGGTTGATGCAATGAAAACTCTGAGAATTTTTATGGGAATTGGTAGAAAGGAAGTGATATTGGGTGGGTTGAGAGAAAAAAAGTTTATGCTTATTTTGTATACCCTGATTTTGGACTTTGGGTGAAGATATTTCAAAATTACATGACAAAATTGAGATTTTAATGAATGGGATAGCTGTCAGAAAGGTTTAAATCACAGTTCTGCTGCTTAATTAGCTGGGTAACCTTGAAAAAGTCACTTTATATTACTTCAATAAAATAATACCCACCTTATAAAGTTGCAGGGTTGAAATTACATTATTTTTATACATTGCAAAGCACTATACAAATGTGCAATGTTAGCTGATATATTTGCTGTGTTTATTATATTTGTTGTCAAGGCTGTCTACAGTTTGCATCCTTTACTTACTTTAGCCTCTGTCCTGAATACTTACAAAGCTTGCTTCTGTCCTTTATTACTTTAAAGAGAATACTATATGAGGGCTCTGTTATTTTCAGAAAAGAAAAAGAGACCTTTTTGCTGAATCAGTTAACAAAAATTGAAGGCCTAATTCTATATATCCATCAGCATTTCTTCAAGCCTAATGTAAGAACTGAAAACATTATCTATAGTAATTCTCCATGAGAGGAGATATGCTGAAGGTCCCAACAGTTAACATTTGGTTATCATCATTAGTGTTTATAGATATTGTTTACCTTTTGTTTTCAAGATAACAATAAAGTATTAATTATTGTCTACTTTTAAGAGTATTTTCTAATAACTTTTATTGCACTAGACCATTGTTTGAAAAACAAAAATTATCTTGCTATAGTTCCTTTTTGGTTATGTAATACTTAAATTATTTTGAAATCTCAATATACAATGAGGATATGAAGTTTTTATGCTTAACAGAACATGACATGAGTTAAAAATTGTTAAGAAGCACTAAAAGGCCTGGTTAGTGTGGCTCAACAGTTGAGTGTAGACCCAGGAACCAAGAGGTCACTGGTTTGATTACGGGTCAGGGCACATGCCCAGATTGTGGGCTCTATCCCCAGTGGGGGGAGATGGGGCATGCGGAAGGCAGCTGATCAATGTTTCTCTCCTCTCCCTTCCCCTCTCTCTAAAAATCAATAAAGACATATTTTAAAAAAAACAACAACAACACTGAAAGTGAACTCTTGTTTCCAGATGAGGAGATAGCTCCATTGGGTTTCCCTTTGGTACACTTCAGAGTCCACTTTATACTGGGGAACTGCTCCGTGGTTAGAACCCCAATTAGAAGTCTGGTTTATTATTTGGGAGTTTTTGTTTATTACTTTGCTTCCTCTCATTCTGCTAATGTTTTTCCTAATGTAAATTTTGTTTCAACTCTAAATCCATGGAAAGAGCAGGACCTTTAGCTTGTCACAGAGTCCTTAGACTGCCTATCTATGAGCCAGTTTTAAAAGTACATCACAACTCATTTTTATTCCACAATATTTTAGAAATTAGACATCAGTCCTTTAGCTTTAAGGTGACTAGTAAGTCTACAATTGAAATCTCATTTGCCATTTGAGTGATGTGCCATTTATTGTACAAAAACACTATGGGTATAGGCTATTTCTTGAAGAAGATATATCTGTGCTTTGGAGGAGGCACTTTGCTGGGGGAAAAATCCTTTGGTTTCATTGTTACCCCTCTGGATAGTTCTAAAAAGCTTACCCTTTTCACTTTAATTGGTGGTTTGCTTTGTCATCTCTTTCCTCACTTTCATTTATTTCTTGACCTACTCTTTGTGGCAGAACATCTCTATCCTGAAGTTATACCAATGGGAAAAGTTAAATCTTATTTCAAAGGAACTACGAAATTCCATTCCATATTTTAAACTTAGTCTATTGGAAAAATCACGTTTTTCTTCATTTTATTTGGATACCCATGCCCTTATTCTCTGAGGATTGTAAGGAGTTTTTAATCTTTCTCACCTATTTATAGAAGCTGAGAATTTCCCCTTTTCCAGAAGCAGTTGTATTAAGAGAAGCTTATTTTCTTGAGATCTCAACCAGAGTTCTTCTCTAAGGAGTCTAGGATCTGCACAGTCACATTTGCTTTTCCAAATAAGCAACTAGGAATATTTTAACTTGCCTTGACTATAACTAAGTTACTTTTAAAACAAAAAGTTCATCATCAGTTGAATTATCTCAGCTCTGGCTTACAGTCCTGAAGAAACTTTTACATAGAGTAGACAAAGGCTGGAGTAAGAATTTCTGATTCGATTGCATATTATTTATTGTGGAAAGAATGTTTTCCCTCCAGACTGACTAGGAACAAGATGTTTAAACATAAGCCCAGGGTGGAGACCAGTTTGTTTGGTCAGCTTCAGAGGAGCCACGTTTTCCTACTTACCATGAGTCCGCCAACTATTCTGCCCCCCACCCCTGCCCAGTTCTTCAAGTTACTTTGGAATTTTTACTTAAGGCTCTGTTGGATAAGGCAGTGATACAGTGCATACGTGGCAATAAGAAAGGCTAAGGCTGTTTTTGGAGCAACGTGATTTTATGTCATTATGAATTTATGTTGTACTGTGTGTGTATAAATATATAAATTCTTTTCTTTTTTTCTTTTCCCCGGTTCCCCTCTGCTGTTGGCTTCTGTATTCCCATAGCTGGATTTCATGCAGCAGGACTCCATTTATCACAGGCGGTGAGAGGAGGGTACAGAGATATGAAAGGGTTACTGTTCACATTTCCTGTGTAATTCCCTGTGATCTTACTGAGCTGTATGTAATTCCTTTCTTGATGTTAAACATTCCCAGGCTCCTATAACCTTCTAGCCTACTTGTACTGGTCAAGTTTGTCCCAGGTGATCATATAGGCAAATCTCCTGTTTTTAAAGATTAGTAATCATGCCTTCCTCCATGAGATAGGCTAAATGCTCATTCCTTTGCACTCCCAGAAGAAATCCTTTTGATTTAAAACAAGAACAGAGAAGTAATATATTACTTTTAAATTTTAAATTCAACAGCCACATTTGTTGTCAAATTAATTGCGTATATTTAAAAACCTACTGATTCTTGGTTTAGTGAATTTCTAGTTAAATGAAAGCCCCTTGATCTATTAAAGATTATATTCTTCCTTCTTAAAACACACTTAAAATGGATTCTAATTCTAAAAAGGTAGATTTGAACCTATCATCTTACTTTTAGTTTATTTAATAGGTAGATCATTTTAAGTTGCCTCAGATATAAAGCTGCTTACCTGAAACTTCAACATTTCTGCTTCAGTTCCATTCAGAAGATTGTAGTTGAGCATAGGGAGATACTTATTATTTTCTGCTTTTTTTTCTGGTTTTAAAAGTACATCACAGCTCATTTTTATTCCACAATATTTTAAATATACGTTTTTGTTGTTGGAAAAAGGTATTCTATTTTTGCCTTTGCCTTAAGTTTTAGAAGAAAATGTTATGCTCTTGTGAAGCATAAGAATGTGTCAGCAGCTGCTCATAAATTAGTAGGGACCAGCACTGGGCCAGCACTGCCTTCATCACAGGTAATGAACTTTTATTTAGACACACCTCTGGGTAAGTTTCTTTGTATAACTTATAGCACATTTCTGTGTCCCAATTCAACAACATAGGAACCTAGGGGTTTTGGGGATGAACAGAAACAAAACCAAGTCTCTTTGAAGGAGTTTCTAGGATAATTTAAGTTTGCTGATATTTAGGCCAAAGAAAACTAATTTCACTGCTTAAAGCAATGAGATAAAATGTTTTTATTCACTTAACCAAGTGTATTATGGTTTAACATGGACATGGGCAGATGAATTTTTAGATGGATTCTGTTTGGATCTGCTTTAGAGAGTCTACATGCATGGTTTTTATTTCTCATTCAACTTTAGTTCCTCCATGCCTAAAAAACCTATCACAAGTAGGTTTTCAATAACAGTTTGTTGAATGAATGAAAGAGACTGCCACATTACTTTTGTGGATCCGTAATTGTTTTATATACACTGAGTGGCCAGATTATTATGATCTCTGAACGCATAATAATCTGGCCACTCAGAGTGTGTGTGTGTGTGTGTGTGTGTGTGTGTGTGTGTGTGTGTGTGTGTATATATATATATATATATATATATATATATATATATATATATATATGAGGCCTGGTACATGAATTCATGCATGGGTGGGGTCCGGCCAGCCTGGCCAGGGGGAGGAGACATGGGTGGTTGGCCGGCCTGCCTGCTGGTCGAACTCCTGGTCGAGGGGACAATTTGCATATTAGCCTTTTATTATATAGGATATACACTGAGTGGCCAGATTATTATGCGTTCAGAGATCATAATAATCTGGCCACTCAGTATATGTGTAATTATGTGCATGTCAATAATGTTACTTGCATAATTTCTGTTGATATTGTTCAATGTTTTTTGCTGTTAAATAGTTAATTCCCTCACAACATTTTGTGTCCAAGTTCTTAAGTGATCTACACCTGGCTGGCCTAACCATGACATTGCTCTTCAATAGGAAAAAATAATATTTAGTCATGAATTAGTTAAATCATAGTCTATTAACATTTCTTAAAATCTCTGGTGTTTTGAAACTTACTTTATGGGGAAAGATTTTTTAAACCTTTTCTTTTTCTTTCAGAAAAAAAAGTTTATTACGTTAAGTTAGGTAAATCTGATTAGATAAATCTAATATCCCTTGCTCTTGCTATTATGGTACATATTTCTACTGTCACTAATAATATATTATGCCATCATTTTCCATTTATATGCTAAGTGAAGAACTGTGTCTCATTTGTTTTTGTATCTTCAGCACCTAACTTTACACCATGCCTGGTATCTAGTAGGCATTCATAAATGTTTGTTGATGTGGGTGTAGGGAGGGGGGAGACTTAATTGCTTAATTATTCCTAGGGGAATACATTAGTGATTGCCACTTTCAAATCTTAAGAGAAATATGTTATTGTTAAAAAACCTTTAAAATATAGTTTATTTTAGATTTATTTATATCTGTCTTATCTCAGAAAGAATTTAAGATGATATTCATTAGTACACATAATATGACATAAAGTTTAAATAAATGAATAAAATAACCAAGTTGGAGCACCTTGTTACTTCTCGTTTTTAAAACTCAATAGAAAGTGACAGTAACCAAGATGATGTAGCATTGGCATAAGGATAAGCATATAGATTAATAGAGTGGAGAGTCCAGAAATAAACCCTTACATTTTTGGTCCATTGATTTTTGACAAAGCTACTAAGACTTCAATAAAGAAAGGATTATCTTTTAAACTAATGATTCTGGGAAAATTGAATACTGATATTTAAAAAATGAACTTTCTCATAAAAACCATGCACAAAAATTAATTCAAAATTAATTATGGACCTAAATGTAAGAGTTAAAATTATAAAACATGTAAAGGGAGGCATAGAAGAAATTTCATGACCTTGGATTAGGCAAAGAGTTGTTAGATATAACACCAAAAACATGAGACATAAGAGCAAAAAATTGATAAATTTTACTTCATTAAAATTAAAAACTTTTGCGCTTCTTAAAGACACTGTTAAGAAACTGAAAAGACAAGCCACAGAGAAAATATTTGCAATTCATATCTGATAAAGGACTGTATCCAGAACATGTTAAGACCTCCAACAGCTCAATAATAAGAAGACAAATGACCCAATTATAAAAAACTAGAAGCCTGATGCATGAAGATTCATGCAAGAATGGGCCTTCCTTTCCCTGGCTGCTGGCACCGCCTTTCTGCTCTGGCCCCGCCTGCCCACGCTGCCCAGAAGCCCTGAGCAGCAGCTGGGGCAGGGCGGGACGCTTGCATCGTCACCATGGCAATGATGCAAGCATCCCGCTCAGTCCCCGGCCTCTCGGCACCTGCGTATGCAAATTAAACCACCATCTTTGTTGGGTTAATTTGCATACTCACTCCTGATTGGCTGGTGGGTGTTGCGAAGGTACGGTCAATTTGCATCTTTCTCTTTTATTAGTGTAGATAACTGAATAGGCATTTCATTTAAAAAGATATATGAATGATGAATAAGCATTTGAAAATATGCTCAACAGCTTTAGTTATTAGACATATACACATAAAAAAATAAAGTGAAGTATTATTTCTTACACACCAAGATGCCTGTAGTCAAACATACAGATAATATCTGGTGTCTAGGATGTGGAAAAGCAGGGACTCTCATATATTGTTGGTGAGAATGCAAAATGGTATACCTACCTTGGAGAACAGGTATGCCATTTCTTTTAAAATTAAACCAGCTTACCATATATATTAGTCAGGTTCTCCAGAGCAACAGAACCATTAGGATATATCTATAGGAAGAGATTATTTTAAGGAATTGGCTCACATGATTGTGGAGGTTGGCAGGTCCAAAATCTGGCAGGAGAGGCCAGAAGTCTGGGTCTCAGGAAAGATCTGTAGTTTGAGTGCAAAGCCAGTCTGCTGGAAAACCAGTAAGAGTTGACATTGCAGATGAAGTCTAAAGTCACTCTTCTGAGGAATTCCTTTTTGCTCAGAGAGGTTAGCCTTTTGTTCTATTCAGGCCTCCAGCTACTTGGATGAGGCCTGCTGGAGGGCAATCTGCTTTCCTCAAAGTTTACCAATTTAAATGTATGTCTCATAGAAAAATACTCCCCCAGAATAATGTTTGACTAAATATCTGGACACTGTGTTTAGCCACGTTGACACACAAAATTAACCCAGAAATTTCACCTCTCAGAATCTACCCAAGAGAAATGAAAATATATATCCACACAAAGACTTGTACATGATAGTTCATAGTAACTTTATTCATAATAGATAAAAATTAGAAATAATCCAAATGTCCATATACCGGTACTGGTAAGTGGACAAACAAAATGTGATCTGTCTATGCATTGGAATACTATTCAGCAATTGGAGAAACAAAAAGGAAAATACGGATATATTTTGTAATATGGATGAACCTCAAGAATATGATAAGTGAAAGAAGCCAAATTCAAAAGATTAAAAATGATACGATCCCAGTTGTATGATATATCTAGATAGAACAAATCAGAGGAGGTTCGGGCATGGGAGCAGTGATTGACTGCATATAGACTCAAGAGAATATTAGAGCGTGATGAGAATGTTCTAAAATTAGATTGTAGTGATGATTACACGGTAAATTCACTAAAACATAATTGATTTGTACACTTATAACAGGTAAATCCTATGATATGTAAATTGTACCTCAATAATGTAAACAAAAGAGGGATGATAAAAATGAAACAAATGGACTAAGGGTCAGACACATAATGCATTTAATAAAAGCTCTTGTATTTGCTTGAGGTGGATGACACATTTTGCTGTTAGCTCTTTAAAGAGACCTCTCATAAGATGAGATGTGTTTTCTAGTTTTCACAAGATCAAAATTTGTCAGGATTTTAGTGGAAGCGTAATAATTGTAATTCATAGAAAAATATATCATTTTAGGCATACTGCAATATACTCAACTATCTCAACAGCATCCTTATAGTAAATAATTGGAGACTATTCTCCAGACATGTTCTTAAACTTTTCTTCAACACAGACTAGTGGCTTAAAATCAAAGGCTACTTTATTAAACACAGTTCTCCTGGGTGAATAGCGAGAACAATAAGAGGACAAAACCAAAGAATGCTGTTTAGTGTTGTTATGTCTTAATCCAGACATTTAGAATAATGAATGGCTGGACTAAATAATGCCTGCAGCAGTTCTGCAGAAGCTTTTGGTGAAAACTGAGTAACAATAAGATTAGCATTTTACTCCGTGACAAGTACCTGGAGTGTGGTTACTGTCAGATACAGTTAGATGTGGAGTCTTTTGCTTTAATTGTCAGCTAGGTTGAGAGTAGGATTGGCATCCTCTTATGAAAGTTGGGGAGACTGAGGAGGAAATGTATTTGAATAGACTATCTACCACCTGTGAATAGAAGTAGACTGAAAAAAATATATGCTGGTGGATTATGATTCTTCCTGAGAAATAATTTTAGCTGTTCTCCAGTGCTTAGACAAAGGGATTATTCAGGCTCTAAAGACAGTAGAACATGGTCATAAATATTAGCTCGTAATAGTGTATTTTTTATTGTAAATTTTCACAAGTGTTACATGCCTATTGCAAAGATTTTAACAATTGATTTCATATGCCAAGTATAGAATATATAGAATAAAAAAATAAAGTTTCTTTTCTCTGTACCCTTCTTTGCTATTTTCCTATTAGTGTATACTTAAATTGCTTTTAGTTTATAGCTGTTGTAATGCTGTAGTAAATATACTGGTGTCAGACACTCTTCCATTTAAAAAAAAATATGAGTCCTGGTCAGTGTGGCTCAGTTGGATGAGCATCATCCCATGCACCAAGAGGTTGCAGGTTCAATTCCTGGTCAGGGCACATGCCCGGGGTTATGTATAGTATATGGTTCCTATACAGAGGTGGAAGATTGGGTTCACATGACCTTTCTAGCATGGTAATCTCATGGTACTCAGACTTCTAATACTGTGGTATGGGGCTCCTAGAGAGAATTTTCCAAGAGATGGCAAGTGGAAGGTGCCAGTGTCTTATGGCCTAAAACTGTAAACTGGCATCCCATCACTTCAGAGCAGCCCCAGAGCCCTCCCAGTTTCAATAAGAGGGGGCATAGGCATGACCTATTAATGAAAGAGGTATAAGAGAATTTGTGACCATCTTAATCTACCATAGTCCACCCTCTGGTCACAAATGATTTACATTCCTCCTATATTCAAAATATACTTAACTCCTTTGGAGAATCACAAAATTCTCATCCCACTATGGCTTTAATCTCAAGCTTAAGGTACAGGGGCTTGTCATTTAGATCAAATCCAGATATGCAGGAAGCTCCACAAGTGTACTTCCTCTCAAGAGACAAGTTATTTACTAAATAAATATTGAAGAGTCGGGTACAGAAGAACTGCAATAAACACTTTCATTAAAAAATGTGGAACCGGAGGCATGTAGCTTTCACTGGTCCATAGTAATTTTGAAATCCTGATGTTGTCAGTTCCTCTGTAAGGGACAAACTTACTCCCAGGAAGTGATTATTTATGGCTCCTGGTTTCATCCTATCAATTCTGAGTCATCCTTCTTTTTCTATAAAAATGATTTATGTTTACAACTGGGTATCCTTTCCAGCCTTGCCTCCTGAAGTTTGAAAGTTCAAAAGCCTTTCATTCTCTGCTCCTTTCAGTCCAATCTAACAAAAATCCTTTAAAAACTGTCAGATTCCTGTGTCAGGCTCTAAAGACAGTAGAACATGGTCAAAATACAACCACCCCATTAGACAGAAGCCACAGTCAATTTTGTTTTTGAGACAGGCTTCTTTTGCTAGTTCAAACTGACAGGAAAGGTATTATAAGACAACACCCATAAGATTCTTAAAAGCTTTTTTATTTGAAGGAGTCCAAAAGGCATGCTCTTAAGATTCCTAGAGGTGTTTTATCAAGAAGAGTCTAAGAGGCACACTGTTAAGATTCTAAGAACTGAGCTAGATACATCTTTAAGTCATATTTCAGTCTCACCACACTTTTATAGACTAAAGATTTTAATCCTGAAACCATGCTTTACTTGATGTTTATTCTGAAGCTACTAGTACTTCTTACTTTTCTATCTGGAGAAAATGGAGATAAGAAACTATTTTCTTTTTGAAAAGGGTAAGCCCTGGCTTCTTTATATTTTCTCTAAATTCTGCTTGAACATGAAACAGTTCTTTTGTTAGCTCATCTTTCTCTATGCACACCTTATATAACTAAAGGAGACTAATACTTTCAATCTTCTGTCTAGAAATCTCCTTAGCCAAACCTACTATTGTATTGGGCATATTTCTTCTTTTCTATGTTATTCAGGGAATGGTGTTGCAAACTTTCCACCACTGTTTAAGAGGGGTTGTCATTTCTCCATCTGTTAACATTTTTACTTATGTCCTTCAAGTCTTCCTGAGGATCTTGCAGCTTCTGCTTACCAGCTGCTCCCAAAGCCAGTGTCACATGTTTTAAGATTTTTATTATAAAACTAGAGGCGTGGTGCATGAAATTCGTGCACAGGGGGGAGGGTCCCCTCAGCCCAGCCTGCACCCTCTCCAATACGGAATCCCTTGGGGGATGTCCAACTGCCGGTTTAGGCCCGATCCCATATCAGGCCTAAACTGGCAGTTGGACATCCCTCTCACAATCTGGGACCACAGGCTCCTAACCGCTCATCTGTCTGCCTGCCTGAGCGCCCCTAACCGCCTCTGCCTGCCAGCCTGATGCACCTAACTGCTTCCCTGCCTGCCTGATTGCCCCTAACTGTCTCTACCTGCCAACCTGATCACCCCCTAACTGCTCTCCCCTGCTGGCCTGATCGCTCCCTAACTGCTCACCCCTGCCAGCCTGATCACCCCCTGACAGCTCTCCCCTGCCAGCCTGATCACCCCCTAACAGCTCTCCCCTGCCAGCCTGATCGCCCCCTAACTGCTCTCCCCTGCCAGCCTGATCACCCCTAACCGTCTCTGCCTCGGCCCCTGCCACCATGGCTTTGTCTGGAAGGACATCCGGAAGATGTCCGGTCTAATTAGCATATTACCTCTTGTTAGTATAGATCCTACTTCCATGTAACAGAATCTGTTATATTTCTATACTTTGTTAACAAATTACCTAAAAACTTAAAACAAAAAAATTTTATTATAAGTCATAATTTGTGCATCAATAAAAAGGGCAGGCTTATAGTGAGTGATTACTCTAGCCCATGTAGCATCAGCTGAGTTTAGTTGTTGATATTCAGCTGGAGAATGAACTGGTTTGAAGGGTCCAGGACAGCTTTACTCACATTTCTGGTATTTTAATAAGGATCACTCAAAAGCTAATCTTAGCTGGGACTGTCAACCAGAGTACTTACACCTAGCTTCTCCAATATGACAATCTTACTGTAGTTAGTTTATGATGACAATAGCACAAAAAATAGGAAGGAAGAAATAGATGTATTCCATTGTAAAATTCTTTCATTATATGTGAAATGGCATGATAGTATTAGAAGTTAGAGTGTGATAAGTTAAAAGGCTATATTTTAAGCACCAAGCAATCACTAAAACTATAAAAAGAAATGGGCATATCTAATAAGCCAATAGTGGAAATACATTGAAATACTTAAAAAAAATTCAGTCCCAGAAAAAGCAAGAAATATTGGGAAATGAAACATTGAACAGATTGGGATAAATAGAAAATAAGATGATTAATTCACATTCAACCTTATAAACAATTACATTAAATGTAAATACTTTAATGGCAGAAATTATGAGGCTAGATAAAAAAAGCAAGACCTACAACTGCATACTATCTCAAGAAATACTTTTCAAATATGAACATAGATTAAAAGAACAAGGATTTAAAAAGATATACCATGAAAACACTAATCATTAAGAACACTGGAATGGCTATATTAATATTCAACAAAATAGGCTCTAGAACAAGGAATATTACTAGCAATATTGGGAGATATTTTATGCGACACCAAAAGCACAAGCATTAATAGAAAAAAAGGTGGATAAATGGGACTTCATCAAAATCAATAGATTCTATGCTTCAAAGATATCATTGAAAGAATGACTATCAAACCAATGCAGGGAGAAAATATATGCAAATCATATATCTGATAAGATATTTGTATTAAGAATATATAAAGAACTTTTATAACTCAATAAAAAGAAGGCAGTCCAATTTTAAAATGGACAAAGGAAAACACGACTTTATGACACTTGCCAGTGCCTGTGAAATGGATATCAAGCATAAATATATTAAATAAATTGATATCATGGATTAAACGGTTCTTATTTTATAACATTAAAATAAATATGGACAAAAAAATCAATTCATTAAAAAGATATAATCCTAAATGTCTATGAGCCCAACAATAGAACTTCTAAATACTTAAAACAAAAACCAACAGCAAAGAAAGGAGAAATAGACAAAACTACAGTTTAATTTTAAAAACTGTCTTGGCAGTTGATATATAAGTAGGCAGAATATTAATTAAAAATAGAAATAAGCTGTATTCCAAAAGTTCATGTCTAATTCTGTTGTTTGGAATGCAGAAAGCATTTTTCTACCAAAACAAGTGATAAATAGTGGTTAGGTTCTCAGCCACTCCTCCCAAGACTGTTTAACTCATAAGTACTAGTATTGATTTATCTACAATAGCCACCATATATAACACTGTTTTGTAGAGAAATTCTGGCTTTGGATATGGAAACACATCTCCCACACCCTGGAGGCCAAACAGCTACTTTCTGGGCAGCTTGAACAGCAGGGGGCTTGAGCTATGGCTCTGATAGTGGCTCAACATATTTCATATTCTCACGCCAATAGCTTTATGCTTTTCAATATTTGCATAAGAGACATTTAGGTTGCTGATACTCTGTATCTTCTAAATTGAGGGCAAGGCAGACACTTGCTCTTCTGACCCTCCCCGCAGTAGATTAGGACCAAAAACAGGGCTTTGGCTGTCCTATCACTTGGGTGGGTCACTTTTAAGTCAGGTAATTGACATATTAGGAACTGTTTTACCATGCCCCCCTTTCTGTTGTTCTATAAACTTATGGGAAGGCAAACATAGATTAACAGTTGTGAGTATGTGAAACACAGGCTATTTTTGGATTATTATTTATTCTTATATATTCTTCCATATGAGCAACTGTAAACCTACTTTTGCCCACACTGTATAAGCAGAAAATGCTTCTATTAATAGGAAAAACATGTTTACAGGTATCAGCCTTGTATATGACATTACATTAGTTTTTGTGGGCAAATGATTATAATTTCTTCATTTCGACATGGGCATAGTGATACCATGAAAAACATGTCAGTGTGTATGCATAAACATCCTTGGAGGTTGACAGTTTTATGTTGTCAGGTTTTAAGAAAAACACTTCATAAACTAGAAAATTTAATTTGTTCAGTCATTAAAAGCTTTGAGCATAGGAGTGAATGTCTGCTTTATGCTTAATACCATTGTAGATGCCAGGGGCTAGAAATGAAAACCCAAAGTATTGTGAAAAGTTTGCATTTCCTCCAAGAGCTTAAAAAACGGAGTGAAGTATGAAAGAAACACTCACAATTCAAACCGTATGTTATTAATTGCAACAAATTACTTCCTGAGGATAACAAATGATCCTGTGATTATCAGAATGGCAATATCATTGTGATCCACCATATTGTAAAGGTAGTGGTGGGATTTCAGTTAGTCTTAGAGGAATAGTGAAGATTTAAATAGTTAGGAGATGAAATTATATTCCATGTTGGATTATCAGCATGAATAGAGGACTAGAGATAAAACAAACAAAACAGTAGTACTGGCTGGAACAGAAGTCTTTATTAGTTCATGTTGGTGAAATAATAGGTGGGAAAATTGCACCAGTGGTTCAATCCCAGCAATGAACAAAAGTTATCCAGAGATATTCATAAAAATGTAAGTCCCTAGTTTATTCCCCGGAACTAATAAATAGAACTTCTGAGGCATGAGACCTAAGTCTGTTTTCTTTCTTTTTTTTAAATATAATTTTATTGATTTCAGAGAGGAAGGGAGAGAGAAAGAGAGATAGAAACATCAATAATGAGAGAGAATCGATCAGCTGCCTCCTGTATGCCCCCTTTTGGGGGCTGAGCCCACAACCCGGGCATGTGCCCTGATCAGGAATCAGCTGTGACCTCCTGGTTCATAGGTTGACGTTAAACCGCTGACCCACACCAGCCAGGCTAAGTCTGTTTTCTTTTAAAGCTCCTGAAGTGGTTGAGAACTACTGAATTAGAAGGGTGGACCAAATTTAGGAGAGCCATGAATGACTTGCTGAGGAGTTGGGCCTCTGTTCCTCAAGCAATGAGAAGACCTCAGAGGCAAGTGACATGACCAAATTGATGTGTGCCAAAATAAATGATTTGTCCACTGCTTATGAATGAAAGATAACACCTTGAATTAAAGTGTGGTTGTGGAAAAAAAGAGAAGGTAACATTTTTAAATGTACTTAGATGTGTGGGAGTTGATGATTGCGAGCCTTATAAGAAGAATTTGGGCACAGAGGAAGACAGCCAGGAGAAGATGGAGGCAGAGATTGGCGCTATGCTGACACAAACCAAAGAAGACCTAGGCTTACCAGAAGCTGGTAAAGGCAGGAAGGATCATCCCCTAGAGGCCTCAGAGGGAGCATGGCCCTATCAAGACTGTGATTTCAGACTTCTAGCTTCTAGAACAGTGAGGGAATAAATTTCTGTTGTTTAAAACTACCCAGTATATGGTACTTTGTTACGAAAACCCTAGGAAACTAACACCTTTTTTCCCACTTATACTGAAACATGCCATCTTATCAACTTGTTATTTCCAAGTTTAACACAGATGGCAGTTAATTAACATTTAACTTTCTTCTTAATTGAATTTAAAGAAAATCAACAGCCAGGGACAGGGCTGTGAAAACTGAAAACACGGCCTCCCATCTAATAATGGCCGCTTCTACTCCACTCTACCTGATTATTGACACATGGAAGGTAGGACTAAAGCTGCCAGATCTTACAGTTGTCAAGAGAACCCAGAATTCTGGATCTGTAAAGTAAGTTAACAACAAATTATATGAGTAACTAGTTAAAATATACTAATTAATGACTGATTCATGTTTAAAACAAACATTGTGAAAGCTGAACATGATATGTCTATGGACCAAACCTGTATGTCTCATTCTCAAAGATTCTGTTATCCTGAAAACATGAGAACATTCAAATAAAATTAAAGTATCTTGCCTGAACGGTGAAAGGGACATATATGTGTATGTTACTTATGATTTGTGATTTTTATTTTAATAAAATAAGTTAGGCTATTTAATTTTTGGCAAAGAAGTGGTATTTAGTAGTTCAAGTATTAGTAATATGTAACATTTTGATTAAATGATTAATTCATCAGGACTCCTTCAGTTGAAAGTGAAAGAAAGCCAGCTCACATAGCTTATGAAAATAAAAGGAACTTAATTGTTCATATAGCTTTGGCTTCCAGAGGTGCATCTGGCTTCAGGCATGGTTGCAACCAGGAGCTCAAGTGATTTCATCTGGACTTCTTCAGCTCTGTGTTTTCTTTACTCAGCATTCTTCAAACAGGCATATGATCAGCAAGGTGACCACCAGCACCTTGAGACTGTCATCCTCCTAGTTTAGAAATCCCAACAGGAAGAGAATTTGCTGGGCCAAATATCCAGCTCTCTGTCCCAGAGAAGAAGTGATAGACTGTCTTTGACACCACATGTAATAACCATGGGATCCCAGGGAATGGGGTACTCTGGTGGGCCAGCCTAAATAAAGCATTTTTTCCCAGTGCTGCAATAGTGGGGCCTGGCCCAGTGACTGAAAGCCCCACTGGGTCTCATGGAGTGAGGGAAGCTTTCTCCAGAGGAATTAGAAGAAGGGAGATGGAATGTGTGCTCAGCAGACCAAAACTAGTAGATTCAAACTATTACAAGTGGTATGTGAAATAATTTAGAGGCTACCTTCTGATTTTAAGGTGGCAAATAGAAAACTTTCTGCCTTCTTCTATTAAAAAATCCATCCAAAACAAAGGAAATAGGAAATTAAAATTCCAACTCTTTCTTTGATAAAAAGTATGTGACATCAGTAACTCTAATTCATAAATATAAACACAGAAAATATATGTATGATCCTGTGACTTAGTAGAACAGAGAAAGGTAAAAACCTACAGAGGAGAAAAACAATGCCAAGGAGGAGCAGTAGGAGGTTCTGTGATTAGAACTATCAGAGTAGGCTGAAGAAGGAAGTAAGGCATAGGGCTAGAAACAAATGATCAACTGCAAGTCTATAAAAGGACCAGTTGGACACTCACTCAATTCCTTATCTCATCCCACCCAGATAACTACCTTCCCAAGGCCCCAAAGATGGCAGTTTTATTCTCTGGAAATGTTGAAACTACAGGGGATCTCTAGGCTCAGGGACACATAAACACTAGAGGTTGAGATTAAGTAAAATGACTTACTTTAAGGCAGCTCTGTTCTTAGAGCACCAGGAGCCAAACTTCTAAATTCCAGAGAGAAACTAAATGGTCCCGAAGAAAGGCCCTATAGTGGTTCCCCCACAGAGAAAGCCAGCTTACTCTTCAGTTGCTCTTCAGTGAAGCTCACCTTCAATAAGCTCAACCCCACAGACAGAGCTGCCAACTTGCTATACTACTAATTTACACTAAAGTAGAGATAGTCAGCCAAGGATCACCAGATACTTGGGAATGCCTCCAATTTGAATGCAAAGATAAAGTAAACAGAAACAAAGAAGTCTGAGGAGACAAGAACTATCTTACCTAATAATAGAGAAACATGTAAATTGACCATACCTCCGCTACGCCCACAGCCAATCAGAGTGAGTATGCAAATTAACCCAACAAAGATGGAAGTTAATTTGCATACATACCTGGGTCCTGGGAACCTCCTCGGCACCCAGGTCACTCCCAGCCAGCCATCGGAGGGGCAGGGGTGGGGGTTCCCCTTCCCTAGCCTAAAGCCTGGGGCGGAGGCTTTAGGTTTGGGAAGGGGCCGAGCCTGCGATCGGAGATGTGTCAGGAGGGAACCCCTTCCGAAGCCTAAAGCCTGGGGCGGAGGCTTTAGGCTTGGGCAGGGGCCAAGCCTGGGATCAGAGAGAAGGGGAAAAAGTCAATGGAAACATATCCTCAGGTGAGGATAAAAAGAAAAATAAAGAAAGAAATGTCATAGCCTGTGAAAGACACATCTTGAAAATGCTTAAAGAAAGTTGTCATTTTTTCATGGTGAAGGGACTGGAGTTCGTGTTGATGAAAATACCTTGGCGGCTGCGGTGACTGGCAGTGGCTGCAGCAGTGGGGTGATGGGGCTGGCGCCTTCCCCTGATCAGCCCAGGTCTTCTCCCACAAAGGGAGGCCAGACTGCGGCTTAAGTCTGCTCCCAATGGGGAGCGGGCCTAAGCCATCAGTAAGACATCCCCTGAGGGCTCCCAGTATGTGAGAGGGGGCTGGCTGGCACCTGAGGGACCCCTCCCCAGTGCACGAATTTCATGCACTTGGCCCCTAGTACAGCCGTGGGCAAACTACGGCCCATGGGCCGGATCCGGCCCGTTCGGCTGTTCTGTCCAGCCCACGGAGCCGAAAGAGCGGAGGGTTCTCTTGCTCTCCCCTCTGCTCCATTACTTTGAATTTATATTAGTTCACACAAACACTCCATCCATGCTTTTGTTCCGGCGACCCTGGTCCAGTTTAAGAACCCATTGTGGCCTTTGAGTCAAAAAGTTTGCCCACCCCTGCCCTAGTAATTATTATATTTGAAAATGTGAGAAAATTTTGCATAGAAAACAGTATTTAAAAGGAGAATTAAAGGAAAGGAAAAGTAAAGAACAAGAAATAATTTGCAAAAATTAGAAATATGATGGCTGAAATAAATTCATTAGAGTGATTGAAAGATAAATTTGAGAAATAAATAATTAGAGACATAATCCAGAGGTCCAGTAGCTCACTAATATAAGAGAAAAACAGAAGAGAATTTTCAAAGAAATTATATAAGACATTTTTCTAAAACAGAAGGAAGAGGTAAAGGTTCAAGTTTCTAGAGAAGAAAAAAATTATCATAAACAAAGTGTTTTGAATAAGAACAGGCAAGAAAGAGACTTCTCTATGTAAGTATGAAAACATCTAAAGTTGTGATGTTCTCTTCTTTTAAGGGATAATTATTATCATAAAAAAATACTTTTGCCTGAGAGTTAGTGTCAAATATCTCTAAATAGAAAGTTTTTTAGCACACTAAAAGTATTCCACATACAAATTTTCCATTATTTAAACTAATTTTAACTTTTGTATAATCTGATGTACACCTGCAAATTTGTGTTTTAAAGATTTAGGGTATTTTCATGGTACTTATTCTGGTTCCTCATTTTTTGATTCACTGATTCACTCTATAGATGAGATAATCTTTAAGGTACTGTGGACTTTTGTCTTATCTTTTATCAATGATGAAGACAGAGTCCTGAGTGCTATTTTCTTCTAAAAATGAGAGGGGAAATCAAAAGTTAAAATTTAGCAGACATATTTAATTTAGCAGACATTTTAATTATTTGAAAAATACTTTTAGGAGTCAGTGATTATTATTGACTACATAACTAAAAAAATATTATATTTTTAAATTAAAAGTATTCTCCAAATTGCATTTTGTTTTTAAATTTTTACTTATTTCATTCTTTAATGTATTATAATGGGACTGAAATTATATAGAAAACCCAAGAAATGAAAGAGTGCCAGGATCTTTCTGGCCAGTATAATGTTTTAGAATTCTGCTGAATTGCTTTTACTATAAAAACCAGACCAACTAGTCTATTATGGATTCTCCAGGTAATGACATTTTGTAGAGGACTTTTGTAGTTCTTTTGGTTCAGTGAGGTCAAGAATTTTAAATTAGAATTGTAGAACTGGAAGGCATCCTCTTATTCATTTTATAAGTCCTGAGAAATCATGATTTATTCAGTGTCACACAGTTAATAGAGAAGGTTGGATGAGAATCATGGCCTCCTGGCAGTAGTTCAGTGATCTTTGTAAAAGGCTCTTCAGGTTTATTCTCACCACCATCACATTATGTACAGTGTTCATAATTTATTGCATTAGGCCCAATTAGCAAATTGCAAGTTTATATTTAATTTTTTAGAGCTGAGGGAACATTTAGAATTAGGAATGTTGACAGTGACAAAAAACATGGTATGGCAAGAAACATTTTGAAGAATCCTTGCCTAAGGTAGAAGATGTCCCTTGATTAGACTTTGGTCCTGCTCTCTAAAAGGAACTCTGCTTATTATTCTCTAGGACCTTATTTTTGCCTTCTAGAAGGTTCTTCCTTGCCCAGTTTCCTCCAAGTTCACTCTTACATGGACATTTACAAATACGCTGTCCTTGGAGGCTATCTAAACCTTTGTTTCCTACTTTCTGCTCATGCAATTTTGGCAGCTTGAAGTTTGTTTTAAGGGTCAAACAGTCAAGGCTTATTAGCAAGATGTATGTTTTGGCATGTTATTTCCTCAGAAACTTAGTTGGCTTCTGATCTATCTTTTTGCAGTTAATTCCATGTGCTAGTAATAGGGTGAGTACATGTCCCAGTTTGGCAAGGACAGTCCTAGTTTATTATCTCTTGTGAATGTTAAATAATAATGCCTTCTTTCACTCTAAATTATGCCAGTTTGGACAATAAATAGTATGATCATTCTAGTCAAAAAAATCCAAATCCCAAGCCTAATATCTCCCTCCCTCTCTCACCCCTTCCCATTCTCTCTCCCTTCCTCCCGCCTTCTTCTCTCCCTCCCTCTTCCCTCTCTCCCATTTTGAAATAGGTTTTATGGGAAGTTAACATAATCTGCAGCAAGGCCGGCTTCCCTCTGTTTATCTGAGGAAACATGTAACAGGCCATATTTGCTCAAAAACTTTTTCAGTTATTTCTGTTACTGTGTGAAATTCAGAAGCAGTCAACTTTTCTAACCTTGGGAGCCCCCACATTTCTGGATTCTCTATTTCTTTCATTTCTGCTCTCAACCCTGTCAGTTCTTGCATTTGCTCATTTCTTTCTTATCAATTATTGATAAATGCAGCAAGTAATACTGTTGTTCCAATATTCTATTTCCCATCTCTTTCTCCTATAGCTATAGACTTGGTAGGCAAGTCTGCCTTTGAATCTATCTCAGGCATTTTTTTTTTAATTGAGGTATAATTTACAGAGCTCTTAAGCATTCAGGTCAATGAGTTTTGTTAATTGTGTACACCTGTGTAAACCACCACCCAAAATAACATATAGCACATTTCCATTACCCCAGATGGATGCTCCTTTCCAGCTAATTTCCCACTTTGTTCCCCTGGAGGCAACCACTTTTTGGCTTCTGTCACTATGGATCCCTTTTGGTAGGCAGTTTTTTTATGAAGTGTTTTGTGACTGCATGACATAACTATCTTTCCATCCTTTACTCAGTTTCTTCATTTCCTGCTGCCTGGCTGCTAAGCTGTTGCTAGATATTTTAGATTTTTTGTTTGGTCTGCACCCCACTTAAAGATAACATTTTTTATTTTAGTTATGGAATGCTAACGCTATAATAAATGGACTCCAACAAATATAATAGCTTAAACCTAATTCAGGTGTATTTATTGTTAATGAAACAATGCATTAAAGGTATTCCTGACCTCCTATAACCTGAGCCTTTAGTCCTCAAGCAGTGAGGAAAGAGACTATGAATATACCTCACCTCAGGTTTCTGAAAAGCCTCAACCTGAGAACTGACATTCTTTTGGGGAAAACTATTTACAAAGCCACAACTGGTGCACGAGGGGAGGATATGGAAATGTAGACTCTGGCTGGGCAGCCACTTCTCAGAGACAGCTCCACACTGTGACACCATGGAAAAGCAAAGTTGGGACGATGTTAATAGTGTATAGGTTAATAAGGCTAATGTCACAGCTTTTATTTTTTTAATATCAATGCCATATTGCTTTTGTTTTATGTCTAATGTTCTTCCTTTTCTTTGTGTTATATATTTTATGCTTTTTGAATAAACATTTTAGTATTTTAAACTAAAAAAATGATATCGCTATCTCTAAGACAGAAATGTTCAAAACAAAACAACTTATTTTCCTTATTCTGATTATATTAAAATTATCTCTGGGCATCAAGAGATACAATTTAACTCTTAAAAGATAAGGTTCCCTGATATCACCATTTATATTCAGTATTGTACCAGAAATTCTAGCCTCCTGGCAGTAGTTCAGTGATCTTTGTAAAAGATCCAGACTAGGATGGAAAAAAAAAAAAAAAGAAAAGTTGGAAAACTGAAAGGAAGCAAAAAGTAGCCATTATTGGCAAATTATATAATTGTTTATATAGAAGATTTTTATGACTCCACACTAAATTCTTAGAATTAACTAGAGTTTAGCAAGGATTTTGTATATAAAATCAACATAGGAAAGGCAGTTGCATTTCTATAGACGAGCAGCAACAACTGGGGCAAGAACTTGCTCAATGAAAGAGAGTAATAATGGATTCCTACCTCACATTATACACACAATGGAAAATGGTTAACTTATAAGTTGTAAATTAATAATTATAATTAAGTTTAATCATAAAATTGGAAGCATAACTCAGTAAAAAGTTGAAGAAAAATCAAAGCTACCAAAGAAATGAAAACAAAATTGGAAGGAGTGCAAAAGAGATGGTACAGAAAAATAGTTCATAGAAATTGGAAATAAGAGAAGTGAGTCAGGTCAAATATACACTTAAAAGAGTGATGAAACACCTTTAATATTAAAATATTATTGTTTATGATATGCCAGAATTTTATCATTAACTTTTTTCATCATGATCTATAAATTATTTTAATGATCCACTGACAACCCAATTGCACTCCTCTGTAGAAAGCAGACTTGGAAACCACCTGACTTGCAAAGAAATTTATGATCACTTTCTGAGTTTAGGGAAGCTTATCAAAAAGGCTTAACTAAGATTTATCAAATGATTGTTGTACATACTACTCTTTTACTTAGAGGCACCTTGTTTATTCCAATACTAGTGACCTGGTGTGCGAAATAGTGCAATTCCCAGAATCCCTTCCCGCGTGTGCCTCCCCGCGCATGCAGCCCCACCCTCCCGCCCAGAAAGAGTCCCGCAGCTGCCGCCCCCGCTGCTGCTCCAGGAAGCAGGACCCAGAAAGAGTCCCGTGGCCGCCACCACTGTGGGAGGTGGGACTGGGAGGTGGGACCCAGAAACCCTCCCACCACGGGAGGCAGGACCCAGAAACCCACCCGTGCCTCTGGTCAAGTCCTCCAGAGTCAAGTCCCCACCCACCTGCTCATGCCTAGCCATGCACTCAGCCCCACACACCCACGTGCACCTGCTGTACACGCAGCCTCCTGCTGATCGGTCGTTATGGCATGAGGGCGTCATGACCATTAGCATATTAGCTCTTTATTATATAAGATACTTAGAAAGGATGTTTAGAAACATTAATTTTAATAATATTTTCCAGTATGTGACATTTTAGAGAAATTTTTATTTCAAATATGTTTGAAATGTATTTTTATCAAAGCCTGCAGCAATAAATGTAGATCACTCAAATTAGGGAAAATGATTGCCATTTAACCTCACTGACAAAGCCAGTCTTCAAACCTATCTTTCAACTTAGACTTCTTTGTCAGTAAAGGTCCAACTTAATTTTTTAACTTAAATAAATATGTTAATGACATATTAACATCTTTCATGACAACCATCACACAGCTGAATTCTAATTCTAATATAGATAAGTAGATAAGGCACAGAGCCTTACCATGTGCTGCCTGGGTATAATAGATACTGCTGTTTCAGTATTTCTTTTGTGCTTGCTAAAGTATCCCAGAATTGAGATGGTTCTTTTTCAATAATGGTATTGAAGAGGTAAAGTCCTTAAGTAGAAATGCCTGCACTACTGCTTCATTCTATTATACATCTAATAGAGGTCCACTGCACGAATTCATGCACCAGTGGGGTCCCTTGGCCTGGCCTGTGGGATCGGGCCGAAACCAGCTCTCTGAAATCCCCCCAGGGGTCCCAGATTGCAAGAGGGTGCAGGCCAGACCAAAGGACCCCCACCAGTGCACGATCGGGGCCAGAGAGGGACTGCGGGAGGTGTCCAGGGCATGTCCGGCCCATCTCGCTCAGTCCCGATCAGCCAGACTCCAGCAGCAAGCTAACCTACCAGTTGGAGCATCTGCCCCCTAGTGGTCAGTGCACGTCATAACGACTGACCGACCAGTCAACACTCTGCCCCCTGGTGGTCAGTGAACATCATAGCGAGCGGTTGAGTGGCCTTAGCATGCCGTTAGCATATTACGCTTTGATTGGTTGAATGGCCGACTGGATGACCGGACACTTGGCATATTAGGCTTTTATTATATAGGATGATACACTAACTTGGGCCCACATGTTCCATTTCATCCTTATTGTAGTCCTTTGATTAAAGGAGGATTTACAGATTTGCATCCTAGAGGGTTTTTATGATCTCTGGAAATGCACTAGACAGGATTAGTGAGTGGTATGTATTTCTTTTGAAAGTGGGAAAAGAGTGATTGTGAAGGAGGGCAAGATACAATGAGAAAGAGGCTGGCATGATACTTTAGCTGCCGGTATAATCCCAGAATGATCAGTAATAGGAAGAATGGAAGCTGAGCATCTGGACTTTACTGCCTTAAAACTATCTGTGCTGCCCTGGTTGGTGTGAATCCTTTGAGTGTAGTCTCATGCACCAAAAAGGTCACCCATTGGATTTCCAGTAAAGGTACATGCCCAGGTTTTGGGTTCAATCCCCAGCAGGGGGATTTGAAATAAAGTACAACTAGAATCTGAATATTGAAAGGACATACTGTGTGTCTGGGTTTGTTAAAGTTGCCGGACCTCAGAGGTAAAGAAAGACGTCTTTGAGGATCCAGACAAAGGTTGATTTATTTATAAGTGGGAAATTATGTCAGTCTCAGATTTTATTCATTGTAAGAAAATGGAGTATACTTAAAAGATTTTCAAAAAAATAGTAAGTAACTTAGAGATGTAACTTAGAGATGTTTATATCCACCCAGTCATTCAAGTTTAAGTCAATAGGGAAATAGTTTTAAACTTAAAAATTTTTTCAAAAATTATTCCTTTGTTGTCTGGTTGTTGTTCCTCCTTCTCCTCCCCCTCCTCCTCCCCCTCCTTCTCCTCCCCCCCCTCCTCCTCCTCCTCCCTCTCCTCCTCCCCCCCTCCCTCTTCTCCTCCTCCCCCTCCCCCTCCTCCCCCCCAATATTCCCAACACCATTTATTGAAAAGACTGTCTGTCTTTATTCCATTGTATGCTCTTGCCTCCTTTGTCAAATAATAATTGAGCATAATGTCTTGGGTTGATTTCTGGGTTCTATGTTCTGTTCCATTGATTTACATGCCTGTTCTTATGCCAGTACCAGGCTGTTCTGATTACAGTGACTTTTTTTTAATATATATTTTATTGATTTTAGGGAGGAAGGGAGAGGGAGAGAGAGACAGAAACATCAATGATGAGAGAGAATCATTGATTGGCTACCTCCTGCACGCCCGCTCCTGGGGATCAAGCCCACAACCCAGGTATGTGCCCTTGGCCAGAATCGAACCTGGGACCCTTCAGTCCACAGGCTGACGCTCTATCCATTGAGCCAAACCAGCTAGGGCTGATTACAGTGACTTTGTAGTGTAACTTGATATCTGGTATTATAATTCCTCCAACTTTGTTTTTCTTTCTCAATATTGCTACAGCTACTTGGGGTCTTCTTTACTTCCATCTAACTTTTTGTAGTGTTTGTTCTAGATCTGTGAAATATGCTGTTGCCATTTTAATGGGGATTACATTGAATCTATAAATTGCTTTGTATTATGGACATTTTAATGATGTTAATTTTACCAATCCATGAACACTGTATATTCTTCCACTTGTTTATATCTTCCTTTATCTCTGTTTTTCAATGTCCTGTAATTTTCTGAGTACAGGTCTTTTACCCTTTTAGTTAAGCTTATTCCCAAGTATCTTAATTTTTTTATTACAATGGTAAATGGGATTATTGTAGTTGTTTTTTTTTTTTCATTTCTCTTTCTGAGAATTCATTAATGTTGTATAAAAATGCCATCGATTTCTGGGTGTTAATTTTGTATCCTGCTACATTACTAAATTCATTTTTTAAATCTATTAGTTTTTTTATTGATTCTTTAGGGTTTTCTATGTATAATATGACATCTGCAAATAATGACAGTTTTACTACCTCCTTTCCAGTTTGGATGTTTTTTGTTTTTTTTCTTGTCTGATCACTATGGTTAGGACTTCCAGTACTATGTTAAATAAGAGTGGTGAAAGCAGACATATCTGTCTTGTTCCTGTTCTTAGGGGAAATGGTTTTAGTTTTTCTCCATTGAGTATGATGTTTGCTGTAGGTTTATCATATATGGCCTTTATTATGTTGAAGTATGCTCCCTCTATTCCCACTTTGCTAAGAATTTTTATTTAAAAAAATGGTGTTGGATTTTTACACCATACATAAGAACAAACTCAAAATGGATAAAGGATGTAAATGTAAGTTGTGAAATCATGAAAATCTTAGCAGAAACCATAGGCAGCAAAATCTCAGACATCTCACATAGCAATATGTTTGCTATACATCTCCTTGGGCAAAGGAAATTAAGGAGAAAATAAACAAATGGGACTACATCTAAATAAAAAGCTTCTATACAAAAAAAGAAACCATCAACAAAATGAAAAGGGAACCCACTGTATGGGAGAATGTATTTGCCAATGATACACCAATAAGGGGTTAATTTCCAAAATATATAAGGAACTCATACAACTTAACAAAAGGAAGACAAGCAATCCAATTAAAAAATGGGAAAAGGACTTAAATAGACACTTCTCCAAAGTGGGCATACAAATGGCCAAGAGACATATGAAAAAATGCTCAAAGTCATTAAACATTAGAGAGATGCAAATTGAAACAACAGTGAGTTATCACCTCACACCTTTCAGAATGGCTATCATCAACAAAACGAACAGCAAGTGTTGGTGAGGATGTGGAGAAAAGGGAACCCTAGTACACTGCTGGTGGGAATGCAGACTGGAGGAGCCACTATAGAAAACAAAATGGAGTTTCCTCATACAAATTAATAATGGAACTGCCGTTTGACTCAGTGATCCCACTTCTAGCAATATATCCTAAGAAACCTGAAACACCAATCAGAAAATATATGCATACCTATGTTCATAGCAGCACAATTTAGTATAGCTAAGATTGGAAACAGCCTAAATGCCCATTAGCATATGAGGGGATAAAAAAAACTGTGGTACATCTACACAATGGAATACTAGGCAGCAGTAAAGAAGAAAGAACTCTTTGCATTTTCAACAGCATAGATGGACCTGCAGAGTATTATGCTAAGTGAAATAAGCCAGTTAGAGAAAGAAAAGTATCACATGATTTCACTCATATGTGTAATCTAATGAACAAAATAAACTGATGAACAAAATAGATCCAGAGATATAGAAGCATGGAGCAGACTGACGAATTTCAGATGGAAGGCTGGGTCAGGGAGTAGGTGGGGAGTGATTAACTGGGGAACTTAGATGGCTTATATGCATAGCCCATAGGCACAGATAGTAGAGTGGTAAAGGCCTGGGAAGGGTGGATTCAGGGTGGAGAGACAATGGGGAAAAAAGGGGGCACCTGTAATATTTTCAACAATAAATACATTTTTTTAAAAAATGAAAGAGAACATATCCTGTGGGTGCTACTGTAAAGTAATTCTGCAGCAGTAATAAGACATGTATTTTTTTTAAGTATTCCTTTGCATCTTTATTGAGGCACTACTAACTAAAGATTTACTTGGAGCTTCTATAATGGGATCTAGCAAGACTTGACTTCTTTTTTTTTTTTTTTACCATCTGTAATAGACTTTGACAGATGGACTATAGGTTCTGGTAATACTACCTATGACAACTTATCTAGTTCTCAGGCCTTTGGGTTTTCCAAGAAGCAGCAAAGGATCATAAGCTTTTCAACAATCTCTTCATTGATGGAAATGATCTGAGACAAGATGTTTGAGATGATCAACCACATAAATATACTTGTTTGTATACAGGTTTGACTATTTGAACACACAGATGAACCAATAAGTGTTCATAACAATCTCCAAAAGTTAGTTCATAATGAAGAATCTTGGACATAGACTCTGCTGATAGTATGAATGCAAAAATCTTCTTCCAAAACAGTTAACTTTGTTTTTTTCCAGGCAAAATAAATCAAATCTGTAAAAGACCTTGTATGCTTGAGTTTGAAACATTCTGAATATGTTTGGGTTGGTGATAAAAGTAAACTATATCACCCCTGTCACTTTGGAACAAAACTACATAGTCTGTGTGCTATAGTAAAAAATTTGTATCTCATATTCCTTTTTTAGAAGCCATCTAAATAGGTGTATAATATATGTGTTTTTTCCCAGTTGTAAAGAGGTTCGTATCTAAACCAAGTTTTTTTCTGCCTGTACTCTGGTACTTTTATTCTTGACTTCTGTGGTTGACAGCAGCAGATGAGAAAAGTGGAAGTCTGTAAGAAGTTTATATGCAAGAGTGCTAACAGTGTTCTTTGCTACAGATACTGCAACCAGACTATTGGATAGGCAGGCCATGAACTGGGTTCTTGCATTTGATTGCCCAGAGGATGCCAACTCATATTCATTAGAGCAAATAGACCTGCCAAGTAGATGATGAAGCTTTATTAATTTTGCTTCCCTCAGAAGAAAATAAGGATGGTATAGCAACTTATTGAGAAGAAAGTGCCTATATGGAAATAAAAATCAATCCAGAGAAAGTTATGGGAATCTAGGGCGGAAAATACTGGAGTCTTTTTTAGCCCATGATTAACAATTAAAGAACTCAGGGGTGTTTTGTTTCCTACATATGTTAGTATACCTGATGAAGGATGAAGAATATTTGACTTGAACAAGTTACCTTTACCCAAATATGCTATGTCTCTTGGACTTGCTATGATAATTTGGCTAAAATTTATCAGAAATTGTAGAAACAACTGACCAAAGAATTGTTAATGAGCTTAGGGCTCTATCCCTCACCAGGGAGAAATTGTCCATCCATCAGTAAGGTGGGAAGAGACCAGAAGCAGGAGAGGATGGGGACACATTGGCTAGTGGTATTACTAATGAAGTGGGTGGAAGAGGAGCAGGAAGAGATGCAGATGAGGGGAAAACGAGAGAGAAAGTAGTACAAATAAGAGGGCCTCAAACTCAATCTGCTCCTAATACTGATGAGCCCAGAAAATTAAGAAAGTCACAGGAACAAAGAAAAAAAAAGAAATGAAACATTTTAAGTGAATGAGGAAATAACATTTACCGACAAAGGGAATTTGGTTCACTGTTAGCCACCAATGTAGAAATCCATTGTGATAGATACTGAGGAAAAGCATGTTAGAAGTGTCAACCTTAATAAAGCAAAAGAAAGACTTCAAGAAGAGGACAAATTTGACAAGAAGGTCATAGGAAGAAAGTTAAGGCATATGGAGAAAAGACTTAAAAGGGGAAACCAGAAGAGAAGCCACCAAGAAGCAAACAAAGGCCAAAGATAGAGGTCTGCTTTTTTAGTGCTGGGGTGGTGATGATGAGGAATTTGTTCCGTCCGTTTTCAGATCCTGATAGAGAAGTCTGAATAATCAGATATTAAAGATACGGAGAATGAAATTAGTGATGCCAGGAAGAAGGAGAGAATGAGATAAATGAACAACAATGAAGTGGAATAAGTAAGACAAATAAGTTACAAAAGAAAGAAAGCCAAGTGGGAAACCTAAGAGCCTTTGGATATAGGCCTGTCTTTAGCAACGGAAAAGGAGCTTGTGTTGTATTTGCTCAAAAGTCAAAGCTAAATACTTCTTACTCTCTCCTTGAAACCCTTGGTTATGATTAAGTGGGCCAGAACTAAAAAAAAAAAAAAAAAAGAGAGAGTTGGCTTTGGGACAGTTAGGTAACAAGAGTCTTATGCTTAAAGGATCAATGCAACTCCAGATAAAAGTAATCATATATCTAACTCCCTTCTTTCCCCATCACAAAATATATTCAAAATGAGAGTGGATTATAAAAAATTTCTGATCCTATTTCCAACATGAATGCTTTGGTACTAAGTCCATTCCTTTATTTTACTGCCAAGTTATAGAGTACTTATCCCATTTTTAGAAATTCTTGACTTGCTTACTATACAGAATATACTATTAAATGTAATTGCTTGGATTTTTTAATGTATTTAATAATTCCACAGAGAAAGTATATGATGGAGCAGCTCTAATAAATAACAGGTAGTTTTGATTTGAGATGCTCAATAATGAGCCTATATCCCTTTTTTTTATTATTCCTCACTAGAGGATAATTTTCCCATTGGTTTTAGAATGTAAGGGAGGGGAGAGGGGGAATGAGGAGAGATAAAGAGAGAGAGAAACATCGATGTGAGAGACCACATCAATTGGTTACCTTCTGCATGCACCCCAACTGGAGTGAGGAACCTGCAACCCAGGTAGTGTCCTTGGCTGGAATCGAACCCAGGACCATTTGGTGAGCATGCCCAACACACTAACCACTAAACCACCCTGGCCAGGGCTATATCCCATTTTTAATAAAAGTACAACACTTAAAAACATTTAACAAATTACATGCAAGTCTCTGTATTAAAAACAATAAAACATTACTGGATAAAAACTAAAGAAAATTTGAATAAGTGAAGAGAGATGACATGTTTATGGATTGGCAAAATCAATTAGATGACAGTTCTCCCCAAATTGATCTATAAATTCAACATTATCCATATCATAATCCTATGGGCTTTTTCCCCCAAAATTGAAAAACTTATTCTAAAAAGTTATATGGAAATGTAAAAGATTGAGAATATCCAAAACAAATTTAAAATCATAGCTGGAGGATTTGACTTCATAACATAACCATAATGCTACAATGACCAAGACAGTGTGTGCTGCTGTAAGGATCATAAATAGATCAATGAATAGAAAGGCCAGAATAGACCCAGAGGTTATGCTAATTTGATTTTCAGCGAGATCCAAAGCAACCCAGTGGGAAAAGGAAAGTTTTTAAAATAAAGAGTGCTGGAACAACTGGATATGTATATTAAATAAAAGTAATTCTCAATTCCTACCTTACCCCGTGCATAAAAATTAATATGTAATATTTTAAATGTAAAAGCTAGGACCAGAAGGCTTTTAGAAAAAAATCAGAGAATATCTTCATGACTTGGGAGTAAGCAGAGATTTAAATGCAGAAAGCAGAGAAAAAAATTACAAAATAGACTTTATCAAAAAAACAAAACAAAAAATGTATGCTCATCAAAAACACCATTAAGAAAAGCCACAGACTGGGAAAAAATATGTGCAACATATATATTTGTCAGAGGGCTACATAGATTTAAAAATTTTTGCAACTTTATAAAAGAACCATCCAAAATAAAAAAGTGAGGGTAGGGGAGAAATTATTTGAAAAGCTACTTTATAACATAGATACTCCACAGCAGGGGATATTGAAGTGGCCACTAAGCATGTGTTCAACATCATTAATCAGGGAAATGCAACTTCAAATGGTACTGAGATACTCACGAGCATGACTACTATTAAATAGGTTGATAACAACAAATGTTAGTAAGGATGTTGAGTGACTGAAACTCATACACTCTGTTAGATAGTACCACCTAATAGGAAAAAGATCTGTAAATTTCATATAAAGTTAAACATACACTATGTGATGACCCAGCAATTCTACTTCTAGGTATTTACTCAGAAAAAAATGAAAATCTAAACACACACACACACACAAACACACACACACACACACACACAGATGTTCATAAGGCGTACATAGTATGTATACATGTAGTATACATGTAGCTTTGTGCATACGGGCCTTAAACTAGAAATATCCCAGATGTTCGTTAGTAAGAGAATGGGTAAACAGACTATAGTGCACTCATCAAATAGAATACTACTCAGAAATAAAAAGGAACAAACTACTGATCCCTGTAACACATTGATGAATCTATCAAACTAGCTAAAGAAGTCTTATACAAAAGAATACATACAGCCCTGGATGGCCTGGCTAGTGGTTAGAGTGTTGGCCCATGCACCGAGGCCTCCATTCCCAGTCAAGGGCTTTGAACCCGGGTTGTAGGTTCAATCCTGGCCCCTGTTGGGGCATGTACAGGAAGCAACCAATCGATGTGTCTTTCTCACATTTGTGTTTCTCTCCTCTCTCTTTCCTCCTCCCCCCACCCGCCCTTCTCCCTTCCACTGAAAATCAGTGGGAAAATATCCTCGGGTGAGGATTAAGAAAATAATAATAATACAGTATTACTCCATTTTTATGAAGTTCTAGAACAAGCAAAATTTATCTGGGAGGAACAGGAGTCAAAAGAGTGGGATGGATCAAGTAATGACTGGCAAGGATTATGAAGAAATTTCCTTTGGAATGAGGTAATGGTTTGCGTTATAAGGTATATGCATTTGTTAAAACTCATGGAATGGTATACTTAAGATTTGTGCAAGTCATCTTGTGTACATTTCACTTTAAAGGAAAGAAAAAGGAGCTTTAAAAATATCACAAGAAGATACTATTTTATATCCACAAGATTAGGAGAAGTATTGGCAAGGAGATGAGCATCCTGCCTTCTCTTACCCTTGCTAGTGGTTAAAGAAATTGGATAAAAAATATAAAACGATTTGTCATTATGTAATAACTTTTATATATACCAACCCAGAAATTTCACTCTGAAACATAGAAACACTTGCAAATGTACACAGAGAAACATGCATGACAATGTTCCAGAACACTGGAAAGAATTCAGATATCCATCAATAAGAGAAGTCATAAATTGTGCTATATTCAAACATACCAGATTGGTGAATCTCATGAACATATAATAATACTTCCAATATGATTCCAACCAATATAATTCCACCCAAAATATTGCAAAATTAAACACTATATTAACTAGGGATACGTATGATAAAGTAAAGCAAAGTGAAAAAATGCAAGGTCATTGGGGGAAAGGCATGGCAAGGATTGGAAGTGGAATGTGAAGAGCCATAAAGGTAACTTCAAAGTTATAGTAATCTTTTATTCCCTAAACTGGGTAGTGGGAATAAAGGTGTTCATTTTATTTTACTTTTTTTTTTAACTTACACATATGTTGTAATATTGTTTGGTATATATTCAGTATTTAATAATTTAATGAGAAACAAATTATACATTTTAAAATTAGATAATCTTTAAGAATTCTTCATTTGCAGCCATATGATATGCAAGATATAAGTTGGCTTTCTGATATCATTAATTAGGTCATTTATTCAAGTGTACACAGCTTGATATGGATTTGACCTTGGTTAAGCTGTTATTTGGAGGCTACTGATTTGTTAGCTGTATCTTTAAAATGAATTAGAAAAACTGCTGAAATCTAAAATGGTTATGGTCTTATATAGGCTGCACTGCTAGTCCAGGGGGCTTCTGAAGGCAAACTTATGAATTAGAATGTCACTTGAAATGATCATTGACCAAGTATTAAAGTACCTTTCATCAGGTCACAGAGTATGTCTCCCACAATTTACTTTCTTGAAAGTTAGCTATAATAAAAATTTTCAAGTTCTGTGGCTAACACTTAGATATTACTGTTCTGTTGTATCTTAAATATATCAAAGTATTTATAGATTTTTTTATTTTAACATTTCTTGCAAAATTTGTGAGCATTTTTCATTAAAGCTACTTGTCAGAAAATAAAGGTTGAACTCTGTAGCTATGCGTGGTCCTAAATTTGTAGCTTAAAATTAAAAGGGCCTACCCCAACCTTTACTCTTTATAAGTATTCAAATATTCCTTTGGATGCCAGATAATAAATTCATAGTGCTAGATATACAGCAAGATAACAATCTGGTTGCATATATGAAGTACTTAAATATATGCAATTGCAATTCCAGTGCCTTATTGCTTCATTTATCACAGGAAATGCCAGAGTTTTGAAATATTTTGTAAGAAAATCAATTCTCATAGGAACGACCAAGAATTTTATGCCAATTTAATCCTAAGTATTGAGGTTAGGATTCTATATGACATTTAATAGTATGATTTATTTTCTTTTTTTAAATATTTTTTATTAATTTCAGGGAGGAAGGGAGAGGGAGAGAGAGACAGAAACATCAATGATGAGAGAGAATCATTGATTGGCTGCTTCCTGCACACTCCCCACTGGGGATCAAGTCCGCAACCTGGGCATGTGCCCTTGACCAGAATCGAACCTGGGACCCTGGAGTCCGCAGGTTGACGCTCTATCCACTGAGCCAAATTGGCTAGGGCTTATTTTTCTATCTTAAACTTCATAGGACACAAAACAAGACCTTATCCTTTCATATTGCTTTTTATTTTTAAAGCATCAGAGTGGTGATAAAAATCTAACCTTAAGAATGGTCAGATGATTTATGATATTTCATTTCTTTTTCAAAGGATTGGTGTGTCACCAGTAAGCCTATTAGAATTGTAGGTTTAAAGTTTCTCAATTTTAAAAAAGACCAGCTGCATAAACAAGTGTGTTAGCTTTGTAATTTAATTCTATGTGATTTTTTTTAGTACTTCAAAGTACCAAAGGATGCATTTGTTCTTAGGTCATAGATACTTGTTCATGTCACTGTGGTCTCAAACTTTCAAGTACACTTCACGGTATTCTTAAAATATTAATATGTTTTTATTGTGTTTTTTAAAACCTCAAGACATTTCTCCTTTTGTCTACCTAAATCTGCCTTTCTTCATGGGTTGACCACCAACAAAGGTGGAATGTGGATAAACTGGATGAAGACTACTTAAAAAATTGGTATCCTGCATTCGAGGATGGATAATGTAATTATCCTTGAGAATGTGCCATAAGCACTTTAAATCTATTTGCTATTAAACTTTTAAATTTGGGATAATTTTAAATCCACATGCAGTTATAAGAAATAATATACATTTCATGTACCCTTTATAATTTTCCCCAAAACAAAGGCAACCAAAGCAAAAGTAAGCAAGTAGGACTACATCAAACTAAAAAGCATCTGCATAGCAAGGAAACCATCAACAAAATGGAAAAGGCACCTATGGATGGGAGAAAATATTTGCGAATCACATATTCCAAAAGGAAATAATACCCAAAATAAACTCAATAGCAAAAATATAAATAACTCAATTTAAAAATGGGCAAATGACCTGAATAAACGATTTTTGAAAAAAGACATACAAATGACCAATAGGCACATGAAACTAATAACTAATCATCAGGGAAATGCAAATCAAAAGCACAGTGAGATATCACCACACACCTAATAGGGTGGCTATTATAAAAAGACTAGTGACCTGGTGCATGAAATTCATGCACGGGGTGTGGGGGGGGGGGTTCCCTCAGCCCAGCCTGCACCCTCTCCAATCAAGGACCCCTTGGGGGATGTCCAACTGCCGGTTTAGGCCTGATCTGTGTGGACATCTGGCAGTCGGACATCCCTCTGGCAATCTGGGACTGCTGGCTCCTAACTTCTCACCTGCCTGCCTGCCTGCCTGATCACCCTCAACGGCCCTCCCCTGCTGGCCTGATCTCGCCCCCAACTGCCCTCCCCTGCCGGCCTGATCTCGCCCCCAACTTTCCTCCCCTGCAGGCCTGATTGCCCATAACTGCCTCTGCCTCGGCCCTCACCACCATGGCTTTGTCCGGAAGGAAGTTGGACGTCCAGAAGATGGCCGGTCGACCCAGTCTAATTAGCATATTACCCTTTTATTAGTATAGATAGATTATATAGGATAGGATTGCTTAAATGGGGGTGTAAAAGCCTTTTTCAGCAGGAAGAGATGCTCTTGGCAGACAAAAATACATAATCCCTATATCTGGACTGATAGCCTGCCATATGCACTATACTGCCAAACCAGTCATTAAAAAATTGAACCACTTTCTCACACCTTACACCAAACAGCTGTTGCCCTTAAAACCCCTCCTTAGCCCCCACCTTAGGTTCTGCCTTCTCAGTTCACCCAGATTAGGTTCTGATTGGTCTGTTTCTATGCCAGTCAGCATCTCCAGGCCTGATCAGAGAGGCAGGGCTGATCAGCAGCCCCCGTGGCTGCTGGTGAAGCCTGGAGAGAAAGAGAGGCAAGGGCTGGCTCAACAGATTGCCAGTTATAAAAAAAATCATGGATATAACACATAACACCACTAGACATTGTAATTTTTTTCTCTTATGGTTACTGCTGACTGCAGGACTGACTTCTGGTGTTCAGTTGTCCGTTTGGTCGTTTTGGACATTACAGACCCTGGCTCTTTATATATATATAGACAAGATAACAAATGCTGGCAACAATGTGGATAAAAGGGAATCCTTGTACATGGTTTAGGGGAATGTAAACTGGTACAGCCATTATGGAAAACTGTATGGGGATATCTCAAGATATTAAAAATAGAACTACCATATGATCCAACAATTCCACTCTGGGAATATATCCAAAGGAAATGAAACCATTATCTCAAAGACAAATTTGTACTCCCATATTCATTGCAGCATTATTCACAATAGCCAAGATATGGAAACAACTTAAGTGTTTACCAAGAAATGAATTTGTCAAGAAAATATGGCATATGCAACAGATTGATGATTTCAGAGGGAAAAGGGGATGGAGGTGGGGAGACATTAGCCAAAGAACTTATATGCATATATGCATAACCCATGGGCACAGAAAATAGTTTGGTGAAGGCCTGGGGAGGGGGCAGGAATAGGGAGGAGGGATCAGTGGGAGAAAAAAGGGGGACATTTGTAATACTTTCAACAATAAATATAAATTTAAAAGAAGAAAATATGGTATATATGTAATGGATATTATTCAGCCTTTAAAAAAAGGAAACCCTGACATTTGTGGCAACATGGTTGAATCTGGAGGGCATTATGTTAAGTGAAATAAGCCACAGAGAGACAAATACTGTATGGTATCACTTATACTGTGGAGTCTTTAAAAAAAACAAGTGAACTCATAGAAACAGAGTAGAAGGTAGAAAAGTGGTTGCCAGAGGCTAGGATGTTGGGGAAATAAGGGTGCAAACTTAAAGTTATAGGATGAATAAGGTCTGAGGATCTAATGTATAACATGGTGACTATAGTTGATAATGCTGTACTGTATAATTAAAATTTCAATAGAGAGTAGAACTTAAATGTTCTCACCAAAAAGGAAGGGAAGGAAATGGGAGGAGAAGGGGAGGGGATGGGAGGGGAGGGGAGGAAATATGGGAAGGGAAAAGAAGAGGGTACATATGTGAGGTGATGGGTATGTTAATTAACTTGATGGGGGATTTTTTCACAGTGTATACCACCTATATCTAATTATCACATTGTACACTTCATTTTATTTTAAACTTTATTGTTAAAAGTGTTACATATGTCCTCTTTTCCCCCATTGACCTCTCCACCCCAGGCCTTCACCACCCTATTGTCTATGTCCGTGGTTTATGCATATACAGATATGAGTTCATTGATTGATCACCCCCCAAACCCTCCATCTTCCCTCTGAGGCTTGACAGTCTGTTCAATGCTTCTAAGTCTCTGGGTCTGTTTTTATTCATCAGTTTATGTTGTTCATTAGATTCCACATGTGAGTGAGATAATGTGATACTTATTTTTCTCTGACTGGCTTATTTCACTTAGCATAATGCTCTCCAGGTCCATCCATGCTGTTGTAAATGGTAAGAGTTCTTCCTTTTTTAAGCTGTGTAGTATCCCAATGTATAGATATACAACAGTTTTTTTTAATCCACTCATCTGCTGATGGGAACTTAGGCTGTTTCCAAATCTTAGCTATTGTAAATTGTGCTGCTGTGAGCATAGGTGAGCATTTATCCTTTCTGATTGGTGTTTCTGATTTCTTAGGATATATTCCTAGAAGTGGGATAATTGGGTCAACTGGGAGTTCCATTTTTAGTTTTTTGAGGAAACTCCATACTGTTCTCCACAGTGGCTGCCTCAGTCTTCATTTCCACCAGAAGTGTACGAGGGTTCCCTTCTCTCCACATCCTCACCAACTCTTTTCATTTGTTGGTTTGTTGATGATAGCCATTCTGACAGGTGTGAGGTGGTACCTCATTGTCATTTTAATTTGGGAAATCATGCTCTAGTATTGCAGTCAGGTAGCTCAAGTATTTATACATTGTACACTTTAAATATGTTACAGTTTTGTCAGTTATCCCTTAATAAAGCTAAAAAAATTAAACCCAAACATTTGTGATGATTTAAATTGTCTTTTTTTTCAGTTTTAGTTGACATACAATATTGTATTAGTTTCAAGTGTACAACATAGTGATAAGATATTTATAACTTATGAAGTGATAACCCCAGTAAGTCTAGTACCCATCTCATACCATGCATTGTTATTAAAATACTAGAGGCCCAATGCATGAAATTTGTGCATAGGTACGGTCCCTAGGCCTGGCCAGCGATCAGGGCCAATCTTTGGGGTGATCGGGGGGCCCCTGCTGGCACCTGCCTTGGCCAGGTGGGGCGATCAGGGGCCAGCACTGGCCTGCTCGCTGGCCAGTGCTGCACCCCAACCACCCCCCCAATCATCCTGCCGCCGCTGCCGCCAGTCGCCTCCCTGTCCGGGTCAACTGGCAGGGCAATTGGGGGGCCCCTGCTGGCACCCGCCTTGGCTGGCCTGGTGCCTGCGGGATGGAGGCAGCTCCTGCATTGAGCATCTGCCCCCTGGTGGTCAGTGTGTGTCATAGTGACCAGTCGTTCTGCTGTTCGGTTGATTTGCATATTAGGCTTTTATTATATAGGATTATTGACTATATTCTCTATGTTATGTGTTATATCCATGACTATTTTTATAACTGGCAATCTGTACATCTTAATCCCTTCCCCTTTTTCACTTATCCCCAACCCCCCTCTCATCTGATAATCATCAAAATATTCTCTGTATCTATTACTTTGTTTCTGTTTTGTTTGTTTATATATTTTGTTTTTTATATTCCACATACAGGTGAAATCACATGGTGTTTGTCTTAGCATAATACCCTCTATGTCCATCCATGTTGTTGCAAATGGCAAGATTTCATTCTTTTTATGGCCTAGTAATATTCCATTGTGTGTGTGTGTGTGTGTGTGTGTGTGTGTATATATATATATATATATATATATATATATATATATATATATATATATCACATCTTTATCCAATCGTGTATTAATGGACACTTAGGTTGCTTCCATATCTTGGCTATTGTAAATAATGCTTCAGTGAACATAGGGGTGTGTATGTCTTTTCAAATTATTATTTTGGATTTCTTTGAATATATACCCAGAAGTGGAATTGTTGGGTCATAAGATAGTTCTATTTTTAGTTTTTAGAAGAACTTCTATACTGTTTTCAATAGTAGCGGCACCAATTTGTATTCTCACCAACAGTGCACAAGGGTTCCCTTTTCTCCATATCCATGACAATACTTGTTTATTGACTTATTGATGATAGACATTCTGACAGATGTGAGGTGATACCTCATTGTGGTTTTAATTTGCATCTCCCTGATGATGAGTGATGTTGAGCATCTTTTCATATGTCTATTGAAAGAATCTTCTGGTGCTTAACATGATATCTTACATCTTATTAATCATAGAAGATCTTTACTTCTCTAGCAAGACTTCTCAACCAGCTTTTTAAGGACAACACCTGTATCTATCTATGTTAGCTGCTGTGAGTGTACCCTGCTGGTATTCACAAAATAAATGATAGAAAAGTGCTAGATATTGATACTGTGGGACATGTTTTATTTACTCATGGATTTTAAATAAAATTTTATATTGTTTTGCAAACTTTTACTGAAAAGATGTATTTGTATTTGAAACAAGAGTGACCCTACCTTTTAACCTGCCATGATGATTGTTTTCTCTTATCCAATTGAACTTTTTATTCATTTAATGTAACTGAGAAGTAGGAATCATAATATATTTATTTCTTCTTATATTTGTTAAATTATGAAAATTTCTTCTTGCTGGAACCATATTACTCTAAGATTTTGATATTGTTTGTAGTGATTCTCTCCTACAAAATTTAATTCTGATTTTTGATAGGAAAGATACATTGAATACAATAGCTTCAGTTTGAAATCTATTTAGGAATAACAATGTTTATGCAAAATTCTTTTTAAAATACTTTAAAATTATATTTTTATTTTTAATCAATATATTCTAGGTAAAAAGATAATGTGTTTCTGTAGATCTAAGGTTTTTTTTATGAAAATACAAATAAAAATTCTGTTTAAACCAGTTTTTCTCAAAAGGGAGTGGCATATCAGTACAAACAGAGTCCCTCCCTGCTTCCATTATAAGATTATTATTACTTATCCTCCATATTACCAAACTCCTGCTGAAATCTTTCATATTGAATAGAGCATCATTTTTTCAGTATAATCATGTTTGGCAGTACTGCGGTAGTCTCCTATTATGTCTTTATCTCTTTCCCCTGTGTTTGTAGGAAGCTTTTTTGTGGGAGTAGAGGAAAAGATGTTTGTTATTATCAGATTTTTCTAGACATGTATGGAGAACTACAGGGATCTGGGCATAGTTCTCTTGTCTCAAGCACTCATCAGCTCTTGCCTTTATTAACCCTAATGTTCTTCATCTCTCTCTCTCCAGAGAATCTTGCTGCCTGCAATCTACCACTTTCAATATGATCTTTCCTCTTTTCTGTGCCTATAGCCTCAGTTGAATCTCCCCCACTTTTGCACATGGTAAGTGTGCTGTAGATCTCAAGGAAGGCATTAAGTCTTACTACAACCTGCGGTGGATAGAATGCAGAGAGCTCGAGCACCTTGCTTCTCCAGGATTGTTCAGTTGAGCCTAGGGAGCCTCTGGAGTTAATGTGAAATAAGGTCTAGGTAAGCACACTATGAGTAAGAATAAATGGGTCTGCCATATAAGAAACATGAAGACCATTTGAAAAATCTTTTTGCATCTTTATTGTTAACACTCCTGTCTATATGTACCACTGTTGTATTGGTATATTGTGATGTGGAAGAAGGCATGATGTACAAGCATGACACTTATATTTTTAGATTGAAGCTTGTATTCCATCATGGTTACCATGACTACAAAAGCTACAGCTCCTTCTAAATACTTTTGTCGTGATCTCACTCATATGTATATGTGGAATCTACTGAACAAAATAAACTGATGAACAAAATAGATCCAGAGACATAGAAGCATGGAACAGACTGATGAATCTCAGAGGGAAGAGGGGCAGGAAGAGATTAACCAAAGAACTTATATGCATGTATGCATAACCTATGGACACAGACAATAGTGCAGTGAAGGCCTGGGGGAGAGCCAGCACTGGGTGGAGGGGGTCGGTCAATGGGGAAGAAAGAGGGACATTTGTAATACTTTTAACAATAAATTTTAAAAAATAATAAAATATCTTTGTTGTACTTAACTTTTCCTCACTTAGGTAGATTATATAGTTAGTGTCATTAATTTGGAATGGAAAGTACCCTCCTATTATTAACACTGCCTCTTATAAGTTTCAGAATGATTAACCATGGAATATTAAGAAGTAAAATTCTTTTATTACTTTTATTAAGAGGACATTTTGAGATAAGGTCAGGGTGAAAATGAAGAGTGACTAGTAATGTCAACTAGGAAAATAAAATTGAATAAAAAAATATTTTCTGGGATTTACCATATAAGGTATTAGGTTTGGACTTTGGGACCAAAGTCAAGCATATCTTTGGATTTGCAGTTTTATATAACTCAGTAATCATTATTTAAGTCATATTCACATGTGTTTACTTTGAGAAATCTTAGTACTTTACTGAAGAGGTAACCTTTTGTATTGTACAGTAGAATAAGGCAAATTATCTTTATGGATTTCGCTTAAGATTTCAAATACTGTCATTTTTTTCCAATAAATGTACCCTTCATAATATATAAAGAATATTGTTTTCTGTTTTTCTCTTAAGTTTAAAAAATTCAGTTATCTTTTCTAAGCATGTTTAAGGAAGTCAATTCATTTTATCTTATAGATTCTGAGGGAAATAACCACAAACTTCACACAAGAATAATGAAGAGATTTTATTAGATAACTTTTGTACATTGGTGTCGTTATACTTTCCAGATTTGCCTCATAAGGCCTACTTTAAAAAATCTGCAATGGATACTACTTCCTAATGTGTATATCATAAATGAATTTTCTTAATCATAAAATGATATAGTTTTTCTTTTATTTTTTTAAATTTCTTTATTGATTAAGGTATTACATATGTGTCCTTATCCCTCCATTACACCCCTAACCCCCTCACTCATGCCCTTACCCCCTTGTTGTCTGTGTCCATTGGTTAGGCTTATATGCATGCATACAAGTCCTTTGGTTGATCTCTCCCCCTTACCTCCACCCTCCCCTACCTTCCCTCTGAGGTTTCACGGTCTGATCAATGTTTCTCTGTCTCTGGATCTGTTTTTGTTCATCAGTTTATGTTGTTCATTATATTCCATAAATGAGTGAGATCATGTGATATCTTTCTCTGCCTGACTTATTTCACTTAGCATAATGCTCTCTAGTTCCACCCGTGCTGTTGAAAATGGTAAGAACTCTTTCTTTTTTACCACAGTGTACTATTCCATTGTGTAGATGTACCACAGTTTTTAATCCACTCATCTACTGATGGGCACTTAGGCTGTTTCCAAATCTTAGCTATGGTGAATTGTGCTGCTATGAACATAGGGGTGCATATCCTCTCTGATTAGTGTTTCTAGTTTCTTGGGATATATTCCTAGAAGTGGGATCACTGGGTCAAATGGAAGTTCCATTTTTAGTTTTTTGAGGAAACTCCATACTGTTCTCCACAGTGGCTGCACCAGTCTGCATTCCCACCAGCAGTGCATGAGGATTCCTTTTTCTCCGCATCCTCGCCAACACTTGTTCTATGTTGTTTTGTTGATTATAGCCATTCTGACAGGTGTGAGATGGTATCTCATTGTTTTGATTTCCATCTCTCAGATAATTAGTCACTTTGAGCATGTTTTCATATGTCTCTTGGCCTTCCTTCTGTCTTCTTTCGAAAAGTATCTATTTAGGTCTGTTGCCAATTTTTATATTGGGTTGTTTATCTTCCTTTTGTTAAATTGTATGAGTTCCCTGTAAATGTTGGAGATTAAACCCTTATCAGTGATAACATTGGAAAATATGTTCTCCCATGCAGTGGGCTTTCTTGTTGTTTTGTTCATGGTTTCTTTTGCTGTGCAAAAGCTTTTTATTTTGATGTAGTCCCATTTGATTATTTTCTCTTTAGTTTCCATCAGTGAATAAATTGCTTTGGCATATGTCTGAGATTTTGCTGCCTGTGGATTCCTCTAGTATGTTTATGGTTTCTCGTCTTATGTTTAAGTCCTTTGTCCATTTTGAGTTTATTTTTGTGTTTGGTGTAAGTTGGTGGTCTAGTTTCATTTTCTTGCATGTCTCTGTCCAATTTTCCCAACACCATTTATTTAAGAGACTGTCTTGACTCCATTGTATGTTCATGCCTCCTTTGTCTAATATTAATTGAACATAGTGACTTGGGTCGATTTCTTGTTTCTCTATTCTATTCCATTGGTCTATATGTCTGTTCTTGTGCCAGTACCAGGCTGTTTTGAGGACAGTGGCTTTGTAATACAGCTTGATATCTGGTATTGAGATCCCACCTAGTTTGTTCTTCTTTCTCAGGATTGCTGCAGTTATTCGTGGTCTTTTTTCATTCCAGATGAATTTTTGGAAAGTTTGTTCTAGGTCTGTGAAATATGCCATTGGTATTTTAATGGGGAGTACATTGAATATATAGTTTGCTTTGGGTAGTATGGACATTTTGATTATGTTAATTCTACCAATCCATGAACATGGTATGTTCTTCCATCTGTTTATGTCTTCTTCTATCTCTTTTTTCAGTGTCCTGTAGTTTTCCACATATAGGTCTTTTACCTCCTTAGTTAAGTTATTCCTAGGTACCTTAATTTTTTTGGTGCGATGGTAAATGGGATTGCTTTTTTAGTCACTCCTCCTGAAAGTTCATTATTGGTGTATAGAAATGCCATAGATTTCTGGGCATTAATTTTGTATCCTACTACATTGCTGAATTCATTTATTAAGTCTAATAATTTTTTATGGAGTCTTTAGGGTTTTCTATTTACAGTATCATGTCATCTGCGAATAAGGACAGTTTTACTTCTTCGTTTCCAATGTGCATGCCTTTTATTTCTTCTTGTCTGATCGCAATGGCTCGTACTTCCAGTACTGTGTTGAACAGGAGTGGTGAGAGAGGGCATTCCTGTCTTGTTCCTGTTCTTAGGGGAAATGATTTTAGTTTTTGCACATTGAGTATGATGTTGGCTGTGGGTTAGTCAAATATGGCTTTTATTATGTTGAGGTATGATCCTTCTATTCCCTCCTTGCTGAGAGTTTTTATCAAGAAAGGATATTGGATTTTGTCAAATGCTTTTTCTGCAACAATTGATATGACTATGTGATTTTTATCTCTCAGTTTGTTTATGTGATGTATCATGTTTATTGATTTGTGGATATTGTACCATCCTTGCATCCCTGGGATAAATCCTACTTGGTCATGGTGTATGATCTTTCTGATGTACAACAAGAGATAAGGAAGGCCACTTCATAATTCTAAAAGGATCGATACAAGAGGATATAACCCTCTTGTATCGATAAACATATATGCACCCAATGCAGGAATATCCAAATACATTAAAAAACTCCAGGAAGATTTCAAGGGAGAGATCGACAACAATACAATAGTAGGGAACTTTAATACACCACTGACATCACTGGATAAATCCTCTAGACAAAAAATCAGCAAAGAAAACAGCAATCCTAAATGACTCACTAGATCAGATGGACTTAATTGACATCTTCAGAGCATTTCACCCCAAAGCCACAGAATATACGTTCTTCTCAAGAGCACATGGGACATTTTCAAAAATAGACAACATATTGGGTCACAAGCAAAGTCTCCCCAAATTCAAGAAGATTGAAATCATATCAAGCATTTTCTTAGACCACAATGGCATAATATTAGAAGTAAACTACAATAAAAACAATCCAAAGAATTCAAACACTTGGAAGCTGAATAGCATGCTATTAAACAATGTTTGGGTTACCAAATAGATCAAAGAAGAAATTAAAAACATTCTGGAAACTAATGACAGCAATCCAAAATCTATGGGATGCTATGAATGCAGTCCTGAGAGGGAATTTTATATACAGGCCTACCTCAAAAAAGAAGAAAAAATGGTAATAAATCATCTAACTCTACAACTCAAAGAATTAGAAAGAGAGCAACAAGAAAAGCCCAGATTAAAAAAAAAAGAAAAGAAAAGCCCAGAGTGAGCAGAAGGAAGGAGCTAATAAAGATCAGAGCAGAAATGAATGACATAGAGACCATAAAAACAATACAAAAGATCAATGAAACCAAGCTGGTTCTTTGAAAGGATAAACAAGATTGATGAACCTCTAGGCAGGCTCACCAAGAAGCAAAGAGAAAGGACCCAAATAAACAAAATCAGAAATTAAAGAGGCGAAATAACAACAGACCCCACAGAAATACAAAGGATTGTTAAAAAATACTGTGGCCAAAACCGGTTTGGCTCAGTGGATAGAGCGTCGGCCTGCGGACTGAGGGGTCCCGGGTTCGATTCCGGTCAAGGGCATGTACCTGGGTTGCGGGCACATCCCCAGTGGGGGGTGTGCAGGAGGCAGCTGATCGATGTTTCTCTCTCATCGATGTTTCTAGCTCTCTATCCCTCTCCCTTCCGCTCTGTAAAATATCAATAAAATATATTTTAAAAAAATAAATAAAAAAATAAAAAATACTATGGACAACTATTCTAACAAACTAGACAGAGGAAATGGACATGTTCCTAGAAAAATACAACCTTCCAAAACTCAATCAGGAAGATTCTAAAAATCTCAATAGGCCGATAACTATGATAGAAATTGAAGCAGTCATCAGAAAGCTTCCAGCAAACAAAAGCCTGGAGCCAGATGGCTTCACAGGGAAGTTTTACCAAACATTCAAGGAAGAACTAAAACCTATCCTCCTCAGACTATTCCAAAAAATTAAAGAGGAAGGAACACGTCCAAACTCATTCTATGAAGCCAGCATCACCCTAATACAAAAACCTGATAATGACAAAACAATGAAAGAGAATTACAGGTCACTATCCCTCATGAACATAAATGGTTTTTCTTTTAGAAAGTGCTTGGGTGAACTAAATTTCAGGAGTATTTTTCTGAAATAGCATTTTCGTATTTCACTATGTATCTGTATTCATTTTTTTTTTCGTTTGTTTTTGTTAATCCTCACCCAAGGATGTTTTTCCTTTTTTTTTTTTTTTTTAGCAGAGTGGAAGGGATGGGGAGAGACAGAGAAACATCAATGTGAAAGAGACATATTGATTGATTGCCTCCACACAAATTGCCTCCACACAAATCTGTATTCATTTTTTATTTGCAGGGTGCTTTACCATTATCTATTTACACCATACCAATGTGATAGACAGGAATTTATTCAAAAAATGTAGAATGACTATGTTTATTTCTTACTTAGATTCCTTCAGAATAGTTGTGTTTAAGAACGAATTAAATTTTAAAATAAATAAATAAATAAATAAATAAATAAATAAAGGGCTATGTGGTTGGCCTCAGGTCACACAAGTAGGAAATTTCTTCAAAACAAAAAAGGCCATAAAGAATCATTAAGCTATACTCAGACTAAAAATTTGTAAATATGTTAATAATTTTGGACTATTACAAATGTTTTATATGCTTTCCTGATATATATGATGTGTAAATATATAACATATTCTACTTATATGATACATCATCTATCTCTATAATAGAGGAATATGCAAATTAGTTAAGACGCCGTAATGTCATGACTGAACAGCAGGGACCTGAGGCTGCATGGTGCCTGGCCAGGGCGAGGGACCTCAGGCCGTGCCCCCCACCACATGGGGCTTGACAGGGGACCTCGGGCCATGCCCCTCACCTGGCGGAGCTTGACAGGGGACCTCAGGTCACGCCCCCCGCCCCAGTGCCTGGCTGGGGGACCTGAGGCTGCACCCCTTGCCTGGCAGGGCTTGACGGGGGACCTCAGGCTGCCCCCTACCGCTGGGGCTTAATGGGGACCTCAGGCTGCAGCCATCGCCCGGCAGGGCTTGATAGGGACCTCAGGCCAGGCCCCTGTCCTGCAGGACTTGAAGGGGGACCTCAGGCCAGGCCCCCCTGCCCCAGTGCGGGGCCGGGGGACTTCATGCCACACCCTCCTCCCGGCGGGGCTTGACAGGGACCTAAGACTTCGCCCCCCCACCCTGTGCTGAGCCGGTGCCCTGAGGCTGAAACCCCTGCCCAGAGGGGCTTGACAGAAGTGGGGCCGTCCAGGTCTGGGTCTCACCCAATGGGGGTGGAGCTGGCTGGGTCTGGGTCTCCTGCATTTTCGAAGCATGTGTGGGTGGTGGGCGGAGACTTGACTCTAGGTCCTGCGGCATGCCCCAGACTCTGACAGGAGGGAGATTTTCATATACATTTTACTAATTTTTTTAAATCTCTGACACTTCTATTAGAGAAAAAGGGCAAATAGCAATATTAAAATATTTCCTCTAATTAATTCCCTTTTAATGTGCATGAATTTCATGCACTGGGCCACTCGTATGTTTTTATAACTATATTTAAAATGAAGTTTCCAAATATTGTAAAATATAATTATAAATATTATATGATTATATACATATTAGGGGCTCAGTGCATGAATTCGTTCACCTAGAAAGGAACTGTGGACTGCAAGGCTGCAGTGGGCACGGGGTGGGGGGGAGTCTCGGCCCATCTTCCACGCCCCTGCCCAGCCTCTCCCACCACGGCCCCTGGTTCCCTGTCTGCCAGCAGCCCTGCTCCTGCCGCTGCTTCCATGTGGTGACGGCGCTGGCCCCATTCGCACCCGCTGACAGCGCAGAGCGATTGGGGCCAGTGCCAGCAGTAGGTGTGAGCAATGGCTGCTGCCCCAATCGTTGCTCAGGAGCAGGACAAGATAGAGAAACTCTGAAGGGCAATCGGGGCCAGCAGCTGCTGCTCGCACCTGCTGACAACACTGAGCTAGCAGCAGGTGCAAGCGGCGGCTTCAGTGCTGGCAGCAGGTGCAAGTAGGGATGGTGCTGGCAGCAGGTGTGAGTGCTGGGTGGGACCGTGGCGTGTGGGAGCAAAGAATTTTCAGTAACCACCAGAGGCTTGCCCTGATGACTGAAACTGGCACCCCACCTTGGTCTGGTGCCCCCACCCACCTGCTCCACCATCCCACTGCAGCCGATGCCTACCATGTTCTGTGCTCTGCTGCCTGCTGCCGACGCACTCCATGTTCCACATGCACCCCCTGGTGGTCAGTGTACATCATAGCAACTGGTTGTTTGGTTGTTCCACTGTTTGGTCTATTTGCATATTGGGGTTTTATATATATAGATACTAAAATATGGATAAGACAAATAATTATGTCAGTACCACTAAAAACTGAGATTTTCAGCATAAAAGCCAAAAGCAGTATAAATATAAAATTAAACAGGTCTGTGTTGAGGTCAGGCATTCTGCATTTCTATCCAGAACCCAAGGAAAGCTGAGGCTGCTAGGCCAATAACTGCCAAACATAGTACAGGACTATGCAATTTACAGATAGCAAATACTTTGGGAAAGAAAAAAAGAAAAAAAATTGAGTAAATCAGACTTTTAAATATATATTTGCCATATGAATTTTGTTCTGAGAGTCTTTTTTTGTTCTAGTTTACATCCTCAGTGTTTCGTTATAATGTACTTGATCATGTGCCATTTTTTAAGTTTCCTCATTTTGATGTTAAGTAATACTAATAGATTCTGAACTAATTTTCTGGCAAATAACTGCCTTCCACTGAGGAATAACAGGAATGAATTCAGTTTTAGTAATTCTTATTTCCTTGAGTAGCCAAAGTCTTTAAATGTCAAGTTCTTCAAAGAGGTTTTCATTCTGGAGTTAATTCAGAGTGATAGTGTTTTATTATAATTTCTAAAAGCCACTTTGTCAATTTAAGATTATACTGAAATAAATTTTTATTTATACTCTAATTTTTTTTTAAATGACTCTTTAGTTATTGGGCATCCACTTGGATTTAGAATGTCAATACACAGAACCGAGTGTCAGGTAAAGACCTCGCAACGAAAATAGATTATGCAAATGGTTTACTGTTTTATTGCTAATGTACCAATAATAGACAAACATTATAAATCTACAAATGCCGTTTGGATAAACAAAGTTGTAGGCAAATTTAGGAGAATTAGGAGAGTCATTTAAAGAAACTCATAGTGAGTGACCTGCCTTTTGCAATCCTGTTATGGGGAATTTTCACTAATGTTTGTTCTCATGAGCCAGCACACACAGGAGAGACTATTGTTCCTGATTTTTCCATGAGAACACTGAGGCTTGTATCCATTCAATCAAGTTTCCATTTTTATTATTGCCAATATAGGCTCAATCTAAGGATTGATAACCATTAACTGTATTACATTGTTTTCCACGTATGCTTATTTGTATGTGTGTTTTAATTTCTGAGAGTTGCCATTTGAAATAGAACTTTATAAACACAATGGGGAAATGTTTGAGGTTCGAGGCAGTTGTAGTTAAGAGCAGAACCCAGTCCTGGCCGGTGTTGCTAGCAGCCGTGGGCAAACTACGGCCCGCGGGCCGGATCCGGCCCGTTCGGCTGTTCTATCCAGCCCACGGAGCCGAAAGAGCGGAGGGTTTTCTTGCTCTCCCCTCCGCTCCTTTACTTTGAATTTATATTAGTTCACACAAACACTCCATCCATGCTTTTGTTCCGGCCCTCCGGTCCAGTTTAAGAACCCATTGTGGCCCTCGAGTCAAAAAGTTTGCCCACCCCTGTAGAGCATCAGCCCACACACCAAAGGGTCAAGGGTTCGATTCCCAGTAAAGGGCATGTACCTGGGTTGCAGGTTTGCTCCCTGCCCCAGTCCAGACCGAGAGCGGGAGGCAACTGTTTGATGTGTCTCTCACATTGATGCTTCTTTCTCTCTCTCCCCCTCCCTCCCTCTCTCCCTTCCACTCTCTCTGAAATATCCTTGGGTGAGGATTATTAACAAACAAAAGAGCAGAACCCAGTGCCTGTCCTCAGCCTCAGCTCCACCATTTACTAGCACCGTGGGGTTGATTAAATTACTTAATCTCTCTGTACCTAGTTCCTTATACATAAAATGGTGATCATAAAACACTCATCCCCAGGTTGTGGTAAGAAATAAATTAGCACACACAAAATGCTTAGAACACTGTTTACAGCATAGTAAGCTCAAAATAAATGTTAGTTGCTGCCCCTGTTGTTATACCAATAAAATAGCTCCCCAATTCCCACCTGAAAATTAAGATGTTATAAGTCAGTTTGGGTTGTTGTTCGTGGACTTGGTTTGCCATTTGGGCTTAATGAGGTTTACTAAAGAGTTGGTTTGTCAGGAAATAGCAAACTCTGACTCTCAGGCCAAATTGGGCCTGTTTTTACATGGTTTGCAAGTTAAGAATGGTTTTTACATTTCTGAATTATTGGGGTAGGGAGTAGGAAACCAAAGAGGATAATGTTTTGTGACACATGAAAATTACATAAAATTCAAATTTTAGTATCTATAAATAAAAATATTTTTGTTGGTACATAGCCACATCTTGTTCATATGTCTGATAATGTTGTTTTAAGGAGTACATCTACAAGGTAAAATATTCAAAAGATTTACAAAAGCGTATACAGTGGGAAGTTTCTCACCTACAAATGTGCCTACTGATTCATCTCTTTCCAGAGGCAGCCATCCTCGCAGTTTCTTATCCTTTGAAATTGTCATTTTATTTTTATACTAGAGGCCCGGTGCATGAAATTTGTGCATGGTGGGGGGTGTCCCTCAGCCCAGCCTGCAACCTCTCCAATCTGGGACCCCTCGAGGGATGTCCTACTGCCGGTTTACAGGGATCGGGCCTAAACCAGCAGTTGGACATCCCTCTCGCAATCTGGGACTGTTGGCTCCTAACCGCTCACCTGCCTGCCTGCCTGCCTGATTGTCCCTAACCACTCTGCATGCTGGCCTGCTTGCCCCAACTGCCCCCCGCTGCCAGCCTGCTCTCCCCCAAATGCCCCCCCGCCAGCCTGATCACCCCCAACTGCTCCACATGCCAGTGTGCTCACCCCCAACTGCCTCTTCTGCTGGCCTGCTCACTCCAAACTGCCTCCCCCTGCTGTCCTGATCACCTCCAACTGACCCCCACTGACAGCCTGCTTGCCCCCAACTGGCCCCCTGCTGGTCTGCTTATCCCCAACAGCCCCGCCCCCCAACAGCCTGATCACCCACAACTGCCATCCCATCCTGGCCTGATCACCCACAACTGCCCTCCCCTCTTGGCCTCTAACCACCTCTACCTTGGCCCCGCCACCATGGCTTTGTCTAGAAGAATGTCCGGAAGGTCTCCTGGAAGGTCTCCCAGTCCAATTAGCATATTACCCTTTTATTAGTATAGATAGAGGCCTGGTGCATGGGTGGGGTCTGGCTGGTTTGCCCTGAAGGGTGTCCTGGATCAGGGTGGGGGTTCCCTTGGGATGTGGGGTGGCCTGGGAGAGGGTCCTGTGGTGGTTTGCAGGCCGGCCATGCTCCCATGGGGTGAGGGTCCCTGATGGGGGGGCGTGGCCAGCCTGGCTGAGGGGCTGATGGCTGTTTGCAGGCTGGCCACAGCCTCTTCAGGGTCGGGGGGGTCCCGCTGAGGTGCCTGGCCAGCCTGGGTGAGGGGCTGAAGACCGTTTTCAGGCTGGCCACACCCCCTTCAGGGTTTGGGTCCCCACTGGGGTGCCTGGCCAGCTTGGGTGAGGGGCTTATGGCTCCCAGCCCCTCCTTTTTTTCTTTTTCTTTTTTTTTCAGTGCCTCCTTGAGTGGAGGCCAGGACCAGCTGGAAGCAGGTATCTGGGATTTATTTATCTTCTATAATTGAAACTTTGTAGACTTGAGTAGAGGCCAGGGCTGCTAGAAGCCTGAGTTGCCCCTGGCAACCCAGGCTCCCAGTGCCTCCTTGAGTGGAGGGCAGGGCTGCCTGGAAGCAGGTATCTGGGATTTATTTATCTTCTATAATTGAAACTTTGTAGCCTTGAGTGGAGGCCAGGGCCGGCCAGGGCAGGCAGGAAGCTTGGCTTCCTCCATCGCCGGGGCAACCCAAGCCTTCTGCTCGCTCCAGCTCTGTGGTGGCTGCCATATTTGTTAGGTTAGTTTGCATACTTGCTCCTGATTGGCTGGTGGTGTAGCAGAGTGATGGTTAATTTGCATGTTTCTCTTTTATTAGTGTAGATTACTTTAGTTAGACTGAATTAATACCCTTCCCAGGCATTTATAGGGAAATTGAATGCTTAGTGAATTTATAGCAACAATCAGTCTTGAAGACTGTATACCAAAATGAGAAAAGATTTCCCAATAATTATATTTCAGTTTTGGATTTCATGCTATGTGATTATTAGAGGATATAATCTCTAGGTGTACAATCTTCCAGAGTTTTAGATACTCAAAATGTAACTGAATATTCCCAGAAGAAGCCCCACAAGGCCCTTCATGCCCCAGGGCAATGCCTCCCACCCACCCTCATGCTAGTCTGTTTGTCTCAAAAGTCATGGGTCTGTATAAATGGCCTTGCTGCTTTAATCTCAAAGCTAATTGAAGGGTTTACATCCAATCTCTGACATTCGTACAGTTGTTTTAATCTGGAACTACTTGGGTTAATTTTATTCCCTCAACTCAACTTTGATAGTGCCAGAGCCTGGGGAGTAGGGTTGAGTAAGGGTGGCTGGAGTGGCAGTGCATGAACTGGGCAGGATGGGGGGTACTCACCCCTGCCTGAGCCAACTTGCAGCTAAGGAGATTTTAATTATTGAAGTCCTTTCCCTGTAACACTGGGTCTTTTGTCAGCTGCTAGTATTAAAGTTGCCTGAACAAAGATTACCTAGAAACCCCCTGCCTCTATGATACACTCAATAGAGAACATAGGATGGCTTGTGTTTGGGGAAATTGAAAGTGTTACGTTGATAGCCTATGGCCTGAGGAGCCTTAAGCTGATAGTTCCTGTTTATAGGCAGTATTTATTTTGTACAAATTATGTTCCTCAAAAACATACACAAAAGTACATACAGGCCAAGAGACATATGAAAACATGCTCAAAGTCACTAATCATCCAAGAGATGCAAATCAAAATGACAATGTGTTACCATCTCACACCTGTCAAATGGCTATCATCAATAAATCAACAAATGGCAAGTGCTGGCAAGGATATAGAGAAAAAGGAACCCTTGTGCTCTGCTGGTGGGAATGCAGACTGGTGCAGCCACTGTGGAGAACAGTATGGAGTTTCCTCAAAAAACTAAAAATGGAACTCCCATTTGACTCAGTGATCCCAGTTCTAGGAATATAACCCAAGAAACTAGAGACACCGATCACAAAGGATATATGCACCCCCATGTTCATAGCACAATTCACCATAGCTAAGATTTGAAAACAGCCTAAGTGCCCATCAGCAGATGAGTGGATTAAAAAACTGTGGTACATCTACACAATGGAATACTATGCTGCTGTAAAAAGGAAGGAACTCCTACCATTTGCAACAGCATGGATAGACCTGAAGAGAATTATGCTAAGCGAAATAAGCCAGTCAGAGAAAGATAAATATCACATGATCTCACTCATTTGTGGAATATAATGAACAACATAAACTGATGAACAAAAACAGATCCAGAGACAGAGAAGCATTGATCAGACCATCAAACCTTAGAGGGAAAGCAGGGGACGGTGGGGGAAAGGGGAAAGAGATCAACCAAAGGACTTGTATGCATGCATATAAACCTAATCAATGGACACAAGACACTAGGGGGGGTGAGGGCACGAGCTGGAGGGGGTAGGGGGGGCAATGAAGGATAAGTACACATATGTAATACCTTAATCAATAAAGAAAATAAATAAATAGGAAAAAGTTTTTTAAAAATTTAAACGAAAGTTAAGTGTGTAATGCTAGATAAGAAGATATTCCATCACCTAGTAAAACTAAACATTATACAATAGCTTAATGGGTCATTTCTTTTGACATAGATATATGTCTAGTATGAATATTGTATATTTTGAAGATACCTTTTAAATTTTTTTCACAGTTGAACACATATATGTCTTGCTAAAGTTCAGTGTCCTTCCAATAAAGGTTAAAGATTTGCCCACTTAAAATATCCTGAATCACCCTAGCTGGGGTTGCTCAGTGGTTAGAGCATCTGCCTGCAGACTGAAGGGTTGTGAATTCAATTCTGGTCAAGGGCATGAACTCTGTTGCTGGCTCGATCCCTGCCCCCAGTTGGGGGCATGCGGGAGGCAACCAATTGATGTGTCTCTCTCACATAGATATTTCTCTCTCCCTTTTCTCCCCCTCTCTTACACTCTGTGGAAATCAATGGAAAAATTATCTTGGGTAAGGATTAAAAAAACAAAACAAAACAAAAATCCTGAATGATTGTCCTTTTTGCCTAAAATTATGTTTACAAGACCTATGCTTCTTATTACTAGTAAAATCACATTTGCTTTTTTTAAATTGTTGTAAAAAACACATAACATAAAATTTATCATTCTATTTTTTAATTCAGTAGTGTTAAATATATTCACATTGTTGTGCAACCCATCTCTAGAACTTTTTCATCTTGTAAAACTGGAACTCTATACCCATTAAACAACAAATTCACAGTTCTCCCTCCCTGCAGCCCCTGGCAGCCACCATTCTATTTTCTGTTTCTCTGAATTTGAGTACTTAGATACATCATATAAGAAGAATCAAATAGTACTTGTCTTTTTGTGACTGGATTATTTTACATAGCATAATATCTTCAAGCTTCATCTATGTTGCATCATGTGTTAAATTTCCTCTCTTTTTAAAGCTGAATAACATTCCATTGTATATGTAAACCACATTTTATTTACCCATTCATCTGTTGATAAACACTTGGTTGCTTCTTGGCTATTGTGAATAATGCTGCTATGAACATGGTTGGGCATATATATCTTTAAGATTTTTTCTTTCATTTCTTTTGGTTCTATACCCAGATAGAATCACTGAATCATACAAATTCTATTTTTAATTTTTTGAAGAGCCACCCACCATACTGTTTTTTTTTATTTAATTTTTTTCATCACCATGTGTCCTCTCTATGTCCTCTCCCACCTCCACCCCCACAAACACCACACTGTTGTTCACGTCCATGAGTTCTCTCTCTTTTTTTTTTTCTATTTTGCTCAACCCTTCCTTTCCCTCCCCCACCACTGACCCCCAAGTTGTCTGCCTGCTCTCTGTCTATGAGTCTGTCTCTATTTTGCTTGGTAGTTCATTTGTTCATTAAATTCCATATATGGGTGAAATCATATGGCACTTGTCTTTTTCTTACTGGCTTAGTTCACTTAGCATAATGCTCTTCAGGTCCATCCATGCTGTCACAAAGGGTGAAATTTTCTTTCTCTGTGGTTTTTTGTTTTGTTTTGTTTTGTTTTTTTTACAGCAGAGTAGTATTCCATTGTGTAAATGTACCACAGCTTCTTTATTCACTCATCTATTGATGGACACCAAGTTTTGCATAGGAAAGAAAACCATAAACAAAATGAAAAGACAAGCCATTGAATGGGAGAACATATTCACCAGTGATACATATGATGAGGGGATATCGCCAATATTTATAAATAACTTACAGAATTCAACACCAGAAACAAACAATCCAATTTAAAAAGGGCAAAAGACCTGAATGGACACTTCTCCAAAAAGGACGTACAGATGGCCAATAGACATGAAAGGATACTCAACATCACTAATCATCAGAGAAATACAAATTAAAACCACAGTGATATATCACTTCACACCTGTCAGAAAAATTATGGTAAGAAACACATAAAATAAAATTTATCACCCTATTTTTAAATTCAGTAGTGTTAAATATATTCACATTGTTGTGCAACCCATCATCAATAAATCAACAAACAACAAGTATTGGCGAGGATATGAGAGAAAAGGGAACCCTTATGCACTTTTGGTGGGAATGCAAATTGGTGCAGCTATTGTGGAAAGCAGTATGGAGTTATCTCAAAAAATTAAAAATGGAACTGACTTATGACCCAGTGATTCCTCTCTGGGAATTTATCTGAAGAAACCTGAAACACTAATTTGAAAGACTATATATACTCCTGTTTTCATTGCAGCATTATTCAGCATACAGTTTTCTACAGCACCAGCACCATTTTTCATTCCCGGCAGCAGTACATAAAGGCTCCAATTTTCCCACATCCTCACCAATATTTTTTTAAATTTTATTTTATTGTTTAAAGTATTACAAACAGTAGTACATTTGTCTCCTTTTTTCCCCCATTGACCTTCCCCTGGCCTCCCCTACCCCGCAGCACATGCCCTCACTGCCCCCGCCCCAGTGTCTTGCGTCCATTGGTTATGCTTATATGCACACATACAAGTCCTTCAGTTAATCTCTTACCCCCCCCCCACTCAACCCTCCCCAGCCTTCCCACTGTAATTTGACAGTCTATTCGATGCTTCTCTGCCTCTGTATCTATCTTTTTGTTCATTAGATTATAATGTTCTTTATTATCCATACTAGAGGCCCAGTGCATGAAATTCGTGCACGGGGGGGGGGGGGGGCGCTGTCCCTCAGCCCAGACTGCACCCTCTCCAGTTTGGGATCCCTCTCACAATCCAGGACTGCTGACTCCCAACCGATCGCCTGCCTGCCTGCCTGCCTGCCTGCCTGCCTGATTGCTCCTAACTGCTTCTGCCTGCCAGCCTGATCACCTCCTAACCACTCCCCTGCCAGCCTGATTGACGCCTAACTGCTCCCCTGCTGGCCCGATTGTCCCTAAATACCCTCCCCTGCAGGTCTGGTCATCCCTAACTGCCCTCCCCTGCCGGCCTGGTCACCCCTAACTGTTCTCCCTTGCAGGCCTGGTCACCCCCAACTGCCCTCCCCTGCTGGACCAGTTATCCCTAACTGCCCTCCTTTGACAGCCTGGTCACCCCTAACTCCCCTCCCCTGCCAGCCTGGTCACCCCCAACTGCCCTTCCCTGCAGGCCTGGTTGCCCCAACTGGCCTCCCCTGCTGGCCCGGTCACCCCTAACTTCCCTCCCTTGCCAGCCCGGTCACCCCTTACAGCCCTCCCCTGCTGGCCATCTTGTGGTGGCCATCTTGTATCCACATGGGGGCGGCCATCTTGTGTGTTGATGTGATGGTCAATTTGCTATTACTCTTTTATTAGATAGGAAATGAGTGAGATCATGTGGTATTTTTCTTTCACTGACTAGCTTATTTTACTGAGCATAATGCTCTCAAGTTCTATCCATGCTATTGCAAATGGTAAGAATTCCTTCATTTTATAGCAGCGTAGTAATCCATTGTGTAGATGTACCATAGTCTTCTAATCCACTCATCTGATGATGGGCACTTAGGCTGTTTCTAAATCTTAGCTATTGTAAATTGTGTGTCTATGAACATAGGGGTTCATATAACCTTTCTCACTGGTGTTTCTGATTTCTTGGGATATATTCCTAGAAGTGGGATTACTGGGTCAAATGGCAGTTCATTTTTAAAGTTTTGAGGAAATGCCATACTGTTTTCCACACTGGCTGCACCAGTCTGCATTCCACCAGCAGTGAAGGAGGGTTTCTTTTCTCTGCATCCTCTCCAGCACTTGTCGTTTGTGGATTTGTTGATGATAGCCATTCTGACAGGTATAATATACCTCATTGTTGTTTTGATTTGCATCTCTCAGATGATTAGTGACTTTGAGCATGTTTTCACATGTCTCTTGGCTTTCTGAATGTCCTATTTCGAAAAGTATCTATTTAGGTCCTTTGCCCATTTTTTGAATGGATTGTTTATCTTCCCTTTGTTAAATTGTATGAGTTCCCTGTAAATGTTGGAGATTAAACCCTTATCGGAGATAACATTGGCAAATACATTCTTCTATGTAGTGGGCTTTCTTGTTGTGTTCTTTTTTTTTATGGTTTCTTTTGCTGTGCAGAAGCTTTTTATTTTGATGTAGTCCCATTTGTTTATTTTCTCCTTAGTTTCCATTGCCCTAGGAGCTGTATCGTTAAATATATTGCTACGACAAATGTCTGCTATTTTGCTGCATATGGCTTCTTCTAAGATTTTTATGGTTTCCCATCTTATGTTTAAATCCTTTATCAATTTTGAGTTTATTTTTGTGTATGGTGTAAGTTGGTGATCAAGTTTCATTTTTTTTTTGCATGTATCTGTCCAGTTCTCCCAATACCGTTTATTGAAGAGACTGTCTTGACTCTATTGTATGGTCTTGCCTCCTTTGTCAAATATTAATTGAGCATAATGGCTTGTGTCAATTTCTGGGTTCTCTGTTCTGTTCCACTGGTCTATATGTCTGTTCTTATGCCAGTACCAGGCAGTTTTGAGAACAATGGCTTTGTAGTATAGCTTGATATCTGATATTGTGATCCCTCCAACTTTGTTCTTCTTTCTAATGATTGCTGCAGCTATTTGTGGTCTTTTTTTATTCCAGATGAATTTTTGGAGAATTTGTTCTAGGTCTTTGAAATATGTTGTTGGTATTTTAATGGGGATTGCATTGAATTTATAGATTGCTTTGGGTAGTATGGACAATTTAATGATGTTGATTTTACCAATCCATGAACATGGTATATTCTTCCATTTGTTCATGTCTTCCTCTATCTCTTTTTTCAGTGTCCTGAAATTTTCTGAGTACAGGTCCTTTATCTCCTTGGTTAAGTTTATTCCTAGGTATCTTAATTTTTTTGTTGCAATGGTAAATGGGATTGCTTTTTTGATTTCTCTTTCTGTGAGTTCACTATTGTTGTATAGAAAAGCCATAGACTTCTGGGTGTTAATTTTGTATCCTGCTACATTGCCAGATTCAATTATTAGGTCCAGTAGTTTTTTGATGGAGTCTTTGGGGTTTTCTATGTGCAATATCATGTCATCTGTGAATAAGGACAGTTTTACTTCTTCTTTTCCAATTTGGATGCCTTTAATTTCTTCTTCTTGTCTGACTGCAATGGCTAGTACTTTCAGTACTATGTCGAACAGGAGTGGTGAGAGTGGGCATCCCTGTCTTGTTCCTGTTCTTAGGGGAAATGGTTTTAGTTTTTGCCCATTGAGTATGATGTTGGCTGTGGGCTTGTCATATATGGCTTTTATTATGTTGAGGTATGATTCTTTTATCAAGAAAGGGTGTTGGATTTTGTCAAATGCTTTTTCTGCATCAATGGATATAATTACATGGTTTTTATCTCTCAGTTTGTTTATATGGTGTATCATGTTTATTGATTTGTGGATATTGTACCATCCTTGCATCCCCGGAATAAATCCCACTTGGTCATGGTGTATTATCTGTCTAATGTAATGATGGATTCAATTTGCTAGAATTTTGTTGAGAATTTTAGCATCTATGTTCATCAAGGATATTGGCCTGTAGTTCTCTTGTTTTTGTGGTGTCTTTATCTGGTTTTGGGATTAGGGTAATGCTGGCTTCGTAGAAAGAGCTTGGAATTGCTCCTTCCTCTTGAATTTTTTGGAATAGACTGAGGAAGATAGGTTTTATTTCTTTTTTGAATGTTTGATAAAACTCCCCTGTGAAACCATCTGGTCCCAGGCTGTTGTTTATTGGAAGTTGTTTTGATTTCTGCTTCAATTTTCTCCATAGTTATTGGCCTATTCAGATTTTTTTATTCCTCCTGGTTGAGTTTTGGAAGGTCATATTTTTCTAGGAATATGTCCATTTCTTCTAGGTTGACCAGTTTGTTGGATTCGAGTTGCTCATAGTATTTTTTTTTACGATTCTTTGTATTTCTGTGGGGTCTGTTGTTATTTCACCTCTTTCATTTCTGATTTTGTTTATTTGGGTCCTCTCTCTTTGCTTCTTGGTGAGCCTGGCTAGAGGTTCATCAATCTTGTTTATCCTTTCAAAGAACCAGCTCTTGGTTTCATTGATCTTTTTTATTGATTTTTGGTCTGTATGTTATTTATCTCACTCTGATCTTTATTATTTCCTTCCTTATGCTTATGCTGGGCTTTTCTTATTGCTCTCTTTCTAATTCTTCAAGTTGCAGAGTTAGATGGTAAATTACCAGTTTTTCTTGTTTTTTGAGGTAGGCCTGTAATACTATGAACTTCCTTCTCAGGGTTGCTTTCGCTGTGTCCCTAAGATTTTAGATTGTTGTGTTTTCATTGTTGTTTGTTTCCAGGATGTTTTTTATTTCTTCTTTGATCTATTTGATAACCCACTCATTGTTTAATAGTATGCTATTCAACCTCCAAGTGTTTGAATTTTTGTGATTGTTTTTACTGTACTTGATTTCTAATTTTATGCCATTGTGATCTGAGAAAATACTTGATATGATTTCAATCCTCTTGAATTTGGAGAGACTTCGCCCGTGTCCCAATATGTGGTCTATCTTTGAAAATGTCCCATGTGCACTTGAGAAGAATGTATATTCTGTAGTTTGGGGGTGGAATGTTCTGAAAATGTTGATTAAGTCCATCTGATCTAGTGAGTCATTTAGGATTGAGGTTTCTTTGCTAATTTTTTGTCTAGAGGATTTATCCAGTGATGTTAATGGGGTATTAAAGTCTCCTACTATGATTGTTTTGCTGTCAATCTCTTCCCTGATATTTTCTAGAATTTTTTTTTTTTATGTATTTAGGTGCTCCCGCATTGGGTGCATAAATGTTTACCAGAGTTATATCCTCTTGTTGTATTGATCCCTTTAGAATTATGAAGTGACCATCCTTGTCTCTTGTTACGGTCTTCACTTTGATGTCTATTTTGTCAGATATAAGTATTGCTACCCCACTTTTTTTTCATTTCCATTTGCCTGATTTATATTTTCCATCCCTTCACTTTCAGTCTGTGTGAGTCCCTTGTTCTGAGATGAATCTCCTGTAGACAGCATTTATATGGATCATGTTTTCTTATCTGTTCAGTCACTCGATGTCTTTTGATTGCAGCATTTAATCCATTTACATTTAATGTTATTATTGATATGTACTTGTTCTGTACTTTATGCCTGTGTTCCTTCCTCCCTTTCTATTTCTTCTTTTTACAGCAGTCCCTTTAGGATTTCTTGCATTGCTGGCTTGGTAGTGATAAATTCCCTTAGCCTTTTTTTGTCTGCAAAGCTCCTGATTTCCCCTTCAATTTTGATTGATAGTCTTACTGGATAGAGTATTCTTGGACTCAGTCCTTTGCTTTGCATCACTTTATATACTTCCTTCCATTTCCTTCTAGTTTGATGTTTTTCTATTGAGAAATCATTTGATAATATGATTGGTGATCCTTTGTAGGTAACTCTCTGTCTCTCTCTTGCAGCCTTTATGATTCTCTCTTTGTTGTTAACATTTTCCATTGTAATTATGATATGTCTTGGTGTGGGTCTTTTGGGATTCATCTTGCTTGGGACTCTCTGTACTTGTGTAACTTTTTTCTTCCCCATATCAGGGAAGTTTTCTGTCATTTCTTCAAACAGATTCTCTAAACCTTGCTGCTCTTCTTGTCCTTCTGGCACTCCTATTATATGTATATTACTTTGTTTTGAGTCGTCCTAAAGCTCCCTTAGGCTCTCCTCTTGATTTTTAATTTTTTTCTCCAGTTGCTGTTCAGATTGGACTTGTTTCTCTTCCTTATCTTCTAACTCACTAATTCGGTCCTCTGCTTCTTCTAGTCTACTGTTGAAGCCTTCCATGGCGTTTTTTATTGTAGCTATATCACTTTTGATTTCTTCCTGGTTTTTGCATAGGTTGTTGATTTTCTTGTCCATCTGGTTTATGAACTGTATGACCATTACTCTGAATTCTTTTTCTGTCATGTTGTATGCTTCAGTTTCACTTATTTCCTTTCTTGGCGATTCCTCTTTTTCTTTCCTCTGGGGCTGTTACATTGTCTCCCCATTCTAACTATCACCAGAGGGTCCATTCACTGAGTTGTGGTGGCCTGGGCCATGTGTTGTGGGAGCTTCATGCCACCTAAGTATCACTGAAGAGCTCTGACACCCAGACGTGTGGCTGCCGTGGGTCTGTGGGAGCCCTGCTCACACAGGACCAGAGTCACTGGTGCTCAGTGCGGCCTCGTGCGTACACCTAGAATCAGGGAACCTGCCTGCGCTGTACTGAAAAAGAGACTCCACTATTGTGTGCCAAAAATCAGAGTCCCCTAGCACGCTCCAGGAGTCAGTGTCCCCCTGTGCCTGCGCCAAGAATTGAGTATTTGAGTCTCTGTCTCTTGGTGCGGTCTCATGCTGAGAATCAGGTCCCTGTGTGTGCATGTGCTGAGTATTGGAGTCACTGGGTCTTAGCATGCATGTACTTGGAATCAGGGATCCCAGGCATGGGCGATGAGAAACAGAGTCAAGTCACTGGTGTTCAGTGCTGCCTCTCGCATGGAGAATAAGTGTCCCTGGTCTGCTTGGGGGACCGGTTGCACAGCCGCCCTGCGCTGCGGGAGACAGACTTCCGTGTGCCCTCACCCAGAATCAAAGTCAGGTGGCATTGCTGCCCTGAGAGGGCCTGGTGTCTGGTCGCAGGAGTGCGCACTGCAGGAAACACACTCCCCTTGTCTGTGCGCCCAGGCTCAAACCTACTGCAGCCTCCCTGTGTGGGCGTGGGGTCTGTTCATGGGAGTGCGAGCTGTGTGAAGCAAACTCTGCATGTCTGTGTGCCCAGGCTCAAACCCAGTGCAGCCTCCCTGTGTGGGTGTGGGATCTGTTCGTGGGAGTGCGAGCTGTGTGAAACAAACCCCCATGTCTGTGCACCCAGGCTCTAATTCAGCCTCCTTGTGTGGGTAGGAGGCCTGCCTACGCAGAGAGGGTCTAGCAGGTCCTATGCTGCTACAGTGTGCTGGCGGGGAGGGGGATGGGCTCTGAGACTCACAGAAATCTGCGGCCAGGTGCCTGGAGTCTTGGTGTCCCTGGGTCTGCAGCTGTGGTCACAGGTCTTCTACCCGAGTGCTGTAGGGTCCCAGTTTGCCTCTGAGACCAGATTGGGTGGTGGCGAGGCTAGGTTCCTAGTCTCAAGCCCCCACCAATATTTTTTATTTTCTACTTTTTTGATAATATTCATTCTAATGGGTGTGAAGTGATATCTCATCATGATTTTGATTTGCATTTACCTAATGGTAAGGGATGTTGAGAATATTTTTATAAACTTGTTGGCCATTTCTGTATCATCTTGAAGAGTTGTCTATTCAACTCCTTTGCCCATTTTTAATCAGGTTGGTATCATTGATATTGAATTATAGGAGTTCTTTATATATTCTGGATGTTACTCTCTTATCAGGTAAGTGATTTGCAGATATTTTCTACCATGCCATAGGTTGCCTTTTCACTCTGTTGATTGTTTCCTTTGATGCACAGAAGTTTTTATTTTATTTTAATGTACTACAATTTGCCTATTTTTACTTGTGTTGCCTGTTTTTTTGCTGTCATATTAATCACATTTACTTTTAATATTTTGGGCTCTATTAACTTTTCTAAAAAATAAAAGCAAAATGTAATGAAGTATCAAATAATTATACTCTAGAATAGACAAAGATAGCCACTGCCTCAAAGTAAACTCTTGGCTGCCAGGCAGTACCATCTTTCACTAGTTTGAAAAATCGCTTCATCAGCTAAGGTAAACATATACACATTTGGAGAACAAAAGGCAGTTGAAATGTGGATCTACAAATTATAAAGAAATAGATTGTGGACACATGGTCAAATACATGAAAGCAAAGGATCAAGAAAGCATTCTTACTCATATCCTTTTAATTGGATCTCTATATATCCACAATAAACCATGTAGAAACCTTTGCAATAAATAATGGTCCTCTATTGCCTCTGTATTCTTATTTATCACATCTTTCCAATGTGGTACTCTTCATAGTTAATATCTATAGACAAAGAGACAATTAGAAATTTTTATTCTATGGTTAGGTTTTAAATTTAGAAAAGTAAAAAATGATCTTAAAGTATTGAACTATTTACCTCAACTTAAATTGTAATCAACTTAAGTTGATTAGCAACAAGATCGTTTAACAACTAGTCAATAGTTATTAACTATGGAGATTATTAGCATTGCACATAAAGTCCTAGAAGTGTCTTTTCTAACTGCAATAGAGTGCATGAAGAACTAGTATTTACATGGGTTGCTACCCGAGATATTAAAAGAACTGGAATTTAAGTAATTTTTTTCTTCACATGCCATTTCTCTATTTAAAATAACACTGCCATTGTTCCCTTTTCCTCCCACTTCCTTTTTCTTTCTTTTGTGACTTATACTTATTCATCTTTCCCCTGCTCATTAGTCCCACACTGATGTAGCTATCCTTTTCCTTGCCTAATTTTCCTTCCCATCCATCTAAACTCATCATTCACCATCCTCAGCACTATCTCTCCTTCAACATTTGTAAGGATTAAAAATGAGCCCAAAAGTCTGTGTGGGTATCATTCTGGTTACACAACATTAGAGGACACACACAACAAATACTTCCGAAGTTCCAGGTCAGGTGGCTTTCTCTCCCACCTGGTGCCCAGGCAAGGTGTTGATAAGTTGGTGGGAACCTGAACTACCAGAAAATCATTAAGCTTAAATGTCTCTGGACCATCTTATCTTCCAAACACCTAAAGCAGTTTGAGTCTTGAAAACTTAAGCAGAAAAAGAAGCTACTGACATATTCCCTGCCCCCCCCCCCGCCTTTTTTCTTTTAGTTTTAAATAAATTGCAAGAGTTATAAGCAAGTCCTCAGTTGACAAAATAGCAGAAGTATTGGACAACAGAAATAAGTGAAAACAGATATGGCTCTTGGCTCAGTAGTCTACTAATGGGAAGTTTTTTTTACAAGTTTTATAACAGTGATAGCACTTCCTGAGCAAAGATTCCATGTATGCTTATTAAACTTTCTGGTTAAGCTTTAGGTGAGTGAAATTCAGGTTTTTGAGTGGTTACTCTGTTCTACTAGTCCTCTGGTTAATCATTTTTCTCTATGAGAGAATGTCATAATCTTATTTGGGAAGGTTTATTGATTAACAAAATGTTCCAAAATAAATTTAACTAGGGTCATAATGTTTAATTTAATAGTATTATAATAATTGGTTTCAGATTTTCCTTCTTTCCCAGAGGACAAGATTTTTTTTTAATGTTTATTTAAAGCATGAGAATGACAGGAAAATTAATGTCATGACCTTATAGCCTGTTTGTAGATTTTCCATGTGGTACCCTAAAGGATGTAAGGAGTAGTGTACATCTAAAATAAGCCACTTGGTACTGACACATAAAAATTGGGTTAATTGGGTTCACCTAATCCTCAGCTGGTAGCACCTCAGTCAAGATGCTTTTTCATTTTAGACAAGATGGCAACATTTTTATGCTATAAAATTATCTATTAAGCTGTACCTGTATATTCTGTAATGTCTTAAAAAGAAAAACATTTTTAATAAATGACTAGTTTTTCAAGCATGTAGGTTTTTTTTCCTCCTATTATTTTATATAGATGTCTTTTTAAATTAGGAAATCACTTTGTCTTTCCATTTTTATATCCAGAATGTGCTGGCACCAACTACTGGACCATGCTCCATGACACTAATACTCACTTCCTTTGGCTGATGCTGGGCAGCAACACTGTCTTTTGCAGCTAATTCTTTTTTCCTTTTCTCGTTTGTCAGCAACTTCCCATAAACAATCACCCTTCCAAATCCTTGAGATTGACACTTGGTTTTTATTTTATTGTCAGAGTTTGTATATTTCAACAAAGATCAATGTTTATATATTCAGCTAGAGTAGAGAAAAATATCTAGGTATGCTGGAATTTTTTAAGCTTTTAGATAGTTGATTGAAAAATTCCTATGGCAATTTTTTTAGATATTGTTTTTGAGGCACTTTCATACATTTGTTGAATAAATTATACAACTTCTTTGAATCAGAATTTGGTAATATGCATAAAAATTTTAAATCAACCCAGAAATTTCTTACTGTGACTTCATCCTACAGATAGATTTGTACATACTAACAAAGATGCATGGACAAGAATGTAAACTGCAGCTTTGTAAGAGCAAAAGACTGAGAGCAATCTCATTGTCAATTGTCAGGTGACTAGTTAATAAAGTGTGGTTCCATGCAATGAAATACTACACAACCTCTAAAAATAATTAAGAGGATCCATAAGTGTTGATATGGAGAGGTCTTGAAAATATATTAGTGAAAAAAAGAGTAGCATGCATAATCTACTCTAATTTGGGAATGGGGGAAAGGGAGATAGAGAATATATCTTTACATGTTATTTGATAAACACACTGATGACTGTTTCTGAAAGTATACCTACAAAGGTGCTAAGAATTGTTACCTCTAAGGAGGGGAATCAGGATTATAGAATGAGAGGAAGTCTTGTGCATTTTTATTTAGCTTTTTTCATGTTGGAGAGACCTATTTTATGGTAATCTAAGTGTTAAATAAATGCCATCGGGGACATGGAATTTTTTTAAATGTAGGTAATGCTGAAAAGGTAAATCTGTGACTAGAGTGCTCCAGGGAAAAGCTGAAAGTTTGAATTATTTTAAAAGAGGAAGAAAAAGTACCAGAATCATTTGTTAAGCGGCAGTTCACACACCCATAAGGACATGGAAAATATAAAGCATGGATGAAGTTAACAGGAACTAGAGCAGTGTTTTTTGTTGTTTGGTGTGTTGTTTTTTGTGGTTGTTTTTTTTTTTGGGGGGGGGGGATTAATTGAACCATTATTGTAAAACTAATTGATGGGATTTTAATTTAATGCAGAAACTTTAGTGCAGAAGGAAAAAGCTAGATATGGGAGCAGAGCTGAGAGAGAAGTGGACCATACTGGTCATGTTGTAAGGAGGTTAGAATGGAAGAGAGGCAGGAGATAGAATTTGTTGAAAAGCCACTGGTTGGTGGTGATGAAACCAAAACTCTTTTGTGGTTGGCCACAGGTAAGAGAGAAAAGGAATGTGAGGAATCCAAAATAGTCTTATACAAATTTGCTGTAAACCTTAGTAAAAAGATAATTTTTTTGTGACAGAATATGGAAAAGAGAGGAGCAAGAATGCTGGAAATGTCATCATTTCAAAGTAATGAATTAAATTCAAACTGAAACACTGGCAACCAGACTAAAGGAAAAAAAATAATGACGTTCCCAATCTGTTTCTATGTCATGGACATGTAAATGACAGCCTCTTTATTTTATGGTGTTTATTTTACTCCTCAGTGTCATTTATTACCAAGTGGTGTAATTCTTTTGTGAAACGCTTTCATCTTCATCATAATGGTAACATCAATGGCCTGACCAATTTCTTATTCTTTTAGCATTGAGAAGTCAGGCTGTTTGATGTAGAAAGAACTGAATATTTTTCTTACATCTGTATCTTCTGCATTTGAATAAATAAGAAATGAAAGGATGCCTGTTTGCTAAAAGTTGCCTAAAACTTGAGTCTTTTTTTTTTTACTAAATGCCCTGGAGCCTTTTAACAGAAAAGTGTCATTGTCAACAAATTGGATTTATAGGTAATGTTGAGAATCATCGTTTCTTAGGACTTGTTATATATGGGTAGTGACACCAAAAACAATTTTGTTGTATTTAAAAAACCCCAAGCCTGACTAAAGAAACTGAAGAAACTAGAAAATTTTTTACATTTACATAACATAATTTAAAAAATATTTTAGGAATTGTTCAGTCCTTCTAAAAATACAACCAAGCAATCTGTAGAGATCAAAGGAAATTCATTGCTGGAAAAAATTAATTTAGTCATTGCTCAGTTTAAGTTATGGAACAGTATAGCAATGGCAAAATTAATAAGACATTGCTTCAGATTTCAAAATTATTATTTATTTTAAAAATTATTCATAAACTTATCTAGAAAATAAAAGATTTAAATGGTATGAAAAACACTAGGTAAAACTGTGCAAGTATTATTTTTTTTCCATTTTTATGAAATATCTCTTCCCATCCCTTTACTTTCAGTCTGTGTGTGTCTTTCAATCAAAAGCGAGTGTCTTGTAGACAGCATATATGAGTCTTGTTTTTTTACCCATTCAGCTTTCCTATATCTTTTGATTGGCACATTTAACCATTTGCATTTGAAGTAATTGTTGATAGATATATATTTATTGCTATTTTGTTTTTCATATTTTTAAACTTATTTTTATTCTTCTTAAAGAAGACCCTGTAACATTCCTTGTAATATTGGTTTGATGGTGATGAATACCTTTAGCTTTTTTTTTTTGACTGGGAAGCTCTTTATCTGTTCTTCAATGCTAAATGATAGCTTTTCTGGGCAGTGTAATGCTGGATGTAAGTGCTTGCTTTTTGTGCCAATCCCTTCTATCCTGAAAAGTTTTTTGTTGAGAAATCAGCTGACAATCTTATAGAAGTTTCCTTGTAGGTAACTAATTGCTTTTTTCTTGCTGCTTTTAAGATGCTCTTTGTCTTTAACCTTTGGCATTTTAATTATGAGGTGTCTTTGGATTATCTTGTTTGGGACTCTCTCTGCTTCCTGGGCTTATATGTCTATTTCTAGGTTAGGGAAGTTCTCTGTCGTTATTTTTTCAAATAGATTTTCAATTTCTTGTTCTCTCCCTTATTTTTCTAGCACCCCCATGATGTGAATTTCAGTACTGTTAAATTTGTTCCAGAGGCTCCTTAAACTTCCTTCATTTTTTTGGATCTTTTTTCTTTTTGCTGTTTTCATTGGGTGTTTTTCTGTTTCCTTATCTTACAAATCACTGATTTGATCTTCTTCATGCTCTCTACTGTTGATTCACTGTAATATATTCTTCATTTTAGTAACTGTATTCATCATTTCTGACTGGCACTATTTTAGGTTTTCTATCTCCATTTTTCTATCTTTTTCTCTTCTTACCATGTTGACCTGTTCTTCCCCTATGTTTGTTGAGCATTACTAGAACCAGTGTTTTGAATCTGCATCTACTAGATTGCTTGTCTTCATGTTGTTTAGTTGGTTTTCTGGAGTTTTATTCTGTTCTTTTATTTGGACCATGTTTCTTTGTCTCCTCACTTTGGCTGCCTCCCTGTGTTTGTTTCTGTATATTAAGTAGAACTTTTATGTTTCCCAGTGTTTGTAGAGTGGCCTTATGTAGCATATGTCCTCTAGAGCCCAGTGGTCACCCAAGCTGGGCTCTCCAGGTACACCTTCCATGTGGGCTGTGTGTACCTTCCTTTATTGTTGTTGGCACATCAATGGGAGGGATTTACTTCTAGGCCAATGGCTGCAAGGACTAGTTGTGACCACCACTAGTGTGATCTGCTGTGAAGGGCTGACCCCACAGAGCAGGACTTGTTTCAGCAAGGCTCTGTTGCCCACTAGTCCACCCCTTGAGTATGTCACTTGTGGAGGTGGCTGGGTAGTGCTTTAATGTGATATGAAGATGTAAACCAGGTGTGCTGGCCAAGATGAGCCACCACCTGTGCTCTGCTTGGGACCAACAAGCATGAATTACAAAGAAATCTGCAAATGGCTGCTACTTGTGCTGGGCTTGGAGGTGCCCAGGAGTGGCCAAGCTGTGAGCCAAACCTGGCTGCTGCTAGTGTCAGGCCTGGGGCCATTTAGCAAGAGATATGGGGCATACTGAGTCCCAGTGCTGCTTTTTATGGTTTGTGAACCTTTGAGAGATTGTAGGAAAGTCAAAAGCATGAGCTAAGATGGGCCATTTGTATGGAAGTGACTTGAGTGAGTCTGAGAATTGGGTGGGGTGGGGTCTCAGCGAATCACCAGGGTCAGGGAAATATGTCAACCTGGTTGATAGAGACTCAAATATGGCACCTGCCTGCTGGTTCTGTGGGAGGGAGAGTTCATTAAGGAACAATGGCCTCTGTCAGCACTTTTGTCTGGGAGAAAGCTCTTCCTCCAATCCTTTTCCTGATGGCAGACACTTCAGATCCTCCTTGTATGTTCCTAGTGCCTTTCAATCTTCCATTCCAGTGCTCAAGCCCAGAGCAAATGAGTCTGAGTAAGCCCATGCATGAGCCCTTTAAGAGGAACACCTGGGACTCCAGAAGCCTTTCATCTTACTCAGCCACAATCCCTGCTCATTTTCACATCCAGAGGTTATAGGGACTTCTCTTCCTAGCACTGGAACCCTGGGCTGGTGGGCCTGGTGTGGGTCTGGTTCCCCTCCTTCTTCAGGGGAAACCTCCACACTTAAGATATCCCTCCCAATTTTTAATTGACACACGTGGGTGAAGGACTATCCTGTTTTGGGTTTTCACCCCTCCTACCATTTTCAATGTAGCTTCTTTCATATTTCCTTAGTTGCAGGACTTCTGTTCAGCTACACTTCAGGAGATTTTCAATGACGGTTGTTCTGTAGCTTAGTTGTGGGAGAATGCAAGGTACCACATTTACCTATTCTGCCCTCTTGACCAGAAGCTCTCTCCCTTTGGGGAAATTGAGATAGCAAAGAAATTAAAGGACTTGTCCAAAGTCACACAGTAAAAAGTTTTGGTTAAAAAGGTACACCTCCGAGCCCAGTTGGTGGTGGTGATGGTTGGTGGTGGTGCAGGATGCAGCTGATCAATGTTTCTCTCTCACCGATGTTTCTATCTCTCTATCCTTCTTCCTTTCTATCTCTCTAAAATAAATTTTTTAAAATGAAAAATAAAAAGGTACATCTCTGATCGGTGGGACTTTGAGGCTCAGGCTCGCTGCAGGGAGCAACACGAGCACCCTGACATAGCCATCATCCTGTCTAGGGGAAGTTAGACCTGAATTCTATCTGCAGTGAATCTGAGAGAGCCTTCATTTTCTGGAGGAACTTTTGGTGGAGAGCTGACAGAAACTGGACAGTGGGGCTTGGGAAGGAAGATTGGTCTGCAGCTGGGTCTGGTAGTGTGGGGATCTCAGATACTTGATCTGGTCAGAGAGCAGGTGAAGGTCCTGCTGAGTGGGGGCCAGTGGTGTTGAAAGGTTGGAGTGCCAAGTGGGGCTGATTTTTTTATTTTTTATTTTTTTATCCTCTCCTGCTTGAAGGGGCAGTGAGGGGATGCCAGCAAGCCAGGTTTAGCTGAGGTACTGGAAGGAGAGGAATTACCCGCCCCCAACCCTCTCTTACAAGGTATGGGAACCAGACCCAATGCAAGTTAGTTTGAACTTTCCTGGCCAAGACTAAGATTCCTCCAAAGATCCAAGTTCAATGAGGAAATGTAGAGCAGTTCCAAACAGGGACATTCAAGGTGTGAGTCCTAAAGCAGACCCAGCCTCTGGGCAGAGGAGGATCTCCCCTTTGATCTACTTAGGACTCTGCCCTGCTGAGCTTCAGTCAGGCAGGGACATAGACTCACATTGACCTGTACCCAGGAGAGGCTCCCAGGAGCTCCCAGGAGGCCCAGGACCAACACACAAGGAGCCAGAATGAACAACATCAGAGCAAAATCCAGCAAGCTCCACAAATATCAGGTCAAAAGTTTTTTTTTGTTTTTTCTTGCCTCTCATTTTTCTTTCATCTCTCTTATTTCTCTTTTTATTCTATTTTTTCTGTCTTTCTCTTTGTAAAATTATTTTTACTTTTTCTTACTTTATTCTACTTTTTCCTTTTCTCTTGTCTTTTCTATTTTTCTTTTCCTGTTCTATATTTTAACTTATTAATTAGTATTACATTTTAAAATTCTTATTATTTAATTTATTTATTTTTCTTCTTTTCTTTTTTATTCTTATTATAGTTCTTTTCCTTCATATTATCTTCTTTGGCTCTTTTTCTCCCCCTCTGTAATTCTTCTCGTGTCTTTTAGTATTTTTATATCTTTCTTTCCATTTTCTTTTTCAGTCTTTCTTGTTGTTGTTTTCATGTTTTTTATTTGGTTTTGTTTTGTCCTATTTTGTTCTGTCAGCACCTATGTAACAGCTGGCATGACATGGTTGGGATTGAGCCTCACAGTCAGCAAGCCTAAGGACTGAGACCATCCTTGAATGGGACAAAGCAGTTAAGACCAAAATACAACTAAAGGGTCCACACAAGGAACATTCCTAGAGCATTCATCTCAGAAGATCAAGGAGACTACACCACTGGGTCCCACAATAAGGCCGCTTCATCAAGACTGGGAGGCATAGCAGTCTTATCCAATTCAAAGAAATGAACACAAAGAAACAACAAAAATAGGGAAACAAAGAAACAGACCCACAAATGGAAGAACAGAAGGAATCTTCAGAAAAAGAGCTAAATGAAATGGAGCAAGCAATTTATCAGAAACAGAGTATAAAGTAATGGTTTTTAGAATCCTCACTAGCATGAAAAACACCATAGAAACAATGAAAAAGAATAAGTCAGAAATGAAGAATGAAATAGCTGAAATAAAAAATACACTGGAAGGAATTAACAGTAGGTTAGAAGAAACAGAGGATCAAATCAGTGAATTGGAAGACAAGATAGAATAAATATCACTCAATCAGAGCAACAAAGAAAAAACTTAAAAGCATGAGGACAGTTTAAGGGAACTTTGGGACAATGTGAAACAGAAAAACATACATTTCAAAGGGATTCCCAGAGGGAGAAAAAAGTGAGCAAGGGATAGAGAAACTGTTTGAAGAAATAATGATAGAAAATTTCCCAAACCTGGTGAATAAAGAAATCATACAAGTTTCAGAAGCACAAGAGAGTCCCAAGCAAGATGAACTCAAAGAGACCCAAACCAAGACATATCATAATAAAAATAGCAAATGTTAAAGACAAAGAGAGACTCTTAAGGGCAGGAAGACAGAGATAGTCAGTTAACTTCAAGGGAACTCCCATAGGCTGTCAACTGATGTCTCAACAGAAACACTACAGGCCAGAAGAGAATGGCATGATGTTTTTAAAGTAATGAAAAGCAAGGATCTGAAACGAAGACTATGCTCTCTAGCAAGGCTATCATTCAAAATTGAAGGTGAAATAAAGACCTTCCCAAACAAAATATAAAGCTAAAGGAGTTCATTACCACCAAACCAGCATTGCATGAAATGTTAAAGGGATGGCTCTAAGAAGAAATAGAGTAGCATAGGCATGAAGAATAAAAATGGCAATAAATTAAGTACCTATGAATAATACTCTTAAATGTAAATGGATTAAATGCTCCAATGAAGAGACCTAGGGTAGCTGAATGGATGAGAAAGCATGGCTCATATACAATATATGCTGTCTTTAAGAGACCCACCTCAGAACAAAAGAGTCCCACAGGATGAAAGTGAAGAGATGGAAAAGAATTTTCCAAGCAAATGAAAACAAAATAAAATCAGAGGTAGCAATTCTTAAATCTGACAAAATAGACCACAGAACAAAGGCTATAAACAAGACAAAGAAGGTCAATACATAATACTCCAGGGATTGATCCAACAAAAGGATGTAACCCTGGTAAACATATATACATCTAATATAGCTGCACCTAAATATATATAAAAAACTATTGGAGGACTTTAAGGAAGAGATCAACACCAAACAGTCATAGTAGGGACTTTACCACCCACTGACATCACTGGATAAATGTTCCAGACAAAAAAATCAACAAGCAAACAGCAACCTTAAGCAATACACTAGTTCAGATGGATTAATTGACATTTTACTGAACATTTCACCCCAAAGCTGCAGAATATACATTCTTCTCAAGTGCACATGGGACATTCTCAAAGATAGACCACATGTCAGGACAAAAATAAGTCTCTACAAGCTTGAGAAAATTGAAACCATGTCAAGCATCTTCTTTTCTTAGATCACAATGGCATGAAACTAGAGACAAACTACAAAAAAACAAACACACAAAAATAAACAAAACATCCAAGCACATGGTATTAAACAAAGAATGGGTTACCAGTGAAATCAAGGAAGTAATTAAAAACTTCCTGGGGAAAAATAAAAATGAACACACACCAACCCAAAATCAATGGGACAAAGCAAAAACAGTTCATATAGAGAAGTTCATAGCATTATAGCCTTACCTAAAGAAACTAGAAAAATCTCAGATAAATTATTTAACCCTACAACTGAAAGAACTAGAAAGAGAACAAGAAGAAAAGCTCAGAGTAAGTAAAATAAAGGAAATAATAAATATCAGAGAGGAAATAAATGACAGAGAAAATAACAATATAAAAGATCAATGAAACCAAGAGCAGTTTCATTGAAAAGATAAACTAGATTGATGAAACTTTATCCAGACTCATCATAAGCCAAAGAGAAGACTCAAATAAATAAAATCAGAAATGAAAGCATTAAAGAAACAACTGATACCACAGAAATATAAAGGATTGTAAGAAAGTATTATGAACTATATTCCAACAAATTTAACAACCTGGGCGAAATGGGAAAATTACTAGAAACATACAACCTGCCAAAACTCAATCATGAAGAATCAGAAAACCTGAATGGGCCAATAATAACTAACGAAATTGAAGCACTAATCAAAAAACTCCAAGCAAATGAAAGCCCTGTACTGGATGGTTTCACAGCAGAGGTTTTTTGTTTGTTTGTTTGTTTTTTAATTTAAATTCTTTATTGTTTTAAGTATTAAATGAGTCTCCTTGTTTCCCCATTGACCTCTCCCCGGCCACCCCACCCCCTTGCACAAGCCCTCACCCCCTTCCTGTCTGTGTCCATTGGTTATGCTCATATGCATGCACACAAGTCTTTTGGTCATACCCCCTCACCCTCGGCCATCCCTCAGAGGTTCTACAGTCTGTTCGATGCTTCTATGTCTTCGGTTCTATTTTTGTTCATCTGTTTATGTTGTTCATTATATTCCACAAATGAGTAAGATCATGTGATATATATCTTTTTCAGACTGACTTATTTCACTTAGACTAATGCTATCCAGTTCAGCCATGCTGTTGCAAATGGTAAGAATTCCTTTTTTTTTTTTTTTTTTTTTACAGCAGCATAGAATTCTGTTGTGTAGATGTACCACAGTTTTCTAATCCACTCATCTGCTGATGGGCACTTAGGCTGTTTCCAAATCTTAGCTCTGGTGAATTGTGCTGCTATGAACATAGGGGTGCATATATCCTTTCTGATTGCTGTTTCTGGTTTCTTGGGATACATTCCTAGAAGTGGGATTACTGGGTCAAATGGAAGTTCCATTTAGAATTTTTTGAGAAAACGCCATACTGTTTTCCACAGTGGCTGCACCAGTCTGCATTCCCACCAGCAGTGCAAAGGGGTTCCTTTTTCTCCACATCCTCGCCAGCACTTGTCATTAGTAATTTGTTGATGGTAGACATTCTGACAGGTGTGAGATGGTACCTCATTGTTGTTTTGATTTGCATCTCTCAGCTTAGTGACTTTGAGCATGTTTTCATATGCCTCTTGGCCTTCCTTCTGTCTTCTTTCGAAAAGTATCTATTTAGGTCCATTGCCCATTTTTTTTGATTGGATTGTTTATCTTCCTTTTGTTAAGTTGTATGAGTTCTCTATAAATTTTGGAGATTAAATCCTTATCGGAGATAACATTGGCAAATATATTCTCCCATGTAGTGGACTTTCTTGTTGTTTTGTTGATGGTTTCCTTTGCTGTACAAAAGATCTTTATTTTGATGTAGTGTCATTTGTTTATTTTCTCCTTAGTTTCATTTTCCGTAGGAGCTGTATCAGTTAAGGTATTGCTATGGCATATGTCTGATAATTTGCTGCCTATGGTTTCTTCTAAGTTTTTTATGGTTTCCCATCTTACATTTAAGTCCTTCATCCATTTTGAGATTATTTTTGTGTATGGTGTAAGTTGGTGGTCTGGTTTCATTTTTTTGCAAGTATCTGTCCAATTTTCCCAACACCATTTATTGAAGAGACTGTCTTGACTCCATTGTATGCTCTTGCCTCCTTTGTCAAATATGAATTGAACATAATGGCTTGGGCCAAATTCTGGCTTCTCTGTTCTGTTTCATTGGTCTATATGTCTGTTCTTGTGCCAGTACCAGGCAGTTTTGAGAACAATGGCTTTGTAGTATAGCTTGATATCTGATATTGTGATCCCTCCTACATTGTTCTTCTTTCTCAAGATTGCTGCAGCTATTCAGGGTCTTTTTTTACTCTGGATGAATTTTTGGAGAGTTTGTTCAGGTCTTTGAAATATGCCATTGGTATTTTAATGGGGATTGCATTGAATCCATAGATTGCTTTGGGTAGTATGGACATTTTAATGATGTTGATTCTATCAATCCATGAACACGGTATATTCTTCCATTTGTTTATGTCTTTCTCTATCTCTTTTTTCAGCATCCTGAAATTTTCTGAGTACAGGTCTTTTAACTCCTTAGTTAAATTTATTCCAAGGTGTCTTAATTTTTTTGTTGCAATGGTGAATGGGATTATTTTTCTAGTTTCTCTTTCTGTGAGTTCATTATTGGTGTATAAAAAAGCCATAGATTTCTGGGTGTTAATTTTGTATCCTGCTACATTGCCGAATTCATTTATTAAGTCTACTCGTTTTTTGATGGAGTCTTTAGGGTTTTTGATGTACAATATCATGTCATCTGCAAATAATGACAGTTTTACTTCTTCTTTTCCAATTTGGATGCCTTTTACTTCTTCTTATCGGATCGCTATGGCTAGCACTTCGAGTACTATGTGGTACAGGGGTGGTGAAAGTTGGCATCCTTGTCTTGTTCATGTTCTTATGGGAAATTATTTTAGTTTTTGCCCATTGAGTATGATGTTGGCTGTGGGTTAGTCATATATGGCTTTTATTATGTTGAGGTATGTATGATCCCTTTATTCCCACTTTGCTGAAAGTTTTTATCAGAAAAGGGTGTTGGATTTTGTCAAATGCCTTTTCTGCATCAATGATATGATTATGTGATTTTTGTCTCTCAATTTGTTTATGTGATATATCACATTTATTGATTTGTGGATATTGTACCATCCTTGCATCCCTGGAATAAATCCCACTTGGTTATGGTGTATGATCTTTCTAATGTAATGCTGGATCAGATTTGCTAGAATTTTGTTGAGGATTTTAGTATTTATGCTCATCAGGGATATTGGCCTATAATTCTCTTTCTTTGTATTGTCTTTATCTGGTTTTGGGACTATGGTAATGCTGGCTTCCTAGAAAGAGCTTGGAAGTGTGCCTTCCTCTTGAATTTTTTGGAATAGTCTGAGAAGGATAGGTTTCAGTTCCTCTTTGAATGTTTGGTAAAACTCCCACAGGGTAGTTTTATGAGGCCAACATTATCCTAATTCTACAACAGATAAAGAGACTACAAAAAAAGAAAATTACAGATATTTATTCCTGATGAACATAGATGCTAAAATCCTCAACAAAATATTAGTAAATTAGATCCAGCAATACATTAAAAAGATCATACACTATGACCAAGTGGAATTTAATGTGGGGATGCAAGGCTGGTAGAATATCCGCAAACAAATAGATGTGATACATCACATAAACAAATGGAGGATAAAAATCACATGATCATATCAATAAACACAGAAAAAGCATTTGACAAAATCCAGCAACGATTTTTGATAAAAACTCTCAGCAAAGTGGAAATACAGGGATAATACCTCAACATAATAAAGGCCATATATCACAAACATACAGCCAACATCATACTCAATGGGCAAAACTAAGATCAGGAACAAGACAGAGATGTCTGCTTTCACATAGTACTGGAAGTTCTAACCACAGCAATCAGACAAGAAGAAAAAATAACAGGCACTTAAATTGGAAAAGAGGAATTAAAGTTATCATTATGTGAAGATACCATGATATTGTACATAGAAAACCCTAAATATTTCTCCAAAAAAAATACTAGATTTAATTTAAAAATTCAATAATATAATCAGTTACAAAATTAACATCCAGAAATCAATAACATTTCTATACACCAATAATGAACTCTAAGAAAGATAAACTAAAATATATATATATATATATATATATAAATCCTATTTATCAATGCTACAGCAAAAAATAAGATACCTAGGAATAAACTCAACCAAGGAGGTAAAAGACCTGTACTAAGAAAACTACAGGACATTAAAAAAAGAAATAGAGGAAAATACAAACAAGTGGAAGCATATACTGTGTTGATGGATTGGAAGAATTAACATTATTAAATTGTCCATACTACCTAAAGAAATCTATAGATTCATCGCAATCCCCATTAAAATACTAATGGCATATTTCACAGATCCAGAAGAAATATAAAAATTTTTATGGAACCAAAAAAAGACCCCGAGTAGCCGCAGCAATCTTGAGAAAGAAGAAGCAAGTTGGAGGGATCACAACACCAGATACCAAACTATATTACAAAGCCATTCTAATCAAAACAGCCTGGTACTGGCACAAGAACAGATCAATGGAACAGACCCAAGCTATTATGGTCAATTAATATTTAGCAGATGAGGCAAGAGCATACAATGGAGTAAAGACAATAAATGGTGTTGAGAAAACTGGACAGGTACATGCAGAAACATGAAACTTGACCACCAACTTATACCTTATACAAGAATAAACTCAAAATGGATACAAGACTTAAATATAAGTTACAAACCTGTAAAAATCCTAGAAGAAAACCTAGGCAGCAAAATCTCAGATGTTTCACATAGCTGTATTTTCATTGATACGTCTCTTAGGGCAAGAAAAACAAAGGAAAAAATAAATGAATTGAACTATATCAAAATGAAAAGCTTCTGTACAGCAAAAGAAACCATCATCAAAATAAAAAGGGATGTCTGCCCGGTTTGGCTCAATAGTTGAGCTTTGACCCATGAGCCAGGTGGTCACGGGTTCAATTCCCAGTCAGGGCACATTCTCAGGTGGCAGGCTTGATCCCCAGTAGGGGGTGTGCAAGAGGTAGCTGATTGATGATCTTTCTCTCTCATCCATGTTTCTATTTCTTGATCCCTCTTCCTCTCTCTCTAAAAATCAATAAAAACCTTTTTTAAAAATAAAAAGGGAACCCACTGTATGGTAGAACATATATGCCAATGACACATCTGGGTTGATATCCAAAATATATAAAGAACTAACACAACTCAACAAAGGAAAGATAATCCAATTAAATATTGGGCAAAGGACCTAGACATACAGATGGCCAATAGACATATGAAAAAATGCTCAAGATCACTAATCATCTGAGAGATGCAAATCAAAACAACAATGAGGTACCATTTCACACCAGTCAGAATGACTATCATCAACAGATCAACAAACGACAAATGCTGGCGAGGATGTGGAGAAAAGGGAACCCTCATGAACTGTTGGTGGGAATGCAGACTGACTGGTGCAGTCTCTGTAGAAAACAGTATGGAGTTTCCTCAAAAAATTAAAAATGAAACTCCCATTTGACCCAGTGATCCCACTTCTAAGAATATATCCTAAGAAATCAGAAACACCAATCAGAAAGAACATATGCACCTCTATGTTCATAGCAGCACAATTTACAATAGCTAAGATTTGGAAACAGCCTAAGTGCCTATCAGCAGATGAGTGGATTCAAAAACAATGGTACATCTACACAATGGAATACTATGCTGCTATAAAAAAGAAAGAACTCTTACCATTTGCAACAGCATGGATGGACCTGGAGAGCATTATGCTAAGTCAGTGGTTGGCAAACTGCGGCTCGCGAGCCACATGCGGCTCACGAGCCACGGTTTGCCGCTCTGTTGACTAATGAGTTCGCCGACCACTGTGCTAAGTGAATAAGTCAGTCAGAGAAAGATAAGTACCACATGATCTCACTCATTTGTGGAATCTATTGAACAACATAAACTGATGAACAAAAACAGATCCAGAGACCTAGAATCATTGAACAGACTGTCATCCTCAGAGGGAAAGCAGGGAAGGGTCAACGGGGGTGGGGTGGGGTGGTTTGGGGGGGACTAAGAGATCAACCAAAGAACTTGTATGCATATAAGCATAACTAATGGACACAGACAATGTCGGGAATGAAGACTGGGGCTGGGTGGCGGGGCAGCCTGGGTGAGGACAATGGAGGGAAAAGGGGACATATGTAATACTTTCAACAATAAAGAATTTAAAAATAAAGGGAGGGAGGGAGAGGAAAGGAAGGAAACAGGAAAAAGAAATGAAGTGCAGTCACTTTGGAAAAATAGGCAATTGCTTATAAAGTAAAACATAGACATATTTCCACTCTTAGGTTTTCACCAAAGAGATATGACATTTGTCTACCCAAAGTCTTGATCTACTGATACTCACAATCAAAGAATGCGCACTGCTTAATTGATATGAAGTGATACTATATTCTGGAATAGGAAAAACTAATTTATAGTGATGGAAGGTATCAGTAATTGCCTGGGCCAGGGATGAGGGGTGGGGATTGACTGCAAAAGAGAACAAGAGAACTTTTTGGGACAATGTTACTGTGCTGTATTTTCTTGAAATATATTCCAGGCTTGTTTTAATCAGTTTTGGTAAGATTACAGGGAAACAACTGCCTTTGAAAGAAGAATCCACTTACAGTTCCCAAGAGAGGGGCCATGCCATAAATTCTGGGCCACATGGGGAAGTTCCAAGGTTAGTCAGGAGGTGAAGGAGCCTTGGGAAAGCATGGCCTAGAGCCTTTATTGTGGTTTCCCTGGGAAGGGCAAGGCAAAGCAGGACAAAGTTTAGGATTGGCTGGTTTGAGTGATTTTAATGGCTTCAGTCATAGGATGGTCCTGATTGTTCAGTACCTGGCCCTGGGGTAATGATTTAACCCATGGGAAATATTGAGTTGCTGTGTGAGAATTAGATAAAGGAGATGGGATATGGACTTTGGATTAGTTGGCTGGCACCTGAAAGGAATGTTCACAGGGGAGTTACTTGTTTGCTGTCTGTAGGATTGGCTAGCCCTGGAAAGGGCGCTCTGTCCAGCCAGCCAGGCCCCTAATATGTCAAAACATCATAAGCCTCGCTGGTATGGCTCAGTGATTGAGCTTCGACTTATGAAGCAGGAGGTTATGGTTCAATTCAGGTCACATGTCCAGGTTGTGTGCTTGAACCCCAGTGCAGGAGGCAGCTGATCAATGATTCTCTCTCATCATTTGTTTCTATTTCTCCCTCTCCCTTTCTCTCTGAAATCAATAAAAATATATTTAAAAAAAAAACTATCAAATAGCCTAACTGGTTTGGCTCAGTGGATAGAGCGTCGGCCTGCGGACTGAAGGGTCCCAGATTCGATTCCGGTCAAGGGCATGTACCTTGGTTGTGGGCACATCCCCAGTGGGGGGCATGCAGGAGGCAGCTGATCGATGTTTCTCTCATCGATGTTTCTAACTCTCTATCCATCTCCCTTCCTCTCTGTAAAAAAACAATAAAATATATTTTAAAAAAAACAAAACTATAAAATATAAAGAATGTGATTACTACATAGGTGAATACATTTGTGTATCTGTTGTATGAAAATTATACCTCAATAAAGTTGATTTGAAAAGTTGAAAAAAGTGAAATATAATGGTCACATGAAATTACTTAAAACAACCTAGGAAAATTCATCCTCAAATGCATAAAAATGTTTAAAATAATACCCAAGTGTATAAAAAGACAAGAGTAGCATTGAATGCTTCACAATTACAAGTTCATTTAGGCAGTTCCTTTTTTCATTTCTGTGTCATGACCATTTGCATTTCCTTCATACTGTACAGTAAAAGAAAGGTGGCTTTTTCAGTTCTTTGGTGTCTGGGGTTATACAATCTTTCTGAGTCCTTTGCTATATTCTTAGGACTGAAAAAGAAAAAAAAGCTTCTCATCTTCTCCTTCAACTTTCCCAGCGACAGAGATCAATATTGCATATAGTGTAATCCTTCTTCCAAATAAGTTCTCTTCAATATTTGAAGATGACTATCATTTCCCCTTGAATTATTTTATTTGACAAGTTCACTCCTTTCCTAACTTCTTTAAATCTCTTCTCCCAATTACTTTGTTTCCATTCTTTGTTTCACTGATTTTCCTTTAATTCTCATATCCAGCACAAAAACATCCTACATATATTTTCATTGACTTGGTCCACACTTGTATGTGTGTTCATGTGTGCATGAGGGAGGAAAAGAGAGGAAGAATGGGGGATGGGGGAGAATCTGCACATAGGAGAGCATGAGCATGTATATGAATTTAGGGATCACACATACTGGGTAATTAATCCTACCTCATTCCCAATATGTAACCTTGAGCAAATTACTTAATTTATTTGAGCCTCAGTTTCTTGGCTTGAAAGGTGATAACAATGCTGATTTTCATGTGAAGGTAAGAGGTGCATGTGGATTACCTTGTAGGTCTAATACATAGTAAGCACTCAATGCAGAAGAGCTATCGTGTAGAATACGGTGTAGGTGAAGCTGTCATCTTGTCATCTGTGGAATCATCAACTCTAGTTCTGGCTTCAAACCTAAAACTTGTGGGGCAATCACTATGTAGTGCTTTAAAATCAAGAGCCACAAGCTTGCAGTGGAATCAAAACTAGAGGAAGGCCTGTGAGAAAAGTAGCTGCCAGTGAATGGTAGATTGGTAGGATTATCTTAATACTAGGGGCCCGGTGCACGAAATTTGTGCACAGGGGGTGGGACCCTCAGCCTGACCTGCACCCTCTCCAGACTGGGAGCCCTCTCCAATCTGGGAGTTTCTGTCTGTCTTTGCAATTATATGAGTGAATTGTCTGAGATCCCAACCCAGTTTGGTTTGTTGCTCACAGAATAATAGAGGCTTTTTTTTTTTTTTTTTTTTGCTTTGCTTCATTGGTGGAGATTTCCTGGAAGTTTTAGGATATCTTCCCTTTAATTTTTCCTAGACACTCTGATTTTACTTATGTCTCTCACCTTTGCTTTCCCTTCATCCCCCACCGCAACAGTAACTTACTCCAGGCTCACTTTGCTCTAGTGTCTAGGAGATCCATCTGCCACCAGAACTATGATTCCCAGCATTCCTATTGCTCCCTGCGTTCTGGGGCTGCCACCAGAACTACTATTCCCAGAATTCCTGGTGCTCCCTGCCTCTTGGTTTTCCTTTCCTGCTCTGTCTCTGTCCCATGGACTCCCGCTCTGCCAAGTCTTCCAAGCTGCCAGCTCTCCCTCTCTGCTCTCCATCTGGCGGCTTAGGGAGCCAAGTTCCCCAAGCCGCTCCACTCTCTGCCGGCTCTCCCGCTCTGCTCTCTGCCAGGCGCCTGTGTATGCAAATCAACCTGCCATCTTTGTTGGGTTAATTTGCATACTCACTCCTGATTGGCTGGTGAGCATAGTGGAGGTATGGTCAATTTACATGTTTCTCTTTTATTATATAGGATACTAGAGGCCCAGTGCAAGAATTCATGCACCAGTGGGGTCCCTTGGCCTGGCCTGTGGAATCAGGCCAAAACTGGTTCTCCAACATCTCCTGAGGGGTCCCATATTGTGAGAGGGTGCAGGCCAGGCCGAAGGACCCCACTAGTGCACGATCAGGGCTGGGGAGGGACGTGGAAGATTGGCCAGCCAGGGAGGGACTGTGGAAGGGCTCCAGGGCATGTCTGTCCCTGTCTCAGTCCTGATCGGCCAAACCCCAGCAGCAAGCTAACCTACCAAAGTGTCTGCCCCCTGGTGGTCAATGCATGTCATAGCAACTGGTCAACCAGTTGACTGTCTGTCCCTTGGTGGTCAGTGCTCGTCATAGCAACTGGTTGACCAGTCGAATGTCTGCCCCCTGGCAGACAGTGCACATCATAGCAAGAGGTTGAGCGGCTTTAGCATATCATTAGCATATTATGCTTTGATAGTTTGAACGGACAACCGGACACTTAGCATATTAGGCTTTTATTATATAGGATAAAGAAGAGCCTATTATAAATTACCAATGTTAACACACCTGAGGACTTTATTACCTTTTTTAAATATTTTCATATTTCAAGTTCTCCTGGACAAATTTATTATATCATGATGTGTGTTGTTGTTTTTTAATGATATTGTGTCAGGTCATGTATGATGTGTATTTTTTTTTAGGAAATCTTTTCCTGGAAATAATAATCTAGATTAATGTCCACATTGCATTTCTGTGTATGGTGCCCACATATACACACAAGATCATGCACTTAAACACATCACACCATGGGTTGATGTTAATAAGCTTGCTGAGCATGGAGCAAATGATTTTCATGTATTCTGTAAGATTCTTTGTCTAAATTTAGTTTTAGGAACCATGGCTGGGCATCGTAACAAAGACAAGGCAATGCCTGTCTTAGGTTTCCTCAACTAGGAATAAATGGAAAACTTCCATTTCTACCACCATCAAGCTCACTTCTCAAGAAACCAACACACCTAATTTTCATTTTTAATCAACTCTGTTTAAATATAGCATATTAACTGAAAATAATTACATATGATTTATAAAGCATATTGTATTAAATCTTGCTGTAATTTATTGTATTCATTTGCATTCTTTTATTTTTATTTATTTCAGTTAGAATGGACATATTATTCTCTTTTGGGTCAGTAGGAAGGAATTGGATGGATCATGTAATTTTTTGCAAGCCATATCTTTTTTTTGGTGAATTATCTCTGTAGATCTTTTGCCCATTTTTAAAATTTCATTGTTTGTTTTCTTATTATTGAGTTTTAAGAGTATTCTGGGTATAATTTATTTATTATATTTATTGTATGCAATTCTTTTCTCCCACTATGTGGCTTGTCTTTTCATTCTCTTCACAGTGTCTTTTGAAGAGCAGAGTTTAATTTTGGAGTCCAAATTATTAGTTATTATATGGATTACTAGAGGCCCGGTGCACGAAATTCGTGAACGGGGGGGGAGGGGGGGAGGGGTCCTTCAGCCCAGCCTGCACCCTCTCCAATCTGGGACCCCTTGAGTCCTCACAATCAAGGACTGCTGGCTCCCAACTGCTCACCTGCCTGCCTTCCTGATTGCCCCTAACTGCTTCTGCCTACCAGCCTGATCACCCCCTAACCACTCCCATGCCAGCCTGATTGATGCCTAACTGCTCCCTTGCCAGCCTGTTTTCCCCTAACTGCCCTCCCCTGAAGGTCTGGTCACCCCTAACTGCCCTCCCCTGCAGGCCTGCTCCCCCCCAACTGCTCTCCCCTGCAGGCCTGGGTCTCTACCAACTGCCTTTCCCTGCAGGCCTGGTCGCCCCCAATTTTCCTCCTCCCAGCTTGGTCACCACTAACTGCCCTCCCCTGCAGGCTTGATCACCCCCAACTGCCCTCCCTTGCAGGCCTGGTCCCTCCCAACTGCCCTCCCCTGCTGGCCTGATCACCCACAACTGCCCTCCCTTGCAGGCCTGATCGCTCCCAACTGTCCTCCCTTGCTGGCCATCTTGTGTCCACATGGGGGCAGGATCTTTGACCACATGGGGGCAGCCATCTTGTGTGTTGGAATGATGGTCAATCTGCATATTACTCTTTTATTAGATAGGATAGAGGCCTGCTACATGGGTGGGAGCCAGCTTGTTTTCCCTGAAGGGTGTCCTGGATCAGGGTGGGGGTTCCCTTGGGACATGGGGCGGCCTGGGCGAGGGGCCTGTGGTGGTTTGCAGGCTGGCCATGCCTCCCCCCGGGTGACCCAAGCGGAGGCCCTGGTATCTGGGGTTTATTTATCTTCTACAATTGAAACTTTGTAGCCTGGAGCGGAGCCAAGCCTTCTGCTTGCTCCGTGGCAGCAGCCATTTCTTTTGGGATTTATGTATTTTCTATAATTGAAACTTTGTAGCCTTAAGCAGAGGCCTGGGCCGGCCAGGGTGTGCGGAAAGCTTGGCTTCCTCCATCGCCGGGGCAACCCTAGCCTCCTGCTCTTTCCAGCTCTGTGGCTGCCGCAGTTTCTGTTTGGGTTTATGTATCTTATATCATTGAAACTTTGTAGCCTTGAGTGGAGGCCTAGGCCGGCAAGGGCAGGCGAAAAGCTTGGCTTCCTCCGTTGCCGGGGAAACCCAAGCCTCCCTCCTGCTCTCTGTGGCCGTAGCCATCTTGATTGGGTTTATTTGCATATCCGCTCCTGATTGGCTGGTGGGCGTGGCTTGTGGGTGTAGCAGAGTGATGGTTAATTTGCATATTACTCTTTTATTAGATAGGATGTTTTAAATATTCTATCTAAGATATTTTTGCCTGATATAAGGCTATAATGTTTCCTTATAGAAGTTTTATAATTTTAGCTGCTACATTTAGGTGTATGATGCCTTTTGGATTTATTTGTTGTTGTTTGTATATGGATGTTCACTAGTCCTAGCACCATTTATTAAAGTGACTATTCTTTGTTTACTGATTTCCCTTTATGCCTTCATGAAAAATCAGTGGGCCATATATGTGTGAATTTATTTCTGGACTCTCTAGTCTGTTACATTGATATATGTGTCTATCTCTATATCAATACCACACTGTTTCTATAATTTTTAACTATATAGTAAGTCATGAAACTAAAGTAGTATAATTCTTTTTTATATGATTCTTTATTGTTGAAAGTATTACATATATTCCTTTTTTCCCCCATTAGCCTCCTCCAGACAGGCCCCACCTTCACCCCAGGCCTTCATCACCCTATTGACTGTGTCCATGGGTTATGCATACATGCATACAAGGTCTTTGGTTGATTCCCTCCCACCCACCCACCCTCCCCCACCTTTCCTCTGAGATTCCACACTCTGTACCATGCCTCCATGTCTCTAGATCCAATCCATTCATCAGTTTATTTTGTTACTTAGATTCCACATATGAGTGCGACCATGTGATACTTGTCTTTCTCTGACTGACTTGTTTCACTTAGCATGATACTCTCCAGTTCCCTCCATACTGTCTCAAAGTGTAAGAGATTCTTCTTTTTTACTGATGCATAATATTCCATGGTATAAATGTACCACAGCTTTTTTATCCACTCATCTACTGATGGGTACTTGGGCTGTTCCCAGATCTTAGTTATTATAAATTGTGCTGCTATGAACATAGGAGTGCATACATTCTTTCTGATGGGTGCTTCAGGTTTCTTAGGATATATTCCTAGAAGTGGGGTCACTGGGTCAAATGGCAAATCCATCTTTAATTTTTTGAGGAAACTTCATACTATTTTCCATAAGAATTGCACCGGTCTACATTCCCACCAGCAGCATATGAGGGTTCCCTTTTCTTCACATGCTCACCAGCACTTGCCGTTTGTTGACTTGTTGACGGTAGCCATTCTGACAGGTGTGAGGTGATACCTCATTGTCATTTTAGTTTACATTTTTTCTGATGATTAGTTACTTTGAGCATTTTTTCATATGTCTCTTGGCCATCTGTATGTCCTCTTTGGAGAAGTGTCTATTTAGGTCCTTTGCCCATTAATAAATTGGATTGTTTGTCTTCCTTCTGTTAAGTTGTATGAGTTCCTTATATATTTTGGATATTAACCCTTAATCAGATGTATCATTGCCAAATATGTTCTCCCATACAGTGGGTTCTCTTTTCATTTTGTTGATGGTTTCTTTTGCTGTGCAGAAGCTTTTTATTTTGATGTAGTCCCATTTGCTTATTTTCTCCTTCGTTGCCTTTGCCTTAGGAGATGTATCTGGAAGCATATTGCTATGAGAGATGTCTGATATTTTGCTGCCTATGGTTTCCTCTTGGATTTTTATGGTTTCATGACTTCATTTAATTCCTTTATCCATTTTGAGTTTATTCTTGTGTATGGTATAAGTTGGTGGTCTAGTTTCATTTTTTTGCATGTATCTGTCCAATTTTCCCAACACTGTTTATTGAAGAAATTGTCTTGATGTCATTGTATGCTCTTGCCTCCTCTGTCAAATATTAATTGAGCATAATGGTCAATTTCTGGGTTCTCTGTTCTGTTCCATTGATCTATCTGCCTGTTCTTGTGCCAGTACCAGGCTGTTTTGATTATGTTGGCTTTGTAGTATACTAGTAACTTGAAATCTGGTATAGTGATTCCTCCAACTTTGTTTTTCTTTCTCAAAATTGCTGCAGCTATTTGGGGTCTTTTTTTATTCCCTATAAATTTTTGGAGTATTTGCTCTAGCTCTGTGAAATATTCCATTGGTATTTTAATAGGGATTGCATTGAATCTATAGATTGCCTTGGGTAGTATGGACATTTTAATGATGTTGATTCTACCAATCCACTATTATGTAGTTAGCTTTGTTGTCTCTTGTGATGTTCATCAATTTTGTTTTTCCTTTTAAAGAACCAGCTCTTGGTTTTATTGATTTTTTATAATTTTTTAATCTCTATGTTATTTATTTCTCCTCATGGTATATTCTTCCACTTGTTTATATCTTCTATCTCTTTTTTCAACGTCCTGTAGTTTTCTGAGTACAGGTCTTTTGCCTCCTTGGTTAAGTTTATTCCTAAGTATCTCAATTTTTTTGTTGCAATGGTAAATGGGATTGTTTGCTTAGTTTTTCTTTCTGAGAATTTATTATTGGTATATAAAACAGCCATCAATTTTGGGGTGTTGATTTTATATTCTGCTACATTACCAAATTCATTTATTAAATCTAGTAGTTTTTTGGTCCAGTCTTTAGGATTTTCTATGTACAATATCATGTCATCTGCGAACAATGAGAGTTTTACTTCCTCCTTTCCAGTTTGGATGCCTTTTATTTCTTCCTGTCTGATCACTGTGGCTAGGACTTCCAGCACTATGTTGAATAAGAGTGGTGAAAGCAGACATCCCTGTCTTATTCCTGTTCTTAGGGGAAATACTTTTAGTTTTTGCCCATTGATTTATGATGTTGGCTGTAGGTTTGTGACATATGGCCTTTATCATGTTGCGATATGCTCCCTCTATTCCCACTTTGCTGAGAGTTTTATCAAAAATGGGTGTTGGATATTGTCAAATGCCTTTTCTGCATCTATTGATATGATCATGTGATTTTTGTCTTTCAATTTGTTTATGTGGTGTATCACGTTTATTGATTTGCGAATACTGTACCAGCCTTGTATCCCTGGAATAAATCCCATTTGATCATGATATATGATCTTTTTAATATATTACTGGATGTGATTTGCTAATATTTTGTTGAGTGTTTTAGCATCTATGTTCATCAGGGATATTGGCCTATAATTCTCTTTCTTTGTAGTGTCTTTATCTGGTTTTGGAATAAGGATAATGCTGGCCTCATAAAAAAGTTTGGAAGTGTTCCTTCCGCTTCAATTTTCTGAAATAGCTTGAGGAACATAGGTGTTAGTTCTTCTTTGAATGCTTGGTAAAACTCCCCGGTGAAGCCGTCCAGACCAGGGCTTTTGTTTGGTGGGACTGTTTTGATTATTGCTTCTATTTCATCAGTTGTTATTGGCCTATTCAGGTTTTTTGATTCTTCCTGATTCAGTTTTGGGAGGTTGTATTTTTCTAGGAATTTGTCTATTTCATCCACATTGTCCATCTTGTTGGCATATAGTTGTTCATAGTATTTTCTTCCAGTCCTTTGTATTTCTGTGAAATCAGTGGTTATTTCTCTACTTTCGTTTCTAGTTCTTTTTATTTGAGTCTTTTCTCTTTGTTTCTTGATGAGTCTGGCTAACAGTTCATCAATTTTGTTTATCTTTTCAAAGAACCAGCTCTTGGTTTTATTGATTTTTTGTATTTTTTTAAATCTCTATGTTATTTATTTCTCCTCTAACTTTTATTTTATCCTTCCTTCTACTTAATCTGAGCTTTTCTTGTTGTTCTATTTCTAGTTCTTTAAGTTGTAGGGTTAAGTAGTTTATTGCTGATTTTTCTTGTATTTTTGAGGTATGCCTGTAGTGCTATGAACTTCCCTTTCAGAACTGCTTTTGCAGTGTCCCAAATATTTGGGGTTGTTGTGTGTTCATTTTCATTTGTTTCCAGGAATTTTTTTATTGCTTTCTTGATCTCATTAGTAACCCATTCATTGTTTAATAACATGCTATTTAGCTTCCATATGTTTGAATGTTTTTTGGGTGTTTTTACTGTAGTTGACTTCTCATATCATTCCACTGTGATCTAAGAAGATGCTTGATATGATTTTAATATTCTTGAACTTGTAGAGATTTGTTTTGTGTCCTAACATGTGGTCTATCTTTGTGAGTGATCCATGTGCACTTGAGAAGAATGTATATTCTACTACTTTGGGGTAAAATGTTCTATAAATGCTAATTAAATCCATCTGATCCAGTGTTTCCTTCTTAAGTTTTTGTCTGGAAGATCTATCCAGAGAAGTCAGCAGGGTACAAAAGTCACCTATAATGATGGTATTGTTGTTGATCTCTTTGATAAAGTTCCCTAGAAGTTTTTTTTAATATATTTAGGTGTTCCTATATTGGGTGCCAGGGTTATATCCTCTTGTTGGATTGATCCCTTTAGTATTATGTAGTGATCTTTGTTGTCTCTTGTGATATTCTTCATTTTGAAGTCTATTTTGTTGGATATGAATATTGCTACTCCAGCTTTTTTTTTCTTTTCCATTTGCATGGAAAATGTTTGCCATCCCTTCACTCTCAGCTTATGTGTGTCTTTTATTCTTAGGAGGGTCTCTTGTAGACAGCTTATAGTTGGGTCATGTTTTTGTATCCATTCAGCTACCCTATGCCTTTTGATTGGAGCATTTAATCCATTTACATTTAGGGTTATTATTTACTAGTGGCCCGGTGCATGAAATTCATGCAGGGGGGGGGGGGGGGGGCTGTTCCTCAGCCCGGCCTGCACCCTCTCCAATCTGGGACCCCTCAAAGGATGTCCTACTGCCGGTTTACAGGGATTGGGCCTAAACTGGCAGTCAGACATCCCTCTCACAATCCGGGACTGCTGGCTCCAGCCGCTCACCTGCCTGCCTGCCTGCCTGATTGCCCCTAACCACTCTGCCTGCTGGCCTGCTTGCCCCCAACTGCCCCCCGCCGCCAGCCTGCTCGCTCCCAAATGCCCTCCAACCAGCCAGATCACCCCCAACTGCCCCCCATGCCAGCCTGCTTACCCCCAACTGCCCCCCTGCTGGCCTGCTCGCCCCCACCTTCCCTCCCCACTGGCCTGCTCACCCCCAATTGCCCCCCTGCTGGCCTGCTCACTCCAAACTGCCCCCCCCCCCCGCTGTCCTGATCACCTCCAACTGACCCCCACTGATGGCCTGCTCACCCCCAACTGGCCCCCCTGCTGGTCTGCTTACCCCCAATGGCCCCTGCCATCCCATCCTGTCCTGATCACCCCCCTGCAACCCAAGGTCCCAGCCCCTTTTTTTTTCTTTTTCTTTTTTTTTTCAGCGCCTCCTTGAGTGGAGGCCAGGGCAGGCTGGAAGCAAGTATCTAGGATTTATTTATCTTCTATAATTGAAACTTTGTAGCCTTGAGCGGAGGCCAGGGCAGGCAGGAAGCTTGGCTTCCTCCATTGCCGGGGCAACCCAAGTCTCCTGCTTGCTCCAACTCCATTGCCAGCCACCATTTTGGTTGGGTTAATTTGCATACTTGCTCCTGATTGGCTGGTGGGTGTGGCTTGTGGGTGTAGCGGAGTAATGGTTAATTTGGATGTTTCTCTTTTATTAGTGTAGATAGGTACTTATTTATTGCCATTTTCATTCTGTATGCCTAGGTTTCTCTCTCTGTTTCTTCTTCCAATTACAGCAGTCCCTTTAGCATTTCTTGTAATGCTGGCTTGGTGGTGATGTACTCCTTTATCCTTTTTTGTTTTTTGTTTTTTTGGTCTGGAAAGCTCTTTATTTGACCATTTATTTTTAATGATAGCCTTGCTGGATATAGTAATCTTGATTTCCGATCCTTGCTTTCCATTATCTTGAGTAGTTCATGCCATTCCCTTCTAGCCTTTAGAGTTTCTGATGAGAAATCAAGTGTCAGCCTAATGGGAGCTCATTTGTAGGTAACAGTTTGTTTTTCTCTTGCTGCTTTTAAGATTCTCTCTCTGTCTTTAATTTTTGGCATTTTAATTATGATGTGTCTGACTGTGGGCTTGTTTGGGTTCTTCTTGCTTGAGTTCTCTGTGCCTCCTGGACTTGTGTGACTTTTTCCTTTACCAGGTTAGGGAAGTTTTCTGATATTATTTCTTCAAACATGTTCTCTTCCCTTTCTCCCTTTCTGCTGCTTCTGGCACAACAATATTGTTACATTTCATGTTGTCCCACAGCTCCCTTTAGCTGTTCTTCTGTTTTGTAATATTTTTTCTTTTTGATTCTCTGATTGAGTTGTTTTTTTCAACCCTGTCTTCTATTTCACTGATTCAATACTCAGCTTCCCCTAATCTGCTGTGTATTTCTTCCAATGTGTTCTTTATTTGTGCTATGTCATTATTTACGACTGTGTTTTTTTCATAGTTACTATATCTTTTCTCATGTTGTTGAGCATCTTTACCATCGTTACTCTGAACTCTGTTTCAGGTTAATTCCTTATCTCTGCTTTGTTTATTGCTTCTTCTGGAGAATTCTCTTGTTCTTTCATTTAGAGGTTGTTTCTTTGTCTCCTCATTTTGGCTGTCTGTTAGATCCTTTATGCCTCTCAATCTCTAGTTCAGGACAGTGTCAAACCTTGTTTCTGACTAATTGGATCAGGCAAACACTCACAGTCTCCAGAGACCACCTCTGCCTACAGACTGATAGGATTCTGACTTGAATTGCCCCCAGGCAATCATCCTCAGATGTGGGGAGAGTTTTTTCAACAGGTTGGGGCAGTTGATACTGCCTGGAGGCTAATTGTTATTTTTAGTCTCTTAGGTGGCCTCAGGGCAAGGTGTTTTCCAATAGGGTGGGTCAACTGTCTTCCCCCCAAGCACTGCAAAGGTTTGTGTGGGAAAGACATCCTCCACTGTGTGAGGGAATGACTCAGCACAGGAAATTGGGGATGTCTGCCTTCTGAGCTCTAACCCCTAAGTCCCCAATCCTGGTTTCTGCTCTCACAGCTCTAGTCCACTCTGTCCTCCCTCTGCTGGAGCACAAGGTGGGTGGCTCCACAGGGAATTTTGTGCATTGGCCCTTTAAGAGAGTGCCTGAATTTCCACCCATAGCTCCCTGGCAGATAGCACCTCTGCTGCTTTTCACAGCCAGGTATTATGTGGGTACCCTTCTCAGTTCTGGTGCTCTCTGCTGGGGGATCCAGCTTGGGATTAGATCCCAGAGTTCTCAGTGGTACCCCCCTCACACACACACCTAAGATATCTCTCTGGAACTTTATCTGCTGTCTGTGGGCACTGGGCCAGCCTTTCGTGCCTCCACCCCTCTTACCAGTCTCTGTGTGGTCTCCACTTTCATTCCTCAGGTATCAAGGTTCTCTCCAGTGAGTCTTCCACTGATTATTCAGGAAGTTTTTCTTAGTTGTAATCCCAGTTTGTTCCTGGGAGTGTGTCCATGCAACATCCACTTACTCTGCTGCCATTTTTAATTTCCCTATGTTATTAATTCTTTACAACAAAAACCTGCTGTACTGGGTGGTCCCTCAGTAGTATTATTCTTCAACTTTTTTTCTTCTTTTTAAAAATGATTTTGGCTATTTTAATTTTTTGAATTTCCATGTGAATTAAGAATAAATTGGTTAATTTCTATAAAATGTCTACTGAGATTTAAGTATGATTATATTGAATCTATAAATCTAGTATTTGCAGAAAATTGCCATTTTATCACTGTTGAGTCTTCTGACTATGAACACAGCAGTATATCTCTCCATTTATTTAGTTTTTTAAAAAAATTATCCCATTGGTGTATTGTTGTTTTTAGTGTATAATCTTTTCACATCTTTTGTCAGAGTTATCCGTAATTATTGCATATTTTTGATGCTGTTACAAATAATATTTTAAATTTAATTTCTAATTTATTTCTATTTCTGAGTGTTACTAGCCTATGAAACATACAGGCTGTCCTCAGGTTACGTCAGACTCGACATACATAGTTTCGTGGTTACGTCGCCATCTCCCATTTATTTATATATAAAAAAAAGTTCCATCATTTTGACATATGTACATATGTGCTTTATGTTTTTTATTATTTATTTACCACAAGTAAAGGTCAGGAATTGTTATCTTTCTTTTAATTTTTTTTTTTTTTTACTGTTTCACTTCATTACTGCTGTGTATATGCTCCATGTGAGTGACATAGGTGCTTATGTAGGTGGGTTCCGACTTATGGTGAAAATTGCTTTATGTTGCACCATAGGAATGGATCTCCGACATAACCCGAGGATCTACTCTATATGAAACAATTATCAGGCAGGGTTTTTTCAGGGAAACCTTCATTCTGCCTGCTTGCACATTTCCTGTCCCTATGAGGGCAGAGAAAAAGATACAATCCTCTCTATTCGGCTTTGCTTCCCTCTCCAGGCCCACATTCAGTGAATTCCCGTCTTTATAAAAATGAGAATGCAATAAAAACATCAGTTTTTCAATAATTTAGTTCATTTATTATTACTCAGGTAGTTATAAATAGAAAGACTTGTTTAAAAGCTTATAATTTATATTTTTTGTATATATTATTTTCTAATTATTATTTGTGCTTAGTTATTTTTAGGAAAGTTACTATTCAAGTCAAATACATCATAATACAGAATTCTTCATCAGTACCACAAAAGGTCAAGGTCAGATAAGCCATTTCTTTGGAAAATGTTAATGTGTATGTTATAGAGGTTTTTTGTTTGTTTTTTTTGTCTTCTATTTTAATCCTTATCCAAGGATATGTATATTGATTTTATAGAGAGGAAGGGGAGACAGACAGAGAGAGGAGAAACATCTATCAGTTTGCCTCCTGTACACGCCCTGACCAGTGATTGATTCTGCAACCTAGGTATATGCCCTGATGGGAATTGAACCTGCAGTCCTTTGGTATATGGGACAACGCTCCTACCAACTGAGCCGCCCAGACAGGGCGGTTACAGTTTTAATTAATACATTTCATGTCACTGCCCTCTAACCATAGGTGACTTATTTCCTGGAACTAAGAACTAAAATTTTAATATATATGAAAGTTTATTTCCTTTGTTAAATTACTTGAGATTGTATAGATTCCTGGGTTTATGGAAATTTCTCCTATAATGAGAGCTCCTTGAGAGCAGGGCTATCTCATTCCATACAAAACTCACAGAGCTCAGCCCATTAGCTGGCACTAATACATAGCAAATGAAATGAAAGAGTATTGGCTTTAATGAAGCAGAATGTCTTTTAGTGAGAGAATATCTATACTAATAATCTATACTAATAAAAGGATAATATGCTAATTAGACCGGATGTCTTCCGGACGTCCTTCCAGACAAAGCCACAGTGGCTGTGAGGGCCAAAGGCAGATAGCCATGGCAGCGGCTGTAAGGGCCGAGGGCAGGCAGCCATGGCGGCGGCTGCGAGAGCCAAGGGCAGGCAGCCATGGTGGCAGCTGTGAGGACCGAGGGCAGGCTGCCACAGAGGCTGGCAGTGGCAGCAGCAGTCGGGTGATGGGGGCAGCATCTTCCCCTGATTGCTTGGTCGCCTCCCGCAGAGGGAGGCCAGAGGCAGCAGCAGTGGCTGGGCTGATGGGGGCGGTGCCTTCCCCTGATAGGCCCAATCACCTCCCACAGAGGGAGGCCAGAGGCAGCAGAAGTGGCAGGGTGATGGGGGCACACCTTCCCCTGATCAACCTGGTTGCCTCCTGCAGAGGGAGGCCAGAGGCAGCAGCAGTGGTGAGGTGATGGGCCAGAGGCAGCAGCAGTGGAGGGGTTATGGGGGCAGCACCTTCCCCTGATCTGCTGGTCACCTCCCTCAGAGGGAGGCCAGACTGCAGCCCTGAGGAGCAGGCCTAAGCCATCAGTAGGACATCCCCTGAGGGCTCCTGGATTGTGAAAGGGTGCAGGCCGGGCTGAGGGACCCCCTTCCAGGTCCCGGGTGCCTGCGGCCAGCCAGAGGGAGGGAAACCCAGGTCCTGTGTGCCTGCAGCCAGCCAGAGGAGGGAAGCCTGGGTCCCAGGTGCTGGGACCAAGGCAGAGGTGGTTAGGGGTGATCAAGTAGGCAGGCAGATGAGCGGTTAGGAGCCAGTGGTCCCAGATTGCAAGAGGGAAGTCCGACTGCCAGCAGTTGGACATCCCCCAAGGGGTGCCAGATTGGAGAGAGTGCAGGCTGGGCTGAGGGAACCCCCCCCCCATGCACGAATTTTGTGCACCAGGCCTCTAGTATATATATATATATATATATATATATATATATATATATATATATATATTTCATACATGTGCATGCACACACAGGCACACACACAGAGAAAGAGAAGGGATATTTGCTTACACATTTCTTTAACCTGTTTCTTCCCATACTCATTTAAAAAGAAACATAAAATAAAACCCTTTCCTTTCCATATGATTTTTTAAAAAATCATGATTTAGAGGAGCTCCTGGACCTTTCTGAAAAGCAGTTTACAGGTGGAGGTAGAGTGCTTTCTGAATAAAGAATAATAAATTTTTCTCACAGTAAAGGGGAACTCTAACTTTTAGGAGGAATTCAAGTCTTTCCCTTGCCCCTACATACTGTCATTTTCCACACAGAAAAATAATGTGTCCATTGATACATAATTGGGCTTCCTTGATGGAATATGTAACTTTTATTGAATGGAGTGAATTTGCTATTAAGAACCCTTACCTGGTCATAACACTCGTTGATCTCTCTACCAAGAAAAAAAGGTAATGTCATAACTATTAAGAGCATGGATTCTGTATTTGAAACCCAATTCTACCACTGAATTGTGTAATCTTAGGTACATCACTTGACCTAAGCTTTCTCATCTATAAATCTATAAAATGAATATAAGTCCTACCCTACAGTTTACATGGAATTAAAGGACTAAATATATGTAAATCACCCAGCATATTGCTAATTGAATAGTAGGCACTTATAAGATGACTAGAGGACCGGTGCACAAAATTTGTACACAAGGGGTGTGGGGTCCCTCAGCCCAGCCTGCACCCTCTACAATCTGGGACCACTTAGGGGATATCCGACTGCCAGTTTAGGGGCATTAACTACAGCCATTAGGAAAATCACACAGAATGTCCTTGATATACAAACAGTGTGGTTTTATGAGTTGTTTTAATAATAATGGCCATTCCTTTAAATAATTTCTGCTTACATATAATACGGCTGGTACTATGTGAATTCAGAATGTTAATATCACAAAATCATAGAAGGTTGTAGTGGAAATAACATTGAATTGTCTAGTCCAAACTTTCATAAATATTGGAATTCCCTTTTCAAAGATTTTGAATGCTTTTTGTCCTAAGAAGCCTAACCAACTTTTGAGGCAACCCATTTTCTGTGAAAGGACTGGGATACTCCGGCTGGGCTGAAAGGACTGGGGGACTCTGGCGGCAGGCGCGCGGAGGGGCCAGACCTGCCTGAGGGTGGGTCTGGCTGCACCACGTGCCTGCTGCCCCCCAGGCCTGGGGGACTCCAGCGGGGCTGGGGGGTTGGGGGCCGCCATCTTGAGGCTATGGGCGCTGCCATCTTTGTGACGGCATGACGGTCAATTTGCATATTTCTTCTTTATTATTTAGGATAGTGGCTATTGTTCTTAATGGTTATGACTAATATCTGCTTGATCCATGTGTGAAGGCTACTATAATGAGTCGGACACTGCTGCCTCCTGCTTGGAATGCCTACTGATTTTAGAAGGCCAAGCATGATCCAAGGGGACCCATGGGAAGTAAATACAAAGCAGAGCCCCTGGCTTGGTTCTTATCCAGACATTTGGCCAAAGGGAGAGTAAGAGTTTTTGAGATTCATACAAGATTCAGCCTGAACACTAGGACAAGAAAGGCTATGAGAATGACAGGTTAGGACAGTAAACCTTATCTAGAAATTAAAAGTGTACATTTCCTATGAGTATATTCTGGTATATATCTTTGTAAGATTTCTGCAATACTAGGTAGCTCATCACTAGTTTGGAAGTTCAGTGTCCTAGCTGTTATGTCTTCTTCATCTGAGCAAGTAAGGAGAGGTGTGACTGCTTAAAAGAAAGAGTGTTGGAGCAAGTGTTAGGAAAGCTAGGCTCCTGTCACAGATCTGCCGCTAACCAGCTATGGAACCTCAGACAAGTTATTTTGCCTTTAAGCCTCAGTTTCCCTATTAGTAAAGCCAATATTACTAGGCACTTTTTTTTGCCAGTTCTGAAAGTTATGAGTCTATAAGCTGTTTTGTTTTTGTGTCTACCTCTCTGAGCTGTTGCATAAGCTTAGTTACCTCCATTGACTTGGCCAGAATATAAAATACCTTCAAGCCTAGCTAGGATTCATTAGCTCTAATAAATTTTTCATCACTCATTTCTGGTACAAAGGATATTTTGTACCAAATCCAGAATTTGACAGAAAAAGAGATATAGTAGCTAAAAGAGCTGAATTAGTCAAGCGCCTTCAGTGTCATAGTCACTCTACCTACCTCCAACTTTATATCCTTTGTTTTATATTTAATCACTAGAGGCCCAGTGCACGGGGGGCGGGGGGGGCGGTGCGCAGGGGGGCTAAATCCGGCCTACACCCTCTCTAATCTGGGACCCCTCGGGGAATTTCTGACTGCCAGTTTAGGCCCGATCCCTCTCACAATCTGGGACTGCTGGCTCCTAACCGCTTGCCTGCCTGCCTGCCTGCCTGCCTGCCTGATTGCCCCTAACTGCTTCTGCCTGCCAGCCTGATCATCCCCTAACTGCTCCCCTGCCAGCCTGATTGCCCACAACTGCCCTCCCCTGCAGCCTGATTGCCCCCAACTGCCCTCCCTGCCAGCCTGATCACCCACAACTGCCCTCCTTGCTGGCCTGATGGCCCCCAACTGCCCTCACCTGCTGGCCTGATCGCCCACAACTGCCCTCCCCTGCCACGACCCGCCTCCTCCGCCGGGACCCACCTCCTCCACACAAGGCAGCAGAGAAACCAGGACAGGCCTCCTCCGCACTGCCCTGAGCTGCGGGATCCCCAGGCCTTACCGCATGGAGCGGCCACTAGGCCCCGCCTCTGCTGTGCACACAGCCACCTTGTGACGACGTCACACAAGGGCGTTACGCCACCTAGATTTTTATTATATAGGATAATGGTAAATTAAATATATTCTGATTTTGAAGGTTTGGGTTCTTTTACCAAGACTGCCAACTCTTGTTAAGTGACTGAACTAAGATTTTTAACTTAGATCTATCAAAATCCAAAATTCACTCTTTATCCCCTGTGTCACACTATATATATAAAAGCCTAAGCAACCTTTATGACTGGTCAACTAAACAACCAGTCGACTGGTCACTATGACGCACACTGACCACCAGGGGGCAGATGCTCAATGCAGGAGCTGCCCCCTGGTGGTCAGTGCACTCCCACAGACAACCTCCCACAGCCCCTCCCCTCAGCCCCCCAGCTGGCTGGCCCTGATCAGTCCCAATTGGCCCCAATTGCCGGCCAGGCCTAGAAACCCCACCCGTGCACAAATTCATGCCCTGGGCCTCTAATAAATTTATAAAATATTTATAATCTATTTTTAGATCATTTCCCTTTTTCTTCTCTGATCAAACATGTTGTGCTTAATTACATATATGAATATTTTAAACTATTTTAAACCAAATTATGCAGAAATTAGAATTTATGTAATAGGAAATTATATCAGTAAGGAAAAATGGTATAGTATATATGAGGCCTAAGAATTTCCCAATTATTCATTAATGTACTAATTTATATGTTCAAATGCTTTCTCTGTGGCCTGGATTCTATTAACATTTTTAACAAAGAAAAATACCAGATTTTTAAATTATGATTTTGTTTATATTTCTGTCATGAAATATAATTATTTATGTGACATGAGAAGTTTGCTGGGTGCATGTCATTTATTAATTAAATGCTGAGTTATTTGTTTGACAAACTGTTGATGGCTACCTATAAAGTATGGTACTTTTGAATTTCAGATTTGTAAACATGCACACATATTATACACATTAATGTATGAAATTCAGGTATGACACCACTAGCAGAATTGTGGGAGTTAAGAAAATCTATTACATCACATATTGTCTCCTAATAAAATATCACATTGTAGAAGCAAATTGAATGATCACCAAGGAAATACTTACAGGAAGCTATGTCACATGCTCTGAGGGATCCAAAGATATATCAGATAGAGCCTGTACTTCTACAAAACACAAAATTCTATTAGAACAGCAAACATATATACAGTCAGCTAGGATAAAGTGTAACAAATGCTGTATTAGAAGTGATTATGATGTAGTTTGAGAACTGGGATGAAGGGACAATTGGTGAAGCCAGAATTTGGAGGCTGGTCAGGAAACAACATAGCAGAGGAGATGGCATTTGCTCAGTACATTAACACATGTGTAGAATTCAAGCAAGTGGAATTTAGGAGTCAAGAGATGTGGGTTTGAAGCTTGGAAAGAAAAAGAGGAAACTAAATACAAATTCTAGTGCCTTCTATTTAAATGTTTTCTAATTTTGGATAAAGACTTTTAATATTATAATATAACTCTAATAAATATTTATACTATATTAAAAGCTTTCCATTTTAATTTAGTGTCATCATTATTCCTTTCTGTGTGAAAATATTCCTTATAGACTCTTTAAAAGTTCATTAGACTTATTTTGTTACAATTTTCTATCTTCTCATGCACTCAGAATTTGGTGACAGAATTTATGGTTTTCCCGTAACTTCCCTTTATTTGATATTCTCAAATGATAAGCTAATCCTATATAATAAAAGCCTAATATGCAAATTGACCAAATGGTTGAATGACCAGCCCAACGACTGGTCGCTATGATGCACACTGACCACTAGGGGGCAGACGCTCAACTCAGGAGCTGCCCCCAGCCTGCAGGCTCCTCTCCTCTCCTCTCCTCTCTTCTTGTTCCCTCCCCTTCCCTCCCCTATACTCTCCTCTCCTTTTGGTGAAAGAACACTAAGCTAAGAGCTGGACAGCTGAGCTCCAGTTATTCTTCCGCCCTTCTTTTGAGGCTCTGTGATCTTGGGTAAATCAGTGAACCTCAGTCCCTTCTTTCAAATGGGGATAATAATTCTTGCTCTGAAACAGTCAAATGAGATAAGGTACAGTCAATTCTTCTCATTTGCAATAGTTACTACAAACACTGAATTAGCTAATATAGAAAATTCTATAAAGTTACCACAAACACTGAGTTAGCTAATATTGAACTATTGCTCCTAAGGGAAATACAGGGTTAGGTTTCTGTGAGCCTCTAGTCACAACACAACATTTTCATCGACTGTCAATACAGAACCTAGTTTTATGTGTGTTTCAGTTTAAAGACACCTCATTTAATATATTGTTATTCATTGCATTGAACTCACAGACACAGCAGTATAACTCATGATTGAACAAAGTTTATCTAATGTGTTTTTTCTTTGTAAGGCACACTATTCTTGAGGGCTATTTTAAGCAGTGAAATCACAAAATGGAAAAAAATATGGCACTAAATAGACCACTAGAAGGACACGTGTTTATAGTTTGAGAGCTGAAACAAGGCAGAACATCCATCCACCACTGCTGAGAACATGCACATCAGGTGACTCAAATTTTTTGCCTGTACATATCCACAACTGACCACAGAAATGCCACCAGTATGGATTTGGGGTTGAAAATAAATTTAGGCAAGCAGATTATGTGTTTGCAAATACATAAACTGTGAATAATGTGGATCAACTGTATATGAATGCATCTTATAAACTCTTAAAGAGCAGTATAAGTCACAGAATAATTTACAGAATAAAAGTTATTTGGGGTAACATTTAACTCAGATAGAATAACTTTATGTAAAGTTGATATTACCAATGTTAAATTAATAAAGAAATAAATATGCTATTTGAAAGTGACCATAGGTTCTTAACTCAGTAAAGCTTCAAAGACAATTATTACAAATTCTTTGGCTCTTCAGCCCTCACATTTAAAGCACAGTAGCAAGTATAATCACTACAAATTTATGTTTTGCATTTAGTGGTTAACATGGCTTTGTGACCTCATTTCTGGGGGAAAACATTCCCCATGTATTACCAAAATATTATGTTTTCAAATATGTGACATTCATATGGAAACATTTTGATCTTAAATAGTGGTGTAAATGCTGTTCTTGGATTTTTGGTACCATTTTATGTTGCAGACCAAGTACAAATTGACATTTTTCAAGCTGGTTTTGGTTAACTTCTTAATGTGGAAATTGGAAGTTTCCAATGCAATGACCTCTGCAAAATACCACTATGGATTATTAGTATGTTATGCTGTTGACAGAAGTACAAATGGAAAACACACACATACTCATAGGAATTTCCTTGTAAAATAAAATGGAAATGACCTGGGTGGCCTAAAAGTCCTATATGGAAGTTATTTTCCTTTTTAAGATAAAATACTAGAGTTTGGAATATTCTTACTAGTAAATTCAGATTATGAGTATTTTTGTCCTTTGAAATAGCCATATTTCCACTGCTTAAAAAGCAGGCTATTAATCAGGTAACCTACTTGGGCATGTATCAATGTCAGTGTGGCCATTTGGCAGCAGAGTCTCTCAGAAACTCCAATTAACCATGTAAATATATTTCATAGCATCACATCTCACTTTGTCAGACCCCTGCTGCCTTTATATCATTAACATAAATGCAGGTGCAAATAGCATTTATGTACTTTGATAGAAAGCAGTTGGAAACATTTCACTGTGGGCGCAACACTTTACAATTGTATACATCTGTTCCAATAATGTATCCAGCCCCAGTGACATGAGCACAAGGATGGAAACATCTGCCCCTGAGACTACTTGCCATATAGCAGATGCTTAAATATTTAAGCAGGTGGTTGCTGTGATGAGTTGAGCAGGAATAAAAGCAAAGAAGTTTGACAGGGTTATTTAGAATGTTATGCAAGCCAAACATATAGGTTAGGCCAGTGGTCGGCAAACTCATTAGTCAACAGAGCGGCAAACCGCGGCTCGCAATACACATGTGGCTCGCGAGCCGCAGTTTGCCGACCACTGGTTAGGTATTTTATGTTTGTAAAAGCCTAATACTACTAAGAATAGAAACTAATAAATCTAGTGATGCTTTTAATAGAGTAAACAGATTGTTCTTGTCTTTAAATTAATTGGCACAAAAATCCTAAAAACGTTTACCAAAATTCCAACATCCAACTTCTACTGGAAACAGCAACTTATGATTATTTTGGTTTTGATAAAATAATTTAAAATGATTTTGAATGCATATTGTTAATAGTTCTCTAAAAACAGTGCTCTATTTAAAAAAATAAAACTATTGCAGTATTTACTATAGTACCAGGAGAATCTTATGATGATATTTCTTAAAACTGAGGGAAACATAAAAATGTCAGTCATTAGTTTAAATATAATTTATGAGATATTTCATGAATATAAATTCAAATTATTAATATATCTGAAGCGTTACATATTTATAAGCATTTTATTATTTAATCTGTATTCTAGTATTTCCCACTAGTAATATTTTAATTATAACTGATTAATAAAAATCAGTTATAATTAAAATATTACTAATAAAAGACTAAATTACCTTTATGAACTTTATTTTCAAGGCTGTCCTATGGATCTGCCATATCATATTCTCAAAAGAAAACAAACATGAAAGAAACAAAAACTTACCAAAGCAAGACATTTCCAGATTTTATTTTCTGTTGTCATTCACATATAGCAAAAATATCAGAGAATCTCAAAAGAGATGGGATATTTGAGTTCATCTAGTTCAGCAATTCTCAAAATTGTTTTTTGTTTCAAGACCACTTTACAGTCTTAAAAATTATTGAGGACCCCTAAAGAACATTTGTCTATGTCAGTTATATCTATTGGTATTTACCATAATTGAGATTATAAACTGAAAAATATGTATTTGTGAATTCTTTTTTAAGATAATAAATGTACGGTATGTTAAGCTCACTGAAGCTTAACATAAATAACATTTCATGTGAGTGGCTATTTTCTAAACCAAAAAAATTAGTGAGAAGACTGGCATTGACTTACGTTTTTGTTTTTTTTTAAATATATATATATATATATATATATTTTAAATGTATTTTATTGATTTTTTACAGAGAGGAAGGAAGAGGGATAGAGAGTTAGAAACATCGATGAGAGAGAAACATCGATCAGCTGCCTCCTGCACACCTCCCACTGGGGATGTGCCCACAACCCAGGTACATGCCCTTGACCGGAATCGAACCTGGGACCCTTGAGTCCGCAGGCCGACGCTCTATCCACTGAGCCAAACCGGTTAGGGCTGACTTACGTTTTTTGCAAATATCTTTAAAGTCTGGCTTCCTTGAAAATGATTGAAGTCTCATATCTAGTCCTGCATTCAGTATGTTGTTCTATGTTGTTTATGTTGAAATATTTGGAAACAAACAACTTCATAGTTGCAGGAAAGGGAGTATTTTAATAGCCTTTTCAGATAATTGGGAATATTTTTCTTTGATACCACACCAAAACGTGTTAGATAACTATAACTGTCTTTAATAGAGTCAAGTTATTCTTAAAGTTTATTTGAAGCCATATCAATGTACTTCTTGTCTTCTGTTACATTTTGGTCTGTCTTACACTTAAATGAGTCTTTTACCCACCCCTACAACATAAAGGCATTGGTTGTTGAGAAAGCATTAATTCTCTGGGTTATGCAGATCTTCTATAAATATACAGCAGGTCCTCGAATAATGTCATTTCATTCAATGCCCCTTCATTATAATGTTGATGAGAAAAGAATCTATTCCAGCCTAGGCCGCTGTCTGTGTGGAGTTGGCGTGTTCTCCACGTGTCTGCGTGGGTTTTCTCTGGGTGCTCTGGTTTCCTCCCTTGTCCCAAAGATGTGCATGTGAGGTTAGTTGGCACATCCCATTGTCCCAGTCTCTGTGAGTGTGGGTGTGGAGGTGTGGGGGGTGTGAGTGCACCCTTTAATGGAAAGGTGTCCTGCCACAGGTTGGGTCCCATCTTGTACCCTGAGCTGACAGGACAGTCTCCAGCCACCCAAGATTCTGAACCCGAATAAGTGGGTTGGACAAGAATTCTCTTGTTTTTATTCTTTTTTTTAATGTATGTATAGCTCACATTTACTTCATTGTTTGATATTAGAAGTGTTTGGGGTCTCTATTTAGCAGTTTGGTGATGTTTTTGAGACAAGAAATATGCCATATGAATTTAACTCTTGTTTCTATTAATTAACCTATGATAAAACTGCTTTTGTTATAAGTTGTTTCCCTTAAAGTTGCAGTTTCCAAGAACCTGCAGACAACATTCAGTGAGGATTTACTGTACATCATTTTATACAATATTATAAAAATCACACTGTTAATGTAACAACATTCTCATCTGAAAGATCTTTAAGTATTGTGAAGCTTCAAGCTCCTGGTGATGAACTCAAGTCTTTCAAAGTTCTAATTGCCGCTTGCTGGAATGATTTTCATCAGTGACAATGGTTACTTGTAGTGATTACCTTCCTTCATTCACTTAGGAAAAAAATGTCTGTCCAATACCCAAGTCTGAATATGTTCTCTCAACATGTCTGTCCGATGTTATTTCAAGTAAAAATGGTATTTCACGGGAAAAAGCAGCAGTTCAGCTTTGCAATGCAAACAATCGCACAAGTGTTTTTCCTCAAGGCGGCCACCATGCTTCAGTGTGCAGCGCAAGTGCCCTGCAGTGTGTGAACTACCAGCGCTCAGAATTGTAAAAAGCATGTCAGGATCACAGTTTATTAAAATTTTGTGCCACCTTTTTGTTGTTCTACTGAGAGTGTGGCAGTAGAGAATATGACTCCTTGAATAGTTTACTCTCCCTGCCTTAATTCAGGCTAAGGTGCTAGAGCAGTTTTACCCAGTTCTCCCAATTTGTCCTATCAGTGCAACACCTACTAAGGTCAACAGAGTGGAAAAGGCAATGACATACTATTAGCATGAAAAGGGATTGTTGGGACCTTCCACAGGGTGTACAAACCACACTTTGAGTAACAGTGATCCAGGGTCATCCTCTCTTGTTAAAGGGAGAAACTAAGGCCATTACGGGTCTTGTTCATACTCATTCTTAGTAGATGGAAAAACCAAAGCCTCCTCTGCTCTCTTTCTTATGTGTAATGCAATTTGTCTTGTTTTCTCTGAGGACCTCTCCTAAAAAAGAAAAATCTCCTAGATCTAAATCATTGGCCACAGCACTGAATGGGCGGGAGTTAACACATGAGGAATTTAGAATTTCTTTCAGCATTTTTTAACGTTTTCAGTCAGTCCTAATGTTCATCAGTGACCTCAGTTTTGGATGCAGGTAGTATGGGATTAGAAAATATATAGGAAATGTCTCCCTAGCTGGTTTGGCTCAGTGGATAGAGCATCGGCCTGCAGACTGAAGGGTCCTGGGTTCAATTCCAGTCAAGGGCACATGCCCGGGTTGCAGGCTCGATTCCCTAGTAGGGGGCGTGCAAGAGGCAGCCAATCAATGATTCTCTTTCATCATTGGTGTTTCTCTCTCTCTCTCCCTCCCTCTCTGAATTCAATAAAAATATAAAAAAAATTTAAAAAGTATCTAGGAAATTTATATTATTTCTAAAGTTATAATAGACCTTAAAGTAATTAATTTTATCTTCATTTTTTCCTCGTTATAAAAAAACTACTTTGTCATTACTTAAAAGTGTTAAATTTATTGTGTAATTCTTACTTTAAAAGAGTTCCCTTTTGGTGTAAGTCTGATTTGTTCACCAGAAGCTCTGTAAAAGAAGCCATTCATGTAACAAGCCTGGCTTGTAATGAATGCCTTGGACATTGTGAAGGGAATCGCTCTGTAAATTTCATTAATTACCTCCCTAGCAACTCTTCTGTACATTCCTGTTAGAAGAAAAAAAAAAAAAAAAAAAAAAAAAAAAACAAGCCCACTCTCTCTCCTGATAGTTACACTCTCTGACTGGAAAAGGTTAGTCAAAATTATCTTTATTTTATCAACATAGAGATGAGTTACGTGGCACATATTGGAGGAGACTGACATGAACAAATCAATTGCAGAACACCTTAGTAAGTTCATTGTGTTGGAATGGAAGGAGAACAGCTTTGGTGCCAGACAGACCTGGATTCAAATCCACCTTTCACTTACCAGCTTTGTGCCCTTGCAAGAAATACTCAATTACTGCATCTATGGGCCGAAGATGTTAATATGAAGAGCTCATGGAGGAGTAAGTGAGATAATAGGTTAAGCACCCAATCTGACTCTTGACAGAAGGATATTTTGGCACTTCGTAACAGAATTTAAGGGTTTAGGGCCTGAGGGAAAAATAGAATTTGATGAGTAGAGATGGGGAACATGTGCACTACCTTCAGTAAGTAACTTTGTTCATGAAGAAATGACAGAAGATAGGGCAGTAGCTTGAAGAGAAAACAGAGTCCGAAGACGCTTAATTGTTGTTTTGGTTTTTATTTATTTTTTGTTGTTGTTGTTGTTCAGCAAAAACAAAAGAAAAAGCAAGGCAGTACTGTTGAAAGTTAATAGTTCACTCATTCAGTAACTAACATGTTGTGTGACTGCCATGTACTAAACACTGGTCTAGGGACCGAGATCCTGACGGTGAACAAAACAAGCCCCTGCTTTCTTGGAGTTTACATTCTAGAAGACAGGTTAATGTAATCTCATCATAAAGGTAAGTGCCATGAAGGACAGTTAAAGCAGAGAAAGGAAGCAGCCAGTGGTTGCATGGGGCTGGCAGCTGTGTTAGATAGGTTGGTCAGGGAAGGCCTCCCTAATCGGTGGAGCTCACCTGTGGTGTGGGATCCCGGAGGCAGCACGAGGGCCCTGGAGAGAAGTATGGAGTGCAGAACAGGGTTGGAAATGCTCCATTTTCTTATTCTAATATTCACTTTTTTTTCACACAAAAAATATTTCAGGACTTGAGGTGGATGAGTTGTATACTTAGAGAGAGAGTGATTTTCCCTTCTATCCCTCCACCCCAGAAAAGGTAAAGTTATTTGTGTTGTATAATTAAAGAGGAGTGTTTAGAAGTGGAAGGAAGGGATGGTGAATGAGTTCCTACCAGGTGACCTCTTTTCTCCATGAGGTCTTAGATCCTTCAGGCTGCTATACCAAAGTACCATAGCCTGACTGTCCGCCAAACAACAGAAATTTCATCTCTCACATTTCAGGAGGCTGAAAGTCTAAGAAAAGGGTGCCAGCATGTCAGATTCTGCTGAGAGCCCTCTTCTGGGTTGCAGATTACTGAATTCCTGCTGTGTCCTCACATGGCAGGAAGAGGGCAAGAGAGCTCTCTGGGGACCTTTTATAAGGACACTAATCCCAGTCATGAGGGCTCCATCCTCATGACCTAATTACCTTCCAAAGGAGCCACATCCTCATACCATTACACTGGGAGTTTAGGATTCAACATATGAATTTGGGGGGGGACACAAATGTTCAGTCCATTGCAAGGCTAATGCCCAGAATTGTTGGCAAGAGAGAAGAGAGCTCTGGGGGAAAGGTGGAGGAGGGAGAGTGCTTCAGAAAAGCAAAGGGGGAGACCTAAGCCAGCCCCAGTGACAAACTGAAGGGAGTCTGTAGGGATGAGATACAGATGATAGCATAGGTCTGCATTTTGAAACTGAAACCTTAAATGTACAAGCTGTCCAGTGTTCATAGTGGTTGGCTTTCTCTCGCACCAGCAGTGGGGATAGGTGTGTAGGAAGACAGCAGTGGGGTGAACTCGCAGTATGCTTGCTGGGAGTGTCCGTGGATGGTCAGCCACGAAGCCCACTCCAGAACCAGAAATACCTACCTAAGTACACACACATCCAAATGTGAAGAGCCCCAGGGAAACGAGAACGTAGGTGGATTGTGTAATCCCTCCATCTCTTCAAGGAAAATATTCCTAACCTGTAGAGGAGAGTAAACATTTCCTTCCACTAGGTTTTGTAGTTGTCATCCAAAGAACAATAAAGATATTGGAGGATAAGCTGGAAAGAATTTTAAGAAAGGACTCCTAAGTTGTCCCACAGCTTTTAAACTCAATGACTTCGATCTTTGTTGTCACTCATGTCAGCATCTGACTGCATTAGCTGTACCTCCAAATCTGTATAAGCTAGTTCACTCACATACAGCAGATCTGCTCAGCTCCCCAGAGGTAACTACTGCAAGTCCAGTTATTTCAGTTCCAGTCAGTGCCTGGGTATTCATTTGCTTTTTTGATGTTGTTGTTTACTTTCTTCAAAGTCTCAGTATTGTAGGTGGTCTCTCTATGTTAAGGTAAGGTGTGCCTTGATTAAAGAAATAAGCAGAAGGGACCTGGAGAGTATTATGCTAAGTGAATAAGCCAGTCAAAGAAAGACAAGTATCACATCATCTCACTCATGTGGAATCTAATGAACAAAATAAAAATAAACTGACTAACACAATAGATCCATAGACATAGAAGCATGGCACAGACTAAAGAATCTCAGAGCGGGGAGGAGGGAGGGCAGAAGAAATTAACCGCAGAATTTATATGAATACTAGAAGCCCAGTACACGAAATTCCCCTGCGGGATCGGGCCTAAACCGGCAGTCAGACATCCCTCTCACAATCCGGGACTGCAGGCTCCTAACAATTCACCTGCCTGCCTGCCTGATAGCTCCCTAACTGCTCCCTTGCTGGCCTGATTGACGCCTCACTGCTCCCCTGCCGGCATGATTGACACCTAACTGCTCCCCTGCCAGCCCGATCACCCCCAACTGTCCTCCCCTGCCTGCCATCTTGTGACAATGTGGGGGTGGCCTTCTTGTGGCGGCTATCTTGTGATGACATGGGGCAGCCATCTTGTGACATGAGGGCATGAGGGTCAATTTGCATATTACCTCTTTATTATATAAGATATGCTTAGCCCAGGGACACAGACAATAGTGCATGAAGGCCTGGGAGGGGGTGGGAACAGGGTGGAGGGAGTCAATAGTGGGGGAGGGAGGGAAGGACATCTGTAATACTTTCAACAATAAAGATAAATTTTTAAAAATAAAAGAATAGTAAAAAAAAAAAAAAAAGGTACCAAGCAGGAGTTTTAGGGACTAATTATAGACATAAAGGAATATATGGTCCTGTGCATTGGTATTTATAAATTATGAACTATTTGACAAAAAAGCTGAAGCATAGAAAAACTTGCAGCAAAAAAAAAAAAAAGTTATCACTGTGAGTTGCAGATAAATCAGAAGTGAAGATAAAACATGTAAACCTATACTATAAAGCAGAGGAACAATTCCATTTCACCTCCTTAAATGCCATTCTGTACATATAAAGTAATCTCTTCTGGCCACTGACTTGTTTCCAGGTGTGACTGACAGGTAAGCATCTTCCCACGTCATCCAGACCTTATGGGGCATGTGTCTAAACTGCCTTTATCTAGTCCTTTTCCCCATTGATTTGCGGGGAATAGACTTGGAGAGTGTCAAACTGTAGTTTTTGGCAAAGCTGTATAAATGGCATGCCTATATTATCTAATCTCCCCTTTACTCCTTTCCTGTTAATAATAACCAAGTTATTAATGGTATTAATACTTTTTGGCAAGAGGAAGTGGAAAATTAATGTCTGCTGAGCATCTAATGTGTGCTAAGCACTACGCTGGCACCTTAATGGGGCCTTTTTTTAAATTATTGTCCAAAGTTTCATGGGGCCTATTTTTTATTTAATCCTGATAGACCTTTGTAGCCAGAAACTGTTAGTATGCCCATTTAATAATTGAGGACACAGGCTCAGAGAGTGACTTTCATAAGCCACAAGACAGAACCAGGAGTTGAAACCACCTCTGTATGAACCCCAAAACCCATGACCTTTCCACTAGAGACAATTGTAGTGGCCATAACCATGTGTAATAGCTTACAGTCCGCATGTAGAGGTGGAAAGTGCCCTTTGAGTCAAACGGGCCAAGGCTTGAGTTCCAGCTTTGAAATCTTATCTGTACATGTAGCAGTAATTCCCAGGTTAGGTTATTGTGGGGATGAAATGGTAATGCATGTAAAGTGTTTGCCCAGTACCTGATACAAAATATTCCTTATCATTAGAATAATGTTTAAGAAACAATATTGGTAAGTGCTGGGAAATACAGAAGCTCTGGAGCTCAGAAAATGAGAGTTCTTTTTCCTGCTAAGCTAGTCTATGAGTTAACTATTTAGAAAGGCAGCTCTCAAAGGCCTGTGCTGAATGGAAGGTGTTTGGACATCAGGTGTTCTTACAGGAGGGAAGGAGAAGGAGTCAGGTTAGAGCATAGTTCAGCAAGCAGGACATGTGCCAAGGAGAATGGAGAAAACGAGGCTCGGGATACAAGGTATCTAACTGGGAATGTGCTTATTTCCTTTGTGGACTGTCAGATTTCCTGAAATTTGGGTCCTGGGTATAAGGACTCTAGGAGGTCTTAGCGCTACAGATATGTGGAGTAGAAGTGGTATGTATTTGGCATCCTGGGTCCTTAGAAACGAAATAACACTTGTGCCTGTGCCAGCATGTTTTACCATGCACTCCACAGTCAGCGCTCAGTAGCCTCCTGTTGACTCTTGCTGCAGAGCCCAGGCAGTGCCTTTGCAGGGTTGAGGGGCCGAGGGGGAAGCAACATTTTAATGTGTTTTTCAATACAATTAAGTTGAGCTCCCCTATGTTATGAGGCATTTCTTTTATCTCAAATGTCTCCAGGGTTTTATCGTATTTGTTTTAACCAAAGTCCATCCTGGGAAACAGTTTGAACTCCAACTGGAATTTGTTATTTGAAAGCCAAGTGGGAGGGGAAAAAGAGATGCCAACAAATAGAATTGAAAATAGGGTTTTTCAGTTTAATAAAGTTAAAACCTAAACAAACCTAAAAGTTTGGCTCTTTAAGTAGCTAACACTTGGCAGTACTTTTGTTCTGCTCCTGGATCATGGAGCCTGTTTCAAGAGCAGGGACACCTCTCCTTCTGTGCCTGCTCCCTTCTCCATGCATAGCATAGGCCTGTGGCCCTAACACACAGAAACATGGAGTTGTGCCCACACTGACAAAGGGGCAGGCAGGAACAACTTTGCTCAGAAGCAACAAAGGAGGCTTTGGTTCTGCCCATAGAAATCAGGAAGTGAGTTTTTGCAGCTATCTGGACCCTAGATTCTAGAGAGTTGCCTGCCCCAGGAACTTGTCTGTTAATATTGTCTGTGCCAGCTGCGTTGTGGCAGTTGGATCAAGCTGGTTCAGATGTTGGTGCTTAGTACTGTTGAGCCCTCATTCTTCCCTCTGCTGCCTCTAACATGCAGCCCATCTCCATCAGGTCAAATTCTTTGGAAGCAATGAAGGGAAAGGAGGAGGACACACAGTGCACTTTTCCCAAACAAATATCTGACAACCATACTGGATTTGTTAGACTCCTATGGACAGTAAGTGGCAAAATCAACTTTAAAAATCTGCTTTTACCTTAAGAAATGATTAACTTTTCATGAGTTCTCTCTAATAAGTAGGCTTTGAGAAAGAATTGTTTAAAGGTGATTGAAGTTTTGTGATCTGACAAGCCATTTTTATATCAAAAAAAATTTTTTTCCTAAAGGTTCAGAGATAATGTTATATTTTGAAGTTAATTAAGGAAACTTCTATGTAATTTTTCTCCTTTTAAGGGGAGAATGACAGGGAGGAAGGTTATTGCTTCAAACTGGAATGGGACAGATCTAGTTGTGGGAACTTTGGCACATTATTTAACTTCCTCAAGACTTACTTTTCTGAATCTATAAAAGGGGAACAATAATATTTATTTGCAAGGTTTACTTGAGGGATCAATTAAAAGACCTAGCATAGATTCTAGACCATAATAAGGACTCAATATCTATTAGTTTCCTTTTAAATCCAATTAGGTCAGTTTCTGTAAATCTCACTTTTCAAAATAGTTATTTTTAATATGCTAAACATATTTAAAAAACAGCCCACATTCAGAATCCTAATATTAAGTATTCAGGTTGTAAAGTTGTGCAAAATTAATTTTACTGAGTGAGCCTTTTATGTTTTCAGTTAATAAAAGTCCATGTTTAGAGCCTGAGAGTCCTGTGAGTCTCTTAAACTGTGTTGTGTGTAATTTTGCAGGATTTCCAGAAATTATGAATGTCAGTGGGAATTTCTACCTCTCATTATTTAGAGCACAGCTCTATGAGATCTGTAATTAGTAGGTAGCAGGTGAGGGTATTTTGGTCACCGTCTGTGAAAGGTCTTAAATGTGGGTAATGGAGTAAACCACTCTTGTAGCTACATTGCAAAGAAAGACCGCCTACAGTCATAGAATCTTGGAATTTTAGAGTTTTAAAAACTTACTGCTACTTTCAACTTTTTTAAAAACTCCTGTTCAAACTATTTTAAAAAGAAAAAAAAACAGTCTATAGTTATTGTAGTGTAAGTGACTTTTATTGAAAATTGCTTTGTTTTATCCTAAAGAACCAAATGTTTGGAGGAACAGCTCTAATTGTCCTTGGAAGGTGATGAGCTCTGACACCTCTCAGTGCTTACCTTTTGGGGGTAAGTATGCACTGCCTGTCAGATTGTCAGATCAGTTTTCTTATCACTAGCAATTCTCGTGATTAAGCAGACAAGGAAAAAAAAAAAAACATGAGATACTCTTGTCTGTAATCTAGACAGTTATTTATTCATACACACAAACTTACCCATATGAATATCCTAAAACAGTGATTTTCAACTTTTTTCATCCCATGGCACACATAAACTAATTACTAAAATTCTGCAGCACACCAAAAAATACATCTTTTGCCAATCTGACAAAAAATAGGTATAATTTTGATTCATTCACAGATTTCTTGTGATTAGCTTATGGTCATTGATCATGAAGCCAACTGATAAACTTATCTACCCTAGTATCCACTTCTTTAAATGGCAGGTAACTTGAGCAGTCAAGTGAGGTGATATCGAGTATGCTTTGATGTATTATGGTCACATATTATTTCAAGAGGATTTATGACTGAGGACAGAGTAGCCTTTCTTCCAGCTCTTCTTGCTGTAAATATTTTGTGCTCAATCAATTAAGAGTATGAACTAGAGCCCCGGCTGGTGTGCGCGCGGTGGTTAGACTATGGTCCTGTGCACTGAAGGGTTGTGGGTGTGATTCCCAGTCAGGGTACATTACCAGATTGTAGGTTCGCTATCTGGTCATGGTGCATGGATGAGGCAACGGACTGATATTTCTCTTTCTCCCTCTCTTGAATCAATGAAGAAACATATCCTGGGGTGAGGATTTAAAAAAAAAAAAAAAGACTATAAACTAGATATAAATGACCCAATGTTTTCTCTTCCTTCCTCACCCCGGATCTGTTCTGTAGGCCATTATTATTATTATTAATGCAGTTATTTAATCAAAAGCTATCAATAATTTTAAGCTTTCTGCAAAGCCTCACAATCCAAATTTAATATATTTATTTACAACTTCAGTACTTCTTCCAAAAGATGAGATGAAGCTTAAAATGAAAGAAATTTAACTTTAAAGGCTATGAAAATAAATTTACAAAATAAATAACTTACAGAGGAAGAAGGAGCAAATGTAGCACCTCCATTTAGGTGACTATTGCCAAGTGGTTGACCAAGCACTTTACCCATGAACTTTGTGGTAGCAAAGCTGAGTAGGAAAACAACAGATTATATAATTATCCTGTGTCAGTTTTCCAGACCAGAGCACTAGTGATTTTCCTTCTTATTCTAATGCAAGCTACCATGTGAAATATGTTTTTAACATACTCTGTCGTCCCAAAACAGTGATTACTTTCTAAAATAAGTTGGTCAGTCTACATTTCTTATTCCTTTTATGGTACAATATGTTTACTTGGAGAATATCATTTTCACTGAAAAAAATCAACTTTTTACTAAAATTATTAGTTCAGTAGCCATAGACATTAAAATCAACATTGATTTTAAAATGTTTTTAAATTGTCTCTTTCATTAGATTCCAGAAATTGTCTGTTCATCTTTGTATCCTTGGTGTCCCCTAAACAAAAAATTCTTCTAGCCTTTATTCATAACTCCAAAATGTAAAAAGCTCTGAAAACAAAAAATTTTATCAAAAGTTGCAACTCATTAAAGGCAAATCCTGAACTGTGTAAGACTGTTTAAGCATCTTCACTTGCCCCACATTTTGTGAATACACACTCCTATATTTTGCTGCAGACATAGAAATAGGTGTAATTACGGTTGTTCTACAGACTCTGCTGGGTGTTATGTAACATTTGGTGTATGCATACTACTATTATTTTTTTAATTTGAAACTATAAGCAAACCTCCAAAGGTTTTAGAAAAGGGATTATGGGCCTTTAAAGCCAACCACTAGAATAATGTAGGTACCGAATGAGTTGGAGTGAGTCTGCCTAAAATGAGGTACTTAGAAATGGGAAACTTCTCTGCAGCCAGGCCTTACTATCTTGAGGCTTCAGGAAAAAAATAGATAATATAATACTTAGAAGCAGTGCATCGAAATGTTTCCAGATTTGTTTTCTTAGAATAGTTGTAATTGGTCTCTAGTCATAATAAATCCAGGGAATATGGGTGCTATTCTGTCAGTTAAGGCCCTTGGGGTGCTTTTTGTGTGATTTTGTGTGTTTTTTATGTTGTCCCTATCTCTTTACCTATCACTTTGTATTGTTTTCTTTTCCTTCAACATTTTTTAAGGTGTCACATCAACTTTTTTAATACAGTGATTTAATTGCAAAAGCACACGTAAACAATTTGGAAGGTGTGAGAAGGAATTCACGAGTCACACGGGGAAACAGCAACAAAGTTGGCATTCAGTCTGAATGCATTTGCCGTGCAACACAATCACACTGCCAAGGGGTCAAATGGTGCGTCCTGAAATTGAGTGGAAAAAAATGAGTTTGATACAAGAAACATTTGTTTCATACTGAATTTACAGGGGAAAATATCAATATGAATTCATTAAATATCAGCTTCACCCTCGCAAAGCTTAACTTTTATAGGGACAACCAGACATGTATATAAAATAAGTAAAATACACAGCAGAACAGACCAGAGGGAAGACCAGTAGCAGGACTGCAGCTCAGATCAGGACAGGAGGTGGGTTTGCACTGGCCTGTAAAGACGAATCAGAATTAGGTTAATGGAGAGGATGGACTCAGTGGAGTAAAGATGAGCAGGACAGAGCCCCAGCTCTCAAGAAGCTCTGTTTAGTAGTAGAGACACACAAACAGATAAATTATTATGAAAAGTGGCAAATGTTGTAATAGGAGCTGTGGACCCAGAGAGGAGAATAATGATTGATCGCTGGGAAAGGTGGGCAGGAGTTGACCCTTAGGCTGGATGCTGAAGAATGCAGGAGCTTGCTCAGAAGAGTAGGGGTGGTCTAGGAAAGCCTTAAGGCAGAATAAATGACAAGATGCTTACTTGCAATCTCAACAACAGGACAGTTATACCAAGGTGACTTTTTACATTGTAATGTCATTGCAGGTGATCAGTCATGCCTTCTGGAACAATACAGAGTGGAAAAGGATTGCAGACCAAGAGTCAGTTTAGGACCATTGCACCGAAAATTGTGTCCAAAGTCCTAACTTCCAGAGTGCTGTCGGGCCCTTCGCCATCACTCTCTGATCAGGTGAATCCAGGCCCCCCCATAAGCTCTACACCACTAAGGGTGCCTGCCCAAAATTATGCTCTGATGCAGGTTGCTGGCCAGAAGGGGACATATTCTCTAGTGGCGTTGCCTCAGGTTGCCTCAATTCAGCCAGTCCAGAAACCCAGACTGCCCCTGCCTGAAAACCTTAAACTGCCTATTCCTCGATACCAACCCCCAAGAAATAACAAAGGATCAACAAAGAACCCCATTCTGAGCTTCTCTGAAAGCGGCTGTAGCAAACCTCCTGCCCAAACCCAAACACCTCCTTCCCCACCTGGCTGTTCTGAGCTCCTGCCCCAGCCCAGGCCGTCTGAGCCAGTGCTGCCACCAGACCAAGCCCCAGCCAGCGTCAGCCCGGCTGCTCTGACCAGCGGAGGCCCCAGAGACTCTCGACCTCCAGTGACCAGTGACTGTGGAGACCCGAACCTTCCTGACACCCCAACATCATCCGCACCAGAGGAGCCCTCTGCCAGGCAGGGCTTCATGAAGATTTCAGGGAAAGAAAACTTTGCAAGCAAAGAAACATCCAGTAAACCTGCTGCTGTTGCCAGTGAAAAACATAAAGAACAATCTGACCTTGCAGAAGGCAGCGTCAAGTTATCACCAACCATTTGGGGTGGTTCACTCCAGGGGGTTCCCTCAGTCCCCAAAGTTAAACTGCCAGTCTTACCCCCCGTAAGTATGAAAACAACACCGGTTTATAAAAGTGAGTCAGATGTTAGCATTGTAGGCTTTTCTTTGCCTGGGCTCAGGGCACACTGGGATAAGACACCCACCATCACCGAAGGCTTTGCTGCAGCCACCAGGATGGCCGATAAGGTACCTGGTCCACAGGTGTCAAAGCAGAGTCTCTGTAAAAGTGCCTTTTGTCCAGCTACCAAACTGGATCTCAACCACAGAACCAAACTGAATGGCGGGGCAACAAAGAGAAAAGGAAGAAAACTAAAGGTGCCAGATGAAATCTTGTCATTTCAGGGGAAAAGGAGGAAATGTAAAAGAATAAAAAATGATTCCCAACAATCCAGAGACCAAACACCTGGGACTTTGAAAAAATATCGTAGCATTATGCCTAAACCTGTCATTGTCCTGCCCACTGTGACTCCCTTGGCTTCTCCTGTGGCTATATTACCTTCCCAAAGGCCCAGCAGCCTAGGACAGGACAGTTCATTAAATAACCCGCTCACTCCTAAATATCTTGGCTGTAAGCAGGACCACAGCCCTTCCCCTAAGCCCAGCTCTGCATTCAGAAATGGATTCTCTGGCATTAAGAAGCCTTGGCACAGGTGTCCTGTCTGTAACCACCACTTCCAGTTCAAACAGCACCTTCGAGACCACATGAATACCCACACTAACAGACGGCCTTACAGTTGTCGAATTTGTCGCAAGGCATATGTGCGTCCTGGCAGCCTGAGCGCACACATGAAACTTCATCACGGTGAGAACCGGCTAAAGAAAGTCGTGTGCTGTGAATTTTGTGCAAAGGTGTTTGGTCATGTCAGAATCTATTTCGGCCATCTGAGAGAAGTGCACAGGGTTGTCATCAGCACCGAGCCCTCCCCCAGCGAACTGCAGCCAGGGGACGTGCCAAAGAACAGGGACAGGGACGCGAATGTGCAGAGGTGAGTGCTGATGGAATGGAAGTCTGGCAAGGAAGTCTGTTTGGATTTGGGGAGCAGGCTAAGATTACATGTTCAGAAAGATAAGTTCATAAAAACATCTCTCAGGTTAAGATTTTATGAGGCTAGTTCTATGAAAAATAATCTCATTTCTTGTTGGTTTCTGATCACTCATGATTTATAATGATGGTAACCCCGGTAAGCCAGGCCACAAATGCCTGTTTGAGGTATGATGGAGACAAATGTTTTTTAACATTTCCTTTAAAAAAAATTGATTTCAGAGAAAGAGAGACAGAGAAACATTGATGTGAGAAACATTGATTGGTTGCCTCCCACAGTGGGGATCACCCTGACTAGGGATCGAACCCACAACCGGGGTATATGTCCCAACTGGGAATTGAACCTACCACCTTCTGATGTATGGGATGATGCTCCCACCAACTGAGCCACACCAGCCAGGATATAACAGATTATTTTTGTATCTGACATATGAAATATTAAATATTGTGTATAGTTCCTGGTATTCTTTACAAATCATTTCTCCAAAATGGTGTTCACAGAATGTACATCTGAACAGCATCAGTTGCCTCTTAACATCACATAACCCGTGGTGGCACCTCAGTGTGACCAGACCCTAAAGTGTCCAGACCTTAAACCCTCCTCTTTCGTCCTATTTTTCCCTTCAGGCCAGATTAACTTTCTCCTGTGTCATTCCCATCTTCAGGTCCTGCTTCTTAGCATTATAAACAAACAAGCTAAGTCATTCATAAGCCTGGCAGTCAGGGCTTTTTAAGAGCAGTAAGTAAACCAGGGAAATGGCCTTATTTTGTCCACTGTCCTCTATGACAGAGAACTGAATCCTCATTGGCCCCTTGGAAAGTAAACATTTTCCCATACTAGAATTTCTGCCCCTTGTCATTGTTTTCCTGTAGTCCATTTTGATTTTTAGGTAACATGTCCAAACCATATTGGGTGTTCAAGGTTAGAGACGGCAGCGGTGGGTGGTGTGGGACAGTTACTGTCAACCAGATGCAGCATGGAGAGCCTCACTTGCTAGCGCCTGACTCTCACATTGGTGACATCTGTTCCTGTGGTCACCAAGGACTAGTTAGCTCCCCTGGGGAAGGAGTGTGTGGCCCCAAGCAGGAGCAACAGTTGGGGTTCTGCAGCCTCTGCTGAAGGCCTTCCCATGCTCTCTCTGTCTTCCCACTCTTTGCGCTTCTCATCAGTGTGAGTGTTTTAGAACTCTGATGGCTATGAAAAGTTCCAATTCTGTTTTTCTATGCAATTTTATATTGAATATTTCCCCCTTTTTCAGAGAAAACAAATCAAGCCTGGACGAAGACCTTCTTCTAAACCAGGCAGACGAAGTCAAATTACAAATCAAATGTGGCCGCTGTCAGATCACTGCCCAGTCCTTTGCTGAAATAAAGTTTCATTTACTTTATGTTCATGGAGAGGAAATTCAGGGCAGGCTGCAAGAGGAGATCTCCCCGGGAAGCCACGCAGCTGGCGAAGAACTGGCTCACCATGCTGCTCCTTCCTGGAAACAGCATCCCGAGAGAAGAAAGCTGCTGCAGCACTGTCCCTCTCAGGAGGAGGTGCATGCAGTTCCGGCAATGACACGGCAACCCTACCTGCATCAGCAGAATGACAAGGAAATGCTCACAAAACATGAAGGAGCCCAGCTGAGACCCAGCAAGCCAGAAGTCCCCCAGGGCCCTGCGTGCCTCAGCCCACACTCGGATCTCCTTCAGTCCCCTTCCGGCTTTAACTGCATCCTTTGTGCACAGACGCTTGGAAGGAAAGAAGAACTCCTCCTGCACTGGGAACAAGGGCACAATTGTGAGGACCCTCCAAGGCTCTGGAGGATTCTGCATGCACTCTCTAACCAGGGAGCGACCGAACTTCCCAGCAAAACTGAAACATGAAAGACTGGGGCCAGAGAGGTTAAACAGAGTTTGTATCACCTTTCTCTCGAAGTTCTTGTTTTATGGTGGTGCTTACTAGTAATTAGAAAAATCAAACAAGTTAGGATTAGCATTAATACTAAGTGGGAGTGATTTTATAAATAATTTTATTTTCTTATGAAATATATGCCCTTGATGCATATATTCTAACCATATTCAGTTTTATTTTTAAATTCTATGCACTAAATGTTAATGTCTTAGACTTTATTTCAGAATAAATAAAAAGATCAAAATTTGGAGATTGAAATTTAAAGGATTTTAGGCTGTTCTTCAAATATAGTTTTTAGTAAAAATGTGTGTTTGAGTGTGTTATGTGTCCTTTTGTTCAAATGTTTTCTATTTAAGTAGGTCCACAAATGTGAAAATTTCCAGGTGACAAAATTATTTACATCTCAACTATATTGCTATTTATCAAATTCTCTTGTTTATTTTAAAATGCTATAGAGCAATGCATTTAATAAGGTTCTCATCTTACAATTTAAAATTCATATTTTCAGGATTCATAATTTTTTAAATTCTATTTTCCTAAAGGCACATTGCCTTGAAGATGAGATTTTGGTAAGTTTTATAGCTGTAGTGTTTTACATCAAAGTAATCAAAAAAATTTTAGTACTTTGGCTAAATCACTATTTTCGTAAAAGTCATTTTTTGGCTAGAAAATTTATAACCTGGAAAGTGAACTAGATAGTTCAGTCCAGATGTCTAGGTATCTCAGCTGCTTTCCCTCCCTCCTACGTGACTTCAGAGGATTGTCACTAAATGATCAATTTTAGACACAACTGTGCCATTCAAGCCGGGGTTCTCTTTAAAAGTCAAGAGTAAATGATTGCCTCTTAAATTCCTGGGAAATTACCTCAAATCAGAAAAGTTGCCTTTTGAAGTTGCTGGCCATCCTGGCTGCAAAATTATTTTCTTGAAATGGGGGAGTTGAGCCCTCATCCTACTAATATTTCAGCCGTTAGATGAAAGCACTGTGCATGTGGCCAGCCCTCTTTGCCTGAAGCTTGGCCCAGGTATCAGCATAACATTTTTCCCTACTAAAGGAAGATATTGAAACAGAGGAAGAACTAAATTCTAATTGATAAGCTAGTGGGTTTTAAGTCATTTTTTAATGCCTAATTTTAAAAGCAAGTGTCCATAGACACACTTTGGCCCAAATACTATGAAAAGGGAAATTCAACCCTTGATGTTTTGCAAATAGTTTTATAAATTTGAGGATGAGAGGTTAGGAATGGAAATCTCTGAAAAATTTTACTGTGGTTTATCAACCGATTACGCTCTACACAGTTTCAGAGAGATAATATTAGATCTCCACTGTTTGATATTTTTAGAACTGTGTTATTCATAAAACAGCTTTACCATTTAGTACATTACCTAGTTTGTTTGGAGAAGATTGGTCTTAAAGACACTAAAAGTGAGATCTACCTAGAATACTGTTTGAATTGAAACTGTAAAATAATTCATAGACTACTCAGTCCTCAGATACTAAGCAATATTTCGGAAATACCAGTTGGCCAAGGGCTGAGGAGTGGGTCTGGAGAATGTATGGAGGTGGAGGTGTGGGGGCTAAAGGAAAATCTGAAGTTGCCAAGGTCATAGAGACACCTGCCTGGCCATTTTTTATCTACATATTCTTACAGCAAGGCCAGACAGTGAGGGCATAGACCACCTTTGGAAAGAAGTAGAGAGTTAGGAATGCAACTGAGAACAGAAGTTGGGAGATGTGATTGGCTCATGGTTAAGTGCTCTGGCTGGATCCCCTTCTCAATTGGGCACTGATCTATGGGGGCAGGAAGAGGGGTGGCTCTTTGTAAGAAAGCTCTTTGTAAGAGAGAAGGAAACTTGCAATGCAGAGTGGCCTCAATGCCTGTGTGTATGGATTCATTCAGAATAAAATGTTTGTTATAGTTCTCAGCTTCTAGAAGCATTCCCCTGCGTTACAGTGGGAGCAGCCCCAGTGCCAACTAAGGCGTGTCTGGCCCTTATTAGTAGCACTGCTTTAGTGAGGGTGCTGGTAGCGGGTAAGAAGACAAGAGGGAGTAATTCAGCTAAAGTAACTTTGGGAAGCCAGGGGGTATTCATTGATATGCCTTCCTTGGGTGCAGACATGTTGTTGGTGCAGTCCTAACCTGCATCCTGAACCCAAAGGCAGTGAGGTGTAGAAGTGCCGTGTGACCTCGAGAGTCACCTTCCTAATGCTCCAGTCCCTTGTCTGTGAAGTGAGTGTGATGAGCCTACCTCAAGGCATTGTTGTGAAGCATGATTCAACACAAATGAAATGACTGCCACAGGTGGGTCATGTAGTAACTAGTGGCGAATATTTACTGTGCTTTTGGTGAGACTTGAAAGAAGCGGTCTGCTATACCATAGAAAGTCATTTAAAACAGCTTAGGTGTCCCTCAAGTCCAGAATTCAAGGATGAAAACTACTAGAACCACAGATACTTGCATCTTTGTATAAAAAGTGTATTTTAATTCTTAAATAGTCAAATAGATTTGTATTGTATGGAGGTTTGGTAAGTGTCTAATCAATATAGAAAGCAAAGTTCACTAAATTATTTCTATTCCAGGCTCCACTTTGGGTCTGGTGTCCCTCCCTGCGGCCCCCGCTCTTTGCAGTCCTATGGCCCTGACCTAGCTCATGACAGTGTCCGCCCCAATGTCCTGAACATGACTGTGATCTTGACTGCTTCCCACAGTCTTTGTTCAGCACCAGCCCCACAGGGTCTAGCACATGACAGGAAATAGTACTCAATAAATATTTGTTCAAAAAATGGATACATTAGCTAAATAGAAACAAAATTGCCACTTGCCTTTTTATGAATAAATCTAGTTTTAAGAGCAATCTTACAGTTAGAAAGGCATAGAGGCAAATTGGTCTTAAATTCAGTACATTCATTTTGTTTAATGTCTTGTGCTTCTTGGAAAATTGTCACAAAGCCAGCAAAATGAGAGTTCTTTTTTCTTTTCTTCTGGCCCTACATTATTTCTGAAAGTTACAGCATTTTAGATTTGTATTGTTTTATTAGCTGTCGTTTTTATTCATGTCCCCTTTTGTTTCTTTTTCTCTGGCCCTCTTCCTGGTTTAGCTTGACTGTTCTCTGGTAAGCCGTTCCTCTTATGGAAAGTTGTCTCTTCATCAGCACACCATAAATAATCAAACCTGGGTGCACTCCAGTGCCTTCTCTGGCTCCACATGCCCGCTCCCAGCTGCACAGCTCCAATTTTTTGTGGCCTCCATGACATTGTTGGCAATAAATGCTCGACTTCATTTATTTATTAGAATTCTCAGATCTGGACTCATTTGCTCCATTCAAGCTGCTGACGTGCATTGTTAGGCACATATTTTATAGTCTCCCCTTTTCACTGAACTCCTGATAAAAAGTACCCTGGTAAAGAAGATTTAGCAGAACAGATTTTTAGTTTCAACTTTATGCTGACTTTCCTGACAATCAGCAGCTTCTCTAGGCTTGTGGTGCCATGCCAATATATATTTTAATGATACCCACCTCTTCAGAAATGTGCCTGTTGGAGGTACAATGTTTATTGTGTATCATATTTGGTCATAGTCATTGTTATCCCCGTAAGAAACTGACTGTAAGCACAGTTTTGCAAGCACATTTTAAATTGGTGTTGTTAGCTTACATTTTCCATACTCTGAAGTGTGAAAATGTTTCAATGTGTTGCCTAACCCCAGGAAAAAATCACTATCTATTGAAGGACACCAAATACGACAGCAAAAGAGAAGATTACTTATTCTAATTTTGATGTGAAGCTAAGCAAGCTTGTTGGTTTATTTGTTTATTTAATGAAACTTGCTCCCATCTTCAAAATTGCCCACACCTCTTAGCCAGCCTAGCAGGAAAGAATTCGCCTATAATAGGGTGGCAGCATTGCCTCTGTTAGTATGCTTCAAGGGCAAAATTTCAAGCAGTTAGCATTAGAATTGATCATTTTTGATAAACATCAACTAAGTACTATTCAGAAAAGAAAAGATTTTACCTTCTGTCACTAAATATTAATTTAATCTCCACCTAGGAGTTGTGAGGAGACCACCAGCTGTTCTAGAGGCATTTGTAGAAACAGAGCAATGAACTTGATCTGGTTATGGCCCAAGTTGTAATGCATATCTTACTATAAAAATTTGGTCATGGATGGGATCCAGGTGGTTCAAACACATGAGCTGCACAACCATCCCTAAGCTCTGACTGTATCTGGAAGTAATATTAACAGTATGTTCTTAGGAAACTAAAAACTGCCTTTTCCTAGTCTAATCCAAATTAAAGCATAGTTAAATTTTTCATAGGACATTCATTGAAACAAGGAAATTTAAAATATCCAAGACTACTAAGTCTTTCCAACGGTGTTTATTCCTGCTGGAGGTGGTGGGTTGGGTGGGGAAAGCAGGAGGGCAGAAGTGCTGTGTCGAGACCAGGCATGAGGAACTTTCTGATGACAGAAGGCCCAATGGGGCTCTGTAAGAGTAGTAGGAATCCTGGCTTTAGTGTCCAAGCAGCAAAATACCATTAATATTCTGGTACAATCTCAATGGAGCAAACAAAATTTGGCAATCTCTGTCAACCTAAAATGCACAGACATTTTGACCTAGGAACTCCATTTGTGGAATGTGTCTTGGAGACCTGACCACACAAGTGCACAGCCACACTTGAGGGCGTTCGCTGCAGCACTGTCTACAGATACCAAGGGCCGGCATGCTTGCATGTCCATGAGAGCAGGTTAAGGAAATTATAGTGTACTGTGTGCTGGAATTCCGTACTGTAGTATAAAGTGAGAAAGATTGAAGTAGCACTTCGTGTGCTGAAACTGTATTCTGTGGAGGAAGCAAGGTGCAGAACGAAGTAGAGTGTGCTCTCTCATCTGCTCTTTAGAATGGAGGAAGAAAGAGAGGGTGAGAAGGAACTAGAGGCCCGGTGCACAAAATTTGTGCAACAGGAGGGTGGGGGGGGGGGCATGTCCCTCAGCCCAGCCTGCACCTTCTCCAATCTGGGATCCCTCCAGGGATTGGGCGTCGGACATCCCTCTCACAATCCAGGACCCTGGCTCCTAACTGTCGCCTGTGTGCCTGCCTGATCGTCCCTAACCACCTCTGCCTGCCAGCCTGATTGCCCCCTAACCGCTCCCCTGCTGGCCTGATCACCCCCAACTGCCCTCCCCTGCTGGCCTGATCACCCCCAACTGCCCTCTCCTGCTGGCCTGATCATGACCCTAACTGCTTGCTCCCCTGCCAGCCTGATTACCCCTAACTGCCTCTGCCTCGGCTCCCACCACCGCGGCTTTTTCTGGAAGGAAGTCTGCGCCGCGCCAGCACAGCCAAGGGTTCGGCGAGCCTGAGGGAGGGCGGTGAAGGATGAAGAATAAGACAGAACAAGAGAATAAGCTGGATCTAGGTGGATCTTCTGTGCCTTGCTGAGGCCACAGAACAGATCCAGACTGCAAAGCTGATGCTTTATTTATAGTCAGGGACAAACAAGGTAATCTACAATGTTCTTGTAAGTTTCACTTGTTTTGGCAGCACTTGCTGCCCCTCCCACAGCCCATTAGCTACCCAGGAAAGATCTAGGGAGCAGTCACAAGATCAAGCTTTATGCTTAGAGGACTGTGCCCTCCAAGCTGGGACTTGTTTGTGACTTTGCCAGCAGATCAGTCCTAGGCTTAACCCTATAACCGCTCCCTACGAAAGTCGGACATCCGGAAGATGTCAGGTCAATCCAGTCTAATTAGCATATTACCCTTTTATTAATCTAGATGTTTTGCTGCATTTTTTTTTCAATTGAATAAGTGGCTTCTCTGGATTAAGCTGTAGCTGGGCTGTTATTGTTCCTGAAGTCTCAGCAAAATTGTGACGAAGGGAAAACTCACCTTATGCCTCAGCTTTGGTGCCTGTGCATTTCCTCACCTGAACCCCTGTACCTGACAGAACCACGTAGACAATGACCCATGGCAAGAGAGGTGTCTTTTCAACACCGGGCATGCATAGATCCACACCTCCTTCCCCTTCTCGAGAGAACAGAAAGATGAGGAAAACAAAGAAACTAAGACAGAGTCCTACAATCAGGACAAAAGTTTGAGTTCATAAAAAGAATGCAGTGTACTTAACTCACATATATTTTTATATGTTCTGTTCTAACTTCCTTTTTTAATACTGACTGTCTCACTAAATGGGTTTCATGGCCCACTGACAGGCAAATACAATCTGAAATATACTGCTGCAGACTTAGACTCTCTGACCCTCTCTATCCATCACGTCTTTTCTGGGCTGTCACTCAGAACCTCCAGGCCCTGCTATCTTGAGCTTGATGAGTGACTCATCTTTCCTCATGCATTTTACAGGCCTTTAGAAGGGTGACCTCAAGCCAAAGGGAGGACTAATGCAGACACCCCCTGGCCAATGGGAAAGCCTTTGGTGCCTCTCGTGTAATGCCCTGGCCCTGTTTGGCTATGGTGCCCTTTGGAGAAAAGGCAAAGCCATCACTTAGGAGCCAAGAATCATTGCTGTCCAGCTGAGGGTTCACCCCATAAGCACTGGGTTTTAAAACCCTTTTTCAAAGTTTCACTTGACTGGAGTTGTGCACCCTTTGGGTTTCAGTTGGGTTGGACTTGTCTCTCATTTCTTATCCTAATTCAAATAAAATGGTGTGGCAGAAATGGAGAAGGGAATGCAGATTCTGGCTGTACTGGAAGCAACAGTCTTCCTCCACCCTCCTCCCACTGCCCTCTCCCCATCCTGGCTAAGAAGTAGGTGGGGATGACCCTTTCCTTCTCTTCCCTGAAGCCTCCTTTTCTGTTGAATTCTCTGCCTCTCCAGCCTGCAGTATCCCGGGTCACAGTGGTAGGACGTGGTCAAAGGAAGACCTCTTGGACTTCAAAGTGATCCGTGTCCTTCCAACATCTTCCCAGGGAGCGGTTCTACAATTAGACCAAGTCTCTCTAATTGATGCAAACAAATGCCAACTGCCCCTCCTATGGGGGTTGGGGGTAAAGTCTGCTTTTCACTCAGTGTCACTTGGCCTAAACCCCTCAAAGGTAACACCTCGTTAATTCTCATTCTCCTGTGTGTATTCCTCAGAGGTCTCCCTTTTTCAATTTTAGTGTGTTGACTTGAGGAATATAGGTCTGGTTCCCTTTTTTATAGCAGCTTAAGTCTGTCCCAAGTTGCTAAAAAAGTGTTTATGGAACTATTTGGGGGTCCTCCAAGGAGATTCCCAAATCAACACATAGTTCCTGAGTGTTTACCCTCAATGGAGAGCACACCCCCACCGTGGGGACCCAGCTGAGAGCAGCCTCGCTGGGCAGATCTCTCAGGCACCAGGGGAGAAGGAAACTGGCCAGTGTTAGGCAACGGTTGAATGTTTTCATTTTGCTTTTATTTTCATCAGTGCACTGAAATACTACTTCCAACAAGTTCATCATCTCATATGGAAAATAATCTAATCTAATAAAGAGGGAATATGCAAATTGACCATCACGCCACAACAAAGATGGCGGTGCCCACAGCGGAGGGGAGGTTTTCCGTAACACAAGATGGCTGCACCCACAGTGGAGGCTGAGTTCCTGTAATGAGCCTTAATGAGCAATCAGCAGGGACCTGAGGCTGTGTGGTGCTGGGCTGGGGCAGGGGACCTGTGGCTGCACCCCCCACCTGGTGGGGCTTGACAGGGGACCTCAATGTGCACCCCCTGCCCCAGAGCTGAACCGGGGGACCTCAGGCTGCACCCTCTGCCCAGTGGGACTTGATGGAGGCCCTCAGGCCACGCCCTCCACCCCAGCCTGGGCCAGGAGACCTCAGGCCATGCCCCCTGCCTGGTGGAGCTTGACGGGGACCTCAAAGTGCATTCCCCGCCCCGGCCCAGGCCAGGGGACCTCAGGCTGCACCCCCTGCCCCAGCACAGAGCTGGAGGACCTCAGGCCATGCTCTCTGCCCCAGTGCCAGGTGGGGAACCTGAGGCCACACCCCCTTCCATGGCACCAGGCTGGGCGACCTAAGGGTGCTCCGGGGGACCTGAGGATGTGCCCCCCACCTGGCAGGGCTTGACAGGGGCCCTGATGCTGCACCCCCACACCCGGCAGGGCTTGATGGGGAACCTGAGGTTCTGCCCCCCAGCCCAGTGCCAGTCCGGGGGACCTGAGGCTGCGCCCTCCGCCAGGTGTGAGGCCAGGGGACCTGAGGCTGTGCCCCCTGCCCAGCGGGGCTTGATAGGGGTGGGGTTGACAGGTCTGGATCTCGCCCAATGGGGGTGGGGCTGGCCGGGTCTGGGTCTTGCGCCATTTCGAGGCATGCACGGGTGGGCAGGGACTTGACTCTGGGTCCCACAGTGCACCCCAGACTCTGACAGGAGGAAGATTTTCATATACATTTTATTGATTTTCTTTCATCTCTGACATTTCTATTATAGAGAAAGGGCAAATAGCAATATTAAAATATTTACTTGAATTAATTCCCTTTTAATGTGTACAAATTTCGTGCACCAGGCCACTAGTTACAGTAATAATTGTGATAATGCTGAGGGCCTTTATTGTTGAAAAGGGCAAGCTTCTGCCAGTTTCACAAAGAACTCATGCTTTTCTGGGCTCTGTGGGGTTCATTGGGGAGTTCAGTCCAAGACAACTGGGAAGATTTGTACATCACCAAACCCAACTGGCTTTCTTGTTTGCAGCTCTGGAGAGAAAGCTCTGGGCCCCCAAACGTAGTGATGTGCTGAAGGATTGAGATCATAGGTAGGAAATCATGGTGCTGAGACCCGAACTTGCTCTCTCCTGGGATGAGAGATGGTCTGGGGCTACAGGACCATCAGTGGCACAGGTAGTCTGTACAGAAATAGCAAGAGGTTCAGGAAGACCTTCAGCATACTCCAGCATTAATAGTCCTTTAACCCAGGGAAGAAACCACTGAATTCTGACTGGTGGTAAAGCAGGTAGAGGGGCTGGTAAAGCGGGTAGAGGGGTAGAAAGCACTCGCTCTCCTGAAGTCAGAGTGGTTAATGGTGTTGAAGGAAAGCAGGCTAACTGCTCTTTCTCTGGTTGTGGCTCGAAGTGCCACTTGTGAGGGCTGCATTAGCCTTAGGTAAAGTGAGTAGGCCCTGCCCCCTGTGAGGTTTGAATTACACCTTTCACACTCAGCAGCACTGCAGTCAGAGTTGCAACCAATCCTTAGCTAGTACCTGCTGATTTCCTACTAAGTGCCATCTGACATCGGTGCCAATACAGACAGCAGCAAGCCCCTAAAGTCATCACAATATTTTCTTTGACAAAAAGTCTTATATGGGCAATTCTTCCTGAAGACCATTAAAATAGGACTCAGAAAAGATTAACAACCACTGAAAAGTCTTGAATCTGAAGTATGCAGAAAATCACCCCCCCCCCAAAATCAATGAGCCATCTTATTCTCCCCTCCCCCCCCACCCCCCCATTTATTGTGAGCCTATGGTTTTACAGCCAAGCCATCCTGGGCTTGTCCCATCCAGGGAGTATGGGTGAAACTAACTTACCTCTGGCTCTAAGATCCCACCTTAGGGCTGACCTTCTCTCCCACGCCCAGCGCAGCCTCCTTTTGCTTTCTTTCCTGTGACAGGGGTTGCCCCAGTCAACTCTGCTTGCCTCACCTCTCTGTTTGCACAGCTGTTCATTTGACAACTCTCACTTGGTCCTAAGGATGGAGCCATTCCTCAGAGGCTTCAGCTGCTCTTCCACTTGAATCACACAAGTCTAAGCCCACCACCTCAAACAGTGACACAGTTCCTTATTGGGCCCCAAACTGGGAGGTAGCCCTCAGTTTTTGACAATGATCCTTTATTCCTTGTTTACCCTCTTTCTGCCCAAGTGTGAGTCCGGCTCAGTGGGGGGCACTGTGAGCCATAGGGTGCCATGCAGGCTGGCCCTCCCAGCAGCCTGCACGCCTGCCATGTGCCTGTCCTTCAGCACTTCTGGCAAGCTTTCCACATCTGGAGCTCCATCCTGGCTGTCACCACCAGCGCAGTTGGCTTTCCCTCCCAGGCATGCTCTCATTCCTCCCGCCCTCCTCCCCCAACCACACGCCCTGATATTCAGCCTGGGCACCCTGAGATGCCAAACAGGAACTGCTCCCCTCTCTGCTCAGAAACGGGGTTCTGTTTCTTGTCTTGTTATAAGTCACACAATAAGCACAGAGTGGAGTCCTGTCTTCCAAGGGTTGAATTCTGTCCTCCATGAGGAAGGCAAAAATCAAACGCTGTCAGTCTGAGCCTTAGCCCACGCAGCACAGGGCTCTGGGTTTTGTGAATGTTTACAAAGTACAGTGATGTCATGTCTAACTCACAGAACATATGCACAATGCAAGTTTACAGTACTTATAATTAAGGTGGGGGTGGAGAATAAAATTTATAAAGGAAACCATTCAACCTGCACAATCCCGGGATAAAAGTGGAGGCTCCCATCCACAGGTGGGGAACTGCAGAGCCATTCCTCCCATCTGCCTCCGCCAGCCTGCCCACAGGACAGGAAGGGGCAGCGGCAGGGCCACACTAGTGTCCTTCCTCCCTGGCTTTCCCGGAGCACCAGTAGTTCAGTTCTCGTAAGTGAAATGCAGCCCAGATGCGAGTCCATGGAATGTCTGTGCTGAAATTGTCCACTCTGCAGGGTGAGGAGCCCTCTGATGTTTCTGGTCTCCTAAGGAAGTTGTGCATCTCAATCTCGAGGGCCTTGAGCTGCTTCTTAAAGGGACCTGGTTACCAACTAGTTAAGCAAAGGAAGGGCTTAAGTGCAGCACAGGTGACCAACAGGTCCTGCTCTAGACTGGTAGAAGCAATTAAATGAGTGAACCAAGCTATTTATGCATTTCAGGACCATAAAACTGGAAAGTAATGACCTTGCTAAGCAACTGAAAATAGCATGTCTTGAACACCAAGGCAAAGGCCCATTCTTCTCTAAAATAAAAGGGTGCTCTCTTCTCCTAAGTGGAAAGGTCACCAGCTCAAAAAAAATGAGCCCAGGGCAGGGCGCTGGCAGGGATGACCTCTTGTGAGGTGGCATAGGCCCCAGACAATTGTTGACTGAGATTGATTAGTGCAGGGAAATTTGGAATTGAACTTTACTGTTTGGACTCACCTGCATTTGAAAGCAGTGTACTTAGTAGTCCATCTTTCAGCACTGTATTTTCTCCACTTTCATATCTTTCTGATGAATTAAGGGCTTATGTAAGGTGAGGGATTGAAAACATTAGCCGCTGAATCTCTTTGTGGATCTGCTTGCCAGACATGGCTGGATGGAAAAACACAGGCACCAATTTTAAATGGTTTCTCCCCAATTCCCATCAGCCGTGGATTCGGATGCTTTCTTGGTTCGACAATGGGTGGATAGTATAAAGTTTGTCATGCCGTTTTGAACCAGATCTGCTAATTGAATTCAGTTGTTTGCAGTTTCAAATGCTGCATGTTTTCCACAGAACAAGAATATATTAAACTCATTTCGTCTGTCATCCAAGAAGAATTGGAGCCTGCATTTTTATTACCAACTGACTTGTGTTTACCTTTATACTAGATTTCTTTGCATATATTTACAATGCAATTAAAAATAATCTAAGTTAAATTATCTATTTGAATTTGTCCCTTTTGGGGAAGATTAAGGAGAAAAGGTGCCTATAATTACGTCATTTTTGCAGAGCGTTTCTGCCTTCTCACACAGAAATACATGGTGTATCTGGTCACCAAGAGCATTTTGTAATGTCACTGGTGATTTAATAATTACAAAATATTGTAATTAAATGTTCAGGTGCTCACATGCATTTTCCCATTACAAATGATGGTGAACTTGATTAATTGCAGCCTGTTTACAAAGGACCTGCCTCTGGTAATATTGTTTCCTGCAATGCACACTTCCAGGGAAGACTATGACCTGAATCCTGAAGTCAGAACCAATTAAATTCTTGCATTTTCCCCACTGCAGCCCTGAGATGAGCCACATTTTTCAGGCCTGGTTCAAGCAGGCTTGGCAGCTGTTAGAAGCTCAGTGCCTCTGGGCACTGCATGCCTACTGCCAGCTGTGAAAAAGTATTCCCTGGGAGCAGCACAAAATAGAGACGGAAACCATAAACCCACAGAGGCTGGGCTGCAGTGCACATGCTGGGGCCCAGGCTTGCTCAGCACCGGCAGCCTGGACCTGGTGAGGAAGCCCAAGAGTTGGATGGTCACAAAGAAGCTGTGGAACAGAAAATAAAACCTCTGTATTAAACGTCAGAAAGGGAGAGAGGCCTCCAACAGAATTTGCCTTTGGGCCAATTGAATGCAGGAAAATATGCTTAGATCGGCTGTCAAATAAGAAATTAGCAAGCGGGGGCCAGTGATCAATTCTCCTGATTTTTCAAGTGAGTTTTAATGGTTCCCCAGGCAATTTATAGAAACAATTTTAATGTCCTGCCTTTCTCCTTTAGAGAGTGGAAAGTTGTGTAATTTCGCTCCCTCTGACTTTTTCCTTGACTTCAGTATTAAACAAAAAACAACAACAGCAATTACCCAAATCTCCAGGATAATTAAAATCCAGCAAATAGTTGTCAAAGAAAAGTGTGTCCTCTTCCCAGAAGGATTGCCGCCAGGCTGTTTACTTTGGAGCAGTGGTCACCAACCTGTTGGACCTCACGGACCACCAGTAGCCCACGGACCACCTGTTGGCGACCACCACTTTGGAGGATCCAAACCACGCTGCCTGGCGCAGCGATAAATGCAAACCCCATTGGCTGGGCCACCCTCTTTTATCACTCTTTTTATTTTCTCTTTTATTTTTTTATGTTTAATATCTATATTTTTATTGTTGATAGTATTACAAATGTCTCCCGAGTCCCCCTTTTTCCCCCCTCTTCCCAGCCCCCTACCTCACACCCCACCCAGGTCTTCATCGCTGTTAATTTATAAAGCACCTGGGCCGGAGTTTACAGCGTCAGAGATGAGATGAGCACCAGCGGGCAGGACCATTGCCGTGCAGTCTGAAGCTAGCAGCCCTCTGGGTTCCTGATCTCGGCTCTGCTAGAGGCATATCAGTATCCACTCTGCATCATCTGCACCTTCTCTTTTCTCCTGCTCCTCACACCAATATGTCCATGTATTAATAAATTAAGATGAGTTCAAATCCTTCTAGATAGTGTAATTTGAGCAATAATTGGCTAAACCTTTCTCATTAATCTGTGTCATTAACAGCCAAGCAGAAAACAGCAGTGCATCCTTTGTATTTACAGGAGATGGTACCCATGCTGTCCTGATCCTTCTCAAGGAAATCACCCTGCAGATGTGCGCCAGCACCACCTGGCAGAGGGAGGTTGCTGCCAGCCTCCTGTGTGGGGTGGAGACGGCCTGCTCTGGCCACCTGGGGGCTTGGACAGGCTGTGCCATCTTCCCCCGTGACTGAGCTGTGGTGTGGTAATGTTCCAGAGAGGCTCCAGCCCAGGGAATGTGGTCCCCTGGTCATCCCATGTCTAAACAGAGACTGAATACCAGCTGATAGCCTGGGGCAGGAGGAAGAAGCACCCACCAATTGGGAGGGCGTGTTTGGGGATCCAGAAAGGGAGTCGGGGGAGGCCCCGGAGTGCTGGCAGGGCTGCCCTGGACTCTGGAAAAGGCTTGGTCCTGCCGATTTTGTGCTCCCAGGCTGCAGCATCTCAAAACAGGGAAGCAACTCAGTCCTCTGCTGCCTGAAGAACCAGGCTGACCCAAGACCCAAAGCTTTAAGTCAGCCCTCGTCAGCTCCAAACCTGCCTTGAGGCCTGGGCGTGCCGGCCTCTGGAATGAAAAAGGGTTGATAACCTGGGGGAAAGGCCAGTTTAAAAGGAAGCCAGGATGGCCCAGCTGGTGTGGCTTGGTGGTTGAGCGTCGACCCATGAACCATGAGGTACCCAGTTCGATTCCTGGGATGGGGTACATGCCCTGGTTGCCAGCTCGATCCCCAGTAGGGGATGTGCAGGAGGCAGCTGATCGATGTCTCTCTCTCTCATAGATGATCTCTCTCCATTCCTCGCTCTCTAAATCAATAAAAACATATTTGAGAAAAAAGGGAGCCAGTATGGAAGCACAGGGAGCTGGTACAGCCCAGGACCTGGCCAGAGGCTTCTGGGCCTGGAATGGCCCCCCACTGCTCCATGGCCCATGGGCGGAACCACGCATGGCCTGTGGGACTCAGCACTGTTTTCTAAATGAAGGATGCTGGCACTAAACCGGATTCCCCATCTTGGTGCTTCCGTTAAAATCCCATCACTTCTGAAGCCCAGTCAATTATGACTGGAGAGGGCTATTCAAGCCAGCCCGCCCGCCTCTCTCCCCCAGCCATTACCAGCTTGGGCCCATATAGGCTAAAACCCTGAACTGGGCTGAAGTGCGCCTTGCTAGATACTGTGGAGATAAACAGATTGAAAGGCAATGTGTTTTCTTCCAGGCAGCCTTATGTGGATTGACTACTCTGGTTTTCCTCGAAGTGTGAATGTGAAGGACAATTACCATCGTGTGTTACCTGAGATTACAGGGTTGTGTTCCAACTAATGACACCAGGAGAACCAAGTAGTTGTTAATATTTAATCAGTCTCTTGGCTTAACAATTGGATAAATGAGGCATGTAATTACACAATTATAATAGCCACTTCAGACAGGAATGGTACCAGTATTAATACTGAAGGTGAAAGCTGGTGGAAATACACCACCAGGTCACTTCAGAAACATTAGCGAAGTAGACCCTTCAAAGGGGTCTCCCTTGTGAAAATTATAAGCACAGATCTTAAATGCTTTTAAATATGGACTTTCTCTCTTCCTTGGGGGTTCCCAATATCAAACATCAGGCCAGATGTTTTATTGCTATCACAGGTAACTATCACGGAGTACTTAAATGGGCCCCAAGAGGCAAGCTCCTGAGTTTCTTCAACTGCACTCTAAAGCTGAGTCATGTATAGTGGCCCTGTGTGCTGGGAATTTTGCTTGTTTTATTATTTTTTATTTTTGGTTGACATCTGAGACTAAATAAGCCAAAACCCAGGACAGTAACCACCAATGCCGTCTTCCTGAGCTGTTTCTACATCCTCTCAACCCCCACCCCAGTCTGCACCTCCACTCCCATGCCGGGTGGCACTTGTCTAACCAGGAGGCAGCCCAAGCTGTCCCTGCTAGAGGATGCTATTGGCAGGCACCGTGCGCTCCAGCTGGGTATCCCAGTTTCTCTCAGCTGCTCATAACTTCTCAGAGGAAAGTGCCATTTTCTAAATGAAGGGCCCAGGCAGTCAGTTATCTGTGTTCTCCCATGCCCAACACCTGGAAAACACAGTCAAGAACTCATTAAAAGCATCTGGCACAATTTAGCACCCAAACTCAAGCTGCTGTCAACCCGGACGATGGCAGCTCCGTGACAGGAACCTCGGAGATGCATGTGGAATACGTTGCAGGCAGCTCCACATCCCTCCAGCGTCACTTGTCAAAGTTGCAGACACCCTTCTGCTGCTCCATTTGCTGACAATTCTAAGCATCACTGACTTCACCTGTGCCCAGTGGTGTGCTGTTAGCAGCTAGAGTACCATCTCATCCCCTAGCAGGCCTCCTTCGGGTCTGGGTCCAAGGCTCAATGGCCTTTCTTTCTGTCTGCGCTGAAGGGATGGATTTTAAGAAGCCTCTATTACACCTTACCTGTCTAGCAATGTTCCTCAGTATCCAAGGTCAGCCCATTGGCATATGTTCCAGCTCTGGCAGGAAGCAGAGCTCTCCTCATACCTGAGCCTCTGAGGGTGAGCACCATAGCTCTGGGCCATGGGGCCATGAAGAAAAAGGAGTCTAGAGACAGGAAGTCTCAGCTCATTTTGCCATTCAAAGGTCGCCCTCTCTCTGGGGCCTTCCCCAGTTTCTCTGTAGAAGTCATCTTCCTGTGCCCTGGGACCCAGTGCCTTTGTGAGGCTGAATGATGGCCGGGAGCCAGCCAGGGTTTGGATTCTGGCTCTGCCACTTACTCTCAGTGCAAACCAGGAGTGATTGCCCTTCCTATGCCTCTATTCCTCAGCTGTAGGATGGGGTGTGGGAGGGGAGAAAAGCCCAGCCCTGGACCGGCTCTGGAGATGCTGGCTTTCTCCCCCTCATTCTAGCAAGGGAGATTATTGCTGCCACAGACTAGGGATTTCCCGGTCTTAATGCCATTCAAGCCCACAGTAAGTACTCAATGAACACGAGTAATAATTCTCAGCTTTGTAGCTTTTTATGGTGGCCTCTATAGCTTTTCTAAAAATCTGAACTTCACATTTTACCATCTTGTCTTAAAATCTGAGTGTATGTACCTGACATGAACTCTTATACCCAAGAGTTTGCTAAATAAATGAACTGAATGCAAGATGACGTTATGCCCTCTCACTGGAGGGTCATTGAGGCCGCAAGATTGAAGCTGTCTGCGGGCAGGCGGCTTGGCTGGGGCTACTGACATACAGTGTTCAAGGAGGTCCTTTGATATCCACATTGGTCTGCAGGTCTTTCCAGGGTCTTGGTCTGTGGGCGGGCAGAGGCCTGGAGAGGAGATCCTGGGTCTGAAAGATCTGAGCATGTCAGAGAAGCCTGTCATTCTGCTCTTTCCTTGGTCCAGGCTCACAGAGGACACACACCTTAAGCACAGTAGCCAGACAGGCAGATCATCAAAGGTTTGCAGTTAGAACCACCCAGTTCCAGGTAGAAAGAAGCACCATAAGCAGGTCTGGATTAGAATGTCTCTTAACACATTTGCACTTCAATTGTTGGGGGTTCTAGAGGAGAAATATTTAAATCATCACAATCACTAGATGGTCAAAGTAATCAGGGGAAAGCTACCCCTAGCGCATGGAGATTTGGGTTGCTCATAAACCAGATCATGCAGTTCTTTCTTCAAACAGAAGTAAGATCCTCCAGTGTCTGTGTTTCTGCGAGAGGTCTGACCAAGAAAGCAAGCCAGCAGAGACCTGGGGCCAGTGTCTCTGTAATGTGTCCTCTTAGCTCCCTCTCTGCCCATGCACCTCCCCCAGGCTCAGACCTCCTGGTCTTTCCCTCCAGGCTAGTGTTAAAAGGCAGTCCTCAGATAAGTAAATAGTACTGGGAGGAAGCCAAGGCACTTGGAAGTGAGTTAATCCTTTCCCCATCAAAATCTCCAACAGCAATCCGGGCTTGTTTAGCCACTCAGCACTGGTGTTTCAGTGCTTTTTCATCACACCAGGGGATCACTCACTTGGGCATGTCACTCACAAGGATGACCGCACTGTTCCCTTCATATTAGGAGACGGTTGTTACTCTGCATCATCTGCCTTGTGGTACAAACATGCCTGTTACATGAACACCTCAACAAGAACACCGTTTCTCCTGAAGCTGCACGCACACTCATTGGTCTGCAGGCCTTTCCAGGGTCTTGGTCTGTGGCAGGCAGGGGCCTGGAGAGGGGATCCTGGGTCTGAAAGATGTGAGCATGTCGGAGAAGCCTGTCATTCTGCTCTTTCCTCCTGGGGCTCCCACTCTACCCTTTCAACCACTGGCATCAGCCCTGATGTAACCCAACATGGCAGAAATGCTGCTGTGGAATGGCCTTCACCTCTGCCCATCTATCCACCCGCATGCAGAAATACTCCAGTTAGGGACTTTGAATGGGGGTTCTGGACCCAATTCCAACCCCTCCCAACAAACAGTTCTCAGACATCAGCTGGGTGTCCTACAATTCAGGTCAATTCTAACAGTCTACTTGGAGACAGCACCAGATCCCACAGGCAAAGAGCTCAGTCCTCAAGACTGCCCCCTCCCCCAACACATACACACATTTCAGAGGCCAGATGCAAGCCCAGGCTCTTCCCTGTGCTTCTGACCTACTGGCTATAGACCGAAGGTTCCAATGACCTCCTCCACCTCAGAATGCCAATCGCAATTCCAGGTAGTCATCTAACCAAGTGGCTATAAATCAGAGGTTCCCTAAACCCCTCCTTGGGTCCAATTAAATTGCTAGAATGGCTTGCAGAACTGAGAGACACATATTGCTTGCTAGATCACAGACTTCTTACAAAGGATATTGAAGAGTATGGATTAATAGCCAGATGAAGAGATACATGGAGCCACATTCCCAAGGAAGGAGCTTCTGTCCTTGAGGAGTTTGAGAGCCAGCATAGTGGCACGTGGAAATGTTCTGCTTCCTCAAATTGGAAGCTCTCAGGAGAAAAAAAGGCCAATGCGCTGTCCTCCTGGTTTGTTTGTTTGTTTTTTTTTAATAAATCTTTATTCAGATTATTACAATTGTTTCTCCTTTTCCCCCCCATAGCTCCCCTCCACCCGGTTCCCACCCCACCTTCTGCCCTTACCTCCCCCACACTGTCCTCATCCATAGGTGTATGATTTTTGTCCAGTCTCTTCCTGAACCCCCCATACCCCTTTCCCCCTGAGAATTATCAGTCCACTCCCTTTCTATGCCCCTGATTCTATTATATTCACCAGATTATTCTGTTCCTCAGGTTTTTAATTCACTTGATTTTTAGGTTCACTTGTTGATAGATATGTATTTGTTGTTCATAATTTTTATCTTTACTTTTTTCTTCTTCCTCTTCTTTAAGAATACCTTTCAGCATTTCATATAATACTGGTTTGGTGGTGATGAACTCCTTTAGCTTTTTCTTATCTGTGAAGCTCTTTATCTGCCCTTCAATTCTGAATGATAGCTTTGCTGGGTAGAGTAATCTTGGTTGTAGGTTCTTGCTATTCATCACATTGAAAATTTCTTGCCACTCCCGTCTGGCCTGCATAGTTTCTGTTGAGAAATCAGCTGACAGTCGTATGGGTGCTCCCTTGTAGGTAATTAACTGTTTTTCTCTTGCTGCTTTTAATATTCTCTCTTTGTCTTTTGCTTTTGGCATTTTAATTATGATGTGTCTTGGTGTGGTCCTCTTTGGGTTCCTTTTGTTTGGGGTTCTGTGCGCTTCCTGGACTTGTAAGTCTATTTCTTTCACCAGGTGGGGGAAGTTTTCTGTCATTATTTCTTCCAATACGTTTTCAGTATCTTGCTCTCTCTCTTCTTCTGGCACCCCCATAATTCTGATGTTGGTACACTTGAAGTTGTCCCAGAGTCTTCTTACACTATCTTCAACTTTTTGGATTTTTTTTTTGCTTTTTGCTTTTTCTGTTGAGTGTTTTTTGCTTCTTTGTATTTCAATTCTTTGACTTGATTCTTGTGTTCCTCTAGTCTGTTTTTGGGTCTCTGTATAATATTTTTTATTTCAGTCAGTGTATGTTTAATTTCTAGTTGGTCCTTTTTCATATCTTCGAGGGTCTCATTATATTTATCGGCCTTTTCTAGGATATTCTTGAAAAGCCTTATAACCGTGGTTTTGAATTCTATATCCAGTCGTTTGTTTTCCTCCATTTCTTTCTTTTGTGATCTGTTTCTTTGACGCCGCATTTTCACTGCTTCCCTGAGTTTGTAGGGTAGATTTGTGTGCTAGGTTTCCAATTTGGCCCAGTGGGTCTGCCTCCCCAGTTAACCTGAGGTGGACACTCTTGGTGCACCCCTTTGTGGACTGTGTGTACAGCCTTGTTGTAATTAAGTCTTGATTGTTGTTGGTATCACTGGGAGGAATTGACCTCCAGGCCAGTTGGCTGTAAGGATCAGCTGTGTCTACACTGGGAGAAGTTCGGTGCTGGAGACAGCCTTATAGGATTAGACTTGCCAAATTGCAATAGCCTCTGTGCTCAGCTTGGATGGGGTGGAGTCTCAGGGCGGAGCAGACAGTCTTGGCTTCCCGTCAGCCTTGCCCTTGCGCGCACGCGCGCGCCTTCAGACCTCTGCCTTCCCCGGCTCCCGAGTCTCCGCCTGAGAGTCCAGATTCCCCCTGTAAGAGCGTGGGTCCCCAGGGGCTCGCCTGGAACTGGGGTTCAGTGCAGTCAGAACTGGGGTTCAGTGCGGTCGGGGGCTTCCTTCCCCCTTCCGCCAGAGAAAGTCAGCCAGGCTCTCAGCCACCCTTCCTCTCTGCGCGCACAAAGACCCTTTGCCGTACCTCCAATTCTCTGTGAGCTTTTCTCTTTCCTTTAGTTGTAGAAGTTTCACTCAGTCAGCTTTCCTGTGGTTCTGGATGGTGTCCGTTCTTTTAGTTGTAGTTTTGAAATTGTTGTGCAAGGCAGCAGTTTAGGTGTTTACCTATGCCGCCATCTTGGTTTCTCCTGTCCTCCTGGTTTTTATGGGGGTTTCATTACATAGTCATGATTGATTAAGTCACTGACCATTGGTGATTGTTTCACACTTCAGCCCCACTCTCCTCCTCATAGTACAAGGGATGAGGCTGAAAGTTCCAACCCCCTTATCAAGGGTTGGCTCCATTGGCAATCAGCCCCATCCTTAGGTGCTTTCCAAAAGTCACCTCATTAACATAACAAGAGACACTTGTCTTTTTTCACTCTCAACACTTAGGAAATTAAAAGGGTTTGGGGAGTCGTTAGGCTGGAACTGTGGCTGAAGACCAAATCCTAATATATAAAAACCCTGGGTCTGTCACATCCACAATGACCAAGAGGCTCAACCATTCACCAGGCTGTGAGCGCAGCAGGTGAGCAGGCTGAACTGCTGACCTCTTGGGTAGAGAGAGAGGCGGGCCTGATCAGCAGTGGCAGTGGCTGCTGGAGAGGCTGGGAGAGAGAAGCAGGGTGGTCAGACCCTGCTTCTCTCTCCCTCACTAGCAGCCAAGCCTCTCTCTTTTTCTCTCTACCAGAGGTCAGCAGTTCAGCCACTCACCAGCAGCCTGGGGCAGCTGCTGATCAGCCCCACCTCCATGATCAGGCCCAGAGATAGGCCTGGAGATGCTGACTGGCATAGAAACTTACCAATCAGAACCAAATCTGGATGAATTGCAAGGAGCCAATGCCTGGCTAGGAGGCGTGGCTTTTGACACTGACTGGCATAGAAAACGACCAATCAGAACCAAATTGGCCAGCAGGGGAGGGCAGTTGGGGGTGATCAGGCTGGCAGGGGAGAGCAGTTGGGGGCAACCAGGCCAGCAGGGGAGGGCAGTTGGGGGTGATATCAGGCCAGCAGAGGAGGACAGTTGGGGGCAATCGGTCTAGCAGGGGAGCAGTTAGGTGTTAATCAGGCCAGTAGGGGAGCAGTTAGGAGGTGATCAGGCTGGCAGGCAGAAGCGGTTAGGGGCAATCAGGAAGGCAGGCAAGCGAACAGTTAGGAGCCAGCAGTCCCAGATTGTGAGAGGGCAGTCGGACATCCCCCAAGGGGTCCCAGATTGGAGACGGTGCAGGTTGGGCTGAGGGACACCCCCCCAGTGCATAAATTTTGTGCACTGGGCCTCTAGTCTATATAATAAAAGCCTAAGGGACCGTTATGGCAGAACAACCAGAATGACCAGTTGTGATGCACACTGACCACCAACGGGCAGACACTCACTGCAGGAGCTGCCCCCTGGTGGTCAGTGTGCTCCCACAGGGGGAGCACCACTCAGCCAGAAGCCGGGCTCATGGCTGGTGTGCACAACAGTGGTGGCAGGAGCCTCTGCTGCCTCTGTGGCAGCGCCAAGGAGCAGCAAACAGGTGGGCAGTAAGGAGCGAGGGGACCCAGACTGTGAGAGGGATGTCCAACTGATGGCTTAGGACCACTCCCTGGCAGTCGGACATCCCCTGCGGGGTCCTGGACTATGAGAGGGCGCAGGCCGGGCTGAGGGACACCCCCCCCCAGTGCACAAATTTCATGCACCGGGCCTCTAGTGTTTATAAATCACACTATGTCAGGCTTACACTTTGCCCAGAGCGGGTGGGGAGAAGAAGAGGTGGGAGGTGGTTTGCAAAGACCCTGCAAGCTCTCTGCTATAATCTCAAGGGGCAATGCTGTGGAGGAGCAATGAGTGCCCAGATAGCAAGCACTGTGAACATCTTCAGTTCAGCTCTGCTCCGCCCACCAGAGGAGGTACCAGAGGCTGACCACAGGGGCACCAATATGTGCTCAATTCAAAATGCAAATGTTCCAAGGATGCAGCCTTTTAAATTAGCAGATAGGGCACTGGAGTAACTGATGTGCTGCCTAGTTTTACACAACCTCCTAGATATTTCTTTGTACTCTATTGAAATTTGCACTATAATGTTAACGTAAGAAACATTCAAACCTGTAAAGAATTTCTGTGAGTTTGTTTGAGCCAAACTGTTGACAAATGCAGGTAAGTAGAATCTCAATGAATTAAGATAATGCTCTGTAGAATGGTGGTTTTTCACCTATTTTTATACATTACCATCGAAGGAAGAGACATAAGTGGGTTACATGAAATCCATTGATGATAGATTAGGGAGATGGGAGACAGCAAAGTGAGGAAACCTCTGGGATTGAATAAATAGTAAAATGATAGACACATGCTTCTTTTACAGAGGTGGGTGCAGGATAGGTAATAGTCAACAAGTAACAGGATAACAATAACAATGAGGGAATTTGTGGTCTCTGCCCTGGTGCCCTGGCACCTTGGTTGTGCCTGAGGGGTTGGGGAAAAAGGGAAGTTACATGTTACCCTGACATTCCAAAGGTAGGTTATCTAGATGCAAAAAGACAATAGACTCAGTTAAGATAAAAGTTGATCTTTTTCAGGGAAAATACCGGCCTATCACATGGCTACCCACTACAAACTGCTTTTTAATTTAAAAAGTTTTAATGTCAGACCATCATTTGTGGTTACTTTAGGTCTCTGAGTTTGTGAGGCTGCCACGCAGACCTTCCCTGAGTTAGCCAATTTAGCATGTGCCCCCTTTCGTCCGTCCACAATAATGTGAACCTGAGACCAAAGATTCCTTTGATATGAGCCCAAGAAAGAATTTATCTGCTGAGATGGATCCCAAGGTCCAATTTTATAAATAATAAGAAGTTAGTGGTCATTTGTGGACTCTGGACTCCAGGAAGAACCACAGACTGAACTCTCTTTCCACACTATGCCCCCTTGTTTATTTCATTGGAGTCAAACACTGCAAGGAAGCCCTGATTTCCTTTTTCCACTAAAGGACTGAGACCTGCCCTGTCCAATCAGAGCTGCACAATTTGGATACTTCATTTACATAAAACCTACCTAATTGAGAACCAGAGCAGGAACTTTGGCTATAAAATTTGGCCTCCCCTTTATCTCAGTGAAACAGTGTAAGCTGCTACCTGAATCTGTGTCTCCATGATATAGCTCTTTTTGCTCAAATGTTTATTCTTTATCACAGTCTAAAATTAATTTTCACTTACAATAACAACCCCTGTACTTATGCTCCTTTGGAGCCAGACACTTCCTGAAAATAACTACCCTGTTACAAGGCAGGGACAGAAGGAAGAGCTTAGGAAGGGAAAGACTGAAATAACTGAAGTCACCTTGAAACTCACCACAGAGAAGCAAGTATCTGCCCCATTGATGGGAAAGGGCGGGAGGATTTGATTCCAGGGCCCCAGCTCCTTCCAAGCATCTGGTTTCCCTCTTCTCTCTTCATTTGCTCCTCTTCTCTCTTTCCTCATCTCCCCTTCGAATCCATTTCTCCTTTCCCATGTCACCATCTCTGTCTTCTCTCCTGATCTTCTTTAGAGAATTTTACACTGGAAGTTGGTAGTGGTTGCACCCTCATGCACACCATTACTGAAAACCTCAGCGTCTTCACCTCAAAACAAATTCTTGGCCTGGATGCTCCCTAGATTCCTTCCCATTACCATCCAACCCACTGCAGAAACTATCATCCCTTCACTGGTCCCAGCTCTTAAAATATGTTTGTTTGTTTGTTTACTTATATATTTATTTATTTTATTGTCTAAAGTTTTATATATGTCTCCTTTTTCCCCAATTGACCCTCCTCCCCCAGCCATTCCCCACCCGGGCAAGCCCCCACCACCCCAGTGTCTGTGTCCATTGGTTATGCTAATATGCATGCATACAAGAAAAGAAACCATCAACAAAACAATAAGAGAGCCCACTGCATGGGAGAACATATTTGACAATGATACTTTCAATAAGGGTTTAATCTTCAAAATTTACAAAGAACTCATACAACTTAACAAAAGGAAGAGAAATGATCCAATCAAAAAATGGGCAAAGGACCTAAATAGACACTTTTCGAGAGGACATGCAGAAGGCCCAGAGACATATGAAAACATGCTCAAAGTCAATAATTATCCGAGAGATGCAAATCAAAACAACAATGAGATACCATCTCACACCTGTCAGAATGGCTATCATCAACAAATGACAAGTGCTGGTGAGGATGTGGAGAAAAAGGAACCCTCGTGCACTGCTGGTGGGAAGGCAGACTGGTGCAGCCACAGTGGAGAACAGTATGGAGTTTCCTCAAAAAGTTAAAAATGGAACTCCCATTTGACCCAGTAATCCCACTTCTAGTACTATACCCCAAGAAACCAGAAACACCAATCAGAAAGGATATATGCACCCCTATGTTCATAGCAACACAATTTACCATAGCTAAGATTTGGAAACAGCCTAAATGCCCATCAGCAGATGAGTGGATTAAAAAACTGTGGTACATCTACACAATGGAATAGTATCCTATCTAATAAAAGAGTAATATGCAAATTAACCATCACTCCGCTACACCCACAAGCCATGCCCATAAGCCACGCCCACAAGCCAATCAGGAGGGAATATGCAAATAAACCCAACCAAGATGGCTACGGCCACAGAGAGCAGGAGGGAGGCTTGGGTTTCCCAGCAATGGAGGAAGCCAAGCCTTCCGCACACCCTGGCCTGCCCAGGCCTCGCTTAAGGCTACAAAGTTTTAATTATAGAAGATACATAAATCCCAACAAAAATGGCTGCCACCATGGAGCAAGCAGAAGGCTTGGCTCCACTCCAGGCTACGAAGTTTCAATTGTAGAAGATAAATAAATCCCAGATACCAGGGCCTCCACTTGGGTCGCCAGGGGGCATGGCTGGCATGCAAACCACCACAGGCCCCTCGCCCAGGCCGCCCCACACCCCAAGGGAACCCCCACCCTGATCCGGGACACCCTTCAGGGCAAACCAGCTGGCCCCCACCTGTGAACCAGGCCTCTATCCTATCTAATAAAAGAGTAATATGCAGATTGACCATCACTCCAACACACAATATGGCTGCCCCCATGTGGTCAAAGATCCTGCCCCCATGTGGACACAAGATGGCCAGCAGGGGAGGGCAGTTGGGAGGGACCAGGCCTGCAAGGGAGGGCAGTTGGGGGCGATCAAGCCTGCAGGGGAGGGCAGTTAGGGGTGACCAAGCTGGCAGAGGAGGAAAGTTGGGGGCAACCAGGCCTGCAGGGAAAGACAGTTGGGAGGGACCCAGGCCTGCAGGGGAGAGCAGTTGGAGGGGACCAGGCCAGCAGGGGAGGGCAGTTAGGGGTGACCAGGCCTGCAGGGGAGGGCAGTTAGGGGCAAACAGGCTGGCAGGGGAGCAGTTAGGCATCAATCAGGCTGGCAGGGCAGTGGTTAGGGGGTGATCAGGCTGGCAAGCAGAAGCAGTTAGGGGCAATCAGGAAGGCAGGCAGGAGAGCAGATGGGAGCCAGCAGTCCTGGATTGTGAGAGGGATGTCCGACTGCCCATTTAAGGGCAGTCGGACATCCCTTGAGGGGTCCCAGATTGGAGAGGGTGCAGGCTGGGCTGAGGGACACCTCCCCCCCGTGCACGAATTTCGTGCACTGGGCCTCTAGTGCTGCTATAAAAAAGAAGGAACTTTTACCATTTGCAACAGCATGGATGGACCTGAAGGACATTATGCTAAGCGAAATAAGCCAGTTGGAGAAAGATAAATATCACATGATCTCACTCATATGTGGGATATAATGATCAACATAATTTGATGAACAAAAATAGACCCAGAGACAAATGTTAGGGCAGGAGGGGGTTAGAGAGCAACCAAAGGACTTGTATGCATACATATTAAAATATGTTTAATAGGCAAATTTCTCAAGAATTCTAAAAAAGTAGTAAGTCCCCAAATTTCCAAAAGAATCTAGAAATTTTTATTCTGCCCTTTGGTAGAAAAATTGCACTGCCATAGTCAAATCGTTATTTGACTATGCTGGACTCTAAGTGCCAAGAAAGCAGTGCTTCACTGCTCTGCCTATGGCTTAGAAAGTGTCCAGTAAAACAGTTAATACATATCTACTGAGGAATGGAGGAGCCTGATCTTGACTTGGGTCAAGTTCATCAGCTTCCCCCATTTGACACAATGTCATGCATTTGAGATGTGGCTCTTCATACAAAATGCTGTGTTGAGGTCATGCTTCCAAACTTGTGTGAACTTGAGAGAATCAACTTCAATAAAAGGAGCAACAATAAAAGGAGTTAGCTTAACTCTAGCCATCCATTTTGGGCATCACTGTCCCATTCTCGTGGGCAGAGCCATGGGAAATGTACTCAGCAGAAAGGGACATGGTCTGCAGAACATCCTCAGAACTTCCAGGAGGAGTTCATAAGTCACACCAACAGTTAGTTCTGGGCTTTTGCTTTAAACACTCAATCAAGCTTTCAATCTAGAAGATCCCAAGCAGGAAGTGAATGCTCAGATGGGGCGTGCTTTTGAAATTTTCTGGGAGTTGGTTAATGATAAACACAGCTATAGTGCGTAATTATGGAAGCGATGCTTTCTCAGACGCAAATGTTATTGAATTGAACATTTTTGCTCTAGCCTGTTGGAGTTTGTTCCTAAAAAATACCCCCCAATGTATTAATGGAAGCAAGTCTCTGAAAAAAAGGTCAACCCAAAATTGCATTTAATCAAATGCAGTCACTTTCCACACTGAAGATGGAGGGCAGTTCCAGAGAAGGGGGAAATGGGAAAAGTGAACTAAGTTGGCAGGAACAAACCATTACTAAATCCAGCTTATTTCAGTAAAAACAGGCATCAGAGCAAAAGCAAGTTTTAAAGCTTGAATTCTTTCAAGATGACTCATGGGTCGTCTTTCCTATGCCAGTTTTCAATCTGTTTTTATAGATGAATGAATGGAGACTCACAACATGAGCCTAATCTTGAAATGAACAATGAGCACATCTGACACACCGTAGGAGCATGATGTTGAAGGGGGCTCTTCACCCAAACCCAGTCAAATATTTGGATGCTTTTTTGGGAAAAGGAGATAACATCCCATTGGTCTGTTTTACAATGCATTTGTGTTAGGGGGATGGGGGAGGAAATGGGATTTAAAAATAAAACCATCTACTTCAGCGATGTGGGTTATAAAAGCATAAGTTTCTCTTTCAGGACTCTCTAAAGCTGGAAAGTATGAATTACATATACTCATTAAAACTTTTCATGTTAAATTCAAAGAGTAAAATTAGAAGCCACATTAATGACCCAACCATGCAGCAACTGGCCAACAGATGTGGAGCCTTATGGTTAAGAGATTACATGGTTGGAGCCGACAATTGGCTGTATGTGTCCCTGGCAGAGAGGAGGTGTAGCAAACATATTATCAGACACAGAAAATATGCAGCCCTGGAAAGAGGGGACATGCACATCGGACTGCCTGCGATGCTTTCAAAGCTGCACATTTTCCCACTAAACTGCTATTTCAGAGACCTGAAGGGTTTTCCCCCCTTAGAAACGAAGAGTTAATCTCCAAGTTCAGAGCCAGAAACCTGTCCTGTTAAATCCCAGCGAAGACCGACATTCTTTCCAACTTCCGGACTCACAGTGTGGCCGAGTTTCCCATGATGCACAAACTAAGCAGCTGCCATGCAAAGCAGAGCAGAGCCATCAGGCGGGCGTCAGGGTCTCTGAGATTCCAAGCTGGGGACAGCTCTCCTGGGGTGTTGGGCTCCCTTTGGGAGAAAAAGCCTGGGGAGTGTGAGGAAAAAAAAGCCTGAAAGGACAGGAAGGGCTGAGGGGAGGCTGGGTGGGGGGGCTGGCCTGGTTTACACAACACCATGAAGTCACAGTTTATCCCCTGCAAAGGCGCCAAGGACACTAGTGGAAAAGTGTCAGAGGCTTCCAGTCTCAGAATTTTATCCTACCCCTCAGAGCTGCAAATCACCAGGAAAGGGGAGAGTTGGCAGTGAGCTGAGAAGGGGAAGGTGTTTCCATGGGAGCGAGAGAAGGTGCAGTCAGGATCCCTGTTAGGGGTGAGTGTCAGACAATCTGGCTAACTGGCCGTTTTCATCCAGCTCCCTTAGGTGAGCAGGGGGCACGGGTATGAGACGATGCTGCTGGGCCTGTTTCCAGGCGCCTTTTTCTTTATGGACTGCTTGCAGCAGTTTAATTCTCTTTCGGGACAGCTGGCTCCATTGTTTTTTTGGTTTCCAGGGTTTGTCCGGTGGGTTACCCAGGGAGGGTGGAAAAGTTCTGGAACATCTTTGTAGCTGACACAGCTGCCTTCTCTCAAAGGGGGCTGGTAGATTTCAAGAAACCAACTACAAATCAAAGTTTGGGGGCACCATGGCTTCCACTCATGTAACCCACATGCTAGAAATGTGTAGACCAAGCATGTCCAAGTCAAAAGGCTAACAAGGGACAAATAAACAAGGTTTAACTTTATGTGGGCCTCAAAAAAACAAAAGCTTCAATTTACATAGAAATGTAGGTTTATTTTGATAGAGACATGCTGAATACAAAAGGCTGAAATAAATGAGTAATTGTTAACATAAAATAATATAACATTTTAATAAAAATTAATATTTTTTCTTGAACATTAACTTAACAGACATTGAATAACTGCACAGATTAATAAGCATAATGCAAATAAACCTATTTTTCTTGTTCTCCAAAAGCAAAATATTTCCTGTTGCACACACCAAACAAGTCAGTTCAAGACTAATGATGTGGCATCAGCTGCTAAAATATTTGCTGCTGGTATTAGTGGAGAGAAATGGTGTGCCTGGGCGTAAGGCGCATAAGGGAAATAAATGCAACACAATTATAGTAATCAGTCATTAGCGAGTGTTTCCAGTTTCTCATTGAATGTTTTCAGTTTCTCATTGTAGTTCATTATTAATAACCCTATCTAATAAAAGAGTAATATGCAAATTGACCATCACTCCAACACACGAGATGGCTGCCCCCATGTGGTCAAAGATGGCCACCCCCATGTGGACACAAGATGGCTACCACAAGATGGCCGGCAGGGGAAGACAGTTGGGAGGGACCAGGCCAGCAGGGGAGAGCAGTTAGGGGTGATCATTCCTGCAGGGGAGGGCAGTTGGGGGGTGCCAGGCCTGCAAGGGAGGGCAGTTGGGGGGACCAGGCCTGCAGGGGAGGGCAGTTGGAGGCAACCAGGCCTTCAGGGGAGGGCAGTTGGTGCAACCAGGCCTGCAGGGGAGGACAGGTGGGGGGTGACCAGGCCTGCAGGGGAAGGCAGTTGGGGGGGGACCAGGCCTGCAGGGAAGGGCAGTTGGGGGGTGCCAGGCCTGCAGGGGAGGACAGTTAGGGGTGACCAGGCTGGTAGGGAAGGGCAGTTAGGGGCAATCGGGCCAGCAGGGGAGCAGTTAAGTGTCGATCAGGCTGGCAGAGGAATGGTTAGGGGTTGATCAGGCTGACAGGCAGAAGCGGTTAGGGTATTCAGGAAGGCAGGCGAGCAGTGGGGAGTCATCAGTGCTAGATTGTGAGAGAGATGTCTGACTGCCCGTTTAGGCCAGATCCCACCGTGGTCAGGCCTAAACGGGCAGTTGGACATCCCTCAAGGGATCCCAGATTGGAGAGGGTGCAGGCTGGGCTGAGGGACACCCCCCACCATGCACAAATTTTGTGCACCGGGCCTCTAGTTATGTATAACAGGATATTGTAAAAATTAAGTTACAAAATTTTTATTAAAACTTTTCTTACATACCGTTATATTGGCTGGGCCACAAAAATATTCATTGTGGGCCGTATGCGGCCTGTGGGCTGTGAATTTGACATGCCTGGTGTAGACCAAGGGAATATCCCTGGTGGCCATTGGCTGGATGCCTCCCACAGCCTGGCAAGCATGTCTACTTGTTAGAATGTCTACTGTGTCCCAGGTCTGAGCTGAGCACTGGGCAGAGAAGACAGGTTGGGTCTTGTAGCCTAAGAGCTCACAGTCTGAGGGGAGACACACACACCAGAACATTCCACCCGCTCTGGGCTCTGTAAGGTAGAGTGTTTCTCACCTGCCACCTGCCAGCCTGTGCCTGACAAACTACCAACCACCCTTATTGCCTGACAGCACCCCCTACCTCCCAGGAGAGTGAAAACACCAATTCAGTGAGACACTGCAAACAGACCGGCCACAATTCACAGTGAGGGAAGGCCAAGCAGTGGCTGTGTGAGACCAGGAGAGAGGGGTGGCAGCAGGATGCAGCAGTCCCTGGGAGCAAGTTCACAGACAAACCATTCAGAAAATAAAGACCGCGTGGCCTTGGGCCCAGGACAGGCCAGCGTCCACCAGGGCACTTCCACCAACTTCTAGTCGCTCCTTCTGGGTCCCCAATCCCGGGCTCCTGCTGCAGTGCCCACAGTGAGCACAGAAACAGTGAGTTAGCCTGGGGAAGGGCCCCGGTTCTTGAGAAAGGGGATCCACGAAGAGAGCACTGGAAACCCTGAGTGTGCCCGCAGGGAGGGGCAATACCGCCCTCTCTTGTCTCAGGGTGGCTCCTGGTCATCCGCTTCCCTAAGGCCCCACCGACATAGAGACAAAAGTCCCTGTGTCGCAGCTCAGAGTTCCCAATGGACTATCCTCCTCCTGCCCTTTGCAGCTGAGCTATGGAAAGCTGTGGCAGCTACAGCTGTGACGACCTGTGGACGTGGGGAATACCTGGAGCCAGGTATCTGATGGGCTTCAGTTTAGGAGTTGTGAGTCTGAACAACAGCCATCCCTCTAAAGAGCGCTTTTCTTCCTGATCCCATCGGGGATGGCAGGGCTTTCAGGTAACAACCTGCACCCGGTGTTGGTGTCGGTGGTTCAGTGCCCGATATAGCAGTGACCATGAAGACTGCAGGCAATGAACAGAAATATGGATTCTGTGTGGTGTAGAAGGAGAAACTGTTACAGAAAAAAGAAATCAGGAAAGATGGGAGATGTGTCATTATAGATAGAGTGGCCCAAGGAGGCCTTGTTGAGAAGGAGGCAATCAGAACATGAATGTGAAGGTGAGGAAGCCAGTTGGCTGTCCAGGAAGTACATGGTGTCTGGAGGGCAAGGCTCCTGAGCACCAGCAAGGGGCTGCAGTGGCTGGAGGGAGTGAGGGGAGTCTGAGGACAAAAGGCTGAGGGGCAGAGCCAGGTCATGGCCTTCTGCTTTCAACAGAGAAAGGCCGTGAGTGACAGGACTCACATGGTGAGGGCCTCAGAGACTCCCTCTGTGGCCTTAGGGACTCTCTCTGTGGCCTCGGGGACTCTCTCTGTGGCCTCAGGGACTCCCTACAGAGCAGGGAACAAGGTAGGTGCCATAGCAACAATGCAGGCAGGAGGCAAGGGTCTTGAGCTGGACACTACCATGTTTTCAGTAAAACACCTTGATGTCAGGTGTGACAAAAGGAAATCAGGAATAACATCAAGGATGTTGGGCTTAGTGCCTTGGTGGATGGGTTTGCATCACCAGAGGGTAGGTATGGGGGTGAAGTTGGAGATACCCATTAAATGTCCAAGTGAGGATGTCAGGTGGGCAGTTGTATGTATGCAGCCCAAGTTTAGAGGTGAGGTACTGGCAGGAGACAGAAAGTTGAACTCACCAGCTTAGGAACTATATTTGAAGAACCACTCCCAGGGGACTGGGCATGGCCAGAAGAGGTGGGGCTGAGCCCTGAGGGCAGAGAAGGTTAGACTCCAAGGTCTAGAAAGCCTCTTATTCAAGGCTGTATATGCTGGTCTGCTTGGCCTTTTCCAGCTCCTGTGGCCTGAGGAAACAAGTCCCCAGCCCACTTTGTCTTCTTCATAGGGCTTTCTCTGGGCCATGAGCAGCACTGATGGCCCATGACCAAGTGCTGCATGTGTGGGCCAGCGTGGGCAGGAAGCTGCTCGCTGACCCAAACAAACTTGCAGTGCTGCCAGCCAGATGCCAATGCTCAGGCCCCAGGGCTGACTTGGATTCCAGGCTTAAAGGACAGGTCAGCACAGCATTTGCAATTCTGAACAGAGCAGGTCCCTGTTATGCACCGGAGCCTACAAGCAGCAGGTCACACTGCTTCCCCTCAGTCCCTGGGTGCTCCCATGGGAGGGCTGAACCTCCTCTCTCTCCTACTTCAAACTCTAGGACAAAGGTTTCAGCGGGATTCTCAACCTCCCACCGGCCCTCCGCTCTCTCATGAGCCTCTCCCCACTGGCAGCTTGGCGGTCATGGCTATGTTCCTGGAGGTGTTTTCTCAGTCATGCAGTCCCGTTTCTAGAAACTAGTCACCTGGAGATTTCTCTAGATTTTTAGATTCCCATGTTAGAGGAAACCTTTTGGTCACCTAAAACCACACTGAAAATTATTGACTGTGCAAATCCACATATCTGGTGTTTGCTTTTTGTTTTGTGTTGTTAAGCATGTGACCAGACAGGATATGGGGAGGCCATGGGAGGTGACTCAGCATTTGAAAGCCTAGTTCTACCACTTGCTGGCCCTGTGAACTGGGGCGTTACTCAGCCTCTTGGTGCCTTACTCTCCTCATCTGTAAGATGGGAATAATAGACGTCCTGGCTCACAGGGTTAAATGAGTCAATTTCTTAGAATAGTGCTGACACATAATGACACCAAATCCCAGTGACTAAGTATTCCCTGTAGGAGAGTAATAAATGCAGAGCCCTTGTGCCTAAATCAGGCTGGAGCCATAGTCAGAAAATAGAAAGTGTTACATTATTTAAGCCTGGCCTTTTGCATATGTAGTCCTGTCACGTTAAACTGCAGCAGTAAGGGACCAATCGGAGACCTATTTGCATTACCTGAAGGAGCTCTCCTACGTGTTAGTTTAAACACGGCTTAGCAGGTGTACTTGGAAGCAGTACGAATTAAGATAATCTCATCCAGTGAATTAAATCCAGGCTTTAGAATCTAAAGGTACTGAAGCCAGATGGTAAGGCAGCTGGACAGACAGGAAACTGCCCACATTGTGGCATTTTCTTTTCATCCCCAGACTTTACGTGTCCTCAGGCACCTGTCACTTCTAAGGACAATCAGGAGAGACACAGTTCTGGATTTGGAAGCTGGGTTCCAGACTCAGTGAGCAGAGCAAACTCCCTGTCCAGGGTGCAGTGTTGGTTGCTGCTGCTCTGAAAACCAGCTGAGTGTCTGTGCTGCTCACCCTCCTCCCCAGCTGCTGGCTGGAGGGGACCTGGGGGACTGATGCTGAGCCTGTCACCCACAGCTATCTTCCAGCCCAGGGACCAGCTCCCCTATGCAGTCAGGAGAGTCTTTCCTAGAGGAAATTCTGACTTTTCCTGGGTATCTATAACTGCAGTCATCCTTTGCCTGCTCACAATTTTGTCATTTCTGCTCCCATTTATGTAAAATTCAGGAGTGAGCACATGGTGAGCCCCTGGGGCCACCTGCTTCAGCCTTCATTGAAGCAAGAACATCTGGGAAAGCATAGGCTGGGAGTTTTAATTCACCTTTTTTCCAAATAAATGTTAAAACAAAAACATAACTATGAAAAAAAAATGTTTGTCTGTGTATCACTAAGGTTACCTAGGTTGCCTTGAACATACCATCATCACATGTGGGGACATGCTGTGCTGGGGGTTGTCACTGCTAGACCCAGGAAAGTCCTCAGAATCATGAAACTACCTTGTCTGAGAAATTAGTAAACCGAGACTCAGGGGCAGCTGAAGGGGACTCCATACAAAGCAAGGCCCTGCCTACTTCAGGCTGAGTGAACGCTTAGTCACATCCTGATTCCCTGCTGCCCTGCCCCCAGCTGCCCTTCCCAGAACACTCTTTGCTCCCTTGCTTTCTCCAAGATCCCAACTCCCATGCACCCTGGTCTCCTGGGAGCTCTGCACACCCCCCGGCTTGGGCACCTACTCCTTGCTTTCACATGGTCTTTCTATGACCCCCCCCACATCCAGTCTGACCCACATGTATAGACGGCTCTCTGGGGCCACCCAAGAGGAACAAAGGGGAAAGAGCCCTAGCCCCAGCCTTACCTGAGCAGCCCTTGGCCTCTGCCACGCACTCCCAGGGCTGCACAGGGGCTGGGCAGGAGCTTCTTGGAACTGTCACTCCAGAGGTGGAAGGCCTGGGTGTCTGATTGCTTTGAGAACCAGACCCCAGGGAAGATGTCCTCTCAGTTTTAGGTGTTTCACTGGATGTTCTAGAACTAGGGATCCATCAGCTGGTCCCAGCAGTTGGGTTCCATGGACTTCCAGTGTTCCTTGTGATGTTCTAGAAAAATGGGCTCTGTGACCAAGGAAATTTGGGCAACAACGCAGATTCTTATTGCCTCCTGGAGCTTTATATCCATGTTAGCTTATAAAGGACTCTAAGTGATCCTAAAGCAGAGAAATTTGTTTGGCCTAGCATTTTTCCACCTTATTTTATCACAAAACTTTTTTCCTTATGGAACACAATTGGAGATGGTAGAAAGCACTGGATTATAGTAATGCTTTCCTAGCTCCATACCCTAGCCTCTCTTTTCTGCTGGTCTGATGGTGAGTTCTCAAACTTTAGGACAGATAGACTGATTTTTCAGAGATGGTAACAATTTCTGATAATTGCATGTTAGAAGCTTTCCTTCCCCCTCTCTCCCATAGGAAACATAACCACAGGGGGAAAATCTGGCCTCAAATGGAAGTAAACAGCTGGAGCTGATGAATTCCAGAAGCAAGTATTCTTTTTGCCTGTAAGCATCTATGAGAGAGAGAGAGAAAGAGAGAGAGAGAGAGAGAGAGAGAGAGAGAGAGAGAGAGAGAGAGAACAGAGGCTATGTAAATATAATTATTTCTAAGTAGAGTACCTTCAACATTTTCCATTAGGTTGCAGGGAGGTCATTGTGAGGCCAGCTATCCAAATATGGCTGCTGATTCCCTTGAGTCAGCAAAGAATATAAAAAAATGATCTTTGAGACAGAAATTTCTTGCCACACATTCTAGCAAATGTACGGGATATTATATTTTAGAGCTGTGGTTTTCAAACGTTTTTTCAAAGCATGAAAACCCCTTTTCTCAAGGGAAATCTTACTCAAAATCCCTCCCTCCCACCCCCAGGCAGGCTCCTGCGGTATCTTCAGGAAACCCTAGGAATCTAGTCTGGAGACCTGTGGTCATGGGCCTGCTGCTCCCAGCGAGGCCCTCAGACTAGAAACTTCCGAGTCCCCTGGACACTGGTTAGAAACTCAGCCTTGGGGTCCTGCCCAACCAGCCCAATGGATTGGGTTCACTTTAAAATCTAGAGGCAGATTGAGGGGATTTACTCCTGTGTTTCTTCCTCTGTCCCATCATTCTAAATACCTGGATGAGACTTCCTGAAAATCAGTCTGGGAATTTTAGGTTTCCACCCCAGCTGCAGCTGTAAGTGGGGTAATCCCTGATAATCATTTTTGCACTTGTCTGTACCTTCTATTCCTTTCCCCTCCCCCACGCCAGAGAAGTGAGGGCTGCCTGGGAAAAGGCGAAGAGAGCAAAGTGATTAAAAGTAGAGACAAGAAATCTGCGTCCCTGGGTTTGAACCCAACACTCCAACCCTCCTCTGCGTGGACTTGGGCAGGTCAGTTAAGGTTCTATGCCTATTTGTCCCCATTGGTCAAAAGAGGTGGGGAATGATGGCAATGGTGATGATGATGAGATGATGGACTAAGCACCTAGAATCGACCCCACAGGGCCTCACTTTAAGGAATGCAGGGGGCACGGAAATCACCATAGGGTTCTTTCATTTAATCCCACCACTGAAAGTATGACCAGAAGAACAAATAAAATTTAAACGTTTTCATTTACATGCACCTTCCTTTTAGACTTAAGTCAGAAAAACCTTTTTCCATTGGGGCTTTTCCACTTATTAGCACAATAATCTTGGCCAGGTCCCTTGTAGATTTATGTCACCCTCCCTCTGCATCCAGGGTGGGGTGGCAATGCCGCCCTGCCTAGCTCATAGGAACTCTGGAGGTTCAGTGGTGAGAATGGACACTTGAGGCTGCAAGCATCCAGAGTTCCATTAGAGGCAAATGCAAGGACGCCCAATACCTCATCAGGCCTGGGGAGAATAAGAATGCACAGGGGGCCTGTATTTCCGGGGTAGGGCCGTGGTAGGAAACAAAATAGGAAAGTGCTTGAAAGAGTGAAGAACAGGCAAAAAGTAGTGTTCTGGCCAGTATTATTCTGGACACTTTCTCCTGATTCTATAGAGCACCAGCAATAGCCACCTGCACCCCAGGCTTTCTCCCTCACCTGGGATAAAAGTGAGGCCCTCGCTAGAGCTCAGGCCAGACTGCGATGCCCCCCAGGCAGTGGTTGCAGTGCACCCTGAGTACTGGCTGGGCGGGGTGCCTGCAGAGGGTGGTGCTGGCGCCAGGAAGCCTTTCTCCATTGCACTTGGAGTCTCTGCAGCCTCTGGTTTCTTGGCACCACAAGCTGCTTGATCTCAGCCCAGCAATTTGCTCTTATAAACAAGAGGGGGTGGGGAAAGAAAAGTTGTGAAAAACAGACACAGGGAATTAGGTCATCCTAGAAATTCTAAGCCATCAGCAAAGCTCTTGTTGAGCATGATTTAACTCAACTGCCTCTGACCACAGCCAGGCCTTGAAGGTGCAGGTAGAGGAGTATCAAAATGGCCTGGGGCGGACAGGAAGGGGGTTAGGGTGAGGGACTCCACTGACCACTTTTCTTCTGCTGCAGGAGGCAAACTAAGGGCCAGTGGGAATGGTGAGTGCGTTTGACATTCTTTTTGATCTGGGAGTTTTGGATCCTGATATAATAACTGAAGCAGGCTGCACCCCCTCCTGTAATTCAGCATCTAGTTCTCCTGCTGGCAGAACACTAAGCTGCCCCTCCCCTTCTCTGTGAGCTTCATCATTGGACTTCCACTTCCTTGATGCCAGTGTAGTGTTAATGGGGGATGGAGTGTTATCATCATAATTAGCTAGTTAGTATTGCTGAAGGGAAGAGAGCAAAGGGGAGGCCAGACATTATAAGCATGGTCATCTGTGCAGCTTCACCAGGAAGCTACAGCTTCACGCTCCCCAAGGAACCACCTGTCCATTCCCTGCAGATCACTGGGTAAAGGGGTCCAGCAAAGGGGGAGATGGGTACATGCACATTGAAGTTGAGGTGATGCAGGGGAGGTGCTTGCCTGTCAGTCTAGCCTGGGGAACAGTGGATTGGCTAGGGGGTGGACCCCATCAGAAGTGTGCAAAATCTTGGGAAGTTAAAATCCCTAGACACAGAGTTCCTGCTCTCTTACTTGCTCACTCTTGCTCTCTCTTAACCATGGCCTGCACTTGCTCATACACTTGCATTTTCTCGCTCCATAGCCACGTGGCCTTAAGCAGTCGCATTGCCATGGCCGTGCAGACTCGGTGTCCACAAGCAGGATGCTGGACTTTAATATGGACCTGAAACTATGGGCAGTGGCCTTTATTCTGGGCCTGCTGAAGACAAGATTGGACTTCTTCCGCAGACAGAGATGAGACCTCGGAGGTGAACCACCTTAACTTTACATCATCAATAAAGCTTTCCACAAAACCCCATCCTCCCACCGGAGCCTAAAGAAATTCTTTTCCTCAAGTCACTCCAAGAACTCCACTCCCACCAATAACAGGAGCAGTCCCCATTATTTTTCCTGCAAAACCACCTCTAATGACTAAAGCTGGTCTTGCTCTGCTGTAAGCCTTTAAGCCACTTGTAAGGCTATTTTCACTCCAAATGCATCTTTCCATAGACAGTCACCAGACATGGCAACACATTTACACCTTGGAACAGCAGAGTGCATTTTATTTATGTATGTATGTATGTATGTATGTATGTATGTATGTATGTATTTATAATCCTCACCCAAGGACATGCTTATTGATTTTAGAAAGAGGGGAAAAGGGAGGGAGGGGGGAGAGAGAGAGAGAGCCATCAATCGGTTGCCTTTTCCACATGCACCCCAACCGGGGATTGAACCTGCAACCTAGGTATGTGCCCTGACCACGAATTGAACTCACAACCTTTTGGTGTATGGGACAATGCTCCAACCAACTGAGTCACACCAGCCAGGGCCAGCAGAATGCATTGTAATTGAGTTAATAACACCTGGGACAAGAGCAAAGATGAAAGGTCCTGATCCTGGGACAGCAGAACCACTCATCCCAGGAGCCAGGGGCAGCATGGAAAGTCTCACTGCTACTGATCCTGAGTGCGAAGGGAGCTGCTGAGGGGAAGGGAGGGGGACTAACGGTGGTGGTTGGATTAGAAACAAAGGAAAAAAGAGTCGTGAAATTGTGAGATGAGCACTGGTCTTGAGATGAGCTCTGAGGCTAATTATATAACCTATTTTCTCATCTGTAAAATGGGTGCAATGATATGTATCTATTGATGTGATGAACATAAAAGAAGAGGAGGTTTCTGAATCCATTAAGCAGGAGCAGCATATTATAATATTCTTCAAAGGCTGCCACGGACGTGCACTGACTGGGAGATGGACACTGTGCTAATGATTGCAGGGCCATTGTCTCTTTCCGTGTTTACAGCAACCCTGAAAGGAAGACAGGATTGTTCTCATGCTACAGAAGAGGAAAGCCAGGTGAATTCACTTGCCCAGGGTCACACGGCTGGTAGGTGATGGAGCTGAGCTGTGCCTGAGTGCATTCTTCACCTTTCCCAGAGTCGCTGTCTTGACTTACTTGGACTTCAGATGGGACCAGAATGCTGGGCAACTGTCACAGGACGTCTCATCCAGTGCTTGGCATGCAGGTAGCTCCTCTGTGAGTTTACATCCCTGCAGAGAAGAATGTAAGCCTCCCTAACACAGATGCTAGGGTGGAGCAGCATTTCTTTGCAGTGACTTCAGTCATTTCCAAAGTGCCCACTGAAATCTACCTCTTCCAAAGGGACTTCGCTTGAAGAGAATCTTATCCCCATTTTCCATGCAAGGATATCAGGAAGCCATCTCCATCCAGTCTCCTCTTCTCTAAGCAAAACCTTCCTGGACCCTTGTCTATGGGGTTATGGGATCCGACTCTCAAAATGTGTGCATGGTAGCATGAGGCTGCCTCCAGCTTCCTGCATCCAGAGGTGGTCCACCCCATGTCTGATCTCCACCCTCACCAAACACAACCTACTGAAACTGCCACCCTCTTTAAGCTTCACCTGCCTCATTTGTAAAACAAGGGCACTCACATGTGGTGGGAAGATGGAGGGATCTGGTCACTCTAGACAGGGCTCTAGAGAGCTGGGTAATTAGGAGAGAAGATGGGTTTTCTGTAATTGTCCACATTATATTGAGATTCTTCATCTGCATTTACAGACTCCAAATTCCTGAAAAGTCTGGAAATTCTGAAAATCTTACCAGATATTTTCCTTCCAGAGCCAGTGAGCATTGAAGAACAAAGCTGGGGCTGGGCCCGTGCTCTGTGCAAGTGGGAGCTTGACTCCTGACCTGCTGAAGACCTTGGTGTGAGGGGTGATGCCAGGGTCGGGAGGAGAGCAGAATGGGGGGAGGGAGGGAGGGAGAGAGAGAGAGCGATTTGCCCATACATAAGTGAATGAATGAACTGGAATGAAATCCAGTTGAACTCTAAAGTCCAGGCCTAATGTCCATCTAAGGTGCCTTAGCAGTTCCAAGTCAGATTGGGGAGGGAGGGGTTGGCTGTCCAACTCCCCCCACTCCCAGTCTGCTCAGCCAATTGAAGGGAACAGGGTTTCTTCCTCTCTTTCCTTCTTCCTCCTCCCCTTTTCCTCCCTCTCCCCTTCGCTTTCTTCCCCCTCCCCACTTTTACACATGTTTATCAAAGTACAAATCTATAATTAATGCACAATAAACTGTACACGTGTAAAACGTTCAGTTTGGTAAGTCTTGGCACATGCAGGCTTGGTGCAGGCCTGGCCTGGCCCTGCTGGAGCTCTCGATTCTGCAGGGTAAGAAGGGCCAGGTCTGACGGTCTGATTGATGCTTCTCTGTCTCTGGATCTGTTTTTGTTCATCAGTTTATGTTGTTCATTATATTCCACAAGTGAGTCAGATCATGTGATATTTATCTTTCTCTGACTGGCTTACTTCACTTAGCATAATGCTCTCTAGGTCCATCCATGCTGTTGCAAATGGTAAGAATTCTTTCTTTTTTACAGCTGTGTACTATTCCATGGTGTAGATGTACCATAGTTTTTTAATCCACTCATCTGCTGATGGGCACTTGGGCTGTTTCCAAATCTTAGCTATGGTAAATTGTGCTGCTATGAACATAGGGGTGCATATATCCTTTCTGATTGGTGTTTCTAGTTTCTTGGTGTTTCTAGAAGAGGGAAGGTAGGGGAGGGTGGGGGTAAGGAGGAGAGATCAACCAAAGGACTTGTATGCATGCATATAAGCCTAACTAATGGACACAGACTCCAGAGGGGTGAGGTCATGAGGGAGGGGGGGACAATGGGACAATAAGGACACATATGTAATACCTTAATCAATAAAGAAAAAAAACAAAGCTAATAAGTACTCAAAACTCATCACTTCCTAATTATTTTACTACACTTTACTATTATTTGTGTTGTTGTATCTGTAGTGGAAATACTATATCATGTTTTGCAACTGCTCATCTCTTTGCAACTCCACGTTCAGTGATGTTAAGTTGGTAGTTTGAAATAAACCATGGTAGTAGTATTTACAACATGAAAATAAAAATAAAAAAAGAATAAGAAGGACCAGGTCCCTGCCAGCCCTGTGTGGCCAGACTCGGGGAACGTGGCAGCAGCCGTATAGTCATCCTGGATTCACATTTCTATGACTGCTGAGAGAAATCACTCTCAAATTGAAGCTAAAAGGAACGGGGAAGGAGAAAAAAGCAGACAAAAGAGAAGGCTAATAAGAAAGAAAGAAAAGTGACCATAATGTGGATTTAATTAAATTCCAGTTTTAATATGGTTACACTAGTGTCCCAGTGCATGAATTCGTGCACATTGAAAAGAAATTAATTAGTCTCTCTGGTGCAGGTACTAATGCAGGCGGTCCTGGGTGGTGGCCGGGTGGGACTGGGCAAGATGGGCCGGACACGCCTTGGAGCCAATCTCCTGTGGTCCCTCCCTGGTGGGCCACACCTGGGCCAGCACCGCAGCTCAAAGAGAGTGAGCGGGGTCCCTCCAGCAGGTGGGGTCCCTCAGCCTGGCCTGTGGGTATAGGGCCAAAATCGGCTTTCCGACATCCCCCAAGGGCCCCAGAGTGTGAAAGGAATCATGAGGAATCTGGCTCCCCCCGCTCTAGTTCTGGGGTGTGTCACCTGAGAACCGCAGCTGCCAAGTGACCGCAGCTTGGCAGCTCCTGCATTGAGCGTCAGCCTGCTGGTGGTCAGTGCACATCATAGCTACTGGCCGGTTGGACTGTTGGATGGTCACTTAGCCTTTTATATGTATAGATTGTGAGTTAATTCTTGCCTCCTAGACTATTTCATCAGAGGCAAATCCCACAGGCCACATATTGTTTTATCGGCTTTTCTTCTCTGGTGGAGACACTGGGACTCTGCAGAGGGGACACGGAGCCGTAGCCAGAGAGTGTATTCTCCTGGGGGAAAAGAAGCAACAAATGAATGATAAACATCTTGTCTTCAGAACATCATAAAATGTTCAATACCAGGCCCCACGCACATTAGAGTTTTCATCCTTAATTTGAACACAGATGACTTGGTAATAGCACACACTATTTGCATCCCCCACGGTATGCTTTATTTTCTGTATGGGTCAAGAAGGAAAAAAGAAGACAGACCTATGCCTCATTCTGTTGTGTCTGTGTGGCATGACTGTGTGTTGTTTCTTTGATCAAATGATAATGTCCCCTCTCTTGCCTTCTCCACACCAGGGAGAGACATGGACCAGGTGTTCATGCTTATATACTTGACATAACAACAGCTTTCTGCATTTCTCTTCTGTGGTTCATTCCCAGACAGCTTGAGTCTTGAAAGAAAACTCAGCAAACCTAGAATAGGTGACAGGCTGGTGTCATCCTGACAGGCGTCTCTGGCATCAGAGGATCAAGACAAGTGGCCACAATGTTGATGTTTGTGTTACTTCACCTCATATTGGTAACATTATTCTGTTATCAAAGATAGCTACCCAATAGTGATAAAAATTCAGATTTTTAAATGACATAAATTGAGTAGCGGAAACAGGCTGATCTGCCAGGTGATTTGCAAAGGCCATGCTCCTGTTCACTCTCATAGGCTGGACACTGAGGAGGAGCCGGCCAGCCCTGTGGCCTCAGCTCCAGGACCCGGCCCCACCAGGCCTTTGCCAACCTCACTGCTTTGTGGACCTTTATTTGTGCCACCTCTTTGCACCACCATGCACTATAATAATTTTTGCCATATCCACATACCACCTGTGGACTGATATTTACTCAAACTTTCTTCCTTAAATGGACTCATAGTTTTACTTCAATAAATTAGCTTATAAGGAAATTGCCTATTATTTCACTATGGAAAAAGTAATATCATTAGACAGACATAGAAGATAACCATAAAAGATGCAATGAAAACAAAACAGTGTCATCAAGATTTAGCTGTGGCCTTTGGAAGCCTTTGGGTCTGGGGCCTACTCTCTGCTCATCAGAAAGGTTAGGCAGCGAGGAGAGGGGAATGGGCACTCCTGCTTGAGACGGAGGCTCTCTCAGACAGTGCCAGGTGGGATGGAAGAAAACAGGGACGGGAACTGCTTCTCACCAGGACTCGGGTTACTTGCAGGTGGCAGTTCTCCGAAGCCTAATGCTGGGACACTGTTTCTCGCCACTCTCCAGGCCCTTCCTTTTCCTCAGGTCACTGCAGTGTGGCCTAGCTCTCTGGGCCATTAGGAACTCCTGGTCCTGCCATTCTGTGACTTCACCGTCATCCCCATCATACTGGCCTCTTTGTAGCATTCAACTCCCCTCCTCTCTGGAAACCCCTTCCCTTGGCTCTGGCACTGCTGTCCTGCCTTTCAGAAGGTTCCTCTTCTTCACCCCCCATTTGGAACCCTCCCTCTCTTCCCATCATTTTCGTGCTGATGCAGCAAAGGGCTCAGAGCCACCTAGGCACCTCTAATCACCAGGACCACGAGGCTGCCTCACTGACTTCAGGGTTCTTGGACGTCACCTGTAGGACTGTACTCCAGGTGGACAAGCTGAGCTGGGAGGAGAGAGCCAGGTCAGTATGGTACCAGCTGACTGGAAGGCCTGCCAGTGCTTAGAGCCTGGCCTCCTGGTTTTCAGGCCACTGGACACTTGGCACCCGAAGGACAGGCCGAGCCTGGCACTGTCATGCTGGCAGGGCTGTCCTTGAGAGTCAGACACAGAATCAAAACCAGCAGCCTGTGCTGCTCAGTTCCCTGTTCCAGTTGCAGTGGTTGGCCTGGGGGATAGCAGCTGTTGTCCCCTGAGGGCCCGCTCCCTGCAGAGAGCAGCCAGGCTCTCAGGGCTGGCCCTGCGCTCCTCTGGTAGGGTCCAAGCCTGTGTGGAGGTGTTCCCTGAGCAGACAAAGGTGCTGCCCCGCTCCTGCACCCCTCTTGCCTGGGGGACGGGGGCGGGGCACTCTTTGCTGGCAGACACATCCTCTCTAAGGTTCTCATAAGTCTCATGGCATCCATACCTGCCACCTCCCAAATATGCATTTTAACCTGGGACCCCTTCTGAAGACAGCTCATTCACTCCATGGTGAGGAATCTAATCTGTTCAGGTTGGGAAAGAGTGGTGAGGGCATGAGTTATGCCTGCCCAGTTACAACCTCCACAGCTCTTGGGGCCCGCTGTCCCTCTGCTCAGCGTTTCACTGCTGGCTGAGTGTGAGAGTTGGATTTCTGCCCCTCAGTCCCACCTCAGAGGTTCATCAGGCTGACAGGACCACTATCTGCCTCTGAGTACCTTCCTGGGTGAGTAGGGTCACTTTGCACACATTGTGTCTCAGCAGGCTGTATCGCAGGTCAGGGACAGAGTGTGCTGCTTCCCTGGGATGCTCTGACTGTGGCTGTATTTTTGCTCAGAGGGGCAGGAAAGCACAAACCTGGTTCTTTCAGTTGGGAGATGGGGAAATAAAACTCACAAGGATTGAAGTGATTGATTGCAAAACCTCAGACAAATGCTTTCACATCATTGTGCAGTGACCACACCCTTAAGGCTCCCTCACAAGGGCACTTCGCTGCTTGTTGTGAGGATGAGGATGGCCAGCTGACAGCCAGCCGACACAGATGGGGCTCAATCCCAGGCTATCCAACTCCCAAGGCCAGGCCCTCTCACTGTGGTGTGCACAAATTTCTTGTTTTCACACCTATTGAAATGTTAACACTCTTAGATTAGATTGTGATGCTAAATAATTAGATTAACTGGATTTTCCTTGTGGAACAGGTTCTTTTGCTAGGCTGTCCTGGCCTGTGGGTCTCAGGCTTCACTTGGAAAAGACAGGGAACGAAGGCCAGGCCTGAGACACAATTGTTCTCTTTGAAATCAGGACTTTGGAGAAACAAAACAAAATAGTGCCTTGTCCCATCCAGTGTGGGTTAGCCACAAACTCTGAGAACCCAGTATGAGGGCTGGATGGAGACGAGGAATGCTCGTGTCATGAAGTCTAGTACCCGTGTAGGGCGCTGTAGGGTGCTCACCGATGTCTCCACCATTGCGACCATGTTTCCACCCCCCAGACTATGACAGTGCAGCCCAAGGCTGAGCTTAGGGGGGACATTGGGTTGACACAGTGTGGCCTCCAGGACCATTGACTTGGTCGTGTAGACCTGTGTTATAAACATAAGATGGAAACATAACATTCAGCTGCCTGATTTGTGGTGTTAAGACTTTAATAAAGCAGCTCTTTGACACAAGACATAGTAATGGTTACTTGGATCTGTTTCAGTAGTTCATGTCACCCTTTGCTCTTGGAGATGTTACCAAGCTGTTGTGGACATGGTCCAGCGTCTAGTTTTACAACTTCGTTGCTTAGAAGTGCAACCGGGTGTTGGCTCAGCTGATGTTCAATTCTTTGGAGGAGTTTAGGGGGAAAAAAGATTAAAGTAACTATAAAACCACAAACTATGTACAAAATGTATCATGGACTTTAATCTGCAAGTTGTTTTTTTTTTTTTTTTCTTCTCTTTTTCCCTTCATACAGCCTGAGGCAGAGGTTTCCAGAAGAGGCTGTTGTTTGCATTTAAAACTGCTTTGTAGAAAAACTCCATTTTCAAAGGTCTGAGCCTGGCTGGGCCCGGAAGGCTGGTTCTCTGCGTGATTCAGGCAGGGCTGAGGGCTAGACTAGCTGCACCCAGAGTCCTGCTCGTGTGGGGACAGGGCTGCCAGGGTCAGCCTGGGGCTGAAAACTGCAGAGCTCAGATCCTCACTGGTTCCTCATCTGCCTCCCGAACTCCAGGGAGTCCTAAGGGCTTGTCTTCCGCCTTTGTTTTCTTGTTTCATTCTTAAGAGTTGGCATTCCAATGTGGTCTTTAGACATAAAGGTCATCAACTACCTTGACCTTCTCATGCTCCAGTTGCTTATGAGTTCCAGGAGGCTTTGAGCATAGAACACGTATTGTGAGGCTGGTAGGGGCAGGAGGCCTTAGTTCTCTGTTGATGATGACAACCCCTCATGCTTCTGGGTCTCTCATCCTCTCTGTGTCCTGGATGGTGAGATCCTGTGCATGGTGGATATTTTTTTTGCTTCTCCTCGTGGCAGTGGGTTTGGCTTCATACACAGAGGATGAGCTCTTTCAAGCCAGTCCCTTACAGCTCCTTTCTTTGACCAAATGGTAAGAGGACTTATTACATAATCTGGATTGAATTGAAAGTCCTGAACCCAGCATTCCAGCCTCAAACATCTGGGTCTGGAGGAGGAATGTAAGAGCAGCCAAATGCCTGGGATAAAGGTGCTGGTCACAAACTTGGCCTTTTAGTCTTAATCAGAAAATCATATGCTCAAGGGCAACATGAATCCTTTAAAACCTGCATCTTGTAACTTAGGTTCTCCCCTCCTGCCAGGCCTTATGCTCAGGGGAGGGACCTTCAGGCCCCATTTTCATCCACACATGTAACCTTGAGGGATCAGCTCCACCAGACCCTTCATTCTAGTCCAAGTTCTGATCCCAACTTGGCTAGGACTTCAAAGCAAGTTCTGTTCTAAGCATGATGTTCATAAAAACCCCATCAGAGAGGGTCCAAGAGTTCACTGAATCAGGAAACTTTTATAAGACACATGCCACATGCTCTAAGGTCTCAGAGCTGGAACTCAGATGTGCTGACTCCCAAACTACCTGGAGTAGTTTGCCAGGGCTGCCAAAACAAAGTACCACAAGCTAAGCATCTTAAACAACAAAAATTTATTGTCTCACAGTTCTAGACACTAGAAGGTCAAGGTCAAGGTGTCAAGCAGGTTGGTTCCTTCTGAGGGCTGTGAGGGAGACTCTGTCTCAGGCCTCTCTCCTAGCTTTGGTGGTTTGCTGGTAATCTTTGTCCAGTCCTTGGCTATAATCCTTGGCTGAAAAGCATCACTCCAATCTCTGCCTTCATGTTCACATGCTGTTCTTCCTGTGTGCATATCTGTGTCCAAATTTCTCCTCTAATCAGGACACTAGCGGTATTGGATTAGGTCCCACCTTAATGATTTCATTTTCACTTAACTAGTTACATCCACAATGACCCTATTTCCAAATAAAATCATGTTCTGTAAAACTGAGGGTTATGGCTTCAAAATATGAATTTTGGGGGCTGAAGGGTATGCAATTCAGTCATACCACCACCCTATTTTTGGACCTTGGGTGAGTGAAATACTTCTGAACATTATTTTCTCCATCTGTGACATCACTGATCTTTAAGATTCTTTCCAGTGCTTAAGCTCAGCGATTCTAAATGTCTACAGAGTATGATGGTCTATTTTATTTACTTTCTTAACAGTTTTTGAGTAATTCTTTTCATTGAATGTCATATTTTAAAATGATTTGTCCGGGTTTTAAGGAACTTGTCATCTTTTTACCTTTGATCATAGTTATTTGTATGGATAATGTTAAATATATTTAATGACCATTATGTCAAGGCCCCAAGTAGTCAATGATCACTGGCCATTATAATTGCACTGGGACATACTGGAGTGTACTGTCTGGATCCCACCCCTGGCTCTTTCTGTATTGCCTTAGCTCTCCATTTAAACTTAATATTTTTCTTCCAAATGTTTTTTCTTATTTTAAAATAATTATGTAATTATTACTGATCACTTGAAGGAATAAAATATCACTTCTTCGTAATACATTTTGGTATCTAAGTGAGTTTTTGTGTGTATTTTTCTTTTTGATAATTTATCCTAGATATTTTTTTGTGCCATTACATACTTTTGAAGACATGATTTCCACCAGCAGCATCTGAAAATATTTTAGTGATGTTTTCTCTTTTGTTATTTATTTGTAAGAGGTCTTGTTATATTTAAGAGATTAGATGCCTTTTTAGAAAATTTTGAAAATTACACTTCAAACTTCTTAAAGCAAAGGTCAACATCTTATTAAATGTTTATCTTTCATAATATCAAGTTCCATGTCTTGTGCACAGTAAAACCCAATCAATATCCAAAAATGTAAAAAGATGACTTCTGCCATTGAGAAATAATACACTGAGTGGCCAGATTACTATGATCTCTGAAAGCATAATAATCTGGCCACTCAGTGTGTATCCTATCTAATAAAAGAGTAATATGCAAATTAACCATCACTCTGCTACACCCACAGCCATGCCCACCAGCCAATCAGTAGCAAGTATGCAAATTAACCCAACAAAGATGGCTGCAGCCACAGAATGAGCAGGAGCCTTGAGTTTCCCCGGTAATGGAGGAAGCCAAGCTTTTCGCACACCCTGGCCCACCTAGGCCTCCACTCCAGGCTACAAAGTTTCAATTGTAGAAGATAAATAAATCCCAGATATCAGGGCCTCCACTTGGGTTGCCGGGGGCGTGGCCGGCCTGCAAACCACCACAGGCCCCTCACCCAGGCCACCCCACACCCCAAAAGAACCCCCACCCTGATCCGGGACACCCTTCAGGGCAAACCAGCTGGCCCCCACCCGTGCACCAGGCCACTGTCCTATCCAACAAAAGAGTAATATGCAAATTGACCATCACTCCAACACACAAGATGGCTGCCCCCATGTGGTCAAAGATCCTGCCCCCATGTGGACACAAGATGGCCAGCACAGGAGGGTAGTTGGGAGGGACCAGGCCTGCAAGGGAGGGCAGCTGGGGGCAATCAAGCCTGCAGGGGAGGGCAGTTAGGGGTGACCAGGCTGGCAGAGGAGGGCAGTTAGGGGTGACCAGGCCTGCAGGGGAGGGCAGTTAGGGGCAAACAGGCTGGCAGGGGAGCAGTTAGGCATCAATCATGCTGGCAAGGGAGTGGTTAGGGGGTGATCAGGCAGGCAGGCAGAAGTGGTTAGGGGCAATCAGGAAAGCAGGCAAACAAGCAGTTGGGAGCCAGCACTCCTGGATTATTAGAGGATGTCCGACTGCCCATTTAGACCCGATCCTGGTGGGCCTGGCCTAAATGGGCAGTCAGACATCCTTCGAGGGGTCCCAGATTGGAGAGGGTGCAGGCTGGGCTGAGGGACACACACCCCCATGCACAAATTTCGTGCACCGGGCCTCTAGTACCTAATAATAGATAAACATGTAAATTGACCATACCTCTGCTATGTCCACAGCCAATCAGAGTGAGTATGCAAATTAACCCAACAATGATGGAGGTTAATTTGCATACGTAGGCGCCCAGCAGCCTGGGTCTTGGGAACTTTCTCAGCACCCAGTAGGCCCCGTGTGGATCCTGAGCAACCTGGGAAGGGTCTGAGCCAGGGGGCTCCTGGGCAGGGGCAGAGCTGGTGATCAGAGGGAGCTGGGTGGCCCCTGCCCGGGCTCCAAGCCTAGGCCAGAGGCTTGGGGCCCGGGCAGGGGCAGAGACAGTGATCGGAGGGAGCTGGGGGGTGGGGGGGGGGGGCCCTGCCCGGGCCCTAAGGCTTTAGGCCTTGGCAGGGGTGGAGCCAGCAATCGGAGGGAGCTGGGGGGCCCCTGCCCAGGCCCTGGGGTTTTAGGCCTGGGCAGGGGCAGAGCTGGTGATCAGAGGGAGCTGGTGGGCCCCTGCCCAGGCACCAAGCCTCGGCCAGAGGAGGATCCCATGATCAGAGGGAGCTGGGAGGCCCCTGCCCAGGCCGGGAGGCTTTAGGCCTTGGCAGGGGTGGAGTCGGAGATCGGAGGTGATAGGTGTGAACTACAGAGGAAACACCTTTTCTGACTGCTCATTGGCTAAGCTCCCTGTATGCCACTGGTAATATTCTTAGTAACTTGGGTATAAGAATCCAAAAAGGTGATCTAGGATTTTTCCACCACACTCCTGGAGAAAAAAATGAAGGTCTGCTGCTGGAGGGCTAAGAAATGTCATATCCTGCCCTAGCCTGTTTGGCTCAGTGGATAATGCCTAGGCCTGCCGACCGCAGGGTCCGGGTTTGATTCTGATCAAGGGCATGTACCTAGGTTGCAGGCTCCTCCCTGGCTTGGGCCCAGGTCAGGGCTCATGCAGGAGGCAACCAATCAAAGTGTTCCTCTCGCTTTGATGTTTCTCTCCCACATTCTCTAAAAATCAATGGAAACATATCCTCAGGTGAGGATAAAAAAAAATAAAGAAAAAATGTCATATCCTATGAAAGACACATCTTGAAAATGCCTAAAGAAAGTTGTAATTTTTTCATGGTGAAGGGACTGGAGTCTGTGTTGATGAAAACACCTTGGTGGCTGTGGTGACTGGCAGTGGCAGAAGCAGTGGGGTGATGGGGCTGGTGCCTTTCCCTGATCAGCCATGTCAACTCCCATAAAGGGAGGCCAGACTGGGGCTTAGGCCCGCTCCCCACGGGGAGCGGGCCTAAGCCGTCAGTAGGACATCCCCTGAGAGCTCCCAGTATGTGAGAGGGGGCAGGCTGGGCTGAGAGACACCCCCCCCCACCTAGTGCACGAATTTCGTGCACCAGGCCCCTAGTGTGTATGTGTGTGTGTGTGTGTGTATATATATGTATGTGTATATATATGGGGCCGGGTGCATGAATTTGTGCATGGGTGGGGTCCAGCCAGCCTGGCCAGGGGGAGGGACATGGGCAGTTGTCCAGCCTGCCTGCCTGCTGGTCGAACTCCTGGTCAAGGAGACAATTTGCATATTAGCCTTTTATTTTATAGGATATACACTGAGTGGCCAGATTATTATGTGTTCAGAGATCATAATAATCTGACCACTCAGTGTATATTGCAGTCAAAGATATATAAACAAATATAAACAAAAAGCAACATGAAATAAATGCTGTAATGGAGGCACCAGAAAAACACTGTGGGTTCAAAGAATAAAGTGTGATCAAATCCAACAAAAGAATTGGGGATGCCTTCATGGAGGTTCAATTTCATTTAGGTCTTGGATTTGATTTTTTTAACCAGAGAAAGAGACATTCTAAGTTGAAGGATCAGCATAAAAACAGCATATGGCATGCAAATGCCTGGCATGCATAAGAAAGAGAGGGGTTCACTGCCTCTCAATGCTGAGAGTCTTGAAGACTGCAAGACTTTGTATAGCAATGGGAACCATGTGGAGAACACCCTGCTTTGAACTGTGTTTAAGGAAGATGGTGCTGGTAGCTTTATCAGAAAGTTAAGTGATTTACTCAATAGAAAATACAAAATTATAGTTATAAAAATGCTCATTGATGTCAGGAAAGCAATGTGTGAGCAAAGTGAGAATTTTAACAAAGAGAAAATATTAAAAAGTACCAAAAAAATCATAGGTTTGAACAATATAATAATTGAACTGAAAACTTTAATAGAGGGGTTCAACTAGATCAAGTGGAAGAAAAGATCAGTGAACTCAAAGACAGGGCAGTGAAATTCATCCAATTAGAGGAGCAAAAAGAAAAAGAATGAAAAAGAGTCAACATGTCTTAAGGGACTTATGGGACATTATGAAACAGACCAATATACACATTACAGGGATTCACAAAGGAGTCAAGATAGAGGGGGCAGAGAGCTTATTTAAGTAAATAATGGATAAAAACTTCCCTAACCTGAGGAAAGAAATAGACATCCAGATCGAGTTTCAAATATAAAGAATCTAAAGAGACCCATACTGAAATATATTATAATTAAATTGTCAAAAGTTAAAGACAAAGAGAGAGAGAATCTTAAAAGCACCAAGAGAAAAGCAACTCATTACATAAGGGGGATGTGCCTACCTCCACCCCCAGCCCTGCCCCTGACACACACACACACACACACACACACACACACACACACACACACACACATAAGAGTATCAATAGATTTTTTTTTTTTAGCAGATATCTTCCAGCCAAAAAGGGAGTGGGATGATATATTTAAAGTGCTGAAAGAATAAAAACATACCAACCAAGAATACTTTACCTAGCAAAGCTGTCCAGAACTGGAGGAGAGATAAAAAGCTTCCCAAACAAAAGCTGAAGGAATTTACCACTAGACCAGCCTTATAAGACATGCTAAAGGGATTTCTTCAATATAAAACAAAGGATAATAATTAGTAATATAAGTGAGATCATGTGATATTTATCTTTCTCCAACTAGCTTATTTCACTTAGCATAATGTTCTCCATGTCTATCCATGCTGTTGCAAATGGTAAGATTTCTTTCTTTTTTACAGCGGCGTAGTATTCCATTGTGTAGATGTACCACAGTTTTTTAATCCACTCATCTGCTGATGGGCACTTAGGCTATTTCCAAATCTTAGCTATTATAAATTATGCTGCTATAAACCTGGGGCTGCATATATCCTTTCTGATTGGTGTTTCTGATTTCTTGGGATATATTCCTAGAAGTGGGATTACTGGGTCAAATGGAAGTTCCATTTTTAATTTTTTGAGGAAATGCCATACTGTTTCCCACAGTAGCTACACCAGTCTGCCTTCTCATCAGCAGTGCACGAGGGTTCCTTTTTCTCCACATCCTCTCCAGCACTTGTCATTTGTTAATTTGTTGATGATAGCCATTCTGACAGGTATGAGATGGTACATCAGTGTCGTTTTGATTTGCATCTCTCAGATGATTAGTGACTTTTAACATGTTTTCATATGTCTCTGGGACTTCTGTATGTCCACTTTAGAAAAGTGTCTATTTAGATCCTTTGCCCATTTTTTGATTGGATTGTTTATCTTCCTTTTATTAAGTTCTATGAGCTCTCTATAAATTTTGGAGATTAAACCTTTATGGGATATTACATTGACAAATATGTTCTCCCATACAGTGGGGTCTCTTTTTGTTTTGTTGATGGTTTCTTTTTTTTTTTTTTTAAATATATTTTATTAATTTTTTACAGAGAGGAAGAGAGAGGAGAGGGATAGAGAGCTAGAAACATCGATGAGAGAGAAACATCGATCAGCTGCCTCCTGCACACCCCCTACTGGGGATGTGCCCGCAACCAAGGTACGTGCCCCTGACCGGAATCGAACCTGGGACCCTTCAGTCCGCAGGCCGACGCTCTATCCACTGAGCCAAACCGGTTTCGGCTGTTGATGGTTTCTTTTACTGTGCAGAATCTCTTTATTTTGATATAATCCCATTTATTTATTTTCTCCTTAGTCTCCATTGCCCTAGGAGCTATATTGGTAAAGATATTGCTATGACATACGTCTGATAATTTGCTGCCTATGGATTCTTGTAAGATTTTTATGGTTTCCATCTTATGTTTAAGTCCTTTATCCATTTTGAGTTTACTTTTTGTATGGTGCAAGTTGGTGGTCTAGTTTCATTTTTTTGCATGTATCTGTCCAATTTTCCCAACACCATTTATTGAAGAAATTATCTTGACTCCATTGTATGCTCTTACCTCCTTTGTCAAATACTAATTGAGCATAAAGGCATGGATCGATTTCTGGGTTCTCTGTTCTGTTCCATTGGTCTATATGTCTGTTCTCAGACCTCAGAGGGAAGGCAGGGGAGGATGGAAGGGGTTGGGTGTAAGAGCTGAACCAAAGGACTTGTATGTGTGCATATAAGCATAACCAATGGACACAGACAATAGGGGGATGAGAGCATGTTCTGTGGGGTGGGAGTGGCAGGGGAGAGGTCAATGGGGGGAAAAAGAGACATATGTAACACTTTAAACAATAAAGATTTAAAAATAAATAAATAAACCGAAAAAATATATGAAAGTATAAAATATATAGTTAAATTCAAAATCCACTGATATTGTAATGATGGTGGGTAAATCACCTTTAAAGAGTATAAAGGTTAAAAGACAAAATAATTAAGCATAACTATAACTATAATAATTTGTTAATGAGTATACAATATAAAATATGTAAATTGTGACATCAAAGACATATAATGAGTCCTGGCCAGTGTTGCTCAGTTGGTTTAGCATCATCCCATCCACCAAAAGGTTGCTAGTTCGATTCCCAATCAAGGAACATGCCCAGGTTGTGGGTTCAGTCTCTGGTTGGTGGCATATGGGAGGCAATGGATTGATGTTTCTCCCTCTCTCCTTCTGACTTTCTCTCTCTCTAAAAAAGCAATAAAAACATATAATGAAGGGGGAGTATAAAAAAGGTAGAGTGTTTAATGCATTTGAAGTTAACTTGTAATTAGCTTAAAACTGTTATAAACATAAGCTGTTTATGTAAGCCTCATGGTGACAACAAAGTAGAAATCTATAGTAGATAAACAAAAGACAAAGAGCAAGGAATCAAAGCATACCACCAGAGAAAATAATAAAATTACAAAAGAAGAGAGCAAGAAAGAAAGAAAGGAACAAGGAAATTACAAAACATCCAAAAAATAATTAATAAAAGAGCAATAGCAAGTCTATACCTATCAGTGATTACTTTATATATTTTTTGTAATTCAGTTTTTTTCAATTATAGTTGATATACAATATTATATTATTTTCAGGTGTACAATGTAGTGATTAGAAATTTTATAACTTAAAAAATAAACAGAGAGTGGAGTGGTGGTTGTCAGTGGCTCAGATCGGTGGGGATTGGAGAAATAGGGAGAAGTTGGTAAAGGGTACATTTTTTCAATTATATGATGAATAATTTCTGAGGATCTAATTATAACATGGTGACTATAGTTGATTACACAGTACTGTATAACTGCAACTTGCTAAGAAAGTTGAAGTTAAGTGTTCTCACCAAAATAATAATAATAATAATAATAAAGGTAAATATGATGGATGCTAATTAAGGACCTGATGGTAGGAATCCTTTCATCTTATCTAATAAAAGAGTAATATGCAGATTGACCATCACTCCAACACACAAGATGGCTGCCCCCATGTGGTCAAAGATCCTGCCCCCATGTGGACACAAGATGGCCACCACAAGATGGCCAGCACAGGAGGGCAGTTGGGGAGGACCCAGGCCTGCAAGGGAGAGCAGTTGGGGGGTACCAGGCCTGCAGGGGAGAACAGTTGGGGGGGACCAGGCCTGCAGGGGAGGGCAGTTAGGGGTGACCAGGCCTGCAGGGGAGGCAGTTAGAGGCAAACAGGCTGTCAGGGGAGCAGTTAGGCATCAATCAGGCTGGCAGGGGAGTGGTTAGGGGGTGATCAGGCTGGCAGGCAGAAGTGGTTAGGGGCAATCAGGAAGACAGGCAGGTGAGCAGTTGGGAGCCAGCAGTCCTGGATTGTGATCGGGCCTAAAAGGGCAGTTGGACATCCCTCAAGAGGTCCCAGATTGGAGAGGGTGCAGGCTGGGCTGAGGGACATCCCCCCCGTGCACGAATTTCGTGCACCAGACCTCTAGTATGTATGTGTATGTATATATATATATATATATATATATATATATATATATATATATACACACACACACACTGAGTGGCCAGATTATTATGATCTCTGAACTCATAATAATCTGGCCACTTGGTGTATATCCTATATAATAAAAGGCTAATATGCAAATTGTCCCCTCGACCAGGAGTCTGACCAGCAGGCAGGCCGGCCAACCACCCATGTCCCCTCCCCCTGGCCAGGCTGGCCAGACCCCACCCATGCACGAATTCATGCACCGGGACTCTAATACACACACATACACACACACACACACACACACACACACTGAGTGGCCAGATTATTATGTATTCAGAGATATATATAATCTTAATAATCATAATGTTAGTACCCTTTAAATAGACCACAACTTTATTTGTCAATTATACCTCAATGAAGCTGAAAAAAAAAATAACCATCTTTGTGATATCCAAAGCTTGACTACAGTTACCACATCTCTCAACTGCAGTATCTCTCAATACCTCTTCTGGATGGAAGAATGCAGTAGCTCTAACCTTATTGTTTTTCAGCTCAGACCTGAAGGTGGATTTCTCATGAAAGGAGCCAATCAGTCTCTGTGGATTTGTAATCCAGTTTCCAAGGCCCATCTCAAATTTCACCTCCTTAAAAAAAAGTTTTACTGACGTAGAAATCACATACCATACAGTTCACATGGTTAAAGTATATAATTCAATGGCTTTTGGTATATTCACAGAGTTGTGCAACCATCACCACAATCAATTTTAGAACACTTTGATTTACTGCCCCAAAGAAATCTTGCACCCCTTAGCCATCACTCCTCTCCTATCTTCCCATCTCCCCTAGTACTAGGCAACCGCCAGTCTACTTTCTGTCTCTAAAGATTTGCCTATTCTATTGACAACCTTTGGGTACAGTGGGGTAGAAGGATTGAACAATAAAAAAGAGACAGAGAAAAAACTCATGGACAGGGACAACAGTGTAATGTTTGCCTGGGGAAGAGAGGAGAGTATAGGGGGTATAAATGGTGATGGAAAGAGACTTGACTTGAGGTGTTGAACACACAATAAGTGTAACACCAATAAATTCAGTAAAAGGGGGAAAATTTGCCTATTCTAGACATTTCATATAAATGCATTATATGAGGTCTTTTACATCTGGCTTCTTTCACTTAGCGTAACGCTTTTAAGATTCATCCACACTGTAACTTGTCTCAGAACTTTATTCCTATTGTATGAATAGGCCATGTTTTGTTTATCCATTCAGCAGTTGTTGGACATTTAGGTTGTTTTTACTTTGGGGTTCTTCTGAATAATGCTGTTATGAACATTTAAAATGTTCCATCTCTTTTTGAAACCTTTTTCACCCTGTCACCAAGTATGATGTTCCATTATGTGATCCCTGTGTACTTGGCTTCTCCCCCGTGACCTTAGCACCTCCTAACTTACACCCCAGCCATCCACAGGCCCTTCCTAAGTCCCTCCTGGAGGCTCAGCCCCACGAGAGTGTGCCTTCCTCCTCTTGCCTCTGAGCACTTAGCTTGGTGGCTGGAGCCTTTCGGGGGGGTATTGCAGGACAGTCATCCCCACAACAGGGCAGACCTCTGTCCTGGAGACAGGTGAATTGAAATGTCTGTATGGGAAAAACCAAAGTGGCCTTGTTGTAAGTTACCCTACTAATTTTTTTAAGTTCTTTCCACATTCAAGAAAAAGAGAAGCATTTAAAGCATTTAAATTGAAATCATTACCATCTGATGTAAAATAACAACACGATCAAAAGAATAGGCAATATGATTTTACCTGGCTGTCTAAGGCAGTGGGTCAAATGCCATGGCGTTAAAAGTGATTGTTCTATTGTTAATAACACAGTCTATATCCCTCAGAAAAATACAATTTTCCAGCTTAATTGAAATTTAATGAAGACCTTTTAATGTTTAGGCTCTAATGAAAACCTTCTTTTTTTTATGTAAGATGGATATGACATGGTTGTGAGTTTTGAATTTTAAACAAGGACACATCTATCCTGGCCTCAGATGAACACTCCAAAGTATCCCTAGGTTTAGAAAAATATGGTTTTATGGACTTTAGATTTTTCTTTAGCCTTCCTCCAAACCCCAATGCCAAGTGACTCCTCATGCCTCTGTCTGCCCTGCCCCCTTCAAAAGGGCAAAGAAATAGAGTCACAGTAAGATGTAACCAATGCTGAGGCCAATGTGTGTCTACCTTGGGTGCTGGCCTTTTCTCGGGGCCAGGATCTCTTGTCATTAGGAAGGCCCTCCACAGCAGTCCAGTAGCCTGCTTATCTCCCACCTTTCTTTATGTTGTGTGCTCATCTTAAAATAATCTCCCCCTCTCCCAGAGTGTAGTGGACAAGTAGCAGATCTGGGGTCAGATGGCTTGGATTTGGGTCTGCCATTTTCCAGCTGTGTGATCCCCAGTCAGCTAGTAAACCTCCCTGGGTTCTGGAACCATAGCTGCAAAATGGGATAACATGTGCCTTATTCGATCATGGCTTAACCCACGATTGGTGCAGCCCCAGACACAAAACAGGCAGGCAAGTTGTGCATCTCCTCTTCCCCATGTTTCTAATAGTAATTGCCCTGTCATCTGAATTTCTAAGAGACATTCAGTTTATACTTTATTGCCAACTGTCCCTGTGGGCAGTAAGCCCTCTGTTCTGGGCTTCTCATTCTCTCCCGGCTCCCAGCAGAGGCCTACACATCCTGAGAATACATGCTGCCCAGATGACTGTCTTCTCCTCTGTCTCAGGGAGGGGATCACCACTTAATGTTACCCAATGTGGAAAGTATTCAGACATAAGGACCAAAGCCACCACCTGGATCAATTATTTTCACAGGATTTTAGTGTATACACATTTTCTGCTACCCTCCTTTTATAGGTAGAAGGGGAAATTCCCTAATTCATCTGTGTGCCATTTCGTGCTGCTTCAAGGAGAATAAAAATGATGAACATGCTGTGGTTCTCATGGAATAAATAGTTCATATAAGTAAGTAAGGTAATTTGCAATATGGATTTTTCCCTCTGAGTTATTAGCATCTGTTCAGTCAGAGCATTCGGCGTCCGTCTCCAACGATATATTAAGTTAACAGCACTCGCTTCCAGCCCATTTCAGGTTGTGGATGGGGCCTTGAATTTGCCTTGGGAGGTTGGGCTGAAAGAAGAGGGAAGTGGAGGGAAGGTTCTGTGTGGTCAGAGCGATGCTCACTGGTTTACAGCTGCCTTGAGGACACAGCCCACTGAGAGCAAGGAAGGGGAAGATGCCTCCAGTGTGCCTCCCTCCAGCCTGTGCTGCTGCCACAGGGCTCCATGGTCCCCACAGTGCCCTATGAATCACCCCCCGCCTCTGCCTAAGAGGGGCCACAGAGACTGGGTGTTAATGCTCATAGGACCTGTCAGGCCTCCAGAGATGTACACACATGTTCACTAGGGAGGTGAGGGGAGAAATTGCAAAATTTTAAACAAGAAAACGGGTACAAATAGTTCTGCTTGTCTCTAAAAAGGCCCTTCTATAGCTAATTCTGTCAGATATCAGGAGCCATGAACCATGAGAGGTGGGCAAGGCCATGGGGATGCCTCTCTTTGGATGATGCAGCTCACCCATCTGGCTCCACGTTTCCCATATCTCTAAGTGGGTGAGTATGGGCTCTGATCACACTGTGTTGATTCACTTAGCACTTGCCACCTTCTAGCATTATTGCATTTTGTGATAATATTTTGGTTCCATTCGCCAGGGTGCCATGCACTTTCCTTTGCTTTCACTGAAATGATGGAAGAATACATACACATCACACACATCATGTTTGAAAAACCAATGGTAGCTTGCAAAGTTCAGGTTTGATATATCCTGTTTAATAAGTGAGTCAGGACAGGCAGCTCCCGGGCCTGTGTAGGTCTTGCCATAACCCTGTCCTCAGGATCTGAAGACAGAGGGCAGCCTATAAGCAAGACTATGTTAGTGTCTTTGGATTTTAGTGTCTTTAATGCCAGAAGTGCCCCTTCCCCTGCACTGCATACTCCACCGTGACAGCTACTTGGTCAACATCGCTGAGCCTCCCATGGTCTTCTGCATTCGTGTGCAAGGACAATCCAGCATCTTCACGGCATTTACTGAAGTCTGCCATTGCACCCTAATTCAGGAAGCCTTGCTGGCACTATGAGAAATGACTGGCTCCAGGTGTCCTTGCCAGAAATTGAACCCCAAGTCATGAGTGATATCCCAAGTCAATAAATTCTCCCCTTTTTAAGCCACTGATTTCCCACTCCCAGTCCAGTGCTACCAAGAGGTCCTCCCACACCTGTTCCCCAGTGCCTGCCAGATTCTGAATTCCTTTAGGATAGGCCACCTGCTCTAGAAGCATGGACTGCACCCCCCAGCTGGCTAGGCTGATACCTAACCCTAATTATCTTCCCAAAGGACCAGAGGATGCTGAGGGCTGGAGGAGATCAATGGCCCGGCTCAACCAGTCAAACAGAACGTGAATTTGAACTTTTTCTGTCTTTTTATTCTATTCAGGCCCTTGGTGGGCTGGAGGATGCCCATCACCATTGGTGAGGGCTGTCTGCTATACTCAGTTCGCTAGTTCAAATGTTGATCTGAAGACAGAGAGAAGCCTATAAGCAAGAATAACATTTAACCAGCTAGCTGGGAATTCCGTGTCCCAGTCAAGTTGACACAAAATTAACCATCACATGTGGTGAGGTAAATCTTGAAAAGGAGACACAAGTGTCATTTTGCAAGCTACTTGCTTCAGGTGAGGCCCTTGCAGGGACTGTGGTCAAGGAGAGGCTGTCTCCTCTAGTAAATGGGAGTACGGGACATTCAGAAAAATCAGGGTTCAAGACTTTGGAACTTCTCTACCCAAATGTCCCCATTTCAGATCTCAGGTTCCTACTTTTTCCCATCAGTGCTCTGAATTTGACATGGGAGACCTGTCAAAGTTGTGTATTAAGTATCATTTGTGGTTCTCTCAATCTGATTAGATCGTAGGTCTAATTATCAGCACAGCTTGCCCTGTGGACTGAAGGCGATAATTGTTTCCTTAGATGCTGCCACTGAGGCCCTTGGCTTTCACAGTGTGTCTTGAGTTGATAATTGGCACTCCTCAGCCTACCAGTCCTAGCCTACTCCAGTCCTTACAATCACCATTGTCTCCATACTGAGCAGATGCCACAGCCACCACACCCCCCAATACTTCACCTCCACCTGCACCACTCAATCCATCACAGGTAGCAACCTGAGTGATTATGACACTACTAGTGGCCCAGTGTGCATGAAATTCATGCACATTAAAAGGGGATTTATTAGAGGAAATATTTTAATATTGCTATTTCCCCTTTCTCTATAAAAGAAGTGTCAGAGATGAAAGAAAATTAGTAAAATGTATATGAAAATCTTCCTCCTTTCAGAGTCTGGGGAGCACCGCACGACCCAGAGTCAAGTCCCTGCCCACCTGCAGCACCTCAAAATCACACGAGACCCAGACCCAGCTGGCCCACCCCATTGGGCGAGATCCAGACCTGGCTGGCCCCACCCCCGTCAAGCCCCTCCAGGCAGGGGGTGCAGCCTCAGGTCCCCTGTCAAGCCCCACTGGGCAGGGGCCGCAGCCTCAGGCCCCCCAGTGCACTCGCAGGTCCCCTGGCCTGGTGCGGGGGGGGGGGGGGGGGGGGGGGGAGGGGCGTGACCTGAGGTCCCCCGTCAAGTCCTGCCGGGCGGAGGGCACAGCCTGAGGTCCCCTGTCAAGCTCTGCTGGGCTGGGGGCATTGCCTCAGGTCCCCTGGCTCAGCATCAGGGTGGGGGGCACAGCCTGAGGTCCCCCAGCCCAGCACCAGGGCAGGGGGCACATCCTGAGGTCCCCCAGCCTGGCTCCAGGGTGGGGTTGCAGCCTGAGGGCCCCCGTCAAGCCCTGCTGGGTGGGAGACGCAGACTCAAGACCCCTGCCTCGGCCCAGTGCCACACAGCCTCATGTCCCTGCTGATTGCTCCTTAAGGCTTGTTATGAGAACTGGGCTTCCGCTGTGGGTGCAGCCATCTTGTGTTACGGAAATCCCGCCTTTGCTGTGGGCACTGCCATCTTTGTGACAGTGTGATGGTCAATTGGCATATTCCCTCTTTATTAGATAGGATTGCACATCAGATATTACCATCACCCACTTACCACATGGCCACCACCATAGGCAACTGATACTCTTTTCTGAGAGACCTCTGAGGAATTCATGGTGCTGTCTCAGAACTTGCTGCTGGGGAGACAAAAGGCATAAGCCTCTACCTGTCAATTCTTGCCCCCCCATTGGTTGAAGATGAATCCACGAGCATTACATCCCCACAGTTCCAAGTTGCACATGTGAGTGCCAGGAAATCTCCCGCATGCATAGGATATGCCTAGAATCAGGAATCAAGAGATAGGTCACTGCAGGAGCCTGGGGCAAGGTGCTGTTGGGCTGTACCCAGCAGAGCCAGTCAGTCTCTATGGAACTGGTCACTGGCTACAGCACAGATGGGGGTTAAGAGGATGTGAAATGATGCATGAGGGATGTCCCATCCAACCGCCCATGTTGATGGAGGAATAATAGGTAATTACAGACAACATAATGTGATTGATTGGGGAATATCATTAGCATTTCTTTTCTATAACATCTGCCTTTTTAATTTGGTTCAGCTCAGATTATACTGAGATTGTAAGGATTGCACCCCCTAAGCACACCTAGATAGCCAGGGAGGCGGGGGGGGTGGTGGGGAACCCAACCTGTTATTTGAAATGCCCTGCACAGAAAACCCACATGCTATTCATGCATGCATGCATGCATTCATTCATTCATTCATTCAACAAGTAAGCATTATTCTGGGCACTGGGATTACAGCACTGAACAAAATATAATTAAAGAAACACACCACTCAGAGAGCTTACAATATATACGGGAATGAGGACCATGGATAACATAAGTAAATTAAACATGACTCTAGAAGGTGAGAAATGTTCTGAATAAATATCAAGGTGGGAAGAGGGTAGGGGATGCAGGTGAGAGGGCTCACTACTTGAAACAGATGACATCTGAGCAGACTTGAAGGAGGGCAGACCTGTGGCTACCTAGAGACAGAGTATCCGGGCAGGAGTAAAGGCCTCCAGTGGAGCGGGCCTGTCTGGTGGGAAATGGCAGGATGGTGGGGATGGGGTGGGGGAATGAGCCACAGGGGTAGGAGGAGCCACCATGGAACCTGGAGGGCCCTGGGAGGCCTCTTTGGAGGGAAGGAGAAAGGAAGGGGGGGAGTGAGGGAAGGAGTGGGAGAGGAAGGGAGAGAGGGAGAAAGGGAGGGAGGGAGAAAGGAAGGGAGGATGGAACGGGGAAGGAGGAAGATAAGGGAGTGGGAAGCACTGGAGGCTTTTGAGCAGAGGAGAAGGTGATGCTGTGATTATGTCTGAATTGTTTACACACTCACACTCCATGTGAAGCCAGGTCTCAACATGGTTCAGTCAGATATTCATAGGGTTGTCATCCAGCAGATGTGGCAACTCAACATAGCTCTCAGGGAATGCAATATTGAAGTCACTATCTGAGGACCTGGACAATGATGGGACTTTGGTCATAGATGTGACAGAGCGGATGTTGGAGAAGTCAAGACACAGATAAACTTCCAAACTGCATGGATGGTCACCATCGAGGGACCCAGAGACCCAGGGGAATCCCCAGGGGAGGCCCTGGCTGCGTGCTGCACCCACATGGAGATGCCTGCCCTGCGCCCTCCAGCCCAGGCAGGTGGTGCCTCTGCTCTCCTGTCCTGCACAGTGTGTCTGGCACTGAGCTCTCACTTGTAAACCACACCGTTGACAAGCATGGCAATAAAACGTCATTGTTCCTGATGGCAGTAGTCTGTTTTCTTAACCTTTGGCTTCCTTTTATTTCCTGGTATTTTTATACATCTGGTTCTGGTAAAACAAAAAAGATTCACTCTGTTTATAACTGTACTTCACGCTCAGGCCAGGTTTCGCACCCACCCCTCCAGCTGAGGGAGAAGTGAAGGTGCCCCTGCTGTCAAGAACCCGGTCCAGGCAGGTCAGTGCCCACTGGTCCTCGGGCCCCTCCCTGTGTGGCCAGGATGCCATCTGAAGGTCACTGCTTAGGAAGGGGCATTCCAGCAGATCCCCTGGTGGGGCTCCCTGGACCACCATGCCTTCTGAGATGTGGCTCTTGTCCTGTGTGGCCTTGTTTACTATTTCTATCCTCTACTGTGTTTGCTTGTGTTGCAAAGCCTTCAATATGTGGGAAGCCCCTCACCTGCAAGTGCTCCCCAACATCTGAATGTAGTAAAAGAGGAAGGAAGGTGCCAGAAGGACGAGGGCTCCTGCAAGGCCCACAGTGAAAGCCGTTCAGTGGGGCTGAGAGAGGGGGAGAGAAGTGGGACAAAGACTTGGTGAGGGCTTCCCCAGGCCCTTAACTGCAAGTGAGCCCATCTGCACTTCCTGACCCAAAAAAGGGGCCAGGCAAAGCTAAGGGTCCCCCGGCCCGGTCTCAGGCTGCCCCTCAAGTCTCATTGTGTGACAGGAAACCTCACAGTCAGACAGACACCAGATGTGATCCAAGCAGATTCTTGGAGACGCAACCATAGAGCAGGACCCCATGGCCAATGCTACCCTGACCACAGCAGCACACTGTGCACAGGGCTCTGGCAGGTCTTCTCTCATCTCCCCCTGACTCTTCCAAAAAGGAAAGGGACATCCTGATATTTCCACTTTACAGAAGAAGAAGAAAGCGCCTCAGAAACATAATTTGCTCAAGTTTCCACTGATTTACATGACTCCAGACCCACATGACTTTGTGGATATAAATGAACAATGCACACAGGTACACAAACACCCAACACCCACCCACACATGCACACCTATACACCACCACCGGCACACACACATACACATACAGCCCACATGACATACAACACCAAGCACTCTACACACATCACCACATATATATAAAAATGCATATCCAAAAATATGATAGAAAAGAAAAAAAATTAAATATTCAGATTTACTAGTGTTCAAAGAAGTACAACTTGAAGAAAATATGAAACTGACCACATTAAGCAAAATACTACTCTGTGTGTTGAAAGTATGGACTCTGGAGTCAAACTTGCTGCATTAAGTGTCAGCTCTACTGATGACTTGCAAGGTGACAGTGGGCAAGTTAGTTAGCTTCTGTGTCCCCTCCAGCTCCTCTGTGATATGGGACAATAGCACCTACTTCAGAATGTTGGCTGTGAGAACTTAAGTAAAAATATGTGAAGTTCTTAGAATAGTGCTTGCTACTCGGAGAACTAACACACGGTCCAGTGTTATTATTATCGTCCCCGTTACTGCTACTGTTGAGGGAGCTACAGAACAAGTGCTCTCCTCGCCATTGGTGGCAAGGCCTTTCTGAAGGAGACTTGATAAGATATATCCAAATCCTTAAAAACTGTCATCCCATACCACCCGTACGCCTTTATTCTGAGGACATATACAGAGAGGCAGTCACAGATTTGTATTTAAGCATGTTCATTGCAGCATTATTAATAGCAACAGAAAGAAAAAATGGAAACAACCTAAAGTTTCTAGACCAGGCCACTCAAGCAAGAAACCTTGAAGACATCCTTTGTTCCTCCCTGACATCCAGTTAACAGCCAAGTCTGTCCTTTCCACCTCCCTCAGGAATCTGACCACTCTCTGCAGCATCCACCCGTCAGGGCTCTGCCAGACCAGGACTCCCTCAGCAAAGCCTCCCAGCCCCTGCCCCCCACTGGCCGACCTGGTAGGGTCCCTCTGTCCCACACTGGTGTGATGCCCTGCCCTTTTCCATTGCACTCAGCACTTTTGTAATGACTGGTTCCCACTCCTGCCTCTTCCACCGGGTGAGGAGCCCCACACAAGCTGCATGCTGCCTTTCTTATTTACTTTTGTACACCCAAAGCCTGCAACAGTGCCTGGCACACACAGTTTCCTGACTGAGGAACAGCAAGTGAAAGAAGGAATGTGATTCAGCCTTAAAGCTATATTCTTAACAAATCCATATGGCAAAATGCTCATGAATACAATATTAAATGAGCAAAATGTCTACAAACTGTCTATCACACGATGTTAACATTATCATCCATAAATATATGTGTAACAACCCAGATGAAAGGCACTAAATTGTTAGCAGTGGTTACTCCTGGCCATTTTTATTTTTTCTTTATTTTTGCATCTATTTTCCAATAAGCACCTATTTCCTTTGTAATCATGAAACGAATGGATGAAGATAGATATAGCAAAAGATTCAGGACTTTTAAAATATATATATTTTTATTGATCCAAGAGAGGAAGGGAGAAGGAGAGAGAGAGAGAAACATCAATGATGAGAGAGAGTCATTGATCTGCTTCCACCTGCATGCCTCACACTGGGAATCAAGCCTGAAACGCAGGCATGTGCCCTGACCAGGAATCGAACCTTGACCTCCTGGTTCATAGGTCGAAACTCAACCACTGAGCCATGCCGGCAGGGCCAGGACTTTTGAAATGAACCATAATATGAGTCCAGGGTTGAGGCATCCTGTGAAATACCCACATTTGAACTGGCCTGAAATTTATGTCTATTACACCTGGCACTTTCAGAGTAGCTCGCACAATCACTGGTGTTTTCCCCAATAACTATGCCCTTCCTTTCTCGTGGGGACCCTTTAGGCTGAATGCAGCAGTGGGGTAGGTAGAGGTTTCAGAAAGACAAGATTTTTTTTTCTTTTTCCTAAAAGAAAAATTCAGGGTAAACTAGCCTTTTTTTTACTTTTAACTTTTATAAGTCACCACACTCACACATTCGGGTTAATGTTGTAGAGGCTGTTACCGGAGGACTTATTCCTACATCCCCAGAGCAGCATATTTTACTGTTGAAAGGTGTCTATGTGATAGCCCCCACAGTGGGGCCATCAAAGTGCCTCTAGGCCAGACTTCCCAGGACTTGAAAACCTGTGCAAGCCCAGCACACAGATGGAGGCCCTGGGACGGATCTAAGGAGGATGGGACCTAGTGTGAGGGGTGTCTACAGAACTTGGTACATTGGTTTCAAATCTTGATCTGGACTTGGTATTTCCAAATTTCTTTTTTAGCTTCCTTTCTCAGCTCCTCAGTTTCCCATCAGACAAACTGGAATGTTTATGCATCTCTCTGAGGCAATTTTTAGGAGTAGTGAAATTCACAGCATGCCCCCTGGGAAGTTGGTATTCTGACCTTCTGCCCACAGGTCTCTCTGAAGCAGGTCACCAAATGAGGAAGAGTGGAAGGAAAGAAGTAGGGCTGTTCAGCCCAGAGAAGAGTAGAAAAAGGACTGGAAGGTAGAACATAAAAATTGTCATTTTCACAAAGGACAGATCTGTTCCATGTGGCTTCCCAGGGTAGAATTGAAGACAGTGGTGGGAGGTCTAAAAAGTCAGACTTCGGCTTCACTATAACAAGAACCTTCTCAGAACAAAAAGTGACCCAAAAGTCTGCCTTGTAAGGTAGCACTGAGTATTTCAGTGGTGGTGACTGATCACAGGATAGTTTTGGTAGAGGGGGCTCCCTGTGTTGAGTTGAAACTAGATAGATAACCTCTAATGGTCCTCCCAACTCCAAGAACTTAAGTTTATGCCATTTAACCTTTTGGCTTTTGGAACTGCTTGGAAATAATTTATAATTCCTCCTTAATACCATTTTATCTAGGCCCAGCCAGAGCTGCAATTGCCAGAGGGCCTCCATGCCTTCTCCCCACAATGGTGGAAACTTGTCTCATTTATGACTATCTCCTCATTACAGGAAAAACTCACAATATGGGGATTGCCTTCCCAGAATGAAAATCAGAACTCAAATTCTTTTGCAGGAAGGATGAAGTCTTGACCCTTAAAGCAAGCATATCAAACTCACAACTCATGGGCCTCATGTGGCCCACAATGAATATTTTTGTGGCCCAGCCAATATAATGGTATGTAAGAAACGTTTTAATAAACATTTTGTAACTTAAGTTTTACAATATTTTGTTATACATAATCTATATATATAAAAGCCCAGCAACTGGAACGGCGGAACAAACAGAATGACCAGAATGACCGGTGGCTATGACGCGCACTGTGGCAGCCAACCAGCCTGATCTGGGCCCCGATCGCCACCCCCAACCCCAATCTGGGGCAGGGCCGGCTGGCCAACCACCTGTAGCCCCTCTCCCCCGCCAGCCTGGCCCGATGGGCCCCCATTGGGTGGGCTGGCCAGACCCCACCCATGCACAAATTCGTGCACGGGGCTTCTAGTTATTAATAACGAACTATGCGCAGACACACCGTTTCTCTCCACTAATACTAGCAGTGAATATTTTAGTAGCCGATTGTCACATCATTAGTCTTGTACTGATTTGTTTGGTGTGTGCAATAGGAAATATTTCACTTTCGGAGAACAAGAAAAATAGGTTTATTTGTGTTATGCTTATTAATTTGTGCAGTTATTCAAGTGTCTGTTAAGTTAATGTTTAAGAAAAGATACTAATTTTTATTAAAATGTTCTCTTATTTTATGTTAACAATTATTTATCTCAGTCCTTTGTATTCAGCATGTCTCTATGGAAATAAACCTACGTTTCTAGGTTTATTTCCATAGAAAATTGAAGCTTTTGTTTTTTTGCAGCTCACATAAACTTAAACCTTGTTTATTTGGCTCATGTTAGCCTTTGAGTTTGACATGCTTGCTTTAAAGGCTCCTATTCAAGACTTCAGTTTGGAAGTGTAACTCAAGGGGAAAGGGGGAGAAGGAGGAAATAAGAGAGAAAGGGAGTTCTGCCTGGTGCCTCCAGACTTTCTTAAAAGTGTTTTGATGGCAGAGACATCCGGCCTTCAGGAGTGGCAGCTGTTTCACAGATGTTGCAAGGTCAAGCCTGGGACCGCACGTTTCATTAGTTCTAGCAGTGGTGGCATGTGCAATTAAGCAGGTTTCTTGCATTTAGTGCTTCTGAGTAGAGAGGACACTGCAGTCTACTCATGAAGTCTGTTGCTGGGGCTTGGGAGTGTTCCTGGAAAGTAAACCTCAATTCTCACTCCCACCTGCCTGTGACTCAGTGCTCTGACATCATCTACTGTCACCTAAGAGAATGGCTAGATGCTCACTTGGCCCATTTTCTCTTTGTCCTTGGACACATGGAGCTAGACTGCCTTTCCTCCTTCTCCTTTCACTTGGTGTGATCACTGGACTGCGTTCCGTCTAATGGTGTGTAAGCAGACATGACAAGCTTCTGTTGCTGGTCCCTAAAACCTCTGGGGCAGTCTCAATTCCCAGCAGAATCCAGTAGAAGACATCAAGAATCCTAGAAGATGGGGATCCACTAGTAGAAAGGAGTCTGGGTTCTTGAATCCCCAACTGGACTGTGCCGTAAATGGGAAATAGGCGTCTTATTGTTTTAAGCCACTTTGAGTTGGGGGTTATTGCAGGGTTAGCCCATCCTGATTAATACACTTAATAAATCCATTTTCTGCTGAACTAGCCAAAGTAGATCTTATTTTTTATGACTAAGAGCTCTGAGTGTTTCACTTCTCTACTTGATCTGTCATCAAGAGGTCTGATTTGTTGATTAGGTAGTCACCTCTGCAGGTAGGCTCTGGTTCCCTCAGAATAAGAGGCATTGGGCTTGACTTGCTGTATAATACCTGCCCCATTGAGTGGGCTCCAACTCCTAGTGACGCTATGAATGAGTGATGTCCAAAATATCCTCTCCTGTAGACTCATGCCTATGGCTTCTTTTAAGGAGTAAATTCATCTCATATTTGGACTTCCTCTTTCCCTACTGCCATGACTTGGACCTTTCCTCTAATGCAGGAGTAACGGATGCAGCCAGCACCCCATCCAGCAATCCCACCCTTCCTCAGGATCAGGCCACAGAAGTCTCTCTAAGGGAGAGTCAGCTTCTCCTCCTCTCTTGTCACAGCAGGGCCGGCGGTTTCACTCCAGACTCCCTAATGGAAGCTGAGGAAAGTCAGGCATGTTCTTCTTGGTGCTCCTGAATTCCACCCAGGGAATTCTGCCCCTCCTCTTTGTGATAAGAGAAAGCCAGCTCTGAGTCAGGAGCTCAGAGAACCATCTCTGAGGAAATTACTTTGCAGCTAATTGAAATCAGGCTTTAGTCAGTGTAGTAGACCTTCTGGCATCTCTCGCCTGCTCACCCTGGAGTCCCCCCACCCACAGGGGTTGGCCTATGGCAGCCATGCTTGTATCATGTGACTGACTACCCTCACAGTTGATTGGACCAGGACTAGAGGTGATCAAAATTGGGCCAATGCCTATTTTGTGCCTGAAATCTGGCAGTTTCAGGCTGGGCTGCTTTGAGCCCATCTATTGGATAGAGCAGCTATAAATTGATAAATGGTGGGTGGGGCCGCCGTCTATGCCATGTAGACTGCAAAACAGGCCTAGAGGAAGCCAGTCAGCTAATGAAAATAAAGTAGCAGAAATAGAGAAGAAAAGGTGAGGGAATTAGAAAGGAAGTTTCTGAACCTAGCTGCATCCCAGGCTGTGGGACCACGAGTAATAAATTTTCTCTAGTTTACTGAAGCTCCTTTAAGTTAATTTCTAAAGTCTAAAATGGAAGGGCCTTAACTGATTCAGGAAGAGGTAGAAAATGTTACCCCACAGATTGCCACCTCATGGCCACTCGGCACCTCCTGTCTTGTCATGAACTGGGAAACCGAAAGGTACTCAGAACTAGGAAAACTATAGAGGCTTCATAGACCTCTGGGGCCTTACTTGTACTAGTAAGTGGAAAGGACATGGCCTTTCTCTCCAGCCCAACAGCCTCATCTCCCAGCAGAGCAGTGCAGACCCCGGAGAAGTGGGCTGACTTTCCCAGCCTCCACAGGCAGCCTGGGTTGACGCTGGAACTCGAGTCTCATCCTCCCAGCTGCAAGGCCAAATACAACCCCAAACCTGAAATCCCCCTTACAGTGAGCGTCCCTTTCCCACATGCAGCCCAGGACACTGTTCCAGGCAGAGCTAATTCCCCTCGCCCGGCTGGTCCCCTGGTCCCGGCCCTGGGCGCGCACGTGCGCACTCGGGCGGGTGACGGAGCAGCTGCCGGGCCAGCGCGGGGCTCAGCGCCCCCTCCGCACCCACCCCTGCGCCGCGGGGAGGGCCCAGCCAGCCGGGCCTTTCAGAGTTAATTAGCCCTCATGCATATGGATGCAACCGCGCTCCAAAGAGGTTGAGCGGTCGTAACCTGACCACCCGAGGGGTGCGGGAAGAAAAGACTACTTTCTCGGCTCGGCCTCTAACAGAAAGCGGGGCAGCTGGGCGCCGCGTCCTGGGTGGGACCGTCGCCGCCCGATTTCTCCCTCAGGAGCAGCGCTGAGCAGGGCCGGGCGCCTCGCCCGCGCGAGCAGTCACTCTGTTGACCTGCAGGGCTGCGCAGGCGGCCCAGCCTTGGTCCCTGTGCACTGTCGCGGTAATGCTATCTGCACGGGGAATTTATTCTGCAGCTTTCCTTTTCCGTGATGGTTTTCATTTCCTGTCTTTCAGAGCTGGAAGCGTTTATGGAATATCACATGGTTTTCGTTTACACAGGAAGTCAGCTGCAGTGGTGAGGAGATACCGACTGACTTTTTGTGTTTGTTTTTTAGGTCCCCCCACCGAAGGAGGGGGTGGGGAGCGCGCGCGAGCGAGCGAGCTTGCAGCATTTTGTTTTGAAATAGTTTTCCTTTTTCATCCAAAGTCACTGTTCTCCGAAGTGGCCTGTGATTATATACAGAAAGCAGCAGTTTATTTCTGACACGTGGTAATCACTCTACGTGAAGAAAGCTCAGCATGAAGAAATGCTTTTGCTTTTCCCGGAGCTAAGGCGTGAGCCCGGGGGATGGGCGAGGAGCCTCCGGGACTGGCCTCGGGGAGCGGCTGAGAGCCCAGCCTGGATCCGGCGCGGCTATGGCCGCCTGCCAAGCTCGGTTCCCACCCTTCCGGAAAAAAACGGCCCTTACCGCCCAATAACCCGCTAGGACCACTCTGCTTAATCCTGCACGCTGCATTGTCTTCCCTCTGCCCCACCGACAAGGCCCACAGTAGGTCTCTTCTCATCCACCCCCAAGCCATCACCCCAGCAATCCAGAGAATCTCAAGGCTTTATAACAGAGATGGAGAAGGACGTGGAAGAATTTGCGATTTGTTCTGTAAGCTCCGCCCTCTGGTCGGCACTGAGTTAGGAACTCCAGACTAGAACTTCCCACAAAGACAGCGCTCTCTAGTTACCCTCTCTCCTTCCCCGTGGTTCCAGCTTCTCACCCTCCACCCAGGAACCTAGGGCAACTGACCACCCTGGGCAATAGCGCCACCTCGTGGCCAGCACCCCTCTCCAAACATTTCTTCCTCCCTTTTCCAGGAGCCTGAACAGTCCCTATGGTCCCTGTAGACTGGCTTGAAGAGCCAGGGTATTCACAATCAAATCAGGGCCGAGAGCCCCCTCCGAGGGTTGAAATGGTCCCTCCCTCCTTTCTTCTTGCCCCTGAATAAACTAAAAGGAAAGCACAGAGGACTAAAGTCTCCTTTCCTGCCATCTACTATTGCACTCTAACAGGCCAATTTCTTAGTTTAAGGCTGAGCCCCAATTAAATGGAAAATGTCCTTTAAGAGATAAAACTTAGGCACCTATTTTAGGATGAACCAGTTTATCACCTTTTCCCTAGGGCAGTGGTCAGCAAACTGCGGCTCGCGAGCCACATGAGGCTCGTGAGCCGCGGTTCGCCGCTCTGTTGACTAATGAGTTTGCCGACCACTGACCTAGACTCTCGATTCCAATAATTACAGGCTGTTGTTGTTCCTTGTGATTAAGCCCCTATCCCAGTGGTCAACAAACTCATTAGTCAACAGAGCGGCAAACCGCGGCTTGGGAGCCAGCCACAGTTTGCCGACCACTGCCCTGGGGTAACGGGGTTCCTGGTGGGGGGGGGGCACCCTGCGGGTCAGGAGGGGCAGGAGCCAGCACTGCAGGGGCCATACTTCAATGGCAGAGGCCATCCAGTGCTGGGAGCAGGAGGTGGTAATGTGGTTCTGGGAGGCAGGATAGGACAGTCCTGTGCCCATTTCAGTGGTGGGCAGGGAGCCCTCAAAGGACACCAAGTCCCCTTTGGGCTCCCAGGACCCAGGTATCCCTGGCAGCTGAGACCCGTTTATTTATTCATTGATTTAATCCTCACCTGAGGATATGCTTTTTATTGATTCTAGAGAGAGGAAGCGAGGGAAGGAAGGAGGGAGAGAGAGATCAATGTGAGAGAAATAGGTTGCCTTCTGTATATGCCCTGACCAACGGGGGATCAAACCCAAAACCTGAGTATGTGCTCTGACCAGGAATCAAATCTACCACTTTTGAGTCTTCACATTGAAGACGATGCTCCAACCAACTGAGCCACCCGGCCAGGGCCAGGTGAGACCCATTTAATTGAGACTCTGACAGCCTCACCATGACCATCTTCTTTTGCTCCTTTACCCCAGCCCATAAAACTAACAGCCATCTGTGTGAACATGAGCCCTACATTTTTATGGGCTGCCTACTGGTGGCTGCAGGATAAATGGGGGACAAAGGCTGATTGCTACAGCCCTTTCAGTCTGCCAATATTAAGCTGTGTAACATGACCCATTCTCTGAAGCTAAATATTTGCAAGGATACCCAGAAGGCACCTGGCTACCAAATCTCTTGATCAGATGGGTCGTTTGTGCTGTAAAAATTCCACCTGGGGATTTTCTCAGCTTCTGAAGGTTCAGCAGGCGAAGCTCCCTCCCATTACGCAGGGAAGCCTGGCTCCGCTGTTACAGGCGGGCCTGGATTGGGGTGTGCAGACTGAACCTCACTGGGGCCTGGGAGCTGAATGAAAGAAGCCCTGTGCCTCTGTGCAGCGGCGGCTCTGGTCTCTGTCTGAGGCTGTTTTCCTCCCAGGAAACTGCAGCACCTCAAGGCATTATGGTGCTTCTCAAGTTCTTCAGCTCTCAGTGAGCAGCCCACTCTGTGCTGAACCAAGTCATCTGGTAGGTTCTGAGAGGCGCTCCTTACCCTCTCCCCCTCTTCTACCCCGCACTCTTTTCTCCTCTCTCTCTGGGCCTATGGGGTTTATTGGTCTTGGCGGGAGGGGGAAGTGGGTTGTCACAAACTTAGTTACTATAAACTCCAAACCCTGCCTGGCCGTTGGGTTTTAGGGTGATGGTCCCCAGTGAATCACAAGGGCTCTCAAGTGGCACACTCTCTGCTTAGGACTCTGCCTGGTCCCTGTGGCTTGACCCTCTGGAAAATGGGAGGATTTGCTGAGGAAAGGGGAAATTTAAGGGAAAATCAGATGCCCAACCTCAAAGGCTTCTGAGAAGCTCCGTGTTCCTGGCCGAGTCTTGGCCGGACAACCCTGCCTCTCCTGGAGAAGTCCGTCCCTGGAGGGTGAGTGACCCAGGCAGGTCTGGACCTACGGCTTTGCCATCCCAAACTCAATTTTCTTTCTCTCTCTCTTTTTTAACTATAATTTTTTCATTATTGATTTTTAGAGAGAGGAAGGGAAAAAGAAACATCCATGTGAGAAACATCGATTGGTTGTCTCCTACAGGTGCCCTGACCTGGGATTGAACCCTCAACCTGGGTATGTGTCCTGACTGGGGATCAAACTGCTACCTTTTGGTGCATGGGACAAAGCTCCACCCACCTGAGCCACACCAGCCATGGCCCGGACTCAATTTTCAATATGCATTTATTCCTGATGAATTTATAAAAAAAAGACCTGGTAATATGCCAGAATGAGGTATATAATGATGTTGTTTAGCAGCAACTGTGTCATTCTGTGTTGTTGACAGTAAAATAAATTAACGTAATAAACATAATTTGCTCAAAAACAGCTAAGGAAAAGCAGATGGTTAACACATTTTAGCAGGACCTGTTGGTCCATGTTTGCACGGATGTTTAGACAGTGTGCTGCCTGCAACAGATGCTCTCCTGGGTCTCCATGTGATGGGCACAGGTGACTCAGCATGGCCTGGGGGAGGGCTGGGCCACCTGGGGGTTGGCATCCTTTCCAGGGCCCTCCCTGGAAGGGGAGTAATGCATAGCAGCCACTTGCCTAGGTCCCAGCCAGGGCTGGCTCAGGGCGGGAAGCCCGCCTCTGCCTTCCCCTGCCTTCCCCCAGGGCAGGGCCCATGCTTTCCCTGCACCTGGCCATTAGCATGCGCAGCCTGTCCCTGCCCAGTGACTGTTCTTTGTGCTCCTGGAACAAGCCAGCTTTCTTCCTGAGAGGACAGTGTTCCAGCTCCTGCCCATGAGCTTCCCAGTAGCTTTGCTGGCCAGTGGGCCTTGGCTGGCCACGAAAAGTGGGTGCCCCATGGCCCCTAAAAGAGAAGAAAAATTTATTTCGCAGAAGGAGGCCCTGGCTCCCCAGTGCCTGGAAGCAGGGTGAGGAAGGGGGTCTCCTTCCTCACCAGGTTGGAGGGGTTGGGGCTGCAGGTCACTGCCATCCCAGGTCCTAGTGGCCAGGACATGCTTCCTCCTCCAGCTCCTGTTTGTAGCTGGGGATGCCATGCCTGTCACTGAAAAGGGGACCCTTCCCAGCATTCGGACAGGCACACAAAGGTCCTGGAAGTTCCGTACTGCGTGGGCACCTGTGCACAAAACCTGGGCGCTGGACTGCAGACTTCAGATACAGTTCAGAAGTTCCTGACAGGAGAGAATTTGGAGGAGGGGTCCCAGCTGTCTATGAAATACCCAAGAAAACCCTGGTGTAAAACAGCTCACAGCTGTCTGAGTCCATCTCCTTATTTTCCAAGTGGAATAGTTACGAAGAGAGGGTGTAATGACTGTACAGGGTGCTTAGCACATGCCCAGCCTGGGCCACATGCCCACTAAATGGAGATGTTAATCTCAACTGCAACACCCAAGCCAGTCTCTTAGGGAAGGCAGCGCTTCCCCTGGGCCCTCACCCCCATGCCCGAAAGGCCTTCAAACAGAGCTCGGCCAAGTCTTTTCTGTCCCAGATTTGCTCCTCAGCAGTTTCTGACTGAACTGCACCCTGATCACTCCTCAGGCCATCCTCCACCACAGCTGCTCTGAGCCAGGTGCTCTGAGCCAGAGTTAGGAGGCTCACAAGAGGAAACGGGTGAAGGATAGAGGAGTGGAGGGGCAGGCAGAGTCAGGGAGAGCCTTCAGACCAGAACCAGGTCTGACACTGGGAAAGGAAGGAGGAAGGAAGATGGGTAGAAGAGCTGAGGACCAAGGACCACAGTGGAGTTTTAGAAAGCCTGTGCTCACCCAGCGGGGAGCCCCAGGGTCCCTGTCGCAGTCAGTCATGGGCAGGGCGTGGCCTCACATCAAATGCTGGGTGGATCTGGATGGCATTGCAGCTGGAAGCAGTCAGTTGGCAACCTACTCTCCTCCTAGCAGGTTCTCTGCTGAAGGGAAGCAGGCAGGGCACCCCCTTGGCACCACACTCACTAGGAGTTCCCTTGCACTTAGAGCATTATACTATGATTCTGCAAGCCCCCATCTACCTTGTCCAACTCATATTCCTCCGCCCACCCATTTCTACCCCAGCCACTGTGCTTCCATCCGCAGAGCCTCGGACAAGCTGAGCTTGTCCCGATGTTGTGGCTTTCGGGACCACCTAGAACACTGGCCTCCTCATCTTCCTTGGTGGATTCTTCAGGCGATTCAGATCTCAGTTCAAGTGTCAGCAAGCTTCCCTGGACCTTCTGCTCTAAAGCAGCCCCCACCCACTCTTTACTCTACACAGCAACTGATCTCAGTCTTGCATAGCCCTCCTCACTGTCTGTGTTTTGGGTGTTTCTTCTGTTTCTCATTTATGTGCGGACGTTTGCAGTGTCACGTTTATTAGACTAGAGGCCTTGCCTTCTCTGATGTGCTTACCACCCTATTTCTCGAACAGGACTTGGCTCACAGTAGGCACACCTTACATACATGTGAAGGCAAGACCTGGAAGGGCTGGGAGCACTAGAACTTGGTAGCTGGGTGTTCTGGGCAAGGTGCTACCCACTTTTCAGAACAAAAAGAATAAGTTTTCAGAAGAAAAAGAATGCTGAGTATGTGTGCCTCGACACACCTAATAGGAAAATGTAACAGGAAAGTGATCCCAAAGCCAAGGACACTAGGCACGTGGGAGGTATTTATTCCTTATCTGAACCTCTCAGGGCTTTTAGCATAAGAAGCACTGTGATGTGCTAACAAGCTAAGGAAGGGTGGATCCGAACCTCTCCCCACAGCATAGTTTTTAAAAATTCGTTAACACAATAGGCCTGCTTTTGTTGTATTGTATAGGCTTAACTGTTGGCAATTTAGTTGTTACCAGCAGACTTGGTTCTAGAACATTCCAGTTACTGTGGCCTTGGGCACTTTTCTAGCATAATTCTTAGGTTATTTTGTGGGGACACTGGGAGGGCATATCTATATAGAATTCTTCTTGCTGACATCAAGCAACCCCCCAGAACCACACCCAACAACAACCTTAAAAGCCTCCATATTTCCAGTTATCCCAAATCCTCTTGATTAGCAGAACGTAGCCCTCTCAGTACTGTATGTACCATGCTAGCAAATCACCCTACAACTATTACAAAAATCTCTGTGGGGCCGTGGCAGCTGCGGCACAGATGTTTTGCATAGCAGCTGAGCATTGTTTAGTATCAATAAACACTATCTTCGAGACATAAAACACAAACGTGGCACTACACATGGTAATAACAAGAGCCATGATGACCATTTGCAGGGAAATGGAATAAGACTCAGGGCTGTCAGCCCCTCTCTCCCACATGGCATGCCCCATTTCAGAGCAGGCTGTTAGGTGTTGAGTGCTGGCAGGCCCCAGGGTCGGATCTCTATGCCAAATGGCCAGTTTGCTCCCTAGAAATGGATGCTTGGAGTTTGTACTAAACCCAAACACCCCAATTTGTGGTTCTCTGAGCCCATCCTTTGGCATTTGTCTTTCGGATGTCACCAAAGATTTAACTCTTCAGGTGCTGATTTCTGAAGCTGCTCAGTCTATGCTCAGCTTCAGGTAAGGTGGGCTGGCCACAGGCAGTTTAAAGAAATAACTCCCAACTAGATACCATCCCTCCAGGCTTTCCAGTGAGTATCTCCTGCTCTCATTTCTGCCAGAACATCCCTTTAGAGATGACAAACTGCCACATTGAACTCCAGAGCCCACCAGAGCTTCCTGGAAGGAACATGATGGAGCATTCAATTGACCACCAGCAGGAGGTGATGAAGCCAGTGCCATGCGTCAGAATGCCATTGGACTTAAGCCTAGAGGGGAGAGGGGCTGCCTAACCCTAATTTTTCACATGTGGAAACTGAGGCCAAAGCAATGATTTGACTGTTCAAGGCACAAGGCCAGGTGGAAGCAGCCAGAAATGGACCCCAGGTAAATTTGATGTTTGATGCCAACATCCACTTCCATTTAGTCCTCCTTTGGTTGTGTCTCATCTTTTAAGTTTAAGTAATTATGGGGTGATTAATATATACTCATTTAAAGGAAAATTATTCAATCAATATTTGACATTAAAGAAAAGTCAACACTTTAAAAGGTTGCTCACCCTGACCAGCCAGCATGGCTCAGTGGTTGAGCATTGACCTATGAACCAAGAGGTTGAGGTTTGATCCCGGTCAGGGCACATGCCTGGATTGCGGGCTCCATCCCCAGTGTGTGGCGTGCAGGGGGCAGCCAATCAATGAATCTCTGTCCTCATTGATGTTTCTTTCTCTCTTTCTCTCCCTTCCTCTCTGAAATCGATATATATATATTTTATTTTATTTTTTTTAAATGTTGCTCACCCTGTAATATGGGAAAGACATGAAGTTGTAGACTAGACAAACTCCAGGGACATTTGTCCCTAGAACATAGGAATCTCAGGGTTTCCATTGACTCTAAAAGGGTTAAGATCCCAGAAAAATCTTGCTTGGATCTGTTCCCATCTACTCTAGGGTTAGTAGAATTGTTGTGTGAGTCAGACTGTCGTGTGTTGCTCAGAATGTAGGAGGCAGGTCCAGGGTGGACACCTCTCAGGACTGCCTGTGCCAGGAGTGATCTGAGTCAGGGCCGGCCTCTTAGGCCACCTGGAAAAGGCTCCCATGAGCCTATGCTGGTCCAGACTGGGGTGACAGTACATATTCCCTGACGTATTACCCTGTGACTTGTCTCCTTCAGCCTCTAGTACCACTCAGAGAACTACTTCTAGGCCAAGGCAAATGTCCTAACCCCACTGTTGGTGGAAGGCCTCTTTCAAAGTCAACATTTCACTTGCATTGAGCCTTCTTTCAGAAGACATTCCAGGTCAACCCTGAAGAGGTCAAGACTGATGACCTCACTTTCTGTAAGGATGTGGAGGTCCCCAGCTCTGCACCAGCCTCGGTCACTAGGGACTCATAAATCCTGTCTCTGTCAAGGTCCTACACATGGCAGCATCTTGTTTGTTTTGATGCTTGTTCAATACTAGTCTACATAATAACTCTTGTCATACCTTCTAAGGGTTACCCAGTGGGGATCATCCCTTCTAAATCTCTGTACTTGAACATTTTGCTGAAATGCTGATGCACAGCTTCCAGGAAAAAAAAAATATTTCAGAACTTTTTTTGACTAATGAGATTCTGCAAACTTCACCATTAAGTTTCAGTCACCCTATTTCAAAGGAAAATTATTTCCCAAAGTGGCCTGTAGTGACTGTGGGAGTCAGCACCTGGTCCAGAACAAACCCATCAAATCCCAGCCACTGTCCCTCTGCCCCTGTGAGCCAGCTTTAGGGAACAGGAGCAGAGCAACACCCCAGCATGTTGGAGTTCAGAGCAGCTGGTGAGAGGTGAGCAAGAATGGACACCTGCCTGAAGACAGCCTTCTGTCTTCTCATTGATGACAGCCCCAGAGTGAGGTGGTGCTGGGGCACTCAACACCATGGTGGCTGATGCTAAGACTCATGGGAGGCAGGTCTGGGAACATCTATCATCATTAGATCAACATTTGTTAAACATCTGCCACATACCGGGCTCTGTCCTGGGTACTGGGACCACAAGAACCTGAAAGCAAGCTGCCACCATTAGCACATGCAAGGGGGAAGATATTTCTGGCATCAGAAAATGCCCCGGTGTAGGTGGGGCGGGGTGTGAAGAGCATCTTGGGCAGAGAGAGCAACTCAAGCCTCAGCAAGGGTGGCAGATGCCGGTGGGTGAGCCTCTCACATGGTTCTTCCTCTGGACTATTCAGGTAAGTACAGCACAGGTGCTGACCTGGGCTCCTGTCACTCTGATGTTTGACCCGATTTCCATGTGTGAGTGCCTGGCTGTTTGCAGGCCAGATAGGGTTCTAAGAAAGCAGAAACAGCCAGAGCCCTGCTTCCTCACTCTGGCTAAGTGTGCTAAGGCAGGGGGTCAAGTCCATACTTTTGCACCTCTTCTTCCTTCCTGAGCTTCTCCTGTTCATTGTGAAGATGAGCATGGCAGGCACACCTCTGCCACTAGTGAGGCATGCTTTGGGGGTGCCAGATTTTCAGATATATTGGGTTCAATCGGGCTGAATGATTAGTGAGACTGGGACTGAGGCTAGGTGCTGGGATTGATGCTCAGGCCAGGATCTTCCTCTCCTGGCTCCTGTTTACTGCTCTTGAAAGACAAGGCGGGCACTGAATCCACCCACCTGGGCCCAGGCCACACCCCAGGAGCTGCAGGGCCAGCCTTGGCCAGATCCCCAGGCGGCTCTTCACGTGGGTTCTGAAAGCAGCACACGCATTTACCCAAGCCTGGTGGGATTAATAAACACCATTTAAAAATAATTAGAACTGATTTATAATTAATTTCAGAAATAGCCCTTGCCAAACAGCTCATTAAATATAATCTCCCTGGGTGTCAGGTCCACTCATTGTCAGGCTTTCAGGTCTCGTGAGAAGCAAGGCTGAGATTATTCAAAGTTTTCAGTCAGAATCTGTGCCCTTTTCTACTACCTTCCCAATTCCCGGGCCACCTGATGTCCCGGCAGAGCCTGTGCTGTTCTCTGTGGGCTGGGGTGTGGGTGTGGGTGAGGGGGCCTAGCAGGGTATTGGGTGGGGGACATCTTGGGTTTTTCTCTCAGGTGACTGCAGGCAAAGCCAAGACATTCTTATTTCTATGCTCATGTCCTCCCTGATGTTCATTTTTTATTGTTGGGCTAAGTGCTCATGTGGAACAAAATCCAAGCAAATGGGAGGCTGTGCCTCAGTGTCAGTCCATGGAGCAAGTGGCAGCTGGGGTTGCCCAGGGGCTGCAGTCAGACAGTAGGCTGGGGCCTGAGCCCCTGTCCTCTGGGTTTGCAGTGGAACATGAGTTCTCTGAGGTGAACTTACAGAGTGACTAGTGAGTGAGGGAAAGAGAGCTAGAAATGGTGGGCCACAGAGCCAGCCAGGTGTGCAAGGGGCCGGAAGAAGGTGGCTTGGTGAAGTGCATTTTCTTCCTCCCCGTGCCATGTTTGCTAGCAGTTGACTCTGCTTGTGTCAGATGTGTGGCCTATTGAAAGTAATATTGGCCACAACTAGCTAGACACCGGAGACCCAAAGAGCAGTGACTCAAGCCCTTGCCCTTTGTTGACTCAGAGTCTAGTTGGGAAATTGAGATGTGTGCATGTGAAGCGGAAAAAAAAAAAAAAAAAAAAAAAAAAAAACCTTTCATTGACAGTGGAATATGATGTCAAACGAGGGGTTTGGACAATGATTCCTTAAAATTCCAAGAGAAGGAGAAACACTTTTGTTTGTGATTCGAGAAATTCTTTGAAAAAGAGATTTGAGCTCTGTCCTAAAAACATGGTAGAATTTGGAAGAAGATGTATGGGTGGGGAAGGACAGAGGCATAAACACCCCCAGGCAGGACAGCACAGGGCACGTTGGGCAGTGGGCTCACACACCAGGTGGGATGTGAGGAATGTGGGCAAGTTAGGCTAGAGAGTTGGGGGTCAGGGCCAAACTGTGTGCTAGACTTTACACTAGACTTTAATCTAAAAGAAAATTGTTTTGAAGGGAGTGATGAGATCAGAGTATGAGTCCAGGCCTCTTACAGTGGAAGGTATCACAGGGAGCCTGTACCAGCCTCATATGTGGTGCTTCAGGAAACTCTGGCTGTGGCCTGCAAGATGGATTACTGGGGTATAGAACAGTCTCCTCATTCGTAACTCTGAGTTACCAAAGGATACTGTGTTCCTCAATCTACTATTAGGTATGAGACTACAAGTGAGAAGAAAAGCCCCAAATAAAAATGACTTAAGAACAATTATTTTCTCTCACATTCTAAAAACTCAGGGGTAGACAGGTCAGGGATTTGGTGGTTGTCCCTGGTCAGGCATCAAGATTGCTTCTAGCTTATTGGTCTACAGTGCATGTCTTTTATCCCAACAACTTCTCATGGTCCATGATGGCTGCTGCAACTCCTTCCTTTCATTCCAGGCAGAAGAAAGAAAGATGAGATGAAGGAGAAGGAATGTGAAAGACTAAAGATGCCCATAAATTCCTTGACAATTCTCCCACTGAGAAGTGGGGATTGTGTCTTCTCCTCATGAGTGACCTACTTCATGCACTACAAGATGGAAGCAGTGATGTTGTGCTAATTTCCAACCCAAGTCTTAAGAAAAGTCTCTGGGAACATTCTGCCTGGAAGCCTTGAGCTGCCTTGTGTAACGCCTGACCACCCTGCCTGCCATGCTAGAGAGGCCAGGTGTAGGGACGCTGGCTGACAGTCTCTGGTTAGCCCAGCTTCCCAACCATCTCCATCAAAGCGCCAGCTATGTGAACAAGCCATCCTGGCCCCCATGGGTCAGCCCACCCTCAAGCTGAGTATCACAAACTGACCCAGTGGGCTCTGAGTATCATATACAAAAAATTGTGAAAAACAATAAAAATGATTGTTATTTTAAACCACCAAGTTTGGGGCATTATTTTATGCTGCAATAGATAATCAGAAGAAAATTTAGTACCTGGAAGTGGATTGCTTCCATAACAAAAATCCAACACATGGCCCTGGCTTTGGGACAGACATGGAGCAAAAGCTGGGAGGACCTTGAGAAGATTGTTAATAAAAGTTAGGAGGTCAGACATATGCCGAGGGAGCTTCTTCACTGATACTGCTCCTAGGGCAATGGAAACTAAAGAGAAAATAAACAAATTGGACTACATCAAAATAAAAAGCTTTTGCACAGCAAAAGAAACCATCAACAAAACAACAAGAAAGCCCACTGCATGGGAGAACATATTTGCCAATGTCATCACTGATAAGGGTTTAATCTCCAACATTTACAGGGAACTCATACAACTTAACAAAAGGAAGATAATCCAATCAAAAAATGGGCAACGGACCTAAATAGACACTTTTCGAAGGAGGGCAGAAGGAAGGCTAAGAGACATATGAAAACATGCTCAAAATCACTATCCGAGAGATGCAAATCAAAACAACAATGTGCACACCCGTCAGAATGGCTATCATCAACAAATCAACAAACAACAAGTGCTAGCAAGGATACGGAGAAAAAGGAACTCTTTTGCACTGCTGGTGTGAATGCAGACTGGTGCAGCCACTGTGGAGAACAGTATGGAGTTTCCTCAAAAAAACTAAAAATGGAACTCCCATTTGACCCAGTAATACCACTTCTAGGAATATATCCCAAGAAACTAGAAACACGATTCAGAAAGGATATATGCACCCCTATGTTCATAGCAGCACAATTCACCATAGCTAAGGTTTGGAAACAGCCTAAGTGTCCATCAGCAGATGAGTGGATTAAAAAACTGTGGTACATCTACACAATGAAATACTACGCTGCAGTGAAAAAGAAGGAATTCCTACCATTTGCAATAGCATGGATGGACCTGGAGAGCATTATGCTAAGTGAAATAAGCCAGTCAGAGAAAGACAAATACCACATGATCTCACTCATTTGTGGAATATAATGAACAACATAAACTGATGAACAGGGACAGATCCAGAGGCAGAGAAGCATTGATCAGACTGCCAGACCTCAGAGGGAAGGTAGGGTAGGGTGGGGGAAAGGAGGAGAGATCAACCAAAAGACTTGTATGCATGAATATAAGCCTAACCAATGGACATGAATACCAGGGGGGGGTGAGGGCATAAATGGGGGGGGGGAGGTTTGGGGGGTTAATGGAGGGATGAGGACACATATGTAATACCTTAATCAATAAAGAAATTAAAAAGCCAAAAAAAAAAAAAAGTTAGGGGACCTCCAAGAGACTGTTGATGAGAGATTGGAGGGCAGTGAGGAAAATGTTATTGAAGTCTAGACAAAGTTTGACAGCGTTGTCACCTGTGTTAACATAGAAAATGGAAAGAGTATCCAATGATCTATTGGGTCTGGCTGAGGGGATGCTATGCAGAAGACAGAATGTACCACTGGCTTCTTCCAACTGCCTGTGATAAACTATGAGAAAGGAGAGATGAACTAAGGAAGGAACTATTAAGGTGCGGAGCAGAACTCAGAGAACATACAAAGAGGCCAGGACTATCTGGATAGGATAGTGATAGGATAGGATAGGATAATATCTCATTTCCATTGTCTTCCAGCAAAAGTGTCTCATGATGAGAAATGGCTTCAGGACAAAGATCAAATCTAGGGAACTTTGTGCAACACGGCCTCAGGGTAACAATCCCAAGGTTGTAGCTGGAAAAAAAAAAAAAAGACCCTACGAAAGGTTAAGGATATACCTAGTAGGGCTTCTGAGAATCTTAAAGGCATGCCTTATAGGCTTTCTCAAGGCTGACTATGAGCCACTGGGATCCACTCCCTGAAAGAAGGACTTGGCTCTACTCAGGTATTCGAGACAAATGTGTGCCTGGCCAGATTCCCAAACTGCTATGGACCAATTGATGCTGCTATAGGCTTCCTTTCCTCTCATCTTTTGAATGGTGTTAAATGGAGTTTTCTATCCTAATCTCATCATTGTTTGTTGAATGTATTCGGGGGGCATGGCATTCTCTTTCTAGTTCACAGGTCTTCAGAACAAGAGGAACCAGAATTGAAGAGCTGCTCCTGAGGAAACACCCAGCTAGACCCAATCCTGCTTTAGAAAAGGAGATGCCAGACCTCAAGTTTGAGCCTGAAGCTGTAGTGGGAAGAGACTTTTGGGGGTCCTAGAATTTTGTATGTGGAATGAATGTAAGACATTAGCGTCAGAGTGTGGTTGGTGGTGGATTAAATATACAGCAACAAGTTCTTTGACACTCACCCACAATGCTCTGGGATTGGATCACATACTAGTTGTATTTGAGGGTTTTTCATTTTGAGATGACTCTATAGTCTAGTTCAGCCGTGGGCAAACTACGGCCCGCGGGCTGGATCTAGCTGTTCTATCCGGTTCTCTTGCTCTCCCCTCCACTCCTTTACTTTGAATTTATATTAGTTCACACAAACACTCCATCCATGCTTTTGTTCCGGCCCTCCGGTCCAGTTTAAGAACCCATTGTGGCTCTCGAGTGAAAAAGTTTGCCCACCCCTGGTCTAGTTTAAATGCAAATGAAAACGTTGAAGATCAATCCTTGGAGTCTACAAATAATGTGTCCACACTTCGATTCTATAAAACCCAAGCTGAGTTCTGAGTGATAAGAACTGACAACATTGTATGACAGATGGAAGGGCAGAGGCAGCAGTTTAAGACTTACAGGTGGGTGACAGGGAGCTGGGGAGCACGTGGTGAGATCCCAGTGACAGGCTATGAGAAACAACTTAGAAAAAGTGGGTTTTCCAGTTCTCTGTGGACATGTCCCTGAATTCTTTCCATGGGAGGTCACACATCTACAGGAGGGAGAAGTACATGAGCCCGTGGGAACAGCTTCCCTATTCTGCACTCTCCCTTTACTTTCTTCTTATAGCTCTGTGACTGTATCCAGTTTTGTCTGCTCAACAGTTCTTCTGAAACCATATTTATCCTCATCTCCCAAGAAACAGTTTAGAAATGATGATTAAATCAACACTTTAAGGTCAGGGCCCATGCGAATTCCACTGTGGAACATGAGCAGCCGTAACCGTGCAAGAGAGAGTCCCAAATGCTTCCTTCACTCCCCTCCCAGAAATGCCCTTTCTCTGTTCTACAGCTGCCAGAAATGTTGGGCTTGTTTAAGCTCTTCCTTTAAGTAACTAAACCAAATAGATTTTATTGCACAAAATTTTAACAGCCTTGAGTTAAACAATAAAAAATTTTGACTAATATTCTGTGGTTTAGTTATAAAGAAAGCAAAGTGAAGTGTGCCAATTTAAGGGATGGGACTGAGTTCCTTTGGGGAAAGAAGTTGGAGCTGTCAAACACCCAGCTGCTAGTCAGAGCTGTACTTCCCACTGCCAAAAAGTGACAGTTGAGAATGAGGCCTTAATGCCACACTCAGAGAGGGATGAGGAGGCCTGGCTGCTCCTGGCAGGGGGGAGGTGGAACTGGCACGGGAGTCTAGTCCTTATGTTCTCTTGATCATTTTTTCCTAAATGAGCAAGTGCTCTGCTATAGAAATGTCAAGCGTTTTCCAAGTGACGTTCCAGGTAGAGTAAGTCAATTCCCAGTTCTGAAAAAGCACTTAAACCAAACGTCAGGAGCACATGTCCGCATCTTAGAGCCTCCTGACATTGCTAGCGATGCAGGTGGTGGCTAGCGTGGGTGTGTGGACATGGCAGGAGCTGGCACCAGCCAGGAGACAGCAAGTGGCACATCAGCCCCCAAAACAACCACCAGGGTGATGAAGGAAGCTAGGAAGGATGAGCTACATGCAGGGAAATATTTTTACTCCATAGCAGATGTGAACTCCCATTATAAGAGGGAACAGATGATCCCAGATGGCTGTTCAGGACTCCTGGTGAGGGGACCCGTGGGTCCTCTGGGCTAGGCCCAAGAGCTCAACCTTGAATGTAAGGTCTTGCCAATCTTCTGGAAGGTGCCTGGAGACCCTACCCTGGACTGCTATCTTAAGACCACTAGGTTGCTAGAAGCAAAGTCATGCAGTTACCTGGGTTATGGCAGAGCCAGTGCCTGGGCCGCTGGTGGCTCTGCACGTGGTCCCTGCACTGCATGGGTGGCTGTCCTGTCCCTCCCACCGCACCACCGCCACAGCAGCAAATGTGTCCCATCTGCAGCTAAGGGCTGAACTGAAGAACTTGTTTCAGGAAGCAACGTGGCCTCTGCCCTAATTGTAGGGGTGGGAGCACAAAGCAGCCACAGGTCTTTCCTTGCCAACAAAAAGGCTGCTGTTTGGTCTTCTCGGTTTCATTTAAAAGAAGCTTTAAAAACCTCTCATTTTGCCTAAGTGCTGCCTTCACAGAGTGAAATGGAGACTTTTATTTGTCTCTGCCCCCTTGTTTCTACACCCCACCTGCTTCTGATGTGGTCTAATGAGTAAATCACCCATGTCCTGCTAACCAGGGCCAGGGACAGGGAAGTAAAAGGTGCCAGATACCGCAAGGCAGACAGCGCTCCATTTCGCTCCTCCTCCCAGGGGCCCTGAACTTGTGCACTCTCTGCTTCTAGCTAGACCCTGGGCTCCAGCTGAGAGCCTCCTGGGGAGCCTGAACTGGGTTCAGTTGGGGCAAATTTGGATAAGAACTTTACATATGACTTTTCCACTCATGACTCTTGAATTGGCCATCAAGGTCTGACCCAGGGTTGTTCCTGCCACTCCCATAGCATGGTGGGCATGGCAGAGCCACAGGACCTCGCCTGACTCAGCTGTACTATATTTTTAAAGGAATGTTTGATTGCTTAATGTTAGAAATTAAAAAAACACAGTATTAAGCTTTTGGGTTCAGCTTTCAGTAAATCTAGCATTCATTTTTAACTTAAAAGGTTTGATCCCATTTTAAGCTGTCATCTTACCCAGCTGGTCCATTTAAAAGGTTGGAAGGCTTTGTGGATCTCCCATAATATTCTTAGCTTGGAGGATCCAAGATGGCAGATGAGGAGACAGCAGGCTGCAAGATAGTGAGTGAGTGAAAGAGTGAAAGGAGAATGAATGGATGTGTGGAGAGTGTCTGTATTTGTGAGTGAGGGACAGTTATATTCCACAGGACTGCTGGGGACTGGCAGACCAGGCTCCCTTGGCTGGGCAGCCTCTACTACCACTGAAATCTCTCCCGAAGAGGCTGACTCTGCCACAGAGACTGTGCCATCTTGAAGGGGAGAGCAGCTGTGATCAGGAGCCCAGCCTTACCTTCAACTAGGGAGACCTTGGATCCCTCCCAGGACCCTACAGCCACAAAGCCCAGGGACAAGCTGCCTCAGCTGCAAACCCACGAACACCGAGACTCCAGCCTCCCTGGCTGCAGGCACCTAAAAAGTTTGTCCAGGAGGAGACAAGGTGGTGGCCAAATACACAGACAGGTCCTGCACTTTCTCACAGAGCAGACAGAGGAACAGCTGAATCAAATAACATCCACCTGGAATTGGCAATTTAAACACAGCTGGTGAGGCAATCCATGGACGGGAAGGTCAGAGATCACCTGGAGAGAGGTGAGATCTGGGATCCAGGTTGGAGGGAGAAACACATGCAGCTGGGACTAGAGTCTCAGAGGGAGACTGCACCCCACAAAATCCACGGCCCTTGGGGTCAGTGTAGTTCTTGAATGTGGAAAGGGGTCCACAGGGCTGCTGGCAGAGGGGAACTCTAGATCTAAGCCCACAGCCATGGGAAACTGTGCCCAGAAAGGCAGCCTGAAGTTCTATACTGGCTGCACAGTGCCGGGGGTTGGGGGGTGGGGGAGAAAGACACAAGGCGGCACGGTTCCTTTGTCTTTTTTACTTCCTTGCTTTTGCTTGCTAAGCCCAGTAGGATCTTCCAATTAAAAACACTCACCGAGACTGCAGGGGAAGGTGGTTTTTGTGGAAACTGAGGGGCAGAATAGGGAGAGATGAGCAGGAAACCAGCTCTGGGTTAGTTTGTCCCTCCAACCCAGTCTTAAGTGCAGCAGGGAAAGAAGAGTCTAAACACTGTGTTGAGGGGCCATTTGGTCCCAGAAACTAATACAGAAACACCACCACCACCCAGGGGCTGTGTCACAAATAGATGCTTATGTAAATACAACTGAAGGCAGGCAGAGAAACGAAATGAGCCGAGTGATCCCGCCTGCTTAAAAACAAGGTTGTGGGAGAGAAACCAAGATGGTAGCATAGGTAAACACCTAAACTGCTGCCTCGCACAACAATTTCAAAACTACAACTAAAAGACAAAATGGACATCATCCAGAACCACAGGAAGCCTGGCTGAGTGGAAATTCTACAACTAGAAGGAAAGAGAAAAGCACACTGAGACTCAGAGGAGCTGCAGGAGGCAGAGGTACTGAAATGCACGTGGAGAGGACTGGCAACTGAGTGTGCAGCTGGCTTTCTCAAGTGTGAGGGAGACAAAAGCTCCTGACTGTGCTGAACTCCAGTTCTGGGTGAGACTCTGGGGACCCAGACTCATACAGGGTGAAACTGGACTGTCAGGAAAGAGAAAAGCCCACTGATACTCAGAGGAACTGTGGAAGGCAGAGGTACCAAGGCGCGCACGCAGAGAGGGTGGGCAACTGAGTACGCAGCTGGCTTTCTCAAGCAGGAGGGAGACAATAGCTCCCGACTGCACTGAACTCCAGTTCTGGGCAAGACTCTGGGGATCCAAACTCATTCGGGGAGAAACTGGACTGTCTGGCAGCGGGTGGAACTCGAGGGCGGCTTTCTCTCAGAGGTGCTTGCAGCGATTACCACAGGACACTGAGACACAGGTTCCTCTTAGGTCAGGGCTGACAGGAAACGAATGCTGTCTGCTCTGCCCTGAGACTCCACCCATTCAAGCTGAGCACAGAGGCTTTTGCAAGTCTTCTCCCATAAGGGTGTCTCCAGCACAGAAGTTCTCCCAGCGTAGACACAGCTGATCCTCACAGCCAATTGGCCTGGAGGTCAATTCCTCCCAGTGATACCAACAACAATCAAGGTTTAACTACAATAAAACTGTGCACACAGCCCACAAAGGGGTGCACCAAGAGTGCCCACCTCAGGTAACTGGGGAGGCTGAGCCACTGGGCCCTATAGGACACCTAGCACACAAAGCCACTCTATCAACTCAGGGAAGCAGCCAAAATGCGGAGACAAAGAAACAGATCACAAATGAAAGAAATGAAGGAAAGCAAACGACTGGCTATAGATTTCAAAACCATGGTTATAAGGTTTTTTCAAGAATTTTCTAGAAAAGGCCAATAAATTTAGCGAGACCCTTGAGGATATGAAAAAGGACCAACTAGAAATTAAGCATACACTGACTGAAATAAAAAATATTATACAGAGACCTAACAGCAGACTAGAGGAATGCAAGAATCAAGTCAAAGATTTGAAATACAAAAAAGCAAAATCACTCAACTGGAAAAGCAAAAAGAAAAAAGAATCCAAAAATTTGAAGATACAGTGTAAGGAGCCTCTGGGACAACTTCAAGTGTACCAACATCCGAATTATGTGGGTGCCAGAAGAAGAGAGAGAGCAAGATACTGAAAACCTATTTGAAGAAATAATGACCGAAAACTTCCCCAACCTGGTGAAAGAAATAGACTTACAAGTCCAGGAAGCGCACAGAACCCCAAACAAAAGGAATCCAAAGAGGACCACACCAAGACACATCATAATTAAAATGCCAAGAGCAAAAGACAAAGAGAGAATCTTAAAAGCAGCAAGAGAAAAAACAGTTAGTTACCTACAAGGGAGCACCCATACAACTGTCAGCTGATTTCTCAACAGAAACTATGCAGGCCAGAGGGAGTGGCAAGAAATATTCAAAGTGATGAATAGCAAGAACCTACAACCAAGATTACTCTACCCAGCAAAACTATCATTCAAAATTGAAGGTCAGATAAAGAGCTTCATAGATAAGAAAAAGCTAAAGGAGTTCATCACCACCAATCCAGTATTATATAAAATGCTGAAAGGTATTCTTTAAGAAGAGGAAGAAGAAAAAAAATGTAAAGATAAAAGTTATGAACAACAAATACATATCTATCAACAAGTGAATCTAAAAATCAAGTGAATAAAAAAAATCTGATGAACAGAATAAACTGGTGAATATAATAGAATCATGGGCATAGAAAGGGAGTGGACTGATAATTCTCAGGGGGGAAGGGATATGGGGGGTGTGGGAAGAGACTGGACAAAAATCGTACACCTATGGATGAGGACAGTGGGGGTGGGTAGTAAGGGCATGGGGTGGAGTGGGAACTGGCTGGAGGGGAGCTATGGCGGAAAAAAGAGGAACAATTGTAATAATCTGAACAATAAAGATTTATTAAATTAAAAAAATAAAAAGAATAAAAGTAAAAAATAAACAAGGTTGTGGCTTATGACACAGAGGAGTGGTGGATCACGGGGAACTTCAACACTGTGCTGACTACCTGACATGAAACAGACATTCCAGGCAGAACAGTAGAGGAAGTGAACAACCTTCACTACTTCACTTTTTTATCTTTTACTTAAGAAATTAAATTTTTTCTCACTTTATTTTATTTCTGTATTATTATATTTTTATTTTTAATTATTATTATTACTATTATTTTACCTTTTTAAAGTTTTATTTTATTTTTTTTCTTTATCTTATTTTATTTTTGGATTAGTGTTCTACATTCTATTTTTATTTTAGTATTATTTTACTCTATCTCAATTTTTCCTTTATGCCAACATTCTCTTCCTAACTTTTCTGCTTTTTCATCCTGTTTCTCTTACGCTGTTCCTGCTTCAGTTGTTCTCTATCCTTTCTTTTTACTTCCTATTAAAAATTTATCTTACTCATATATCTAATTTTATCTCCCCTGCTCCAAGTCCATGCACACTTCTCTTTTCTCTTTCTTCATTAGCCAAATTTTTTCTCTTTCTTTCTGTCTTGTGGTTGTTGTTTGTTTGATTGTTTGTTAGTTTTTTTCTTTTTTTTGTATTTTGTTTTTTACTTTTCTTCTTATACACTCATTCTCTTTCTACCTCCTCTATACTGAATCGTGGCCATTTCCCCATTCATTCAATTCCTTGACCTTATCTTCTGGAAATAAGCACTGCCTCTTCAGATTCAGCTTCCTTCCTTTTCTGGGTGTTTGTTGTTTGTATTTTTTGGATTAGTTGTTTGGTTTTTTGGAGTTTTCTCCCCATATACTAGTACATACATTTTTCCCACTTCTTTTTCTTCTCTTTCTTTTCTCTCTTACTTTTTTTCCTTTTCTCAATATCATTTTTGCACTCTTTTCTCTCCCCTAATTCTCTTTTCTCTGGTGTTCACCTTTATTTGGGGTTATTGGTATTGTAAATACATTTGTGCTTGATGCCCTCTGTGTTGTGTCTGGTCATATTGTATTTTGTGCCTTTCAGTCAATGCGGTAGAGAGAGAGCTACATAACCAGATACCCTGAGAGGAATGAACATGGAGAGACAAAGGGAAAGCCCCCATATAAAGGAAAAGGAGGAATCACCGGAAAAGGAAGTAAATTAAATGGAGTCAAGCAATTTTTCAGAGAAATAATTCAGAGCAATGATCATAAGGACGCTGAAAAGGATGGAAGACAAATTCAACAACATGTGTAAGAACCAAGAGGAAATAAAGAAGAACCAAGAAGAAATGAAGAATGACATCGCTGCAATAAATAACACAATAGAAAGCATCAACAGTAGACTAGAAGAAGCAGAGGACTGCATCAGTGAGCTAGAAGACAAGGTAGGAAAAAATACCCAAGCAGAGCAGTAACTGGGAAAAAAAAACTTAAAAAACAGGAGGAGAGCCTAAGAGAACTTTGGGACAACATGAAATAAAACAACATCCGCATAATAGGGATGCCATAAGGAGAGGAAACTGAGAAGGAATAGAAAACCTGTTTGAAGAAATAATGACAGAAAAGTTCCCTGATATTGGGAAGAAAAAAACTCATACAAGTCCAAGAAGCTCATTGAGTCCCAAACAAGATGAACCCAAAAAGACCGACACCAAGATACATTATAATTAAATTGGCAAACACCACCAACAAAGTAAGTAAAGGCTGCCAGAGAGAAACAGAAAGTTGCTGAAACCGGTTTGGCTCAGTGGTAGAGCGTCGGCCTGTGGACTGAAGGGTCCCAGGTTCGATTCCGGTCAAGGGCATGTGCCTTGGTTGCGGGCATGTCCCCGGTGCGGGGTGTGCAGGAGGCAGCTGATCGATGTTTCTCTCTCATCGATGTTTCTAACTCTCTGTCCCTCTCCCTTCCTCTCTGTAAAAAATCAATAAAATATATTTTAAAAAAATTAAAAAAAAAAGAAAGTTACCTACAAGGGATCTCCCATAAGACTATCAACTGATTGCTCAACAGAAACTCAGGCCAGAAGGGTATGGAATGGAATATAAAAAGTCATACAAAGCAAGGGTCTGAATCCAAGAATACTATACCCAGCAAGACTATCAATCAAAATTGAAGGTGAAATCAGGAGCTTCACAGACAAAAAAGGACTAAGGGAGTTTATTACCACCAAACCAGCAATGCAAGAAATGCTAAAGGGTCTGCTGTAAAAAAAAGAAATAGGAAGGGAATAAGGAACACCGGCATAAAGAATAAAAATGGCAACAAACAAGTACCTATCAATAATAACTTTAAATGTAAATGGATTAAATGCACCAATAAAAAGACATAGGGTAGCTGAGTGGATAAGAAAACATGACCCATATATCTGCTATCTACAGGAGACCCACCTCAGAACAAAGGACTCACACAGACTGATTGTGAATGGATGGAAAAAATTTTTCAGGCAAATGGAAATGAAAATAAAAAGCTGGGGTAGCAATAATTATATCTGACAAATTAGACCTCAAAGTGAAGGCCATAACAAGAGATAAAGAAGGCCACTTCATAGTACTAAAGGGAGCAATTCAACAAGAAGATATAACTCTGATAAACATATATGCTCCCAATGCAGGAGCACCCACATACATAAAAAAAAACTTCTGGAAGATATCAAGGGAGAGATTGACAGCAATACAGTCATAGTAGGGGACTTTAATACCCCACTAACACCAGTGGATAAATCCCCTAAACAAAAAATCAGCAAAGAAACATCAATCCTAAATAACTCACTAGATCAGATGGAATTAATTGACGTCTTCAGAACATTTCACCCCATACTTTCTTTTCAAGTACACATTGGTCACTTTCAAAGATAGACCACATACGGGGGCACAGGCAAAGTCTCTTCAAATTCAAAAAGATAGAAATCATATCAAGCAAATCACAATGGCATAAAATTAGAAATTACAATAAAAACAATGAAAAAAATCGAACACCTAAAGGCTAAATGGCACGCTATTAAACAATGATTGGGTTACCAAAGAGATCAAGGAAGAAATAAAAAGCATCCTGACAATGAAAGACAATGAAAACACAACAATCCAAAATCTATGGAACACAGTGAAAGCAGTCGTGAGAAGGAAATTTATAGCTCTACAGGCCTACTTCAAAAAACAAGAAAAAAATGGTAATAAATTATCTAACCCTACAAGTCAAAGAGCTAGAAAGAGAGCAACAAGAAAAGCCCAGCATACGCAGAAGGAAGGAAATAATAAAGATCAGAGTGGAAATAAATGATATAGAGATAAAAACAAAACAAAACAAAACAAAACAAAAAAACAGTACAAAAGATCAACAAAACCAAGAGCTGGTTCTTTGAAAGGATAGACAAGATTGATGAACCTCTAGCCAGGCTCACCAAGAAGCAAAGAGAGAGGACCCAAATAAACAAAATCAGAAATGAATAACTCTATTCCAACAAAATGGATAACCTAGATGAAATTGACATATTCTTAGGAAAAATACAAGCTCCCAAAACTCAATCAGGAAGAATCAAAAAACCTGAATAGGCTGATAAACACTGAAGAAATTGAAGCCGTGATCAAAAATCTTCCAGCAAACAAAAGCCCTGGTCTGGACAACAATCCAAAATCTATGGGACACAGGGAAAGCAGTCTTGAGAGGGAAGTTCATAGCTCTACAAGCCTAGTGCAAAAAAACAAGAAACAATGGTAATAAATTACCTAACCCTACAACTCAAAGAGTTAGAAAGAGAGCAACAACCAGTTAAAAACACCACAAAAAAAGAAAACTACAGGCCAATATCCATGATGAACATAGATGCTAAAATCTTCAACAAAATTCTAGCAAATGGGATTCAGCATTACATTAGAAAGATCATACTCCATGACCAAGTGGGATTTATTCTGGGGATGCAAGAATGGTATAATATCCACAAATCAATAAATGTGATACATCACATAAACAAATTGATATGACATAATCATATCAATCGATGCAGAAAAAGCATTTGACAAAATCCAACACCCTTTCTTGATAAAAACTCTCAGCAAAGTGTCAATAGAGGGATCATACCGCAACATAATTAAAGCCTTATATGACAAACCTACAGCCAACATCATACTCAATGGGCAAAAACTGAAACCATTTCCCCTAATAATGGAAACAATACAGGAATGTCTGCTTTCACCACTCTTATTCAACATAGTGCTGGAAGTCCTAGCCACAGTGATCAGACAAGAAGAAGAAATAAAAGGCATCCAAATTGGAAAAGAAGAAGTAAAATGTTATTATTTGCAGATGACATGATATTGTACATAGAAAACCCTAAAGACTGGACCAAAAATACTATTAGACCTAATAAAGGAATTTGGCAATGTAGCAGGACACAAAATTAAAACCCAGAAATCTATGGCTGTTTTATAAACCAATAATGAACTCACAGAAAGAGAAAATAAAAAAAAATATTCCATTTACCATTAAAAAATTAAGATACCTAGCAATAAACTTAACGAGGGAGGTAAAAGCCCTGTGCTCAAAAAACTATAGGACATTGAAAAAAGAAATAGAAGAAGACATAAACAAATGGAAGAACATACCATGTTCATGGATTGGTAGAATCAACATCATTAAAATGTCCATACTACCCAAAGCAATCTACAGATTTAATGCAATCCCCAATAGCATATTTCAAAGATCTAGAACAAACTCTCCAAAAATTCATCTGGAATTTTAAAAAGACCCCAAATAGTCACAGCAATCCTGAGAAAGAAGAACAAAGTTGGAGGGAGCACAATACCAGATATCAAGCTATATTACCAAGCCACGGTTCTCAAAACTGCCTGGTACTGGCACAAGAATAGACATATAGACCAGTTGAACAGAACAGAGAATTCAGAAATAGACCCAAGCCATTATACTCAATTAATATTTGACAAAGGAGGCAAGAGCATACAATGGAGTCAACAGAGTCTCTTCAATAAATGGTGCTGGGAAATTTGGTCAGATACAAGCAAAAAAATGAAACTAGATCACCAACTTACACCATACACAAAAACAAACTCAAAATGGCTAAAGGACTTAAATGTAAGATGGAAAACCATAAAAATCCTACAAGACTCCATAGGCAGCAAAATATCAGACATTTGTTGTACTAATATCTTTACCAACACAGCTCCTAGGGCAATGGAGACTAAGGAGAAAATAAACAAATGGGACTACATCAAAATAAAAAGCTTCTGCACAGCAAAAGAAACCATCAACAAAACAACAAGAATGCCCACTGCATGGGAAAACATATTTGCCAATGCTATTTCAGATAAGGGTTTAATCTCCAAAATTTACAGAGAACTCATACAACTTAACAAAAGAAAGATAAATAATCCAATCAAAAAATGGGCAAAGGACCTAAATAGACACTTTTTGAAAGAGGACATACAGAAGGCCGAGAGACACATGAAAACATGCTCAAAGTCATTAATCATTCGAGAGATGCAAATCAAAACAACAATGAGATACCATCTCACACCTGTACAAATGACAAGTGCTGGAGAGGATGTGGAAAAAAAGGAACCCTCGTGCACTGCTGGTGGGAATGCAGGCTGGTGCAGCCACTGTGGAGAACAGTATGGAGTTTCCTCAAAAAGTTAAAAATGGAACTCCCATTTGACCTAGTGATCCCACTTCTAGGAGTATATCTCAAGAAACTAGAAACACCAATCAGAAAGGATATATGCACCCCTATGTTCATAGCAGCACAATTTACAATAGCTAACATTTGGAAACAACCTAAGCACCCATCAGCAGATGAGTGGATTAGAAAACTGTGGTAGATTTACACAGTGGAATACTATGTCGCTATAAAAAAGAAGGAACTTTTACCATTTGAAACAGCATGGATGGACCTGGAGAGCATTATGCTAAGTGAAATAAGCTAGTTGGAGAAAGATAAATATCACATGATCTCACTCATATGTGGGATATAATGAACAACACAAACTGATGAACAAAAACAGATCCAGGGACAGAGAAACATCGATCAGATGCTCAAACCTCAGAGGGAAGATAAGGGAGAGTAGGGAGGTGGGGGAAGCGGGATTAGAGAGCAACCAAAGGACTTCTATGCATATTAGCATAACTAATGGACACAGACACTGGGGCAGTGGGGCCTTGCCTTGGGTGGGAATGGCTGGATGGGGGGGCTGTCAATTGGGGGAAAAGGAGACACATATAAAACTTTAGACAATAATTTTTTTAAAAAATATTCTTAGCTTCCCCTGCAGTCCCTCTTTGTCTCCCTTTCCATCCAAGTGCTCCATCACATTAGGGGGAACTATGACTTGGGAAATACTCCGTGTTCAAATGTAAATATTAAGACTTGGTTCTCAGTATACTCCATTTTGCTACACATGTTTTGACAATGAGCATTGATTGTTTGGCATAGAAATTTTTAGAGTCCACATCAAGCTGCCTCTTTCACCACAGTGACTGAACTATTTTGGAAAGAGCCCTTCTCCCTGTCCATTATTGTATCTGGAGGGCAGGGTTAGAGCATGCAGCGTGGTGGCTGCTGGCCGCACAGCCTCCCCTCAGTGGCCTGGTGGCCCATCTGAAGTGGTTTCTATCTCTGTCCACCTGAGGACCTGGCTCTGTCCTGGGCTCCAGTCCCAGCCCCGCCTGGGGGTAGAGTGAAAGCCCTTGCTCACCTGGGGCAGCTCCCCGCACCCTACGCAGTCACACACTTCCAGACCTCACCTCCAGAGCACACCTCAATCTGTGTTTAGTTCCTGAATGTCATTAGCACACAGCTCATCTTTTAGGACCTCTCCAATGGCATAGAATATATTTTGTAAAACTATTTTTGTTTTTGATGGATACTCCCATGAGAAGTGATTTCTCAAGTATGACTTGGAAGAGAAAGTCACTGCTGGAAAATTAGGGAACCTTCAAAGTTTAAACACACACATTATGAAGTTTTGCAATTAACCAAGTCTTTGGAGAGTTTTTAATAAGTCCCCTTCCCATGTTATCCCTGGACTATTGTCGGTGGTCATTAACAGGGCACTTGAGTTGCCAGTTAAAGGCATCCTGAGTGCACCCCACTGCTTACGGGCCTGAGCCACCCTTGTAACATGAGGTCGAGGCAGAGCAGCCTCAACTTGGCTGTTGAAAACAGCAGTTGTATAATACCCTGACTAGTAATTTGAAAGGTGCCCTTTGGGATCTATATAATTTCATTGTGAGACCTTAAGTCATGAGCAAGTTTATTCAATAAGGAACAGGCATAGGGAACTGGGCAGAGAGGAAGAAAGAGTCCACGAGGCCAATTATACCCACTCTGCACCCTTAATGGTGCTGGGCATGTTGTGCCTGTGAGACAGTGCTTATCATTTCACTGTCTGATTTGAGTGTGTGTCCATGAGCAGGGACTTCTGCTTTCACTCAGGCTGATTTACTTTTCTTTTCCTTGGCAATTGTGAAAAGACAAAACAAAACCTCCTGTAAGACTCTTGGAACTTCTAGAGAAGTCCCCTTGCTGAGGACTGCTGGACTTGAGGAGTGACAGGCAGAGCCAGAAGCCACCCTCCACAGCCCTGCCTTTGCTGGAGCGTGTCTGGGTGTGCACGGGCTCCCCAGGATGCCACAAGGGAGCTAGAGGCATCTCGGAGCAGTCAGCAAAATAAACCAAACCAGAATGAGTTTGTGTTGGCAGGAGGCACTAGGAAACCTTGCTTATGGCATGAAAGGATGGCTACGTCATTATGGGAATGAAATCTTCCTCCTCCTCTCTAATTACAAAGAAGAAGAAAACCACTAAAAAATGTTTAAATGTCTTAATATAAGAGTCTTGTAACCAAAAGCCACCATCTTAGGCTTTGAAGGCCAAGTACTTTAAGGTAGTTTTCAACTGTGTCTGCTGCAGGGGTATTTAAAATGATCATGGTGAGGATTCTGTTCCAATAAGTGTCCTGTCCTGGGTGGGGGCTCACGCTAGGTGAGGAGCCTCTTAAAAACAAGGGGGTAGAAACTATGCCATTCACCTACTTCTCCAGCTAACTACCAGTGTGTGCTTGGTTCTGGTTCACCCCCTTATCAGTGCCCATGAGGACACCTGGCCACCCTTTGGAACTCAGATCTCAACGCCTGCCTGGCACTGACAGAGGCAGATGCAGACTCAATCTCTCCCGGCTCTCTGGGATTGCTCGGGCCATGGAAGAGATGAAAAGCCCTTATGATGTGATGACAGAGTGAGGACAATTGTGGCCTCAGAAGCCTCCATATACTGGGCTCTGCATGACACCCTAGGGTGCAAAATCTGTCCATCTCTTTAGAATCCCTGTTTCTGGTTTTATTGCCTTCAGTTGGACCTTGAGGAGGCTGCAGGTGATGGAAGAAAGGTCCAGGTGAGCTGCACGTACTAAAGGAAGAGGACTTGGTGGTCAATCAGAGTCCTTCAGCATTGGCATGGTCTCTTAGGCAGGTAGATCTATAAATGGTCCCTTCTGCATCCCATTTCAATGTCTATGATATCATCTTGACCACCCGAGCATTCTTGTGAAGCCTTACTTGTTTGCATTGATATCCATGGTTTATTTTTCCCATGGGGGTCTTGATTGTTTGGGGTCGATGTCATATCTTCCTATGAGACTATGCCCTGCCTATATTTACCTCCTCCTTGCCCTAACTCCCCATCCTCATGAAGCTTAACAGTCTTCTGCACTCTGAAAATGAATAACAAGCATGTGCTGAGTCATTTACTCCTTTTTTAGGTAGACCCACCTTATTTTGGAAAGCATTTAAGGTGACTCATAAGATAAATAAAATACAGCTGGATGCAATAAATTATTTTCTGATTGAATGTATTCTGGTTCTTTCCAGATCTGAAAACATAAGGGTTGACACATACAAGATTCCTTCTACATAAAAATATGCACATAAATGGTCTTAAAATATACACATGAAGATACAGTCCTATTCCTGAGTCTAAAAACAAGATCCACCACTTGGTAGTTCACATCTGATGCTAGAGCCTCTGGATTTAGGTGGAAACTCTTAGACCTTCAAGATAAGCTATGGCTTCTGGGTGACCTACTGAGACCCTCTGATTCAGATTTGTGAGGATTTGAAATCAGGATTATTTGCAGGGAATTGCTTAGAAATTTTTACAGATGAAGGATGGATATGCTTTGCTGAGTGATGATTTACAAGGTATTGCTTAGAGATTGTCCCAACAAAATTCCCTCAGTTCCGAACACACATTTGTGTGTGCAGTAACTTTACAAATAGTGTTCACAGCAGTTTTGTGTTGGTGGTGTCTGTCTTTTTCATTCCTGGGGATGCTAGTGAGCCCAGTACTAGCTAAGGGGCAGTTATGATGTGTTAGTGCATCTCTGTAGACAGCCGCTCACTAGTCAAATGGATCAGAGCCAAATTTGGAGAGTCTTAGAGCAACATGAAAGGCACCGTCCAGATCATCCATTCCAACTTCTTAATCTGAGAGAAAATTGAGGTGCAAAAAGAGTGCTTAAAGGTTTCTGCTGGACTGGAACTCTGAAGTACTCCTTAAAAGAACGCGAACACTGTCTGTGCTCTTCTGGCCTAGGAGAATGAGCAGTCAATGGCATGAGCAACCCCCTGAAGCCTAGCAGTTTCTCAGCATTTTCTAATGGGTGTGGCTTCTCTTCTGGCTTGATGTTTGTTTTCTCAATTGCTTTCTTCCAAATGTGCTGCTGCTGCCTTCGTTTTGAGAAGCTGCACAGGGGGCCCTCTTGGTGCACAGTCTGCATCTGGCTGTGACCCACCTGTTCTCCCACCTGTTTCCCTGATGCCCCCCAAAAGGAGGGGAGGAGTCCTTCCCCCAGAGTGGGTGGGAGGCAGGAGCTGGTCAGAAGCTGCCCAGCTGGAATCATTCAGTGCAGGCCTGGGGCGGGCTGGCCCAGCCCCAAATGGAAATTGTTTTCCATCATCTGCCCCACCTTCTTCACACAAAATATTCTCCTGGTTTCTTTGGGAAGTAACTTTACACTAGCCCATCTAAGCAGAGGCAAGGAGTTGACATTTTAGCATAGGTGCATTGGGAAGCAGGAACAAAAATTAAAAAGCACAAGATACTGTGTTTTTGCCCATTCTGACCCTGACTGCATGGCCTCCAGCTGGAATGTGGAGCGTGCACTGTGGAGTACACACTGAAACAGGTGGACTTTATCAATGGACCCCATGTTAACCCATTGGTTCCAGGAGTTGGGATTTTCTGACCCAAAGCACTAATTTTTGCACATTTTTTTCTCCTTGCCTTTCTGACTTTTAAGGAAACAAGAGCACCAGGTGTGGGCAAAGAGGCCAATTATGGTAGCAGCAGATTCTTTCTCCATCTGCTTCCCGCTGCAAACTTAGGAGCTCAGAGAAAAAGGGAAATCCAATTCGAATGACCCATTTCTTTATTGTTCTTCGCAGGTATGCTGAAGCTCCAGGCTCCTGTCCAACACTGTACCTTTTCCTCTAGCCTTTGGAAAACAAAACCCTAAATAACATTGACACTCATCACTGCTCCCTGAAACAATTAAATATCCGTAGGGAACTTGGACTGGAGATGGGGAATTCCCACCCTCTCAGGAGCGGGTGCCATCAGGTCCCAAGAGAGCTAAGTTCCCTCCTTCCACTGGACTCAGCCAGGAAGAGAAACAATGGTTTGTGGGTGCGTGGGCTGAGGGCAGGGTGTCAGAGGAGGCCAGAAAACAGGCAAACTTCTTTCGTTCTTTGAGGATTGGCTTAATGTCTTTCTTGTCCCCTCTTCAGAGAGCTGCACAGAGCTCACTCACAGGAGCCTGCTGGTAGCAAGACTATAAAAGGAAACTAAACTACAGGAGATGGGATGCAAATTTTCTACCCAGACCAGTTAGTCTGTTTCCACCTCTGCTAATTAGCTGTAGCACCCCTAGATCATGAGCCACTGTGAGCATGAGAGCAGTTACCTGAGAAATCCCGATGCAATGCTGGGCGCCAGGATCTAGTCAGTTTTAATTCCTGCTGTCCACTCAGTAGCTGCATCTTATGCTCAGTCAAAAATTTCCCTGCAAAGACCACCATCAGGCACATACACGTCCATGGTCAAGTGGCTTGTGGGTAAATGTTATTGGTATTTTCCAACGAGTTGCAAATGTTCCGAACTCATGGTCAAGCTGCACATATCTGGCACACATTTTGATGCCATTGTAATTAGCTAGTTATTAATAACTAGTGGCCCAGTGGATGAAATTCATGCACATTAAAAGGGAGTTAATTAGAGGAAATATTTTAATATTGCTATTTGCCCTTTCTCTATAATAGAAGTGTCTGGCCGGCCCCACCCCCATTGGGTGACACCAAGACCTGGCCGGCTTCATCCCCATCAAGCCCCGCCAGGCCGGGGGTGCGGGTGGGGGCCCGGCCTCAGGTCCCCTGGCCCTGGCCCGCACTATGCAGCCTCACCCAGACCTGCTGCGCCACGAGACCTATCAATGCACCTCCTCCTGGTGGCTGGTCCTTTGGTCGTTATGGATGAAAATAAAGTCATGCATTTAAGCATGCACATTCATTTTCAATGCCTGATTTGTCTATGTTCTCTAAATTGCAAAATAAATAAGATCTTCAGCCAGATAGCATCATAATGCCAAGTTCTTTATATAATGACGCATACCATTCTCTCCACTCAGTATGCTCTATTTGAATGGATTAAATGTATGTGACTCACGTGAAAGGCACTGCTGCTTGCTCTTAATAGAGGAAGCATTAGCTCGTTACCTAACGCCATAAAGTGGTTTAAATGGCATATACTGACTTGAAGAACAGAAGGAAAAATAACAGAAAAAAACAAAAAACAATGTTCAGTGCTGTGGACAGCAGAATCCTCTCCCTTTCCCTTTGTTTTTTTTCTGCTTTTCCCATGAACCTATTTGTGCTCTGCCTCAAAATCAACACAGAAGACAAAATCAGATGCTGTAATCTGCATTTTATAGTGCCATCTGAGTACAAAGAGTTGTTTTTCAATCTTTACCTTTTTTTTTTTTTTTTTTTTTAATCTATGCAGCTCAAACTTGCTCCCAATGTTCCAGGAGCCAGGCCAACATGGCTGTGTGGACACACCTTTGCTAGGTGCTGTCAGGCTTCAGGGCTGGGGCAGGGAACACGCCAGGTGTTGCTGGAAATGAATCAGCTCTCCTCTCTACATAGCAGGAGTCTTTTCATTATAAAATGCAAAGCAGCAGCCATTTTCCATTACCCCCATCCCCAGCCCTCCTCACCCAGGGGCGTAGGAAGGGGCTGCGAGGATATTTACTCTCGGTTCTTTGATTTCTCTTATTTAACTGAGCCCAGTGACAGCTGCTTCTCTGAGTGCAATGCCAGCCAGCTCAGGGCTAGCCACACCTGGAAGGCAAGCAGCAGAGCTGACCAGGGGCTTTGACCAAGCCTGAGGGTCACAGCAACCCCAGCAGGCAGGCTGCTCCCAAAGACTCTAGGCCCCTCCCAGCTCCTCAACCCAGCTCCCTGCTCTCCCCCTTTCACCCATAGGCACCGCCAGCATGGTGTGCCCCAAGGCTTGGTGTGCAGATGCCAGGGTTGCAGGTTCAAGATGCTCTGCCTCCTCCTGGCACTTTGAGCTATAAGCGCTGGCAGGGAACTTTCCACTCAGTCTTGGTCTTTGGTCACTGCTGAGGTTTTCTGGATTCTCTAGGACAGGGGTGGGCAAACTTTTTGACTCGAGGGCCACAATGGGTTCTTAAACTGGACTGGAGGGCCGGAACAAAAGCATGGATGGAGTGTTTGTGTGAACTAATATAAATTCAAAGTAAAGGAGCGGAAGGGAGAGCAAGAGAACCGGATAGAACAGCCGGATCCGGCCCGCGGGCCGTAGTTTGCCCAAGGCTGCTCTAGGATCTTTGCCTCTGACCAACACCGTGCCTGCAGCCTGCCTGGGGTACCCCCAGCTCTGGGAAAGCTCTGGGAAAGTAGCCAGCCTGGGTGAGGGGCCATGGGGGTGGTGGGGAGGTTGGCTAGCCACCCCACCCTCAATTGGGATGGGAGAGGCTGATCAGGGGTGGGGTTGGGGGAGGGGCTGGGCAGGGCAGCCATCTTGTGACAGTGTTATGGCATGAGGGTCAATTTGCATATTACCTCTTTATTATATAGGATAGGAAGGCACAAAAGGGAAAGCCAGACATTATAAGCATGGCCATTTGGGCAGCTTCATCAGGAAGCTGCAATTTTGCACTCCTCAGGGAACCACCAACTATTCCCTGCAAAACACTGGCAGAAGGGGTTCAACAAAGGGGAAATGGGTGCATGTGCAGTGAGACAGGGTAACTAGGGAAGGTGCCTGTCAGTCAAACCTGGGAACAGAAATCATTGGCTAAAAGGGATGGAGCCACTGTAAGCCCAGAAAAGCTGGGGATACATAATCCCCCAAACAAAGGAGTTCTCTCTCTCTCTCTCTCTCTCTCTCTCTCTCTCTCTCTCTCAGCTCACTCTTGGCTCTCTGGTTCCTTTGGCTTTGCTTCTGCCCATGTTCCCTCCATGGCCACGTGGCCATGCAGACCCCAACATGCAATGGACTGATGGACTGCAGTGGGGAACATAAACCAAGCTAGCCGGATGCTGAACTAGACACTGCTCCACTAAGGAGTGAAAATTCTGGACAATGGCTTTGATTTAAATCCTGCTGGAAGCCAAATGGGACTTCTTCCTTGGCAGGACAAAGGGAAATGAGACCTTGGAAACTCAGGAGATTAATTCCACAGAAATAAAGTTTTCTACAAAATCTCATCCTCCCGTGCAAGTCTCAGAAAATTATTTTTTCCAGGATATTGCAAAAAGCCCACTCCCACCATGGGGATGAGGACCTCTCTCCTCTGATAACAATTTGCCTTCCTGTACCCTTGCTGCCCCTTTCCCGGATACCCCACCCCTCCCTGGTGGACCCCTGCCTCAGCCAGGAGATGGGAAGTCTTCATTTTCAGGAAGTACAGCGTCAGGGTGGGGCCATCCTGCACATCCCTCCACAGCCCAGCGGAGTAGGGTGAGGCACCTAGGATTTGAGCGAGCACAGCAAAGCCACGGCACTGGCCTAGAAGAGTGGAGGGGTGGTGCTCTCACAATGCATGGTCCTTTTCTAAACTGTTGTCAGGTCTTGGGCTTTCAGTGCCCGCATACAGGATCGAAGACAACCAACCGTCTGACCAGGACTGAGGTGAATGCAGCAGACTCCCGTCCTCTGGCTGCAGGCCTTGTTGTAAAAGACCAGCTGGGAGAGGCTTCAGGAAGGACTGGAGACAGAGGGGCAGCACACACTGCTGATGGGCCCACGACCGAGGCCTCCAGGATGTTCCAAAGGCTGTGCTGGAAGGGGCCCGGAAACAGCTCCTGTTGCCTCCATTCTGGAAATGCCGCCATTTGCGGGACTGGGTGGTCTCCTGTGAAGTGCAAATCCCCCCAGGAAGGGGGCACTCAGAGTTTAGAGATGGTGCCCTCTAGGACAGGAGCCCCTGGGGTGCTGACAAGCAGGAGGAATGACAGGAGAAAGAAGAGGCTGCTGCCGTATTTTTCCTCCTTCACAATTATGCCCTGGGCAGCCCGGAGAGCAAATGGTAAAGCGGTCTTTTAACAAAAGGAAATAAGAAAAAGATGCAAGGACAGCTACTACTCTTTTCCTTAGACCTGACTTCCACTCGCCTGTGAGCACCCTGAGAGACAGCCCAGATTTACTTAAAAGGCTGGGATGATTTATAAAGAGGTGGAAGGGCAGGTGGGGAAGTAGCCGCTCAGGCAGGCTTGGAATGAGATGGAGGCAGCCCCACCCTGCAGCTGCTGCAGGCTCTGCTTCCTGCAGGGCTGGGACCCATCTCCATGGGAGGCTGGAGACAGATGAGGGGCCCCCAGCAAGGCAGAGGGTCACCTGCCCGGACATCACCCAAATGCCAGGGAAGGAAACAACACCCGCACCCCTATTACTGACTGGGCGGTGGCGGTGCTGCGGGAAAGCCCGGTGCTGCTCCGGAGTGATCTGATCGTTACTAGGAAGGAAGGCAGAGAATATTGAATTTCTGATTAGGCCTGCTGCCTGATACTCATCAACCCAGCTCTGATTCCTCACAGCCATGAATCATTTTTATGGCTGGTGAATAAATGATTATTATCTACATAATATCACTTCCGCAAAAAGGCGGGCCTGTGCTGACTCCAGTGCCACTGGAGGGGGTGGGGGAGGGGTGGGCACAGAAGCCGTCCTGCTCTGAGAGGCAACCTGGGCGGACCTGACCTGACACAGAGGGGGTGCAGACAGCCAGGGCCTCGCACTCCTTCCCGCCTGGCCAGGGGCTGGGCTTGGGGAGAAAGGGGGAGGGTGGGGGGTGAGGTGCTTTCCTGTGTGGTCTGTAACTGGCAGGAGCCATCACGGCTCTGCCCATACTAAGCAGGGTGCTCTGCTGGGAGGAGGAAACAAAAATCTTTGTCTGAACCCCAGGTTTCTCCAGCGGCTCCAATCGGCAGGCGAGGCCACCTGCAGGGCAGAGGCAGGGCCTCCTCTGAGTTGAGCTGAAGTGATAGGGGCTGCTCTACTGTTTGATAAACAAATGGACAGGCACACTCCTAAACGGGGTTCTGTCACAGCAGTTTCTTGTCCTGCTGTCCCTCGGGACACCCTCTCTAGACCCAAGGGCAGCAAAAGCTGCAGGCTGCCCGGCGGCCAGATAATGCAGGCACCGTGTTGCAGTCACATTTAATTTTCTTCAGCTGTCGCGTCTCATGGGGCCTCAGCCTTTGGAAGACTCATGGTCCCCTTCTGTGTGCCAAATAGCCCTAACTCCTACGTCTGCGACGGGCTGTCAATTAGCCGATGAAGTCAGAGATTGGATTGCCAGCCACCTGGCAACCATCCTGGCCTCTTCACTCTCCCTTCCTTAGAATACAATTTTAGCCTCAGGATTCCCAGTGGGCAACTCTATACAAAGAAAAGACCCAGGTGGGGGCTTCCAAGGCCAAGACCAACTCCGCAGGCCCTGGCACCCTCCCGGATGGGTGCTGGCCCTAAAGAAAAGCAGGGATTCCTGGTCCTCGCAGCCCCTCCCCACCAGCAGCTTCCTTCCTCTGGTTTTGTAATCTCTGCTAATTGCCAGGCACTTTCCATTGTGACTTCATCGTGGACATAAGGCTCTGTCAGTTCAGTGAGTGGGGGCTGAGCCAAATATTTTCTGATCAACTTCATCCTCCAGTACACTCAGGGCTGCTGGGCACAAACAGGCCTTTCTTTCCCAGCTGCCTTCCTGGCTCCTGATGAGCCCAGGCGCCCTCTGCCGGCGGCAGGCCTCCAGGGCACTCAGCTGGCCTCAGGAGCTGGGGAAGTAAACTCAGCAAGGCCTTCTTCTTGACACTCCCAAATAACTGTAAGGGAAAATTAAGACAGAATTTGTCCATCTGGTCATACTTAACTTGGTGACACCTACTTTCCTAAGCTGAGCTACCAGCACTCTGGCTGTCCGTGTGTTTTGTGTACACAGTGAGGATGTATTCTCAGTGAGGAGGAGCCACCTGGCCCTGCATGGCACACGGCACAACTTCCCCCCATGCTCCAGTGAGCTTTCCTTTATGTGGATTTTCTCTTTGCTTCTTCACTCAGGGATCTTCCTGAGATCCAATGTTGAACTTGGAGTTTGACCACAGCAGCTGTAAATGTTTCTGAATAAACGTGTGAAGCACTCAGGGAGTGGTTCATCTCTATGTGGGAGAAAGGTCTGGTCTACTGAAATATTGAAAGAATTAAAAAGGCACTGAGTTAGTCACCAATTTATCTCAAAAGTTGTCCAACCTGGTTGGTACCTTCCCCGCAGACTACCAGTCCCCACTGCCTGACCTCTGTTAGCAGCCCACCAGAATCTGTAAGCTGGATATTCTAAGAACATCTTCCTGAACACCCATCATTTGCAATCTCACAGGTAGACAGTGTACAAGCATATAAGCACCAAGTCAGGACATGCAAAATAAAAATAGATCAATGACCCACACAGTGTTTTTCTTTTCTTTCCTTTTCTTTTTTTGTTGTTGTTGTTGCCTCAGCTGGATTTCCTGAGGAGTAGGAGTGACAAAGCTGTGAGCCTTGCCTCTCACCTCAGGAAATCCTGACTCCCCACATGGCAGTGGGAGCAAACAGCCTCCAGTGGGAAGGGGCCTATTCAAAGGTCCCTTTGCCTGTTGTCATTAGGAGGCTGGGGGAGAAGGACAATGGTTTCTGTGGTAATTGGCTTGTCTTAAATGGAAATAATTAGCCACAACTTCTGAGCAGAGTGAGGCTCAGAGCGGCTGGCTGGCCCTGGTCAGTGCCGGACATGCAGGGGCCCCACCCACCTAATCCTCACCAAGGTCAGTGAGGTTTGTGTACGTGGCACCTTGCCCTGGTGACCTGCTAAAATAGGCCAGTTGTCAGAACTACTGGCGGCAGCCAGAGAAGGCCACCCCCCCCCCCCCCCCCCCGCCCGGGGCACGGGGCCCTGTTGTTGCAGGTAGGCCTCCTCACACCAGCCGGCCTGCAACTCCCTCAGCTCTCCGCTCATGGGGCCCAGCTGGCTGGCCCTTAGAGCCTGACTTCTTCTGGCATCAGGTCCAAACTCCCCTGGTGGCTCCGAGGCCCGCCTCCTCTGACCAACACCCCATCCAGCTGTCTGACCCTCTGTCCTCCGAGGCCCCAGGCAGTCCCCCTCCTGGCCTTTGCCTCTAGTTTCCTCAGCAGCCGTACCTCACACAGTCTTTCCTGGTCCAATCTCCCATTTAGCCTGGTGTGCCCAGGCCACAGCCCACCTCCTTGTCTAATGAGAACCTCAACTCAAATGCCGCCCTTTTGAAATCCGATGATGCTTAAGTATTTTTGTTTTTGTTTCTGTAACTCTGTAATAAATCCTTTTGGAGAGGTTCTGTGGTGATAGAGGATGAGCCACTTGTAGGCAGAGGGCCTCCTAGTTTTGGCTCCATTCTCCTCATTAGTCCTTTGACAAATTACCCCACCTCAGTGGATCTCAACTGGGGAGCCATTTTGTCCCTCATGAGCTATTTGGCAGTATGGAGACTTTTTGTTGTTGTTTTAATCCTCACCTGAGGATACTTTTCCCCCATTGATTTCTAAAGTGAGTGGAAGGGAGGGGGAGAGACAGAGAGAAACACTGATGTGAGAAAGACACATTGGTTGGTTGCCTTCCTCATGCTCCCTGACAGGGGCCGGGGATTGAGTTACGTGCTTTTGATGGGGCATCAAACCCATGACCCTTCCGTCAGTGGGCCGACACTCTAACTACTGAGCAAAACCGGCTAGGGATGGAGACTTTTTTGGTTGTTTCAACTGGGATGGTGCTATTGGCCTCTGTTGGGTGGAGGCCAGGGATGCTGCTAAACCTGCTACAATGCACAGGACAAGCCCCAACAAAGAATTATCTGGCCCCAAAAGTCAATACTGGCAAACAGTGCCCTACCTCTGTCTCCTCACCTGTAAAAGAGAAAGGTTGTGAAAAAATAAATGCACTGACATGATTTGTGTGAAAGCAGATGAAAACTGTGAATACTGTGAATGCTATTTATAATATGCTCTCTACACCCCTCCTTCAGTGTTTCTTTCTGCAAAATAGGGATGGTGTGAGGATAACAGCCAACATCAAGTAGATGCTTATTGTGGATTATCTTGTTGGATCCCGTGGAAACCCAACTGCATGGGTTTAGTGTGGTCCCAACTTCTCAGAAGGGAACACGGATGCTGACAGCCACCGAGGGGACATACTCAGTGGTGGGGCTGGGACCCCTGGGTTCACACTCTAATCACTGGTCTCATTACCTGGAAACAAAGTTTTGTAAAAGCCTTTGAAAATGCTTAAACTCGGTTCAAGTCTCAGGTCTCTCTCTGGAACCCCTCTTGTGCCACTCCTGCAACAGCACAGTGTTGGCCAGGCAGTTAAGGCTCAATAAATACCTGCAGATTAATTCAGTGTGAATTCCTCTGGTGAGTCAGGAGAGGCTGAGAAACTGAAAGCTGCTGTGTGGCCTGGAAGCCAAATTGCCAGAACCTTGGAAAGCTCTAGAAGGTGGGAAGAGCTGCATAGCCTCAGGGGAGCACAAGACCTCGTGAGGAAGTGGTACACAGCCTACACCAGGCCTGACTGCCACCCTCAGAGGTCATGCAGCCCTGTGCGCTTACCCGCACACTGCTCACTTGTTCAGGTGGCTGGTGAATGGACTCAGCAACCAGGGTCCAGAGCAGCCTTCCTTCTGGTGCCAGCACACAGTGGACAGGGCAGCAGTGCTCACACCCAGGGTGGTGGGCCCAGAGCTTGCAGGAGTGGGCAGCCAGCATCACAGTGTGATGTCCACAGCGATGCCACGTTTTCCACTGAGGAGGATGTTAATCTCCAGGGAGAGGCTGCCAAGTTTCCAATGGGGACATATGTCTATGAAGCTTGAAGGCCAGCCTTGGCTGCACACATCTACCTAATCACAATTGACCATTGCCTTCCTATCTTTAAAGGAAACATGACATCATTGTGGCTTGCCTATCATGACCAGGCCAGCTTTGGGAAACAAAGTTCCTCATCGCTATTCATTCTTTCCTCTTTGTTTTTCTACTTGGGAAGTGAGAGATTAAATTTGTATCTGGAAAGGTTCTCTTCTGAAGATAATTCTGAGATTAAGAATGGTTATTCCTGTGCCCTAGGGATTAAAGACTTTAAGACTAATAACATTGAGAAAATTCTCTGGATGATATGCAGGAGGCAACATAATCCTTCTGGTAGGAAAAAATACCAGTGCAATAAGGAGATAACATATTGCCCATTCCCCGGTAAATAAAACAGGCCCCATCAATTTCTCTTCTGCTGTGATCGATGACCAATTTATCAGGTATACACCGAGTAATGATTTTCCATGGGGACAGCAGCTCTTATGATAAAGTACTACTGCTCTGGCTGCATTATTATAAGCAACACCCAATTTATGGAGTTAGGAAGCAGATGCATTTCTCAGTTATGTGTCACGATTATCTAGAATGAGCCAAAAAAAATCTAGACTGTCATGTGTTTTCTGGCTGCAAAATTCAAAGAATTAATATTCTTATGAAGTGGTCTTGATCACAAGCCCAATTTAGAAATTAGTTGTTCAATATGATGATTAAATTCCAGAGACTTGGAACTTGTTCTGGCCAAATGTGAGTGGCCAAATGTGACAAATCTTATACAACTTTTCAGACGGAAGGAACTGTTCGAGACAATGGGGATTTTTGGTGAATTTCAAATGAGGCACCTTCACCTTAGGAGAATGCCACAGGCTTGCCCGCCTTCCAGAGGAAGATGAGTCACTGGTGTTTTCCGGTATTCAAACACTATGGCTGTCTGCTAGGCCTGAGTCAGTGTTACAGGGGGGGGGGCAGGCACTTGCCTAGATGAATCCTTGGCCTTTATGAATGGCAGAATCTCAACATTGCTCTCCCTGGAAGTCCTTAGATGGATACCCCTTGTCCTTCCCCATCTCAGGGAAGCCACACAAAGCTGCAAGCCTACGGGGCCCTAGCTAAGAACTAGGAGACATGAGATTGTGGAAGAATAAAGCTTGGGGTAAAATTTGAAAACATGAACCTCTAACATATGAGTTTATGCCACCAGAAACTGAGTGGGAAGAGTGACAAGTGATGGGGATATTGCCATTGACTAATCAGTTATTTTAAATACTAGAGGCCTGGTGCACAAAATTTGTGCACGGTGGGGGGTGGTCCCCTCAGCCCAGCCTGGACCCTCTGTGATCCGGGTCCCCTTGGGGGATGTCTGACTGCCGGTTTTGGCCCGATCCCAGGCAGACATCCCTCTCACAATCCGGGACCACTGGCTCCTAACTGCTCACCTGCCTGCCTGCCTGATCACCCCTAACTGCCCCCCCCGCCAGCCTGATCACCCCTAACCACCTCTGCCTGCCATTCTGATCGCCCCTAACTGCCCCCCTGCCAACCTTGTCACCTCCAACTGCCCCCTTCCCCACCAGCCTGTTTGCCCCCAACTGCCCCCCTGCTGGCCTGGTTGCCCCTCACTGCCCCCCTCTGCTGGCTTGGTCACCCCTAACTGCCCCCCCCCCCTTGCTGGCTTGGTTGCCCCTTACTGTCCCCTTGCCAGGCTGGTCGCCCCTCACTGCCCCTCCACCAGCCTAGTTGCCTCTAACTGCCGCCCCCCCCGGCAGACCTGGTCGCCCCACGCAGCCTGCTGGTCAGTTGTTTGGTCGCCCCTTGCTAACCCCCCTGCTAGTCTGGTCGCCCCACGCAGCCTGCTATTTGGTTGTTACTGTGAGGGCGTCGTGACCAATTTGCATATTACCCTTTTATTAGTATAGATACAGGTAATACATGTGATAGAAAATTTCTTCCATAATATGTCAGCAAAATAGTTTTATTCCATTAATTAGTTTGCAAAACCTATTTCAGCATTTAGTTTGCATTTAAATACATCATTTGTTTCTTTGGTCATTTCAGAAGTGCTCTCTGTTGTGTATTTATAGGCTCCCCAGGATGGTGATGAATTTTTAATATTCCTATTGATTTCAGAGAGGAAGAGAGAGGGAGGGAGAGAGAGATAGAAACATCAATGATGAGAGAGAATCATTGACCAACTGCCTCCTGCAAGCTCCCAACTAGGGATTGAGCCTGCAACCCGGGCATGTGCCCTGATCAGGAATTGAACCATGACCTCTTGGTTCATAGGTCAGTGCTCAACCACTGAGCCATTCTGCCCAGACTGGTGATGAATTTTGAAGATGAATTTTATGTATTGAATATGGCCCATTAAATTTAAAATTAAAGAGCCAAAAATAAGCATCTGGGGTGGTGGACACTCAAACACATAACTTGTGAAGTTAGACACTGTTCTGAAACTTGGGAAAAACAAGTTAGCAGTAAATATCAAAATGGATCATCCTTTGACCCAGCCATTTCACTCCCAGGAACTTATCCTAAGGAAAGAGTCAGTGGAGAGTTGATAAGCTCAGTGTTGCTTGAGCTTACAAATGTCCAGCATAAGGTTAAGTATTGGGACATTCATGCAATGTAAATATATATATAACCCTAAAAATTATGTTATGAAATATGTGATGGCACAGAGGAGTGGTTCTCAACCTTTCTAATGCCATGGCCCTTTAATACAGTTCCTCATGTTGTGATGACCCCCAACCATAAAATTACTTTCGTGCTACTTCATAACTGTAATTTTGCTACTGTTAATAAATCGTAATGTAAATATCTGTGTTTTCCAATGGTCTTAGGCTCTACAGCAGTGGTTCTCAACCTGTGGGTCATGACAGGGTCGCCTAAGACCATTGGAAAACACAGATATTTACATTACAATTCATTAACAGTAACAAAATTACAGTTATGAAGTAGCAACAAAAATAATTTTAGCGTTGGGGGTCACCACAACATGAGGAACTGTATTAAAGGGTCACGGCACTAGAAAGGTTGAAAACCACTGGCATAGAGCCACTTAAAAAGCAAAATATATCATGTGATCTCAGTTTCATATAATAAAGGATATATTATATAAGCTTGTGGGAGATTAATCACCAAAACATTAATAGTTGTTATCTTTGCAGGGTAAGATAGTGAGTGATCTCCAATTTTTCTTCTTTGTGCTTTTCTGAATATCTAGCTAATAAAAGAGTAACATGCTAATTGACCATACCTTCACGATGCCCACCAGCCAATCAGGAGTGTGTATGCAAATTAAACCAAAAAAGATGGTGGGTTAGTTTGCATACATAGGTGCCAAGCGGCTGGAAACGGGGAGGGATGCTTGCGTCATCGCCATGGCAATGATGAAGGCATTCCGCACCACCCCAGCCGCTCCTGGCCTCTGGGTAGCATGGGAAGTCAGAAAGGCAGCTCCAGGCCAGACTGGAGCGGAAAGGCTGCTCTGGCCAGAGTGAAGGCGGTGCCGGCAGCCAGGGCAATGAAGGCCCATTCTTGCATGAATCTTCATTCGTGCATTGGGCCACTAGTTCTATAATAAACATGCATTACATTTGTTTTCAAAGAAAAAGAGGCAATATAATTGTTGTAAAACATTAGTCAGTTAAGTTAGTAGAATGTTTATAAATATTATAAGAATACATATGATATTTTATGTTATATTCTATTGGACCATATCATACTATAAGGTCATATTAATCATGAGGCAATGGATGGGGGGCTTCCTGGCAGTTCTATTCATGACTAGGAGGTCTTCAGGAGAAGCAGGTGAGGGAAAGCCAGGGTCAACTTTTCTAAAGAGTTTAATTTGTGGTGATCTCACCTTGGAAGGATGGAATAAGTGTACTAGATCTGCTTTGGTTTGGAATTCACCATAAATTAGATAGAAAATGGTCAACTTAGCCTATAACATAGCTTTGCATCCTGGTTCATTTGTCAAATTGTCTGCCCATGCAAGACAGAGCAGCGAAGCCAATACTTGTTATGCCTCCACTGCTCAGAGTGGATCCGATGCCCAAGAACCAGTAGGAGAGAAGCCTGGCCTTGGGAGCTAGAGTTGGTGACTTGTATCTAGCCCGTTGGTGGCTCCATGAAACCCAGTCCTGAGCCTTCAAGTTTCCCCAGACAGAGCCAAGGAGGAAGTGTGAGAATGGTTGTCCTCATCTACCACCACCTATGCACACCACCTGCTTTGAAATCAGAGTCCATCCATCTGTGTGTGCATGTGTGTGTCCCAGTCACAATCCATCCTGGTGTATGTGCACACATGTGTGTGTGTGTCCCCCAGAAACAGTCCATCCACCTGTGTGTGTGCATGCATGTGTGTGCATGCATGTGTCCTGCCTACAATCTATCCTCATGTATGTTTGTGTGCCATACATATCCATCCACATGTGAGTATGTGCTTGCCAGCCAGAGTCCATCCACGTGTGTGCATGTATGTCTGTGAGTGTGTGTGAGTGTGTGTGTGTGTGTGTGTGTGTGTGTGTATGTGAGTGTGTGCCAGCCATACTCCAGGTTGGGAGGGTCCTGCTTTGTTTTGGCACCAGCACTGGAACAACCAGGATGAGGCAGCTGTTGGTACCACTGGTTTGTTCTCTGTATCTTAATAAACAGTGATTTTCTCTTTTCAAGGTATTAAGGGCTCAGTTTCTTAGAATTATGCGGCTTGGTTAGGGGAATATATAATTTTATTATGACCTCTGTCCCAAATTTCCTTTAGTATTTCTCAACAGAGGTGCTACTGGCATTAGAGCAAGAAATTTTTTTGTTGCATAGGATTGACCAAACAATGAAGCACTTCAATTTCCCTGGCCCTCTGAATGAATACTAGGAGGACCCTTTCTGACCTTGTGATAACCAAAAACACCCATACCACTTCCAAAGCCACTGCAGGAGCCTCTGCCTCTGACTGTCCAAATTGGACTGATTGTCAAAGCCTCGGGACCCGACTCCTCTCTCAGCCTGTGACCTCTCCTCTAAGAGAGTGATGGCTTTCCTATTGGTTATTCCTGGCTTTGCAATACTCCATCCCTCTGATCAGAATCTGTCTCTGTGAATATGTGGAACTTGTGGTCTTAACCTATTTTATGATATCATAAATCTTATAATATCAAAAAAGGCATCAAGGCTCAATATTTTAACTCACTTATTTGTTCATTCATTCATTCAATCAACCAGTCAATCAATACTTGTTAATATTATTAGTTAGGCACTGGTTAAGATCCTGGGATACAATTCTGAGAAGAGACTACACAGTTGTAACTGAGGTGCATGTTCTGAGGAGGCAAAAAATAGGTTAAAGGGGAATTTGTTACAAAGGAGTCATCCAGGCTGAGTAGTCAGAGAAGGTGTTTAGTGACATGATGCTTGAGCAGAGATCCAAAGGCCATGCAGGGTTACCTTGGATGAAGGGGTGCTTGTGGTGGCATCTGATCATTTTAGTGTGCACACAGGCCTGTTTGAGAGGGCTCCCGGAGCACTGGGAGAATTAAAGAAGCCAGTGTGGCCAGAGCACACAGAATGAGGAGTGTTTGAATAGGGGCCTGTAGTCGTGTCAGAGAATTGGTTTGTATTTTAAGAGCAATGGGAAGCTATTAAGGTCTTTAAGTAGGGCACGCTAGGCTCAGCCCTGCATTTGGGAAAGATCACTATAGACGCAGTGTGGGGATCAGATGGTAAGAGAATTGGACCAACCCCAAAGAGGTGGCCACCACAATCGTCCAGGTAAGAGGAGACAAAGGCAGCCTGGACTCGGGTGGTGGCAGTGAAGGTGGTAAGAAGTGGGTTAGAGATATTTAGGCAGTGAAATGGTTGGCTCTTGGCGATGGGTTGATTTGGGTGGGAGAATAAAGGCAAAGATAACGATGGCTTTATTTTCCAGCTTATATCAGTTTGGGGATGGATGTCATGCCATTCATGGATGTGGAACCTCAGGAGGGGTCAGGTGGGGCTGGCAACCAGGCACTTATTTTTGAACAATGTGGATTTGTGGTGTCTGAGACAATTTGAGAAGTCACAGGGAGATGCCTGGGTCGGGGAGGGGTGGGCACAGAGAAGAGACCACAGGAGACATTGCAATACCAGGCTCACAGACCTTTGTGCACATTTCTTTTCCTTTTCTTGGTGGTTCTGTCAGATGCCGAGTGGCTGTCCAGTGTGACAAGCAGTGAGCGATGCTTGTCTCACCGGCATCTCTTGAGGAAAACAAGAAGGAACTAGAACTCTGTTCAAAATAGGAGTAAAAGTATATTTTGTCTGTTGAAAACCTGAAATAATAGCATAGAACATACACAGCCTAGAATCTTTTAATGAACCAGTAATATTGACGAATTGGGAATTAAGATTTAGGAAAACAATGTGTAGAAGCATTCTGCCTTGTTAGGGCTCCTTAAAGGGCCCCAGGGACCCTGGCTCCAAGGCAAAGAGGGCTCTTCTAATATGAGCTGCAGGCCTATACATGTACGTCTTCAAGGAGGTTCTCAGAGGACCCTACCTGGGGCCATTCATTCATGGGTGTGCTAGTGATGGCTCCCTCGCATCCTGGTGGCTCCCAGTTACTTTGAAAGTTTAGATGATGAGGTATTTTTCACTGCTAACAACCAATTCTCTCACCTCCCAACACAAGTGAATGTTCAACAATTCACCTCAGTTCTGACACTAACTACCCAGAGTTAGGACAGATCCACAGTAAGGGCTCATTCCCACAAGTCCCGGCTTCCTGTATTTCTAACTGACCAGCTATAAGTAGGGATTCCCATGATAATTTGCTAGAACAGCTCACAGAACTCAAAAACACACTTCATTGCATTTGCCAGTTTACTTTACTAGTAAAGGGCATGCTGAGGGATAGAAACAAGTATTCAGATGAAGAGATGCATAGGACAAGGTCAAGAAAGGTCCCGAGTGCTCCTGTCCCCACTGGGTCAGTGGGCGCCACCCTCCCAGCACGTAGATGTGTTCACCAATCCAGAAACTCACTGAATCCCATGTGTTCTATTGATTTTTATGGGGCATCATCATGTAGACGTGATTGATTATTAACTCAATCTCTGCTCCCTCTCTCCTGCCCAGAGGTTGGGGGTGGGACTTAATGTTCCAAACTTCTAATTAAGGTTTGGTTTCTGGTGACCTGCCCCACCTTGAAGCTTTCTAGGGCCTGCCCACCGTCACCTCATTACAAGATACTCCTGTTACCCAGGAATTGCCAAGAGAGATAGAAGCTTTGTGTCATGAATCAGGGACAAAGATCAAATAGAACAAAAGATGTTCCTATCACCACTATCACTCCGAATATTCCAAGGGTTTTAAGAGCTCTGTGTCAGAAACCAAATATATTTCTATGTTTAGGTACCTAGGTTTCTTATGTCTAGGTGCTCCCTGGTAGATTCAATCTTGTGGGAATTCTAGAAGGCATTTAGAAGCCACCTCGGCCTTACCTGCCCTGAGCACCACCCTGACCTGCTGGCAGAGGGAGCCCATTTCTGATGTACAAACCGCCTCTGACCTGTGAGGGGGGCGTTCAGAAAGCCCCATGTAAGGGAAGCTGAGGACTTGCTGGTCGGGGAGAGAGTGAGGGATGGGGATAAGGCCATGTTCACGCAATAGGTTCGTGCCTCTGGTGTATGGTTGTCTCATGAAAACTCCTCCATCACAGGCACATGTTCAGCGGGAAGAATAGGGCGATGCTCATCACGCAGAGCTTCTACTCTGTGGAAACATTCACACACATTATTGCTAATTCTCAAACCCTGGAGGGAGGGGTAACTGTCCCCATTTTATAGATGAGTTACTGGAGGCTCACAGAGGTTTAAAACCTTGCTCAAGGTCACAGGTAAATGGCAGAGGTAGGATTCAAACTCACATCTATCACATTCAGATGTCTGCTCTGTGCCCCCTCATGATGCCTCCTGGTTCACATTAGGGGGACAGAACCAGAACCCGTAGCTGATCCCTAAAGGCTGGCCAGATCCAAACAGCAGCTAGGAGACTTACCCCATAAACTAACTAACGACAGAGCCCACAAGTGCCCTGGGGAGTCTGTCATGGTTTGCAGCAGGATATGGTGCAGTCAGCACCTTCACTGGCCTGCCGAGATGGAGGGGAATTTCCTCAACTATTGCCACGCTCTCATTCTGGTGTCTCTGAGACCCTATTTGCAGACTCATGTGTGTCATCATGCAAACTATCCAGCTGAGAGAGAGCCCTGGCACGGGCCCCTCTTCTCCCTAAGACATAGCCAATCCAGATCCTGGCCCACGCTAGGCCCCTGGCCCCCTTCATGGGTAAGTATTGGGGCAGGACGCAGGCAAGAACCTGGAAGAGAGTCCACCAATTGGCACAGACAAGCCATGAAGCTCAGTATACAAACAGCTTTCCCTTTACTCCCCTGATCCCCCATGGAGAAGGGTGGGTCCCCCAGGGCTCCCATACCTACTGCTCACACTGCCCTTCATTGTGCTTAACTCACTTTCTTTGGCTAAAGAGACCAGGGCAGGATGCGAGCCCATGTTGTTCCATTGGGGCAACTCTGCTCCTTTATTCAAATCCACAGGTGCTTCCACATTTGCTCAAACACCATCCTCCCTGCGAAGCCTTCCTCGCCCTCCCCCGCACACCTCATTCCCTTTCTGATCTCCTCTAACACTTCCTCATGGCACCGTGCTCTTTGTAAAGCAACTTGTCTGGAGAAGAAAATAACTGACTAGCATCACACGTTAAACTCCCTCCACCCCCCAAGTTATGTTTCGAGCTCTGTGGGTGACTTCACCTATATTTACCCCTCCTGGCAGGCAGTGTGCTCATGCCATCCTGTGATTTCCTCCTGAAAAACGTCTATTTCGGAGGCACATTTCCATGCGTGGACACCAGTGGCACACCTGCCTTTCCAACGGCCCTGCAGTGGCTGTCATGTCCCGAAGTTTCAGGTTTGCTTAGTCATTACAGCATGGCTGGGCATTTGGGTTGCTTCCAGCAAGTTGCTATTATAAATAGCACTGCTGCCTCCCTGTCGCTTTTGCATTTAATCACAGGCTGCTTAGCTGTTTAACTGTTTCCTGGGGTACTCCTACCTACTGTACCACAGGGAGGGATGTGGTTTGACCTTTTGTACCCCCATCACTGCCCACAGGGGTGCTGAGCCCAAGGGAGAGCTTCATAGTAAAAGAGCCAGTCACTTCCCAAGCCCTCACTAACTGCCAGTCCCTGGATAAGCATGGTCCACGTGTTACCTCCTCGCTGGACCTTGTGTGGTAGGAGCCACTGTGATTCTCATTTCATATGTGGGGAAACTGGCACTAACGTGGTTGGGTAATTTTCCCATCACACAGCCAGAAGGAGGTAGGGTGTGGGTCTGGCCCTGGCCACGGGACTGCACACACCTGCTTGACCGGTCTTATTGAACTTATCTGACCCCACAGGGGGACTCGTGGGCCCTCACAACTGATACGCAGCTTGGTAAGAACTTCTTGCAAGAGTAGCTCCACGCACGATCCCATGGCTGAGAGTTACCCATGTGCTTGCGCTGCTCATTCCAGGTCAAAGAGCAGATTGGATGTCTGCCCCGTGGCCGCTGTGTGTCCACTCCAGCTTCTGGGGCCCCAGACTGAGTTTTTAGAACAAAAGGTATTCCTCTGATTCCTACAAGTGAGGGGAGAAGGGGGGCAGGGAGGACATGGAATTCTGCTCCTGGGGCCCTTTGTACCTCAAATATTTTAGAGGAGAGAACCACAGATGTGCCCTCTGCCTCAGAAACTCAACCAACACCATGGCCCTGTGGCGAATGAAGAAGAGCCAGCAGGGCCACAGCCTGATAAGAAAGGTCAGAGCCAGTCCCTTCTTCGAAACTCCTGTCCAGGCTGTTGGCTCCAGCAGGTTCAGTCAGGCCCAGGACATCTGTGGCCCTTGAATTAGTCCTTTACTGTCACTTGCGCAGTGCTGTGGAGAAGCACGCTACCTCTGCCATCCTTGTTTCTCTAGCCAGCCTTGTCCTAATCACATATGTTCATACCCTGAGAAAAGTGGCCTCACCAAGCAGGCTCCTTCAAGACAGAGACCAGAGGCATCAGAGCTGGAAAAGCCTTTCCAGTAGCACCTGATTTGGCCACCTGCCTTCCGACAGGTGATTAGTAGCCCCATTTAACAGGTGAGATTGACGAGGTCCAGAGGGTCAAATCAAGGAGCGTCATAATGGATTCAAGATGGCACAACTCAGAAGTCGCTGATGGGGCATCATGTGACATTGAATATGATCCGGAATAGCAACTCACCATTATCAAATGTCTTTTTAAATAGCATGGGTTTTCTTCCTGATTAGGAAAGTAGTACATTCTCATTTTAGAAACTGTCAAAAAAGAAATCCAAGCTGTCCATTCTCATCACTTGGAGATGACCCAATATTAATATGTTAGTATAGTTGCACGCTTCATGAACACATGCTTTTTACATAATTATGTTCGTTTACATGAAATGTTTGTAGCCTACTTTTCTCACTTAACATTGTAAACATTTTCCCAGTTATTAAGAGATCTTTGTAAACATGCTTTTCATAACTACATCATACATTTTGTTTGATATCAAGTCAAACTTATCTTCAGCATTTCCCTATGTAATAGTTGCTCAGTTCTAACTTTCTGCTATTATGAACAATTCCGGGATTAACATTTTCTGAGTAAGTCTTTTCTGCATTTTTGTGACTTTCCATAATACAGATTCCCCGGATGTGCAATTACTGAGTCAAATGACATGAGCTTTGAAGATTCTTGGGAAGCTGCTGCGCAGTGCCTGCTCCACCCCATCCTCTCCAGGTTGTGTTACTAAAAATTTAAAAATACATAATAAAATGATCAAAGCCCATCAATGTCTTCAGTCATGATTTTCTGATAATGACTACATTTATGGAGAGTGTCCTGTATACCAGACTCTGCTAAGATTGCATGTGATCTCCCTAGCATCTCAGGTCAGGTTTTTATTGCCTTTGCTTTGCACATAAGAAACTTTAGACACAGAGCACACAGCTACATGTGGTGAGCCTTTAAGTAAAGAATCTGTCTCATTGCATGGGTCTCATTCCTGGTTCTGAGTGATGAAACCATGATGAGCTTCCCCCCTAGTTGCATTGTGGTGAAGTCAGGGGGTAAGTATGCCAGAGTCAAACCAACCAACCAGTAGCAGCTTTCCACTTTGCCCAATATATTCAACGCCACAAAGTGTTGAGCTGTTTGTGATGTGCCCAGCTCTCTGCAAGGTTTAAGTTCAGAAAAACATCATTCTATCCCTCAAAAGTTTATATACTAGTTGAGAGGTGAAAGTCAAATACACAAATGACTGTTTTATAAGATGGAATATATAAGGGCCTTAACAGAGGTAATATTTGAGGGTCTTGGGTATTCAGAGAAGGCAATGACATCTGGATGGAAGGTTCCACTGAGGATATGCATGCGAGTTCCCTCAAGAGTGAGAATTTATTTGGCAGAGATGGCAGGAGGGGACCCCAGGCACAAGGCTTCAAGCAACCCAGAGATATGGTGCTAAAAGAACGGTGGGACATTCCATGTGGGAAATGAAGGAAGCTCATTTGAAGGGTAGTAGTTGCCAAATCCAGGACTTTGCTCTCCATGTAGGCTGCAGGACTGGAAGTTGTGTCTACCAATGTCTAGGGATGATGCCAAATGCCAATAGGAATGGAGGGGAGATCTTTTAAAAAATATATATTTTTACTAGAGGCCTGGTGCATGAAATTCATGCACGGGAGGGTGTGTCCCTCAGCCCAGCCTGCACCCTCTCCAATCTGGGACCCCTCGAGGGATGTCCGACTGCCTGTTTAGACCCGATCCCGGTAGGATCGGGCCTAAACGGGCAGTTGGACATCCCTCTCACAATCCAGGACTGCTGGCTCCCAACTGCTCGCCTGCCTGCCTTACTGATTGCCCCTAACCGCTTCTGCCTGCCAGCCTGATCACCCCCTAACCACTCCCCTGCCATCCTGATTGATGCCTAACTGCTCCCCTGCCAGCCTGTTTGCCCCTAACTGCCCTCTCCTGCAGGCCTGGTCACCCCTAACTGCCCTCCCCTGAAGGCCTGGTCCCCTTCAACTGCCCTCCCCTGCAGGCCTGGTCCCCTCCAACTGCCCTTCCCTGCAGGCCCGGTCGCCTCCAACTTCCCTCCTCTGCCGACCTGGTCACCCCTAACTGCCCTCCCCTGCAGGCTTGATCACCCCCAACTGCCCTCCCTTGCAGGCCTGGTCCCTCCCAACTGCCCTCCCCTGCTGGCCATCTTGTGGTGGCCATCTTGTGTCCACATGGGGGCAGGATCTTTGACCACATGGGGGCAGCCATCTTGTGTGTTGGAGTGATGGTCAATTTGCATATTACTTTTTTATTAGATAGAATAGAGGCCTAGTGCATGGGTGGTGGCCAGCTGGTTTGCCCTGAAGGGTGTCCCAGATCAGGGTGGGGGTTATTTCGGGGCATGGGGCGGCCTGGACAAGGGGCCTGTGGTGGTTTGCAGGCCAGCCACGCACCCCGGCAACCCAAGCGGAGGCCCTGGTATCTGGGATTTATTTATCTTCTATAATTGAAACTTTGTAGCCTTGAGCGGAGCCAAGCCTCCTGCTTGCTCCATGGCTGCAGCCATTTTTGTTGGGATTTATTTATCTTCTATAATTGAAATTTTGTAGCCTTGAGTGGAGGCCTGGGTCAGCCAGGGTGTGCAGAAAGCTTGGCTTCCTCCATTGCTGGGGAAACCCAAGCCTCCTGCTCACTCCATGGCCACAGCCATCTTGGTTGGGTTAATTTGCATACTCACTCCTGATTGGCTGGTGGGCATGGCTTCTGGGTGTAGTGGAGTGATGGTTAATTTGCATATTACTCTTTTATTATATTAGATTGATTTCAGAGAGGAGGGGAGAGGGTGAGAGAGATAGAAACATCAATGATGAGAGAGAATCATTGATCAGTTGCCTCCTGCACACCCTCCACTGGGGATTGAGCCTGCAACCTGGGCATGTGCCCTTGACCAGAATTAAACCCAGGACCCAACGCTCTATCCACTGAGCCAAACCATCTAGAGCATGGAGGGGAGATCTTTAATTCAGGCAAGAGATGAAGAGAATTGACCAAGGTAGATGGATATGAGAATGGGAGAGAAACAATACATCTCTCCCATTCCCATCCTACATAATAAAAGACTAATATGCAAATCGACCGAACGGCGGAATGACTGGTCGTTATGATGCGCACTGACCACCAGGGGGCAGACACTCAATGCAGGAGCTGCCCCCTGGTGGTCAGTGCACTCCCACAGGTGGAGCGCCACTCAGCCAGAAGCCAGGCTTATGGCTGGCGAGCGCAGTGGTGGTAGCGGGAGCCTCTCCCGCCTCCGCAGTAGTGCTAAGAATGTTTGACTGACGGCTCCCAACTCTGAGAGGGTGCAGGCGGGCTGATGGACTCCCCTCACCCGAGTGCATGAATTTCATGCACCAGGCCTCTAGTAGAGTTTATAAAGTGGAATTTACAAGACGGGATGATGGGCTCAAAGAGTCAGTTATGATTGCTTGAATCCCTGATTCCTGTCCTTCTCCTGCCCACCCCCACACACCAACCCAATAGTGGTCCCATTGCCTCTGCCTCTAAAACACCCCAAAGGCACCAGTTCCCTCCAGCTTCTCAGCCACCATCCACCAAAGCCCCCCTCATGGCTTGTCTACTTCACTGAATTAACTTCCAACTGACTTAGCTTCCATGATGGATGTTGTCACACCATCTCCCTCCTGTGCCCAGAGTCAGGGGATCTTGTGATTTGTCATCTGAACCAGGACACTTTTGAAAGTGAAAGGAGACACTAAATAATTACACCAGGCAAAAGGCGTAAACCAGGAGAGTACCTAGACTTCCTAGCCAGAAGGATCATTTGCAGACGTATCTGCTTAATGTCTTCCCTCTGCAATTCGAATAAAGCCCTGCTGAGGTCTGCCAGATCTCACCTTCTCCCTCCACACTCCCCTTCCCTGTGCTTTGGCCATTCAGGCTTTTCTTTTAGTACCAAGAACTTACATCTGCCAGTCCCAATGCCAGACCACCCTCCCCTAGATATTCCTGCTGCAGGCTCCTCCCCACTGTTCAGTCCTTCTCCAGCTATCTCCCCAGACAGGCTTCTCATGACCTCACAATAGCTCTGCCCCTCCTCCCCAGTCAATTCTCTAACCGTCATCACCATCTGAAAGTAAGTTATTTACTGACTTCCTGTTTCAGCTCCAACATGAAAAGAGCTTAGAAGTTGTCACTCCCATCCTTACAAAAGAAAAAGCTGCATGAACTGAAAACTAATGACTTTTTTGGGGGACTCATTAGGGAACTGAGGTTGCAGGGCAAACCACCACCCAGAAATCTGCAGAAACAGGTGAATCCAGAAAGTCACAGCCAAAGGCTGATCACCTGAAGCAGAAGCTACTGCACCCATAAACTTGTAGGAAATCTTAACTGGTCAATTCGATGAATTGCTGGGGGCTGTGATTGGACTAGTATGGGAACAACAAATTCCTAGTGACTGCAGTCTTAGGGGAACCCCACATATTTTTGGGCTTTTCCTCTAGGAACTCCACCAGAACTCATGGTGAGGATCTGAGAAAGCTCCAGGTCTGTGGCGGGGGTAAAGGAAGAATGAGTCCCCATTACTAAAGCCTGCTCTTAGGGGAAAAGCTTTGCCAGAGCTTTGTCCGGGACCAGTGGACGGCCAGCCCTCCCAGCCTGGCCTTCTCTGGCCTTCCTACCTCAGTGGTCGGCAAACTCATTAGTCAACAGAGCCAAATATCAACAGTATTTTCTTTTGAGAGCCAAATTTTTTAAACTTAAACTTCTTCTAACGCCACTTCTTCAAAATAGACTCGCCCAGGCCGTGGTATTTTGTGGAAGAGCCACACTCAAGGGGCCAAAGAGCCGCATGTGGCTCAAGAGCCGCAGTTTGCCGACCACAGTCCTACCTCACCTAGAGGGACGGTACTCCACAAGAAGAAGCACTTATGCAGGTCACAGACCAGAGGCACACACTCACTAAAGCACTGAGATGTAGTGGGAAGATGTAGCACTTTCCTCTACAGCAACGGGGCTCCAGGTAATAATAGCAGGTTGAAGCTGAAAGAGCTTTAAGACACAGACTCTCTGAAGAGGAGGACTTAGGGAAGCCCAAAGTCAAGAGGGAAGACAAAAAGCAAACACATGGACACTAGAGTCTCTGGCACCTGTAGCTATAGAAAACACTCAATAAAGCCAGCTCCTAGCCAGATTATCATAAATCTTTACATAAGAGGCCGATTTACCTAAGCTCCTATTACCCAATACAGCTTGTCCAGCCTTCAATAAAAGGTCACAGTATCACCTAAAACCATGAAAAATACAGTCTGAAGGAACAAAGCATCAAAATTAGGCTCAAATAACACAGATGTTAAAAATGATCATACAGGGAACTTAAAGTAACTATGACTGATTTGTTTTGTTAAGGGCTCTAATGGACAAGGTACACAACATGCAAGAACAGATGGGTAATGCAAGCAGAGAGAGGACAAACAGAGACATGGAAGCCTCAAAAAGGAAAAGCACTAAGAAAAATGAAGAATGCCTTTTATGGGTTCATCACAGGACTCAACATAGCTGAAGAAAGAATCAATGAGCTTGGAGATATACTAGTGTAAATACAATAACCCCCACCCCCCAAAAAAGGTAAAAGAAAAAAATCCAGAACATCCAAGAACTGTGAGAATTACAAAGCTGTAATACACATGACTGTAATATCAGAAGGAGAAGAGAGAACTGAGCAAAACAAATGTTTGAAGTAATAATGGCAGAGAACTTTCCAGAATTAATGACACACAGCAGACCACAGATCTAGGAAGCTTAGTGAAATTAAACTAGCTACCTTTGTGTTTGTCAGGTATTGCCCGCCCCCCCACCCCCATATGCAGGTTCTTTGAGGACATCAGTCTTCTTTATCTCTGTATCTCTGGAGTCCAGACAGGGCCTGGCACATAGTAGGTACTTAGTGAATGTTTATTGAATAAATGAAGGAGTCAAATTGTTTTGAGCCTGGGTGCCTGCAGACTGGTTCCACAGCTCCAGATGTGCAGGAGTCCCACAGTTCACAGGACCTTGATGTACCGTCGTCTCTTTGTTGGCCCTGGCATCCTTCATTCAGCTGACTATGAACCCTTCTGATGACCAAGAGGTCACCTGCCTGGGTGGAGGGCCAGGTCGGCCCAGCTCACCAAGTGTCCCATAGCTTGGGATTATGAGCTCTGTTAGATTCCCCTGTAGTCGGTACACCAGTTTGGGCCACTATCGCCCCCTGCTTAGAGTGACCACAGCAGCCTTATGATCCACCTGTCTGATTCTAGCTCTAGGCACCTTCAATCCATTTTCCAAACTTCAACTAGAGGGATCTTTATTAACACAAATATCAATCCTTTTATTTTCTCATTTCCAACATGTCAACAGCTCCTTATTGCATCCAGGAGGAAAATCTAAATTCATGATCATGGCACCCAAGATTGTCCTGTTGTCCCCTCGCGCCCCCTCCTTGCCCCCACAGTCTCACTGCTTATTCCAGTCCCAAGACCATCCACACCCCACCATCAGCTCTTCATAATAATTGGCAGATCTAAGAGGTGCCCCTTCAAAGCCTTTGTACTGCTTTTTTCTGCTTCCTACATCTCACTCCCCACCTGACGCTACACCTGGTTAACTCGACCATCCTTTTGGCTGAGGGCTATTTTCCTGGGAAGCTCTTGTGCCCCACGCCCCAGTCTGAGGTCAGTGGCCCCCTTATAAGCTGACCCTGTAGTAACATGTCACACACCATTTTAACTACCTGTTACTTGTATCTCTGTCCCTCTAAAATGTAAGTTCCCTGAGGAAGTCCTAATTGTCTGAAACTTGGAAATGAGGTACAAATACCAGACAGGACATCACTCCTTAAGTCTGCAGTGTTGGGCTCTCTAAGGAAAGTTGTCTTGTCTGACTGATGGCTTGCTATTGATCAGTCCCTGATGCTAAAGTTACATGTGAACTTGTAGGAAATGAAGAAATTGCAAATAGTTTTTATCCAGTAGAGGGGCAAATGATTTCTGACTGGTAGAAAAGAGTTACTGAAAATGTTAATGTTTTAATTAACATTTGCACCTGACCCAGTTTTGAATGTAATTTTGAAATGATTCCCTCATTCCTTTTCCCACTGTATACAGAAACATGTATACCACAGAAACATGTTTCTATATACAGAAACATGTATGTGTCTGTATTTTCTCTCCAAGCCCCTCTGAACTTACATTACCATCCTGTTGCTTCTGTCATTAACCATCTAATGAATTAAGTCTTTGGCATGTGCTGTGAGAACGGCGGGCAGCTGGCAGCTGCTAGGTGCAGTGACTTTCAGTCCACTTCCACTTTCATGCCACAGTTAGGCCTGGCTAGCGACTAAGTCCAGCAGGGTCCTGGGGTCTGGACATTTCATCTCATGTCCTCAAGAGGGTGACCCTTGCTCTGGGGCTCCCCACGGATCTATCAAAATGTTCTCAGAGCTACCCCCCAGTCCGAGGTTGTTTCTTCCATACCCTGATGATATGTTTATTTATTTTAGAGAGAGAGGAAGTGGGGGAGAGAGAGAGTAACATCGATGTGAGAGAAAAATATCCATTGATTGCCTCTGGTATGCACCCTGACCTGGGATGGAACCTGCAATCTATGTATGTGCCCTGACTGGGAATGGAACCTGTAACCTTTTGATGTATAGAATGATGCTCCAACCAACTGAGCCATCGGGGTGGGGTTCCTTTTGTCTTTTTTCTTGTCCCCAATACATGCCTTGTACTTCTTGGTGCCTGTTTCCTGAAGGGCCCCAAATATATCACCATATATATATACCCATAGAGGGGTTTTGTTTTTAGCTTTTTGAAAATTCTGCTTTGGCAGAAAGTCCGACACAGACATCTGTATCATCTTAACATGCGTATCTGGCATAGCTTTATACCAATGGCTTAGTAAATATTTGCAGAACGAATGAACAAGAAAAAAACAATTTTGCTGTGTACTGGGAGAGCACCATCATCTCAGTTTGATATGAACATAAACTGGGCCATATTGTTTCCAAGCAACTAGAAATGTCTCTGAATCAACGTAGACTCTGAGCTGTTTTGATGTCTTGCATTTGAAAGTGCTGGTGTCTTGCACATGACCTAATTTCTCCTCACGGAGTCCCTGCCAGGGCAGAAAGGGGGCAGGCATGTGACAGACAGGACGTGAGGAAACAGACCTGAGTAGAAGAGACAGTGTGACCTGCCAGGACAGAGAGGAGCTTGGGGCACGCCCTCGAGGCCTCCTGGCACCAGGCCGTCCTATGACTCTGCCCTAATGCTGCTGCTGGGCTGTGGGCTTAGTGATTGTCCAGGCCAGGCAGAGGGTGCCATGGGCAGCAATGGCCCCAGCCAATGGGCTGAGTAAGAAGGGAGCCTGTTTTCTCAGGGCCCTGGGAAACAGGGAGAAATTGAAATGTTAACTTGAAAATTCTCATAGTCCTGACAGGTACAAAATCTATGAAAATCTGTATTTAAAATTATATTTCTGCTCTGGCCATTTTCTCTGGTTATTCAGCAAGATGAATAGATTATGAATCATCCCCAACTGTGGCTAATTAAATATTTGATAAATAAAATTTATCACTTTTCATCTGCAGAGAGCTTTCCTGACGTTAACTAATTGATTCTAAGAAAGGTAACACCTTAATTCCATAGATGGCAAAAGTGCCAAAGAGAAGACATTAAGACATTTAAAGAAGGCAAAAAAAAAAAAAAAAAAAAGAACAAAAGAAAAAGAAGTGTGTGTATATGGGGGCAGGGATCCTTATACAGAACCCCCAACCTTGGGGAGTTTCATTTAATTGTGTAATTTCTCATGCTGTATCACTGCAATGCTGGCCTCCGTGGATTTGCATTCTGGGAACCTCTGGCAGGGCAGATAGAAAGGAGGCTGCAGGATGGGAATTGCACTCCCAGAGTCACTGAATTCAAGTTCTTTGTTTTGGATACCACTTCAGGAGTGGAGCTGGGGGTCACTCAAAGTCAGCTAGGGTCTTAGGGTCCTGGCGCTTGTTTTAGAGAGCATGACTCAGGTCAGTGGCTGGGAGGGGCTCTTCTGCGGGATTCCTCTGCTTCAGCTGATGAGCAACAGCGCCACCTTCTGGCCCTACAGCTCTTCCACTGCAGACCTTGGGTCAAATGCCAACATTTTTATTCTCTAATTTCCTTATTTCTTTCCTTGGCCAGTTGCAGCTCAGAGTCCTGGCTTCTCTAGCTGGAGGAATGTAGCTAAATTTGTCAGAGCACCATTGGATGTAAACAGCAAGCATCTCTCCCTAACCCTATCACTGGAGGGTCTGGGGAAGGTGGGTTCCAGGGACTTGTCTAGAAGCTGTTTGCACAGCAAGCACTTTCTTCCTTAGGCTGTGCACTGGTTGGGGGAAGACTGGGGCAAGCAGGCACTGATGGAGACCACAGAATTGACACAGTCACTGAGCTTGGCTTCATGAAGACCCCATCTGAAGCACCTGGTCAGATATCCTGCCACTTACTCCCGCCCAGTGTGAGGGCTCCATCTGCATCTTTTATTTCCCCCAAGTGAACAGAGATGGGGAAATCTTCATCTGTTCTCCCAAATGGTGGAACAAGTTCTGAATCACTCCCTGAGCCTAAGCATCCTTCCTCATTCAGAGCAAGGTGACACAGCCTCTTGTTCCTGCCCTGCGGCTCAGGAGCTGCTGGCTGTGGGCACCTAAGGAGCCCTGTTCACACAACCACCCAGGTGGGGACTGGACCATGAGCTTCTAAAGTGAAATGAGGTAAAACCCTTCTGCAGCCAGAGTCAGGAAAGAGGATGGCCATCTGCCTTCCACACCCAAACCTGGTAGAGATCCGTCCATGGGATGAGGGAGCTGGTGTCTCCGATGCCCCATCCAGCTTCTCTGAGGTTCTGGAGCCCTGAACTAGGTCCCACTGGGAACAGGAGGACCTGCCTGAGTGGCCCTGAGGACAGCCGGCTGTTTCCCTCCACCTTCCACATGCTGGAGTCTTACTGAACATGCTGCCAGGCTGAGTCCTGCACCTGAGACCAGAGGTGGATATCGCCTGAAGAGAGGGAGAACGCCACCTGCTGAGTTCCTATGCAGACAACGGTCTCAAATTCCTGCTGGGGGAGTCCTGGCCCTAGCCCAAGTCCCAGGAAGCCTGAATGTTGAGGCTGCTGCTGCTCTAGTATCAGTGGATCCCTGTCTTACCTCCATCTCCTGGCCGACCTTCCTACATGATTGAGCAACTGCTCTGTGGTATTGCAGAGTTTCGCACATTCTGCTATTTCATACCACCTCGCACGGGTAGGTCTCCATTTGATAGATGTAACTGAAGGTGAGGCACAGATAGGTTAGGGAACTGGCTCAAGCCCCACAGCTGTAAGTGGCGGGGCAGGGGCTGGGAGTATAAAAAGCCCCAGCCTGTGCTTCCCGTGTAGTTCTCCCTCCCTCTGTGTTACATGCCCACAGCCCCTCCACTGATCTCAGCCTCCAACACAAATGAGTGGGGAGGAGGAGACAGGTGGGCAAATGGGGTCCTTTTTAATCCTTGAAAGAGTTCAACTTCAGATCAGAGATCGTGAGAACTAGTACCCACTTTCTTCCAGCCACGTGGAGGCGGCAGGACACGGGGGAATCAGAGGCAAAGTCAAATTCAACGTCTACTATGTACTAGCAGTGGGGGACAGGTGGGGAACCTGACCTTCATGGTATCAGCTATACAGTGGGGACAAGCACTCACAGGGACACTTCACGGATGTGATGCAGTCGTGTAGAGAAAACTGGCACAGGACTGGGAGTGTGATTACTTCCCCTCCCTTCCCAGTCCCTCCTAAAGGAAGAGACGGTTGTGGGCTTTCGTGGGTCTCAATTACTCAATATTCATCATATCCAGATGGAGCACAGATAGTCGCTGGGTGCAGTCCTGCACCTAACATTTGGCAGAGCCATCTTGTGGTCAATATATTTCTGCAAAAATGTCACTATTGGGTAGAAAACCCAAACCAGCATTTCCAAAGCTGTTTGCTGGAGATTTCAGAAATGCCTTTATATGAAGAGTAGACTAGACAGGGACTGGCGAGCCAACACTTTTAATATTTGAATATAAAGGTACAAGTTAGAAGTGAGACACTACAGTGTACGGTAAGCAGGTAAGGTGAGACCAGAGGCCCTAAAAACAAACTCACTGGGTCACAGTGAGCATGGGATGCTGCCCACTGGCCCAATGCATCCTGAGCCCAGCAGTCAGTCCCAGATGATACTGCCAGCTCGTCCTCTCACTTGAAAATGTCCTTTGCCCTGGACCAATCAGTCTGTCCATTTCTAACATCCTTCACCCATATTGTACCTTTACTTGAGCCTTGAGGCTATAATTACTATTCCTTATCCTACCTGTGCCACAGCTGAGAGACTTGCACACCCTCCTTCTGCATCTCCCCTTTCTAAATATTCCCCTTTGGAGCTATTGCCTGTTGGGCTGATGCCAGGTGCAGTGAGAAATCCTAACAGTCCAGGCACTTCCTCCAGGAAGCTGTCCTGATTGCTCCCTGCCCTCCTCCCTTCAACCACAAGTCTCTCCTTTGCACTTTGTATGTTTCCTGGAGATGCTGTAACAAAGCACCACAGACTGGGTGGTTTAACAGAAATTTACTGTCTCACAGTTCTAGAGTCTAGAAGTCTGAGATCAGGTGTTGGTAGAGTTGGTTTTTTCCAAGGTCTCTCTCCTTGGGTGGGAATTGTCTGTCTTCTCCCTGTCCTGTTTTCCCTCTATGAATGCCTATCTTTGTGCCCAAATTCCCCTTTCACATAAGGACTCTAGTTATATTGGATGAGGGCCCACTCTAATGACCTCATTTGATTTGATTACCGGTAGATTATCTCCAAATGTGCAAAGGTATTAGGAGTTAGAACTCTAGCATATCTTTTTCTTTGGGCAGGGGAGGGGCCACAGTTCAATCTATAACAGACTCCCGTGGCATCTTGAGTTACACTTTTGGTGCACACTCATCATTTTCTTCCTGGAGTACACGCTCCTTGTGGGGTCAGAGCCTGGACATGACTGTGCATTCTCTGGTGAGGCCTACACTTTGTGCACTCATAAACACTGGAGTGAATGGGGACTGCCATCATGACAGGTCTGCCTGTACATATGTGATCCTCGGAACACAAGTCAGCAGGTGATGTGGCCGCCACTGGAGTCTGATTGGACCTGTGGAAGGACCCTGCCAACTGCCAGAAAAAAACATTTTCCCACCAGGACCTGGGGTGCCATCACTGACAAATGATGCGCCATGCCAGCTCTTTGTGATTCCTGATTTAAAACATGAATGTCTCCCCTGCCTCGGCCCAGGAAGCTCTGGTGTTTGGAGAAGAAGGAATCACTGAAGCTGGAGATGGAGGAGTAAGGGAAGCCAGGGGAGGAGTTAGGGTGCCTACTTTATGGTCGCCTCCTAGGATGGGCTTTGACCAACTATGACTTACACTTCCCAATGCATTGTCTAATTGCTTACTTTCTTCTTATGTAGAAACCACCAATCAAAAAGTGCCAGTCGCCCTGCTCGCCCTGTCCCATCTTATTTTTCTTTGCTTCCACATAGGTGTAGGGCTCCTTGTTTAGTTGTTCAATATTTGTTTACTTTATGGAGCTAACACGTCCTGTTACAGCCATTTCAGGATGGATGCTAAAATGGTGTTCAGATTGTAAAGATGAACTTAATTCAGTGAGATTTAATAACAGGCAATTTATGTAGGCCTCAAGTTCAGACATCGGTTCTAATATTTCCCTTCAGAGACTTCCTGAGCTCCACAGCATTAGGTGTCAAAGACCCTTCTCACCACTCAATGAGGAATGTTAAACCGCAGGATTTTGGACACCTCCTGCCAGTACTTGAGCTTGCATTCATTTCTACTCCTGGGACTTTCTTTTCAATGTTAGCAGCACGATAGAAAAGCTCAATAGAGGACCAGCTCATTATTAGAAATGAGGCATGCTGGTCTGTTCATCTTTTTTCCCTATGCACCTTCAAGGATCAACATTATGCCCTGTATATTCAAATGGCGAAACCTGTGGGCTATTTCCACACAAGCTCAACACTCGCAGCATATCCAGGGTCCTGATTATAGGTACACAAAATCTCTGTGTTTTCCCCTTACAAATCCATCTTTCTGATCTAATTCCTGGAGTACATCTATTGTAGGTCATCCAAAGCAGCCCTAACATCTTTTCTCTGGTGCAGAAAGAACAAATGTATGCAATGCAATGCTTTTTCCCCCCAAAGTAAAACAGGAAGGTTTATTTGGGTCAAATGACACACCAATATGGTCAACTTTACATTAGTTGCACTTGAATCATTACCTTGATCTTTGACTTGTTATTGTCCCTTTGACCCCTACCCACTATCCTGCTGTCCAGAAAGGCTTTGTATGGAGGCCTGCTTTGAGAATTCTGGCCCTTAACTCTGGATCTGATATAAAGAAAGGCCTGTAAAAATGTATCTCCAACCCTCTTTCTGGGCCCAGGAGAGATGCTGCCCACCCTGTGAGAAATGTGGACCAGCCCCAGGGTGGGGGGTGGTCAGTGATTTAGCCTCCACACTGCCCAACGTGACCTCAGAACCTCACACACACACAGATAAACACCCAATGACTGGTGTCTGAGCCTTACTAACAGGAAAATTAAGATGCTGAAAACAAATCAATTTTTCTCTTCAAAAATATATGAGCATGCATCTCTACATTAGTAGATGTAAAGAAAAATCTAGAACATTAATCAAATTATTAAAGTCCTTATCTTTGGGAAGTGATGACAGAGATACTCTCCTTGATCAAACTTTAGTCAGACTTCTCTGAGCCTGACTAGGCCCTGTCCTTGGGCATGTCCTTCAAGAGCCCACTTTTAGTACGAATCTTGTCAAGTACGTTAGGCCAGCTCCCCTTGACACCTGATCACCCTTCTATCTGATCAGGGTCCACATCCTGCACCGGTGCCCAGCTGATGTCTGAGCCCCAAGATCTGCCTCAGTCAGATCCCTCCTTACCCTCGTCCTGATGTTTCCTCTTACTAATTTTCCATCCACTGAGTACCACCCGCTCTGCTCCTTGGCTATAAATTCCCACTTTCTGTGGTCTATTGCGAATTGAGCCCAATTTCTTTCCCCTAGAGCAAACCCTCACTGCAGTGGTCCCTATACCTATAGCAATAGCCCTTAATAAAGTCAGCCTTACTGTCTCTTTGTTATTGTTAATCCTCACCGGAGGGTACTTTTTTTCATTGATTTTTAGAGAGAGTTGAAGGGAGGGAGGGAGGGGGAAAAGGAGGGAGAGAGAGAGAGAGAAAAACATCGATGTGGGAGAGAAACATCGATTGGTTGCCTCTTGCATGTGCTCCCACCAGGGCCGGGGATCAAACTTGCAACCCAGGTATGTGCCCTTGACTGGGAATTGAACCCACAACCCTTCAGTGGGCAGGTCCATGTTCTAACCACTGAACGCCACCAGCCAGGGCTCAGCCTTACTGTCTTAACAAATTTCATGGATAATTATTTCTTTAAGAGCAGCAATATCTATGATTTTCAACTCCTAATTTATATATCCTTATAATGCTAATGTTTGCATTTTTCACATAGATCAGTGTTACTATTTTTTAAAACAGCTTTCTTGAGGTATAATAAATATGCCATAAAATATGCCTCTGCACAATTCAGTAAGTTTTAGTACTTTTACAGAGTTGTGCAACCATCATCACAATCTAGTTTTAGAACAATTTCCATCTCCCCTAAAAGTTCCCTGCAATCAACCTTCATTCCCACCTCCATCTCCAGCCACCCTGATCTGCTGTCTGAATAAATTAGCCTTTCCTGGAAACTTCCCCTTATCTATCAGAAATGCATTCTAAGACCCCCCCAGTGGATGCCTTAGACTGCAGATAGTACTGAAGCCTACATACCCTGTTTTTTCTATACATACTTTGTATGATAAAGGTTAATTTATGAATTAGGCACAGTAAGAGATTAACAACAATAATTAATAATAAAATAGGACAATTATAACATACTGTACTAAGTTATGTGAATGTGGTCTCTCTCTTCTGATAACCAGTCTGCCCACCTAGATGGGTCCTAACTGGCTAAGGGTTGGGGAGCATCTACAGCATGGAGACACTGGACAAAGGGATGACCCATGTCCTGGGTGGGACAGCGCAGGACGGACGGCACAAGATACCATCACACTACTCAGAACTGTGCACAATTTAAAACATGTTTATTTCAAGAATTTTCCATTTAATACTTTCGGGCAACAGTTGATTATGGATGGCTGGAACTGCAGAAAGTCAAACCACAGATAAAGGGGGAGGACTGTAAATGGAATTGAATATGTGGCCTTCTGTGTCTGGCTTCTCTCACTTTTGGAGGTTTATCCATGTTGCAGTATGTATCAGTAGTTTGTCCCTCTAACTCAGGGGTGGGGAATGCCTGGCTCGAGGGATGTACGAGGCCTGTGAAATCATTTGGCCTGGCCCTGCCAAGGCATTAGGGGTAAGTGAGTTAATTAAATGTTTGACCAAATTTAGCTAGCTAAAATTTTTTTGTTGTTGGTTAATCCTTACCTGAGGATATTTTTTCCATTGATTTTTTAGAGAGAGTGGAAGGGAGGGGGAGAGACAGAGAGAGAAACATTGATGTGAGAGAGATACATCTATTGGTTGTCTCTCGCACGTGCCTGGACCAGGGCGGGGATCAAGCCTACCACCGAGATACGTGCCCTTGACCAGAATGGAACCCAGAACCCTTCAGTCTGCTTTAATCACTGAACCAAACCAGCCAGGGTTAGCAGGCTAATTTTTAAGTTGAAAATTTTGTATGAACCGCAAATGATGTTATACTAGTAAATATCCAAATGGCCCTTGGCAGAAAAAAGATTCCCCACCCCTGTTAACTGTTGGGTAATTTGTTGCACAGTGTACCACATTTTGTTTATCCATTTGTCAGTTGATGGATAAATGGTTGTTTACAGGTTTGGGTTAATATGAATAAGTTGCTGTGAACATTCATACACAAGTCTCTATGTAGACACAAGTGTTACTTTATAATCAGAAATAAAGAAAAACAACAAAAGTAAAGGGCCAAAGGGGTTTTCTGAAATGCATCTTTTACCAGAATGGGAGCTCTATGAGTGGGGATGAAGTTCTAAAATAAGGAGAGAAAGAAGTGGTCTCCTGAGCAGGCTTTCCCTGGCCCTGGCCTGGGCACCGCCTACCAGGAACAAGTAGGTACAACAGTTCCACTCCTCTGGAAACTGTTCACATTCAGATGGTTCCTTCCAAGCCTCAGAACACACACAATGTCTCGTCTGTCCCACCGCAGCTCTGCTATCAATCCCAACCCAAACATCAGTGCCCCTCTATAAAGCCCTTTAGCTCAAAAGCATCAAGTCATGGAATCACCAATCGCCTGACTCTGCTGTGTTTAATAAAACCTCACCAGGGAGGTTTGCTTTCCGAGAGACTCTGGAGAATGGCCCGAAGCACTGGTGCGGCATCCTTGGCCAAGTTGTTCAGATTTAGCAATTCTAGCTTTTAGACTGGGTCCTTTCCCAGTATGCAAAGGTCAAGTCACAGCTATGAATGGAAAGGGACCAGAAAAACCACATAAGAGAGGCTCCACTTCTGTAAGCAGGAAAGAGATGTGGGGACAATGCAGAGGCAAAGAGGCAGGAGGTGAACTGGCAATGCAAGATGGGGAGCCCTACTTCTAGAGAAGAGGCGGGAAGCAGACTGACAGACAGCACTGGGGGACAATGTTTAATACAAGTCGACATACACAATTTGAAAGCACTTGGTGGTAATGAATATTGCTGATGACACTTATCTATATCTATGGCAGGCTCTCTAATGGAAGCTCTTACAGCAAACTGAGTCACTTTCCATGCATGTACGGATCCAGGTAACCTCTTTAAACTGACATAGGCAGCCCTGCCTCCCTCTCTTTTTTTTAGTCCTCACCTGAGGATATGCTTGATTTGAGAGAGAGAGAGAGAGAGAGAGAGAGAGAGAGAGAGAGAGAGAGGAACATTGATCGACTGGTTGCCTCTCACATGTGCTCTGACTGGGGATCAAACCCACAACCTAGGTATGTGCCCTGACCAGAAATCGAACCTGCAATGTTTTTGGTACATGGGACAATTCTCCAATCAACTGAGACACCAGGCCGGGGCCCTGCCTCTCTTCTGCACATTCCACTGGTCATCTTACTGGCTCTTTGAGTCCTTCTCTGTTTCCCATTGCTTACTACCCAGGGGGCCTATACTCTTGAGCTCCTTTCTCTCCTACGTTTATTTCTTTGGAAGAGTCCACTCATTTTGGTTTAATCTATAATTTCTAAGTGTGTGACTCCATTCTTTAACTTTCATCTTCCCTATGCCAGCTACAGTAACAATAATAGTAATGCCAGCAGGTACCTAGCATTTGACAGTATTTAAGGAGCTTCCACTTGATCCTCACCAAGCATCAATCCTGTGATGTGGTCAGGAAAGCTGGTATTGACTCCTTTATTTATTTATTTTTTTAAAAAAGGAAATGTATTTAGAATACATCAGTGATTGCTCAGTATCACATAGTCTTAAGGTGGTGGGACCATTAGGGGTTACAGTCCCATGGTGAGAGCATACAGGTAAGCGACCATGTTTAAGGCAAATGCCATCCAATATGTTAAACATAAACCAAAGCAGGGGCAGTAGCAGCTTACAGTAGGTCTGTAGAATTTGTTCAAACTATGGACCTAGGATTTTAACAACATATGAGCCTGTGAAGAGTTTTCTGGCTCATTTTTAAGTTTTCTAAATGCCTTATATATTCAATATTTAAAAAGGCACAGAGATCCTGAATTTGAGATGTAGATATAGTTGCAAGTAAAGAGCTTCTGTTAAAGTATGATTTACAAAAATATGCCATTAACGTAGTACTTATAATTAATTTTATGGGTAGAATATCTGTCTATTTAGTCTTATGACCTTGTATAAAATCTTGCCCTAAATGCAATTAAAAGAGCAAATACTGTTTAATGGTGGAATATTGGTACTAGGCTAACATTTGCAAAAAAACATATTTTTCAGAAAGGAACATGCTTAGAATTCAGTGTGAACCAATCAGTTAATTGCTGTGTTTATTCTGAAGCTTTTATTTTGGAGTCCTAGATTGCAAAATGACATGTTTAATGTTAACAACAGGCATTAGAAATTAAGGTTTTTTTAATTTCTACTATTTTAGAGTAAAATTGTAGATAATGTTCCAAACCATCATCAAAAAATGCAGAGCAAACTTGTATGTATATAAACTGTACATAAAAACAAGGCACTATACATGTTGGGGAGATATTAAGGTAGAAAGGTGAATTTGCACAGATTCCATGCCAGAATGTGCACATTTTCTGTCTGTTTTAGCACCGGAAGCAGCACTCAGAAGAAGTAAGACCTAATGTAATGCCGAAGAAGACGTTTCTGAACACAGTGAAGATACGTATCGGCAGAAGCAACTCCATCTACTTTGACACCTCCCAAAAAATCTTAAAAGTGAATGAATACATACTGCTTTGTTAAATACATATTTGATTTATATGGTGTTTATATAAATATATATATTTTAGAATCCATAAACTATCAAAATAACACTTTATAAAGAGAACTGCTTAAAAAACATCGGCAACACTGAGCTGGAACCGGGGGCTGAGGAGCGCCGCTGAGCTGCACCGCGGATTTTATTAACATTACCTGCTGAATTGTGGAGAGAGTTCCGAAGAGTTCTCTTAAACATTTACAAAATACACAACTACAGGACAAGCGGTAGAGCTAATAACTTCAGGTTTTGAAATCTCTGATTAAAAAATATTTTTTAAAACACAGGTCCAAAAAATATCCATTTTCCTGGTCCAATGGTATTGAAAGTGACAACAGGTTCCACCAGCATCTCTCCACTCAGAACAGACCTTTGGCTTTCTTCAGGTTCACCTGCTTCCAGGCGGGCAGTGCACTGAATTCCTCTCTTGTCATGTCTAGTGCAAACTGGAAGAATTGAGAGAAATGCCCATGTGTTGAGGAAGAGGCCTCCCATAGCAGCCCACCATGTGGCTTACCTGCTGGCCTATCTGAAGGAACACTTACCTCAAAGTCCTCATCAGTGAGATAAATCTCCAGCTTCAGAGGGTCAACCCCCTCAGGCAGTGGCCTGGCCAGGAGATCAGCCAGTGGATAAATGGTTTTACAGAGCTTGGCTAACACGTCTTCCACAAGGGTGATCTGATTGGAAACTTCCGTATCCTAGAGAAGAGAATGGGGCAGAGAAACTCTGTGTCCCATATCTCAACACGCTCTATCATGTGCCTGCAGACACACAAGCCTGTCCAATCTGCATGCCAGCCTGGAGACCCTCCCTCAGGGGGAAACAGGGCTCTAAAGTAGAAAGGAATTGCTCAAAGCCCCCCAGTTTTCCCAAAGGTCCAACAAATCCTGTCTCAGGGCTGCCTCAGAGAAAAGCTTAGGGGATTTCATTTGAGTGAATTATAACATAAGATTATTAAATTTGAAGTCTAAACACCAGAAGCATCCAAAAAATGATGCCTACTGAACAATATTTAAAAATAATTAGCCTTAAAAGAAATCACCTCCTTCCCCCCCCCCCCCAAAAAAAAACCAGGCTCTGTTTCTTAATCCACAATAGAAAAAGAAGGGAAGAAAATGCATCTAGAATACACTGCGGTTGAATCAGGATTTTAAAAAAAATAACATATTTATTTAAAATATATTTTTATTGATTTCAGAGAAGAAGGGACAGGGAGGGAGAGAGAAACATCAATGATGAGAGAATCACTGATTGGCTGCCTCCTGCATGTCCCCTACCGGGGATTGAGCCCACAACCTAGCATGTGCCCTTGACCGGAATCAAACCCGGGACCCTTCAGTCTGCAGGCAGATGCTCTATCCACTGAGCCAAACCAGCTAGGGCAGGATTTTTTTTAAAAACCACTGACCAGCAGTGCAGCAATGTCTGGTATAGACTAGTGGTCAAGAGGCGGGTTTCAGAGCCAGCCTGAGCCTAAGACCTGGGGCAAGGTGCTTCCTGTTTCTGTGCCTCAGCTCCTTCATGGGTAAAATGGGGATAATAATATGATTAATCTCAATAGACTGTGGTGGAAATTAAAGTAGAAATCAATGTAAAGTGCTTGGAGCAGTTCCTGGCACAGACCAAGCTCTCAGTGAATGTTCATTATTATTACAACTTGTTGACGTGGGAAGCCAACTGCTCATTGGCTGAAAGCCTGCAGCCTGCACAAGACATTGCACAGTCCCCCACCAGCCCCGGTGATGGAGCATGAACACAAAGAATGACCATGATTTATGGCCTTGAACTTAGACTGCAGCAACAGTGCTCCTATTCCCTAGAACTTTAAAACTTGGTGGATCACATAGTTATTGTAGAGGGCCACCTGGGAAGGCACATAGGCATTTCCTTAAATTGCTGTCAGCTGAGCCCGAGGCGACTGGCAGAGCCGCGTCTCGGTTATGCCCTCCCCAAGAAGGCGGGGGCAGGGGGGGGGGAGGGCGTTATCAGTACTGACTTTTTACCTTTGTCCAGGTGCCTGGGAGCGGGCTTTGATATGTAAATCCAGGCAAGCACCAGGAATACTAGGGCCTACTCAAGAATGCAAATAAGCTCCTTTGATCCTAAGTTTTGGTGATACTTCCTGGTATTTGGGGGTATAAAATAAATATGCTGCGTGGGCTCCGGGGTCCCTGCCTCTCCATCAGAGAGGATGGCGTCCCACCTGGCTCCCAGCTTTGTTTCTATCTTTCTATCTGGTCTCTTTCTTTCTTTTATTTCTTAATCCCCAGCTCCTCCACTCAGAATCAGACCCGTTCCTTTTCCGTGCTGACGCAGAAAAGAGAGAACACCTCTACAGTTATCATGAACAGAGCCTTCTGCCTGTGTTGGACAGCAGGCTGCGTGAGCCCTCCCTGTGTAGATGAAGTCAATTTGGCCACAGACAGGGTAGCACTGGTAGTGATGCCTGCACTATGAAAGGCTTCCTCCATTGTTAAGCAGCAATGAACTTTTCTTGTTTAAATTTATTCAGACCTATAAAATGCATTCATGCCATCTCTGCCCTTCTCGGAAAAACAGCTCTCCTACACAGAAAGAAAACCAAAACAGACCTACCAACCCATTACCCACCCACCCAAAACACTATTGGAACTGCTGTTGCTAGCAATGTTAAAAACCTCAGAAATTAAGAAATTCTATATAGTTGCAGGAAGCTTCCTTTTTTCTGTGCAGATGGAAATTATAACATTCTGGTTTAAAATATTTGTTGGCAATAGAGATTCTGATAAATGCCTCATGTGCTAATACCAGGTGGTCTCATAAAAGAATATTAATGAGATAGTGAGCAGTACCTTATCAGGAGTGACTCATAATACATTCATTCACTTAGTTATCTGCATATATTAATGCATCTCAGAGTTATTCTGTATATCCTTTAATACAAGGTCAACGTCTGAAACACAAGCTTTGTTGTGCCTCATGTGGCCCTTTAGAAGCAATAGATTTTTAGTTAACAGAGTGAAGAGATGTCAGCTTTTATTTGTGGATATTTTCAAAGTAATTAAATTCACCTTTGCTTTTCAGTTTTTTAATTTGAGTACTATATGTAGAAAATTACCAAAATACGTCAATTGATTTCTCCTTAGGCTTTTCTTCTTCCTAAGCTAATTCTACACAGACTTGTTAACATGTTGTAAATGGAAAGACATGTTCCACTTTGAAAATGCAATGGGATGCTTCTCCCCCAGGGAATGTCCACCCACAGTCCACCAGGCAGGGACCCACCCTCCCAGGGAAGGGGTGTGCTCACCATTTCTGTGATCTCAGCAATGTCTTCTCTGTGCTCCCAACTGGGAAACATATTAGTGAATGTCAGGGGCTCCAGACCCGCGTGGATCAGGTAGGACTTGGGTGGCGGCTTCTTGATATTTTTTCCTGTGGTTATATAGAATACCAGTGTCAGTTGACCCCGAGTGGGCACGGAGAGCCTGTCTCTCTCTGACTTCCACTGAAACCTTTTTTTGTTGTTGTTTGGATCTCTTAACTTCATACTTGAAATCGAAGTTATGAGTATTTCATAACAACACTTGGATGATGTTTACATAACATTCGTTTTATGCATACGACTGCATAAAATCGGATGTACTCCATCTGACTATACTGTCTGAACATGACAAAATGCGTCTGTGTCCTTGGACGGGAGAAAGCCTCTCTCCATGCTTCTGAGTGGGACTGTTTCTTCTTCCTGCATTCAGTGTAGTCCTAATGCAGCATCAAGTTCAATGAGAATTAAACAGCTAATGACAGCATTTTATATGCCACTTCAGCTTAAACATTTGGTGGGAAGTTTAATAAGTTATTTGTTACTAAAGAGCTTTTCAAGAACAGAATCCATTGAATACTTAGTGACACTAAACTAATCAATAAAACCTTTAAAATTCAGAGAAGATACTAATTATTGAAATCTTCAGTTTATATAAAAGTCCATAAATTTTAGATGGACAGTATAATAAAAAACCATGAGTTGACTATAGACCTTTCTTTTTAGCTATCATGCTAAAAATAATAATGAATGGTAACACGGTTGCCATTGGCTTTCCAGCCTGTGGGGGAGCTTTCTACTCCATAACAGCATGATGCTGCATGTGGAGAGTGTCCGGTGGAGGCCAGCATGTTCCACACCATGATTGATCCTGAGTGCAGAAGGGTTCTAACCAGTCCAGGGCATTCCACAATGTAGATGACCCTGATCAACACAGGGGGTTGAAGGTACAAACACCCCATGTGGATAAAAAAAATCCACATATAACTTTTGACTCCCCCAAAACTTAGTTGCCCCTTAATATCCACAGAGTATTGGTTCCAGGACGCCCCATAGATCTCATAATCCACGATGCTTCAGGCCCCTATTTTAATGAAATTATGTAGAACAATGCATGTAGTTGGTCCTCCACATCCTCAGATTTCCAACTGTGGATCGAAAATACTTTTTGATCAGCAGTTAGTTGAATTCCTGGATATGAAACCTGTGGATATGGAGGGCCAATTGTATAATTATTGAAAAAAAATCTGGGTATAACTGGACCTCACAGCTCAAACCTTGTTGTTCAAGGGCAACTGTGCAGCCTTTAACCTCCAGGGCAACAAGTTAAATGGCTTCACAATATAAAAGAAAAATGAAATTTCATTCATGCTAGCAGTTGAGAATACATGAATCTGAAAATTAATAAGCCTCAAAAGTTAAAGGGAAAGAAAACTGGTTTTATCACTGTCTGCCAGGTTTCATCAAGGTTGGCTGGCACACACAGAAAGGGAAGGCCTGGTCTGGGACGCTGACCAAGTCTGCAGAAAACCAGCTGGGCACTAGCTTCTGAACGATGCTGGTCACCATCCCCCAGGGGTACCTGGTTGGCCCCGGCCCCAGCCCCCTCCTGCAGACGCCTCACCTCTGCAGTACTGGAGCACGGTCTCCATGGCACTCTTTCGATCGGAGGCCCAGCGAATGCGGGCGGAACCGGTGATCTTGTTCTCAATGGGCCACCAGCCTTGCCAGAGGTACACCTCATGGTGATTGTCCACAAGAAAAAGCGCTGTGAGGGCAAGGACAGACCAGATCCTCAGAAGCTCCTTCCAGGCCACTCTTCCCCAGCCTAGCAGGTGCTTCCCTCCAGGCTGCCTCTATCATGGGGAGAATCCCCTCGGCAGTTACTTCCAGGGGGGAGGGAGGAAGGGCCTCTAAGCAGAGAGGTGGCACTGATGGTACAGGCCACTTTCCTTCCCTCTCCTCCTGTTCCTTCTCCCTTGGTTCCTCAACCGCAGACCTGCCAGTGGGCCTCTGGGAGTCCACAGGCTGCTAAGAGTGGAAGGGGTAATGCACATGCCACTCAAGGGGTATTAGTACCATTTGTCTCTTGAGAACATGGACACCTGGAGAGTACTTCATGCTTGCCCTGGGCCTGAGTTCAAGCCTGTGTATGACTGCATCGCAGGTGATGTACATTCATGGTTCTTTTAGAGAGGAATGAGCTCTAAAAATGGTGTTCCTCACTTTTTCTCTTCATCAAACCATCAGCCTGCTCTTACTCCACACGGCACAGGGCCCTCACTTGCTAGCTCGGCTTGCTCTGAGACTGAGCATATGTTTCAGGATTCTGTAAAAACCATACACTTGAAAAGCCAAGTGGAGGTTAGTAACCCACCCTGAGCCAGAGGATGAAGAGGTTGGGGAGCAGTCTCCCTTTTTAAAAGACCCTTGCTAATATATCCCATAGTATGATGTGTACACCCATCAAGCTTTTAACATGGTGACCTGGGCTGCCAGTGGTTCCAGGTTCTTGTTATGGGAGAGGGGAGAAGCCATGAGGCAGGGGCGGCCGACCTTGGGCTGGACTGCAGGGAGGGCAGCGAGATCTATAAACACAGCGCAGTCTGTGGTGACTGTGACTGTCCCAACCAGAATGAGAGCACAGAGGTCCTGTCTTGAGGTGGTGGTCAAGTAGAAACAGACCTGAGCTTGGGCAAGAGCCGTGGCTCTGCCATGCAGCCTTGGTACGGTGGACACTGTTCTTTGTCTAATTCAGCAGATACTCACAACTTCCTGCCCCTTGGCCACTTGCTTTACCAGGCTCCCTTGCATCTGAGGTGGCTATGTGACAGAGCTCTAGCCAAAGGGATGTAGGCAGAAATCTGCTGGGGGCTTCAGGGATAAAAGGGAGAGATGTGGCCACAGGGCCCAATACTGCTGTACTCACCCTTTTCCAACAGATGTATTTGGGCAAGTTAAGTAACCGAGTTTCTTATACTATGTGGTGGATGCCAGTTTTCTTTTGGGGTAGGTGTGAAGATTAAATGAGATGATATAAAAAATGTTCTAGCAGAGTACTTGGCAAATAAACTGCCTAATAAGTGAAAAGGGGAAATAGAAAGGCTTTTGGAAAGTGTATCTTCTGCTGCTCCCATGACCATTGCCCTCTGGGGGCCGTACCTGGCTGCGGTGCACTATACAGATCTTCCTGCAGGAAGGGCATGGAATTGACCACAGAGGGGGCTCGGGCAGGATACATGAATTCCGTGGCCAAGAAATCTCCAGAGGAACTGCTGAGGATGAACAGGCGGGGTGTGAAGTTAAAATTTCCAGGATCTTGGAAAGAAAAGAGAACAAAGCTAAAGACAAAATATGTACCAAAGTAAATTTCAGAGGGATTAGAGAATTCATGTAAAACACAAAATAATAAAGGAATTAGTATAAAAATAGGTAGGGTTTATCTGCACTTGGAGGTGGAGAGGCCTTTTTAATTATAATTGCAAAAGAAGCAATCAAAGGAGAAGAGATTTATGCACTGACAACATAAAAATAAATATTGCATTGCAAAAATACCCCCAAACCAACAAAGAAAATGAAAAGGCAAGCGAAAAAATGGAAAATAAGGAAACTTAATATCCTTACTACACCAAGAAATTTAGTGAAAAGATAAATATCTCAGTGAAAATGTGCAAAAATGCACAAATAAAATATTCATCGAAGTAGAAATACAAATGGCTGAAAATTCATATAGAAATTGTTTACCAGTACCTCTAATCCTAACGTATAAAAAGTCAGGGGCTGTCATGAGCTAAACGACCAGATGGACTACCGAACAGCAGGCTGCATGGGGCGACCAGGCTGGCAGGGGGGTTAGTGAGGGATGACCAAATGACTGAACAGCAGGCTGCGTGGGGCGACTAGGCCGGCAGGGGGGTTAGTGAGGGACAACCAAACAACTGAACAGCAGGCTGCGTGGAACCAGGCCAGTGGGGGGGGGGGGGGGGGCGGGGGGTAGTTGGGGGCCACCAGGCCAGCAGGGGAGTAAGTTGGGGGTGACCAGGCCGGCAGGGGGGGCAGTTGGGGCGACCAGGCCGGTGGGGGGGTAGTTGGGGATGACCAGGCTGGTAGGGGGGACAGTTGGGGGCAAGCAGGCCAGTGGGGGGGGGCAGTTGGGGGTGACCAGGCTGGCATGGGGGGCAGTTAGGGGTGATCAGGCCAGCAGGCAGAGGTGGTTAGGGGTGATCAGGCTGGCAGGGGGGGGGGGCAGTTAGGGGCGATCAAGCAGGCAGGCAGGTAAGCAGTTAGGAGCCAGTGGCCCCGGATTGTGAGAGGGATGTCCGACGGCCGGTTTAGGCCCAATCCCCGGGATTGGGCCTAAACCGGCCGTCGGACATCCCCTGAGGGGTCCCAGATTGCAGAAGGTGCAGGCTGGGCTGTGGAGACCCCACCCCCTCATGCACGAATTTTGTGCACCGGGCCTCTAGTTTACAATAATGAGTGAAAACAACATTTAGATAACATTTCCCCCCATCAATGTTGGGAAAGGTGGGAAAGGTCATGTACCGTGTCTGTGACTGTGCTGGGAAATACTTTTGTACACCACTGGTGAATGAACCTTGGCGCAAATGTTCTGTGGGTACACTTGGTGATATGGATGTAGTTGAACATAGCAATTTCATATCTAGGAATTTACCTTAACTAGGAATGAATTCAGATCATTATTTTAAAAATTATTTACAACTCTATGTTTATATAATAGAGAAAAATTAGAAACAAAACTCAGCTTTCCAACTCTAAGAGCCAGGTAAAGTAGAAAATGTCATATATTAGAGAACATTCATGGTATGCTCTGCAGACATTAAAGTCTAAATATTAACAATTTGGGAAACTGTTCACAATAAGCTAAAGAGAGAAACCAGCTTACAAACAATATGTATAATGCTATCCAAAATTTTTTTTTTTTTTGCTAATCCTCACCTGAGGACATTTTTTCATTGATTTTCAGAGAGAGTGGAAGGTAGAGGGACAGGCAGAGAGAAACTTTGATGTGAGAGAGAAACATCATTTGGCTGCCTCCAGCATGTGCCCCAGCTAGGGCTTGGGATCAAGCCTGTAACCGAGGTACATGCTCTTGACCAGAATCAAACCTGGGACCCTTCAGTTTGTGGGCCAATGCTGTATCCACTGAGCCAAACCAGCTAGGGCTGCTATCCAAATTTTATTTTATTTTATTTTATTTTTTTATCCTCACCTGAGGAAATGTTTTTATTGATTTGAGAGAGAGAGACAGAGACATCAATGAGAGAGAGAAGAAAGATCAATTGGTTGCCTCGGGTACGTGCCCCGATCAGCGATGGGTATGCGTCCTGACTGCGAATCGAACCCACAACTATTTGGTGTAAGAGACGATGCTCCAACTAACTGAGCCACACCGGCCAGAGCAAATTTTATTAAAAAAAAATGTACGTATAACAGAGAAATGTGAATTCTGGTTATCTTCGAGAGATGTGATTATAAGTGTCTTATTTTCTTTTTCACTCCTCTGTATTTTCAAACATTCTTCATCAATATTCATTATGTAAAAAACTATAAAAACTTATAAAAATTGAGAGGTAGTATAATAGAGGGATTATGTGTACAGTCCATTTTTGTCCAATCTTGGGAAAGTTGATTAACTTCTCTGTCCTTCAGTTTCCTCATCAGTAAAAATGGGAGGAGAGTGTTTGAGTAGTAAGAATTAAATGTGTTAATGTCTATTAGGTGCTTACAGTGCCTGTATCATCCTAACTGCCTAATAATCGTTAGCTTTTCTTCTTATGTTAATCTGCATTTAACTTGATCTTTACATATTTTGTATTTTTGCATTTAAAATTGACACACTCTCTAAGTTAAACTCCACCCCTTCCCTGCACCCTGGAAGCTGGCCACACTGAATGCATCTTGTTCCACAGGTTCACATGGTCATTGCTCATCTGGTTTCCTGGAATTTTCCTCTCCTCTTCCTCTCAAGTCTCACCTACCTCCAGATCCATGGAAATGCAGTGTCTCTGTGGAGCTGGGTGTGATTTTTCCTGGTAGAAGTAATGTTGTTAAGTTTTTATTCTCAACCTCCTTCACCTGTACCTCTTTCATGACACAGAATTTTTATTTGGCATTATAATTAGTTATACAAAGTATTTAGCCTTGTTGGGTTGTAGACCCATGAGGACCTAGTCTAGGTTTAACTCCGTATGCACTGTACATAGCTCAAAAAATATGTATTGCATAAATGAGTGACCAGAGGCTACAGAATGTGGTATTACCTTGAAGCATGCAGTCGTAGGCTTTCCTATCTCTCCTTCCTAACGCGTCCCAGAATCCCAGAGGCTCGGAGCCTTCCTCACACTCGTGTATTGTCACTTTGCTGCTACTATGCAGTCCTGCTTCCAGGGGGCATCTGTGTGAAGACCAATCATTTTTATTAAGCTTTGGAAGTACTGATAGCACAAAATTATTCAAGATTAAATCTATAGGTGAGTTCGCCACCTCTCTTCTACTTTCTTTCTTTTTTTTTTTTTTTTAAATATATTTTATTGATATTTCACAGAGAGGAAAGGAGAGGGATAGAGAGCTAGAAACATCGATGAGAGAGAAACATCGATCAGCTGCCTCCTGCACACCTCCCACTGAGGATGTGCCCGCAACCAAGGTACATGCCCTTGACCGGAATCGAACCCGGGACCTTTCAGTCCGCAGGCCGATGCTCTATCCACTGAGCCAAACCGGTTTTGGCTCTTCTACTTTCTAACTAAATCAATTCTTACAAATGAATAAAAACATGCTCTGTGGGGTAGGGGTTGGTGTGGCCCTTAAAGAGGAATGTACAATTACATGTAATTTGTAATGAATAGAATATACATTTCTATATGTAATATACATATTTACTATTCCTGGTCTTCTCCTGTGGGAACATAAGCTTCATGGGACAGAACTTGGATTTATTCACTGGCAAGTCCCTAGTCCCTAAACCTCTGCTTGGCACCAAGTAGGTGTTCAAGAATTGTTGTTGAATGAATGAGGGAATGAGTTCTTTGTTCTTTTGTTGTTTTTCCAGAGGTCCATGTAAAGAATCGGATGGTCCATGAATGCCTTTGAATACCTAACAGAATGCTATTTATTATCCCTCCCTGCTCCCTGGCCTTCAGGATGGTGTTTTGAGATGAAACATCTTGCTTCACAGCCACCTGCCTGTTGAAAGCTCACTTGCCCTCCTTCTCCTCTCCGCCCTCTCCGTGTAGTGCTGGGTTTTAGAGCAGTCACAGGGAAAGCAGGCCCACAAGTTTTTATGCCCAGAGAATGGATTTTACCTTGTGGCCCTGGGAAACTCCTCATTTTACTGTATAGATGTTACAAGGTCTTCCAAGTTCTCACTGAGGAAACGCTGGGCATCTCCTGAATGACTGGGGGGCACTGGAATTTCTTTGTCGGGTTGCATTGTCCATGCTGCATGAGCTTCTACGAAGCGCAGAGCCCCAGCAGCAGCCTGCTTCTAGACAGGTGACCGGCCGGTACAGCCCCTCCTGAGGGCCTCACTTAATGCTATGGCACAGTATGTTTTCTCTGTGTAAGTGGTCAATGCCGGTACCTGACTGGGAGAGGACTAAAACCCTCCACCTGGTGGGATGTGTCTCAGAAATGCCTCAGGGATCCCATAACTCACTGTTAGGAGGCTGCCTTCCAGAATGCAGAAATACAGTCTTTCTCTAAAGAGGCACAGCTTACTCCAAACTCTTCATTAGCTAAGTGCTTTTTAACATTCCACTGTTCTGACAACATTAAACCCTGAACTTCTAAAAGATATCTGAAATTTGCTCTGTTTAAGTAACACAGGACTTTAGGCTTATAATTCAACAGCTGAGTCACACCCATAAAGAAACTAAAGTACTTGTTGAGGTCTTTTTCATCACCCCTCACTCTGCCTTTTATTGAGGCAGATAAACGCTCAAAAAGTGGAAGAAGCCCTCAGGTTGAAAGTTTTGGCTGAGATGCATCAGATCCACTTGGAATGTTAGACCCTGACAATGGTCATATCTGCCTTTAGTGAAGTCACTGTAAACACACTGGGATGTCCACTAGGAATCCAGGGAACCCTTCTGGCCTTAGGCGGCAAGTCCCACAGGTAACCCCTTCCAGAAGAGGCCCTCACACCCACAGCACTCACTGTTCTTTGATTTTATTTGCTGCAGTCCTTCCAACCTCCTTCGTGTGGGCTTGGGCTTTGCATCCATGCCACAGGTAAATGAGGGCTTTAGTTACGTTGAGAACAACCATGGACGTCCTGGACCTCAAGCTACTACAGTGACAGGCCACTTCCAGCAAATTTCCTTCCATGGGCACTTCTCCTCGCACACAGTACAGCCTCCACTCACCTGTAGGGGGCACCAGCGGCACAGGGTTAGGAGGTATGCTGCACAGGGAGACTGGCCTTTGGGGGCCCTCCTCAGCAGTCAACAGCAAACTCCATTCTATGACTGAAGGGAAGGTGGAGGCTGAGGCCATGGGCCATCTCACTGCCAACCCAGAACACAATTCCTTTTGGAGTTAGGAATAGGTTGTCAAAAGTTTACGATGCAGATGCCATTTTTACAAAATTTATAAATGCCTAGGTAAGTCACAGAATAGGCATATATAAAAAACCTCTTAAGCTAAGGGTTTATTTTGTGCTGTTTTTTTTGGATGCTGACCAATAAAAATTTATAATTTATAATAGACAATCCACTGATTTTTTTTTTTTTTTTTTTTAAAGAGAGAGTCACTGTGAGGATTCTGTTTAAGGTGAAGTAATCTTGCAGCCTTCAGCATACAATGCTAGATGCTGGGTCCACCCATGGGGGTGGGAGAGTGAGGTCCCCATAAAGATGCTTTATGAGGCAGACATCAGGTGGCTTTTGGTGGTAAAGCCATGGCCATATGAAGAAAGACTTACTCTAAACCCCCACACCTATAAAAACACCTTCCAGGAGAGAGGAAAAAACCTAATTCCAACAGTAAAAGTGACTCACTTTGCGCATTTTCTTCCTCCTCTTCCCTTCTTCCGGAGTGTACCACCATCCCCCCTTGGAAACACTGCAGGAAACAGGGGGGCTCCTTTCCCTGGAGAACCTGGACCTTCCAAGTTAAACACATTAAAATAAGTAACCTGCACTGGTTTTCCAAAGGCATACAAATTATACGCCCTATTGTAGAAAATGTGAAAAAAAATACAAGAAACAGGAACAAAAGCAGTGGCAATACTATTATCTAAAGATAAGCACTATTAAAAATCTAGTGTATAACTTTACTTTTAAAGTATTTTTCAGGTATGTGTTTTTTTCAAAACAAAAATATGGTTATTGTTTCATGTTGCTTTCTACCCTGATTTTTTCCACTTAAAGTTTGTCTGTTATTGAATATTTTTAAAACATGAATTTTAATATATAAATGGTATTTTGTGGTATAAATGTAACATGATTGATTTAAACACATTTTTAACAAAGTACACCTCTGAGCAATGAGGATGACTAATCACCAACTTAGTAATCCTGGGGGAAAGAACTGTCTCTTTTGTAACATTTGCAAGGGTCTGATCAGAGCCTTTGTCCACCAACCATGGCCTCCCCTGGCCTGGTGACGCACTGTCTTCCACCAGGTGTTAGCTGCACCATAATAACGTCAGGGTTGAGTCAACTCACGTTTACTTTGGCAAGACATTTTCCCTTAAAGAGGGAAGTGTTTATTGAGGCTGGCAGTGGGAACACTGAAGGTAGGAAGCATTTCTCACCATGAGTTAATTTGTCAACCTCAGGGCCCATTTTGCATAATTAAATGCCGTTTCGTGGCAGTGTTTTATATGCCTAAAGTGATTTTCCATCTGTTGGATTGATAAAAAAATGAAATGCTTCAACCGGATAGATTAAAACTCAAAACTCTAAAGATGATTTTGAGGGCATTCATTCATGGCCTTTCCAAAAAAAAAAGGCAGTTGAAATTACTCATTATTACGAATAGATGAAAAAGCAACAGTCACTAATGACTATGGGTAAAATATAGACCACAGCAGAAGAGGACTGGATCTCAGAAATATAGAAGGCTGTGAGTAGTGCTCTGTTTCCAGAGAAAATGCCTCCCTTCTCCCTCCTCCTGCTATTGTTCACTGTTCACCCAAGATAGTAAAAATATCTGCACCAAGAGCCAGCTCTTAATTACTGGTATTGAAGGATGGACCCTGAGGCACAGGTAATCCAAATCCTAGAAAGAATGTTTACAAAACCTTGGTTTGTAGTAGTTGTAGTATCTGCCCGTTGTTAAGCTGGCTCTGGGCTATAACGCGGAGGAAGACCAGGACAGATATGGTCTCTTTCAAGCTTGTGGGGAAAGACAAATAATAAATAAGTCAATAAAACAATGATGTAGTTTTACATAGCAGTAAGTGCTATGAAAAAAATAGCACATTGGGACATAAACCTGAATCATATGAGCTAAGAGCATAAACCTGAATCATATGGGCAAAGAGTTACATACAGATGCAGGGGTAAGAGTGCACAGGCGCTGGGTGGGCAGGAAGAGGTGCTGAGGAGCAGCAAGAAGACTGGAGCAGTCGGGACTTGTGCAAGAACAGGGAAGGTTGGAGAGATGTGTAGGGCTGCCCATGAGGGTGCTGGGAGACCACGGGCAGGCTGCTGAGAATGTAGGCCATGGGTGGTGGAGAGCCAGGGGTGATGTGATCTGGCCTGGTCTGGAAAAACCACTCGAGCTAGTCTAAGGAACGCAGATGTTGGAAACATTAGTTTTTACATTAATCTCTGCTATCTCCTTAGGGTGCATTTGTGTAAGTGGAATAACTGATTAAAGCTTATGAACATTTAAGGTTCTTGAGCCAAAGCTGTTTTTCAGGATGGCTGCTTCCAGTTACACTTCCAGCAGAAGCATGCGAGGTCCTCACCCACGGAGCCCTTGCCAGCGCCGACCCAGACTTAAAAAAATCTCTACCAAGTTTAGAAATAGAAAATAGCATCTTTTTATTTTATTATGTCCATTTCCTTGATGATTAGTTAGGTGGAAACTTTAAAAAAAACACTTATTAGCCTTTTGTCCTTATTTTGTGGATTTGCTGCTATGTAAAACTACATGGTTGTTTTGTTGACTTATTTATTTTCTGTCTTTCCGCACAAACTTGAAAGAGACCATATCTGTCCTGGTCTTCCTCACCATTAAACCCAGAGTCAGCTTAATAACGGACAGTTACTACTACTGAAAACCAAGGCTTTGTAAACATCTAACATCTGCTATTTGCAGATACATTTTGTTGACGACCATGTTACAACAGGTGGGCCTTCCTGGCCCAGTGGTGGGGGGAGAAAAATGAGGCGCAGCCTGAAGTCTGGAGAAGCCAGACCAGGACTAAAAGTGTGTTGGGTGAGTTGTCTTTGTCCTTAGGGGACCAGGCGACACATGCTGGGCCAGCTCTCTCATTTCTGGTGCAGCACTCTCCAGGACGTACCTGGGCACCCCTTTCTTCATCCAGCTCCACTGTCATCAGAGCTGACGTGCCCTTCTCACTCACAGTCGACTGCCGGCCTTGCCAGAAGAAGTAGACGCACTTCTCTCTGCCAGCCACCCTTATGGAGTGCTCTGCCTTCTGTCGGCTCCCCACTGCAAACACAGAACAGCAGAGGGCGGGGTGAGCAGCTGATAAGACAAAAGAAGGGCAAGTGCAAGGCTCTCTTCTCAGGCTCTCTGAGGAAAAGCAGGAGAGAAATAGCTTTTGGGCACCAAAGCGGAGGAGAAACCATTCATCACTGGAGGGAAAGTAAATCATACTGCGGGACAAGAGAAAAACCACCCCTTCCAGCTAACGGATCCTGCAACTTCAGCTAGAGGGAAGTGATCTTGACAACACCTGCCATCTTAGAGGAAGGTGGCACACACTCCCAGGTGACAGAGGAAGTGGTGACGCCACAGCAGGAACTACAGCTCCCAAAGATGCAGGTGCAATTTCCGAATTATACCACTCTTTGGCAAAAGATTTGCTGGTAGAGATAAGATATTGAAAACAACAGCTGGGCCAGCTTTAAGCACAAAGGAAAATATTTAGTCTGTTAAAACTATTCTAGTGGGAAAAAACACACTTTGATGTCTAGAAGTTCTGTCAGAAATAAAGAGATGAATTGCTGACATATCACTTTCATCAAATAATCTGGGATTTAAATATCTGTCACTGGGGCTGTAGCCAGGATTAGTAGTAAGTGCTGGTTATCCTTACTGTCTGGCGCCTTGCAGGCATTCGCTACCTATTAGCAGCCCACAGAAGGCAGATCTCACTGGAGAACAGTCACGGAAAGTTAATTGGCCAAGTGGTGGTTTTGGACAGTATTTCAGACTTCAAAACCACTACCTTTAGGAATAGACCTCGCTTCAGACCCTCCTCATTCATTTGCTCAGCAAATATTTATTGAGCAACTACTATGTGCCAGGGAACTCTTTAGGATTCTGGGGCTACAAAGATGAGCAGGATAGACACCTTCTTTGCTTTTGTTCTAATAAACAAATAGATGAGCAAGATACTTTGAGACAGTGTAGCGATGAGGAAAACAGGCAGGGCCAGGGTGAATGCTCATGGGACTGCCTGTGGAAGGAAGGCCTTTCAGCAGAGGTGGGTGAGTGGAGGCCTGAATGACGATGACCTAGAAGGCAGAGACTTTTAGGCCGAGTAAGGTCAGGACACCAAGCTCTTTACTAAAATGCCCAGTGGCTTAGTAAGTGGGCTCAGGATGCCAGTGGTTTTAACACCCATTAAAAATTAATGATAGTAACTGTACTCTCTGCTCTATATTACCTTAATTTTTCTCAGCTCCAATCCCATTTACTAAATCACAGGTGTCCTGAGGTTTGAAGATAAGGAAAAAACTTATTTAAGATCTTAAGAGGTCAGAAGTCATATTTATTTATTTTGTTTGTTTTTTGGCCCATTAGCAAAGTATAACAGTTCATAAAGGGTTATAATTCTTAATGTATTTTGACTAAGCACTATCTTCAGTGCCATCTACTGTACACCTCAACTGGTCAAGCCTGTGTATTTTTAGTGGAAAAGTGAAATAGCAACCATCAATGAACAGGTTATCAATGTCCACAATTAAGTTGGAAGGCACCTGATTGAAATTTATGCTGATTTGGATAGGAATAAAGGTTTGCCTTTGATTAGCAACCTTCAACATAGTGAAATTTAGTTGTGTTAACCTGATTACAGGGAAAAGATATGCTTACAATAGGTCTCAGCAGTTGGTACCTATCTTGGGATTTGTTAGCACATAAGTACATTGTGTAAATATATAGTAGTCATGCTCAATAACCACTGCTTGCACCCTAACATTCTAAAATGGACTTGAGTGTCTGTACCTAAAATAGAATTGTATTTTATAAAAGATTTTTCACTAATTTTTCTTGCAACTTTCTTCAACATATCCAAATGTAATCCTATATACAACTTAATTTTTAACTCATTTATTTATTTTTAATTTTAGCAAAGGAAATATTGAGCTTTTATTAGTAAGAACTTCTGAACTACAATCATTATAGCCATCGAATGCCTAATTTAAAGTGTTAATGTCATCAAAATACTTTCCAGAGTAAGTTCGTTAGCAGCAGTTGTATTTAGGAGAAATAGAAAACTGAGGTATGAACTCTCCTGGTCAAGGGTCTAGAGCAGAACCCCCTTATTGATTGCTACTTATAGGAATCCGACCTGTATCACGCCCCACGTGGCCTGACCCAACATCACTGGGTACCTCAAGCAGCTTGTTTCCCCGACCTTTGGGGGCAAGAACCATGCCCTGCAGCTCCTGAGGTGGTCCCTAGGGCAGGGCACTGACCCACCGAGGCTTCGAGGCTCCCGTCTGTGGACCCCAAAAAGCTGAACTCTGTGTGCTTATGCTGGGTGGCCCGTGTCCAGTAAGAAGATGACTATACTGCTGCTTTCTGCTGAGCATGCCCCAGAGTATCCTGAGCTCTGAGTTCAGTTCTGTTTGCAGGTGCAGTCCTTGTGGGATATGATTGATGAGGAGCTGGACTAGTAGTCACCAAGGGGCCAGTGCTTCTAGGAGGACCACATGTGACTGCAAATCCCATTGGTCTATGCTTTTCTGCTTTCAGAGGGACAGTCTGGAATCTGAATGCTCCCTGCTCTAACTTAATTCTCTGAAGCTGGACTTCTTCAAAGTTATAACTTTGCTCATAAAGATACTGCTGGATCTGGGTGTGAGAGGAACACACTGTCTATTTGGAAGGAATACAGAAAGTATTTGCCTGGCTCAAATCATTATTTCTTAGGGGCCTCCAAGTAAATAGTCTATGAAGACCTCAAATCTTACATTTATTTTGTTTATTTATTTTCATTTCATTTCATTCATTCATTCATTCACTTGCTATTACTTTTTTTATAACCAACAGCTCAAGTAAGGAAATGACTCAATTTTACACTGTAGAGCCCCTTGGTCTCCTTTTATAAAACAAGTGAACGGTTCCCCTTGTATTTTAAGAACAAGAACTAGTCTTCAAAGGTTATTCCTTAAAGTTCCCTGTTCCACACCCAGAACTGAGTAGTTTCTTCCCCATTAAATTCCCTCTTAATGTTTTTATGGCCAGCCAGCAGCACAGGTTATTACTTCGGTTTACCAATTCTGCATAGTGACTCATGGGAGTTGCTGTTGTTTTGGGTAAATCGACATTATCTCATCTTCACGTTACAGGTAGTAATTATGCCGTTGCTGCTGAGAATGTCAAGGATGATTATTTCCTGCAAGGCACATGCTAAACATTATACATACCAGACTATAATATTCTATGAGTTGAGTGTCATAATCTCTATTTTCCAGGTGAGAAAACTGAGGCTCAGAGAGGTAAAGTAACTTTACCCAACTTGCAGAGCTAGTATGGAGGGCCTGAGAGAAGACCCAAGCCATAAGGCTCCAGGGCCCGTGACCTTCCCTCTAAGTGACAGAGCCTCCTTATGAAAGGGAACGTGGTTTCAGTGCCCAGCTCCGCTCTCTCCTACCTGTGTGACTCCAGGTGAGTTACTTAATTTTGGTGTCCTGCTCCTTATCTGAAAAATTAGCACAAGCACAGAACACATCTCATGAGCTCGCTGTGCAGACACTCAGCTAGAGCCTAAGGTAAAGCCCCAGTGTGTACCTGTGTGCTGGGTGGCCCCAGCACCTGCAGCCCAGCGCTGGGCACAGTCCTGCACAGCCTCCTGTCCTGCCTTCCCACTGCAGGCAGTTGCCATTTCAGGGGACTGAGCTCTCTCACTGTCATTTATAACATACTAGAGGTCCCATGCATGAATTCATGCACAGGTGGGGTCCCTTGGCCTGGCTGGCAACTGGGGCTGATTGGGGATGTCTCACCCAGTCCCCATGGGGCCGATCTGGGCTGGCCGGCGGGACCATGGGAGGTTGGCTGTGGGAGTGCACTGACCACCAGGGGGCAGCTCCTGCATTGAGCATCTGCACCCTGGTGGTCAGTGCGCATCACAGCTACCGGTCAGTTGTTCAGTCGTAACAGTCGCTTAGGCTTTTATATATAGAGACTAGAGGCCCGGTGCACGAAATTTGTGCACGGGGGTGGGGGAGGGGTCCCTCAGCCCAGCCTGAACCCTCTCGCAATCTGGGACTGTTGGCTCCTAACTGCTTGCCTGCCTGATTGCCACTCTGCCTGCCTGCCTGATTGCCTCTAACCACTCACCTGCCTGCCTGATTGCCCCTAACTGCCTCTGCCTCGAACCCTGCACCTGGGACACAGGCTTCCCTCCTCCGGCCAGCTGCAGGCAACTTGGACCCGGGCTTCCCCCCACTCTGACTGGCTGCAGGCACCCTGGACCCAGGCTGGCTTCACCTGGGCTAGCTGCAGGCACCTGGGACCCGGGTGGCTTTGCCTGGGCTGGCACCTGGGACCCCGGGCAGTGCCACCTGGGCCCCGGCTTTGTCAGGAAGGACATCTGGAATGACATCCATAAGATGTATAGTCTATCCATTCTAATTAACATATTACCCTTTTATTAGTATAGATTCTTGTTGAAGGCAGGGTCTGAAATATTGACTTGCTCCCTATAAAGTCTCTAACACACAGTAAATGCTATGCAGTTGATTAAAAGCTTTATTTTTGATACATTAGGAAAGAAATAAAATGGTTCTAAGTCTACAGGTGTTTAATCAGCAAACCATGTGGAAGCATAGGGGACCGTAAGGAGGTGAATCAATTCTTCTGTAGTTGAATCTCAAAATCAGAGTTGTGACATAAACTCCCTGCTGAATGGGTAGGGAGGACGGACACTGAGCATAACATGGATAAGGCTACTTTTTGACAAAGAAAAGAGAGTCTTTCTCCAGAGTCCACTCACTGTCCTCCCTCAGAAATAGCTTCTTTCATTTTTAGTACATTATTTTTGTTCATGTATTTGCTATAATGTTACTACACCATTTGGTTTCAGTTCTAAATCATCCACATATGCTTTACTTAACTACTTTAATTTAAGCAGCATCCATCCACATGTCAAATGTCATCTGGAGGCAGATGATCACTTGGCTAGAAAACCTCTGGGGACAGGGCAGGGGAGGGAATGAGGTTCCTGGAAAAATCCCAACGTGCAAGTTTCATCTCTGTAAGGAAAAGTCCCGATGTTAGCAGTACTGGGCTGTTAGGAATTCATCTACAGGTTTACTAACTGGTTCTCAAAGCGAATGAGTATGCTGGCGCGCTGCACCCCCGCAGCCAGCGTGAGACATGGTGCACAGGGAGTCGGGTTCCAGCAGTCCTGCGGCTCCCAGCCTCGGTGTGGGGGCTGGGCCTGTCTCAGCTTGAAGAACATGTAAGTCACTAACCTGCAGTGCTCACCATGTACTTCCACTTGACCACATAGGCGTCCCCTTCATGGAATTGCCCAATGCTCTGTTTGGGGAGCCTGCTATAGTCGAATTCGAGGATATGCCAGACATCCACTGAGACAGTGGCAATCTCAAAGTGCCTGCGGTCATCCCCTTCCACTAGGCCATAGCCACGGCCCACGTTCACCCCATCCAGCACAGTGCCAGCTGTCGTCTGGGGCACTGGCACCATCCGGGTTACATCGTATGGCTTGACTTCAGCCCTAGGATCTTCCTACAGGGAACATAAAATGTCTGATCAGTTGCCTATTTTTCCAGCTGTTTTGTCTCGCACTCCATGCTGCTTCACTGTTAACTGGACAGTGTAAGAGCACAGCTTTCACACTTTCCCAGGGCATTGAGCTGCATTAGGGAAAGGCTGCATTTATGGGAAAGACTTGGGAGGCCTGAATACCTACCCCACCATAGTGAGAGGGACACCCATAAACCCAAAGGTGCAAACAAAGCTATTTTCACTCTTCGAGTTGGAATATAGTAGGAAACTGGTTTGCTGTTCTACTAGTAAATCCTGGGAAGTCTTTTAGCTTTCAGGCCTCTTTTGTTGGGACCCAAACCAAGCCCTGAGGTTTGAGGCCTGGTCACCCGGAATACCTTCTGCTGGGCAAGTTCACTGGCGTTCTTCTCATTAGGTCTCTTCAGTTCAGTCCAATCGAGAAATTTTTCTTTGAACAAAATAGTCTCATTGTGTTCTGTAAGTCTCCCAAATATTGCCCAATCAGGCCGCCCCTGTCCTTTTCTGCAGGTAGGTGGGTGGGGGTGCAGACAGGAAAAGAACCATAGTTAAGCCATGATAAAACAAAGAAAAGGAATCTACAACAAACACATGTGGTTATTGAAAAACAAACAAAAACACCCCAGAATATATAAGTAGTATATAGAATGGTCTGTTCTTTCTTATTTTACCAAATAAGTGACATTTTATTATTTTAGCCTGAAGCCTTGCAAAGCTTTGTGTCCACAGAATTATGAGTTGAAATGCAATGAGGACCACGTCAGGACTAGACTTTTCTGGCATCCTAGCAAATTCTCATGTTCGGGAGAGCCTGGGGGTTGTGCACTAGGCAGGGAGCAGGTGAGGCAGGAATCACATGCGTTATCTTCCTGGCCTCCTTCATGCCACCCACAGGCACCTCAACTGCTCACCAAGTTTCTGTAAAGTGGAATAGATGGGAGCTCACCTGAACTCTTATTGTAAGTCATGTTACGACAAACTCTCCAGTCTAACTCTTCTCTGTTATTAAACTGAACATAATTTCATATACCATGAAGTTAAGGTTTGCATATTTATTTTTAGGCCCCTGGACGTGACAGTAGGCAGGGAGAGCACAAGGACACAGAGAAGGAAGTGGCACAGCCCAACTGGAGGGCTGGTCCTGTCTCAGTACCTCAGAATGTGAACCTGTGCTTGAAACAAAAGGTGACTGAGAGAAAGGTACTGGCATACCTCAGAGATACTGTGGATTGGGTTCCAGACCACCACAGTAAAGTGAGTCATAATCTTTTTGCTGGTGGAGGGTCTTGCCTTCAACGTGTAACACTCAACATTTGTGAAGCGCAATGAAACGAAGCATGCCTGTACATCTGAGAAAATACATGCTGTGGAGGGTCCAGCCCTGAGAAGAAGGTGCAGGCATTTCTCATCCTTCCAAATCAACCATTGGTTGTGAATTATGACCAGGATGCATATGACGCCTCAGACCGATGGGCAGTGCTCACTGGGCCCTGCTGTGGCTCCTGTTTTGGACCAGACTACAGCTTCTGGCCCAAAGGCACATCACAGAGGCTGCCTGTCTCAAAGAAGACCAAAGCAGGGTGCAGATACTGCTGCCTCATTCTCCCAGGGGACTTAAGGAACCAAGTATCAGCAACTAGGGAAAATGCAGGACTCTCTTGAAAGGCTGTGGTCTTCACCAGACATGCCGAATGACTGTCTTTTATATAAATTTTGACTCGGCAGACTTGCTAAGATGCCTATAGGAAATGCACTTGGTGTCAATTTTAGAAATGTATCTTTTAAGTTGTGAGGCTGCACACATATGAGAGGGAACAGGCCTCAGTGTGACAGTGGGAACAGGAGTGGGAGCAGGTGTGCTTGTCCCCATCCCTATGACACACACTGTTCAATTGGGCTAAGTCATGACACCTCAGTAGTTTTAGCCTCTTTGTTACTTAAGAAGGGCTGAGGCTTAATCTTGGCTGCACCTTAAAATGTCTGGGAAGCTTTTAAGACATACTGATACTGCACACGAATTGAAAACGCATCTCTGGGGCTGGGGCTGGCACATGCATTTTTTTTAGAAAAGCTCCTCAGCTGATTCTGATCTGGGAGATATTGAAAACCAGGGGGCTGAGTACTCTCTCAGCTGCTTCCAGGTCTGTGGGTGTGTCACTGCTAAATAGGAATTGTCCATCATATGGATTTTATGCTCCCGCACTGTATTTTTCATTTATTATACTAAGTAAAAGATTCTTTTTAGCCTTCGCCTCTGTCTGTAAAATGCTAGTTATTACAGTACTAATTTTAGGTTAAATGTGATTAAAAAGGGTTTGAAAACTTTTCACTTTATATCAACAGAATTTTTAATAGTTTCTATTTGATAATAATAAAATCAGTAACTTTATTTTAAACAGAAAACTAGGTAGGAAAGTTGAAATTTGTATACTAGTTCAATGAAAACCATTAAAATGCAGTTGTGTGATACCTATGCACACCTATTTCTAGACACACACTTCTTTTTTTCTAGTTGTTAAGAAAAATAATAATTCCTTTGCATAAAGAATTATTTTTCTTATGATCACATTTCTTTGAGTTTGTGCATATTGTTAGGATTTGCCAAATTACTTTAAAAAGTCCAGTATGCTGTAGAAAATAATAATTTTACAATCATTATTTTAATTTCATATTATCCTCCCTCCTGAGAGAAGGCATAAATGTCACCTACTGCCAAATAAATGATAAACCCTGGAATTCAAGGGCTATGCTGGGACAGTGTGAATTTAGAAGGAAATGTGTTGCTTTTGCACCTTCAGATCAATGGCTGAATTCCAGACCCTGGGAAGTTTTCAGATCAACATGTAATTTGTTTAAACAATTGCTATTCATCTGTCAATAGCACCTGGAATGCTGCAGGTGAAAGTAATTTGTTCACTTCAAGACATGTAATATAACAAACATCTTCCAGAAGATGTCTGTATTTCTGTATTACTTAGGTAAAAGCTAAAGAAATGTTCCTTTGTAAATATTCATGGTACTGCATGTCAGTCATTTATGAAAACAAAAACCTATGAAAAGCAACAGTAGCCAACTGGGGTGAGAACTGAGGCCCCTGAGGGAATCTGCTTGCTCTAAGGGCCATGAGAGATTACATGAGTACCTGGGAATAAGCGGATTGCATTCTCCAGGATCCAGTGGGTTAATGTCACAATTCTCATAGTCAAAGGTTCCATTCCATAAGTGCTTTGCCAGCTGAAATGCTATTTTCCGTTGTGCCAATGTAACTTCTTTTCCGTGCCACACATAAACTTCACTACCAAAATCAAACACCAGTACCTGGGAGAATGGCACAGAAGAATTTATTAACTTCAAGGATAAGCTCCAGTTGAATCAGGCTCCCTACTGACAGTGAGTCAAATGGGTGATGATACAAACCCAAGTGGAGCAATCATTACAAACATAAAAAGATAACAAGATATACAAGCTGGCACTTCCAGCCAGCCTCTACCGATGGGTAGAATTCTGTTTCATTGTCCTAAATGCCCAAGTTAATGTTCCCTCCTCTGAACTCTCAAACCACCTAAAACTTCTGATTCATCAAAGAGTGAAGGCCATCTTCCTATCATCCTTCCCTTTTCTCTCCCTCCTCCCTCCCTCCCTTTCTTCTTCTATTCATTCACTTAGTATATACAGGTCACTTCATACATTCCAGGCACAGAGATGACAGGTGTCAACTCTCCTCTATATAGTTCTAAGACCCCCAAAGGCAGAGACCATACCATACTTATATTTACAGTAGGGTTTACTCTTTGCTGAATGAATTCATGAATGGGGTACTAGCTCTTATTTTCAAACCTATAGTTTGTTCTTTCTTCCTAGAATAACTTCTCCCTTCATTTCCAATAATCCAAATTCTACTTAATTTCAAACAAGGCTCAATTTCACTTTCTCTTTAAAGTTATGCCTGATTATTTCTGTGACTGGTTTGTCTTTTTTCCCCATTTAAATGCCCACACATATGATACAATCAATCTAGTTTCAGATTATAGTCTTTATAATACTCTTCTATTCAATAAAATTTTGAGTAGCACTTTTTCTCTCAACACTTAGATTACTTATTTAATGGACCTGGAAATGTATGTATTTAATATTTAGGGTGTGAGAGAAAAAAAGGACATATAGAAAGAATATATAATTTCCTGAAACTTAAGGACTGAAAATTATTTAATTTTTATACAAAAATCAAGAGATAGGGCCTATATATATATATATTATTGCCTAAAATAGAAAAAGCTTCAATAATTTATTGAAACTCCTCTGAACAATATTCTAAATTCTATATTAGTAATCAAGATGGAAGTTATGGTTGGAAATTACAAATAATTATCTTTCAAAAGATGTTACCAACCCACGACGGTACTCACGATAGCTAGCATTTATGGGGCACTTACTATCTATTTTATTGGGCAGCCCTGTGCCGACTGCTCCGCCCACTCCCTATACCTCTTTTGATTGCAGAAGGGAGCACTTTGGGATTTTCCCCCAGAAGTCGTCATCAGGAACAAGCTTGTCATCCACCAGACGGTAAGTACAGTTTGTTTCTATTATGGCTGTTTCATACAGTTCGTCTTCCTTTGGGTCTCCAGCAGCTTTGGGATACGAATAATGAGAGGGTATTACATTAGATGCTGAAATGGGGCTGGTTTAGAAGGATGAAGTAGGGGAGAAGAAAGGACATTTAAGTCTTGTCATTCTCTGAAAAACAGTAAACTCTTACATTGGTAACTGGTTTGGCCACCCAGAAGCTTCCAGAAATCTTTGGCTGCATGAGTGTGTGTATTAATTCCTTCTTCAATAGTTTGAATATAAGTAGCTCTACAACCAAGTTCCCTCTTTGTCTGAATTAAAGTTGCAAGTTCTGAGGCCTGAAAAAAGGGAGGAACACCATTATCTGGGTAGACAGCCTGTGGCTAGCTGGAGAGACACACTCTGACATCCAAGACCAGAAATGGTGTGTGTCTGAAAGGAAAACCTGGTGACCAGGAGCCCAAGGCACTGGTGGTTGAATATTTTCAACAAAATCAAGAAAATGTAACTAAACAACCAGAGGTATCAATTCTTTAGAGCTACAGTTCTTAATCTTCAAATTCAACAGTTCACATAAATTGGTAAAATCTACCTGTTCTCTGGACTTTTCCCCATGAGATCCTCATTCACTGGGTCTGGAGCAGGATTTCACAGGGACCTGGGATAAGCAACTTTGAAGTGATGTGCCAGTTCTTTTTTTACACAAGAGTGAGAACAAAACCAGGACTTCAAACCTGGAGGGATAGGTAACAATCCCCCTAAAATACCACACGTGAACACCTAATGAGAGCTTGTTTGAGAGATATTCAGAACAATATCTATCTCTTCTCACTCTATTAACTGGACACTTGAGAAGCTTTGCAATCATCTGGCAACTGGTAGAAGATTCTGTCAGTGTATAAAGGAGATGCTCAACTAAACTATTTTATTTTTCAGATACTAACCTTCGCCTTTTCTATGACATTTGCAAACTCTCCTACCCACAGGAAGCAGTAGTGGGGAGAGAGCAGGAGGAAGCAGTCCCCGCTGTTGAGTGACGAAGCTCGAGGTTCCACCAGTCTTGTCTGCACATGTCTTCTTCCTGAACACAAGGCAAAGAAACACCATCTCCCAGAAAGGAGAACTCCCCCAGCCACAGGAAGGACCAGAAAGCACCCCATCCGAGCATCGCTTTCAATTCTAAAGAGTCTGGCCTACATATACTAGTTCCCATGACTGGGAATGGCGGAGGGGGATTCAGAATGACAGCATCATAGATTACGTTCCTTTTAGTGCCTTCCCAAATGCCACCATGTCCTCAGGACCACTGTCAGTTCGTTACAGCACAGATATGGGTTAGTTGGGGTTCCTTCCTCCAGGAAAGACAGCACCATGCTCCTTTCCCTTGTTTGCTCATCCCCTAGTCTTCGCAGGTGAGGGTGTGCCTTTCACAGCTTCTGCTTGCTCCAGAGTTTTTGGCTGGGAGTCCTTTGGGCATCAGCCTAGAGGCAAGACTGCCTTGTGGATCTTTCTACAAACACACTGACAGTGTCGTCTCCGGGTTAGAACCAGGAATAGAGGCTGGTTATTGGAGCCTGTCACTGGGAAGGACAGTGGACATGCACAACATAAGGGAAACCCTCCCAGACAGAGAGGAGATTTCATCTATCCTTTCCTGGTGATTAATATTGAGCAGTTGCCACTGGGACACAGCCAAATCTACCCTCACAGCCCAGAGCTAGGTCTCCCTTGCTATGGATAGAAAAGGTGATGAAGTGGAATCTGGGTCTACCTCACTTGCTCTGCTTCCTCTGGATTCCTTCTCCAAGGATGTACCTCTCTCCCTCTGCCCTGATTGACTCTTGTTTGCCTCAGGGAGGCAACTGTGTGGAGAGAACACTATGACAACTTAGGGGGTCTGGTAACTGCCTGACAGTGTGTGGCAGGGGACACAGGGTAAAGGGGGCAGCTGCCCAAGCTGTTTCTCAAATGGCAGAGACCTAGGTTCAATGCTGCTCAACACTGCTGACCACAGGCACATTACTAACGCCCTAAGCCTCAGTGGTACACCACCTCATGGATTTTATGAAGCTTACTTGAGAGGAGGAAGTTTAGCACCTGGTGCACAGCAGGTCCTCAAAAGCATGAGGTGAGTTCCCTTCCCATGACAGGCAGTTAAGGGCATGCAGGACCCCTGATGCTCCCTGGCTGAAGCCCCAGCCCTGATGTAACTCCTCCTGCTCTTACATACCTTTGATCTGCAACAGCATCAGCTTCTTGTAGGGCACTGCGCTGTTGTTAGAATTCTGTTCTGTCAGGTTGACGCTTCGCAGACTGACGCTGCTGAAGTTTTCTTTACTGGCTAAACCTGCCAGGGTGACTTCTGAGAAGTTGGAGTTGGAGGACACTGGGCCAATTGAATAAAGAAACACAAAAACACAGGGAAAAGCAAGATGTTCAGGTGAAATGACAATGTTTACAATCAGAAATTATCCATAACCAGCTATCTTTTTCTTTTAAAGTTAATCCTGAGGGGGAGAACATACCCAAGTCTGATTAACTATGCAGTGCAATGCTTAACCCCTGTTTTAAGAATTCAACACTGTACTGAAAGTATAAACTGCTATAGACAATTGTCACACCTCACCACGTAGAGACAAGAATAGAGTGACAATGTGGCACAGCTACTTTAGTATAAAATGAGGAACTGGACTCATTTGTTGAAATTCCACTCAAAGCTGTTATAAATTCCTAACAATGTTGAGATGTTAAAAATGCATTCTCAAGGAAGATTGTTAGGTGTCACCAAATGCATTTATTTTCTACCAAAAATAGAAAAGCAGGCATTCTATAAGGGATGGTTAATTTACAATCTTTTTTCTGGAGGCAAAGTGATAAATTACTGATCTCCCGAGGTCCTTTGCTTTCAACTTAAGATTGTAATAACAAGATGCTAAGTTTTCATGTGGACCAACAAACGTATATGTGCCAGTCACCACAAAGACATCATCTGCACCCCCTAAAGGTGGAAATAGAGGAAAGATATATAAGACTTGTTCCAATAAACCTTCATTTCTCCAACTCATTGTTTAAAAAAATGTATATGCTGGAAAGGAATTCAGAAAAATTATTTTGCTGGGATTAGGTTTTAATACTGAAGAAATATATAATACATCTTGAGAATTCATGAGGCACAATGATTTTGAAATATACTTTCTGAGTAAACCAGTTATGTTGACAAGACTCAATCACTTTATTTAGTTACTATATTTCTAAGAAAAGCTTTAGGAAATTGGTTTATGAGTGCTACAGGAAAATCAAAATTATATTCAAAATTGAGGAATATTAAAAACAGTACAATTATGTATATCATTATCGCTACCAAGGAAACCTGTGTTTCAAAACTATGAAACTCCACCTTACTGGGCAGGTAAAAGCAGAGCAGCACTGTTGCCAGTGAGGCACACAGCCTGGAGTCTACCTCCTCATGTTCCTTTCACTGCCCCTCCCAACTCCCCCCTCTCCACCCAGCCCACATCCCATCAAAGACAATTTGCAGAGCACTGGTTTGTGCATTAATTAATAATATAAAAATTTAGGATTAGGCAAAGCAGTGATTTGGCACATTTTCCCTTGAGAGATCAAATGATTTCCTCTTGAATAAGATTAAGTGGAGAATTATTGTGTTTGGGCCCTACAAAGCTGACAATGGGGTGAGTTGCAAAGCCCCAAAACATCCTTTTCCTCCAATCTCTTGGAAAAAATGCAGCAGGGTAATTTGAATTTTCCAATTAACAGATGCTTAATGCTACAAGAATTTCTGTGAAAAGCCTTTACATTCTACAAAGATTTTCTGCAGGTGTGCACGTATGTGCACAAATTTACTCATTTTTATTTAATGAGAGTCTTATGAGCACCATTACTGGCCTTTGCAAGGCAGAAAAAGGAGGATTAAAATCACCACATCAAATGGTAGTAAATCATCTAATGCTACAACTCAAATAATTAGAAAGAGAGCAACAAGAAAAGCCCACAGTGAGCAGAAGGAAGGAGATAATAAAGATTAGAGCAGAAATAAATGACATAGAGACCAAAAAAAACAATACAAAAGATAAATGAAACCAAGAGCTGGTTCTTTGAAAGGATAAACAAGATTGATGAACCTCTAGTCAGGCTCACCAAGAAGCAAAGAGAGAGGACTCAAATAAACAAAATCAGAAATGATAGAGGCAAAATAACAACAGACCCATAGAAATACAAAGGATTGTTAAAAAATATTATGAACAACTCTATTCCAACAAACTAGACAACCTGGAGGAAATGGACATATTCCTAGAAAAATATAACCTTCCAAAACTCAATCAGGAAGATTCTAAAAATCTCAATAGGCCAATAACTATGGAAGAAATTGAAGCAGTCATCAAAAAGCTTCCAGCAAACAAAAGCCCAGGCCAGACAGCTTCACAGGAGAGTTTTACCAAAAATTCAAGGAAGAACTAAAACCTATCCTCCTCAGACTACTTCAAAAAATTCAAGAGGAAGGAATACTTCCAAACTCATTCTATGAAGCCAGCATCACCCTAATACCAAAACCAGATAAAGACAACACAATGAAAGAGAATTACAGGCCAATATCCCTCATGAACATAGATGCCAAAATCCTCACAAATCGGATCCAGCAGTATACCAGAAAGATCATACACCATGACCAAGCAGGATTTATACCAGGGATGCAAGGATGGTACAATATTCGCAAATCAATAAACATGATACATCACATAAACAAACTGAGGGGAAAAAAATCACATAGTCATATCAATTGATGCAGAAAAAGCATTTGACAAAATCCAACACCCTTTCTTGATAAAAACTCTCAGCAAGGTGGGAAAAGAAGGATCATACCTCAACATCATAAAAGCCATATATGATAAACCCACAGCCAGCATCACACTCAATGGACAAAAATGAAAACCATTTCCCCTAAGAACAGGAACAAGACAGGGATGCCCTCTCTTACCACTCCTGTTCAACATAGTGCTCGAAGTACTAGCCACTGCTATCAGACAAGAAGGAGGAATAAAAGGCATCCAAATTGGAAAAGAAGAAGTAAAACTGTCCTTATTCGCAGACGACATGATACTGTACATAGAAAACCCTAAAGACTCCATCAAAAAATTATTAGACTTAATAAATGAATTCAGCAAGGTAGCAAGATACAAAATTAATGCCAAGAAATCTATGGCATTTCTATACACCAATAGTGAACTTACAGAAAGAGAGACTAAAAAAGCAATCCCATTTACCATCGTACCAAAAAAATTAAGATACCTAGGGATAAACTTAACTAAAGAGGTAAAAGACCTATATGCAAAAAACTACAGGACACTGAAAAAAGAGATAGAGGGAGATATAAATAAACAGATGGAAGAACATACTGTGTTCATGGATTGGTAGAATCAACATCATCAAAATGTCCATTCTACCTAAGCAATCTATAGATTCAATGCAATCCCCATTAAAATACCAATGGCATATTTCACAGACCTAGAACGAACTCTCCAAAAATTCATCTGGAATAAAAAAAGTTCCCAAATAGCTACAGCAATTCTGAGAAAGAAGAACAAAGTAGGTGGGATCTCAATACCAGATTTCAAGCTGAATTACAAAGCCACTGTTCTCAAAACAGCCTGGTACTGGCACAAGAACAGACATATAGATCAATGGAATAGAAGAGAGAACCCAGAAATCGACCCAAACCACTATGCCCAATTAATATTCGACAAAGGAGGCATGAACATAAAATGGAGTCAAGACAGTCTCTTCAATAAATGGTGTTGGGAAAATTGGACAGATACATGCAAAAAAATGAAACTAGACCACCAACTTACACCATACACAAAAATAAACTCAAAATGGATCAAGGACTTAAACATAAGACGGGAAACTATAAAAATACTAGAGAAATCCACAGGCAGCAAAATCTCAGACATATGCCAAAGGAACTTCTTCACTGATACTGCTCCTAGGGCAATGGAAAATAAAAAGAAAATAAACAAATGGGACTACATCAAAATAAAAAGCTTTTGCACAGCAAAAGAAACCATCAACAAAACAACAAGAAAGACCACTACATGGGAGAACATATTTGCCAATGTTATCACTGATAAGGGTTTAATCTCCAACATTTACAGGGAACTCATACAACTCAACAAAAGGAAGATAAACAATCCAATCAAGAAATGGACAACGGACCTAAATAGAAACTTTTTGAAAGAAGACCGAAGGAAGGCCAAGAGACATATGAAAACATGCTCAAAGTCACCAATTATCCAAGAGATGCAAATCAAAACAACAGTGCGGTACCATGTCACACCTGTCAGAATGGCTATCATCAACAAATCAATAAATGACAAATGTTGGCGAGGATGCAGAGAAAAAGGAACCCTGGTGCACTGCTGGTGGGAATGCAGACTGGTGCAGCCACTGTGGAGAACAGTATGGAGTTTTCTCAAAAAACTAAAAATGGAACTCCCATTTGACCCAGTAATACCAATTCTAGGAATATATCCCAAGAAGCTAGAAACATCAATCAGAAGGATATATACACTCCTATGTTCATAGCAGCACAATTTACCATAGATAAGATTATGAAACAGCCTAAGTGCCCATCAGCAGATGAATGGATTAAAAAACTCTGGTACATCTACACAATGGAATACTATGCTGTGCTAAAAAAGAAGGAATTCCTACCATTTGCAACAACATGGATGGAACTGGAGAGCATTATGCTAAGTGAAATAAGCAAGTCAGAGAAAGATAAGTATCACATGATCTCACTCATTTGTGGAATATAATGAACAACATAAACTGATGAACAAAAACAGTTCCAGAGACAGAGAAACATCGATCAGACCATCAAACCTCAGAGGGAAGGTAGGGGAGGGTGGGGGTAAGGGGGAGAGATCAACCAAAGGACTTGTATGCATGCATATGGGCCTAACCAATGGACACAGACAACAGGGGGGTGAGGGCATGAGCGGGGGGGTTGGGAGGGTAATGGGGGAAGAAGGACACATATGTAACACCTTAATCAATAAAGAAATTAAAAAAAAATAAAAATAAAATGAGCAATACAAAAGAAAAAAAAATCACCACATCACACCCTGGCCAGAAGCTCAGTGGTTAGAGCATCAGCCCACACACCTAAGGGTCTTGGGTTCGATTCCTGATCAATGGCATGAACCTGGGTTGTAGGTTCAATCCCAGGTCCTGGCCAAGGCACATGCAGGAGGCAAGCAATCATTGTGTCTCTCTCACATCGATGTTTCTCTTTCTCTCCCCTTCTTCCCCTCCCTTGTAATCTCTCTAAAAATCAATGGAAAAAATATCCTCAGGTGAGGATTAACAAAAAACTATATACTAAAAAATAAAACAAAATGTACACCCTCAACTGTTAAAAAATATATCACCACATCACTAGTTCCCAAGCACAGAAGCAGGTTGGTGGTTCCAAATACTCACTCTTTTCTACTTTCATCCGTTTTGACTCCATAAAGGCGACATTTAGTCTCTGCTCAGTATATTCCTGAAGGAGGTCTTCTCTTGCTGCCAGCATTTTCAGTGGGTTTTTGGAAGCCTGAACCCGGCGCTTGGGTCTAACTGCACGCTTGTGCTCAGCCACAGCAGATGTCAACCTGAGGAGCAGAGCAGAGCTGCAGCCTTGGTCTATAAAAACTCCTGGCCTGTTGAGTTCCCTGACCTGAAGCAATGGGCTCCACAGTTTTACTCCCTGATTTCATTATAAATCTTACTACTCTTCCTCCTGCCCGCCACTCTCCTGACATAAAGTCATAGAATCTTGGGGATGGAAAGGAGATTCAAGGAGTCATAGTTTAAGAACTCAGACAATTCCCAAATCCCCCACTCACCCAACCCCAGGGGCTCTGCCTGAAAAGCAAGTCCCTAATGGGGCAGCTTATCCCACACCTACATAGCTATCAAGGGTAGGAAGTTCTTCCCCAACCCTATACACCCACAGACACGTTCCATCTCTGCCCCTTGTAATAGTACACATATCTACCTCTTCTGCTACTAGCAAGCCCTTCAAGAATTTACATCCAGCCATTGCTTCTCCATTTTATTCTCTTTCCTCCAAACTAACCTTTCTTTTCACAAAATATTTTTTCATTTCCCTCACCAACTCTTTCATAACGAGTCTCCTCACAACCCATTGCCCCCCTCTGAAAAATAACTACTATTTTGAAAAAATAGATTGAAATAAAATAGGCTCACAAAGCCAGCTATGACTGCTACACATTCACACAACTCTGGGGCAGAAGATCAGACACAGGGAGGTGGGTGGACCCAGTCACATGATTTCCCAACAGATTCCCGATGCTGCTCTCAATTTCCAACTGCACAGGTGTCTGCAAGTCTTCTTTATATATAATATTGTTGTGTGTGTGTGTGTGTGTGTATGTGTGTGTGTGTAAACAGGCACATATATTTAAATTATATGTAATGATTTTAAAAATTTAAACATTTGAGTTGGGAGAAATGGCTAAATAACCATGCACTCAAATTCCCAAAACCAATCGGGAAATGGCTAAATAACCATGCACTCAAATACCCAAAATATTATTTAAATATGAGAAATGGAAAAATGTTAATTTTCTTAAGGTAGCAAATTAAATAAAAGAAGCATATTGAAACATGCAACAAATATATCAGGAGTAGTTTATGGAAAAATTTATGATGACTACCCAGATTTAAGGAGGAGACTGTCACTCTGATAAATTTGTAGGAAATAGATAAATGTGGTCAATAGCTGTGGGTTTACCCTGTCCAGGGTATTTTTCCTGCTTCTGGTAAGAGCACCCTGACTCTCCTTTGGAGGACTCATCTTACTCCATCCCCTGCCTGCAACCCCGGCTCAGGATTGGATCCAGAGACCAGCTCTGACCAATCACTGTCTTGCATCTCCTTGGCCACAGTGATTGCTTAGGGATAGACTCACATCCAAGAAAATCAAGCCTGGAACTTCTGGAACTACTGGGAAGAGAAGCTGCCTGTGCTGGAGTGGCCAAGTAAGAGCTGCCTTCCACCCTATGGTCACAGCCCAACTGAGAGTGAAGCAACCCTGAGGAAAGCAGGCGAGAGAGACCATGTTCTGAAGAGGAATCATAAACCATCATTGCTTTCCTTAGGTAACTTAGTCAGGTTCCTGTGTGAAGACAGGTCCTTGGACATCCTGAGGAAACTCTCAGATCTACTGATTTTATAAATCACTAGAGGCCCGGTGCATAACATTAGTGCACTGGGGGTTGGGGGGTCCCTCAGCCTGGCCTGCACCCTCTCACAGTCTGGGATCCATTGGGGGATGTCCAACTCCTGGCTTAGGCCCGCTTCCTGGGATAGTGGGCCTAAGCCGACAGTCGGACATCCCCTGACGGGTCCTTAGCGCTGCTGCGGAGGCGAGAGAGGCCCCTGCCACCGCTGCTGTGCTCACCAGCCATGAACCCAGCTTCTGGCTGAGTGGTGCTCCCCCATGAGAGTGCACTGACCACCAGGGGGCAGCTCCTGTGTTGAGCGTATGCTCCCTGGTGGTCAGTGCTCGTCATAGCGACTGGTTGTCCCACCGTTCGGTCAATTTGCATATTAGCCTTTTATTATATAGGATTGTAGTTAAGTAACATGCTTTATTGATTTTCTAGTTAGTTGTATTAATTTGAGCCCATGAGATCCAAATACTTTTTAAAGTCATGAGTAAGAATGGTATGTCAAATAAAAGACGGTATAGAAATCTCTACTAACTGATTTTAATCTAAAAATATGCAGAACAATATTGGAGTATGTGAAAAATCCAGTGACATTTTAGGAACATCTGTGGCACATGCTCTGTCTGTAAGACTTTCTGCCTGAATGTGCATCAGTTCTGGGCATGCATGTTTCATCTACCCACAGCACTATGTGTCTGGCTCAGAGAATACTGTAGACCCCTTACTCCCCCCATCCCCGGTTTCACTTTCCCGGTTTTAGTTACCAAGGGTCATCCATAGTATGAAAATATTAAATGGAAAATTCCAGTAATAAATAACTTGTAAGTTTTAAATTATGTGCCATTTTGAGTAGCAGTATAACACTTGTTACGGTTCCATTCTATCCTGTGACTCATCCACTTTGTAGGTGCTCCCTGCCCATTAGTCACTTAGTAGCCACCTTGATTATCAGATCGATTGTCACAGTATTACAGTCCTTGTGTTCAAGTCACCCTTATTTTACTTAATAATGGCCCCAAAGAACAATAGTGATGATGGTAACTCAGAAATGCTAGAGAGAAGCCATATAGTGCTTCCTTTAAGTGAAAAGGTATTTATGAAATACAAGAAAAAATATACTATATGAAGGGTCTGGCATGATCTCCAGATTCAGGCATCTTAGAACATATCCTCCCTGAATAAAGGGGGAGGGGGCACTACTGTAATGATTTGTCTGTAATGAAGTTTTATCAGAGTGAGAGAAAAGAGCCTCATGAAAATACTGGGTAGAGGCCGATGAAGGAGTCCATTCTCAGTAAGTGAAAGACAGAAATTTCAGTAACTTACTTGGGGGCATAAGGGTCGAAAATAACGTCAAAGTCTTCTTCCAGCTCTACAGGGCTCCTTGGCACGGTATCATCCATGCTGCGGTAAAATTTGGCAAAGGTTTCGTCATCATCCAACTTCATCACCTCCTTAACAGATTTGCCTGTGACGGTGAGTACAGTTTCTTGCATCCCACCAACTATAAATAAACAAGCAAGTAAACGGAATAAATTTGTGCAAAATCATTATTCCAACTGCACCTCACAATATCTTAAAAATTATTCCTCCCTCCCTCCATAGTGATAGCCATAATAGTGATGATATCCAGGGTCCTGTGGATGCCTCCTAGGCCTTCCTTGCTTTCTCATGGAAGGACTTCCAGTGTGAACAATGCTTGCGCTGTGACATGTGGAAGACAGCAAGGCTGGCTTTGCTGCACACAAGCCCACTAAGTTCCTTTTGCTACTCGAAGCAGAAGTAGCCTCAGTCTCTAAATGAGAAGTCAGAAAGATGTTTTTCTGCAAAGAGCCATGAAGTACATATTTTAGGCTTTACATGAAAGGCTATATGGCCTGTGTTATCACTACTCAACTCTGCTGTTGTAGTGCAACAGTGACTCCTGGCAATACCTTAACAGTGGTCATGACTGTGTTCCATAAAACTCAATTTACAAAAACAGGTGGTGAGTTGGATTAGACCCCTGGGCTAGATCACTGTTGAATTGGTTGCATTGCTTGTGTTGCCAGGTTAGTTATCCTATTACACTTTTATATTTCTGGTTTAAAGGGTTTTTTTTTGTGTGTGTATTATTTCCAACCTATTAGGGGTCAATGTCAATGATAGGGACTCCCAAAGTATAATATTTGATAATCTTCAAGTACTGGAAATTTTAATTAAGAGATAAGGGTATTCCTGCATTTTATTCTTTTATTTTGTATATTCCATTGACTTTTGTACTGAAATATTTATTTCAACATATTATTTACCAAAATTTCCTTTTAGAAATTATTTGTGATTATAAGATATATCAACTGCTACCTTATTGTAAATTGACATATACAATTTAAAGTTCATCAGGCCCAAGATCATGTTGACTTTGTATAAGTAGAATTATCTGCTTTCAGGGTTAAAAGCAAAATTAAATCATGATTCTGATGGGATGACAACCCAAGATTTAGATTTTAATAGGAAATGTTATTGGGGGGTCCCCAATTTAGTACATTATCAAATGGGTCAGAGTTTAGTAATACAATCAGACTTGACCAATAACTTCACTTTTAAAAAGATAACAGCAAAGATAATGCTTATAGAATAAATCGGTCCAGTCATGTAGAAAGAAGGCAATTTAACTGAGGAGAAAGCCATCACAATTGGAACTTAGAGGTTTTGAGAGAGGAGCAGGTTCTTTTTAGGTTTCCTTAGCTACTCACTGAAATACGAATCGCAGTGTGCTACAGGTATATAAACCAAAGCTTCCCTCTGGCTTCTGGCATGTACCTTTGTTATTCAGCCTTCTCAGAAAGCTTTCCAGCCTGTCCAACTTCAGGTCCGATTCTAACTGCATGTCTGGTCTGGCTTCAATATCTAGGCAAGTAGAAACCATCAATGAGAGAGAACCACTGAGGACTCGGAGTCCCTGGCATATCGGATGCCTTGGTGACTTACCTTCCAGGGGTTTGGAAATGGGTGTTGTGCCCCTTGTTTTACTGCAAATAGGGGACGCTACTGGTGTTATGGCAGTGGGTGATGCCAAACCTGCAGAACAAACAAACGAGCTGTTTAGTATCTCAGGATCATTCCTGAAAATTCTCCTGACCCTGTTGGATCTCCCTTATCTCCAATGTAGATTTTACAATTTATAGAATTTATACACAAACATGCATGTGCACATACAAATACATTTGGCAGGTACCATGACTGTGTAGGACAATCGCACATGTAGATAGAATCTGATAGTTTCTAAGGACTGTAGTGGCTGATAAGCTGCCATTCCAAAACGAATAACGAGGATGTAGGAAATCATGGCCATAACATGTAAGTGGGATAAGAAAGTACAAGTCTATCAGAATACACTTGAACAAATGGAGTGTGAGCTCTGAAGGCCCTTTGTGGTGGTACGCATAGTTGAGGAGGAAGTCTATGTGCACCATCTCCCACGGAGAAAGAGGAGAAGGGATTGTGTTGCACTGGCTGGCAGTGGCTGCCAGCACGAATTTCCTTCCAGGCTGAGGTGAGGTAGGGGCAGTCTAGCCTTTGGAGCATCACTCAGAGGAGAGTGGCTCTACTGAGCAATAACTGAACAGTGCTAACCCTGTAGAAGAAAAGACACAAGAGTACACAGTGAAAATGACTTGTCATCTTTGGAAGGGCATATCCATCTCTGGTGTGGCTGGGAACCTGTGATATGCTTTCTCATATATTTATCACAAAGCAGGGTGGGGAATCTTTAAAGGGAGAAATGGTAAGGGACACATGAAAGGCAAAGAAAGAAATTCCAGCATGAAAAAGGTATCTGGTCAGAACAAGAAATTTTAATAAAAAAAATCAGAGAGAAACCAAGATGGCGGCATAGGTAAACACCTAAACTACTGCCTCGCACAACAATTTCAAAACTACAACTAAAAGACAAAAAGGACACCATCCAGAACCACAGGAAAGCTGGCTGAGTGGAAATACTACAACTAGAAGGAAAGAGGAAAGCACATTGAGACTAAGAGGAGCTGCAAAAGGCTGAGGTACGGAGATGCACGCATGGAGAGGACGGGCAGCTGAATGCACGGGCGGCTGAGTGTGCGGCTGGCTTTCTAAAGCAGAAGGGAGACGGAAGCTCCTGACTGCGCTGAACTCCAGTCCTGGGCGAGACTCTGGGAAACCAGATTCATTCAGGGGGAATCTGGACGGTGAGGAAAAGAGAAAGCACACTGAGACTCGGGAGCTTTGGAAGGCAGAGGTCCGGAGGCGCGCGCGTGCAGAGAGGACTGACTGCTGAATGCAAGGGCGGCTGAGTGCGTGGCTGGCTTTCTAAAGTGGGAGGGAGACGGAAGCTCCCAACAGCGCTGAACTCCAGTTCCGGGCGAGCTTCTGGAAACCCAGACTCATTCGGGGAGAAACTGGACTGTCTGGCAGTGGGTGAAACTCAAGGACAGCTTTCTCTCAGAGGTGCTTGCAGTGATTACTGAGGGACACTGAGACCCAGGGGCCTCATAGGGCAGGCTGACGGGAAGCCAAGGCTGTCGGCTCCACCCTGAAACTCCGCCCCACCCAAGCTGAGCTCAGAGGCTTTTGCAATTTTGCAAGTCTTGTCCCATAAGGGTGTCTCCAGCACAGAAGTTCTCCCAGCGTAGACACAGCTGATCCTCACAGCCAATTGGCCTGGAGGTCAATTCCTCCCAGTGATACCAACAACAATCAAGACTTTACTACAACAAGGCTGAGCACACAGCCCACAAAAGGGTGCACCAAGAGTGTCCACCTCAGGTAACTGGGGACACTGAGCCACTGTGCCCTATAGGACACCTACCACACAAAGCTACTCCACCAACTCAGGGAAGCAGCAAAAATGTGGAGACAAAGAAACAGATCACAAATGAAAGAAATGGAGGAAAGCAAATGACTGGATATAGAGTTCAAAACCACGGTTATAAGGTTTTTCAAGAATTTCCTAGAAAAGGCCGATAAATTTAGCGAGACCCTTGAGGATATGAAAAAGGACCAACTAGAAATTAAACATACACTGACTGAAATAAAAAATATTATACAGAGACCCAACAGCAGACTAGAGGACCACAAGAATCAAGTCAAAGATTTGAAATACAAAGAAGCAAAAAACACTCAACCGGAAAAGCAAAAAGAAAAAAGAATCCAAAAATTTGAAGATAGTGTAAGGAGCCTCTGGGACAACCTCAAGCATACCAACATCCGAATTATGGGGGTGCCAGAAGAAGAGAGAGAGCAAGATACTGAAAACCTATTTGAAGAAATAATGACAGAAAACTTCCCCACCTGGTGAAAGAAATGGACTTATAAGTCCAGAAAGTGAGAGAACCCCAAACAAAAGGAATCCAAAGAGGACCACACCAAGACACATCATAATTAAAATGCCAAGAGCAAAAGACAAAGAGAGAATATTAAAAGCAGCAAGAGAAAAACAGTTAATTACCTACAAGGGAGCACCCATACGATTGTCAGCTGATTTCTCAACAGAAACTATGCAGGCCAGACGTGAGTGGCAAGAAATATTCAAAGTGATGAATAGCAAGAACCTACAACCAAGATTACTCTACCCAGCAAAGCTATCATTCACAATTGAAGGTCAGATAAAGAGCTTCACAGATAAGAAATAGCTAAAGGAATTCATTACCACCAAACCAGTATTATATGAAATGCTGAAAGGCATTCTTTAAGAAGAGGAAGAAGAAGAAAAAGGTAAAGATAAAAATTATGAACAACAAATACATGTCTATCTACAAGTGAATCTAAAAATCAAGTGAATAAAAAATCTGATGAATAGAATAAACTGGTGAATATAATAGAATCAGGGGCATAGAAAGGGAGTGGACTGACAATTCTCAGGGGGAAAGGTAAGGGGGTGCGGGAAGAGACTGGACAAAAATCGTACACCTATGGATGAGGACAGTGCGGGGGAGGTAAGGGCAGAGGGTGGAGTGGGAACCGGGTGGAGGGGAGCTATGGGGGGAAAAAAAGAGGAAAAATTGTAATAATCTGAACAATAAAGATTTATTAAATTTAAAACAAAATAAAGTGACCTGTGACCTTAAAAAAAAAAATCAGCATCCTTCCCCCCCCCCCCCCCCCCAACCCCAACTTAAGTAGAAGGATTTGGAAAGGAAAATAATTAGTACATTTGCAAAGGACAAAATGAGGTTTTAATGTTCTGTGTATAAATGTGAAATCCTCAGATAACATTGACACTTTGAGCATCCCTCAAAGCACATCTGAAGAAGATGTGAGTCACTATCACCTACAAGGAAAAATACATGAATGAATTGCTCTGCTCCTTCCTCCTGTGAGCTAGAGAAAGATGTATTACAGCATTAAAATTTTAAGACAAAATACTGAAATCTAGTTTAAAACTTAAGTTTTAGGTGATTTTCTAGAAAGCTTCAAGACATATATATATTTGCTTGAGGATGTCAACTTTTCAAATTTTATTTCATTTACCAGACCTGCAAAGGGTTTACACCAGTGAGAAAATAAATTTTTCCTGAAAGATAATAAAGATAGGTGAAATTTGGTTCACAGGCTGGGGCAGTAAATCATTACCTACAAAAAGGATGTAAAAGAGACATGGAAAGGTTCATTAGCATGGAGGTCATTAACTCTAATGTTAAAAAAGAGGCAACCAGGAAACCTGGCCCTCTGTACTGCCAGGGCGCCCCCTGCTGCCCATTCAGACAGCAGCATGCGGGAGAGCTCTTGGATGCGGGCCACCTCTTTCCCAGCTAGATATTAGTATTTTTGTGCATGTGAGAGGGCAAATAGATTTAAATTACACACTAAAACAAAGCACTCCACATACCTCTTTCAATGACTTCTACTTGCAAGAACCATTACCCACTCTCTTCAGGAACATTTTCACACCCCTCTTGTTCAAAGGCATACTTTGAGTATTTTTCTTCCAGGAGAATAGTAGAATATCACAGAAACCTTTCGGAGTGCTAATTGTTACAGATACTCTAAGAGTATCAAAAAGGGAAAAAGTCCTAATGAGGCTAGAGAACAGTACAGTTTTCTGGCCTGAGAGAACGAAAATGAGAGTACAGTGTGCCTCTTGGCAATTTACTGATACGCAGTAACTCGTATGTGCCATTGTAACCAGATGAAATGGGATGTCTCAGTGACTGTAGTGTGGGGGGTTACTTTATTCTATAGTGAGTATAAACCAGATGCCATATTATGGCAAATAAAAACCAGCTGACAACGCAAGTGAAACATATAACCCAGTAGGTGGTAACAAATATTAGAAAAATAGGGTACAGTGTTTTTCATCAGCTAAAAGTGTAAGAAAATTATTTCCTGAGCCAACAATATAGCACCTGTTAAATAAAGATCTCTGATTTATTCAGGAAAAAGTGAATGCAAACTCATCCACTGAGATAGGAACTTCTTGGCTCTTGCCCTCCAAGCCCATGTAAGAGCAAATCTCCTTCCTCTGACAGTGCTGTGGACTAGAGCAGTGGGTTTTGGTAGTAAGTGGGCCTACTTACAAATCAATGTGATTTTTTAAATGAAAGAAAAATAAGAAGTCATCAGGATAAAAGTCCAGGCTAGGTCTGAGCTCTGGTTCATGTTCTCAGCTTGAATTCTTCTTGATCAATGTGGGCCTTAAGGAGCTGGTTTTGATAACACAGGATGGGGCTCATATTAAAGTAGTTTAACTTGATTACACTGTTCTGCGATTTGGTGAAAATACTCAAATGCTGCCTCATTTTGTGAGAGTAAATTATCTGCTATTATCTTTTGACAATTCCAAGATTAGTTAAGAATTTGTTAGAGAGGATTCTTCTGCCAAGATTTGAGTTAATCACAATTCAAGGGTTTCCCCTCCCTCCTTTCCTTCTGCAAAGATTTATTATGAGACTACAGTGAGTTAGGCACTATGTATGAGTGAGAATCATGAAAGATTTTGAGAAAAGGGAAAGATAAACCTAGAAGAGCTAATGACAATATAAATGAACTCTAAGTGAATGTGAAAACCTTTATCACTAACTTAGAAAATTTGTTTTAAAACAATAACCCAGAAAATGAAGGCATGCACCATAAGAGACAAAGGGATCCAAATTCTAAACATTTCCTACAGGATATAGAGGCTTAAAGCTCTCTGGTGACTTTACTAACCATGTGATTCCTCAGTTTAATAAATCTTTGTGTACAGATTTCAAATTAGTTCCAAGAGTTCAGATGCAGAGAAATGACTGTCTGCAGGGAAATCCCACTCCTTGAATTGGGTATATCTTTTAAACATCTATTAAAACATACTTGGAAATCCATCTTTGTAAGCCAGAGAACTCAGCTTTATGGTAAGGGACCTAGGAATTACCCTAGAAGGGAGAAGACGGAAACTCCTTCTTCATTGAGAAAGGCTAATTTGGGTTAACTGATTGCCAGATGGCAAGAAAATGTAAATAATTTGAAAGCAATTATGGGAAAGAACTAAGATTCGTTAACAGATTTGCAATTGCTTTTGAAACCTGTGCTCAATTTCCAAATGGCTAAGTTTTGAAATTGAATTATGCCTTTTACATTGAAGATGACGCTATGTATAAAAAAAGGTTTCGGTAGGAATATCTCAGAAAACCAACCCCAAAACCATTTACACAACATCTGTGAGATTAAAAACTAAAATATACCATGGTGTGATTGTTTTCATTGAGCTGTCACGGGCCCCCCTCCCGTCCATGGGTGATGGAGCATGTGCGCACACAGGTACATGTGTACAACATGCACATTCGCAAACTGACCTTTCTTCACCATTCTCCCAGCCACGGTAAACTGGGTGGAGTCGTTAGCTGCCCCTTTGCCTTTTGTCTTCCAGGCTTCCTCTCTCACAGTAATGAGGTGCTTCCTCTCTTCGATAGTCATTTGGCTCTCTCGACTTTCTGTGACCTGCTTAGTTAAACATGTACAACGGAGAAAATAGAAGAGGGAAATGAAAGAGAGGTGAATTTTAGCCCGTAGCATTTTGTGAGCTGAAAAGCAGGCAAAGAGGATACAACACTATCCGAAACTGGCCATAGCTATTCTGAAGTAGGGTTGACTTCCTTATTTCCAGCTTGGATCAGAGATCACCATCAGCAACACTGAAACTTTAAATCAAAACTTAGTTGTTTTTTTAACTACTTGTCTGGAAAATTGGAACACCAGAACAATACTTTGTAAAAATAAACAAAAAATAGAGACAGCCTTCATGCCAGGTCCTTTACAGAGTTTTAAAATTGGTCTGTTTTACCTATCTGGTTAAACTCAGGTGATGAGAAAATTTTCTTCATATACATATGTGTATGTGTGTGTGTGTGCATACATATATATTACACATATATGTATCACAAAGAACACTATCAATCTAGAAGATCTTACCAACTAAGTACACAGGAACATGGTCAATTATAAAGCAGGAAAAGCTGATCCGGAGTAAGGTGTGCTGTAAGAAAGTTTTCTGGAACTTGACGTGCTTTTTTCTAGAGCAACTATGTTACATGGGCAATCAGGGTCTAACTTGTAGGTCATAATATATATGACATTGAGGATGCACTGTGCTACAGATATCTTACATATATAATAAAATTTTTATGTAAAAAATGATTTTTAGCCAAAACCGGTTTGGCTCAGTGGATAGAGCGTCGGCCTGCGGACTCAAGGGTCCCAGGTTCGATTCCGGTCAAGGGCATGTACCTTGGTTGCGGGCACATCCCCAGTAGGGGGCGTGCAGGAGGCAGCTGATCGATGTTTCTCTCTCATCGATGTTTCTAACTCTCTATCCCTCTCCCTTCCTCTCTTCCTCTCTGTAAAAAAATCAATAAAATATATTAAAAAAAAATGATTTTTATAAACTTCTAATTGGGGTTCTAGAGATACCTGCCTCTTCACTTTCTAAGCCACTGGTGATACTCATTTGGCCCAAGGGAAAGCTGAGGGGCTGAGAAAGCAGGACAGGAGGGAGAGCTCAGGCTGCTGGGGCTGAGGTCAGAGGATGAAAAGCAGGAAGGAGGCAGAGGCACAGACACCCAGGCCCAGAGAGAAGGGGTGTGGCCCTGAGAAAGAGTGGGTGATGGCAGTAGAGTGGTTCGGGCAGGAGGCCTTCCAAGGTTGGCAGGACACAGCTTCACTATAAACCCCTCTCTGTGAAAGCATGGGCCAGGGCCTGAAGCAAGGGAGAGGGCAGGAGCCCTGGGAGCCAGTGTGGAGGAGGAGAGCCCCTCCTAGACAGGAGCCTCTGGGCTGTCCCCTAGAGGTCATCCAGGAGGGGCTCTAAAGATGGTGGTGGCCAGCTTCCTGGATTTATGCTTTTGCTTTCACCTCAGGATCTTCCCAGCCGTGGGCAAACTACGGCCCGCGGGCCGGATCCGGCCCGTTCGGCTGTTCTATCCGGCCCGCGGAGCCGAAAGAGCAGAGGGTTCTCTTGCTCTCCCCTCCGCTCCTTCACCAGCAGCAGTGTTAACATGGCAACGTCGGGAAACATGGCCGCAGCTCCTTCTTCTGAGTGGGCGGAGTTATATCTGCCCATTAAATACGCCCATTCAGAAGAAGGAACAACTTCTCAATCTTCAGAGGCTCCTTGTAATGCCCGCGGACGCGTCCCCCGACATCACCCTGGGAATGCGTAGACACGCTATCGTGGTGATGTAGGGAGACACGCCCCTGGAGAGCACAGTATCAGAGCATTAGCTAAAAAGGAGACCAACAACACTGTTCCCACTGAAGTTGATGTTTTAAAGACCAAAAATCTTTCAACCCAGTCTACATTGCCATCTACATCTACGTCCCAGGCATAATTTGGAAGTTGCACTGAAGAAAATGTTTAATTTACTGTTTACACATTTTGTTCTTTTCTATTTGTTTTAGTTTTAAATTATTTTATTATATTTAAGTTTAATTTGAAAGGCTTTTGTACCTTTGTTAGGCAATTTTATTTTGCCTTTGCCATCTTCAATATAAGGTATGTTATTGTGCTATGATTCCTCCATTTTTTGAAGTTTCAAATTATAATAATTAGTGTTTACAATCTTCTTGTTAAAATGTTTGAAATGAATAAAACTATTGAAATAAAAAAAAAAAAATACCCTTTTATGTAATGATGTTTACTTTGAATTTATATTAGTTCACACAAACACTCCATCCATGCTTTTGTTCCAGCCCTCCGGTCCAGTTTAAGAACCCATTGTGGCCCTCGAGTCAAAAAGTTTGCCCACCCCTGTCTTAGACCGAGGAATGCCATTTCCGCTAAGGCATCTGGCAGTTTCCCCAGCTCCTCTTCTCTCATAAGGACTTTTCCTTTGAATAACATGAATCAAACTGAGGGTCAGGCTTCCAATGACACAGTGTGAGTGCTTGGAGAGCCCTGAGGGGAAATACATCTGGGGGCCACTGATTCTTCCTCAACTCCTTCCAAGTGGCAAATCAGCTTCCCTTAACTGACCAACAGGGCATAACTTCCAGATTTGTTGGGGGCTTCTGAAAGCCCTGGGATGATGGAGGCAGTGCAGGAAACAGGTCTTTCCCGCCTTTCCAGCCGCATAAAAGCAGGCCTGCACTGACACCACTGGCTTAAGCCATGAATACGGACCTCGCCATCATCTCATTTAGGAGTCTTCCTTTTACAGACTTCTTCCACAGAGCAGTCATAGCCAGAGCTGGTTCTAAGATCTTTGGTCACTTAAATTAGGTTAAAAACCTTTTCCTAAAGAGACAGGGCAACAAAATACAATGCATGATCCTGGCTTGAAACCTAAATGGGGTATGGGTGTGGGTAAAAGGGATGTCATTAGGGGGAAATTGACACAATTGAAATATGAATCATGGATTAAACATCTATCAGTGTGATATTTCCTCATCTTGATCACTGTATTATAGTTGTATTATAGTTATGGAAGTATGCCATAGATTGAATGTCTGTGCTTCCATCCCCTCCCCATATTCATTGGCTGAAAGCTAATCCCTAATGTGATGGTATTGGGGGGTGATATCTATATATGTAAAAGGCTAATATGCTAAGTGTCCCTCTGCCTGTCTGGTCGGTCGCTATGGCACACACTAGCTCCTAGGGGGCAGACGCTCAATGCAGGAGCTGCCGAGCTGCAGTAACTTGGCAGTGGCGGTTCTCAGGTGACGCACCTGAAACCAGAGAGGAGGGAGCCCGATTCCTCATGGGGCCTTCTGATTCCACCTTCGGCCATGGGTTATGTTGTTGCTGGGGCACTGTAGGCCCCAAATCTGGTTTACTGCCACACTTGCACACTTGTGTTTGCGTTCCAACCCTGTATGACAGCAACTTTGCAGAGTGTGCTCTCGTACTCCGGGACCCCTCTGGGGATGTCGGAGAGCCAGTTTTGGTCCAATCCCCACAGGCCAGGCCAAGGGACCCCACCTGCTGGAGGGACCCTGCTCACTCCATAGACACCCTTTGAGCCATGGTGCCACCCCAGGTGCACCGGCCGGGGAGGGACCAAGGGAGGTTGGCTGCAGGGTGTGTCCGGCCCATATAGCCCAGTCCCGCCCCGCAGGCCACCTTCTAATTAATTTCCTTTCAATGTGCACGAATCCGTGCACAGACCACTAGTAAATATATAAGGGAAAGCAGCAAGCCAGCACTGGGGTGGGGGATGGAGAGAAGAAGGGTGAGAGAAGTTGGGGAGGGAGCAAATGTCAACATATCAATCTGGTAAAAGCCCTAGCCGGTTTGGCTCAGTGGATAGAGCATTGGCCTATGGACTGCAGGGTCCCGGGTTCAATTCCAGCCAAGGGCACATGCCCAGGTTGTGGGCTCGATCCTCAGTAGAGGGTGTGCAGGAGGCAGCCAATCAATGATTCTTTCTCATTGATGTTTCTATCTCTCTCTCTCATTTTCCCTTCCTCTCTGAAGTCAATAAATATATTTAAAAAATTTAAAAAAATAAACCTGGTAAAAGATATATGAGAATACCCTATCTCTTATGATGACTTTTCTATAAGTTTTAAATTTTATCAAAATAGAATTATCAAATATGTTTAAAATCCTTTTTTTTTAACTTCCCACTTGCAATTTTCAAAATGACCCTAATTCCAAGTAACTCTGTGAATCACATACCTTTCTTAAATAAACTATGAGGTTGATTTTTCAGGAGGATATCATCAAAATTCATAACAGAAAATTAATTTTCCTTAAAAATGAAGTCCCAGGAGTGAATTTTAATCAAATCAATACAGCACTTAACTTAAATATTTTGGGGAAAAAAAACATATAATGTGCCAAGGTTTGCTTGCCAAGGATCCACAATCACTGCTCTATAGTGAACTCAGCAGCATCTCCAAGGTCCTGGGTGTGGTAGCAGGGTGTGGTTAATGACTCAGAAACTTGGTATCCCCAAGTCAGCAATTCCATTCCCCAAAGCACTGGGATTCCCCTGGAGCTCCTTTGAGAATGTGACACATAGGAACTTTGGAATGATACAGCTGTTTCATCTGTGTTAAGAAGGCATATTTTTTACTCCCCTCTAAGTGATAACATTAAACATAAAAGGTTTTGTTTCTCTAGAAGTTTCACCTTAACTCTGCTACTTAGTGGGGTTGGTTTAGGGCCCACTAATTCCTGCTATCTCACTCTACATGACTCTCCAATGAGATAAGAAAAATATTCTATATAATAAAAGCCCAGCGACCGAATGGCAGAATGACCACATCGACCAGTCAACCAGTCACTATGATGTGCACTGACCACCAGGGGGCAGACACTCAATGCAGGAGCTGCCCCCTGGTGGTCAGTTTGCTCCCACAGGGGAAGCATCACTCAGCCAGAAGTCAGACTCACAGCTGGAGAGTGCAGTGGCAGTGGCGGGAGCCTCTCTGGCCTCCGCGGCAGGCGGACATCCCCCGAGGGGTCCCGGACTGTGAGAGGGTGCAGGCTGGGCTGAGGGACACCCCCCCACCACCCAGTGCACGAATGTCGTGCACCAGGCCTCTAGTAGCTTGTATATTCACTGGAGAATCTAATAAAAAATTGTCCCAAGTTGCTATTAAATTATAGAACTCAAAATGTGAAAACAAGTGATATGGACATCTTTGTTCATTTACTTTTCTCTTTTTAGCTTAAGACTTCATTATTGTACTATTTCAACTTTCTAAGTTTTTCTTCCCCATTTAGAGAAGGACATAATACATATTGCAGTAAGTACTGGGTCATTTTTCCAGGTTTAGTCAATGACATTTAGGATTGCCAGGAATAGTAAGAAAGAGTTGTCAGAATATAAATAGAAGCCCTACCCAACCTGTGCTTCACTTGTTCCAACACAGATTCTGTGAACGAGGTGTGGAGAGATGAAGAGGGAGAGGGGAGGAAACGTGTGTGTGTGTGTGTGTGTGTGTGTGTTTAAAAGTCAGTGAAACAATTGAGAAGAGAGGATATTCTTAGGGTGGCCAGGAACACAGCTTGAAACTGAGCAAGGGGTCATCCTGCAAAAATGTTTTCAGGCTACCACACTGTTACTGATGGGTTTGCCTCTACACACCTACAGTTGACTCTTGAACCGCATGGGTTTGAAGTGCATAGGTCCATTTACTGGTACATGTGATTTTTTTTTCAACCAATACTGTAAATGTATTTTCTCTTCCTTCTGATTTTTCTTAATAACATTTTCTTTTCCCTTAGTGTACTTTATTGTAGGAATACACATAATATACAAAATATGTTAAATGAGTTAAATTTTATCTATAAGGTTTCTGGTCAGCAGTAGGCTACTAGTAGTCAAAAGTTATGTATGAATTTTCAACTGTATGAGGTGGGGGATCAGTACTCCTAACTGCTGCATTGATCTAAAGTCAACTGTACTAAGAAATTATAGTGCAAATCTCGCTACATGTTTCTGACACAGGGAGCTAATACCAGAGAGATTGGAACTAACCTGTATTATAGGATTAGTACAAATTTAAGAATAAATTCTCCCATAACTGGAGAGCTTTATGGGTGGAAAATATTGTGATGTGGCTTTAAAATTTTCATCTTATTCACATCTACTTAAACTAAATTATAGAAAGAAATGATCAAAGAACATGTTAAGTAACAGAAACACGGTAAAGTGACAAATAAGTACTTCTCAGTTTTCAAAAATGCTATTACCATTTAGAATTCTGTGCACTGTTAAAAAATTTAGCTTTCTCCCTGTCTTAAGTGATTTCCATCCAAAATGAGGGCATGTAGCTTCAAGTAACCAGAACAAAACATGAAGAAGATCTCAACTACATGTAGACCTCAAAGTAACCATAACCTGGTCTTGTCACCATCCACCAGCTTCTATAATAAGAGGAGGGGAATTAAGGAAAACCTTATTCTGGTATAGCCCTGAGGCATGTGAGGAAGAAGAAATTGTATGCTGACGCTTAATAAAGAGACAAACAGTTCATTAGAAACAGTGTGTGTTCTGTGTAAGTGCTGTTTTCTTCTCTGAGCCTTTGAATTATTGAATGTTGACACCAGGACTACTGAGGACAGGAGTCTCCTGACATCTGAGAAAACTGACAAGCTAGTACCACTAACTGGTACATAAAATATTTATCTGGGAAGACTGTCAAGAAGTAAAAATAAAAAAGTTTTAAGACATTTTTAACTTTCAAGTGATAAAACATAGATTGCCTCTAGTGAATATATATTTTTAACTTAAAAATAAGAACTCTTATAACTCAGCAATAAGAAAACAACCAATTAAAAAATAGTAAAAATATCTCATCAGACATTTCACTCAAGAAGATATACAGATGGCAAATAAATACATGCAAAGATGCTCTACAATCATATGCCATCAGGGAAATGCAAGTTAAAACAACGAGATACTGCTACACACCTATTACAATAGCAAAATTCCAAAACCTTATACTCTCCAAATGCTGGTGAGGATGTGGAGCAACAGAAACCCTCATTCATTGCTGGTGGATATGTAAAATAGCCACTTTGAAAGACAGTTTGGCAGTTTCTTACAAAATTAAACATATTCCTACCATATGATCCAGTAATTGGCTCATTAATACCCAAAGGAGTTGAAAAACTTCTAGCTACACACAAAAAGAACACCTGTATATAGATATTTATTGACTTTTTTTCATAATTGCCAAAACTAGGAAGCCCTTTGGTAGGAAAATGGATAAGCAAATTGTGTTACATCCAGACAAGGAATATTATTCAGCACTAAAAAGAAGTGAGCTATCAAATAATGAAAACACATAGAGTAACCTTAGGTGCATATTACTGAGTGAAAGGAGCCAATATGAAAAGGCTGAATGATTCCAACTATACAACATTCAGGAAAAGGCAAAACTATGGTAACAATAGAAAGATCAGTTTGTCGAGGATTGGGGGTGGGGAGAGAAGGGATGAGTAGGCAGAGAACAGAGGGTTTTTAGGGCAGTGAAACCATTCTGCACGGTGCTATACTGATAGCTACAAGATATTACACATTTGTCCAAACCCATAGAATGCACACCACCAAGAATGAACCCAAATGTAAACTATGGACTTGGGGATAATGATGTGTCAGTGTAGGTTCATCAACTGTAACAAATGTATGTCTGATGGGGATGCTGATAGTGGGAAAGGCTATGTGCATGGTGGTGGGTACATGGGTAAATCTCGGTACTTTCTGGCCAATTCTGCTGTGAACCTAAAACTTCTCTAAAAACCAGTCTATTAAAAAAGCATATATGTATATAATATATATGTTTTATATTTAAGGAACTCAATAATACATCTTTTAACTTAAAGTTGACTTATTTAGAAAAAATAACTCATGTGCCCCCTCTAATTTAATCCTCATTTTTGGGTGTACACTGACTGGCTATGTGAGGCTGGGCTCACAGCCCAGCACGCCTAACTTCAGAGGAAAGAAACCAAGGAGAATGAGGGAAAAGTCCACCTGCAGGAGTAGAAATGGGGAGTTTCCATGGGTGAAGATGCACAATACAGATAGAAGGGCCCCCAGAAACCTCTCTCTGGCAGCACTCTGTCGACTTCATGTTTGAAATCTTGCACCTAACACTCAAAAGCCTGTTTTATCACTACCAGGCCTAAGGGGACAGTCCAGTCATGAAATTTTTAGCAGAGGCCACCTAGAGCAAATAAAGTCCCTAAAAGGGAAGTGACTGAGCCAGGTCCCATTGGTGGAGGGAGAGGAGAATGTGGGGATCATGGCAAAGTGTATGTAGCTGCTTTTCATAGCTCTTCTGACACTAGAGACATTCCAAGGGGAATAAAAACCAATCATGGAGGCAAAGGGGGGTAGAGACTCTTGCAAAAATGTCAACATTAGAAAACCAATCATGGGTATTTTTAGCTTTAAAAATTATCACATATTAGGCACCAACAGAAGCCTTGAGCCAGGCCAGGTCTCCCCTCTGGGGTGGGGTTCAGATAGGGTATGGAGAGTAGGGGGCAGGAGGCTTTGGTTTTTCATTTCAATAGAACCACTGCAACCAGCTCATGCCATACTAGCCCCTTCCTCCCTGTCACTTCCACACCCCACACTGCCTCTACCTTATCCTCCTTGCTCATCGAGCTAAGCAAGATGGCATTATTGCTGAGTTGGAGCAAGGAACTCTCTGGAGCAGCAGTCGCCAACCTTTTGGACCTCACAGACCGTGAGTGGTCCGCAGACCACCGGTTGGCAACTGCTGCTCTGGAGTATTTCTTAAACCAGTTTCATGATTATGAAGTGAATTAATCTCATCGGGTCTATCTGAAAGTCTGAGCCAAATATCTGATACTAGAGGCCCGATGCACGAAATTCATGCAAGAGTAGGCCTTCGCAGGCCTGGCAGCTGCCTCGGCCCTTGCCACCACGGCATCATCCGGACGGTCGTTCCGCTGTTCAGCCGTTCGGTCGATTTGCATATTAAGTTTTTATTATTACAGATATGTGACTGACTATAAATATATGAACTGATTATACACACACACACACACACACACATACACGCACGCACTCAGTGGACTTACTTCCCTAAATGAAACAAGCTTCCCTACTGCTCAGAAATGGCAATGAGGCTTGATATGTTTAGGCTTTCCTCACCTGATTAATAGATACAATAGACAGGTGTTTATGGGCAGCAGGTATAGTAGGAGAATAAGTAGAAGCATATACAGGTTCCTATAGAGCAAAGGGAGAGGATTAGAGGTGAGAAGAGAAGACTTATCAGAGCCGGGTGGGGAGGGGGAGAGACAAAAACAATGATTTCTCTAACAGAATGTTAATTTCTCATTGCAATTTCAGTTAGCTTTTCAAGAGTCCTTCCCATTTGTTCATTTTTTTAGAATGCTGACATAAATCCACAAGCACAGTAAGTATACTCCAGTCAGTTTTATAATTTATAGAAGATACTCAGTTACAGAAAGGGAACCATGAGTTTAATTGAGTTTTAACATTTAGCCTTTCAAGGTTTTTCATTACATACTAAAAAAATTAAGGACACAGGATAGCTCCCCACTCTGAATGAAAGTGACATCTTGCCTTGGGATAAGAAACCAAACCCAGAGGGCACTAAGGGAGTCACCCTGTGAGAATTATAGCTGGCAGGCATATTGCTATAACCCAGAGACACCTGTGTTAGAGTCAGGCTTACCCAAAGCAGATTAGAAACGATACTATCATCTGTAAATCCTCCTTCTTCCTACAGGTTAAAACAGATAGGTAACATTGCAGAGTGTCGGAAGAGCTGGGTCAAGTTAAGATGTGACAATCATTTGCCAGGATTTTGTGCCTGGATTCAGCCAGAGGCATGCATGTACTCACACAGGCAAGCGACACACAGCAGGCAAGCTCACCCATGTCAGCAGGATGCTAAACTTTAACTTGGGCCTCTCTTCCTCCTCCCCTTGCTCTTTAAACTGACTTCACTCCTAAATCGTGATTTGGAATTTCAATGACAGCAGGAATGAGAATATGCATGTAGCAGATTTATCTTCCTTAAATTTTCAAAGACTCAATCTGGGGACATCATAGATCTTAGCTTAATTCACTGACCTGATTTTATATATATTTTAAATTAACTTATTTTTATAATGGTAGTTTTTTTTTGTGTGTTTTCCTTTATTTTTTAATTTATCTTTGTCAAAGTATTACAGATATCCCCCTTTTCCCCACCCATTGTCCCTCTCTCCCCCACTCCTGCCCCCTTCCCCAGGCCCTCAGCACACTACTGTCTGTGCATGGGTTATGCATATATGCACATAAATTCTTTGGTTCATCTCTTCTCACCCCCACCACCTCGTCCTTCTGAGATTCCTCAGTCTGTCCCATGCTCCCATGTCTCTGGATCTATTTTGTTTGTCAGTTTATTTTGTTCATTAGATTCCACATATAAATAAGATCATGTAATGTTTGTCTTTCTCTGACTGGCTTATTTCACTTAGCATAATAATCTCCATGACCTGATCTTACTGAAGGACAGCAAATATCAAAACCTAATTTGTGACCCAGAAGTAGACCCAGGATTGTAATGACAAACTCTGTACAGGGTTTTTATTTCCTAAAAAAGTCTGATACCCCAGTGATTATCTTAACAAAGGGGCAAGGGATTCACTATCTGTATGCCAACATGAGCAAGAATTTAAAAGAATTATTTGTTTAAAATAAGTAACTGCAATGTCATTGTAAAACTTAACAAAAAGAAGATAAACAACCCAATAAAAAAATGGGCAACATATCTAAATAGATACTTTTCGAAAGAAGACATAAGGAAGGCCAAGAGACATATGAAAACATGCTCAAAGTCACTAATCATCCGAGAGATGCAAATCAAAACAACAATGAGGTACCATCTTACACCTGTCAGAATGGCTATCATCAACAAGTCAACAAACAAGTGCTGGCGAGGATGTAGAGAAAAAGGAACCCTCCTGCATTGCTGGTGGGAATGCAGACTGGTGCAGCCACTGTGGAAAACAGTATGGAGTTTCTTCAAAAGCTAAAAATGGAACTCCCATTTGACCCAGTGATCCCACTTATGGGAATATATCCCAAGAAACTAGAAACACCAATCAGAAAGGATATATGCACCCCTATGTTCAGAGTGGCAGATGAGTTGATTAAAAATGCGGTACATCTACGCAATGGAATACTACACTGCAGTAAAAAAGAAGGAATTCTTACCATTTGCAAAAGCATGGATGAAACTGGAGAGCATTATGCTAAGTGAAATAAGCCAGTCAGAGAAAGATAACTATCACATGATCTCACTCATTTATGGAATATAATGAACAACATAAACTGATGAACAAAAACAGATCTAGAGACAGAGAAGCAACAATCAGATCATCAAACCTCAGAGGGGTTTGGGGGAGAAAGCAACCAAAGGACTTGTATGCATGCACATAAGCCTAACCAATGGATACAGACACCAGGGGGGTGAGGGCATGGGGGGGGGGGGGCAATGGGGCGATAAGGACACATATCTAATACCTTAATCAATAAAGAAAAAAATAAAAATAAAAACTGCCAAATTACTTCTTTAAAATGTCACTTTGTTTCATTGCATTCACTCTTTTGATGGAATGAATTACTCTGCAGGAAACTGCCCACAGATTGTGCCCATGTGTACACATTCCACATGGTGTGGACCAGGCCAAATCCACAAACCAAATGGCTTTAAAACTAATTATATATGCTATAAAAGCAAAAATGTTTAAGTCAGGTTAGCACTGCCCTGGAATAAACCAAGAACAGGAGAAAGAAAAGAGGAGAAAAGAAAGGTGGTAAGAGAGATAGGAAGAGAGGAGAGAGAAGGAACCTGAACTCTTTGTCAGAGGAAAGGACAGAGTCAGCTCTGTAAGTAATTAGTGCTCCAATTTATCAACTCTGTTTTGGGGGACAGATTTGGAAAGCAAGGAACTGCTGTTAAGTTATATAGTCTCTGAGAAATGACTGATATTTCAATAGGAAAAGGAACTGACTTAGTTCCCCAAATCGATTCATGGGCGTAAAGAATATTTTCTTAACACATAGGCCCCCAAATGAGATGCTAGTTACTGCACCACAAATTTGTTTTCTTTTGGGATAAAACCTTTGACAGAAACAAAGCAGCTATAGATTTTTAAGGCAATGTTTCCATTTTTAATGTGGTACCTAGATAACAGAAAATTACTGTGTTTATTGGACAGCAATTACCTGGTATTTTCACAGGGGCAGTTCAAGCGATTTAGAGTCCTGTCTTTATTTCCTGCCTCCTCTGTGTTGCCATAGACTACAACTCATGGGACTATGCCTACAGCACACAAAAGCTTGAGGGGGAAAAAGTGTAAAATGTGTGGTAACCATGAATATGTGCTGTTTGATGAAATTGTGCAGGAAGTGATGACCTGGCTGAAAAGCCAGCTCCTTTCCACCTTGGTGGAAAAGACGGGAGGTTCTGGTGCTCACTCCCCTGAGCCGGCCCACACAGCAAGGTCCCACCTGCAGAAACCACAGGTCAAGACTGTCCTTGTTCTCCAGGGCAGCATTCAGACTCCAGCACACAGTGGTGTTTCTCAAGCACTCCTCAGCTGTTGGGGACTGTCTTAAGACAGATCAGGTTTAAGGCACCTCACATCTGAGCAGAGTGGAGGTGTGACAGAAATTTACTGCTGGCCCTTGGGAAGAATTCAAGGCAAGGACTTATCAGAGGCCATGTGAAACCGTTTGTTCTCCACAGAACTTGAGATGTCCCACTGTCTGCTACGAAAGCCTAAAATAGATCAACTTATTTTAACTTCAAAGAGCTGATTGTCTCAGGCCAAAGTGAATGAGGTCACTGGAGAGGAGTGGAGCAGTGAGTTCACCATTGCTTCCATTAGTCGAGCATCACTCACACTCAAGCCCAGTCATGCTCAGAGCCCCAGTGCTTCAGTTGACTGGGATTTCCACGCCACCGGCAAGTGCAGTCACCTTCTCCCATCGCTTGATTTCTAAAACCCTTAGTCAAGTGTTAAGGTAGTTCAGATCATATCCTCTACTCACAGCCTCTGGTTTTCAGAGCCGCAAATGACCTGTCTTCTAAGTGGGTGGAGCACTTATCTCCTTCCACTATCCGTGATGAATCTATCTAGCTTTGTGTTTTGTACCTTTATTTGAATTTTCACCTGGCCATTGCGACTGCCATCTTCTCAGGCTTCTTTGTATCTTCCAAAATGTCGCAAGTGTTATTTTTGAACCACTGATTTCAAGGCTTTTTAAAATAAAGTTTGTGGGCAATGGGACCTAGTTGAAGGACCCAATTTTCTTTCACTTCAGGATCTCATTCTTAAAATCCAAATGTCAAATGTATGCAAATCCAAAAATCACATGGGATTATATTTGAGAAATTTACTAATGACTGAGAATTAAATGTTTTAAATCATTATCTTTAATACCATTTATGTTTCAAAAGAGAGAATTCAAATTGCTATTCCAATTTGACCTATAAAGACACAGAAATACTATATAAAATAGTGTCAGAACTCCCACCTCACAGTTCTGTGTGCAAGCATATTTGTGAGTTTCTTAATGTATAAAGGCCACATTCATAATTTCCCTCTTTTACAGATGCTTAAGTTGTTTTTTTCTTTTCTGTTTGAAGACTTTTGATGCTGCCTGTGGATATGCCTGCCCCAGGTGTTCCCTTGCCTCCAGCCAGCAAGACTTTTGCAATCACCAGGCCAAGCAGCAAGAAAGCCAATATGTTTTGAAAGTGTGCACTAACTGGTCAAATGCTGGTCATCATTACATTAGTAATTTAATAAATAATCAGTACTTTTGCATATCAAATCCTTGCCAGTAATGATAATAATGCATTACTTAATTTTAATTAAACTTGTAATATATCTTCCTGTATATTCTCAATAAAAGGCACACCTGCTCATTGTGAAATATGCTTACAATTATGAAAAAAGGTTTCACTGACCACAAAAATTATGACCCTATTTTGTATACTTAGGTTTTAAATCTCAGTATAGGACATTTAAGTCCATACTTTTATATGCAATGTATAAAGTGTTAGTGGTCAATTAAAGTTGTTCATTATAAAGGCTTTAATAACATTTAAAGTCAGAATTCATTTAAGAAGGTTTTAAGCTGAAGTAAAAGTACACACTTCAGAATTTAGGAACTTGTTTGCTGATACATTATGCAGGTGGTGCTGTTACCAGTTCTATGACATCTTAAGACTTTACCTTTTGATCACCTGAAGCTGCTGTGAAACAGACTTTAAGTGTAAACTCAAAGAGCAAGGAAGTGCTAGCGCCTCACAGAGCAGTGATCAGTGAAGTCATGCATGCCTGTTTGATGCACTTCCAAGCATGATGTCAGTGCTTTTCCTAACACGGAAAATGTTACCTTCTTCTTGAGTGACTGTTCCACTTCTTGTATGTGCAGGCTACTCGCAACAGTCGCTTTGCCGTACTCCTGCTTTCTGGTAAGTCTGTTTTTCCAATCTTCTTCCCCACTCTTCTTCAGCAGTGCTAATCTAAGAGGAAAACATGTCAACCGAAGAGTTCAGCAACAAACTCTTACTTGTGATAAAACCATAATGTAGATTAGTTAGAAGTCTTTGGTCATTAAATGAATGGCCAAAATTTTAATCTTTCTGAATTTCATTTATTCTGAAGTATGTCTAAAAAAATAATATAGGATCCTTTTTCTAAGATGGCCCCGAATAATTTAAAATTGACGGAAATGCAAAGCTGTATTTTGACTTGCCAGATAAAAACTGCATCATCATTCCACTAAAGGAATAGCTGTTATTTTTCCTTCTTGGGCTGAGAGCATGACCCCAGAGAAACATGTATGCTAGTGGCCCCTTCTGGTCACTTGATGAAACAACATTTAATAACTTGCTAGGTAGTAACTTACTTGCAGAAAATATAGCAGAAATTGGTTTAAAAACTTAAAGCTATAAAACACTGACAATCTCTTAACATCGTATCTTTCAATTACAGGGAAAGAAGATGTTTAAGACTGTTTCTCTTCCTGTATCCTAAGCCCTGTTTTTTTTCCCTCCAAACAGACTTGGTCTTTCTAATCTATCCTCTTAATACAGAAACTTCTCTACAAACCCACTTTAAAAATTATTACTTCAACTTTCCTCAGGGGAAAGCTATACACAAAAAAAGAATCTAATTAACTGAGACTTTTACCTAACCTACTTTATTTCAACTATAGTGTGACCTGATATAAAGCTGCTTAAATGTTATAACCTGTGAAAGGTTCTTTTGGTGAACATGAGGCTGTTTCAGCTAATTCTACTATAATGAGTGAAGAATACTTAGACATTTAAGTTAGACAAACATCTATACTAATAAGAGGGTAATATGCTAATTAGACTGGACATCTTCCGGACAAAGCCACGGTGGTGGAGGCCGAGGCAGAAGTGGTTAGGGGTGATCAAGTCGGCAGGGGAGAGCAGTTAGGGGGCGATCAGGCCAGCAGGCAGAGGTGGTTAGGGGTGATCAGGCAGTCAGGGAAGCAGTTAGGGGTATCAGGCCAGCAGGCAGAGGTGGTTAGGGGTGATCAGGTAGGTAGGCAGGCAAGCGGTTAGGAGCCAGTGGTCCCAGATTGTGAGAGGCCCAGATTGGAGAGGGTGCAGGCCAGGCTGAGGGACACCCCCGCCCCCCATGCATGAATTTCATGCACCGGGCCTCTAGTAGGAAAGATAACAGGCAAAAAAAAAAAAATGGTGATCCCTAAACTCATATGAGCTAATGCTCAACAACTTTAAAGATTGGGAAAAAAAATAATTAGACCCCCTTTAGACTCCCTTGACCTCTCTGCCCAGCCTGCTGGGCCATGCCTTTTAAATATCATTAACACACGCCCACAAATAGCACATCAGCTCTAGCCTGGCCGTTAACTCTGGTTAAGTAGCCTGGTCTCCCTTCCGTATTGGTCATTTTGGGAACTGGACTAGATGGTCTCAAAGGACCCTTCAATAAGTTTCCTGATTCAATTAAATATTTGAATTGGAGATGGGATGTGATATACTCCATGTTAAAATTTTGTTAAACAAATAAGAAACATTTTGCAGTACTTAATAATCTATTTACATTTATAAATTCATACACGATCACACCTTATACTTGTCCATTCATTCAGTCATATAATGGAAAGCCATGAAGAAAAGAACCCCCAAAAGCAGGCAGGAGTTTCTGATCCCCGTCCCAATCACTTCCTTCCCCTTCCCTTCTCTTTATGCTTCATGACAGCAGTTAGACCTCAAATGTCCATTCTGTAAAACTGGTATAATGCCACCTTATCTATCTGTGATATTGTGACTTACAAGAAGAAATACATATTTTGTCTTTGGCCCAGAACTCCTAAAACTCCTGGAATTTCCTAAGTGATGAGAGCCATAAAGTGTCTTTTATTATTAATGGCATGACTTTTGGGAATCACCTAAATATGGGGGCTGATGCCAGGAAAATCAACCATATGATTAGAAGGCTGAAACTTTCAGCTCCACCCCCTGACCTCTCCAGAGGGGACAGAGGCTGAAGATTGATTAAATTATTGACTATTTGCAGCTGAACTTAATAGTGCTTATGTAATGAAGCCTTCATAAAAACCCAAAAGGACAGGGTTCGGAGAGCTCTTGCATTGGTGGAACATGGAGACTTGGGGAGAGTGGTGCGCTTGGGAGGATGTGGAAGCTCTAAGCCCATTCCCATATTCCTTGACCTACACATCTCTTCCACTGGCTGTTCTTGAGTCACATGCTTTCATGATAAACTAGTGATCTAGTAAGTAAATGTTTCTCTGAGTTCTATGAGCTGCTCTAGCAAATTAATCAACCCAAGGAGGGGGTCGTGGGAACCTCTGAATTATAGCTAGTAAGAAGTACAAGTAACAACCTGGACTTGTGACTGGCATCTGAATTGGGGGTGGGAGGCAGTCTTGTAGGACTGTGGTATCTGATGCTAACTCCAGATAGAGAGTGTCAGAATTGAGTTGAATTGTAGGACACCCAGCTGGTGTTAGAATTTGCTTGGCTATGGGAGAAAAAACACATACGTTGGAAATTGAAGTCAGAATCTTACTAAGAGAGCCCCCATTTGGCTCAAGGATCAATTTAGTCTTAAATTCTATAATCAATTGATGTTTGACAAGACACTGCATGCTACAAGGGCTAGTTCATGTACTTGAAAACAAATTCTAAATTCCTTTCAGTATTTTCATCTGAAGTTCAGTCTATATATACCTAAGATTTATATTTTCTCCAATTATTCTCAATGAGTCAGCTTTTTCTAATATGAAAGAAGAATCTAACAAAATCAAATCATGAAAAGATATAATTAGTATTTGCATGCTTTCAGAGTTTTCAAAATATCTGTACATGAGACTTTCAAAAAGTAAATGTGCCAGTATTTTTACAGCCAAATGAAGGGGTGCTTCTAATTCATCATCCTGTGCAGACAGACAGTCATCTCACTTATATCTTTCATGTAAACTGGTCTCATCTCTTCACCCTTAACGCAGACCAGTATAATTCATCTTGGCCATCTACCCTTTTAAACCAATCAGATTTGATTTCAAATGATTTGAGAGAATTTAAAAAAAATAAGAAATTCATCCTCAGGAGTTGGGTTTATTAAAAATAATACACTACAGTTTTGAGGACCTTCTCAAAAAAAAGCTCCCAATTCCTTAGAGCAATGACAACATCATCTAAATAATCATTTGGTTTCCCTGGTGTCTGATTTGAAGAATTAAAAACTGACTTAGAAAAAAAAATGAGTTGGAGAATCTTTAATCACTTAATAGTCTACCTTATAATCTGCTGATCTGCATAGCAGTCTCTAGGAAACTAAATATTGTTATTACCAATCTGACAGACAGGCCCAGGATTTGATTGACAGTAGCCACACTGTGTGTCAGTAGGACAGGCAGATGTGGCTCCAACACAGGCATGTGCTGCCTCCCACCAGGCTGGTTTCACAGTATTAGTGCATGAGCTGACCAGTCACATGTTTGCCCTCAGGTTTTAGGAGCAGCACAGAACTCTGGCTTTCTTATAATGTTCCCCCTACCCCCATCCCGGGATGGCCTTCAAAGATTCCTCCATTCCAAGAACCTGAAATCTTGCTTCTGGATGTGCTGGCAGGGCCATCATCAGGGACTTCCAAAGACTACAGAGTAACCAAAATAATCTGGATGAAAACTGTGGTTCAATTGAGCCCACATGGTACTTGGTCCCAGCCCTAGCCTATGGAATGCTAATGGTGGATAATTTAAAAATAACACACAATGAAATTTTAATGTATTATTCTGTCCCTTTAGATTTCCACAAGCAGAGCAGAGCAGAGCAAAAGGCCTTTCCAAATGCCTTTTTGCCTCCTGCAGTCTCATGACCCTTCTGACTCACCGCATGCAGACCACCGTGTACTGGAGAGGGCTGAGGAGCTAAATGTCTGGTCTTACACATGACATAAACTAAGGCCTATGCCATTCAAACGACTGTCAACACCTCTAACACCCGCCAAGTCCAAGTGCTATTTGAAGTGCTGTGATGTTGAGAGCTTGGGCATCTGCTTAGTCTGAGGTTGGGAACCTAGTGAGTGGCGCTGTATTAGCCTATTAACCCCAAGGCTTGGCCGGGGCCACCAGGACATGTGCTTGCCAGGCCGCCTGGGGAAATGTTCACCCCTCTTGCCACAACCCACACTTTTTCAGTGGCACTGACCTGACAGCCTTGCCTGACTAGAGCATGTTCTGCAGGCTCACAGCAGTCAGGGCAGGTCAAATATGGGAGGGGCAAACCATGTGCCCCTAATCTTCAATGTGACTTCTTCCCTCTTTAAAAACGTCCCTGCATTTCAGAGAATTACTGCACCTCATAGATTTCAGGTACGGCTGGACAGAGCTGGTTAGTATTTACAATGCCTTGGCTAGTTTGCAGGCTGAAGGAGTGAACTGACATGTCTTTTAAATGAGGAAAAGCCAGAGACCAAAAAAGGAGGGTTAAAGGGGAATGATACCTTCATCCCTAATTCTTACACAAATCTGGGGCCCTCTGGGGGCTGACATCTCCCAGCTACAAGGCAGGAACCCAGAGTCTGATGGGGAAGCATGAATACAGCCTGTGCTGGGTGGAGGGCAGCAGGGTGGATGGAGGGGCATGCAGGGAACACAGAGGGACCTCAGCTGTTCCCCTAAGTCAGGATTCTGCAGGCTGGCAGGAGGCATGGGCAAGTTTTTCAATATTCTTCAACTAAGTCCTCACATCCTACCCATTTCCCCAAGTGAAGGCATGGCTCCTTTGCCTTTTTAGTAATCTTCTCCCTAAATATAAAAGCTCAGATTCGGTTGTTTCAGTAATAGTGGAAATAAGATTCTAAAAGCCTAGTGTACTTTTAAAGAAGCATCAAAGGTTTTATCCCTAAATAACATAAACATGATTTAATTTGCAATGCCTTTCCAAAGAAGTTCCCAAACAGGAACAATTTACTCTCCGACCATTTGGACAGGTATGAAACAGTAATTTTATTAATCAAATGAAAAAAAGCAGATTGTATTTAAGTTTTATGCTCATTAGGGTTCAAACTTGACATTCTAGATGTCAGAAAGATGAAAAAAGAAAATATACTTTTATATATGTTTCTTCATGAGCATCAATCATCTTCTGAAAGAGGAGTGAACTGAGGTGGAAGAGTTGGAATCAGCCCTGCTGTCAGTTCTGCTCACGGTGTGACCCTTGTGGACATTGGAACTGAACCCCTCCTTTGGCCAAATGAGGCAGTCAGAGGAAGTCAGAATAAGGTTTAAAAGTTCTATTTTATACTAGAGGCCTAGTGCATGAAATTAGTGCATGGCGGGGGGGGGGGGGTCCCTCAGCCCAGCCTGCACCCTCTCCAATCTGGGACCCCTCGAGGGATGTCCGACTGCCCGTTTAAGCCCAATGGGCAGTCGGACATCCCTATCACAATCCAGGACTGCTTGCTCCCAACTGCTCACCTGCCTACCTGCCTGATTGCCCTTAACCACTCCGCTGCCAGCCTGATTGTCACCTAACTGCTCCCCTGCTGGCCCGATAGCCCCTAACTGCCCTCGCCTCCTGCCCTGGTCACCCATAACTGTCCTCCCCTACAGACCTGGTAGCCCCCAAATGTTCTCCCCTGCAGGCCTAGTCCCCCCCAACTGCCCTCCCCTGCTGGCCCAGTCACCCCCAACTTCCCTCCCCTGCAGGCCTGGTTCCCCGCCAACAGCCCTTCCCTGCCAGCCCAATTGCCCCTAACTGCCCTTCCCTGCTGGTCTGGTTGCCCCTAACTGCCCTCACTTGCCAGTCTGGTCACCCCCAACTGCCCTCCCCTGCAGGCCTGGTCTCCCCCAACTGCCCTCCCTTGCAGGTCTGGTTGCCCCTAACTGCCCTCCTCTGCTAGCTCAGTTGTCCCTAACTGCCCTCCCCTGCAGGCCTGGTTGCCCCCAACTACCCTCCCCTGCAGGCCTGGTCCCCCACAACTGCCCTCCCCTGCAGGCCTGGTTCCCCCCACTGCCCTCCCCTGCAGGCCTGGTCCCTCCCAACTGCCCTCTCCTGCTTGTCTGATCGCCCCCAACTGCCCTCTCCTGCCGGCCATCTTTGACCACATGGGGGCAGCCATCTTGTGTGTTGGAGTGATGGTCAGTTTGCATATTACCTCTTTATTATATAGGATGTCACCTCAAAAAAGAAAAATAAAACCCCAAAAATTACATGGATAGCATTCTTATTTTAAATAGGTCAAGTTTCATTATCTCATTTAACAGAAGGGAGGGAATATAAACCCAATTTAGGGAAAAGTAAATGGATTGTAAGGACATATAGTTTTGTTATTTCAGCAAAGTAAAAGTAAAATGCCATCAAGATCAGGGGGAGCCCAGCTGGTGCGGCTCAATGGTTGAGAGTCAAGTTAGGAACCAGGAGGTCACCATTTGATTCCAGGTCAGGCCACATGGCCAGTCTGTGGACTCCATCTGTAGTGGAAGGTGTGTAGGAGGCAGCCCATCAGTGATTCTCTCTCATCATTGATGTTTCTATCTCTCTCCATTTCCCTTCTTCTCTGAAATAGATTATATATATACACACACACACATACACACAGATCGTGGGGGATCACTGGCAAAATATTTCATATTAGCATAATTTATTATAAACACAGCTGCTAAATATAGTGCCCACATCCTTTTTCAAACATCATGCAGGCACACTTTGTTTTTTATGTGCTTCACTTTATTCAGCTTCACAGATGTTGCATGCTTTACAAATTGAAGGCAAGACCCTCCACCAGTGAAAAAATTAGGGCTCTCTTTATTGTGATACTTGCTTTATGGCAGTAGTCTGGAACCAAACCCACAATAAATCTGAAGTGTGCCTGTATATTTAACAATTAAAGTGAATAGCAGGATATTTAACAAGCATTCCTTACTGTTATGGCTCTGAACAGTTTGGGGTCACCCTTGGAAACTGAGAGAGGTTCTGTCTCCCACTCGCCAGAAAGTGCCTGTGCACACACAGTCGATTGAATACTTCCCGGCAGTTCCCAGAAACCTTGCAGCCATCCTTGAACTCCTCAACCATCCACAAAGCCTAGGTTAAGAAGCTGCACCTTTACTAGTATGGCATCTCCCATTTTCTAAAATGAGAGTTTTAGAGGATTCAAACTGCTTTCAGAAAGATACAAATACATTAAAATTTATTAAAAATAGCAAATAAATCAATAATTATCACACCATTGATAGACATAAAATTTCACCAAAAGTCCTAAGTCCCAACAGAAAGATTATGTACTCAAAGATGGGGAAATACCCCCTAAAAGCCTTTGAGAGAAGGAGTATCTTAGTATTTTCCATTGGAATTTTACCCCAGAAATATTTTCTGATCTATAGAACATCAGAAGTGCATATAGCGATATTTTCATTAATATCCTTAAATGAATAAATGAAATCTCTTTCTTCTCATCTAACCGGTTATCAATAGTTGAATCTCTGGGACCCAATTTCTTTAAGCCAGGTGTCCACAGAGGATTCAGGCCAGTTTCCCATATTCAGGACATCAGTCCTCTCACTTAGTTTACCCCGTCAGCCCTTCACTGATGCCTCCTCAGTCTAGTAAGACTAATTTATTGTGAATTTTAAATAAGATTTAACAACCTTAATAATGCATTTGTTGAAAATGGCACCATCTAGTTAATATTTTAGGAATATTGTTCAAAAGCTCGGCTGGAAAAACAGAGTGAAGAATTTTCATTGTGGTTGGATATACCTATCGTCTTAGGTAGTTGAAATGTAGCTAAATAAATAAGAGTGTCCGGAGTCTAACAGAGCAAGAACACTTCTGGGTGCTGGGAGGTGCTAAGGAAGTCTAGGTAGGCAGAACCGTAAGGAACTGATGGTAGAAACAATTCTGCTTACCACACCGGGAAGTTGACAAGACCTTTCTTCCTGCAGTGTTCCTATCACTATTACATCTTTTGCTACTTAATTCAACTGAAGGTTAACAAGGAAAATACAACTTGAAATATTTAGCTCCCGTTCTTTGTTTCTGTCCCATTTAAATATATCCTATCCTGTCAATCCTCCATCATTCTTTTGAATTAAGTGATGTTATGATGTTGATACTCAAATGTAATCTTTCATAGCTATTACCTGATTCAAAATTTCTAAATGCAGTTCATAAAAGGCATCTAATTTACTTTCTGTAAAACAAACAAAACTTAGATTTTAATCCCAAAAATTTATATTCTAAATGACCCTGGTCAGTGTGGCTCAGTTGGTTGGAGTATCGTCCCAAACACCAAAAGGTGGCAGTTTGGATTCCCAGTCAGGGCACATACCCAGGTTCCGGGTATGATCACCCGTCAGGGAGTGTGTGAGAGGCAATTGATTGATGTTTCTTTCTCTCACATTGATGTTTTTCTCTCTCTTTCTATCTTTATCTCCCTAAAAATCAATAATACCAGTACATACTGATTTTCTAAAAGGATTTATCTTCATTTTAAATGAATGTGTCTTCATTCCCTCAAATAAATATACAAATATGTATGTGTTCATATACATACTAGAGGCCCAATGCATGAATTTGTGAACAGGTGGGGTCCGGCCCGCCCACCCTGATGGGGCCAATGGGGCTGGGCCAGCTGGGGGGAGGGGCTGCAGGAGGTTAGTTGGCCGCCCCACCCAGATTGGGGTGTGGGGGCCTATCGAGGGCAGGGCTGGCTAAGGGGAGGGGCCATGGGAGGTTGAGGTGGGCCAATCGGGGCCCCGATTGGGCTGGTTGGTCGCCACTGTGCACATCATAGATACTGGTCATTCTGGTCAGTTGCCTTTTATATATATATAGATTTTATATAAACAGTCACAAACACTGAGTACATTAAATTTGATGCCATCTGGATCTGAAAGGGAAAGAGCCAAGCTCTTTGTTCCCATCACTGGATAGTCAAAATTTAATATAAAAAATAAAATAAAACCGTAAACAGATGAAGCAAGCAAACGTCTGTTTCTGTGGTTTCCTCATATGAGTCTGGAACTGGCCCTCATCCAGCCTTATCCGAGCAGGCAGGGAGTCACTGCAATTCACTCTTGATTTCCCCAAAGAATTCTAATATAACAGCACATCTCCTCATGTAGCTGGACTCACGATTTCATCCCTTTGCCAATTACTCAGATCTCTCCTTAAAAGTAAGTTGTAATTCCTCCCTAATAGAATTACTTTGCAGTCATTAAATCTGATTACCTTTCTTTAATTGACATGGTTTTGCTTGGTGAATCAAGGCTGCCCTCCACTGTTGGCATTCTGATCTCTCCAGCAGCAAACATCGCACATGGATTCTTATAGTGCTTCTCCTGTAGTAGCTCTGCAGGCTCTTGCTGCTTCCAGGACACTGGGGCTGCAGCTTGAACAACACTGTTCCCAGCAACTGTGCCGCTCTGCTCAGAAGTGGGTTCCCCGAACTCTGCCACTGGGAAGGAAAGGAGTGACGTCAGCACTTACTCCTCCAGGCAAGCATTCTTCCAGCTGTTCACCCCCCAACAGTCCTGCATTTGCAGTGCAAACTGTGGGCACATAGCCGGCTATCCAATCCAGTGGAATTTATGCAAATCTGTGGCAACTGCATGGTGTGAGAAAACCAAATTTCCCAGTGGGCTACTCCATACAGCAAAAAATTGATCTCTTCCTGTGTGTCAGACACAGGAAGTTAGCTTTAACTGTAAACTACAAAATGTTTCTGTTAGGTTTGATCGAGCAATTGAATTGATACCCCTCCCCCGGGAACTGGCTTTTCAGGTCATTTCACTATGGACATTCCCTTTGCTGAGACCACGTTTCACTTGTGACCACATTCCATTCTCTCCCCTCCGGGTATGCATAAAGAAGTCTCTGCCCAGAGAAAGCCCACCAAAAGTCCTTTAAAAGCTGCTGACTCCTGTCACTGGGGGCTGGAGCCATCCAGGCTCAGCCACCTGGTGTGCGGATGATCAAATAAATTTGTAATCCCTCACCACTCTGGCCTAACAGTTTCTACTCCTCCAGAGAGTACTTTTGAATGTGCCATAGCCACAAGCCAAAACCATTATTATAACTTACTATCATTTTATGTAAATGAAGAAAGAGAAAGAAAGTCCCATGCAATAGAGCCTGCTAGCCTACATAGGAGGAATGCAGAAGGAGAGTCTGGAAATCCACAAACCTGGGTTCAAACCCTGATACCCTGCACTTACCCAGCCCTGGACATTTGGGGTCATCAACTCATAAAAGGGGCCAACAGAGCTAGCAGTTGACAAGGCTGTTATGTGTTTTAATGTGACCAAAGACATCAAATACCCTTATCAAGATGTGTGAAAGAGCGTCAGGTATTTTTATTGCTGAAAAATTGATAATCCACCAAATAAGTGAAACTCAAGAGGAAGAAAAGTCTAGGGGAGAGTAGGATCCAAGGTAAAATTTTAATCTAGTTATAAAGTGCCTTCATGATTTAATTGGAAACAATCACAAACACATGCAAACAATCCAGCAGAAACTAAAAACCCAATCAGTTTCTCCAACTTTAGGAGCAGTAGCAACTTACCTCTCAGCGAAAACTTCCTCTTTGTGACATTCTCCACATCCACCTTCTCTTCAAAGGGCGGCCTACCCTTCAAGTCTAGGTTCCCTTGAGTGGTGCTTTTGGCAGTGGAAAACTCCTCATCGCCAGTGTGGGAGACAGGGGCATTTGGTAGCTCTAGGCTTCCTTTTCTTGGAACATCATATTTAGGTTCTTTATGGCTGTCTCCTTTCTGGACTGGGTTGAGGTTAGGGTAGGATGGCTCTGCTTCCTCAAAGGATCTGTTTTTAGCACCACCATCTCTACCTGTCAAGGTTCTCTTGCTTTCCGTCTCTCCATACTCTCTAAACATACCTTTGCTCCCACTGCCTTCTATTGAAGGCTGACAGGATTGGGGCTTCAGAGTGCTACTAATCGAAGAATCTACATTTTCTATTGAAGAAGGAAACTTATAGCCAGTGACACTTGTGTTGTCATCCATGGATGGCTTTGTCCGAAGGTCTCCTGCGTACATAGGAGTGACTGTAGATGCCATGGTGGACACAGATGTATTAACAGTAGGCGAGAAAGGAATGAGCTTTCCACTTTGTACCTGGGAGGACAGAGTGAAAAAGGAAAGAGCTGATTTAAAAATAATGTCTAGATAAACCCCAGTGTATGGACTAACCTAGACTGAAATACTACATTTGGTGCAGTTTTACTCTTGTCTTGTGGGAAACCAATGCTAGACACAGTTATACAATGCATCTCATTAATCAAATCATCCGGGTGAGAAGCAGACTGTGTGTCCTATTTTTCTCTCCAAGACAGGAACAATCCAGATGATTTCAGCAAGCAAATTACAAAAACAAGTAAAGAGAACCATACTTGGCATGGTGACTTTCTTAGGAATGAAGTCATTACCAATTCATCTACAAGTAACACGGTGTACAGGTACACCACCTTCATTATATCACTAACCTGAGATAACCCCGTGCTCCTATAGTTTAAGAACATACAAGAAAACTGGAATTTGATGACAGTGCACCCACCTGTTCCACCTCTCCAAGCGTTACCGGCTGAGTTTGATAGCGAGCATTCATTCTCCTCTGTCTTGTGTCTATTCTGTTTCGGGTAGAAATAGCCTTTGAGACTGGCTGGGACAATTTGTTAAACAAGGCCAACTTCTCTGCCAAGCTTAAAGTGGAGGAATCAGGTTCACCTTGTTCAGCAGAATCTTTGCCCTCATTTGCCTGGTCTCTGGCTAGAGCCTTTTGGTGAGCAGATGCCTGTAATCTGAAAGGGAGACAAAGGCAGTAACACAAATGAAAACAAACACAAGCCCACCGCTAATTTTGTATGTTAACTTTCTTTCAAGTGTCAATTTTGAAAAGGGCTTTATTTTGCCCAGATACATTTAAGACAGGTGCAGGCAGTTGTTTGGCTATTAAAGGAGACTGTAAAAAGCAGAGTAGTCGGGGTACACTAGCTTTGTCAATTTCACAAAGGGCAGATTTTTAGCTCTGAATTATCTCTAAAAATTGAATTTCCTGTTTTAAGAAATGAAGGTCAGTTTGGACATACCTTATTTTTGAGAAAAAACTTGTATTGTTAGTATCAATAATAAATAAGGCTAAAAGGAGTCTTAAGGCATCAGCTATGGCTTATTTAGACCTTATCTTAATATGTGGTTTAGAAGGTGGTCTTTTCATTTTAAATAATTAACAAATAGAATAATCATGCTGTCCACAACTTTATCCACAACACAGAGTTTTGATTTTCACTTGCTAACCACAAATGGCTTCATTTTAAGGTTCTTTCACTCCTTCACTCTAGCACTTTCTCTCATAGGTTTAAATCACTGGCTGATAGGGCTCTTTTGTCCTACTTTATGCACTTCTGTACTGGCTGAAATTTTACAGTGAATGTGTATTTTTATAATTAGAGATTAAAAACACAAAAACTCTCCAGCGGAAAAAAGTCTGTAATTCCCAGTAACTTGAAACATGAAGGGAATTTCAGACAATGGTAAGTCCCTCTGGCTCTCAGGCAGAGAAGGCTTCCAGTTACATGGCCACGGTGACTCCCCAAAGGTTTAAGACAAGCCCCTTTCTGCCACTGGGAAACCCAATTCTCAGTCCAGTAAACAGTATATTCTGCCCTGACTCCAATTAATCACTACTTCACATGTTGCCCCAGACAAAAGAGGAGTGTCAGTGTTCCAGAACACTAATGAAATGGCAACAGGCACCCTGCCTTGGAGTCTTTCCTGAGGTCAACAGGTGAACTGGGAGGGCAACCTCAACCTCCTTCTCAAGTGAGGTCTCAGGTTCTGGGCTGTGCTAGCTTTATTTCTGCACTGTCATTTTACTTCTTTTAGTCTTTTTAGCCTTTGCATTTTGGCCCATAGTAGCAAAATAGAAGGGCTATTTACATACCGTAAGGACACAATTTTAAAACATGATAATGAAACATCTTTCAGACACTATAAATTTTTAATATCCTTATTCCCAAATATAAAGGCATTGTCTATAATTAGAAACAGGTAGGATTGTTTTTAACACCTATTTGTGTCTACATGTTTTTTTTTAAAAAAACCTGAGTATTATCAGAATTTCAACATTCACATTAACTCCCATTTTTCTATTAATCTTTATTAAGTGCTAGTATTTTAGGTTGAAGAATGACATTTCTTAGGGATGGCTATGTTTATGAAAAACAGAAACAAAGCAAATGGATGAGTGAATTAGTGTGATCCTTGTTCCAACACATCATGGACGCAGGTAGATGAGATGTTTCCTCATGCAGGCCTACATGAAGCAATCAGTGTCTTGAACTATAACAAAACATTCCTGGAACAACTCATTGCACTGACTTGTTGTCAAACAAATGAAAGCCATTCAAGATTTTCAGACTCTTCTGTAGTCTACCACCTTTGCCCTCCGGCCACATGCTGCTATTGCTGTCCAGTACCTGGCAGGCTGCACAGTGCTCTTAGCTACAGTGGGACTAGGAAGTCTTGTCATTACAGGGTGGGTGGCCACAGAGCAGGAAGCAGGGAGAGGTTCACTTTAAAGCAATTGCCAAAGAAGGAACATTCATAAGGAGAGAGAAGAAAAGAAGCATTAAGGAAAGCATAGTTTTCCATCCAGAAACATGAAATCAAATATTTCTTAAAAATTATTTACTCATTAGTTTGGGAAAACCACTAAAGAACTTGAAAAGCATAACAAACTTAGGAAATAACAGACAGAGGCTACTCAAAGTAAATGGAATAAGAATAGGCTATCTTTAGAAGAAATGTCCTGGTTTAAAAAAGTAATTTAGCCCTAATCAGTTTGGCTCAGTGGATAGATCATCGGCCTGTGGACTGAAGGGTCCCAGGTTCGATTCTGGTCAAGGGCATGTACCTGGGTTGCGGGCACATCCCTAGTGGGGGGTGTGCAGGAGGCAGCTGATCGATGTTTCTCTCACATTGATGTTTCTAACTTTCTATCCCTCTCCCTTCCTCTCTGTAAAAAAATCAATAAAATATATTTTAAAAAAAAGTAATTTAAAAGAAAGCTAATGTCAACCACCGGGATATCAGTAGATTATACCCATTTTTAGAATGTTTTTCTCCATCTATATTTTTTAAAAGAATCAGTGTCCTCATATAATCTATGGGCACATCAAAGTAGACTCAGTGAGCCTTACATGGTAATAATTTTTGCTTATTTACCATTTTGCTTCCATGGGTAGGTGTTTTGTGTTTATATGGCCACTCAGATATTAAAAAAATAAAATTTAAATTTAAAAAAACTGATTTGCTGCCCTGACCAGTTTGGCTCAGTGGATAGAGCGTCAGCCTGCGGACGGAAGGGCCCCGGGTTCGATTCCGGTCAAGGGCATGTACCTTGGTTGCGGGCACATCCCCAGTGGGGGGTGTGCAAGAGGCAGCTGATCGATGTTTCTCTCTCATCTATGTTTCTGATTTTCTATCCCTCTACCTTCCTCTCTGTGAAAAATCAATAAAATATATTTAAAAAAAATAAAAAATAAAAAAACTGATTTGCTAAGAGTTCCTCCTGGGTATAGGATGTATTTATCCACAATCATACCGAAATGTTGAGGAATAGCTGAGGAAAGAAGTGAAGGCAGCTGACCAAACAGCAGGTTCACTGGAGTGAGAGGCACTCCATTTTTTCAAAAACTGTGTGTGTGTGTGTGTGTGTGTGTGTGTGTGTGTGTGTGTGTCCAGGAGAAGCACAAAAACAATTTTTAAAAAAATGAATAAAAGTTGCCCAGGCCAGTGTGCTAAATGGTTAGAGCATCGGCCCATGCACCAAAGGTTAAGGGTTCAATTCCCAGTTAAGGGCATGTACCTGGGTTGCAGGCTCAATCCCCAACCCTAGTCGGGCACCTGAGGGAGGCAACCAAACAATGTGTCTCTCTCACATCGATGTTTCTCTCTCTCACCCGCTTCCTCTATCCCTCCTACTCTCTCTAAAAATCAATGGGAAAAATATCCTCATATGAGGATTAATAACAACAACAAAAAAGCAACAACTAAAAACAGTTTTCACTTGATGGAAGTGATTATCCCTGAATGAATGAATGAATGAATGAATGACTGGGAAATCCATTCTGAACATATTAGAACACACTGCTCAAAAATTGTTTAAAAGGTTATCAAACTTCCAATTAATTTTTAAAAATTTTTGATTATTTAAAAACAAAAAGAATCCTTCACTTTTTGAGATATATAGTAAAATATTAATGGGAGAAATTATATCTTGTGTTTGCTTGAAAATAATACAAGAGGAAAAGGGAAGTGGATGGGGATAGAGGTACAGCAGGAGTTGATGACTACTGAAACTGGGTGATGAGTACATAGGGTTCATTATATTAATTTATTTACTTTCATTTTGTAAATTTTCCATTGTAAAGAGATAAAAAAATGCAGACAAAAAATTAAACAAAATTCCTCTTCATGTTTTTCTAGTAGATACAATAGATAACACATCCCATTATGAGGTTCAGAGACCGCAGAAAGGAAAATCCCTAAACACCAACTTCTCTATGGCTTCTAACTAAACCATCTCCCAATCACCTCGTTTTCTTTATAAGTCTTCAAATGTCTTTTTAAAAAGAAGACAGTACAGCCAAGGCCAAAAGGGCAGAAGGGAGACTCACGTGGCTGCAATAACCACCTCCTCGGTGGTCACAGGCTGGGTGTGGGATCTGTCCTGCAAACGCCGCAGCCTTTGCTCCACGGCCGCGTTTCTCGAACATCGCTTTGGAACATGTTTCTCATCAAATGACTTTTCCATTTCCTGAGATTAGAAACATTGTGGAATCCTCATGAATTCGAGAAAAGGAAATTGGGGCAGCAAAATGTTTCTACTTTGTTCCCCTACCCTGGGAAACACTCTGAGAGGTTTGAATCACTATTGGAAGTGAACACTTGTGCTGTGTCGGCTGGTGGTCACATCAGCCAAGGATCTGAAGAGAGGGGAGCCACAGAGGGCCCAGGTGCAGGACACAGTGGATGCCTCCCTCAGGAGGGTGACAGTTGCTACTCAAACACTTCAGCACATCTTACCCGGAAAAGCAGCCTCTTGGCAGCAACACTCAGTTTGGCTCGTTCATCTACCTTTTCTTCATCTGAAAAAAGCCATAAAATAAAAACTAGACATCATTAAAAAACGTATGTAAAGATTCCAAAAAGTTTCTCAAGGCTGACCTGAAAATCCTTTGAATATAAGAATGGAAATACTAAAAATTACAGTTGGCAGTATTTCCCCTTTGCAGGAAGCCTATTCTGCTCAGTGAAAAGGTGCTCATTTCCATTGTAATTAACCAAACAAAATTCTGTCTGGATAGTAATTCTCTATTGTTCTATTTGACAAGTTGAGACTTAATAATATTTTTTTAGGGAAGGAATGGCTCTTCTTTATTATTCAACATTAGTAGCAGCAATAACAGGAAACCTACTTCTTTGGAGCAAATCAGTTGTTTTATTATTGCTGACTCATCAATTTTCTAACACTCTCAAAGATAACAGAAAGATCATCTGAAAACCTAAACTAGGTTTTGTTATATTGACAGAAAGAATGCCTGCAAAGGAGTAAGAAATAGGTATGCATGGTAATATCATTCTCAAAAAAGCAAAAATCTTATTTAAATCTAATCTGGGGGAGATGATGAAGAAGCAAAAGGAAAACAGATACTTGCCCTCAGCAGTTGGCATTTCTGAATTTGAAGTAGACCTAGGAAAGACATTAGCAAATAATAATAAAAAATTAGCTGGTGGGAGTAGATGGTCCATATAAATTATCATAAAAATAAAAATGCAATTAAATTTTCTTAAAGAATATTATCCTGATAGTAATTCTAGTTGTGAATATATATGTACAGTTAACAGACACCATAGAATGCATGTGCACACAGCCCAGCCAAGTGGACACCTTGTGGAGACAAACGAGAATCAAATGTGACTTATTCAACATGACTGATGGTGATTTTTTAGATAAACCTTATCATTTCCAGGGATAATCAAGTGATAACACAAAACTCAAATACAACAAGCAGGCAGACATTTTAAAAATGAATATTCCTCAGTTATTTTAAAATATGGTGAATACTCAACTTGGATTCTAACTTAACAAGGGCATAAGAAATTAAAAACATTAAATGAAGAAAAATTTTTCTTCTTACAGTTTGAGTGCAATTTAAAACAGTATCTTGGGATTCTGTTGTCAAGGATAACATTCTTTAAAAATACATTTATATCAGCCAAGTAAATATTCCTTATAGATTAGATGGAAGAACTATGGAATCACCACATCCCATTTAAACAGCATCAGGATCATCACTGTGATGAAAATCCTGTGTGAGTTAGTTCCTAGACATACATGTGCCTACCTATCTGATTCCTTTCGTTCTGCTGAGGTTATAGGTTGAGTTCTAAATCTCTCAGAAGTTTTTCTACTTTCACCAGGAGAAAAATAGCGTCGTGGTTTCTGGGAACCTCTCTCCCGTTCCACACTGGTAGACAAGCCAACTCCTTTGGTTGACCTCTCAAGCCGTGATTGGCTTTTAGAATCATCAGGAGAGAGGATATAACAGAGGACCGGGGAGACAGAGAGAGAGAGAGAGAGAGAATAAAGCAAAGGTTTATGCATCTCAGTGAGTCAAGGCACAGACATCACCATATCCCACTGCATCCCTCTCCCATGCATGCAAAGGAGATGGAGCATTCCAGAGACCCAATCCTCCAGCTCCCCATTAGTAGGCAAAGCAGAATGGTAGTTTTGGAGCCATGTCCTATATGGTCTGCCCTGCACACTTGTGAGCTAAGCTTAAATGTGACTCAATGCAGGACGCAATACAACTTGAGAAATTAATGATTTTGCCAAGGACGTGCAAGTGACACATCAGGAGGACTTTTGAAACATCACCTACAGTTCAGGTTTCTTGCTGGCACTGGCAGACTCCAGAAATGCACTTCGGAGCTGTGCAACAGAGACCTTGGTGTCCAGCACGCTCAGCTCCAAGTGGCGCCCCTCAGCTTTGGGACCCTGCAGCTCCAGCTGTCCTTCTGCAGCTGGGTGCTTACTCTTCAGGGCCTGGAGCTGAGGGGGGGCCGTGTAGTCAGACAGGGAGCGGGTGAGGACCTTGCGCTTCCTTCTAGGTGCTTCTTTCTTGTGACCTGTCACTCTGGCATCTTGGGATACAGGCTCGCTCTGAACATAGGAAACCATTTCACTCCTGCCCATTCTCTCAGTGAACTGGTGCTGAGCTTGAGGTGGGTGTGAAAGACTTTCTGGCTCCTTGTGATGTTCTAAGGTGATGGTGCCAAGAACGGCAGGCTTACCCAAGTCCTCATTTCCAGAAGTGTCCTCGTGGCTTCTCACAAGCCCCCCGTCCTCTAAATCCAAGAGTGCTTTCCTGCTTTTCTTGAGAGCTTCAGCAAGGGGCACATCTTCTTCTGCTTGTGATTCACAAATATGGAGAATGGGGGTATCTCTTCTCTCACCTTCGAGAACCTTCAGGACAGGAGGCTTTATGACATTCTGGGTGGCTGATCCCACCCAGCTGCATTCAGACACACTTTCTGGGGTTTCTGAGGTCACCAGCATGGCAGTGTGCACGGGATCTGCTGGTTGGACATAGCCACGGATCGGCTGTCGTGCAGAGCTGGCTGCCTTGCTCGTGACCCTATCGAAGGCCAAGTTTTCTGAATGAAAGGACAGGTAATGCCCTGGCACGGGCTGACATCTCCTGTGAGTTAAGGACTCTGAGGCAAGTTCAGGGCTGCTGCGAGCACTCTCCTCTTTCACCAATTTTTCTCTAACTTTAACTCTTTAAGAAAGAAAAAGGTTTAAATTGCAAAGAGCAGTAACTACTTAACAGGAAAGAAGCATGCATGCATCATGGATTACCAGTCAACAGAAATAAAACCAAAGAGAGAACAATTTGTGGAGAAGCATTTTGGGTAGTTAATATCAGAAGCCCACTGCTTGCAAAATGAATGATTTTGAAAGGAGTTTTCAAATGTGCATTCAAATGCCAGGGTGGTGCAAAACTAACTCTACCCGTAAAGCTCAGGGGTCAGATGCCCTCCTGGGAGAGAATAGATGCCTTCTAACTAAATGAATACCCAGAAGCCACAGAAAAATCCCTCAATGCACACCAGTAGTATGCACGAGGGCACACTGGGGCTGGTGCTGTGAACAGCAAGCTTTCTGCATGTACAGGCCTAGCATATGACTGTAGGTAGAGTCCAGGCATACCTACACCTACTGACCAAATGTGATTTCATCATCTTCTGGAAATGTAAGAGTATTCATGATTACTTCTTTATTGAGTTCAAGATACAACAAATAATCACCTCTTCCAAACGCACACCTCAACATTCACAAGCTTTTCATGCAATGCAGACTGCATTCATTCATTCAGAAGACATGTCACCAGTTTGGTCATCATTACTACTAAGTGTAGCACTCGGAAGAATATTAGAGAAAAGATCATTGTTGAAAGAATTAATAAACTGAACATTTTCTCTCCTCTTAAATAGCAATTGCTATTAGGCTGTTAGTTAAAAAGTAATGTAAAAAGAGATTACTCTGGTTGTTTCTGACAGCAAAACTTGAATCCATTTTAAAACTACTTTTCTATGTTTCCATCACTGCAGAAACAAAGTAGCCAAAGCTCTGGCCATGGGGCTGGAGGAGACCTCTGCTCAAAGCCTGGCTCAGCTAGTTCTTAATAGTGTGGTCTCAGGCACTTACCTGCCTTTGTCGCTTTATCTTTTAAAGGGAAAGAATAGTGACAAAATGTATGTAACTTGATATTTGCAAAACACGTGGCTTTAATAGTCCTAGCTAGTTCTTATTTTTTGAAATATCACATAGTGAGAAATGAGAAACTATTGAAACTGCTTAGGAATGGATTACTAAAAATAAAGAATGCCTTTGAAGTAGGAAAAGTGATTTCTTGGGGAATGTAAAACCTTTATTTACTTAAGATTAGTCATCAAAAATAATTATTTCTGATATATACCTTTAGGAAGAGACTATTTCTTTAAATGACCAATTCACCTTGCTAACTTTGATGTGAACACCTCCATGCTTTCCAACATGAGATGCAGAATATCTATATATACTTCATTAAAGAAAAACAAAGACACACGAAAGGCAGTTACTATGAACAATTTAGGGGAAAAGGGATTCTGAGTTGTTATTTTTCTCAGACTAGCCAGTGTTGGATATTTTCATATTTACAAGCTTTGTTAATCAAAAGAAGACTGAAATGTGGTTCAACTTTTCCCATGGAATGTGTCCTTCTAATCAGAGACAATCTGAATGTTGTCCTCAGCTGAGAACAAAGACTGTTAGAAACTCAATATATGGATGCTTTGTCTTGCCAATGACTTATTCATTCTTACTCCTTCCGCCTCTCCCAGCCTCCAATCTGAAAAATGAAATGATGGGGGGTTTGCCTGCTTTTAAAACCACAGGCTCTCTATTTAACTGTTGATAATTAACTATTGGTTTAGAGACGAGGAGACATGAAAAGAAGGAGGGTGTTGACAAGATGGGACACCAGCTGAGTAGCTGGCCTCAGGAGGGGAGCAACCCAAAAGTGCCAGGTAGACTGGCAGTGTGGGAGGTGGCGAGAGAGAACAAAAACAAGAGGTATAGTAAAAAGGTTTCAAAAAGAGAAGCAAAAGGAAATGCTAGTAGAGGAGAGATTAGGACATTTGAAGGAGAAAAGCAAATGATTAGGAAGTAACTTCCAGCAGCTCTTTCTGAACACATGATTTTCAAATGCACTGCCATTAGAAAGAGAATTAGCACTGGGTGATGAGAGAAGCAGCAGGCAAGGCAGCAGGGAGAGAAGCACTCAGGAAACAAAAGCCAAGAGTTTCAATTTGGAATATACCTGGAAGGCCAGTTGATAAGTGAAGGTGTGTCCCCTTCAGAATCTTTCTGCAGAAACCACTCATGTTTGAGTTTCCCTGTACTATCATGTACAAAAAAACAAAACTTCAGAAAATGTCTATTAAAATGTCCACACATACACAGAAATTAGACTCTTTATAGTTGGAAAAAAGTGGTGTCCCATATATCTGAATTGTTTATAGGCTACGGGCTAAATTGCTATAATACTGCAAATAGGGAAGTGGGGTGATAGGTTTGGGTATAGAAAGACAGGGGATATCAGAAGTTCACATCTGATTGTAACAGACTTCAGTGGTCACAGCAAAATGTACGGAAGTGACAGACAGGTTCTTGCCTGTCAGTGTAAACCAAAACTCAAACTAAAGCAATTTTAGAAAATTGATTATAATTTAAACCTGAAAGGCTAATTTCTGTTAAGTAAAGAGTAATCCTGGCTTTTGAAAATGTATAAGCACATTTTGTCATGGGGTTTATATTCATGTCATGGAATTTCCAGGACATATGGTTCACTACTAAAATCAAGAGACTGAAATAAATATATCTAAAGCCACCAAATACAGTGTTTTTCAGGTAATTTGAAAGTATTAAGGGTTTGTAATAGTCACATTTTGCCCACAAATAGCAATTCTCTTATAAAAAATTGGATTTAAAATATAAGGCAACATCTCATCCCTAAGTTTTGTTAAGGTACATTGGTAAATTGGTAAATAGCTATATATAAAAACAGCGTCAGAAACAGTACATATCAAATAAAGTAATAAAAGAGAAAGTCAATAAGATCATATCTTTATTTGCTAATCATACGTTTTCCTTTTATATTTATCACCGAATAATGCAGCCAATACAACAGTGACCAATACTAATTCAAGTCTATTCGATTCATGTTTATTGAATTCCTGCTATGTACAAGGCACTGAGCTAAACTCTGAGAAGTAACAAAGGTGAATCAGGCATCAACCAGTCATTAAAAAGCTTATACCATGCTAAGCAAGATAATATATTTTTTACACAGTCATTCCTCAACAGGAAATAGAATATAATGCAAGGTTGAATCTGACAGAGTACAATTAATTAACCCTTGAATAACATAAGTTTGAAATGCACAGGTCCACTTATATGCGGATTTTTTCAGTAAATATACAGTTGACCCTCTGTATCCCTGGGTTTCACATGCATGTGGTGAATAAGCCACAGATGTGGAGGGCCGACTGTATGCATTGTCCAATGCCATCCTATCTAATAAAAGAGAAACATGCAAATTGACCATACCTCCGCTACACCCACAAGCCATGCCCACCAGCCAATCAGGAGCGAGTATGCAAATTAACCCAACAAATATGGTGGTGGCCACAGAGCTGGAGCAAGCAGGAGACTTGGGTTGCCCCCAGCAATGGAGGAAGCCAAGTTTCCCGTCTGCCCTGGCCTCCGCTCAAGGCTACAAAGTTTCAATTATAGAAGATAAATAAATCCCAACAAAAATGGTGGCAGCCACGGAGCTGGAGAGAGCAGGAGGCATGGGTTGCACCTGGTGATTGAGGAAGCCAAGCTTCCCACCCACCCTGGCCTGCCCTGGCCTCTGCTCAAGGCTACAAAGTTTCAATTATAGAAGATAAATAAATCCCAGATACCAGGGCCTCTGCTTGGGTCACCGGGGGGGGGGGGGGTGGCTGGCCTGCAAACCACCACAGGGCCCTCCCCAGGCCGCCCCATGCCCCAAGGGACCCCCCACCCTGATCTGGGACACCCTTCAGGGCAAACCAACAAGCCCCGACCCATGCACCAGGCCTCTATTCTATCTAATAAAAGAGTAATATGCAAATTGACCATCACTCCAACACACAAGATGGCTGCCACAAGATGGCCAGCAGGGGAGGGCAGTTGGGGGGATCAGGCCTGCAGGGGAGGGCAGTTAGGGGTGATCAGGCCTGCAGGGGAGGGTAGTTAGGGGCAATCAGGCTGGCATGGGAGCAGTTAGGCATCAATCAGGCTGGCAGGGGAGTGATTAGGGGGTGATCAGGCTGGCAGGCAGAAGCGGTTAGGGCAATCAGGAAGGCAGGCAGGCAAGCAGTTGGGAGCCAGCAGTCCTGGATTGTGAGAGGGATGTCCAACTGTGCGTTTAGGCCCGATCCCGGGCAGTCAGACATCCCTCAAGGGGTCCCAGATTGGAGAGGGTGCAGGCTGGGCTGAGGGACACACACCCCCTGTGCACGAATTTCGTGCACCGGGCCTCTAGTTTTATATAAGGGACTTGAGCAACTAAGAATTTTGGTCTCCTTTGGGCAGACCATGGTCCTGGAATTAATCCCTTGCAGATACCAAGGGATAACTTTTTGGAGAGTCAATTTAATCACAGTGCCCCTGACCACCATGTTGTTCAAGGGTCAGCAGTAATTACACCAGGCTGAAAATATTTCAGTGAAAAATCATAGGCAAGGAAAGCTGTACTGACCTGTATCCTCCTATAATACAGAAAGGACAATGGAAACTCTACATGGAGTTAAAATGTTTACTGGCTCAAACCCTTATCAACCTATCTGCAAGAATTCTTCAATACCAGGATGCAAACAAATTTTAGGTCACAGCAATTCCCAAAAGAATAGAATGATAATTATATTAAAATTCTCTGAATTTTCTAAAATCACTTTACTTTGAGTTTTGATTTGCACTGACAGGCAAGGATCTGTCTGTCATCACTTCTGTATATTTTTTAAATATATATTTTTTGTTGATAGTATTACAGATATCTCCCATTCCCTCCCCCGCTTCCTCCTTCCTCGAGACCCCTACCCCCTGCCCTCAACCAGGTCTTACTTCTGTACATTTTGCTGTGACCATTAAAATCTGTTACAATTAGATGTGAACTTCTATTTCTCCAGTAACATCCCCCTGTCTTTCTACATCCAAACCTATTACCCCACTGCCCTATCTTCAGCATTATAGAAATTTAGCCCGTAGCCAATAAACAATTCAGATGTATTCTATAAAGAATCTAATTTCTTTATTTATATAAACATAGAATAGTTTAGCATATTAATGTGAAACTTGAAAGTATACAATGCAACACAGCACAGGATATAGAGGAAGAAGGCATAATGGATATCTGCTTTTGAAAACCATCAAGTTAATATAACTAATATGCCTACATCACAGAGATAATTTAAGGCTCAAATACTTTTTGTATAAGAGTGCTTTGTCACAGACAATGGCTTGGTGAGGACCTGGGGGGGGGTGGGGGCAGGAGCAGGCTGAAGGAGGTTTATGGGGGGAAAAGGAGGACCCATGTAATACTTTCAACAATAAGATTTTTTTAAAAAGTGCTTTGTAAACTGTGAAGTGCTAAACAATTTTCTGAAGATGTCTTCAGAAAAGAATAAAACTTGGTGAATATCACTATAAAATTATCAGGAGATTTAAGAATATATTTAGTCAGCATTTGTAAAATGAAAATCACAGACATGATGACTTGCTGTGCTCCATTTATTCATTACATTAGATATGGAACTTGCCAAAAAACCAAGTTACTACCATGTAAAGGGGCTACTCAAATCCCTCCCCCTTTTTTTAAATTGAATTTATTGGGGTGACACTGGTTAACAAACATATGCAGGTTTCAGGTGCACAGTTCCACAATACGTCATCTGTACCCTCTATTTAATAGAGTCTACTATGTGTTCACCACCCCAAGTCAAGTCTCCATCCATCACCACTTATTCCTCCTTTATCCTCCTCCACCTCCTCTCTCCCCTCAGCAATCACCACACTGTTGTCTGTGTCCATGAGTTTTCTCTCTTTTTTCTTTTTTGCTCAATCCCTTCACCCCCACCCAGCCCAAATAAATTTTGACATTTAATATATATCATAAATGTATGTAATGAGAAAGAACATATGTGAAGGTATTGTGCGGAGAATATCATAAGCCCTTCAGAATGCTGGTCTCCTCCTCTTCTTTCTTCATAGACCACATACTATTGCACGTTTATGAGTTACTGTTTTTATAGTTTAAAGAGATGATACATACGTCGTCCCAATTCAGAAGCCCTGTGATTTTAAGAAGAATGTAACAAAGGTCTCACCAGGAGGGCTTGAGTTTGACTCAAGTAAATTTAAAGCAGGAGTGATTTAGGACAGTATTTCTCCAAGTAAGGCTTTCAGGACATAGGTTGGCTAAGGCACTTATTTGGGTGAGGTTTTCTGCCATCAAAACCAGAAAACAAAGACAAGGGGGTGGGGCAGTGGTCGGCAAGCTCATTAGTCAACAGAGCCAAATATCAACAGTACAACGATTGAAATTTCTTTTGAGAGCCAAATTTTTAAAACTTAAACTTCTTCTAATGCCACTTCTTCAAAATAGACTCGCCCAGGCCGTGGTATTTTGTGGAAGAGCCACACTCAAGGGGCCAAAGAGCCGCATGTGACTCGCGAGCTGCAGTTTGCCGACCACGGGGGTGGGGAGAAAACTAAATGTAATTAAACACTGATTATTTAATTAAGCAAGGCCGTCCTGGGTACTTCTTATCCACATACTGCATGCAGACGGTGGTCACTTCTCAGTCCTTTCCTTACCTACTAGAAGCATTTGATACACATGCCTTTCACCTGTCTTCTGTCTCACTAACCACCTGCACCTTAGGGTGCCCATGGCTCTGTCTCCTTTCTTGCTCCATCAATAGTCAGAGCCTTAATGATCTCATCCAGCTTTCACTTCCATGGCCAGGATCTTGCAACATTTATCTCCACTCCAATTTTCCCTTGAACACAGACTCCTGCATTCAATTGGCTATTTGACATTTCCATTTGGATATCTAATGGACATCTTAAATTTTATGGACATGCAAACAATGAACTCTTCATTTCTCTCCAAGCCTCACTTCCACTGGAGCCCTAGTTCAGCAAATGGCATTCCTTCTTCATGGTGGCCTGGCCAAAAATTTGAACTCACTCTTGACACATCTGTTTCTCTCATACGCCACAGCCACATCTAAGTCATGAGCAAATCCTGTTAACTTCAAAATATGACCTCTTTTCACTACCTCTGCTGTTATTCTAGTTCACCACCATCTCCCACCTAGATTACTGAGATGTCCTCCTAATTATTCTACCTATTTTCATGCTTGCCCACCTATACAGTCTGTTTTCAGCTTAGCAACCAGAGGAATTATTTTTAAATATTCGTGCACCAGTGCGGTCCCTAGGCTTGGTTGGCAATCGAAAAGCGAGCATCTGGCATGGAAGGGCAGGTCCCAGCTGACCTCTGGGCTCTGGGCAGCACCTGGGCCCCCGATTGCACCTGCCTTGGCCTGGCGCAGCCCGCTCACCTGCTCACCATCCGTTGTGTGGTTCTGCTCTTGTCAGGGCCACCTGCTGCCAGTGCTGCGCCACCCGCCATGTTCCATGCCACCCCCTGGTGGTCAGCACACATCATAGTGAGCAGTCGAACTCCCAGTCTCCCAGTCGAACGACCACCCAATGGGATAATTTGCATATTAGTCTTATTATATAGGATTGGAAGGCAGATCTGTCTTTCCTCTTTTCAAAACTATTATATGGTTTAATTTAGAGCAAACCCCAAAGCCCTCATGATGGGCTATAGGCCCTGCCAGACCTGCCTACCAGTCCCCACATATCTCATCCCTATCATGTCCCCTCAACCCCATACTCCTGCCTCACTGCTGACCCGGGGCCTTTTCAAACACTCCATGCTTAGTGTCCATGCAGGGACATGGCTTGCTTCCTCACTTTATGTACGTTTCTGCTCAATTACTGTCTTCTCAGAGATACCTTTCTAACTACTTCATATGAAATAGCAACCCCCATTTACCTTCTACCTTCACTGATCCGCTTGAATTTTCTTCATAGCACTTACCACACCTGTCATATTACATACTGATTTACTGTCTCCAACTCCACTTTTTGAAAGAAGAGGCTACTGGATCATCAGCACTCAGACAGTGTATGGCAAATAGCAGGACTCAATATATGTTTGTGAAATTGAGGAATACTATATAATAATAGAGGAATATGCAAATTGTCCGTTACTATGTAACATCACAACCATTCAGGAGGCTGCGCGTGCAGCAGGCCCGGGTGGGGACGTGAGCCTGTGGTGCCTCCTCTGGAGTTGGGGAGCTAATGACTGATTGTCTCCGGTCCTCCTCCAACAGTCCTCTCTAGCAGGCATGGGGTTACTGAGACCCAGGCCAGGCCTCTGGCCACAGATCCACAGGTTCATGGAGACTGACTCTACCAGGCTGCTCGGAGGTCATGTGGCTGGGCCGCAGGGTGCCTGAACCGGGTGCCTGTTCAAGACATGAAACAGAGAGGGTGGACACCTAGCAGCATGAGAGGCCTGGCTGTGGGCCCTCTTGAGAGGCGGCTCCTGGGCGAGCGCCGTGGCTTTGGCGAAGGAGCCGGCCAGGAGGCAGGCAACCCAAGGGGCACAGAGCAGCGCCCGGGCGAGTGTTGCAGCTTCAGTGAAGCAGCTGGTCAGGAGGCGGGCGGCCCAAGGGGCACAGAGCGGAGCCAAGGTGGGGTGCACCAGAGAGGGCTTGGGCCGGGGCAGGGGGCCGGCAGGCGGGGATCTGCCTCGCCCGCGGAGAGCGAGGTTCTGCAGTGGCCCCAAGGCGCGGGTCGGCCCAGCGGGAAACAAGAGGCGATGACTGCCGGTGTTGGAAGGACTCCCGGGTGGAGGGGTGCGGACCCACAGCCCTGAAGTGGGGGTTAAGGGGCAGCGCCACCTCAGTGGAGGGGTGCTGCACTGCCGGGTACACTACTGCAGCGGTTTGGCGAAGCTCTCAGTGCTAACCGGCCTCGCACCGGTGGCCTTCGCACTTGAGAGGCGGCGACTCATGCTCCTGCCTTGCCTCAAAAGCAAGCCCACACCCACCCCAACTCCAGTTCCCACCCCACCCCACCCCACCCCATGGCAGTGCGCACCTGCATGGTGAGTGCGAAGCCTACCACCTGCTCCCCAGAAGGGGGGGCAGTAAAGAATGGGGGCGGAGTATGGGGGAGAGGAAAGAATGTGGAGCATCTAAAATGAAGAGGTGCTCAACAATGAGGCTCGGAAGCCTGATGGGAAGGTTTGTTCTGTTTGCCCTGCGGCTGCCCCTTAGGAAGGGCGGAGAGCACGGCTGTGAAGGCTCCCTGTGTGCTGAGTCCAATTCTGCAGCCAACTGGAACTGGCCTCAGTTTCCTGGTCTGTAAAATGGGTTAAGCGTGTCCAAGTGCCTTCGCTAAGCTTTGAGGGCCAATTGAAATACTATATTAAAAAAATGAGGGAAGAAGTGAGAAAGAAAAGGAAGAGTGAGCAACACAAAAGAAAGATTGGAAGGAACCTGTAAACCTATTGTCATTTAAATAGGGAATATAGTCAACAGTGTTGTAATGACGGTATGATGCCAGGTGGGTACTGGAAATATTGGGGAACATTTTGTAAAGCATATGATTGTCTAATCATTATTCTGTAACTAACATAAAACTTGAAACTAATACAAAATAATCTATACCAATAAAAGCCTTGGGGGCAATAAGGCCAGCAGGGGAGTGTAGCTGGGAGCAATCACGCTGGCAGCGGAGCAGTTAGGTATCAATCAGGCCAGCAGGGGAGCGGTTAGGGGGCGATCAGGCTGGCAGGCAGAAGTGCTTAGGGGCAATTAGGCAGGCAGGCAGGAGAGCGGTTAGGACCATTGGTCCCAGATTGTGAGAGGGATGTCCGACTGCCGCAGGGATCGGGCCTAAACCAGCCATCCCTAGAGGGGTCCGAGATTGGAGAGGGTGCAGGCTGGGCTGAGGGACACCACCCCTGCGTGCACGAATTTCGTGCACCGGGCCACTAGTTGTTAAATAATCTCTATAACAATTCTCTTAGGTATTCTTTTTAAAAATATATATATTTTATTAATTTTTTTTTTTTTTTTTTTTTTTTTTTTTTTTTTTTTACAGAGAGGAAGGGAGAGGGATAGTTAGAAACATTGATGAGAGCGAAACATTGATCAGCTGCCTCCTGCACACCCCCAACTGGGGGTGTGCCTGCAACCAAGGTACATGCCCTTGATTGGAATCTAACCTGGGACCCTTAAGTCTGCAGGCCGACACTCTATCGCAGGGGTGGGCAAACTTTTTGACTCGAGGGCCACAATGGGTTCTTAAATTGGACCGGAGGGCCGGAACAAAAGCATGGATGGAGTGTTTGTGTGAACTAATATAAATTCAAAGTAAAGGAGCGGAGGGGAGAGCAAGAGAACCCTCTGCTCTTTCGTCTCCGCGGGCCGGATAGAACAGCCGAACGGGCCGGATCCGGCCCGCGGGCCGTAGTTTGCCCACGGCTGCTCTATCGACTGAGCCAAACCAGTTAGGGCTCTCTGAGGTATTCTTATCCTCATTTTATAGGTAAAAAGAAAAAGGTGCAAAAAGCATAGCAAAAAGCATATTAACTGCCAAATCACAAGTTGGTTAATGAAAGGATGGGCTTAACCCAGTGCTAGAGCAACCCGGCCTAGATCTTCTACTCCTCCAGAGCTATAGGCTTCCGCATTCTGGAAAACGACCACCTCCATGGCTTAAATGAGTCATGATGTAGTTGAAATGTTAGTCCTCATGGGCTCTAGGGCTCAGCACAGACAGCACAAAGGTGTGGTGGTCACATTCACAGATTTGACCACATGATGGTCTCTCCAGCAGACAGTCACTCAATTACCTGTAAATCCTGCAAAACCCAATCACCTTCTTCCTCTCTCCAAATGTATGACATGAAATCAAAGGAGTCCAGCAGTAAAGAGCAACTGGACTCAGAGGGCACTTACTGCTGAGGTAGGAGTGGGGTAATGGTACAAGGAGGGAGCTGGGGCCCAGACTTGGCAAGACAGATGAAATTTTGTCTCCTCCCACCAAAGCATTCTATATCAGAAGACCTGTGTAAGAATTACCCATTTGGAAATGAGAAAATTCATGGGAAGAATAAACTGAGAAAAGGCAATACTGGATCTTAAGTGGGAGGAATTATAACTACTCCGAGGTCCGAGGGAATATTTCACCTCAGCTGGACTGATCTCTCAGCTGTCCCTGCTCCTCAGTCAGAAAGAAATAATAATGTGACATGATACCTAATGCATGAAACCTAATTCCCACTTTCCCAGGCACACTGGAGGCTCAACATCACAATAGCTCAATATCAACTGTTCATCAATAAATATCCATGCATTGGCCATGACACATGTATAACGCCAGCATCAGGGAAAATAATTTTAGTATGCATACTTGACTTGTGCTTTGAGTATTCACTAGGAAATCTGAAATTAAAAATGAACTTTGTATAAACCACATTGTAAATATAAATTACAACCATTTAAGATTTTTTTATTCAGAATATTATAAACAATTAACATTAACATTTCTCCTATGATTTTAAATCATTTCATCAAACTCTAATATAACGGCTTTTGAATAGACAAAAACAAAATACTCTTAAAAAAAACAATTAAAAAAATCAATGAAACCAAGATCTGGTTCTTTAAAAGGATAAGCAAAATTTGATAAACCATTAGCCAGACTCATCAAGAAACAAAGAGAGAGGACCCAAATAAATAAAATCAGAAATGAAAGTGGAGAAGTAACCTCTAAAACCACAGGAATACAAAGGGGTGTAAGAGAATACTATGAACAAATATATGCCAACAAGCTGGGCAATGTGGATGAAATAGACAAATTTCTAGAAAAATATAATCTTCCAAAACTGAATTGGGAACAATAAAAAAACCTGAATAGGCCAATAACAACTGATAAAATAGAAGCAGTAATCAAAAAATTTCCACGGAACAAAAGCCCAGGTCTGGATGGCTTCACAGGGGAGTTTTACCAAACATTCAAAGAAGAATAACACCTATACTCCTCAAACTATTTCAGAAAATCTAAGAGGAAGGAACACTTCCAAACTCTTTTTTTTGAGGCCAGCATTATCCTAATTCCAAAACCAGATAAAGACACTACAAAGAAAGAGAATTACAGGCCAATATCCTTGATGAACATAGATGCTAGAACCCTCCACAAAATATATTAAAAAGGTCATATACCATGATCAAGTGGGATTTATTCCAGGGATGCAAGGCTGGTACAATATTCACAAATCAATAAATGTGATACATGGCATAAACAAAGCGAAAGACAAAAATCACATGATCATATCAACAGATGCAGAAAAAACATTCAACAAAATCCAACACCCATTTTTGATAAAAAACTCTCAGCAAAATGGGAATAGAGGGAGCATATCTCAACATGATAAAGGCCATATATGACAAACCTACAGCCAATATCATACTCAATGGGCAAAAACTAAAACCACTTCCCCTAAGAAGAGGAATAAGACAGGGATGCCCACTTTCACCACTCTTGTTTGACATAGTACTGGAAGTACTAGCTATAGCAATCAGACAAGAAGAAGACATAAAAGGCACCCAAATTGGAAAACAAGAAGTAAAACACTCATTATTTGCAGATGACATGATATTGTACATAGAAAACGCCAAAGACTCCATCAAAAAACTACCAGACTTAATAAATGAATTTGTAAATGTAGCAGAATACAAAATTAACACCCAGAAATCTATGGCTTTTTTATACACCAACTAGAGGCCTGGTGCATGAAATTTATGCACTCTTGGGGACCCTCAGCCTGGCCTGCGCTCTCTCGCAGTCTGGGAACCCTTGGGGGATGTCTGAAGCCACCAGTCGGACATTATTAACGCTGCCAAGGAGGCGGAGGCGGGAGAGGCTCCTGTCAACACTGCTGTGCTTGACAGCCGTGAGCCCAACTTCTGGCTGAGCAGTGCTCCCCCTGTGGGAGCACACTGACCACCAGGGGGGCAGCTCCTGCATTGAGCGTCTGCCCCCTGGTGGTCAGTGCGTGTCATAGCGACCAGTTGGTCCACCATTCAGATGATTTGAATATTAGCCTTTTATTATATAGGATAATGAACTCATAGAAAGAGAAACTAAAAAAACAATCCCATTTACCATTGCAATAAAAAAAAATTAAGATACCAAGGAATAAATTTAAGGAGTTAAAAGACCTGTACTGGGAAAACTACAGGACATTGAAAAAAGACATAGAGGAAGACATAAACAAGTGAAAAAATATACCGTGTTCATGGATTGGTAGAATCAACACCATTAAAATGTCCATATACCCAAAGCAATCTATAGATTCAGTGCAATCCCCATTAAGATACCAATGGAATATTTCACAGACCTAGAACAAACTCTCCAAAAAATTCATATAGAATAAAAAAAGACCCTGAGAAAGAACAAAGTTGGAGGGATCACAATACCAGATATCAAGCTATAGTACAAAGCCACTGTTCTCAAAACTACCTGGTACTGGCACAAGAACAGATATATGGACCAATGGAACCAGAGAACCCAGCAATCGACTCAAGCCATTATGCTCAATTAATATTTGACAAAGGAGGCAAGAGCATACAATGGAGTCAAGACAGTCTCTTTAATAAATGGTGTTGGGAAAATTGGACAGATACATGCACAAAAAAAATGAAACTAGACCACCAACTTATACCATACACAAAAATAAACTCAAAATGGATAAAGGGCTTAAACATAAGATGGGAAACCATAAAAATCTTAGAAGAATCCATAGGCAGCAAAATAGCAAACATATGTCTGTAGCAATATCTTTACCAATATATCTCCTAGGATAGTGGTCGGCAAACTCATTAGTCAACAGAGCCAAATATCAACAGTACAACGATTGAAATTTCTTTTGAGAGCCAAATTTTTTAAACTTAAACTTCTTCTAACACCCTTTCTTCAAAATAGACTCGCCCAGGCTGTGGTATTTTGTGGAAGAGCCACACTCAAGGGGCCAAAGAGCCGCATGTGGCTCGCGAGCCGTAGTTTGCCAACCACGGTCCTAGGGCAATGGAAACTAAGGAGAAAATAAACAAATGGGACTACATCAAAATAAAAAGCTTCTGCACAGCAAAAGAAACCATCAACAAAACAACAAGAAAGCCCACTGCATGGGAGAAAATATTTGCCAACGTTATCTCTGATAAAGGTTTAATCTCCAAAATTTATAGGGAACTCATACTACTTAACAAAAGGAAGATAAACAATCTAATCAAAAAATGGGCAAAGGACCTACATAGACACTTTTTGAAAGAGGACATAAGGAAGGCCAAGAGACATATGAAAACATGCTCAAAGTCACTAATCATCCAAGAGATGCAAATCAAAATGACAATGCGGTATCATGTCACACCTGTCAGAATGGCTATCATCAACAAATCAACAAATGACACATGCTGGAGAGGATGCAGAAAAAAAGGAACCCTTGTGCACTGCTGGTGGGAATACAGACTGGTACAGTCGCTGTGGAGAACAGTATGGAGTTTCCTCAAAAAATTAAAAATCAAACTCCAACTTGACCCAGTAATCCTACTTCTAGAAATATATCCCAAGAAATCAGAAACACCAATCAGAAAGGACATATGCACCCCTATGTTCCTAGCAGCACAATTTACCATAGCTAAAATTTGAAAACACCCTAAGTGCCCATCAGCAGATAAGTGGATTAAAAACTAATAGTACATCCAAACAATGGAATACTATGCTGCAGTAAAAAAAGAAGGAATTCTTACCATTTGCAATAGCATGGATGGACCTGGAGAGCATTATGCTAAGCGAAATAGGCAGTCAAGAAAGAAAGATAAATATCTCATGATCTCACTCATTTGTGGAATATAATGAACAACATTAAGTGACGAACAAAAAAGAGCCAGAGAAAACAAGTATTTTAGAATATAATAGAAGTAATCCTGTTATTTCCTGATTTTTAATAATTCCTACAACTTTTATGATATTATACTATGTTAGTACAGTTTTGGTAATATCATTATATTTAAAACCTTTTTTTCTTGAAATATTGTTTATTGCATGTAACATTATATTTAAAATCATTTTTCTTGAAATATTAAAAAATACTCAAAGAATTTGATCTTCATATTAAAAATCTAAAACTGTAGCATGAAAAATGGATTGCTGATTGTTAGGGCCTGGGTGGTGGTCAATTACAAAGGCACATGAGGGAATTTGGGGGCTAATAGAGTCGTTCTATATCTTGGTTGTAGTGATAGTTACATAACTTTCTATATTTGTCAAAATTCACAGACTTGTACTTAAAAAGGGTGAATTTACTGTACATAAATTACACCTTAATAAAAATAATATTAAAACCTAAGCCTTCTAAAATCTCTAACTCAGCGTCCTTCACAGTGCTCCTGATAAGAGTCACAGCTCAGGGATTTACTTTGACACAGATGTCTAGTGCAGCTAATGGGATTTTTAATTCAAATACCTTTGTTTATCCTTTAAAAACAAAATAAATAAATAAATGTTTAAAAAATGTGGACCACACACAGTCAATTCCACAAAATCTGTTTTTGATCTTTTTCTTTCTTTTCTTCCAATTTTTTCCTCCGAAGCCTAAAGAGACGGGGAAACCTGAGTTAAGAAATGAGGAGAGCCCAGAGTGGGTCTTTTCAGTGTTTACATTGGTAAGGAAGCTAAATTCTTCATCTGGGAAGCTGGTTAAACGCATGCCTTGGCTCCCCAAAATGGTGAAACAGAGTACAGAGCTGTTCTGGCTAGCTCACCCCCAAACTACCCAACATACTGGAAGTTTGGGGCCAAGTTCTCTACTGTGGAGCACAGCTTGATCATAATACTGCAGGTGCCTGAGGGATGCCCAACCTCAGATTAAAAACCACATCATTGCATAAAAATACAAAATTAATTTCTGGCATTGTTTTGGAGAAACTGTATTAGAGCAGGTTAGTTTTATTTAAAAAAAAGGAGATCACTTCTGAATAGTGGAACAATGTCTTGGGTTCTTTTATTTTTATTTCTTTAAATCTTGCATGGATGCTATTTTTTTTTTTTTTTTCAGTATTCTTCAATGTTGTGCTTAACTACTTTTCACAATTAAGGCTTGGTTAAAACACAAAGAGTAGGAAGGATTAGTTTTATATAATGAGTTGAATATATAATATGACCAGACTACGGCAGCTAAGTAGAGTTAAGAATCAGCCTGGCTGGCATGGCTTAGTGATTGAGTGTCCACCCATAAACCAGGAGGTCACCGTTGGATTCCTGTTCAGGACACATACCTGGGTTGCTACTCGATCCCCAGTAAGGGGCGTGCAGGAAGCAGCCAATCAATGACTCTCTCATCATTGATACTCTCTCTCTCCCTCTCCATTCCTCTCTGAAATCTATATATATATATATATATATATGGATCAATGTTGGTGGACAGAGGCACAGGGCTGATGAAACCTTTTCTATTTTGACTGGGGTAAAAGGCTTTACTTTTCCCCAAACTCATCAACCTGCATCACCCTTAAACTATGTGAATTTTGATGTATATTATACCCCAATTAAAAATATATCACTGTTGAATTACAGATTAAGGACTTTTTGAGTAATAAAAGGTAGAAATTTAGAGACTTCTTAGGGCAGATGCAGGAGAAACATATGAGATAAGCAATTTCTTCCATCTCAGCTAACCTCAGTGTTGAATGCTGAAATGCTACAATCTCAGCCAGTAAAGGGTGATGTCAGGAGGAACGTGCATACACACAGAATTGTCCGAGAAAGCACTGGGGTCTGAGGAAGGGCTGTGGTGGGCCTTCCGAAATGGATCAAATTTGTGATTCCCAGTTGAATTTGGATTTCCATGTCTCCTGCTTGAATTCTAATGGCCCCTCCTAGAAAAAATGTAATCCAGTCTCAAAAACAGCCAATAGTGTTTTTGCTCACTTATTGTGATTCCCACTCACAGCTTAACATTTATGAGCACACTGACTCAAGAGTATAATATAAGAATTCTAACCTCAAAGTGGAAAAAGCCTCATAGCATAAACAAGTGCTACTCGAGGGTGTTCTGCTGACCGGCGCCACTGATCCATGGTTAGATAAAAGACTTGTGCCAGAGAAAGTGAACATTGCTAGCCAGCTGACTTTTCTTTTATAGAATGACTCTGTGGATGAATGAAATGACCCACGATTTACATTCAGGTGCAAGTCTCTATAGATTGTGGGCTAATAAATGGTTCAAGAAGCACTGCTATAGTTTGGTTACACTAAGAAAACAGAAAGCAGGAGAACATTCATTCAAAAATCACTTATTGAACCACCTGGTATGTGCTAGACGCTGGGCAACAGCAGGGAAGAACACAAGAAAACGACTAAGACAAGGTATCTATGTTCTGGTAAGGCTTCTACTAAAGTAATGCTGTCATTGAGACCATCCTTACCAATCAATTTGGCATAATATCAAATTCATGGTTCTATTCATGGTTTGAGTGAATCCTGACAAACTTGTTAAAATCCCTTCCTGCGTATGTCAGCCTTGTAGGATGTTGAGCATTTGAATGTCCTTCTTCCCAAGACTCGAGGTGTGGGGGAAGCTGCATTTATGAGACACCTAATTTGGTTCATGATCTCTCTCTTCTTTTCCCTTTTGGCAGTGTCATCATCAATGAGGAGCCAGACTGATAACATTAGGACTCCCTATGCCAAACCAACCTTCAGCTTTATAACTGTGCTGGGAAAAAGACAGTGAGAAGACAGACTGGTTTGAGAGTCTAAGTACTAGAGAAGGTGTAAGAGACTCCAAAAATGATTCCAGATTCTACTAATACAGAGAGAGGGTTATAAAAACTTGGAAAGGTCAAGAATGCAGGGTAGATGGGAAGGTAGCCTCTCTGGACATGTTTTTATTCTTCAACAACTCAATTAGAATGAGAGACCCAGATGTCACCTGACACTGCAGACAACAGGTGGGCCAGGACCACTTGTGCTATTGATGTACCCAAGATTGGAGTAGCCATGTTGGTCGTCACATAAAGACCTTGCTGTCAACTAAAACTCCTAAGACTGTTTCCCATAAACTACTGTTAAATCAGGTTTCCCAATTCTGACCTTGTACACTAATCCCCACCCCCGTCCCCCGCCTCTAAATACAGAACTTTATGAAATTGCATCTTGATATTTTCCAACCATTATTCCATGTATATGTGATCCCTTACCTCCATGCTCCTGTTCCCTCTCCTCTCTCTCTGGCCCTTCCTCCCATCTCTCTTCCTGTTCCTTCCCTCCCTCATCTCTCTCTCTTTATGTCACCAAACTTATTTACAACTCCTCTTCCAGAAATCTGATCACCCTAACATCAATATCTTCCAGATTATTTAATGAAATGCCAAATAGGACCAAGTTCGTGGCAAAGCTTAACTTGGAACCAGAGACTTCTTTATCTCATGTCTAGGTAACTGCAAGCACAATAGCCTCAATAACTGGAATCAATTCTCCTTCAGATCAACCCTCCACACTCCTCCAGAGTGATCTTTCTAAAATGCATAATCAATCATCCTTGCTCTAAAATCCTTCAGGCACTTCCCATTATCCACAAGGCAAAGGCCAATTGTCTTGATGTGGCATCTGAGGCACTCTAGGATTGGTCCCCACCTGGCTCTCAGCCTCATCTTTCCCCTTCCTTCTAGGTCGACAACGGACATCTGTACCTTCCTGTCTGGGGCAGCCTCTGTCCAGTCCTACAAACTCACCATGTTCTTAAGGATTTGGTTCAATTATGATCACTTTTCCAAGAAAGAAGAAGTAATACACCATTTTTGTTTTCTCATGTTATCCAACCTTGTCTTCTAGAACCTTAATTACCCCATTGTGCTATGGTCATTTCCCATGCATTTTTAAAAATATATTTTTATAGATTTTGAGAGAGAGAGAGGAAGAGAGAGGGATAGAAAGGTAGAAACATCAATGAGAGGGAAACATCACTGATCAGCTGCCTCCTGCATACGCCCTACAGGGATGGAGCCAGCAACCCTGGCATGTGCTCTAACCAGGAATTGATCTCTTGGTTCCTGGGTCAATGCTCAACTGCTGAGCCACACCGGCAGAGCTATTTTCCACACTTAAAAAAAAAAAAGAAGATATTCCCAGCTAGAAGTACAGTGACTGGAACACAGAAGGCTCAATGGCTCAATATAATTTTCTTCAAAACTATCTTAGAGCAGAAATGAAGACTTAAGTCAACACCTATGAGGTATGGACAGATGGACAGATGCCTGCCGATTTGGAAACCTCCTAGACTACAAGTTTTCCTTTTGCTTATGAGGACAAGACTTTCCTATAATACCCCTGATCTTCTTTCTTATAATCTCTAACATTCAAAGGGCAAAAACAGCAAACTCTCTTTTCCACTATGAACTTCCATAAACAACAAGAGCAGAGTGTAACTGATGGATTCAGAGAACTTGAATGAGTAAATGGGTGATGGCTAATGGGCTCAGTTTTGTCAAAGTAGCTATGTGGTTTTAATCCAGTTATTTAAGTGCTTTTATCTTTAGTTTCTTCATGTATAAACTAGATCTTTATTTTTATTTATTTTTTAATATATTTTATTAATTTTTTACAGAGAGGAAGGGCGAGGGATAGAGAGTTAGAAACATCGATGAGAGAGAAACATGGATCAGCTGCCTCCTGCACACCCACTACTGGGGAGGTGCCCGCAACCAAGGTAAATGCCCTTGACCAGAATCGAACCTGGGACCCTTCAGTCCGCAGGCTGACGTTCTATCCACTGAGTCAAATCTGTTAGGGCTAAACTAGATCTTTAAATTAAATAATCTCCAGAGTTACTTCTGTTTCTAAGACTTTAAAATTATTTAACATCAAGTATCTATTTTGTGGGGTCTTGGGGAAACCAACTTCCCACAGGGCAGAGGCTACCTTCCCTGGGAGAGGACTACAAGGTTACTGTGGATAAGAGAACCATGAGATAGTGAACTAGGTTGTAATAGAACCTTTTTATGATGTGGTAACTGGCTGGCAGAGAATTATATTACCAAGAAATATAACTGTCATAGAGGATAGGAGCTGCTCTTGGTTTCTGTCCCTCAATATATAATGTTATGCCATAACATCCTATAACCCCTAAGAGTAAACAGAGTACAACAGTGCTTCCTGATCACAAAGTGAGGTCAAGTCTAGCACAATAAAAATAGTTTCCAGCTCTAATTATGTAACAGTTTCTCATTATAAAACATTAGTCAGCTTAAGAAAAATGGCTATTAACTTTCAGCATTTCATTAAAATGAACAGTTTATTTGCTGAAGTTACTTGTTTGGAAGAAGTGCTAATGGTTGCTTTGGGCATACACACAGGCATATGAATGTTCAAGGGATCATGCACATAGGCAAATTTCTGCATTTAAAATTTAGCAGACATTTGAATTTGCAGGACATAGTAGCAAGTATTTTGGGTGACATATTCATATTGAAGTCAATGAACAGAAATTGATGCTTGCCAGTGAGAAGAGAATAAAATGAAAAGAAAATGGGAGTGAGTTCAGCATATGTTAATATCCAAACTCGGAGAGCAGGGCGAGGACAGCAGATGTTGTACAGGGACTGAAAGGTGAAAAGGATGCCATCCCAACACTGGAAGGAACCTCGAACTCTCTTCTTTGGGGAGTGGATACTCAGAAGTCTGTTTTTCAGGACGTTCTGCTGTGACATGGAGCGCGTGTTCCACAGCCTTCCTGCCACTGGAGAGACAGGCAGAGACAGTAATGCTGAAGGTCAAGAGGAGTTATCTCCCTCAGCATCAGTCTCATGTGGACATTTCTATCAGTGTAGATAAGCAGACAATTAACTAAAAAAATGAGCTTGAGAACCTGGGGATCATTCTTAGAGGCACACCTCTCAATGGAGACAAATGCAATCAGAAATAAACTATAAGAAGGCAGCATAAGCCTCTTTCCTTCTTAGATGGCCCAGTCTGCATGTCACAGTGTTACAGAAAAGGTTCATTGTGGAGGCTGCCCTGGCCTATCCTGAGCCCTCCACAGCTCTCTGCTGTTACAGGGAGCCCTGTCCAAACCATCTTTTATCAGTGGCAGCTGTCTTGGGTCAAATTTCAGCATCATCACTGCATGGAACCACTAGAATCATTTTCTGGTCACTAATATTACAGTTTATTCAGTGAGAAAAGGAGTGATGAAGATTGTAGCAGAGCAACAATAAAAAAATGAATGAGGGTTTTCTAGAGTAGATCACCACCAGAAAATTAGATGTCATTCTTTCCTTTGCCAGTCGCATAGTTCACTGGGAACAGGGAGTCACAGTTGATACTCAGGAAAACAGCAACTGTGGGTTTGGGTAAAGTGTTTCCACTCAGAAGTAACCAATATGGTACATTTTAAAATTCTATCTATCTATCATCTATCTATCTATCATCTATCTATCTATCTATCTATCTATCTATCTATCTATCTTCCTCACCTAAGTTTATGTTTTTATTAACTTTAGAGAGAGAGAATAAGGGACAGGGAGAGAGAGAAATATTGATGTAAGAAGCATCCATCAGTTGCCTCCCGCATACATCCTGACCAGGATCAAACCTGCAACCCTTCGGTGCATGGGATTCCAACCAACTAAGCTACATCCACCAGGGCTATTTATTTTTTAATATCAAGAGATACACAAAGTAGCAAATTCAATAGGAACTTTGATTCAGGATTTCTAACAGTATCAGCTCAGGTTTTTAAAAATTTGAATAATCCATGGCCCCAAATGACTTTAAATTTTATTCTAAAATCCACAGGAGGCTGAATGAATTAACAAAGAATGGTTCATATTAATAACACTACCTTGTCCAGAAAACACAGTTTCTCAATTCCAAGTTTACCAGGCTTGGCAGGATTGGGAAGTGGGGGCTGGGAGGTGTCTTATAGTCCATTCCATTACTATGTGTGTTCCTAACTTGTTTCAGAAAAATGTGTTCACCTGATTCCCAGGCAACCAACAGGATTTCTAAACTAAAGACCCTGTAACCTACACCCATACAGGGTTGGGCAAGAGTAGATTTACAGTTATGAGTATGCAAAACAGTTTATTCTTGTATTATTGTTTATTAATTACTGTATTATTTTCCATACAAACTACTGTAAACCTACTTTTGCACCATCCTGTATATACATACCAGTGTTTTCCCGAAAATAAAACATCCTCCGAAAATAAGTCCCACTTACAGGTTTCCTTCTGAGTGAAATATAAGGCATCCCCAGAAAATAAGGCCCCCAGGCTCTGTCTCAGAATGAAAATTAATTTACCGTAAACTGGTCGCTAGGGCCGCCCTGACTGGCATCTAGCAACCAGTGACATTACGCGGAGTCCTGACGTCACTGCTGTGTGGAGGCAGAGCGGAGGTCGGAGTGAGCGGGTGAGCGCGGGGCGGGAGAGAGGAGACTTTCGCAGATGCATGTAGAAGAACAGGAGGATTAGAGCGGATGGGACTTGGCGAAGGTGGTGAGTGCTGGTCTGTCTCTGGTGACACTACCTGATGCTCGCGGCCGCCTTCATGATGACTGAAGGTTCTCAGTCAGTGGCAGACCCTGCTCCAGCCCAGATCCAGGCCCCAGCAAGCCCAGTGACAGTCCCCAGGCAGGCCCCAGGGGGTAAATGTCTGATAAAGGGGTAGGGGGGATGTCTGGTGAAGGTGTTCAGTGGCACAGGGGTGGGGGGAGGGGGATCACTTAAAATGACACAGGAGGATCAGAGGGGGCAATCAAAATGACACAGGAGGGTCAGAGGGGACAATCAAAATGACACAGGAGGATCAAAAGGGGTTACTAAAATGGTAATCCCCCCTCTGATTCTCCTGTGTCATTTTGATTCACCCCTCTGATTTTTCCTGTCATTTTGAGTGATCCCCCTCCCCCCACCTTGATACCCCAATTCCTTTTTTTTACCCCTAGAAATGAGTGCAAAAAGAAAAAGCTACTCCGTGGAGTACAAGAAAGGAATCGTGGAAGACTCTTGGGGCCAAAATCTTACTGCTTTCTGCAAAGAGAAGATGTTGAGTATCCGATTGGTCCGAAATGGCAAGCAGAGTATGGTAACCTCATTGAACAAGTGGACAAGGGAAATGCTAAAAAGCGCAAGTGTGGATCAGGTCGGCAACCATTATTTTCCGAGCTGGAAGACCTGATCTGTGAATGGGTTGTTGACAGGAGAGCAAAGGCTTTGGTTGTGAAAAGGGCTCAGATTCAAGAATTTGCCCTTGCAATGGCACCACAGTTTGACATAGCCCCCGAAGACTTCAAAGCATCACAACACTGGCTGGATAATTTCCTTCAGCGAAGTGAACTGTCTTTAAGAAGATCTACAACATTGTTTAGGTTGGAAGATACTCAAGTTATTAAGCAAGCACTTGCATTCAAGTCCTTTATTGATGATGCTGACTTCTCTAAATACAATCTTTCCAACATGATTGCTATGGATGAAACTGCAGTGTTTATGGGCCAATCATCTCAAACAACAATTGAACAGCGGGGTGCCTCCTTAGCGTCCATCCCTCCACTGCTTACGAAAGTGCACGTGTTTCCTGTATTTTGGCAATTCGTCTGGATGGCACTAAAATCCCACCTTTAATCATTTCTAAGGGCAAGAAGGAAAAGATTGAACGTGTTTTGGGCGTTTTTATTCTTGAAACTGAAAAAGCTTGGGCCACACAAGCAGTTATAAGGAAGTGGGTCGATTTAATGCTGCCGCTTGTTATGCGAGGGAGCCAAAGAGGTCTGCTAGTCTGGGATGCAGCCAGCACTCACCACGCTAAAGACATAAAGACATTTCTTCACGAAAGAAAAATAGATCAGATAATGATTCCCGCAGGAATGACGGCCTATCTCCAGACTCTTGATATTGCAATAAACAAGCCATTCAAAGACAATTTGCGCATGGAAATTAATGACTACATTGAAAATAGAATGGAGAGAAATCAGCGTGGAAACTTTGTGAAACCTAAACTGCAAGAAGTTGTGACTTGGGTGAAGAATTCATGGGAGAAAATCACTGACAGTTGCATTGCAAATGCACTGCGAGCAGGCTACCTTGACAAGAAGTACTCATTTAAAGACAGTGCTATTGCTTAACATGAGAGATTTGGTCCACTGATTCTGAAAGAAATGGAGTCACAAGAAATTCACCAGGAAATTCAGGAATTGGATTGTTATGATGATGTTCCAGAAGATGATGACATGATTGTCATTGAATAAATGAGTAAATTCTTGATACTGTAGGATTCACAGTTTGTCTGGTTTGTGTTGACAACTACTGTACTACCGTACCGTATACAGGTAATAAATTTCCTTTATTTTCATTTAACAATAAATGTGTACCGTATTCTTTTTCATGGAAAAATAATACATCCCCTGAAAATAAGACCTAGCACATCTTTGGGAGCAAAAATTTATAAGACACTGTCTTATTTTTGGGGAAACAGGGTAATACATATCTTCTTTATCATATAAACTGAACATTAAACAATTCTAAAATAAATTTATTACTCAGCTAAATATTGCCTAAAGACTGTTATTGAGCTTATACTATACTATAAAGCTTAAAAACAGTAGTACAGTGAAGTACAAGAGCTGATGATTATTCTGTGTGTACAAGTGTCAGTATATGTGAGCATACAAAACTGAGCATTTGACATTTGGCTCATATTTGAATTTTCAGGCTATGGCGGGTAGTCTTGTGGTGGTATATTCATGAGTGATGTATTCATATTTAATTAATGAAACAAAAACAGCCTCATGCTAGTGAGCACAAAATAAAATCATAGCCAAAAATCCTGACAGAGCTAGCTGATCAATACAGTATAGCAGTGAGAAAAACATTCTATTTCAATGATAGAACAAACCTACGATGAAACATGCTATTAAAATGTTTTGTTATTTGTAGACACTTTTTTTGTCATTCCTTAATCTTCTTAAACTTTTCTGTTACCTATTTCCACATTGAATGACATCTTATTTTCACTCATGGCTCTTGGGTAACTGAGGTTTCTTTGGTTAGTGTTTTAGTTCACAAAGTATTTTTGTCTTTCTTTCCCACAAATGGAAATCAGACAACAGTGACTTTCTGACAACTGAATTACCTGGTGCTGGACATCTAGCAGAATGGTAATCCTTTTGAAGTCCATCTTTACAAGATGAACGACTGGTGTCATTACAAAATAAATCTTAATTATTTTTAATGTCATACTTGTCACACTAAAAATAGTATTATACTATTAATAGAATTTTTTTGTTAATCCTCACCCGAGGATATTTTTCCAGTGATTTTTAGAGAGAGTGGAAGGGAGGGGGAGAGACACAGAGAGAGAAGCATCTATGTAGAGAGAAACATATCGACTGGTTGCCTTCCACACATGCCTTGGGACCCTTCAGCCTGCGGCTGACATTATCCACTGAGCTAAATCAGCTAGGGCACTTTTGCATTATTTTTAATGTAAAGATAGATAGATCAGATGTTTCTGTCAATATATGAAATTATTTGTGTTTCTTTGCCTATAAGTCATAGAATTTATACCTTGAATGATTTAATAAAATAAAGCATGTGCTTCCTCAAGAACTCCTTTACAATTTTTTAGTTCTTTTAAGCCTTTCTTTATGGTAAGGCAATGTGAGGCTAAGACTAGGCTTAGGAAACTTCTAGGTAATATTCCTCGTGTAATAACTTAGAAAGAAATAACTCAAGATTTTAAGTTATATAATATTTTGAATATTAAGATTTTAACTCACACAAAACTATTAATTATCCTATCTTTTTACCTGAAATACTCAACTAAGTTTTAATTATTATTACAACTGATTCAAAATATCACCAAGAATCTGTTACATACTAGTGGCCTGGTGCACGAAATTCATGCACATTAAAAGAGGATTAATTAGAGGAAATATTTTAATATTGCTATTTGCCCTTTCTCTATAATAGAAGTGTTAGAGATGAAAGAAAATTAGTAAAATGTATATGAAAACCTCCCTCCTGTCAGAGTCTGGGGCATGCCGCGGGACCCAGAGTCAAGTCCCGGGCCACATGCGGTGCCTAAAAGTCATGCGAGACCCAGACCCAGCCAGCCCCACACCCATTGGGCAAGATCCAGACCTGGCTGGCCCCACCCTTGTCAATCCCCGCCAGGCGGGGGGGGGGGGGGGGGCAGCCTCAGTTCTCCCATCAAGCCCTGCTGGGTGGGGGACACAGCTTCAGGGCCCCCGTCAAGCCCCGCAGGGTAGGGTGGCGCAGCCTCAGGTCCCCTGGCGCCGGTGTGGGAGGCGCTGCCTGAGGTCCCCGGGCCCAGGGTGGGGAGAGCAGCCTGAGGTCCCCCGGCCCAGCACCATGGCGGGGGCGTACCTTGAGGTCCCCTGTCAAGCCCTGCCGGGTGGGGGGCGCAGCCTGAGATCCCCTGTCAGGCCCTGCCAGGCGGGGGGTGCAACCTTAAGTCCCCTGGCCTGGTGCCGGGGTTGGGGGCGCGGCCTGAGGTCCCCTGTCAGGCCCTGCTGGGTGGGGGGTGCAGCATCAGGTCCCCTGGCTTGGTGCCGGGGTGGGGGGTGCGGCCTGAGGTCCCCTGTCAAGCCCCACTGGGTGGGGGGGCGCAGCCTCAGGTCCCTTGCCCCGGCCTAGCTCCATGCAGCCTCAGGTCCCTGCTGATGGCTCGTTAAGGCTCGTTACGGGAATCCGGCCTCCGCTGTGGGTGCAGCCATCTTATGTTACGGAAACCTCACCTCTGCTGTGGGTGCTGCCATCTTTGTGGCAGCATGATGGTCAATTTGCATATTCCCTCTTTATTAGATAGGATGATCCAGATGACTAACCTATATACTGTGATAACAGCTTAAACAGATTTCATAATATGGCAACCAGAAATTAGATTCCCCATTATTTTTTTAAAACCAGGTTATTGTAAATCTCTTTCTTCCTAAATTGGAATGTTAGGTTTCTTTGTCCTTCTCACAGAGCATATAAAAAGTTTTCTTTGATAGAAATTAATTAAGCCAAGAATACTGTTTCTACTATGAAATGCAAATTTCCCAAACACCAGGCTTTCTTTTCAAAATATAAGACAACAGGTCACAGTGCCTAAATGTCAAGTAAAGTCCAAAGGCTGAACAAAGGTCCTCAAAATACAATCTCAGGATCTATAGTATTTAACTATCTTAGAAGCTGATGTCGCTAAATATTTCAGTGTGGATGATCAAGTGAGTAAAGACAGACCTTTGGCTCAATAAACTTTAAGAATTAAAATGATCTGCTTTAGATGTATTACCACTACTTAAAAGCAATCACATTTACTGCTCTGTCCTTATGTGAAATAAATAGAAGTTATTTTCCAACTTTATTTTTTCTTCAGAGTAAATTTGCTTGACCTTAGGTTCTCATCCCTCCTCAATTCACCTGTGAAGCTAATGCCTGGGTGAGCTAAAAAGTACACTTTTGAGTTTACTTAGACCTAGTTGACCTAGACCAGTGGTCAGCAAACTCATTAGTCAACAGAGCCAAATATCAACAGTACAACCACTGAAATTTCTTTTGAGAGCCAAATTTTTTAAACTTAAACTTCTTTTAACGCCACTTCTTCAAAATAGACTCGCCCAGGCCATGGTATTTTGTGGAAGAGCCACACTCAAGGGGCCAAAGAGCCGCATGTGGCTCGCGAGCCGCAGTTTGCCGACCATGGACCTAGACAATTATCTCAAACCTTAAAGTAGAATGTTTAAGTAATTACATTTTAAAGATGCTCACCACACTTTTTAAATTTAAATCTAAATATTTAATCTAGAAATTTAAATTTAGAAACATATACTCTCTTCTGGTATTTGACTTTCTGATTTTATGCCTTTTCTGATTGTTCCAAATGAGAGCTGTTCTTGTCTTTGGTTGATATTATTACAGTTATTTCTCTTAATGACTGACCTTTTTAATAAGGCATTCTTACAAACAACTGTATTCTTAGTGTGTTGATATGACCACATAACTACCTTATAGTTATAGTCATTATATACTGTAGTCACACCACATACCCTAAACCGAAACCCTCCCACTAGTTACTGGTGGTCCTTCTGCTTTGGGATTTTAAATGACAACAAAAGCAATCACCAAAAAGTCTTGGGAATGATTACAGAAAAACAAATAAAAGAAAAAGACAACGTTAAAAGGCAGTTGAGAACCAGTAAAAAGAAGGCATCCATGAAAGTGCTTCCATGGCACTTGTTCAGTTTATTAAAATAAATAAATAAATAAAAAATAAGGCTTCCTGCTTTGGTAGAACCTGTTTTGATATTGTGAAAATTAAAACATCATATATATGAGGCCAGATTCTAAATAATGCCAGGAATACCCAGACTCTAAGACCTTTGAGGCCATGAGAAGACAAGTGGTCAGTAGGGCTGAATGCTTACCTTGATCGAGCTTCAGCAGGGAGTGGCTGGTCACCAGAGTGGCTTGGGGAGGCTGGCTGCCCAGGTGAAGAGAGGGGCATGCTGTGCATTTGCTTTGGGGACTTTGGCACTTCACTGAAGGAGCAGTCTTGCCCGCAAAACTGGAAGGATGAGGAACTCTCAACTGTGGGGGGCAGGTCCAGGGCCTGCTGCCCAGTGGCATTCAGCTCTTGACCTCGTCTTTGGTTTTCCATGTTTAGCAGCACTTCTGTGTTGGAAACACCATCCCTGGCATGGAGGGCATAGTCCTGGGATTCAGCCACACAGGTTTTGAGCCTTGGGATCTCAGTGCTGGAGTACAGAGAACCGAAATCTTTGCTTGACTCAGCCGGCCTGTCACTTTTTCCTCCCCTTTTCTCAACAGCATCTGGCTCCCTCCTGGACTTGGTATATCGAGACAAAGATTCGGAGTCTGCTTCAGAATCCAGAGCTAGCCCATATTTTTCTGCCAGTTGCCGTCTCCTCTCCGCTTTGTACCTTGCAATCCTTTCAGCTTTGGACTCAAGACCTTGGGTGTCCATACCTGAACTATAGGATGAGTCACCATGGACACCTGAGGTTTCTGTGCAGTGTTTAGGTTGAGTCTGCTTTTCTAAAGAAGAATCAGAAGTTTCTTCCTCTTCATTTGATCGGCCTACAAGAAGATCATATGAATAATAAATATAAATTTAAGTAAAGATATATTTACTATACTCTGTTATGTACATAATACACACTTGAGCACACAGGCTGTGAAGGACCAGTTTCTCACACAGGTGGTATCAGCTAAATGGTTACCTGGGATGTTGGAGGTTTGATATCTGCAGTGAAATACATAAAGGCTGGGAATGTTCTATGGGCTCTGCAAGTCACGTAAAGCAAGGGCTAAACTAAAGCTCAGTCCCTCATTCCTGACAGCTCTTCAGTCCTTGCCCAGGGCTTATATCCTCTTACTAATATATTGTTTTTTATTTCTTTTTTTTTTTTTACTGTTTTTTAATTTATGAGTTTAATATTTCATATGTGAGACCAGAGGATGAGTTCAGAGCCCTCTAGAAAAAGATGATATATGAACTGCTGTAATCTGACAAGTGAGGGATTGTGGTTTCATAGGATCTGAGAGTAAGCATAACAATAAGGGCCCATATTCACCAGGTTTTTTAAAATAGAAGTGGATTTTTCCAACTGTAGCACACATGCTTGACATAGAAAATGTCTACCATGAAAACATAGGAAGGTAAAAGCCCAAATCACCAGTAATCACTAATTTATAATAATCTACCTAATAAAAGAGTAACATGCTAATTGACCGTACCTTCACGATACCCACCAGCCAATCAGGAGTGAGTACGCAAATCAACCCAACAAAGATGGTGGGTTAATTTGCATACACAGGCACCAAGCGGCTGGGGGCAGGGTGGGATGCTTGCATCGCCACCATGGCGATGACGCAGGCGTTCCGTACCACCCCAGTGGCTCTGGGCCTCTGGGCAGTGTGGGAAGGCAGAAAGGTGGCTCTGGGCCAGAGCGAAGGCGCTGCTGGCAGCCAGGGGAGGGAAGGTCCATTCTTGCACGAATCTTCGTGCATCGGGCCTCTAGTCAATAATAAATTAGTAATTTACCAAACATTTCTATTTAGTCCTTCTAGTCTTTTATATAATTGATTTCTTTTTTTCTATATAGAATCATTTTTATATAATATTCATGTTCTAGATAAAACATTTTCCTATACTTGGGACTCTTATTTTGAAGACATCATTCTTTTAAGGCTTTGTAATATTCTACACAATAGGCATGTATCATTAATTTAATCCTTTTTCTATTACTGGGCATTTAAGTTGTTTCTGTCTTTTAATCAGTCTGATTTTCCTGATTACTATCTCAACAGACTTGTAAAACTCCTTTATCAGGAGTTACAACATTTTTTTTTTGCCTTCACTCTTTTTTTTAATTGAAATTCTTTATTGTTTAAAGTATTATATATGTCTCTTTTTTCCCCCATTGACCACTTCCCAGTACTCCCACCCCCAGCACATGCCCTCACCCTTCTACTGTCTGTGTCCATTGGTTATGCTCACATGCATGCATACAAGTTCTTTGGTTGATCTCTTACCCCCAAACTCCCTCCCTCCCTTCCCCCTGAGGTTTGACAGTCTATTCAATGCTTCTGTGTCTCTGGCTCTATTTTTGTTCATCAGTTTATGTTGTTCATTATATTCCACAAATGAGTGAGATCATGTGATATTTATCTTTCTCCGATGGGCTTATTTTGCTTAGCATAATGATCTCCAGGTCCATCCATGCTGTTGCAAATGGTAAGAGTTCCTTCTTTTTTACAGCAGCGTAGTATTCTATTGTGTAGATGTACCACAGTTTTCTAATCCACTCATCTACTGATGGGCACTTGGGCTGTTTCCAAATCTTAGCTATGGTGAATTGTGCTGCTATGAACATAGGGGTGCATATATCCTTTCTGATTGGTGTTTCTGATTTCTTGGGATATATTCCTAGAAGTGGGATTACTGGGTCAAATGGGAGTTTGATTTTTAATTTTTTGAGGAAACTCCATACTGTTTTCAACAGTGGCTGCACCATCATTTTAATATACATGCTAGATGGTCAAGTTAATTTATATAAAGTCTACATCAATTTACACTTGAATCTGCACTATATGCTCTCCTCTTATAAACATTGAGGGCTAATTTTTAAAATTTCCTTTGATTACTAGAAAAAGAGAATAAACACATTTTTCTATTGTTTACTAGCTATTTGTATTATCTTTTTCTTCTCTGAAATACCTGGTCAAGCTTATTGCTCTGTATTCTATTAATTCATAGTGTCATTTTTATTGGTTTGTGTCAATGTTTATAGGAGGAACATGAGTCTTTATCTTATAAATATTTCAAACTTGCTTAACTTTCTTGTGAAGTTTACTTGTAAGATTTTCTTTGGAGTACAGATGTTAATCATTATGTAGTCAAGTCGATTGACCTGGTCATTTGTGATTTCCACAGCTGTTTCTGTGTTTTGAAAGTCCTTTTCAATTCAACTTGAATTATGTATTCACCTATGTTTTCATGTTTTTTATTTTATTTAAATTAATCATGTAATTAATTGGAACTTACTTTTATGTTTAGTGTGAAGTGAGAAGAGAAATATGTTCCTTACCCCACCCCACAAGCAACCATTTTTCCAAGAACAATTTATTGAATAACTCTTCCTTTTCTCACTAACACGTGATGCTTAAATGGTCTTATAATACACTAGAGGTCCAGTGCATGAAATTCATGCACTAAGGGGGGGATTCCTCAGCCCGGCCTGCACCCTCTCACAGTGCGGAACCCCCAGGGGATGCCTGCCTGCTCACTGCTCCTTAGCGCTGCCACAGGGCGGGAGAGGCTGCCGCCACTGCCGCTGTGCTCGCCAGCCGTGAGCCTAGCTTCTGGCTGAGCAGCCCTCCCCTCGTGGGAGCACACTGACCACTGGGGGGCAGCTCCTGCATTGAGCATCTGCCCCCTGGTGGTCAGTGAGCATCATAGCGATTGGTCATTCTTGTCGTTCTGCCACAATGGTCGTTTAGGCTTTTATTATAGAGTAGAGGCCCAGTGCACGAAATTCGTGCATGGAGGGGTGTCCCTCAGCCCTGCCTACACCCTCTCCAATCTGGGACCTCTTGGGGGGTGTCCAACTTATGGTTTAGTCGGACATCCCTCTCATAATCTGGGACCGCTGGCTCCTAACCGCTCACCTGCCTGCCTGCCTGCCTGCCTGATCACCCCTAACTGCCTCAGCCTGACAGCCTGATCACTGCCTAACTGCTCCCTTGTCAGCCTGATTTCACCCCTAACTGCCCTCCCTTGCCGGCCTGGTTGCCCCCAACTGTCCTCCACTGCTGGCCTAGTCGCCCCCAACTGCCCTCCCCTGCCAGCCTGATGGCCCCCAACTGCCCTCCCCTGCTGGCATGGTCCCCCCCAACTGCCCTCCCCTGCCGGCCTGGTTTCCTTCAACTGCCCTCCCCTGCCAGCCTGGTTGCCCCCAACTGCCCTCCACTGCTGGCCATCTTGTGGCGGCCATCTTGTGATGACATGGGGTGGCCATATTGTGATGATGTGAGGGCAAAGGCTGTGAGGGCCACCTAGGCTTTTATTAGGATGGTTTCTGGTTTCTCCCCCAGAAAGGGGTGTTGGTCTCACTGCATGATGTTATTGGTTTGCATATCTCTATAGTTTCTGATCATTTATGGCAAGAAAACTAGAGAACTAAGATTTAAAAATTACATATACGAAGAATTAAAAATAGAGTACCAAGTTTATAGCCAGAAATAAACTCTCGTGTGTATAAAAGGTTAATCTATTATAATAAAAGCGCAATATGCAAATTAGACCAGACATCCTTCTGGACAAAGTCAGGGTTGCGAGGGAAGCCCGGTCCCAGGTGACTACCAGTGACTGGAGGCAAGTCCAGGTCCTGGGTGCCGGAGGGAAGCCCGGTTCCCTGGTGCTGGAGGGAAGCCTGGGTCCCAGTGCCAGAGGGAAGCCGGTGCTGGAAGCTGGGGGAAGGAAGGCCTACTCTTGCACGAATTTTGTGCATCGGGCCTTTAGTCTATACTAATGAAAGGGTAATATTCTAATTAGACCAGGTCGACTGGCCATCTTCTGGACATCTGACTTCCTTCCAGACAAAGACACAGTGGCGGGGGCCAAGGCAAAGGTGGTTAGGGTGATCAGGCCGTCAGGGGAGCAAGCAGTTAGGGGCAAGATCAAGCCAGTGCAGGGGAGGAAGCAGTTAGGGGGCGATCAGGCTGGCAGGGGAGGGCAGTTAGGGGCAATTAGGCTGGCAGGGGAGGGCATTTGGGGGTGATTGGACCGGCAGGTGAGGGCAGTGGGGGGTGATTGGGCCGACAGGGGAGGGCAATTGGGGGCCATCGGGCCAGCAGGGGAGGGCAGTGGGGGCCATCGGACCAGCAGGGGAGGGCAGTTGGGGGCAATTGGGCTGGCAGGGGAGCAGTTAGGCATCGATCAGGCTGGCAGGGGAGTGGTTATGGGGCGATCAGGCTGGCAGGCTAAAGCTGTTAGGGGCAATCAGGCAGGCAGGCAGGCGGGATCAGGCCTAAAGAGTCAGTCGGACATCCCCCGAAGGGTCCCAGATTGGAGACGGTACAGGCTGGGCTGAGGGACACCCCCCAGTGCACGAATTTCATGCACCAGGCCTCTAGTCCTATATAATAAAACCCTAATATGCAAATCAACCAAACAGCAGAAAGACAGGTGGAATGACCAGTCACTATGACACACACTAACCACTAGGGGGCAGATGCTCAACACAGGAGCTGCCCTCAACCAGTCCTGTGAGGAGGACAGAGCAGACATAAGTGTGTTGTTGACGTTTTTAACAAATATTTGTAATAATATATAACTACACCTACACAATTCACTTTTGTGGAGTATCTCACTTTCCAATCCCATTAGATAAAAAGGCTATGCTGGAGCAGCCTGCCTGATGATGGCCACCAGGGATGCTCACCGGTGTGGGGGCTGGCCGGGTCTGTGGCTCGCATGTATCTGGGTGTGTCTTCTTCTAGTAGGCGGTGAGTCACTAACCCTGTGCAACTCTGCAAGAGGATGGGCTGCGTGTCCGTTTCAATTCCTTCTAAGCGCCTGGCAATTCTTTCTTTTCTGTGCAAAACACCCAAAAAAAAAATAAAAAATGCAAATAAACTCTAAAGAAAAATTGAACACTGCTTTGCCAAGCTCTTCTACTTGCAAATTACATACAACATATCACTTACCTTTTCATTTTTAAAAATTCTTTCCTCTTTGGTTCAAAGATGTTTCTCAATTCTGCAACTAAAACAAAATAAAAGAATTAAGTAGTCCAGCATTTACCAGTCATCCATTCATTTTACTCCTTCATGCAACATATATTTATTGAACTCCCATTTCTGCTCTTGGCTCCCCATGTAACAGTGACAGACAAAACTGACACAGTTACTGCTTTCCTGGAGGTTGTCTTCTAGTGAGGCAGGCAGGTACCAAATGAGAGTGTACACACACACACACCAACAGGGATGGGCTAAGAAGTAAAACCTTAAGAGTAAGGGACAGAATGACAACAGCAAGGTGTATTTCATTCAGGGGAGTCAGAGGAGGCCTAACCAGGAAGATCTCCCTAGCAAACAAAAATCTCAGTAACTATTTTTAGTTGTTACTAGAGTTAGGAAATATTTTTAGCTTTTCATTGACATTTGCAATTGTAGAGATTAATACTACCCCCACTCCGCATACCCATCAGCAAACCACAACAGCCAAGACACATCACTCCTATTTCACCCTATCATTTAACCTGTAAATATCTGTAACTACCTAATTGTGTTTCCAGTGGTACCGACATATCATGTACATGAACACAGTCTCTCAGCACCTCCCACAGGCTTTCACTGGGAGGAAATGTTAACATGTGTTTCCTTGCTATAATTTAGGTGCATGATGGACAAAGTGATTACTGTAATTTTCCTAGCAACACTGGATGACCCGATGAATGTTCTGCTGTGATGTTGCAAGGATCTCATGTGATACTAACTACAAAGATATTACTAAGATGCCAAATAATTGTTTCTTTGGAGAAATAGCCCAATTTTTGTGGAGAATAAAGGTCTCTCTTCTGGCCTCCTCCTCAATCACAGGAATTCATGAGGGCTCATCTGAGTGGTTCCTATGGAGAACTCAGGAAGGGTTAGAGAGAGGGGTCACTGACAGTCCCCAGGACCTACAAACTTTTTAAAGGCTGAGTTAATTTTCAACTGCTTCAATTTCTACGTGTGTTTTTTTTTCCCAAAGTGGTCATTTTTAGTAATGAGTCAAAACCACACACACACACACACACACACACACACACACGCACGCACGCGCACACACACACGGCTTTTATACTAACTATCCTTTGTGTTCAGAGGTACAAGCCTTGTTTTTTTAATTTATTTTTAAATGCTAGACACCTTAAAATTTGTTAGGTAGACTTTTGTTAAGATTGTTGGCTTCAAAAAAGTCTCTCTCACTTGGCCTTCCCAGGAACCAGAATAGCCAGAGGTAGAGGTGTACTTGCCCTGCTATGTCAATTATGGTCCTATTTAGAAGACAAGAGTATAATGATAATGGGGCATCCACCCTGCTTGCTGCCTTTGTGGGAAGCTTGGCTAAAAATGGCTCCTCAGTTAACAAATTAACTCTAGTGAGATGATAAAAGCCAAAGAATATCAATTATTTATTTAAATCCCCAAAGTGGAGGATGGAGCTGTATTTTTTACAAGACTGCTCAAGAAGCTATTGAAACCAAATTCCAAGTGCTCTCAAAGGTATGCCTTATGCCTATGCCTCAAAACCATACCTGAGAAATAGAGTATGGTTATAGGGTTCTGAGTAGCATAATGACATGCACATGCCACTTACCTTTTTTCCCCCAAACCTACTTCAACTAGGTATGTTATGGTCTGAAAGTTTATATCTCCCTCCCCACCGCCCAATTCATAAGTTGAAATCCTGCTCCCCAGAGTGATGGTATTTGGAGGTGCAACCTTTGGAAGAGCTTAGGCTCTGGCCTCATGATTAGAATTAGTGCTCTCACCGAACAGGCCTCACAGAGCTCTCTCTCTCCTTCCACCATAAAGGATACAACCAAAGGGCAGCTGTCTGCAACCCAGAAGAAGGTCCTCATCAGAACCTGACCTTGCTGGCACCCTGATTTGGTCTTCCAACCTCTGGCACAGTGACAAGTAAAATTTTGCTGTTTGTAGGCCACCCAGTTTATGGTATTTTTGTTATAGCAGTCAAAATGCAAATGACAAGGTAAGGATAAAATCTATCTATACTAATGAAAGGGTAATATGCAAATGGTTGGGATGCCCTCACGTGTAACAACCTATCAGCAGGAGGCTGCATGCACAGCAGGCGCAGGTGGGCAGGGACTTGCAGCGTTGGGGATGGGGACAGGGCCCGGCAGAGGCCTCTGCATGCCTGCGCCAGAAGTCCGCAGGCCTCCGTGTGGCCCAGCCCAGAGGTGGGGCCTGGTGGAGGCCTCCGCACGATGAGGCCTGGGGGTCCCACGGCTTCATGTGGAGGCGTGGGGCCCCTGGCTCTGGCCACCTCTTTGGGGCAATCCACTGAGGAGCCCCGGATGGGTAGTTGGGCCTACCTCTTTGGGGTGATGGATTGTGGGGCTCCTGCACTGTGACAGGGCACAGGCCAGGCTGGGGACCCCCCTCCCCCACCAAGTGCATGAATTTTGTGCACCGGGCCACTAGTATTACTATAACACACATAGAGTGGCATATAACTTCCAATGGGAAAAGTTAAGACATATGATTTCTGTCCTAATTTAAGACTGTGAAAGTCACTTTTAAGTCATTAAATTTTTAATCTTTTTCTATAAATATGCAACTAAAGAAAAAAAGTAACCTCAGCAGTACAGTGAGAAAGCTAAACAACAAGCTCTTTCCTAACATTATTTTTTTCCATATTCTAGAACAGCTGTGGGCAAACTACAGCCCGCGGGCCGGATCCGGCCCGTTCGGCTGTTCTATCCGGCCCGCGGAGCCGAAAGAGCGGAGGGTTCTCTTGCTCTCCCCTCCGCTCCTTTACTTTGAATTTATATTAGTTCACACAAACACTCCATCCATGCTTTTGTTCCGGCCCTCCGGTCCAGTTTAAGAACCCATTGTGGCCCTCGAGTCAAAAAGTTTGCCCACCCCTGTTCTAGAAGGAAAGATCTACTAATTGTGAAATTATGAAAATGTTCCACCCACAACAAAACTATACTTTTCCTACTGCCATTACCACCCTGTTTCAGTATTCTATAAGGACTAAGATAATGTGAGAAGGGGGCAAGCTAAATGATGGTCAGAATATAGTTCATCACAGAAACTGAAGCCCAAGAAGTCTGGGGCAGTGAGAAGAAAGAGAGGGACAGGGCAGGTAAGCCAAGTTATCTTACTGTCCATCTCTGTGCTTTCTGAACAAAACAGGCTGGGCAACCCAGCAGTGAACACTGTCCCCTGTTAGCCATTCACTGCCAGGTATACGAAGTCTTGGGGTAGCATTTAGCAGACATACAGGTGCACTGCATCAGCGTCACAGACTCACAGAAGGCTGGCTCTGGAGTAGATCACAGATGACTATGGCCTTTTGAATGGGCAATATCTTTGTTGTAAGCCTTGCACTGCAGGATGGTGAGTAGCCATGGCTCTCCTACTAAATGCCAAATCATCTCCAGTTGTTGTGACACAAAAATATTCCCATGAGTTTGCAAAGCCCCCCTTGAAATGGTACTGTCCTGGACTGAGAATCATTGAACTCAGCCCAGATATTTCCAAAAGGCAGTCTGTTCCCGAGATTATGCCATAGGGTATACTAATGACAGACACCACTAGCCCATCACTGCACTCTTTTCAATCAAGCCTAGATTCCAACTCAAAACAATTTCAAGCCTAAAATCTTATAGTCCTCTCTGATCATGTACTGAGAAATGCAATGAGGTCATAAATCAAACTATACTTTAAATGTATCAGTGAGCTCCCTCCAGTCTAGTACCTATTGTTTCTCCTTTCAAATATGTGATTGTACTAACTCTTTCCATATGAAAGAATTCTCCTTATTTAAATAAAAAAAAAGTTTAAAAAAATGTATCAGTGAGCTTATTGATTTTAGTGAAAATCTACAGTAAGTATATTAGAAAAAAAAATCTTCCAGCAAAAGAATCACCTCTCAATCTGTTCTTTCTTACAAATATATTTTTAATTATCAAGATTTGCCTCATTCTTATAGACATGAGATTAGAGAAGAAAGGAATGATGTGGAAGACAAAAAGAAGTGATAGCTATCTTGAGTTTGGCTTTCCCCAAGTCTATAATTTAAAAGTAAAATCAGTAAAACAACATGTAATATAATTATTCTAATATATCTAACCCATGGAAAAAGACCTCAGTTTTATAAAAGAGAATGATGCTTTATTTGAATCGGTGATGTGTTCTTTATCATCCCTTTCCAGGAAAAAAACAAACACCTCATATGGGCCCTTGTAGTCCTCCTCAGGTCCTCTCACTAAAATCTGGTCAGGTTTATCACAAACATTGGAAAAAAGCTAATACTAGGGAATTGTAATAGTTCCCCTTGCTGTAGAAATCTAATGTTATCAGTCCACTGTTTCATTTATAGATATACCTACGGTTCTACCACAGCTATCTTCTACCTAATAGTCTTGATAATAGTTTATTATTGTTCATGGTCTATCAAAATAAGTTTTCTTTCCTTTCAAATTTTCAGCCCTGACCAGATGACTTGGTTGGAGCATCAACCCATCTACCAAAAGGTGATGGGTTTGATTCCTGGTCAGAGTACCTACCTAGCTTGCAGATTCGATCCTTGGTCAGGATGCATATAGGAGGCAACTGATTAATTGATGTTTCTCTCTCTCCCGCCTCTCTCACCCTTCCTCTCTCTCTAAAAATCAATTAAAACATATCCTTGGGTAAGGATTAACATTTTTATATAATTTCAGATTTACAGAAAAGTTAAGAGACATCCTTCATAATATGTTAACATTTTACTATATTTGGTTTATTTTTATACTCTTTTCTCTCTTCATATGTATATTTATATGTATATAAAACACATGCACACATATTTACATATTCATTTTTATGAACCATTTAAGAGTAAGTTACAGCATGATGCTCCTATATCTCTAAATTCTTCATATTTCCTAAAAATAAGGAATAAGAATACTTTAAATATTCAATTACACAGCCATAATTGAATTGATTGTATGCTGTGTCATAATGTATATAATTCATAAATGGTTCAGGAAATGGTAATAGTGATTAATAGTAATCCACATATAAACAAGCACAGCTGATCTACCTTCTGTTGTAATAAATTTTCTACTTTGCTTTCAAAGACATTAAGACTTTGACATGTACTAAATTATCCCTTTATCATACCCAATTTTTAGTCTGCTGCCCTTGCTTGCACAATATGTATTTATGAGTCTATATTTTTAGTGATTTCTGATGGGAATTTGTCAGTTATTTTCCAAGTAAGACAATTTGAGGGGATTTGACATCAGGGCTATAATGATACATAAAATTATTTAACTGCCTAGTTTGCTTTGTAAAATATTTAATACCAATATTTAGGTCTGCCAGGTGCTTTTCTTGGGAAACATAAGTTCTTCATTAGCTCTAAGAAACAGGCTTTCTGGTAAAGTTATTGTGGAGTTCAGTCCTTCAAACCTGAGTACACAGATCTTCTAAAGAAACGTAAGTGGCAGGGGGACTGCCAAGAACTAATCTCCCTTACACTGTGTTTAACAGTTGAAGAGCCAGGCCAGGTCCAGAATATTCTGAAGACTGACCTTCCTATGCCCCAGGAAGAAGCACTTTAACTTTACACTTGGATGAAAGCAACTAATGTAAAGACAAGCAGCTTATAAAATAACTAATTACAAAATTATAGTGTTAAGGGGAAGGGCTGATGGCTAAGAAGTGTGGGGTTTCTCTTTTGGTGAATAAAATGTTATAAAACTGGCAGTGGGATGGATGTACAGCCCTGTGAATGCCACTGAAACAGCCTCCTTTAAATTGATGGGCTCCATGGTATATAAAATATATCTCAGAGGAGCTATTAAAAAGGTAGAGTAATATATCTGGTACATTTCATAATTACTAAATGGAAAATCTATTTTAATATTATAGTCTTCATATAGGTAAAGGTTTTAAATCCCTTGATTACCTGTTGGTGACACAGTTAAAGGAAGTCCCTGAGAGGAAACTCAAAGATCAATTTAATGCTCAGTTTCACAGAAGCAAAAACCCTCACTAAATGAAGAGAAAGAAACTTCTAAACAAACATAAAACTCTACCATTAAAAGTCCTAATTCCTATTTTTAACATTATATTGCCAAGAGCTGTTAGAATTATTAACATATCTGTTATGATGATGAAATGAAAAATTTTCCTGTAATGCATGGTCTAACATGCTCGCCCACATCATAAAGGTTGTGAAAAACAACTGTGAGAATTCAGGCAAAATTCAGGGAGGCAGAGCTCTGGCACCTTTTAAGCATCTTTTAGAGATTTTGTTATTTAGAAATAAAAATCTTTTTGATGTGTGAAAATTATGTTTTTATGACCAATTGTGATAAAATTTCTAATAAAACTGGTTACTAAGCTTATATGTTTTAAAACTTTATTATATACTAGAGGCCCAGTGCATGAATTTGTGCATGGGTGGGGTCCAGCCAGCCCAGGCCCAATCGGGGCAGATCAGGGCTGGGCCTGTCAGGAGGAGATGGTGTGAGGTTGGCAAGCTGGCCTGCCCCAATCGGGCCGATCAGGGCCAGGCCGACTGGGGGAAGGGGCCGAGGGTGATTGGCTGGTGGGCCCCGCCCATGATTGGGGTTGGGGGTCGATTGGGGGCCATGGGTGGGGGGTATGATCAGGGGCAGGGCGGCCAGGGGGGCGGGCTGTAGGAGGTTAGCTGCCCAGCCCCACCCCCCTATTGGGGTGGGGGGTGATCAGGGGCTGGCTGGTTGTGGGGAGGGGCTGCAGGTGGGGTGGGCTAATCAAGGGCAGGGTGGCCAGGGGGAAGGGAGGGAGCATTTGGCTGGCTGCCCTGCTCTTGATCAGCCGCCCCACTCTTTATAGTCTGCCCAGCTCTTGATGGGGTGGGAGAGTCCGATCAGGGGCAGGCCAGCAGGGGGGAGGGGCCGCAAGGTTGGCCGGCCAGCCCTACCCCCTGATCAGGCCAGTTCGCTAGCCACAGTGGGCATCATAGCAACTGGTTGTTAAGGTCGTTATGGCCTTTACACTTTTTATATATATATAGATAAAGTTACAAGTTGTTAAACCTTTAGGAACTTAGCATTTCATATTGCTTTTAATTTTTCAAATCCTAATTTCTATAGTATTAAAAAAAAAGAACTGGGATAGAGAGGAAGAGGGAGCCTTCATACAGGTAGAAAAGACTTTTGCTCTATAGAACTTTGCCTAATCAGTCAAATTTTCTAAACTATTTCTAAAATCAATCTGTTCATTCTTCTACTTTGTTCTGATTATCTTCATATATTTTAAATTTGGCTCAGATTAAATAGAGTTTCTCTGTCTTTCACAAAGTCTTAGAAATTCCAAGGACCCTTCCATTCCATACCTGGTCCACACACCCATCCAGATAGCAATCCTCACAGCCTCTCTCCTACCTGAGTACATGGTCACATGACCTGCCTTGTACATTTAATGAGGAGAGCTGATGAGATCACAATGCAGGCCAATTCACTCTCGGTTCTATGAATTACCAGAATTTTCCTTCTTATATGAAATCTCATCTACCTCCTTATAATTCTACACATTATTCTTACTGTTGGCCTCTGGAGCAACTTAGAATTAAGCCTATATTTCTGTTGACAGTTTTGTAAGTACTTGACAAAATGACCCGTTTAAGCATTCTCCACCAGGCCAAATTCCTGGGTCCTTCAAATATCCACCTTTACCAGACTATGTCTAGGCATATCACCCATTCAATTCTTTAGAATGTACCTCAATTTGTCAGTGAACCTTTTAAACTTTTAGTTTCCATTAAAATATTTTTTTTTCTGGGCTAATTTCTTTTGGGCTTGATTTTGTGGGTGGTTGTTTTTTTCCTTTCCTAAGTAGAAAAATAATCTGACCTTGTGCCAAACCTGTTTCTTCTGAAGTAAGGGTTACACAGCTCATTCAAGAAAAAGACAGTTTGTAAGCTGGTACTACCCCATGCTAGTGTTACAGTGGGTAGAGACAAGATCAGGTAATGTTCATATCACTTCACAGGCAAAACTAGGGGTCCTCAACTGATAGCAGTTGAAAATATTTTACTGCATGTACATCTTTACCAATGAAAATACAAATTCAACAAATGCGAGTGCCGACTTGGGGAAGAAGAGAGGTGATGAAGAGACAGTCTGCACTCAGGCGCAGTGTTGTAGCCCAGTGGGGAGCTACAAGATATTGAGTGTAAATGCCACAACACTGGAAAACGTCAAGAGGCTGGAGGAAGGGGGTGTGTGAATGGAAAAGCAATGGGCATATGAGCAGAAATCACCGCCTTAGGAGATGGTGAAAGTTAGGAGAGAGGAACGAGGTAAGGTTGATTCTAGGAACCTTCTCACCCCACCCCCGACCCCCAGCCTCCAGTGAAAACTTGAGGATGCCTAAAATGCAAGGGAAAGAACACATAGTAAGGTGAGGATTAAAAATGCAAGGGGAAAGTTTAATTGAGGTTAATTCTTAGATGAGGCAGAAAGAGACACAAAGGAGAATACATGCTGGAGGTTTAAGAGTTCTCAAAGCAAACCAGATAACACAATAGTTATATGCTCAGGATTCTGGTCAACTATTTAGAAAAAGCCTTACCTTTAGGAAGTGCAGTTAAAAGTTTAGCATTGATTCTTCTTTCGCAGTTATTAAGTTGTTCTTTATTTTCAAGCAAGATCTCTTTCTGAAAGCTAAAAATATCTCCATTAATAAAATGTTGCAAGTTAATTTAGATCAAGATATATGACATAAAGTAAAAAAAAAAAAAAGGTAGAACATAAAAATTATGCTACTGTTATATATACTTCAATGTGTATATTTAGATTATAAGTAAAAAGTTTTATTTTTGGGAATTGGTAACTTTTTCATTTACTTACAGTTACGTTAATATTATCTTTTTGTACAACTAAATAATTTCATTTGCATAGGCAGGCAGCACAGCACAGGGTGGTGAGAACATCTTTCAGCCTGACCACTTCATCTGAGCCACCACTAGCTGTTTCAGCTTGGATCATTCACTTGACCTTTCTGTGCTACACTTTGTTCCTCAGAAAATCGGCAATCTGTCTAGGTGATGCACATGCTTGCCTGTTTTGAAATTACATTAAAGTAACAAATGCCTTCCAATAACCAAGCGATCAAAGCATGGTGAATAGGTCTAAAAGCCTCATGAAAATGTGTCTGGGAAGAAAAGAGGAAATGAAAGGGGAGAAGAATAAAGGGATGGGGCACTTACTACGTCCTTTCCTTCTGTGCTAAGAAGACCCCACGTATTACCTTAGGTACCATCACAAGATGCTATGAGGTGGGAACGAAGTGCTGGTCTGATAAATGTTTAACAACTGCCTCCTTCCTCTTGGATGCCTGTCCCCCTTCCCCCAAAAGCACTTGCTTTGTTTATTAGCTGGTAGTGTAAATTAGCCCACTACAGCTGATTTTCAGGCTCTCCATAGAACTCGTAGAGCTAAAAATTGGAAGAGACACACACTGGCTCTGATAGGGATTGGAGCTGGCTCCAGCATGCCACCAGAACAATTATCATCCTTGGTTTACAGACTAGGGCACTGGTAAATGACTTGCCCAAGAACACATATTTGGCAAGAAGAGTACATGAGATATAACTCTAGCTCCTGCTCTAACACTATGCGCAGTTGCAGCCCCAAGACAGCTGTATGGACAACTCCACGGTCTTCCATTGGAACGTGCCTAGAGTTGAGCAAGATGGAGTTACTGTCTCGCAGGAAGGAAACAAACCAAGGAAAACAAACAACTAATATTCCCCAATGATATAATCATCTCCAGAAAGGTGAACAATTGGTCCGAAAACACATTAAATGCAAAGCTGATCTTCCCCATGTACTGTCCTCCACTTGTGTTCTGTTCTACAGGGTACACAGCCCAAGAACAGACTGAGAGGGTGCTGTGCATACTGGGTAAGTGGGACACAGGGATAATTTGTATGATATGGAAATTAAATGTCAAGGAACCTGCACACAATCCACACAATCCACAGCATGGCACACCATCCCATCTTCCTAGAAACAAGTTCAACTGAAGCCTCGGTTACTGCTTAAGAATGTGGTATGGCTTATATTCATAAATAGGAGTGTAATGTATTTATATTATTTAATAAAAATGCTTGAAACTAACCAGTGTTTATAAATCACAATCCAAATGGCTAAAAAAGATCCCAGGAAACCTGCTTAGATCAGAAATTTAGGATTAGCACTGACTTCTAAACAGTGAATTGCAATGCAATAACAACTCCTTTCAGTGTTTTATTTATATGTATGATTTAGTATAAACCTAACAAATTAAATAATTGCAGAAATGTGCCCTACTTAAGGAAGGACATGCTATTTTAATCGATTAACTTATTGTTTAAATATCTTCATAAAGTTCTGTACTTTGGGAAACTAGTCTCAGGGAAAAAAATCTATATTAAAACAAAATGATGCAATGCATGAAATATTCAGCTTCTTAAGCCATTGACCTTGGGGTACAAATATTATCTCATATTTAAAAAAATAAACATCTGTATGTTTCTATCCCCCCCTTTTTTTCTGCTTATCAAAAAGCTTAATAAAGCCACTAATGATGACTAAGAAATCACCCCCAAGTTAAACATTTTGCTGAACTTTGTTACAGAGTTCACAAGTCGTCTCCTGTCAGCCCCTGGCTCCATACGCACTTACTCTCTTGAAACAAACTACAAATAGTGTCAGCACCAATCAAAAGTACAGCCTTTCACAGTTGGTCAAAAACCAATGTAAAACCAAAGCACTACCAGGAATATCTCTCATGCCTCTTTAATATGGTTTACTGTACTAGTAAATGCTGCCTCGACCTGAATTTCCTCTTCTCCAGCCTCTCCTTCTAAAAATTGTGTCTCTTCCAATTTTTAGCTCTCCTTCCTGGCTGAGTCCTCTCCTGGTCTGGGCCTCAGGGTAAGGTCATTTCCTCAAGGAAGAACCCCTGACCCAGGCAGTGCCTGTCTCACCCAGCACTGAATCTACGTTATGTACCTATTATTCTCTCAAATTGTATCCTATTTTCCTATTTGTAGAATATATTACAAGTGTCTTATTTTTATTAAAGTCAATAAATATATGTTGAATAAATGAAATAATGAAAGACTACAATAAAATACTTTCAATGTATGCTAAATTCTCTCTGAAGTATCTTATGTATATACTTTATACACTGTTGATAGGGACACAGAGTTTTAAATATTGAAAAGGGCATTAGAAGGGCATATATTTAATAATATCGGTTATAAGCTTTCTCCCTTCCTTTCTTTCTTTCCTTCTTTCATCTTTAGAATATGTGATTGGGAAAACATCTCTCCTTATCACCGTTGCTTACCTTGCATATATGAATGAAAACATCAGTATTCTTTGCATAGGTTTATAAACTTATTCTATTTTTAAGTCTCCATCTTGAGGGTAAACTTTTATTACTGGAATTGTTGTGCTTGTCTTTACATGTTGTTCTTGCTTATATTACCTCTCTCTTATTCCCACTAAATGACTGGCAACTTCTGAGGAAGCAGATGAGCAGAGCGGAAGAATAAGGAGAACTGGTTAGAAGTATTGCTCAGACTCATGTCACAAAAGCTGTGACCAAGGGAAGACCCCTCATGTCAATATGAAACCAGGTTTTGAACAAAGTCATGTCTCTTGCCTGGACTTTCTGTATCCAAGGGCATAGTCAGCAGGGAAAATGCAGGCAAGATACACTAATGATGGTCCACACTAAGTTCTGGAACATCTGTGAATGAGTCATCCTTCTTATCATGTAATGGCTGATGAAATGTGATTGTTCAAAAGAGCCTTAATATCCTCCTCCTCTCACTTTTCTGAGCAGCGGTGACTGTTAGGGCCCATTCTGGACTCACACAATTGCTAACTCAAGTACTGAGCCCCTGATGCTGGGCCATGGTCCTCCTTATCACTCATCCCCACCGGGAGAAGGGGGTCTCTCCCTGAACAACTTCTGCAGCCTTGGTGGGTTGCCATAGCTCAACCAAATGGTCCCATATTTCAGTATGAAACCATTTCTCCACATATAACTAAAATAACTAAATTAAGAGGCACCATTTGTATTTATCTTCCTTCATCTCCTCTGAATCACTGCTCACTCTTTATGACTATTTTTTATTAGTCTGTCCCCTTCTCTCTGTTTCCATAATCTAAGAAGAGACTTCCCCCAGCTTCCATGGTCATTTATTTAATGTGTCCCATTAACCTACTTAAATGTCCAGCAGTAGCAACAAGGGGGAATTTTATTAAAGCAGAAATTTTATTTCTGATTTTCCTATCCTTGAATACTCTGCTGTTATTACCTTCTATCTTTTACAAAATGTGAGATCTACTTTTACAATGACTATTCAGCACCCACGCTGTTAAAGGCTTCCCCCACAATCTGTTCATTCTCCTACTGAAGTTTAAATTATAAGATATGGGAATCCAAAACCCATTGCCTGATAATTTCACCTCCGGTGTCTGGTTGACTTGACTTCTCTGAAGAAGGCAGGTTCTTGTATCTCCAGCCCATTTTACACTTAGTACCATGGCAAGGAGGCCATGATTTTCATATGTACACATGAAATAATACCCACCATGTCAGAACAGCTATGTCCCTCTGAGCTTCTCTCCACGGAAGGGTCTGACCTTCATATTTTCTGCTTTTCCTATCCTTGAATAAGCAATATCTTCCTGTCTCCCTTCCCATTTATTCCTTTTTCTTAGTCACTATTAAAACTAAACCAACCTGATAGGGTCATCTTGGGAATGAAGCTGCTATAGTCTGAATGTTTGGGTTCCCTCAAATTCATATGTTGAAATCCTAACGCCCCCAAAGATGATGATGTTAGGAGGTGGGGGGTCTTTGGAAGATGATTAGGCCATGAGGGTGGAGCCCCATGAAGATCAGTGCTCTTATGTGACCCAGCGACATCCCTTGACTATTCTGTCAAGTGAGGACATAAGAAATTGGCAGTCTGCACCCCAAAAGACAGTCCTCACCCCACCATTCTGGCACCCTGATCTCAGATTTCCAGCCTCCAGAACTGTAAGGAATAAATTTCTATTATTTATAAGCCACCCAGTGTATGGTGTTTTGTTATAGAAGCCTGAATGAACTAAAACATCAGCCTTAGATCCTGTTAAAACATGGCAGAGATGAGAAATATGGGAAATTGTGTCGAGCATTAGAAAAGCAAGATTTCATGAGTCAAATAAAACAACCTTCCTGATGACCCTGACTCATTACTGCTCTAGTTTACCTGATACTAAAATGTGGATGAAATTCATCAAGCCTTTATCCCCTCTTGTGTGTGCATACGTCCAATTCTGCCATTTTCAAATGCAGAGCCAGGCTTAGCCTGATGAGGACAGAAGTCAGACAGCTGTTTATTCCAATGCTATTGAAATGCAAACCTTTTAAGTAAAGAAATAATGTCATACATAAACATTAGGGATAAGAACATCTGAGTGGAGTTAGGAGTAGATGGATTTGGGTCCTAGCATAAGGAAGTGTAGGCTGAGATCCACACCTTTGTGTAAGAGATAAATAACATTGTGCCCCTACCTAAAAATCTCAAAATCTATTAGGAACAGTAATCTAAGAAGACCTGAGATATAACTATCTTGTTTGGCACAAACTTTAACTTTTGTATTATCTTATAGCCACGATGATGCATCACAGAGTTGTAGCACACTAGGTAAATCAAATTAGCACCCATAATACCCTGCAACCAAGGAAAATGAAGTGAAAAAAGGTTAAAAGAGCAACACCATGTCATGTGGACAAATGGACGGATGGGGGGCGGGGGGAAGGGTTAAGGAGGGAAAGATAAAAAAGGGAGAAAAGAAGGAGGAACAAGGCTAAACCCCTTTTTTTAAAAATCACAATCTCCCTTACTTGATGGACAGATTGCAAAAGGACAACCCATGCTTAGAAGTAGATATGAGAGAAAAAGAACACAGCTCTTTACAAGTTTGCAATTACAGAAACATCAACATCCTGTTCTGCAAATAGTTCCTACAAACAGCATTAAATACATAAAAATAATCTTTGCTGGCTGAATGTACTATTAAGTTTGCTTGCTTCATATATTTTAACAAACCAAACTCTGGAGAGAAAACGTATTGACAGACATTTAAAAGGGTAAATTAGGAATTTAGGAGATAATTTTAAAAGCCCTTACAAATCTTCAAAACAAGATTTCTTGGGCAAAGACCACTTTACCTTGGAACTTTCCTTTGATGTGGGAATCCAATAAAGCTTAAGTTTTTCTTGTTGAAATCTAAGGGTAAAGAAATAATGTAATATTGAGTTAGCTATACAGTAAGTTAAAAAATAATGAGAAAGTTCTTCAAACTCCTCTTGAACATATAATTTAAGACAAATGAAACTGTCAACGAGACAAGACTAATGAATTAAAAAAATGACACCTTCTAATAACCAAATTCAACAACATACATTTTACATAGCAAGGTTTCTAGTTTTCCTAGTGAAAGGAAGTCAATATAATCTGTGGGTAAAAACAATCTGAGATAGTTCAATGGCTTCATTTAAATTCATATAGCTACAAGAATAACTCAAAGCAATTAAATATTGAATAATATAGTTAAAAATTTTGACCAAGGTAACCAGAAATGTTGAAAATCATTATTGTCTGATATATCTGAGATGCTCTTAAAGATTGCATGAGGTGGGTGCAAAGAGCAGGGGAATGCTTTAGTCATGTTCTTATTGCCTTCTTTAAAACTTAAAAAATAACAACACATCAAATAAACCACTTATTTATTTTTGAAGACAAAATAGATGTGATGTAAAGCCAGCTGGGGACAATCTCATGCAGCAAAAACAAACATTGAGTGAACCAGTTAATCAAAACCAGTTGCAGACAAATTTATAACCAGCCTAATGGTAAGTAATCTGTTTTACAGCTTTTGGCATAGCAACCATTTGTCCACCAAGACAACCACAAGTGGCCACTTACAGAAACCTTCCCCTATGGAAGTGCCTTTTACTGGTTAATATTTGGGGTCAGAAGCCTGAGGAAAAGGAGGTACAAAATACACCACATGCTGACATATCATTATCCATCACAATACATCCAGAATCCTGGAATCTGGAAAGTCTGACCAACTAGAGAAATATAATAAAATAAAAAAACACTGCCAACTGAACATCTAGGGTTTTCTCAGAGTTATACAAATACCTAGTTAAATATTTTTTAAAAAGAGAACTCAGTTCAAAAGCTATCAAATATTATAGAAGAAAATTCCTGAATTTGAGGCTTGAACTCTTCTAATCACTTCCTAGTAGTGCATTTGTGCTAGAAAATACTTTTCACATACAATAGCTGGATTTCAAATGTGACATTCAAAATAACCTCAGCATTTCATCGTTGCTCAATCAGTGAACTGAGTCAGTGACACCACTTCCGTGGTTAAATTAAGAGCATATATTTTCCTCTGTGCTAGAAAGGAAGCCACTAAAAGACAACATTTTGTTCCAAAATATTTCACATGAAGATTTAATAAAAAGACATTCACCACCGCCTACTGGAAATAATTTAACATATAGCATTTGGTTTAGAAAAATATTTTAGCTGAAGTTCAGAACTTGATCCAAAGTTTGGGCATTCCATTTGAATTGGCATTTTTTTCCTACATAAGGCTTTAGCGGTTTAGTAATATCTTTAAGTTATAACAGAAAAAAATATCACATTTTTTAGCAATCCCAAAATAAGCTAATTTAAACTCAATTAGATATTTAAAGTGTCCTTTGAGAAAATTGTATAACTAACTGGATGCAAGAGGATACAAGGTAAAATGGAGGATACAAGGCATTCATTATGTTACAGAATATACACAGAAGTGTATTTTCAGTTTCTCTTGCCTTACCTTGTTTCTCAGAGAACTTGAAAGCTCCCAAATAGCTGGAACACCCTGGGCTTCTGATCATGGTTACACACAGAAAGTGCAGTAACAGAGACTGCACTACAGCTAATTCACAACCAGTCACAGCCTCCAGCCGCTCTAAGCCACACTGGGATGAGACTTCACAGCGCAGGGCTAGAGCAATCAGACACTCGTGTCCTTGAGAGTATGATAAAGGCGAAGCAAGAGGCTGCAGGCTGGAAGAGCTCAAACCCCCGTAATCAGATTGCAAGCAGAAATTAGGCCTGCGGATGCTGGAGCAGACTGGCTCCTGTGATGGGCACTGGTGATGTTACTACTTAAGTCTCCAGCCAAAGCACAGCACGTGCAGCAGCTAAGTAGGCAATGCTGCACCCCAGCCATCATCAGGGGAGTCAAAATGACTCCCCCTTCTCCAAAACATAAACAAACAAGAAAACAAAACAAAACAAAACACATACAGAGCCTCTCGATGTTCTGGAAGGAAGGGAGGCTGCCTAACTATTCTCAGGCTACTCTGAGTCTAGAGTCTGCTTTGCCAGGTTAATGAAAAATTTTGCCTAACCGGGAACCAAAACTCCAAGGTTAAGATTTATGAACAACATATGAGTGAAATTGTGGGAAAAGGAAAAGCATATATTACTAGAGGTTCAAAAATTTTAATTTGAGACAGAAGCTCTTAAATTAAGCATTATCTATCTGACTGCCCCCTTTTTATTTTATTATCACCTCTTAAAAAGACTTAATTTTCTTAGAGCATGTTTAGGTTTACTACAAAATTGAGGGGATGGTACAGAGATCCATTTTGAGTTAATTTTTGTGAAAGGTGTAAGGCCTGTTCTAGATTCATTTCTCTGCATATGAATGTCCAGTTGTTCCAGCAACATTTGTTGAAGAGACTATCTTTGCTTCATTGTATAACTTGTGGGTTTCTGCTCTGGGAAGTCACAAGTCCCTGTATGGACTTAAATGTCTCTCCAATCTGGGGGACAGTAGTTTGCCCTGTGTCCTCCCTTCCCTACAGACTCAGGAAGAGTTGTTGATTTTTCAATCTGTTCAACTTTTTACTTGTTGTTAGGATGGAGCAGTGACTTCCAAGCTCCTTCCACAAAGAACCAGTAATCATGGAGCCCCCCTGTTTGTTTTTAATTGCAACCTGTAGCTGGTGGACCCAACCAGTGATAATGCAATTCCAAGAAAAATATGCAATAATTAGACACTGACTCTTTTATTGCTAAAAGGGACATTAAAAAGAAAGTAGGAAAGTCATCTCATTAACAAGATGAGGAAACATAGGACTAGAGAAGTAACTTGCCCGTGGATAGTCACTTGATTGTGATGCGAGATGTGAGATCAAGAACATGATTTGCCATCAGGCACCCCCACCAGGAGGCAGGGACCCTGAGTATGTCTCTCCTTGTATCTTTAGTACTGAATACTAGTTGTTACACAGCAGGCCTGCAGTGAATGTTTGCTGAATGACTATATAAACTAGTGGAATAATCTTCTCTAAAAGCTAGGATCATACTACAAAGTGATTTGCATTGATTTTATATCCTGCTGTCAAACCATATTGACTTGAACTGATTTCTAAACTACAAACAAACAACCCAAATTAATTATGGCACATCAACAGAGGGTTCATGTGCTGGCCATGTGCATTTTTTCTATACTGCTGATTACTCCAACTCTTACAAAGTGGGAAGAAATATAGCGAATAGGGCAGTTACAAAACAACAACAACAAAAAAAAAACAACTCAGTAAGGAAGAACTTAAGTCCTGTGGATAACTGTAGTGGAAACTTTATTGAGAAGTCATGGCTAACTAGGAACAAACAGAAAAAGGGAGGAGTTGGAAGCAGAAGAGGGAAGGGAGGAAATAGTGGTAGCAAATAACTCTAGAAATGAATAATTTAGGTGGGATTAAATAATAGTATAAATAATTATATAAATAAAAGATATTTATTGCTTTAAAAGAGAGAGAGATGAAGGGGAAATGAGAGACAGAGAGAAAGAGAGAGAGAGAGAGATAACTGTTGTTCTACTTATCTATGCATTCATTGGTGGCTGACCCAGGGATCAAACCTGCAACCTTGGTGTATCAGGACGATGCTCTAACCAACTGAGCTACCCAGCCAGGGCCTAGTTTAAATTTTTAAGATGCAATTCTAGTACAGAATAAAAAGACTTTGGATATTCTTTTTAAGTTGGCAATGGGATTTTACTAGAATTAGTTGCCTTACCCATCAATAATGACACAAAGAAGACAGATTTAAATATGGCTTGATTGTTGAGAAGGAAAAAAAATACAATTTTTTTTCTAAACTATGAGTAGACAATGCAATCTCTTTATGTATCTCATCTACATGAAGCCAAGACTATAAAGAAATGTACATTTTATATCAGTTGAAAGGACCTATGGCATTTTTTTCATTTACTCTTCAGTATTTATAAATGTTGATGATATAACCACTAATTTTTATATGTTTTTTAATTGATTTTAGAGAGAGAAGGGAGAGGGATAGTGAGATAGAAGCATCAATGAGAGAGAAACATTGATCAGCTGACTCCTGCATGCCCCCTACTGGGAATAGAGCCAGCAACCCTGGCATGTGCTCTGGCCAGGAATCAAACCAGTGACCTTTTGGTTCATGGGTAGACATTCAACTACTGAGTCACACCAGCCAGGCACAACTATATTTATTAATTATTATTATTATTATTATTATTATTTCAGGCTGGCTCATTCATACAGGGGAACTACAAACTAGGCAAACATTTCCTGACACCATTCTGTAAGTTAACGTATTTTATTTATCTGGAGATAAATTAATTTGTAGTTGTGATTTTCTTAAATTTTAGGGAGAAACATCTTAATTTAAACTTGTGAAGGTGCTATATTCCCTTTCCAACAGCATCACTTAACTACCACCTCAGCATGGAGATAGAAATGCACAAAGCTCTCTGCCACTCTTTCCACTCAGAAACACCAATCTTTTCCATTTTCAAAGTACTACAGTCTTCAGAATGGGATCACTGGAACAACTGAAACAGGCCTTGGTAAAACAAAAAACCTTGGACTCTGAGAAAATTGGAGCTAAAGGGGTCTTTCTGATCACTTATTATTCATTTTGCAAAATGTTAACAAAGTCACACAGTTTAGGGTATTGCAGTACCAGACTGGAAATCCACATCCTCTCACCATCCACACTCCTTATCAGCCTGAACACCAAATAACAGGGGCCAATGCTGTACACTCTTCCTGGATTAAAGTCATAGGGTCTCCCAGATCTATAGCTCATGTAGTCTTAATTGCTAAGGGGCCAGTTTCACCCCCAGAAGGAGTCAAGACAAGCTGCTGGTTGCTTTTTACAAATCTCAGATGATTTCTTGGTCCATTTTAGGTTCCATAGATGTTCCTCAAGCCAAAGTGGCCTCCAGACATGAAAAGTAGGGCATGTCTGAGACCCTAAGGCAAAGACAGAAGTCAGTGAGCCTGAAGGGGGTGTGGGAGTATGTCATACAAACAGCTGATCACTCCATTCTTCTCCCTTCTCTTCCCAGGGCTCCCACCTCATTAAGAAGGACAAGGAAGGGTTATTAGAAGAGTATATGAAACAGTGACTCAGTAATCCTACTTCTGGAAATGTTCCCAAGGAAGTTACTATGAATGAGTACAAGGACATTTACCCCAGTTTTGTTTATAAACATATAAAACTGGAACCAGCTTACATAGGGGGCGATAGAGAAGAACGAGTAAATGAATTACACAAGAGAACCAGGTAGGAAATAATTAGTGATTTGGGAAATGTTTTATGATGTTATATTAGAGATACACACAAATACTTTACCTGGAAGATAGCAAATAGACCAAAACATTATCTTACAACTCAGAGATAACTGTTTATGTTTTCCCCTTTCTTTTCCAAAGTTTCCACAATAAGCATGAATTACTTCCATAGTACTTACCAAAACAATTAAGTACAAATAAAGATGAAAGATATAGGTCCTCTTGAAATCCCAAAGCTTAGACTTGAGCAAAAAATCTGGGTGAAAATCATGGTCATGAATGCAATTTTTCCCGTGGACTTGCCTGTTTCTCCCACATGCATTTCTTGGCTATAAATTGTATTGATCCAGACAATTACCAACATCCTAATAACACGCAACACAGTGCTCCTCAAAGCCTACCCCAGGTGGACCATGATCACATGGGAGAGCCTGACAACCACACTGAATGCACTGTTGAGCTCCTTGATACCTTTTCTTCTCTTTCAGTGCTTCTCTACTGCCAATCAAACCTTTCCTGCTCAAAAACTTTCACTGTCTCCTAGTTAAGAATTATAAAAACTCAAGGAGCAATACCTGAGATACACTTCTGGGGCATTCCTAGCATAGTGCCTCACTCAGAACAAGGGACTATAAATCCTGGGTGGATGAGAGAATAAATGAATCAAGTAAGCAGAGGAGCAATGCAATCACCTTTATTCTTCCTTATTCTTAGAAACCACCTCATCCACAGACAATCTCTTTAGTTTAGTTTGCTTTTTAAAATTACTGTTTACTGTGCATTAAAAAGCCAATTCTATTTCTTCAGTATGTGTCATAAAGGAAAAGTATTACCATTCCTTCCTTAACTTGAAACTCCTACTAGAGTTTTGTCTTTCCTAAAATGTGAAGCAATAATGTGGAACATAAATATTTGTATGTGGGAGAAATTAGGATAAAATGTTAGATTTGCCAGGACATGATGGAATGGGAAAAACAGGGAAGATGACCCTTTAGTCCAACTGGAAACAATGTTGATGTGAGTCCAGGTAAGAAGGATCACCTCCTAAATTGCCAAGGTCAGAAACTAAGGGGTTAGATGACACAGGATCAAGATGTTACACTCTCAGGGACCATGGCAGCGCAGTGCACAGCTGTGGCTCAGGATTACGTGGAAGTGACAACTCGCCATTTTCCAGCGCACCTGCTGTGATGATGTAAAGAACAGGGTAAGACCGGACCCTCACCAGGAGTGGGCATGATGTCAAGTGCTCTAGGCATTAAACTCATTCAGTCCTCACAAAGCCTGCAGGAGACCCTATCACTATCCCCATGTACAGGTGAGAGACTGAGCTATGGTATGATCTAGGAGAAACACTGAAGCCTAGAGTGACCACTGAAAACCTGTTTCCAAAAGGAAAAAACCACCTTCTCCTGATCAGCCAAAATAAAATCAATGATGTAAATATGCAGGTGAGGATGCTATTAAATGAGAGAAAGGATGTGGAAGCACTCTGAAAGGTGGAGCATGTTATCTAATCCACACTCGGATATACAGTGCCTGATAAAGAGAGATTCGTGGTATGGGCAGATGGCAAACCCTGACCAGGCCGATGTAAGGTCACCTTGCAACCTTGCATCTCCTCACTGAGCTCCCTGAATAGCACTGAAGCTCTCCAGGCCAAAGGAAAATGGGCTGACATGGAAGTGGCAATACCGGGCAGAGATAAATTATGAAACAGTTGTGAGTGTGTGTGTGTGTGTGTGTGTGTGTGTGTGTGTGTGTGTGTACTACTGAGAGTTACTGGTTCATTTCTAAACTTAAGAATGAGCAATAACCACCAAAAAAGCAGATTGTGTGCCACAAAGTGGCTGGCATGAGGAAGTTATGACAAAGAAGTCAAAGGCAGTCTGTACTTAAGAAGAGCCACAGAACAATTTTGATAAAATCTACTATAAGCTACTAAAGACGATGGATGGCTGGGCTGAAATTCCAAAGTGAAGGATATATTTCTATAGCCTAGTAAAGAACTATGCTGTAAGCTAGAAGCAGCTGTAAATGGTATTCTCATTTTCTTTGGTGGATTTTGTGAAGACACTTAATCTGGGGGAGAATTGCCTGACATGAGGTAATCCCACCTGTGGGGAGCCCACTGAGTCCTTTTCATTTTTCTATTATATTTTATACTCATTATTCAGACATTCCAGATTCCTGACTTTAGTGTAATTCTCTCCTGTCTGCACTGTGAAATGCTTTGTGAATTCTGGTTAGTGGTAATCTTTAGGACAAATCTGCAAATAATATTTTGTGCTTCATCACTATTTAAGGTAATTTAAAACAGGCCATGTATGTAGAGATGAAAAGGCAAAAGTACTTCCAATGAGAAATTTTACAACTCACAGATATGTCTTTATTAGATGTGCTGAAGAAGCCATGCCAGTCGTGCTATATTCAACAGGCTTTTTAAAGAAAAGGCATATTGCAATATCCTAAGAGACTTATTATTATCCTATATAATAAAAGCCTAATATGCTAAGTGTCCAGTAGTCCGTTCAACCAATCAAAGTGTAATATGCTATAAGGCCGCTCAACCGCTCGCTATGATGTGCACTGACCACCAGGGAGCAGACAGTCTACCGGTGGACTAGTCGCTATGACGTGCACTAACCACCAGGGGGCAGACACTCCGAACAGTAGGTTAGCTTACTGTAGGGTCCAGCCAATCGAGACTTAGCGAGATGGGCCGGACACACCCTGGAGCCCTCCCGCAGTCCCTCCCCAGCTGGCCAACCTCCAGCATCCCTCCCTGGCCCCAATCGTGCACCCGTGGGGTCCCTAGGCCTGGTCTATGCCCTCTCGCAATACAGGACCCCTTGGGGGATGTCGGAGAGCAGGTTTCAGCCCGACGGCAGAACAACTGTTCACTATGACATGCACTGACCACCAGGGGGCAGACACTCAACACAGAAGCTGCCCCCTGGTGGTCAGGGAGCAGCTCCACTCAGCCAGAAGCCAGGCTTAGGGAGCGGGCCTAAGCCGGCAGTCGGACATCCCTGAGGGCTCCCGGACAGCAAAAGGGCGCAGGCCAGGCTGATGGACAACCCCCCCTCGAGTGCACAAATTTCGTGCATCGGGCCTCTAGTCTTTACAGTAAATGTTCAAATAAGCAATGTTAAAATTTGTAGTGAAAATTATCTCTAATCATTTTAAAATCTGGGTGATTTTGAATCTATAGCTAATGATTCTTGAGGAAAATAATTCGGTAGTTTAGGGGAATAGAGCCTGGTCAACCACTTCTCAGAGTAAGAAAATAAAGACATACGTTAGTTCCGTGTATAAAATGTACACTAAAATATACATACAACGTATTGTTTAGTCTTAAAAAGGAATGAAATTCTGACACAAACTATAATGCCAACACACATCGGATCCTTAAACAATGATTTGACAAATCAACATACACAGGTGTTTGCTGCCTAGAATCTGAAGCTGAATCCTAGACCATCATAAGGCACAGAATGCTGTGTCTTTAAAGCTGCAGAGACTCAAGGCCCCTCTCACAGAGGGGGATTCCAGTTGGCAGGAAGGGGGCCAACACAATTACAATTATCCAAGGAGGTCTGAGAAGGCTCCTGCCAACTCCAATCATTTGATACTCACTATTTGATGGTTTTCACATGAACTGAAAGCTAGGAAATATTGAATCATCAGATATGAGAATTTTTATGAGTCTGAAAATCCAGATGGTAGACAAGTAAGTGTAAAAAATGACTGCTGATACCTAATAGCTATTCTAGAGTTTACTTGGATAATTTGAAGGAAAGAGCCTTGAATAATATTATTTGTGGGTTCTCTTTAAAGGGGCATCATAATAAAAACAACAATGGCAACCTCAAGAACAGTAACTATAGAAACCCAAGGGAAGTTCAGCAACTTGACATTCCCAATGTCTCTAATGTTTCCACGAGGTTACGTTAACTGGTACCTTAGAACTTACTAGAGCCTCAGAACAGGTTCCCAATGCATTTGCTGACTAATCAGTGAGATTTGACGTGCTCATGCCAGCTTTTAGAATGAGCAATAACCACCAAGAAAGCAGATTGTGTGACACAGAGTGGCTGGCATGAGGAAGTTATGACAAAGAAGTCAAAGACAGTCTGTACTGCTTGTTGAAATGACTAAAGATATGTTTGTACTTATGAGTAAATTTTAACATCTGATATAAGGTCAATGTTATCAAACTTTGTGCCCCACAGTCACATGAGATGCATGTTAAAAATGAAGGTCTCCCTACACAGGTATTAGGAAATGCTCCACAGTTCAAAACCATTAGTGCAAGCCATTCATGGTATTATGTCAATGACGAAGGAGAAAAATTGAATCAGGTAAAGTTTGATAAAGGAAGGCTTCTTGGAGAAGGTGACTAGAAAGCCAAACTGTGAATGGAGAGGACAGGGTTGGACATGCCAGGAGGAAGAGGTGACATAAGTGTGAGAAATGAAGTAAGAATGATGTGAGCTTAAATGGGGCATATTCAGAAGGAATTGCGAGGGGACCGGATAGGCCATTCAGAGGTGGGAAGGAGGCAATGGGAAAGAGGAGATTCATCTGCCTTGAAGAAACATGGAAGCTGTTACAGAAGTGCAAGTAGAAAAAGGAATTCCAGATTCTCTTCCCAGCCTGACACCAAGCTAGAATACACAGTGCTGCATGATCCTGAAGTGGGGAGAGAATACTTCCTTAGGAACATGGACGTACTAGCCCAGTCATTTCCTAATAGGTAGCCTGCATGCCTCTCACCATTTCAACCTCTGATCTGGGACTGTAGACAGTGGGATGAAAAGATTATAAAAGTCAACATTTTTTTTTCAAATGATGAAACTCAGTATTGTGATCCCTTGATCTTGTCCATGGCTGCTGGTACAGTGCTACCTGGACTTTGGTCTCCATTATCAGACTAGGGCCAGCCATCATGTCAGCCATTTGAAGTGGTGAAACAGATACACTGCTAGGACGTAAGGTACAGGGGGGGATTCAGTGTTGGGAGGAGATGTAAATTGGACGCTGACATTTTTCATTATTGACATAATATTCCTAGTTAGATACTCCGCTATCTACCTGAACCCACTATGCAAGAGACCAATGTCATAGATTTTTGCCCCTACCTTCTCCTGGCCCCTACCTCTCCTACCTCCCGCTGTGTATAGTCACTCCATCTCCAGGTCTCATCCCTGTCTCCCACACAGGATTCACTGAGCAACTACTAGAGCTTAGACACCGGGGCGGTCAGTAGTCTGGAAGAGTTCCCGCCCTCAATAAGTTCACAGTCTAGATGAGGAAATCACCTAATACATTAAGGATGGAGTCTTATACATATGCCAAGGTCCTTTTGTTTCACCTTGTTATCACTGACCCTTTTGAGGTTTCCCTACTTCTTTTTATGATATCAAGTATGTATCTATGTCTTCCTCATAGAAGACAAGTTCTTCTTCGGTAAAGTGAGAGACAGTTCCCTCGAACTGCAGGCCAAGCAAGAGCACAAGCAGAGCTGAAACACACACCGCAGGATTCTGCAAGAACTTCCTTTCTAGAACAGAGAACATTTCCCTCTTCCTTCCTCTTCTTTCCTTCAAAACACCTGTTGCTATGAGCTGAAGCAATTAATCGTGACAATGCATGCAAATGAGTATGTAAACTGGGGTGTCCTAGAGTCTAGTCTATGACTTTTTACATTCACACTGATTTGGAGTGAAATATTTATTATTGCTTCATGTAGCTAATCAGTTATTCAAGTAATAAAGAGACAAACACTACCAATTAAAATAGTATCATCCATTTGAGTCAGTGATTAAGTATTTTTCCTCCCCTGAAAAAGGCAAAAGTTATTTTAATTTTCCAAAACCTATGAGTATTGCTCAAAATCAAATAATCTTTTATCATTAAAGCTATAGATATATTGGGCAAGGGTGGAGGGAGATGAAGGAGGGTATGAGGGAATAAATGGTGATGGAAGAAGGCTTGATTTGGGGTGATGAACACACAATACAGTGTACAGATGATGTATTAGGGAATTGTGTACCTGAAACCTATATAATTTTGTTAACCAGTGTCATCCCAATAAATTTAATAAAAAGGAACAAGCTGCACAGTAAGTAAAAGCCCTGGGAAAATGAGATACACCACTCTCCTTTGGGAAGTCACCTCTGTTTTCCATTCATACCAGAAAGTATGTCTGCCAAGGAGAGTGCATATTCTTGTCACTACAGTGCACAAGAATTAATTGAGCAGTACTAGGCCATGTCTCCAGGGTTTGGGCTCTTGGGCTCCTTACAGGACGCAAGCCCACTCACTGCCAGGCCTCTGCTGGGCTGTCCCCAGACAACAGCCTTGCCGGCCTGCCTAATAAGGCAATGTGCAAGTTGACTGGCTGGCTTATAGGTCACCCTCTGTTGACTGCACAGACTGGGTTGGCAAGCAAAGCAGGAGCCTATCTTTTGGCAGACAAAGGGTTACCATTTGGCAAAAACTCTTAAAAGGCTGCACTGTTACTCTATTTACATAATAATAAACTCTGCAGCAGAGCCTGCTGGTCTCCAGACACAGAGTCTTTTTGGCAGGACTGAAAAAGCTTCACTTCAGCTGTGGCTGCAGGGAGCTGTGCTGCGCACGTGGAACTTCTCTGCTTCCCCAGCTCCAGGGGA